>NC_134687.1:621261331-622546331 GCF_050947455.1 Rhinoderma darwinii
GGTTCACACTGCATTTTTGTATTTCATTTAACGTGTACGCTGGGAAAAGCCCCCGACGTATGCGTAGAACAGAGCCTGTGTCTCGGATGCCCAACATTGGCAGCCAATAATACCCATAGACTAATATGGGATCCGTTTATAACATTATCGTCAATCGGTGACGAATGCCACTGTTTTAAGCATCTGTTTAACTTATCCTTCACCTATAGGCTGTAATTTCATCCATTTAATGAGTACTTTATTAACCCCTTCCCTCCACAGCCATTTTTGGGATTTTCATTTTCGCATTTTCCTCCCCTACTTCCAAAAGCCATAACTTATTTATTTTTCCATCCTCTGAGCCGGAGGAGGGCTTGTTTATTTGCGGAACAAGCTGTAGTTTGTCACAGTACCATTTGTTATATCATATAATGTTTTGGGAAATTGGAAAAAATTTCTTTGTGGTGTGAAATCGGAAAAAAACAGTTATTCCTCCATTGCTTTTTGAGTTTTTTGTTTTTACGGCGTTCACCATGTAGTGAAAATGACATGTTAACATTACTCTGCGGGTCAATACGATTATGGCAATGCAACGTCAGGGGGGACGCCCCCTATTTCTAACTGCTTAGATGCCACGGCCGCTACTGACCGCGACAGCTAAGAGGTTATAGACACCCTTGTCTTATGGAGCTGGCTCAGCCGTGTAAGCCCGCTCCATACTGCCCCCTCTTCCCCGTGTGTGTATGTGTAGATATAGATATATATATATAGATATATACACTGCTGATATTGGAGGGGTTAAAGCGATTGAACAGCCAATGACGTGTCCGTTAAACATACGTTAGATCCATCACCCTTAGGCTAATATGGAATCCGTTGACGGAGAAGGTTTTTTTTTACAGGATATAACCGGATGATATTCTGACCAGATAGAGGCCAAGAGGAAACTGTTTTGGCCTCCATCTAACTAATCAACACTTATGAACATGTTTCACTTGTATATCGTGAGCTTTTCCGGCACACACGCTTAATGGAGGACAAAACGCAGTCTAAACCAAGCCTTACAAAAACCATGGCACTAAAAAAACTGTTTTGATCAATGCTACAGTCGTAGTGTTGGCCGTTCTAATGCACAATATTTCCCACAATACAAACACTTTCCTTACAATCATTTTCTTTCCCCCCAAAAATCGAGGGTAACCCATGACCATGTGCAATTCGTGCTATTTCTATATCCTTTTCAAGCCATTTAATCTTTTTTAATTATGCCGGCGATGCAGTGGAAAGTGCTAGAATACGACGGCACAGATGTCAGGATAGTATATGTGAAGATGTATGATGCTACACGGCGGCACATTTCTAATTGCATGTGTCTCATTGTAGAATAATGATACGGAAGACGAGGAAAAGCTCTGGCGTGATCTGATCATGGAGCGTGTTACCAAATCCGCTGATGCCTGCTTGACAGCGATCAACATCATGACATCCCCCAGTATGCCTAAGGCAGTTTATATTGAGGATGTTATCGAGCGTGTTCTCCAGTACACTAAATTTCATTTACAAAACACACTTTATCCACAGTATGATCCTGTCTATAGGGTCGATCCTCACGGAGGTGAGTTAGTGTTACATGGTGTATGTTGCAGTCTGTTTCTTTGAGTTTCTATGTATACTACTAGTTGTAGATAACATGCATGTATGTTTTGGTGTATGTTCCAGTAGTGTAGCCTTTGGCCTCCCTGCATTAGAGGTTTTGTACATATTCAGATCTGTATAGGTAATAGTCGTTCTCTTCATTTTTGGTTTATAGGGAAAAAATGATTGATTTATAGCAGAGGTTTTTTAATTGAGACTTCTTGGTTTCTCACAATGAATACTGGGCTGTTTCTATGCAGGGGGATTGATGAGCTCAAAAGCAAAACGTGCAAAATGTTCAACCCACAAGCAGAGGGTCATTGTAATGCTGTACAACAAAGTGTGCGACATTGTGGCCAGTCTGTCAGAGCTCCTAGAGATACAACTACTTACAGACACAACCATCCTGCAGGTAAGGGGCATTTCTTTTTCAAGTTGTATGTATCCAATAATCTAAGATTTTTTTTTTTTTTACCAGGAATCTACGTCTAGTCTGTCTGTCTGTCAGCACTTGTGTACTTATCATTATCTTTGTTTCAACAGGTGTCCTCAATGGGGATTACGCCTTTCTTTGTGGAAAGTGTCAGCGAGTTGCAGTTGTGTGCCATCAAGCTAGTTACTGCGGTGAGAATCGATCTGTATAATTTAAGGTTTTTTGTTTTCTCTTAAAGGGCTTGTCCGCTTTGACAATAAGCTGATCACAAAGTGTCATTCTGCTTGGACCCCCAGCGATCAGCTGAAATCTGTTGGGAAACCTGGCAGTGAGTGTTCAGTTTCCCTGCAGCGCCACCGCAACGGAAATGAAGTATTACACAGTGCATTCATATCAGTGTGTTGTCTGTGTAACACAGGACCGCTCCTCCAGAGCGAGAGACGCTCTTTACAACCTCTCTCCATTCTGGCCATGAGATGAGGATCCTGAACAGAGGATCCCCCTTTATTAACTCAGAATTCCCTATTACGGTGTATGGAAATGGGTGTTCTAAACTGGACAACTACTTTAACTTCCATAAAGTTGTAATGGATAGTCGTGGACTTCTAGAGTCAGCTTTGTTGGATGCACATCCTGGCTCTAGCTATTAGAGCAGTTTCATGCATGACACCCTTACTTTCATCTTTCATGGCCTAATAGAACAACCTCTTTTTAGGGGCGAGAAAGATCTCCATCCTGTCTGTAGCCTTCACAAAACGCTGTAACAATATAGACATCATCTAGTTTCAAATCCATATTACCATGTCTGAAGATCTGTAGCTAACTTACCTTCTGTCTTTTTCACAGGTATTTTCCAGGTACGAAAAACACAGGCAGCTGATTTTGGAGGAGCTGTTCACCTCTCTTGCAAGACTGCCAACAAGTAAAAGAAGCCTAAGGAATTTTAGGTATTTTTTGTCTTGCCTTACTGAAAGCATATTTTATTTTAACATAATGCATGTAAGCTGGCCCTCGCTTTTCATTGTTGGACATAGACACCTTGGTACCTGTGTTTCCCATTGACAGCTACCAAAGTGTTGGTGTCTCCCAGTGAGGTCAGTAAAAGGATTTTACGGTGAGTTATCAAAAAATACCCATTCTTATGGTTAAAGTGTAAGTAAACTTATAAAAAAACTTTTGACCTATCAGTTTTGATTGGTGGGGGTCCAAACAGTGAGACCCCCACCGATCGCTAAAACAACTTTGTTTCTGATCGTTTTTTCTTGGAGCGCTGTACGGGCTCAATAGAAAGTCTGAGTCCGTACACCACTCTGAAGAAAGCCAAACAATAAACTCAGCGCTCACCCAAGTCCTACTGCCGCTTCATTTTAGTGATATGTGGGGGTCTCAGTGCTTAGACCCCACCAATCAAAAATTCGGACATTTCACTATGACATGTCAATTGTTGATCAGTGGGGGTCCAAGCACTGAGACCTCCACCGATCGCTAAAAGGAAGCGGCGGAAGGGCTCGGGTAAGCACTGTGCCGCTTCGTTCTTAATCGGCTTTCCTCGGAGCAATGTACAGTCATAGACTTTCTATTGAACCCGTACGGCGCGCCGAGGAAAGCCGATCAGAAACTAAGTGACACAGCGCTCACCCGAGTGCTTCTGCTGCTTCATTTTAGCAATCGGTGGAGGTCTCAGTGCTCAGTGATCTTGTCCTAAGTTTTTAAAAAGTTTAGTTACCCTTTAAAGGGAAATGGCTGAAATAAAATTGAAGGCTTCCTGACCACTTTTCAAGTACTGAAATTTAGATACAGGGTTTTGGTAGACATGACTCCTATGTTTGGAAAAATCCCATGTTCCAGAGAAAATTAGTCCTTTGCTGACACTATGAATCTTGATCTGCTATTTATAATTTTTTTTGTGCTCCTGCAGGTTAAACAGCAGTGATGATGATGGGGAAGCCATGTACATACAAATGGTAACCGCACTGGTCTTACAGCTGATACAATGTGTAGTGCATCTTCCATCCGATAGGGATCATATAGAAGAGGAGTCAAACAAGAAAGTAAGAAATCTTGGATTTTACCGAGACAGGTTTGCAGTTGAGATCCTTTGCCAGCCATTCTTATCAATCTCCATTTGTGTTTCCAGATTGACCAGGATGTTTTTATCACCAACTCATATGAAACTGCCATGCGGACAGCGCAGAATTTTCTATCTATTTTTCTGAAAAAGTGAGTATGGGGGGCTTTATATTATCTCCTACCAAAAGCATTGTATAAATACCTGTCTGTAATTTGCAGGTATTATAATGACTTGATTTTTCCTATAGGTGCGGAAGTAAGCAGGCGGAGGAGGACTACAGGCCACTGTTTGAAAACTTCGTCCAGGATCTTCTGTCTACTGTTAACAAGCCTGAGTGGCCAGCGGCTGAACTCTTGCTGAGTTTGCTTGGTCGACTCTTGGTAGGGTTTTATTTTTTGTTTGCATATCCTTTATTTAAGATATTGAATTATGACGACGGCCTTCAAGGTTGTCTGTTGGCTGCGTTTAACAGACATAACTTATAAAGATTTTGTTGCTTGTGTTTATAGGTTCATCAGTTTAGTAACAAGTCCACAGAGATGGCGCTACGTGTGGCTTCCTTGGACTACTTGGGTACAGTAGCAGCACGACTCAGGAAGGACGCAGTTACCAGCAAGATGGACCAAGGATCAATAGACCGAATACTAAAGCAGGTGAGAAATGGGCTTTGAGAATTGATATACCCATAGCTAACGTGTAAGAAACCTGTTTAGTAAGAACACAATAGCCCACATTTATCAATGTATTTGCTACAGTTTTTTTTATGTAAACCGCCAAAAAGTGTCACCAATCATTTACTGTGCCATAATTGCTCAAAAATGTTACTGTATATGCCACACTCGCCAAAAATGGAAAGTTTGTGCATAGCCCCAATGAAGTGCTCGTGGTCTCCATATTTAGCACAGATTTATTCAGGTGAAAGCCAGAAAATGATGCAATTTTGGGCACAAATCTATGCCTACTCATAGCAGGCATAGATTTAATTTTCTGACATTCAGGCCCCATGCACACAACCGTAAAAACTCCCGTAATTACGGCACATTTTTATGGGCCCATGGACTTCTATTGGCCACGGGTACCTCCACGTTTGCTTACGGAAAGGTGCCCGTGCCGTTGAAAAAGATAGAACATGTCCTATTTCAGGCCGTAATTACGGCACGGCCAGCCCATAGAAGTCTATGGGGCTCCCGTAATTACGGGTGACTACGTGTGTGCATCCGTAATTACTGGAGCGTTGCTAGGAGACGTCAGTAAATAGTCACTGTCCAGGGTGCTGAAAGAGTTAAGCGATCGGCAGTAACTGTTTCAGCACCCTGGACAGTGACTACCGATCACAATCTAGATAAAGCTGTAAAAAGAAAAAAGACGTTCATACTTACCCAGAACTCCCTGCTTCCTCCTCCAGTCCGGCCTCCTGGGATGACGTTTCAGCCCATGTGACCGCTGCAGCCAATCACAGGCTGCAGCGGTCACATTGACTGCCGCGTCATCCAGGGAGGTCGGATTGGATGTCAAGAGAGGGACGCGTCACCAAGACAACGGCCGGGTAAGTATGAATTTCTTTTACTTTTATTACGGAAAGGGCTGTCCCTTCTCTCTATCCTGCACTGATAGAGAGAAGGGCTGCCGATTACTGCAGTGCAATTTTGCAGCCAAAAATACGGGTGGCATACTGGTGACACCGGACCCGTACTTACGGGCAAGGGGCCATAAATACTGGTGCAATACGGGTCAAATACGTGTGACCAAGGACCCGTATTTACGGGTGGACAAAAATACGGGCGTGTGCATGGGGCCTCAGGCTGTCAAAAATGCGGCTTGTGAAACGCTAGCCTTAAAGGGAATGTGACGCTAGAATTTTTTTTTTATTTTTTTTTTTTAGTTAAGCAGTTAGTATATAAATGATTACACATTGTTATAATTTTTTTTTAAATTTTAAGTCAGGAAATATTATAAATTAGATTCTAATTTATAACATTTCCATGTGATGGTCACTAGAGGGAGCAATTCCCAAAATTGCAGCATTGGCATGTGGTAAAGCAACCTCATTGCTTTATGCTGCAAAATTGGAGAAGACACACTCGCTCTAGTGTGCTCAAACAATCCCCCCTCCTTTATCCTGGCTAGTGCCAGGATAAAGGAGGGGGTGGAATGTTGAAACCTCCTACACTGTGCCGCCATTTGTTGAGCAAATGCACAGTGTAGGAGGATTAGATACAGTGGTTATAACACAAACATGACTTACCTGCTGCCTCCGCTCCTAGTCCTTGCTTCGGAACATATGGACGGAAGCCGCGACCGGAAGTAGTCATCTTACTGTCCAACCGCGGCTTCCGGTCCACATGAAAATGGCGCCGGATGTCGCACTGCCGAAGACCTTCCATTTGGACTGTGTGGGAACGGCGCATGCACAGACGGCGTACACTATAGTGAATGGAACGGCTCCCGTTCGCATTCACTATGGGGATGTATGTGCCGTATTCCCTCTGTATGTGTCGTTAATCGACAGAGATGAAAAAAAAAAATGGCAGCCCCCATAAGAGAAGTAAAAGTCAGAAAAAAGTAAAACACAAAAACATAAATAAATAAAATGTATTTTAATAACATACTAAAATCAAGAACATATAAAAAAATTTTTTATCATGACACCTTCCCTTTAAAGAGATTTTCCCATCTTAAACCTTTATGGCATATCCAAAGGATATGCCATAAATGTCCGATGCATGCGGGTCCCTCACCCATCTCTAGAATAGGGACCCCTTTCCTACCTTCTCTTGCTCTCGCTGCCCTACGGCTATTGACTGACGAGGTTGTCGGGAGTTTGTAAACGACTGAGCTGGCGAAGTGACAATGCTTCCGTAACCTTCATAGAAATGAATAGGAGTTACGGATACAGTATAGCACGCAGAGCTACGCTATTTCCGGAACTTGGGAACTACGCAAACAGCTTATCTAGCTGTGCTACGCTGTTTGCATAATTATGGTTATGGAAACAGCGCAGTTCAGCGAGCTCAGCTGTTTCTGTACTCCCAACCACCTTGTCAACCGGAGAGCAGCAACCCCTGGGACCCGCACCTATCGAACATTTATGGCATATCCTCCGGATATGCCATTAATGACCAACATGAGGAAAAACATATGTATATTAGGAGATGAGAGAAGCAATGTCTGTCAAGTAATGCCCCCTAGTGTTAAAACCTATATTTGGGGTGTGGCTATACTGTAAGAATTAAATGAAGTCTTGCTGCTGTGTTCTAGCCCAAGTACACTTAAATAAAAATCACCAGATATGAGAAATGTTATATAAACTTTTCAAAATTTTTGTCATTCAGTACCACCTCAAAATACTAAACTTCCAGTGTCTGCTACAAAATTGTTCATAGTGTATTGTGTTTCTCATAATGCTTAGAGTTCCGGTTTGATTTTTTTTTTAGTCTGTATCATTACAAGCCCCTGAAGGTGAAGATGAGATTCAGCAGCTCCAGAAGGCTCTATTAGATTACCTGGAGGAGAATACGGAGACCGATCCGTCTCTAGTGGTACGTTTTGCTGCATCGTCCGCACTGTAACTTGAACCTTTCAGGGCTCCAGGTGAAGCTTGTAAATACTCAGTTGAACACATCCCCCGCTTTCTCCTCTTCCTCAGTTTTCTCGGAAATTTTATATAGCTCAGTGGTTCCGTGACACTACAATGGAGACAGAAAAGGCCATGAAATCCCAAAAGGATGAGGACTCTGAAGGAGCACACCACGCAAAAGAGGTTGAGTCCACAGGAGAGATTATGCAGCGAGCAGAAAAGCGCAAAAAATTCCTCCGCAGCATCATTAAAACCGCACCATCACAGTTTAGCACTTTGAAGTAAGCCGCAAAAGAAACGTAACTCGCTCTAGTATCGTCTGGTGACCGCGTAGTAACGGTTTCTAATCTTTTCTTCTAGGTCAAGTTCTGACACCGTTGACTATGACGATGCTTGTTTGATTGTGCGATACTTGGCCTCTATGAGGCCGTTTGCCCAGAGTTTTGATATTTATTTGACCCAGGTAAATAGGAAATAATGGAATCACGTTCGCAAAGCTATGGCTGAAGCTTCGCACCACACTTTCCATGACTGTATTCCAGATAACGTGGTCACAAAGCCTGGTGCATTACTGATAGTTTTTATTTGTTACAGATTCTGCGGGTACTAGGGGAGAATGCAATTGCTGTCCGAACGAAGGCCATGAAGTGTTTGTCTGAAGTTGTAGCCGTAGATCCGAGCATCCTTGCCAGGGTATGATTTTGACTTGTAATGCAGTGAAGTTTTGATCATTTTTATTTTTTCATTTGGTAATCTTGGGCCGCCTTCCTCCTACAGCTGGATATGCAGAGAGGAGTTCATGGGAGACTGATGGACAACTCAACCAGTGTGCGAGAAGCAGCAGTGGAGCTGTTAGGACGCTTTGTGCTCTGCAGACCCCAGCTTGCTGAGCAGTATTATGAAATGCTCGTTGAGAGGATACTGGTAAGTGTGTCGCGAGGGCCTGTAGCCACATCCACACCAAAATGTATTGTTTCGAATATTTTGTCTCATTACATCTTTATCATTAAAATGCAGGACACTGGTATTAGTGTGAGGAAGAGGGTGATAAAGATCTTGCGAGATATCTGCTTGGAGCAACCAACCTTTCCAAAAATTACAGAGATGTGCGTGAAGATGATCCGCAGAGTCAATGATGAAGAAGGCATTAAGGTAAGAGCACATAGACGTGTACTGAAGCATACACATAGGTAAGGACACCCCCCCCCCCCCCCCACTATAGTATGATGTGTCGTGGGACTAATGAATTGCTAAATCACAGGTTTTGTTTTTTTTACTCATTAAGGATGGTTTATGGAAATGTAGCATGGGCTCTAAGTTTTCTTGATTTTTAAAGATGTTCTGAGAAGAATGAAAAAAGTAGATTTTATTAAGACTTTTTTCAAATACTTACCATTAGCCAATCAGAGGATTGCCCTCAGTAATACAGGACACAGGCTTTACTTTCATTTTAGCAGAGTGAGGTCAAAATCTGATGAGATTCTCTTCTTCTCTGGGATATTCCAACTCTATGGCAGGAGGGTGGGGGGGGGGGCTGATTCGATACAGCAACTGATTGGTTAATAAAAGATATTAAAATATTTTTGACATTAAGTAAAGCCCTGGTGGATTAATTCCTCAATGCATCGAAATGGATGGCAAAGCAGCGGAAAATTCACTCACCACCTGCCAGGAGTCTGAACTTGACTTCATGCAAAATATTGTTATTTATCAGCCATGTAATAAGGTTTCCCTGTGTAGTATTATACAGCCCAGCTAGAGGTGGAGGCAGCTGCTTGTAAAGTGTTAATTTGTTAAAGGAGGAGACAGGTGCATGTAGAGGGTTAATCTAACAGAGGAGCACGGAGACTGCTGCTTGTTCAGCGTTAATCTGCTAGGAAAAGAGGAGACAGCTGCTTGTAAAGGGTTAAAGGGGTTCTCCGGGAAGTGTACATTTTTTTCTTATGAAATAAAGTTAAAAAAAAAAAGCCATACTTGCCTTTTCTTGCCCCTGGCGATTCAGCACTGTCGCTCCAGTGGCAGTCCTGGTGCTTGTTTACGTGCACGTAGCTGCAGTCATTCAGAGGGCTCAGCGGCCATATGTTGTATTTATGGCATTATGCCAGAAATACGATTAGTCACCAGAGAGACCCACTGAGCCCTCTTATTGGCTGCCGTGGACACATACTACATGCATGCAAACAAGTATTGGGTCCCCCGCCGGAGCGACCCGGTGCTTGAGAAGGAGACAGCTGCTTGTAAAGGGATAATCTGCTAGAGAGGGAAGTTACCTATAAAGGGTTAATCTGCTAGAAGAGGAGAAGACTTCTTGTAAAGGGTTAATCGGCTAGTTAGGGGTAAATACAGCTGCTTGTAAAAGGTTGTTCTGAGTCTCTCACTACATACACCCTGAGAAGAAAGCGGTGACAGGATTTACCTCCGCCTCCTCTAGCCTTCACCTCCGCCTCCTCTAGCCTTCTCCTCCCCCTGCTGTTTTATAATACACAGGAATTCATCTTATACTGCTGCTAATATAACTACATCCAGCATGAAGTAACATCGAATCAGAGATCTTCACTGTGTAAACCTGCTACACACTACGTTACCCCCCCTAGTTAGTGGACTCAACACTTTTTTGAGACCCTAATATAACCTCAAAACTGGGGGAGGGGGGGAAAGTTATTGCCTTGGAAACATTCTGTTCATTGGACAGACTAGTAGCTACGTAAGGACTAAACTAATGCTATACATTTCTGTCATTTTTCCTCCATAGAAATTGGTGAATGAAACATTCCAGAAACTCTGGTTCACACCAACCCCCCAAAATGATAAAGCCGCGATGACCCGAAAAATCCTGAACATAACAGATGTGGTAAGCACTACCGGAAGTTGCGTTTGGTAATGCCCATTGTATGCATCAGTACCTGTTCACTCACCAGGATTATATTGGGCTTTTATTTAGGTTGCCGCTTGCAAGGACACGGGTTACGACTGGTTTGAACAACTGCTTCAAAATGTGAGCAGAAGATCTTCATTATAAGGGAAATGTCATTTGCTTTTCAGGAGAAAAATTCACCTCCATTTGTCTCAATCTTCGCAGCTTTTAAAAATCGAAGAAGATGCCTCATACAAGCCTGTAAGAAAAGCCTGTACACACTTAGTGGACAACCTGGTGGAGCACATCATCAAGTATGAGGAGTCCATGGCTGGTATGTGGACATTCAGCTTATACTGAGGTTAAACCATGAAATCTGAACATAATGAGAGATATTATAAGCTTTTTGTTTTATTTTAACCCCCTAGAATCGGACAATAAAGGTGGGAATTCGGGCCGGCTGGTTGCCTGCATCACCACTCTGTTCTTATTTAGTAAAATCAGGCCTCAGTTGATGGTAAAACACGCCATGACCATGCAGCCGTACCTCACCACTAAATGTAGTGTAAGTACCACAAGGCACGGACGTTACTCAGGATCCATCGGAGAAGTCATGTGTTTATTTACTCTCATATTGATCTCATGTTACAGACCCAGAATGATTTCATGGTAATATGCAATGTGGCGAAAATCTTGGAGCTGGTTGTGCCACTAATGGAGCATCCGAGTGAGACTTTCCTCGCCACTATAGAGGAGGACCTCATGAAACTAATCATCAAATATGGCATGACAGTAAGTTTCCTATAAATCACGTGGTGTAAGCCAGACCTTATTATGATGGCTTATGCTTTGACGACTATGTAGCAAGATAAAGTGATACAATATTATTCCTGTGGCTATCATTAGGTAGTATTGCTTTATATTGGAAAATGACCTTTTGGCTTTTTTTTTATTTTTTATTCCAGGTAGTACAGCATTGTGTAAGCTGTCTCGGGGCTGTGGTAAACAAAGTAACGCAGAATTATAAGTTTGTTTGGGCCTGTTTTAATAGATATTATGGTAAGTTTATATGTATATTTTTCTCATTTAGGATGTAGAAAATCATGATGTTTATTGTACTTGCTCTAGATGGCACTCCAGGTTCCTTGTCCTATTTCAAGTCTTAAAGGATAAAGGCAATGTCTACTCTGAAAGAGTAACTGTATTTTCCAAAAACTTTTGACATGTCATAGCGACATATCAGAAGTTTGGATCTGGTAGGGTTCCGGGTGCAGATACACAGACCATCAATAAAACGTAGGTGCGGGAGCGCTCAGCTGAGATCTTTGCACTTTTGACTGTAATCGAAGCTCTTCGGCAGCCTGAAGACGGGTCATATAAAAGATCTATGAGCCTATCTGCAACCCGACGACGAGCGCCGAACACAGCCAAAGGTGTAGAGCTCTCAGCTAAGAGCTTCTATACCGGAGTTTTAGCGAAGGTCAGTGATCAGCCCCTGAACCCCACTGATCAAAACTTCTCATGTCGCTGTGACATATCAAGTTTTTTTTGTTTTTTTTTCTAAAGTGCAGTTACTCTAAAGAAGCATTCCCAGCAGAAATATTTCAGTTTCCTCCAATAGTAGCGTTGATCAGATAAATAGTAGTGTAGTTAGTGTGCCTACTGAGCGCTTAATTCGTGAGTAATCCGCTCAGACTCCCAGAATCCCACAGCCTCTTCTCTGTGGACCGGAAGTCAGTTTCTCTACGCATCGTATGAGGGCCACATTGAGCGACTGCACAGAGAAACTGATTTGCGGTCCAGAAATACGAGGCTGTGGGACTCTTAGTCTGAGCGTGGTCATGTGGCACAAATACCTGAATTGTCTGACAAATGCTCGTTTGGCAGACGGCTGTTCCTCTCGACTCCCTATGGCCGAGCATGTGTGTGTCTTCATTGGGGAGAGGGGAATAAGCCAGGATATGCCCGCAGACTCCCCTGGCGGTGACTTATCTGAGGGTAAGGACACCCCTGTGCACATTACATAGTGTGTGGGTTTGTCCGACTGTCATATATTGCCTATATGTACCTTAGACAAGCCATTCTATAGTTAATGTTGTATTATATTCATATAGAGGTTCAACTGCGGGTCCCAAACCATGCTTTTCTATGGACAACCTGTGGAAAAGGTTTTATTTTGTTTTGCTTCTTAATGCAAAGCGTAAACTAGGCCTTATGATGTTTCCACAAGGTAGAGAATGCAGAGCTGCATGATGGGAAAAAAAATAAAGTGCATTTATCTTAATTCTGCATTGTAAACTTATTTCCAGGCGCTCTTATAAAGTTAAAAACCGAGCATCAAGAAGACGCAAACAGCACAGTCCTGACCACTAACAAGCCAGCTCTCCTGCGGTCGCTTTTTACTGTTGGGGCTCTCTGTCGACATTTTGACTTTGATCAAGAAGATTTCAAGGGTAGCAGCAAAGTAAGTGTCAGATCTGCAGGATTTTCACCTCGTATTTAGGTGATCATCGGTTCTAATGCTGCATTTTTTTTTTTATTTATGTTGCAGGTCAACATTAAGGACAAAGTTTTGGAGTTACTGTTGTATTTTACAAAACACTCAGATGAAGAAGTGCAAACTAAAGCCATCATTGGTCTTGGTGAGAGAGTACTTTTTTTCCATTGCTAAGGTGTTTTTTGCTTGTCTTTAGAGGGGTGTCTTACATCTTCTGGAAGTTTTCATATGTAAATGTTTTCAAGAGATTTCTTAAGTCACCATTTTTCGCTGGGATCACATACTCCAGTTTTTCGGCCTGAAAGTTTTAAAGGGGTTTGTCCAGGAATAGAAAAACATGGGTGTTTTCTTCCTAAGACAGCACTACACCGGTCTACAGGTTGTGTGTGGTCCTGCAGCTCAGCCCCGTTCACGTCAATGGTGCTGAGCTGCATTACCTGACAGAATCTGTAGACAGATGTGGTGCTGTTTTTTGGAGAAAGGCAGCCATGTTTTTTTAACGTGGACAACCACTTCAACCTAGCTGGGATTGCCCACTGTCAGAACACTAGTTGTTATAATACAGTAACTTTTGTTTAACACCTTTATGACCAGGCCATTGGGCTGTCAGGTGGGCCCATCCTCTTTTGTAATGGCTATGATGCCGCTGTCACTTTTGACCGCGGCATCTAAGTGATTAAACAGCCAGGGTCAGAGTTACCTCCGGCACCTGATGTTAAACAATGGTGTCAGCTGTAATATACAGCGGACACCAACAGCGTATGGAGCGGGCTCAGCCTGTGAGAGCGCTCCATACAACTCTCCTCCCCCATGCCGTACATATGCAGTACTTGGTCGTAAATGGGTTAACCACATGTTCATTGTCTATTATTTGGCAGTTTAATGTAGTAATCTTTTTGGATGTTTTTACTTTCTAGGGTTTTCATTCATTCAGCATCCAATTCTTATGTTTGAAGTGGAGGTGAAAAATTTGTATAACAATATTCTCTCCGACAAGAGCTGCTCAGTGAACTTAAAAATTCAAGTTCTGAAGAACCTCCAGACCTACCTACAAGAGGAAGACACGCGGATGCAGCAAGCGGACAGAGACTGTGAGTGAATGGACACCAGTCTAGTAACTAAAACTTTTACCATTGGTCAGCCTGATCTTCCATTTAGTTTATCCTACCCATGACATACATGATTCTACCCAAACAAAATGGCCTAGTTGGAGTTTGCTTGTGCCAATCCTTTACATAAGAACCCTACGGTTGGATATCCGGTGGCACCATGTGCCGTACACTTACAACAATGGAAGCCTGATATTAATGGCCAGTAGCCTAAATTATTCATCAAAGTGATGACAAAGAAGCAACATCACCTGCGAGAGGACAGCTGTGATTGACAGGCAGGCTTCTATGGGCAACATCAGAGATAACTGTGATATCGGCTGGTTAACCCTTTAGATGTCGCAAACAATAGTAACACTGACATCTAAAAGATAAAGACAAAAGGATGGTACTCCCTTTGTCCTACCATCGCTATACCCACGTGGTCTCAAGGGCCTATGGTTCAATATGGCAGCTAGAAAGGCCCCATTACTTCCATATATAGTTGCCCTTTAGGCATGGCCTAGTAGATTCCTGTCCGTTTTTCACTGACAGGCACTTATGCATTGCTATACAGGGGGATGCATACAATGCATTGTATGTTAAAAGTAAAACTCAAAGTATAAAAACAAAGTTTAATAAAGTTATAAAAAAAAGACAAAGATTGAAAATATTTCTTTCCAGTCACAGAATTTATAGAATATAAGTCATCAAACATAAAAAAGAAAACAAAACCGTATACATGTTTAGTACCCTGTAAACATAACGAAAGGCAGAATAAACCTTAACGTTGTTTATTCAGCATGGTAAACTGAGTTTTTCTTTTTGCCTTACACTAAAAAAAATATTCTAAAATAGATGTACTCCAAAATGGCGCTATTAAATAAAACTGCCGCAAAAATGAAAAGGCTGTTCATTAATTATGAAAACCGAAAAATAAAAGCAGTAATGTCTGTTGGAATACTGGGGCAAATATTTCCTGCCACCTCTAGGTCAAAATTGGCTGCATCTTTAAAGGCTATGGACACTTTTGCGCTGACTTTTTTTTTTTTTTATTTTTTTTTTATTCGTGGTTTGCGTCTTAAATTCAAAATTAAGCAACTTAATAGTATTCATTAAAATTTGCTACCATTTTGCTGCTGTAGAGTCTGTGTAACTCCTGTACATAACTGGCTGCGCTGCTGCTTCCTGACAATAACCCGACAGCACACTGCTCCTGTCGGGGAGTTCTGTCACATGCCCCCTCCTCTTATTTTAGTGTTTGAGAGAGCACCAGTGTGGAAGTTGCACACATCAGATCAGAGTGTGAAGAGGGAGGAAAGCTTCCAAGTCTTCAGGGAGGGGGCAAAGTTCACACAGGCTGTACTGTATTAGAGGGAAGATAGGGATGAAAGCACACACAACGGAGGGAATGCGAGATCGCACAGGCTGTACTGTATTAGAGGGAAGGTAGGGATGAAAGCACACACAACGGAGGGGATGCGAGATCGCACAGGCTGTACTGTATTAGAGGGAAGGTAGGGATGAAAGCACACACAACGGAGGGGATGCGAGATCGCACAGGCTGTACTGTATTAGAGGGAAGGTAGGGATGAAAGCACACACAACGGAGGGGATGCGAGATCGCACAGGCTGTACTGTATTAGAGGGAAGGTAGGGATGAAAGCACACACAACGGAGGGGATGCGAGATCGCACAGGCTGTGTAGAACCCATGGCAGACTCTGCAAGGGGAGGGGGGGAGGTGTTACACTCTTCAGCATC
Source organism: Rhinoderma darwinii (assembly GCF_050947455.1). Lineage (NCBI taxonomy): Eukaryota > Metazoa > Chordata > Amphibia > Anura > Rhinodermatidae > Rhinoderma > Rhinoderma darwinii. The sequence continues at coordinate 621,277,229 of NC_134687.1, forward strand.
AGTGCCTCTCGCCACATGACATGGGCTGTAGAAGGAGAAAGTACATGAATGAATCTATGCTAACACATGAGAGCTAGTGAAGGAAGCAGCATTCTGGATACACAGACTTCACATCTAGCATGTCTTACTGGGAGGGACACATCCACATGAAAAAAAAGTCAAAGTGAATAAAGGAATGAAGATTGCAGCCTGACACTTAGTGCAACGGTTTTAAACCCCAGGTAACCACTTTCATGTATGTGAAAATGTGTCCATAGTCTTTAAGGGGTTAATTAATTTGCTAGCATACTTTGTATTATTCAGCGCTCATGTTCCTCTAGCCTTTCATTACTTTAACCTCTTATTTTGGTTCACAGGGAAAAAACTTTCAAAGCAGGAAGACCTGAAAGAGATGGGAGATATTTCCTCAGGGATGAGCAGCTCCATTATGCAGCTTTACCTCAAACAGGTTTTGGAGTCGTTCTTTCACAAGCAGTCAAGTGTCCGGCATTTTGCTCTCAATGTCATCGCATTGACGCTAAACCAGGGTCTTATCCATCCTGTGCAGGTGCGCCATACCGAGCTTCTATACATAAAATCGTGTGCCGGGAAAAGATTTTCCCATTTCTATATAATTGTCTCATTTCTTTTCTTTTATCAATTCTCTTCCTCGATTCCAGTGCGTGCCATATCTTATTGCAATGGGGACAGACCCTGAGCCATCCATGCGGAACAAATCCGATCAGCAACTTATTGAGATAGACAAGAAATACACTGGATTCATCCATGTGAGTGCATCCCCTCTACTGTAGGCGATCATCGTGGCGAAGTCTAGTTTTAAAGCGACTTCTAATGTTCCTTGACGTTTGTTTCAGATGAAAGCGGTAGCTGGCATCAAGATGTCCTACCTGGTGCAGCAAGCTATTCTTTCCGACGCCAAGCGTGTCGTGCGCGGGTTCCGGCAAGACGAGGCCAACAGTGCTCTGTGCTCCCACCTCTATTCTATGATCCGATCGAACCGTCAACACAGACGAGCTTTCCTCATCTCATTACTCAACCTGTTTGATGATGCTGCGGTATGATTAGATTTACATCTTCTTTTGCTATTCCACTCTCTCGGGTCGAGGTTACCATAAATTGATCTAAACCCATTTAGTTTCCTAGGAGAATTTCTGTCAATTACATTCCTGAAGCTTAAAGAGGGTTGTCCAGGATTAGAAAAACATGGCTGATCACTTCCAAAAACAGCACCACCCCTGTACACAGGTTGTATGTGGTATTGTAGATCAGCCCAGTGCACTTCAGTAAAGCTGATCTGCAATACCAGATATTTAAATCCCCTCAACCCCTTTAAATTTGCTGCATTCTGTTGTGCCATTCACCATCATGTATTATGTTGATCACAAATACGCCGACATAGGGAATGAATGAAAGTCTCTGCAATAGTGAACCTGAGTTATTGTTTTTCCCCTGTTTTTCAGAAAACGGAAGTGAATATGCTTGTGTATATAGCGGACAATCTAGCCGGTTTTCCATATCAAAGTCAGGAGGAGACGCTGTTCATTATGCATCACATAGACATTACATTATCTGTCTCGGGTAGTAATCTCTTGCAGTCATTTAGAGAGGTAAGTGTGTTCTATTATGGTGCGTTTTTTCGTCGGTCTGGTACATTGTAATGTCAGTGCGCTGAAATATGGATCTTCTGTCATCGTATCATTTTAAATACAAGCTCTTATCCACTTTTCAGTCAATGGTAAAAGGGGGGAAGCGCAAAAAAAAAGCCAAGGCAGATTCAGCGGAGGAAGGCAGTGGGAGCGAGAGTGAGGAAGAGGTGGTGGTGGTCAAGCCCAGAAGAACAAGACGGAGAGCCGCCTCCGAGTCTGATTCTGACGGGGAGGACGATATCGATTATGTCCTGAACTGCCTGCCGGACGCTGCTGCTCCGCTCATTGAGTTTGCAAACGCTTCACAAGGAATCCTCTTACTTCTGATGCTGAAGCAGCATTTGAAAAACCTCTGTGGGTTTTCTGATGGGTAAGTGAGTCCTCTGAATATGGTGACGTCAGAGGTTTTGATCGTTGTGGCTCCAGGTCCTGAGACCCCCAGTGGTCGCTGAAATGAAGGGTTAGATGCTCAAAGTATAGGAGTCGGTATACAAGTGCTCAAGTCTCCGAGAAGAGCCGAAGGGACGCCGCATTTATCAGAGCGATTCTGCCCTTTTGTATCAGTGATCGGTGTGGGTGTCCGGACCCAGATCAAAACTTTTGACCCGTCAGAAGTATTTTTAAATGACCGTTACCCTTTTTAATATAGAGACTTGTACATTTTTTTAATGGTTTCTTCTAAAAAAAACATTTTGGTTTTGTTCTCAGTAAAATTCAGAAGTATTCACCATCCGAGTCTGCAAAAATATACGACAAGGCTATTAACAGGAAATCAGGATTCCATTTTCACCCTAAGCAAACCCTGGAATTTCTCAAGAGGGATATGTCCAGCAACAAGATCAATGATGACGTCAAGAGGACGATCGCAAAACAATATTTGGATGTAAGTGTCCTGTGGATATCATTGTAAGTCATGAAGATCCATCGGGCGCAGGTGGTATGCCTAGTGGAACCATCGCCATAACTGGAAACCATGGCACAAGTCTGAACCTATTTTTTTTATTATTTTTTGTACACTATGTACAATGTTGTCATGGTCTTTTCCTAATGCACTTGCTTTACTTTCTAGCTCAATTAAAAGGGTGTTCCAGGATTAGAAAAACATGGCTGCTTTCTTCCAGAAATAATGCCACACCTGGCCATTGGTTGTGTGTGGTATTGCATCTCATGTCCATTGAAGTGAATAGAGCTTACCTGCAATACCACATTGAACCTGTAGACTGTGTGGCACTGTTCTTGGAAGAAAGCAGCCATGTTTTTCTAATCCTGGACAATCCTTTTAACAATAATTTCACCTGTCAGAGGTGCAACTTGAAAAACCTCGTCCCCAATCCAAAATATTTAAGTGTCGCCCCTCCCCGCCCCCACTTGCAATGTGTCATTTTATTTTACAGGTCTTATTCTTTAGGCCCCCGCAGGGTCCATGTGCCATGGCTCGCTTGTCTCCTGACAAAGAGTAACAGTCAATGTGGGGAATATATCAACAGGTTTACGCCTGTTTTCTGATGTAACAATTTAACATTTTGGCACAACCATAGTTGCGCTGAAATTTACAACTTTTCTCCCCCCTTTCCGAAAGTGGCAAGAAAAGGGGTGGGGTTTAGCCAAAGTGGGTGGGGCCTCCACTAACTACCTATTTAACATTTATGCCAGAAACTGACGTATATTATGCCACAAGTCTACCCCTGCTCATAGTTGGCGTAGTTTTTTTTTTATTATGCACGGACAGCCAAAGATGCGCCAAATATATTAAGATGTGTTCACCTCTCCGTATATTTGGCGCACCTTCAGCCAACGTAAATTAGTTTGAGACTTAATATATCTCCCCTAATGTATCAAAATGACCTCTTCACTCTAATCTACTTCTCGAAAAACAGATCTGATTGAATAGAAGATAAATAATTTTGCTTCAACCTTTTTTTTTTTTTTTTTTTTTTTATATAGTTCAAGTTACTCATGGATCATTTAGACCCTGATGAGGAAGAGGAGGAGGGAGAGGTGTCTGCTAGCACAGATGCCCGAAACAAAGCCATTACCAATTTGCTTGGAGGTAACAGCCCTAAAAATAATGTGGCTGAGACTGAGGAAGAGGAAAGTGATGGGGAGGAGAAGGCTGGGGCCACGTCAGGGGTAAGTAGCCCTGTACTAACTTCTGTAGACTATTGATGGTAAATGTAACTCAAGCACCCGTTTAATATGGACACTGGTGCTTTGCTATGCCTATATTATTACACATACCTGCCACGTGACTACCTCCGCTGTGTGAAGACGTGGTCCAGATTAATACTGCTCCGTGCATGTAGATGACTAATCCTGTATAGTATCATTGTCACTGTATAATGCTTGTGTTGTGTATGATATGCCGGGAAGGGGGAGAGGGGGATTTTGCATGAGAAGTAATGTGTTTAGGGTTAATCCAAGCCTTTGGGATGCCTTGCTGCTCTTTCCTGAGTGTATGAATTTTGGTCTTTAAAATGAACCCCCTGCTCTTTCCGCTTTGTCCTTCACACCTCTCGGTCTGTTGCTAGCTTCTTACCTCCTTAGCCTCCAAAGCTTTCCTTGCTTCTTTGCCAGCAACTGCTTGAAAGCTCCTTCGTGTTATTTTCCTACTACTTTATGTTGTATGCATGGTCAGTGGACAAGGCTTTATTTACCTCCCAAATTACCTCTTACCTGGGTGTCTATGATCAGTTTTAACACTTTGTTGTTAGAAAAGATGACACGCAGACCATCCGTGTCTGGCTGGCTACTCTAACAACAGAGGTGGTTGTGAGAAACATTTACTTGCCACAGCACTGATCAGAATCCAGACTGGGGACATTTTTTATTTGATTCCCCTTTTGTCTATTTTTTTTTTTTATTTTTTTTTAGACTTTTGGTCTATTACAGGCCCTTTTTCCTTTTTATAAAATGTTGAATTTCGACACCCCCCCGATTTAGAGTGATCATGTTGGTGTGTATGAGAGAATGCAAAATTTATATTTTAACCCATATCAACTATTGTATTGTACTATAATATTTTATAAAGAGGAAAAAAAAAAAAAAAGTCCTCTTGTAATTGGCTTATATTAGTTTCATCTTCTCCCCGTGCTGAAGGGACGTACGTCGTCCAAAAATGTAAGGTACTTTCCTGCAGCAACCTGTCCTTGTCTTGAATGCATCAGGTGTTATGTATTGTGGAAAATGTTTTTTAAGGTTTTTTTTTTTTTAATTTTGTTTTGTAAAATGTTTTAGTCCCGTCATATTTTTTTTTTTTTTTTTTTTTTTTTAAAAGAAAATCTAGAAAGCCTGATGTGTGTCATTGTGCCTGCCTATAAGGGATGAGATGTGAATATGGTTGTTTGGTCCCTGTGCTGTGGTCTTTTTGAGTCAGGGCTATTTTATGAAATCATTTTGCTGTGGGGGTAAGAAGCTATTTTGTAGCTAGACTTAACCTTTTATACATCTTTTTTTGTAGAAAGGGTTTAGCGGAAAAGGCAAAAAAAAACGTAGAAATTGAGATTTATCCAAAGTAAAAGGTAATTTTAATTTAGATTTCCTCTTCTCTTCTGTCCCTATTTTCTTGCTATCATTTTGTAACACGTTTTTTTATAGATTTTATTTTTGAATGCAGTAGCCGTAAAACTTGGTGGTACACGTTAAAGACCTGACACTCCCCCTAGGCACTGCTGGTACAATGCATCCCACAGATTGGATTGTGTGCGTGCTGGAAACTCACCACGGTGCCTGGGGTTTTGATTTCTCTGTTGTTTTTCTATCGGTAACTGACAAGTTAAGTTTTTTTGTTTTTCCTTTTTTATTTTTTATTTTTTTTCTCCCTCCTTTTACTTGCTACTTTGTAGTTAAGAAAATCGAAAAGGTTATCAGACTCTTCAGATCTATCAGGCCACATGAATGAGACAGTCGATGTCCAGGATGTTATTGCAATTTGTTGTCCAAAGTACAAGGACCGGCCACAGATTGCAAAAGTAGTTCAGAAAACCAGCCACGGGTTCAGTGTTCGGTGGATGGCGGGCTCCTACAGTGGCACTTGGGCTGAGGCCAAACGCCGTGACGGACGAAAGCTTGTGCCTTGGGTCGATACAATTAAAGAGTCGGACATCATTTACAAAAAAATAGCGCTAACGAGCGCACATAAGCTGACTAATAAAGTTGCTCAGACTTTACGATCGCTGTATGCAGCCAAGGATGGGACTTCCAGCTAATAATACGTTTGTATATTTGCAGCCAAATTTACAGGAAAAAGAAACACAAAAAAAAAAAAACAGTCATAAACTTGAAATCTCAGCATTCTGGCAAAAAAAAAAAAACAACAAAAACCGACACCACAAAAAAAAATAAAAAATTTAAAGATCAGTTTTCTGAAGCGTAAGAATGGAACTTGGCCGCCTGAAGGAAATGTTTGGAAAACATTGTTGTGGGAGCTTCCTTCGCTGTTGTACAGCAGAAACTTCTCAGTTCATTTTTACTCCCACTGTATTATAGTTTAACAAAAATTTGTTTATATCTTGAAGAATACTTTCTGTTTAAAAAAAAAAAAACAAGCGAAAAAAAATTACAAAAATAAACAAGTGAATGTTGAAAATTAGTCTGTTAATGTTCTTAATAAAGTGTTCTTGGAGTTTAACCTAGCAGCGGATGGCTTTCTTTAGCTTAGCCCGTTTTCCAGAGAAGCAGCAATTTTTTTTTACAGTTTTTAATTTTTTTTTATTTTACATTTAATTTTTTGTTTTTTGTTGTTTTTTTTTTGTTTTGTTTTTTTTCCCCCCTCAGGCTGTAAAATGGCAGAATGTTCTGAACACATAATTTATTTTGTTTGGGAAGGGGGAGCATGCAGTATCTATAACCTCCTATGAAAAATTAAGAGATTTTTTGAAATTATTTTTTTTCATTTTTTTTTTTTTTGGGGGGGGGGGGGGGGCGGGGGGTTTGTAAATGTAGATTTTGATGTATTAAGTCACCTTGAAATTATACGCGAAAAGGGATCCCGAGAATACCTGCTGGAGAAAATACTGCAATAAATTTTTTTACTTCTTTGTTACTTGTCTGTTTCTATTTGAATTTCTTAATGTAAATCTGTTTTAAATCCAATTCTATTGTTACTTTGCAATCTCCTATGTAAAAGTTATGTTTTTTTTACGCGAGGCAAGAATATTGTTCATACAGTTTTTGTATAGGTTGAGATAAACCGTATTTTTTCTTTTCCTTTTTTTTTTTTTTTTAATTTTTTTTTTTTTTAAAGGGGCATAGACACTATTTAAATCCCGATTTTATTGTATTTTGAAATATTTAGTGTTTATCTATATACATTAGCACTGTGCCAAACACATTTTCAAGAATGTTTGATAAAAAAAAAAGTTTATTCCTTGTATGTTTCTATTTCTTTGATTTTATTTTTTATTTAACAATTTGATATTAGGAATTTTTTGAAAGGGAAAAATCGAAAAAAAAAAATAATTGTACAGTAAATAAAGACCAAAAATGACACAATTGTCAATGTCTGCGACCTTCCCATCAGTCCGCAACAAGGTTCTTGTATTTATTTTTATTAAAAGGAATTATATTTTTTGTTGGGATAAAAAAAATAATTTGGTTGACAAAGGATACTTAAAAATGGCAATTGAGCTGTAAAAATGACCAGTGTGGAATAAGTCTCTGATGAAATGTTAGTTTTTATCTGTTGTTGCCCTGTCATGTACCAGGAGCAGATCTAGACCACCAAAATTGTTTGTCTTTATTTCCATGAAAATAAAAGCGCCCTAAAGTTTAGACGAGGGGTGGCTGGGTATTTGATTTTTGGGAGCCACAATACTAGCGATCTGTCATTTAGGAGCCTTAAAGTAGTTGTGCAGGATTAGAAAAATATGGCTGCCTACTTCCAAAATGTAGTATTGCAGCTCAGCTGCATTGAAGTAAATGGGGTTGAATTGCAATACCACTCTGTGTGAGCATGAAGCTGCTTCACGCAGTGTGAGAGACTGAGGCTTGAGTAAAGGGGGATCTCTTCAAATAGCCATATCTCCGGCTGTGGACCACCTAGAACAGTGGTTCTGGTGGCATATGAAAGAGGAGATTCTAGCTGTGAAACAACCGGTGATATCACTAGTTGAAAAGGAAGCTGTATACTATAAGATCGCACTGTGTTGCTGGGCAGGGAAGGGGGAGAAGCTGTGTGATGATTGGACAGCGTCATACAGAAAACATTACACAGCCCAGAGTGGAAAGAGTCCCCTCTCATTTGGCAAGTGTAGCCAAATTAGCATATTTAGAAAAGTGCTCATAACTTGGCAAATATTAAACATTTAAAAAAATAAAATAAAAATCACACTAGTTATCAGCATCACAGCGCCTATTAGATTGGTTAGGAGATAGAGAATTAATAAACTGGTGACAGATCCTCTTTAAGCCTCCTACCCTTTCTATTATCTTGACCACACCACCAAGACCAACCCTAACCGTAGAATTGCCCCAATAATACAACACACCTGTCTCCAGCATGGTCTCTATTCCTCAGCATGGGATCATCCAGTCAGCAAACACTTGGTTGTAGCTTTCTCTTCCCTGAGCCAGACTTTCCAACACTGGAGAAAAGAAGTTGTGCAGTACTCTGCATGGGGCAGGTAGTCCAGATCCACATGAGTCCGGGAGCTGCTCGTATTTGCATTGTGGTCCCTTGGGTTTAGGCCCTTATTTTAGACTCCATTTCAGCTTATGATTTTTTTTGTATAAAAGAAAGAGGGGTATACAACAATGGATACCTCTGGACTCAGTCTCTGGATTGTGATAGAATAAGAGATGATCCCTTGGTAAGTTTTACTGGTCTTTGTTTTTTAATTTAGTGTCCCATGAAATCCAGGCACTGAAAGTGCGAAGGTAAGCGACTTACATCCTATATAAATAAGTGGTGCTATCCCTCCTGGAATGTAGTACAGCCGAAAGTGCTCTAATATATACCAGCTAATGGGACTGGAGTGAGGGAATATACCATGTGGGCAAGGGGGTGTATCATTTTGCTGGACACATTTGCTCATCATAACGGTTTGTTCTCTGTAATTGCATTTGTAGGTTATGTATACCAGCTGCTTTTTTTATTTTTTTTTAAATATAAAAATGTTTGTGTGTTTGCATTTTTCTAATTATATTTTATAAAAAGTTTTACTTTTTGAGATACAGCTGCTTTGTATCCTGTATATAGAGCCGCTGTATCTTGCGCTGATCTGGTGCCGACGTCCCGTCCAGAGGCAGTGTGGATCTCTGCAGTGAGTGAAATAAATCAGTAATGAGGAGTTTTGACAAGCCACGCGTTTCAATGAGCGGTAGCGTGGAATTCCCCTTTGTGACTGAGCTGTTACTTTTAGACGAGTCGACTTCACAATAATAGCACATACAGGTGACCGGGGCAGATAAGATATTTGAACTGAGGTGGCATTCTATCACATGTAAAGTCATCAAACTCTTCAGTATGACCCATACTACTAATAATGTTTGTCTATGGAGATTGCATGGCTGTGTGCTTGATTTTATGCACCGGTTTATAATGGGTGTTGATAAAACACCTGAACTCGATCATTAGGCGGTGTCCACAAACTTTTGTACTTCTAGTGTAACTAGCCACTCGGATTGGCCTGATTTTTGGATTTGTAGCATGTCCTGCTTTAAGAAAGATGATTTAGTTTCAGGGGTGGGTCACTTATGGTTTATATTCCTGTAGAACGGTTGAGTGCTGTCTCTCCATAATTATATATTGTGTGCGTACTGTGGGTAATTACTGTGCAGGTTCGTAAATTCAGTGTAAATTGTTCTCAATCTTTGTCAGTGTCTTCACGTCTTCCAACCACACAGGGAGGTCTTGGTGATGATGGGAGTTAACTGCTGAAGTCAAGTTGTACCATCTTCTCCAGTACATGATGTACAGAACTCAAGGGCCGCACTATAGACGACTAGAAACAGACTGTGTTTGCAAAAATGTGCAATAAAGATTGGTTGATCAGTGTTGATTTATGGAATCTTGATTGTCTGTTTTCCATATTCATGCCACACTTATTTGATTTTTTTTTTTTCACTATTTTTATTTTTTATCTTCTACATTATAGGCTTGGAAATCTCTGGATGAACATCAATATCAACAAGCGATAGCCAGGCTGAAGAAAACTAATTGTTCAGAAAATTTGAGTATTGCTCCTGAATGCCAGGTGAGAGTATGATTAAGGGAAATGGAACAAACTAGTCTTCAACCCAATGGGCTCCTTAGGATAGTGGAACTGGGATAACAATTATGAGGAAGGGGGTGAGCAAGGGAAACCTGGAATATGTGACTTGAGACACTGGCAAATGGAGGCCAAAGAAAACAAACAAAAATCTACAATGTGGGGGGAAAGGGTCAGTGGGCATGGCATAGAAGAATGAAGGCTGGCTGGTAGAGAAGCGGCTGCATGTAAGAATACCAGGAATGGAGTGGTGGTGCGCATGCTTGACCACCGCTCCATTCATCTCTATGGGGCTCCCAGGAACTGCAAGGTAAGCCCATTTTCGTGATCAGTGGGGTTTCCAGCTGTCAGACCCCCACCGATCAGATATCTATCACCCTTGTGGATAGGTGACACAGCGATTATGGGAAAATCCCTTTAAGGAGCCAGGTCCCTTTTCCATTGATAAGTGTATGAAAAGTCTTAGGTACCCAAGCAAGAGGATCTTTCACAATGGGGAAATTAGATCTTGAAATTTGTTCTGATCCACAATCTCTTAACTTTTGGACGTAATCCTCAAGTATGGAGCATATCTTCTCTGGTTAGGCAGCCTCAAAAGCAAGTGAACTGTGGGCAATGTGGGAGGTTCTTGATAGTTTTAACCATTAACATTCTTGAGGTCCAGATTTGTGAGACATCAGGAAGTGTGCAGGCTGGGGAAAAAAAAAAAAAGACCAGGGGAGTGTGAATTAGACATATTATCGCTGCCCAAAATGGGTAAGTGTAAAGGGTATGAACCGGACAGAATGGCTGGAGATGTCGAAAGAGCACATTAGAGGGCAACTGGATTCCTTCAGTCATTGAGATGGAAAACTTTTATGGCCTGTTGCAGTCTATGCTCAAAATTCCCCGAGTGCATCTATACCTGGTCGGAAGATTAGATTCAATGCCAAGCTGTCCGGTTGAAAATTTTCAGATTCTGGCAGAACTGCGTGCCCTAAGACAGCAGGTTCTGCACAGGGGAAGACTCCAAAATATCCCTCGACTCACTAATGAGTTGGGCAAACCAGGATCTTTTTTGGGCAAAAACGGGATGATTGTGATCCTGTCTGATCTTTATAAATACCCTGGGTATCATGGAAGTTGGAGGAAATATGTATGCCAGTTTGAATGTTCACAGTATGGACAGAGTATATACTGCCATCAAACGGTTCTCCAGATATAGGGAGCAGAAACTCTTTAGTTTTGCATTCTGACTGCTTTCCTTGTTCAAGGACCACTCTCCTGTAATCGTTTTGATTGTGGTTTAGACAATCTGCCAGGATGTTCAGGGTTCTTTTTACTCTAGGCTTTGCCCAATTCAAGATCTTCCCCTGATTCTCACTCCCTTCCTCTCTAAAAAAAAAAAAAACAAAATGGTAAAGCGGTCTGAAAGTATTCAGCTCTTATGTGAAGATCCTACTACTAACATGTCTAGGAGTTCTACCCACCCCGAAAGGGATGTATCTGTGGTGAATACTATGCACTCTAGTACTTTGAGAGACAAGCTGTCCCTCTTGTTGTTTCACTACCTCAGGGAGCATCTCGTTTTTGCGGGAAAGAGAATGTAGTGTGCTAGAGCTTATAGACCCCTGTTCTATTTCTCCAGAATCTCTCTCTGGAGACATCTGAGATGCCACATCGACTAGAGAACAGCTTCTGCTATAGAGCTTAGGAGTCTCAGAAAACTCAGTACTTACAGGGGTTTTCCAGCTTCTGACAACAAATGAACTATCTACCGGATAGGTCATTAGTGCATGATCTGTGGCGGTCCGTCACCCGGGCCCTGCACAGATCAGCTGGTCCGGTGCCTCCGTGCACCGGACGTACAAGCTGGAAGCAGATAGCTCCGGCCATAAATAGGAGCCGTTCTGCAGCACGGCCGCTATGCTATGTACGGATCCAACTGCTTTCGGGCTCCGTACATGGCATTCTGTACCACATCATCATGTGCCCGCAGGCCACTGGAGCAACTTTTTCGGTGCGGAGGATATGTCCCCAGTTTATTAGCTCCCGATATCCTAACTAATCTAATAAGCACTTTGCTGCTGATAACTACAGTGTGATTTGTTTTAAAAAACGTTAATTTTCAAAGTTATGATCGTTTTTCTAAATATGCTAATGTGGCTATACTTGCCAAATGGGAGGTTACGGTTTCTTTTCACTCTGGGCAGTGTAATGTTTTCTGTATGACGCTGTCCAATCGTCATACAGCTTCTCCCCCTTCCCTGCCTAGCTACATAGTGTGATCGTATAGTATACAGCTTCCATTCCATACTGTGTTTTCAATTAGTGATATCTCTGGTTGTTTCACAGCTAGAACTTCGATCCTGTTGTCTTATATTAGAAAATGAAAGATTAGAATCTCCTCTTTCATATACCACCAGAACTGTTCTAGATGTTCCACAGCCGGAGCTAGGGCTATTTTAAGTGATCCCCCTGCCCTCCAGCCTCAGTCTCTCACACTGTGTGAAGCAGCTTCATGCTGATAGGACAGCGTCAGAGGCGGTGAGGTAGCTCCACCTCAGGAGAGTCGCTGGTGTTGACACCCACTTGTCTAGTATAGGCTCATTTGCATATTTAGGAAAAAAGCTCATAACTTTGAAAAAAGTTTTGGGAAGCCATTTTCCCTATCAGTGTGGCAGCGCCTATTAGATTAGTAATGCCCTATCTCCTAGCTAAACTACACCGTGTTCCAAATTATTATGCAAATGTTATTTTACGCTGATTTTCCTAAATAGTCGATGCAAATGACAGTCAGTATAATCTTCAAGCCATCAACCGTTGGAGTATAATGCAAATTTTATTGAACAAATCTCCTAATGATAACAGATATTTTGCTTGAGGATGCTCCAAAGGTTCTCAATAGGGTTGAGGTCAGGGGAACATGGGGGCCACACCATGAGTTTCTCCCCTTTTATGCCCATAGCAGCCTATTACACAGAGGTATTCTTTGCAGCATGAGATGGTGCATTGTCATGCATGAAGATAATTTTGCTACGGAAGGCACGGTTCTTCTTTTTGTACCACGGAAGAAAGTGGTCAGTCATAGACTCTGCGTACTTTGCAGAGGTCATTTTCACACCGTCAGGGACCCTAATGCGGCCTACCAGCTCTCTCCCCATGATTCCAGCCAAAACATGACTCCGCCACCTCCTTGCTGACATCGCTGCTATGTTGGGACATGGTGGCCATTCACCAACCATCCGTTACTCCATCCATCTGGACTATCCAGGGTTGCACGGCACTCATCAGTAAACAACACAGTTTGAAAATTAGTCTTCATGTATTTCTGAGCCCACTGCAACCGTTTCTGCTTGTGAGCATTGTTTAGGGGTGGCCGAATAATAGCTTTATGCACACTTGCAAACCTCTGGAGGATCCTACACCTTGAGGTTTGCGGGACTCCAGAGGCTTCAAATACCTGTTTGCTGCTTTGCAATGGCATTTTAGCAGCTGCTCTCCTAATCCTATTAATTTGTCTGGCAGAAACCTTCCTCATTATGCCTTTATCTGAACGAACCCGTCTGTGCTCTGAATCAGCCACAAATCTTTTCACAGTACGATGATCACGCTTAAGTTTTCTTGAAATATCCAATGTTTTCATACCTAGTGCAACACCTTGGACAATTTCACGCTTTTCGGCAGCAGAGAGATCCTTTTTCTTTCCCATATTGCTTGAAACCTGTGGCCTGCTTAATAATGTGGAACGTCGTCCTTAAGTAGTTTTCCTTTGATTGGGCACACCTGGCAAACTAATTATCACAGGTGTCTGAGATTGATTACAATGATCCAAAGAGCCCTAAGACACAATACCATCCATGAGTTTAATTGAAAAATGAATAATTAAATGTTTATGACACTTAAATCCAATGTGCATAATAATTTGGAACACGGTGTAGTGACCGCTCCTCTTTAAGTCTAAAGATGGCAAAAGATCGCCTCTCTGAGGTATTGTCTTGACAGACCTGATTTTGGTAACGGAGGTCTATAATAAGCCTATCTGTTTCAGTACCGACATGGAAATGAATTCTATGATTACGTTTTCTAGACGCTCCTGTCATGCAGACTTCAGAGAGGCAGTAAGCAGGAACTTTGCTGAACGGTATGGATCTAGACTCAGCACATACTCGTTTTTACGATATCCAACCTCCAAGGCTCTCTGATGTGTGACAACCTGGCAGGGAGAGAATAAGTCAGACACCCTCCTTCTGGTGTCAGAAACCCTGTTTATTCCTCTGAATTTTCTTGACGAACCTCTTCTAAAGGAACTGGAGCTTCTGCCTCTAGTCTGAAAATGGTCTTTTTGGGGACCTATCCCAATGGAACTGTTTGCAAAAGGCCTTATTCACACGAACGTGTGCTTATTGCGTGCGCAAAAAACGCTGCGTTTTGCACCAGTAGCAGTTCCGTGTGGCATCGGTATTTGGTGCGCGCCTGCGTGGTTTTCGCGCATATGGCATCGTTATGATACTTTTTATGTTTACAAACCTAAAAGCAGGAGGTGCTTTTATGTTTTGATTCATTGATTTTACAATTGTTGCGTGAATCAGGCGAGGCACACGGAAGTGCTTCCGTGTGCCGTGCGCGATTTTCACTTCATTTGACTTCAATGGGTGCGTGATGCGCGAAAAACTGCCAAGTATAGGACATGTCGTGAGTTTTACGCAGCGGACATACGCAGTCCTTCTCAATGAATTGGAATATCATCAAAAAGTTAATTTAGTTCAGTAATTCAATTCAAAAAGTGAATCTCCTATATTATAGATTCATTACACACGGAGGGATCCATTTCCAGCATTTTTTTCTTTTAATGTTGATGATTATGGGAACAGTTAATGAAAACCCAAAATTAAGTCTCAGAAAATTAGAATATTATATAAGCCCAATTTCAAAAATGATTTTTAATACCGAAATGTTGGCCTACTGCAAAGTATGTCCAGTATCTGCCCTCAGTACTTGGTCGGGGCTGCTTTTGCATGAATTACTGCATCAATGCGGCGTGGCATGGAGACGATCAGCCTGTGGCACTGCTGAGGTGTTATCAATGCGGCGTGGCATGGAGGCGATCAGCCTGTGGCACTGCTGAGGTGTTATCAATGCGGCGTGGCATGGAGGCGATCAGCCTGGGGCACTGCTGAGGTGTTATCAATGCGGCGTGGCATGGAGGCGATCAGCCTGGGGCACTGCTGAGGTGTTATCAATGCGGCGTGGCATGGAGGTGATCCGCCTGTGGCGCTGCTGAGGTGTTATCAATGCGGCGTGGCGTGGAGGCGATCAGCCTGTGGCACTGCTGAGGTGTTATCAATGTGGCGTGGCATGGAGACGATCAGCCTGTGGCACTGCTGAGGTGTTATCAATGCGGCGTGGCATGGAGGTGATGCTGAGGTGTTATCAATGCGGCGTGGCATGGAGGCGATCAGCCTGTGGCACTGCTGAGGTCTTATCAATGCGGCGTGGCATGGAGGCGATCAGCCTGGGGCACTGCTGAGGTGTTATCAATGCGGCGTGGCATGGAGGCGATCCGCCTGTGGCACTGCTGAGGTGTTATCAATGCGGCATGGCATGGAGGCGATCAGCCTGTGGCACTGCTGAGGTGTTATCAATGCGGCGTGGCATGGAGGCGATCAGCCTGCGGCACTGCTGAGGTGTTATCAATGCGGCGTGGCATGGAGGCGATCAGCCTGTGGCACTGCTGAGGTGTTATAAATGCGGCGTGGCATGGAGGCGATCAGCCTGTGGCACTGCTGAGGTGTTATCAATGTGGCGTGGCATGGAGGCGATCAGCCTGTGGCACTGCTGAGGTGTTATCAATGTGGCGTGGCATGGAGGCGATCAGCCTGTGGCACTGCTGAGGTGTGATGGAAGCCCAGGTTGCTTTGATAGCGGCCTTCAGCGCGTCTGCATTGTAGGGTCTGGGGTCTCATCTTCCTCTTGACAATACCCTATAGATTCTCTTGGATTTAGGTTCAGACGAGTTTGCTGGCCAATCAAGCGCAATGATACTGTGGTTATTACACCAGGTATTGGTACTTTTAGCAGTGCGGGCAGGTGCCAACTCCTGCTGGAAAATGAAATCAGCATCTCCATAAAGCTTGTCAGCAGAGGGAAGCATGAAGTGCTCGAAAACTTGCTGCTAGACGCTGCGCTGACTCAGGACTTGATATAACACAGTGGACCAACACCAGCAGATAACATGGCCCCCAAACCATCACTGACTGTGGAAACTTCACACTGGAGCGCAGGACACTTGGATTGATTCCTCTCCACTCTTCCTCCAGACTCTGGGATCTGGATTTCCAAATGAAATGCAAAATTGACCTTCATCTGAAAACAGGACTTTGGACCACTGAGCAACAGACCAGTCCTTGTAAAGGCTTAGGAAACCTTTGCAGGTGTTTTGTGTTGATTCGGTGATTACAGTGTCACACCGCGAGTCTGAATCTTCAACTTTTACCCAATATTCACATTTTCTGAGACTAAATTTTGGGTTTTCATTAACTGTTACCATAATCATCAACATTAAAAGAAAAAAATGCTGGAAATAGATCCCTCTGTGTGAAATAAATCTGTATAATATGAGTTTCACTTATTGAATTACTGAAATTAACTTTTTGATATTCTAATTCATTGAGAAGGACTAGTATATGCCCTAAACATACATAAAACTGTTCCTTAACCAGTTCAGGACCGGGCTACTTTGAGCCTTCAGGACCAGACACCGTTTAGCCATTTTTAGCACGTGTTAGTTAAATGGCTATAACTTTTTTTATTTGTTGGGCTAACTACGTGATTTTTGCAACGTTTTTTACGTAGACCATGCAAGTTTATTGTATATTGTATATTGTTTTTATACACATCCTTTTTTGCTATTTTAGAATTTTTATTCATAAAATTTGAAAATAATAGTAAAAAAATAAGCTTTTTTACGTTTCAGCTATTTTTTTTTTGGTAACATAGTTTTACCCTAAAATAGACCTTTTATTTGCGATCGTCATTGTCTACCGTAAATTTTAATATATTACATGTCTATATTAGGGTAATTGGGTCAGCTCTAGCGTTACAACAATGATTGGCGGGGGGGGGGGGACGTTTTTTTTGGGGTGGGTATTTTATGTGTATTTATTTAATTTTTTTTTGCACTTTACTTTACTATTTTTTTATTACTGTGGTCTGTCCCTCAAAGGTCAAAAAAGACCTTTGGGGAACTTTATATTTTTTTTCTTTCTTTTACAACATGCTTTTACAGTTACAGGGGAAATCAGCCCTCTCATAGTGACGATTGTCACTAATAGGGCTGTGCTGGGTCTAGTAAGACCCAGCAGCAGTCTGTCACTAACGGCACCCGGCGATCATGTGACCACTGCTTCTCTATTCATATGCACAGCGTTCATTGAGCGCTGTGTAAAAAGACATCAGAGAAGACAGAAGCAGCGAAAGCTGCTTCTATCCTCTCCTCAGGGTCCCCGGCAGTCACTGACAGCCGGAGACCCGACATTCAGCTGCCCGATCGCGCGGGCAGCAAGTTAAAACCTGAGCCGTAAAAAGACTATGGCTCGGGTTTTAAGGACCCGTCCCTGACCGCTGGCCGTAAAAGTAGTCAGCGGTCGGGAACCAGTTAAAGGGTTATTCCCATATTGAGTACATTATTTATTTTTTTTCAGACATTCTAAGCTGGAATTAAATAATAAAACATTTGCTATGAAAAATTTTTTAAAAATTAATTCCCGAGCTACCTTTTTTTAAAACTTGATAACTCAGCTAGTGCTGGTTATCTTTTCTAAAAAGGGGCGTGAGCGGCTCGATGTCAATCAATCCGCTCTGCAGTGTGCTAGATACTGTAGTTCTAGCAGCATCGGGAGAATGTTCGTCTCAACCAGGCATGGTAAGCCTGGTTGAGACGAACACACCGTGAATTTCAACAACACGCAACACTTTATTCACCCCGTTTCGGCAAGTCACTTTTCCCCTCTAGCTAAGCTGCACCCCCCATGTAATATCTTTAGTCGCCCCACCGGTCCTGCATTAGCACCCGGCGAACAACAGAAAATATTTTTTATTTTAAACTCACCTAAGACGTTCCTACGGAGATCGGAACAGTCCCGTCACTTTTCTTCTTACTGCTACTTGGCGCCGCTCGCATTCACAGTAACAATTTGTTGTGGCGCAGATGACGTATTCATATCACACTCACGTGATTACGTCATCTACGCCCACCGCTTTGTTATTGTGAGTGGGAGCAGTAAGAAGAAAAGTGATGGGACCGTTCAGATCTTCGTGGGAACGGCTTATGTGAGTGTTTTTTTTCTTTTCATTGGAGCAAAGTCACCAAACCTGGGAGCATGGACAACGGAATAACGTGTGTGTGTGTGTGTGTGTTTGCGCGTATGTTTGCTTGCCCGCCCGCATGTTTGCTTGCTTGGACGCCCGCTTCTAACCAATGCTACACATGGTTGGGTACTGGATCGTACTCCTCTCAGCCCAACACCACTGTTGGCGGTGGGTACCGGGGTAATAATGGGGGTTAGTGTTAGCTGGTGCAGAGGCTAAGACTAAGTACCGCCTTAGTAATGGATGGTGTCAATCAGTCAGCGTCCATTACTAAAGTGGTAGGAATAAAATTTTCAAGGAAAATACACAGATATAGATACAAAATTTTATTGAAATAAAGCACCCCCAACACAAGAAGTAGTCCTTGAATCCAACGTAGTCCAACAACCGAACCTGTAAAAAAAAAATGGGGCAGCCATGTTGGGCATTATATTGTATGGGGGGCATACATACCCCATAGTAGCCTTATGTAATGGGGGACAGCAGACAGTAATCTTATATAGTATAAGATGTGAGTCTGCTGTGCACCTGTATCTAAGCCTAACTTTTTGTTGGCCTAGATACTTGATATAACAGACAGTGTCACCCATGTACCCTGTATGTAAGCCTACCCCATATGTTATACATTTTGTATTTGTGTGTGCTTGTGGTTTAAGAACTTTTTGGTTGCTTGACTGAGTTGGGTTCGAGAACTGCTTTAGTAACGCTATTTTTTTTTTTCTAAAAGGAAATTGTAGTGACCAAATAATTAGTTAAAAAAAACAAACAGATTTGATACAAATATTTTGTTGCACAAGGAATAATTTCACAAAAGAATGCTTCAGGCCTAATTTATATATTTTAATCAGGTTACGCTGGACCTATTGTGCTACGTAGTATATTCGGTGGACTACTGCGATGATCTACGATTTTTGTTTAAATAAAATGATTAGCGAGGACTCTGTAGTGGATTATTTATTTAAATAAAAAATTTGGGGAATATCATTTTTTTTTTTTTTTATATACTTTATTAGCGCATGCATAATGATAGTTGTCTTTTTGACGTCCATTAGGCTAGCAGTAAACGGCCATTACCCCGGTATCAACCTCCACTACGGTTATTTGGAAGAGCCTGGTACGATCCAGTGATGGTGGATCACTGGGGTGGCCACAGGCTGATGTTATTAACCTGGGAATGGACAAAACCAGTGGCCCTTCCCACCCGTGTAATGCCAGACTGCTGCTGTTGTGGTGTATCTGGCTGGTTGTTTAAAATGTGGGGGACCCTACGTCTGTTGTTAAATTTGTTAATTTAAAAAAAAAAAAAAAAAAAGCCTAGCATTACAAGGGTGTTTTTGGCCCTTCCCAGCCTCATAATACCAGCCTGCGGCTGCCCCAGTGCCCAACCATTGCAGCAGATGGTCCTGTAATGGATCGTACCTGCCTCTTCCTGGAACCCCCTGGTGGTGGTGGGTACCGGGGTAATAATGGGTGGTTAGTGCTAGCCTCTGCACCGGCTAACACTAAGTACCGCCTTAATAATGGACGCTGTCAATCAGCCAACTGCCATTATCTAGGCACTAATAAAGTTTAAAAAAAAACACAAAGACAATTTTTTTTTATTGAAATAAGAAATCCCCAACAAAACCCTCATTAACCATTTTATTAAATTTTTGGAGAAAACGTAGATTTATGCAGTAGTCCAACGAATCAAAGATGTAGTCCCATTGGTACAGCAAAATCTGCAACAAAAAATATATAAAGTTTTCAATGTGAACAATACCAATAGTTATACTCTCCTACACATATATACGCACGCACGCACGCACACAAACCTTGAGCGGACCGCAGACTTCTCACGACTGGTGCCTTGCCCTGCATCTACTGCGCATGCGCCGATATACGGGTTCATGAGAAAAATGACATCCTCTTCTAAGGACGAAGGGGATATCATTGACCATGCGCGGCCACCGCTCAAGGTAAATCGCGGTGGCCGGGTCCCTAGACGAGCTACAAAGAGGGACTGACACAACTTCAAGCAAGAATATCACGAAAACGACATCGCTGGGCTACAGACAGGTAATTAGAAAAATGATTAACTTTAGAAGGGTGAGCTAAATAGTTAGATTTTTGTAGATTGGAATAACCCTTTAATTATAAGAAACAGAAAAAGGAGCGCCAGACCGCTAAGCACTGAATTAACAACCGATGCAGAAAATAGAACGATCTGAAAACATAGGGAGAAATGGGAAGTGACACGTGACTTCTGTTCGTTTATGTATAAGTTACAGAACTCCCTGGAAGGAAAATGTGAAGAAAAGCAAAAAAAAAAAAAAAATGGCCAGCAAACATAAAGGCCAAAAATAAACTCACCTAGATGTCGGTTTAGCCTAGCTGTATCGGTTGAGGGGAAGGAGTTGGGAATAACTGTCCTGCAGGTTACAGAGGCAGAGACACCCCATTATTGTGCTGCCTAGGGCAGAATAGGTTACCACGAAGTGCGTTCATTAGGAGATCTAGAGAAAGTTGAGCTGAATACTTCAATACTCCAGCACTGAGGATATGGGATGAGGTGGATTGGTAATGTGGTGTCTATCAAATTTGGGTTGCTCTACTATAGACTGTCCCTCCATTTCAAAGTGCAGCAATCCGGGGCTTCAAGATCAAATTAAGTCGGTAGCTGGAGGGAGGGTATGAATGTAACAACTTATACAATAGTGACATTTTCGATGCAAATATTCTATCTAGCCAGGAATATATTCACCAGTCTTCCAATAGCAGGAGGATAGTTTGTTGCATTGAATATGAGCTAGTACGTGCGTTTCATCTAAAATAATTCTGATAAACTGGTGTGGTAGGGTCTGACTACCCTGTGCGTGCGTGCGTGCGTGCGTGCGTGCGTGCGTTCACATTGATAACTGTTTTTTTATGTTGTTGCAGATTTTGATGTACCGATTGGACTACGTCTTCGATTCGTTGGACTACTGCGTAGATCTACGTTTTTTGCAAATTTTAATAAAATGGTTAACGAGGGTTTTGTTGGGGATTTCTTATTTCAATAAAAAAATAATTGTATTTGTGTTTTTTTTTTAAACTTTATTAGTGCCTAGATAATGGTAGTTGGCTGATTGACAGCGTCCATTATAAAGGCGGTACTTAGTGTTAGCCGAGGCTAGCACTAACCACCCATTATTACCCCGGTACCCACCACCACCAGGGGTGCCGGGAAGAGCTTGGTACGATCCTGTACTCGACCATCTGTTGTGATGGTCGGGCTCTGGGGCGGCCGCAGGCTGGTATTATGAGGCTGGAAAGGGCCAAAAAACAGTGTCCCTTCCTACCCTTGTAATGCTAGGCTGCTGCTGTGGTGTATCTGGCTGGTTATTAAAAAAAATGCCGTGGGGTCCCCCCCACTTTTATAACCAGCCAGAGACAACACAGCAGCAGCCTAGCATTAGAAGGGTGGGAAGGTCCACTGGGTTTGGCCCTTCCCAGCCTCATAATACCAGCCTGCGGCCGCCCCAGAGACCGACCATCACAACAGATGGTCGGGTACTGGATCGTACCTGGCTCTGCCCGGCACCCCTGGTGGTGGTGGGTACCGGGGTAATAATGGGTGGTTAGTGTTAGCCTCTGCACTGGCTAATACTAAGCCTCCCCTTAGTAATGGATGTTGTCACTCAGACCACGGCCATTACTAAAGTGGTAGTAATAAAACTTGAAAAGAAAAGACAAAGATATAGATAAAATATTTTATTGAAATAAAGCACCCCCAACACAACCATTTTATTGATGAAAAAAAAGCGTCATCTAAGTAGTCCTCGAAACCGACGTAGTCCAAACACCAAACCTGTAAAAAATCAAAAATATTTTTAAAAAAATGAAATAAAACATGTCGTATGCTTAGTTTCACTTTCATGTGTGATACTGACTGTTATACCATGTATAGAAGCCTGCTGCAAAGTTGGCTTAGATACAGGGTGCCAGCAGACAGTGTCATACATGGCCATACAGACATGTATACAAACATACATACATGCACATATACACATACAAACATGACAACAAACCTGACGGCATACATACATACACGTACGCACGCACGCACGCACGTACGCGCACACATGCACATACACACAAGCAAGCAAACAAACATGCAAACAAACATACATACATACATGCACATATACATACAAACATGACAACATACATACAAGAAAACACATGCAAACATACATACATACAAGCAAACATACATACTTGCATTCAACCATACATACAAACATGTACATATACATACATGCAAACATACATACATAAAAACTTACATACATGCACATACAAACATGACAACATACATACATGAAAACACATACATGAAAACATACACACATACAAACATGAAAACATACACATACATGACAACATACATACATGCATGCAAACACATACATGACTACATGCAAACATACATATACACACACACACAAGAAAACACATGCAAACATACATACAAGCAAACATACATACATGCAAATATACATACTTGCATTCAACCATACATACAAACATGTACATATATACATACATAAAAACTTACATACATGCACATATACACATACATACATGAAAACATACACATGCATGCATGCATGACTACATGCAAACACATATGCACATACAAACATGACAACATACATACAAGAAAACATACATACATACATGCACATATACACATACATACAAAAATAAACTCACCTAAGACGTTCCCACGAAGAGCTGAACGGTCCCGTCACTTTTCTGCTAATGCTTCCATTCACAATAACAGAGCGGTGGGCGCAGATGACGTAATCACGTGGGCCTGATAGGATTACGTCATCTGCGCCACAACGCATTGTTACGATGAATGCGAGCGGCGCCAAGAAGATGGCAAGTGACGGGACCGTTCAGAGCGCCGTTAGAACGTCTTAGGTGTAGTGTAGTGGACATTCACGGTAAGTTCGTCACAATCGGGCTTACCATGCCCGCTTGAGACGAACATTCTCCCGATGTTGCTAGAACTACAGTATCTAGCAACGTCGGGAGCGCGCACACTGCGGAGCGGAGCGGCTTGATTGACATCAAGCCGCTCACGCCCCTTTTTTTAGAAAAGATAACCAGCACTAGCTGAGTTATCAAGTGTAAAAAAAAGGCACTTAGGAAATGAATTTTAATTTTTTTTTAACACCAAATGTTTTACAATTCATTTCCTGCTTAGAATGTCTAAAAAAAAAAATTTGAGTCAACTTGGGAATAACCCTTTAAGGCCTCAGTCACACGTGCGTGAATCATGTCCGTGTGCTGTGTTGAAACAACGCACAGCCCCATTAATTTCAATGGGGCCATTCACACATGCGTGATTTTTCACGTAGCAAGAGTCTGTTGCATGAAGCTCACCGCATGTCCTATATTGCTGCGTTATCAGGCACCTACGTGCCTATTGAACACATTGGCTGCGTGAAAACCATGCACCGCACACAGGTGCAAATCCGTGTGCGGTGTGTGATTTGCGCATCAATCCAATTAAAAAAAAGATGTGCTTTGCGCTTACATGAATAACGCGTGCCACTCGCAAAGTACACTGATGCATAACGCAACACGCACGGACCAGGCTCATGCGCGTGAATCTGATACGCTCGTGGGAATGAGGCCTAAGGAGATTGCAAAAGAGTCGATTGAGCAGGAAGTAGAGACAAATGGTCTCTGGAAAAGAATGGAGGTGGCGGAGACCCTTTGAGAGAGTGAATTCTGATACATTTGAGAAAAGAAGACCCTAGACAGGAAAAAAAAATATGAGGAAAATACCGCTTCTCCCACCAGCTAATGAACAACTTCCAGGTCCTATGGTAAATAACAGCGAAAGATGGGGTGGACGACACATTTTAAAAAGCCATGAGACCATAGGACTGCGACTACAACACCAATGCAACCCTAAATGCTGGTGGAAAACTTAACCCTGAAGGAGCTGATCGTCCCTAAGCAGCAGAGGACAGTGCACGGTAGCAGGCCGTGCCCTCCAAGACCAGTCCAGCACACCAGGATTGTTGCGATGCTCTCCACTTTGATTCGCCTGGGAAGAAGGGGGGGGGGGGCATATAGGAGGCAAAACCTGTCCCAAGGAACAACTAGACCACCTACTGCACAAGCCAGAGGGTCTTGGATTTGTGTCACAATGAACCTGGATAACATCAGATCCACTTCTGGGGTTCCCCACCAGGCGCATAGCTGGGTGATGACATCCTGATGGGAAGAAAAAAGAAAACATTCTCCTGGGTCAAGGCACTCAGCTGAGGAAGCCAGCTATACATACAGTTGTCTACTCCCAGAATGTGAACCGCAGTATGGGATGTGACTGTCCAGGACAGGATCCTGGCTGACTGCCATCGAGCTGCATGTACCACCTTGATGATTCAGGTAGGCATCTCGTGTTATTGTCCAACTAGACCCCACCATCATGGGGGTGGTCAAGTGAAGACGAGACATGTAGATTAACCGCAGCTCCAAGGTTGGCTGAGGGGTGGAGATTTCCAACATCTAAGGCTGGTGTCCATTGTTATGACTGTCCAGTGAAGGGGAAGGAAGTAGCAACCCAAAGGGATAGTTGGAGAGGAAACCACTAGTAAAGTGCCAAATGCAGAGAGAAAGAAGGTGATCTTAGAGGAGGGAGGTCACAAGAGGAAAAGGCACTGGGGAACGCCAGGTCTAGTGGAGGCAAGTACAACTGCGCTCCTGATAGGCCACCCTTAGGTCGTGTGAACCCAGCCTATTTTCAGGCGTAAACTAGGCGTATTATGCCTCGATTTACGCCTGAAAATAGGGCTCCAATACGTCGGCAAACATCTGCCCATTCATTTGAATGGGTTTGCCGACATACTGTGCCGACGACCTGTCATTTACGCGTCGCTGTCAAACGACGACCCGGAAAATGACTGCCTCGTCAAAGAAGTGCAGGACACTTCTTTGGACGTAATTTGAGCCGTTTTTTCATTGAATTCAATGAAGAACATCTCTAAATTACGGCCGTCAATGACGCCTCGCAAAATGCGAGTACGAGCAATTACGTCTGAAATTACGGAGCTGTTTTCTCCTGAAAACAGCTCTGTAATTTCAGACATAAATGCAGTTTACGTGTGCACATACCCTTACGGCTGCCAAAAAAGCCCAAGGAATCCAGTGTGGCCAGAAAAAAATAACTTTTAGGTAAAGGGGAGGAGGGATAGTGGGCCAGGGGGACAGACGCTGTTTTTGTTCCTGTTCTCAGGCGAACCAGCAGGGCCGCACCTTCAGCGTAATCCACCCTGTTCTAAAGTGTACTCGGGGAGCAAACAGGAACCACTATTTACCCCATGCCTGACGGACAACGGAGGTGAAAGGCTGCTCTGTTCTTGGTCTTGTAAGGGGACAACAATGGTGAAATTCACACTGTAATACTTGTAAAACAAGAAGTAGGATAAAATTGCATAAAGCTAGAAGGTCTGCCTCCTATGGATACTTGGCCCAGACTGGTTAGCTCAGTATCTGCAGGCGGGTATAGTCTGTATAAGAGGACCTAACATTTTTGGTTTAGTGTTCGCCTCCTAGTGGCAGAAGTTTACACTAACGGTCTATGTCCCCCAATGACACAAGTGAGAAAAAGTGCTACTTCAGTAGGTGATTGTAGTGCCACTGGGGAAATGTTAGACCAACACCACACGGGCAGTTTTAGAAATTAAACAATCATTGTCCCGGGATCTGCATGGAGCGCCTGTATGGATAGTGTCCATAGGGTCCTGGCTTGTGCTGGTCTAATAGTCTCATTATAGATCTGTACACAGCTTAACGAAAAGGAAAACTTCTGTACGACATGTTCTGCTTTATTCACAAAATATAAAAATGACTTTCTATGAAGACAGAATTTAAATTAATAAATTTAAGATTAGAAATCTTTTTAGAAAAATAAAACATTTGAATAAACTTTATAGAAATTCACATACTGAATACAAAATCACCATCACTTTCATATTTACTAAATAAGACCGCACGTAAAGGCAGCTGTTCGGCCGAAAACCGCCAGAGCATGTGGTTTTACCGCAAGTCAACCTGGTATGAAATGCTTGTTTACGTCCATATCGTTTTTGCTGGTAGAACAGTGGACGCCGCATTGTCCAGGTGAAACCCTTTTGGGTAAGACGATACGAAGTAGCTCCGAAATTAAAGGAACTGATAAAAGTAACACTCGAGGGCAAGATGGATGCAGCGTGTTATCCCTAGTGCAGGGCCTGAGGGGGTGGAGCATAACTACACTGTGGTCATGCTCCACCTCTTAGGGCGTGCAGTAGGCCCGGTTTATCCATTTTACCTGGAGAGTTCTTTTAATTATAAGTATCTTCCGGTCACAGGCGAGGTATTGGAGGAGGGGAAAGGTCAACAATCAAGTGGCGGTTCTTTCTTCCGCCAGCTATATTTCCGTACTGCCAGCATTGGCCACCATGTCTTCTATTGCCTTCCAGTCAAGTTTGCTGAGAATACTTCCTGTGCTCTCTGAGGAATTATCCAGGTTAACATTTTGGGAATCTGCTTCTCCATTGGCCAAAGAAACCTATGTAGAAAAAAAAAATGGGGGGGGGGGGGGGGGGGACTTGGTTGTTAAACAGGAAAATGTAATGAAATCTGAACAAAGCAGAGACAGAATATGGTACATGCCAGAACAAAACAGAAGTCTGACGGTATCCTGAAACCTTGTAATTCAGAGTCTGCACCAGCTGGAGGCGCTCTGTGTTCTATTCGGAAATGTTTCTACTACATTAAAACGCAAAGCTATAGTAGCTGGGGGGGGGGGGGTAGGAGCTGGCTAAATGGCACAACAATAGAGTTCATGAAAGAATCTCATGCTGCAGCTTTAAGTGTTTTTGAGGCCACCTCATTGCACGTACCTGCATACCCTTCCTCATGGTCCTATGGCAGCCCTTCAGGGTATATACTCTGCCCCTCTTTAAAGGATATGTATACTTTTGCAACCAATAATTCATTGCTTCGATGTATTTAAAATAATAAATGAAGCAATTTTGAAAAAAAAACACCTATTGTTTTGTGTATACAGCGCCTGAGCGTCTCCATGGTGACAGACTACAAATAAAAAACCCTGTGTAGTCCTGGAGCTACAGTACACATTCAGTGGGTTGGTAATGTGTAGGGGACAGATGGGTTGGAGACCTGACGAATTAGACTACACAGGGGTCAACAAGCTAAAAACGAATGAACCAATCAGAAACCACCACTACGCGGACAACCAAGTTTTTTTTTTAACCTGGTCTCTATAGAACACCGGGAGACTCTCGTTCTCCGCCTGGGAAGCAATCCTAAAGTAAACTTGGTGTGGGTGGAGGTAGTTCATACCCTGGTTTTAGGAAATAACCAGATCGATTGTGTTCCCTGAGTTGCCTGTATTTGGCACACACATCAGGATGAATTGAGCCGACCTCGAGGTCTAGTTTCCAGGCCCAATGCAAAATCTGTACAAGAGCCGGGCCCTTTAAAATGTTGTGCTTGAACTCTCAGTAGTGAGTTATGTATACAAGTGATTACATGGCAACTCTACACTGACCCCTTTATATTACGGTCTTATGATGTGGTAGAGGGTTCTTTCATACCTCTGGACCCGCCTTACACTTACAACTTCCTAACAATAAAGGAACACTAAACCTAAAAATGAATGATAAAAGTAAAGAGGAGATTTATTTGCCCCCACTCTCTGTCAGTCCTGAAACAAACAATCTTGTAGAAATCCTGCAGAGAACACAGGGGTTAATTTCCTATGGATCACTTCCATTTTCGTCTGGTGAACAGCTGAAGGGTGTGGCTTAGTAAGGGGTGGGGCTTAGTAAGGGGTGGGGCTTAAAGATCTTTACGTCATACTGCCGACAGGGCAGAGAGACATTTGGTGTGTTCATTCAGCATATGTGCTAGGAGATACTCCTGATGCGTACGCTGAACATATACACACACACCAGAAGAATGCCAAAAGTGCCCTCGTCATATCCACCGGGTAGGTATACATCGGTATTCATTTTCTTTTTAACTCTATTGGAAAGCGGAGAGCAGCATATTTTTTTTTGTATGGATGGCCTATGGATGACGTATTCCATTGTACGGTATAAAGTGGCATATGTAGGGGCTTTAGGTCTGGCACATACTCCTAGGGAATTTCACAGTGTATGCCCCATAACTTGATGTGAACACAGCCACACACACAATTGTAAAAAGGGGACATTTGCTCATCTGGGAAATACAAAGAAGATCCTTTATACATGTATCAGTGTTAATTGTAATGTGAGACAAAATAGGAAAAAAGGAACAGAATAGATTAAGGGATCAATTGCTGTTCTATTTTTTTGTGCATTTAGTGTTCCTTTAAGTGATTAATATGACTTCTTATGCCTCTTCCTCCATCTACAGGTGGAAGGTGATATTACAGCTATAAGAGCGCCAGAAATGAATGAATGAATGAATGAATGAATCAATCAATCAATGCTGTAGAGTGTTTTGTACCTGAGACAGGATTGATGGTCTTCTGCTGTTTAATATCCTGTTGATTTCATCAGGGATCTCCCAAGGGCTCACAATGTCCCTCTCGTAATCGTCTTCTAGCTGAAATTCACCAAACTGTGACAGGGGGCTGGTTCCTTTACTGCTCTTATCTGTCAAGGGAAAGACAAAATGCTGATTACCCAATCATTCCATTACTAGGAAAATCGCTAATTATAAACTGATTAGAAACATTGTATACAGATTATATCTCTATGTAATGTGCAAATTGGAGTCACTGTGTACATACATTACATTACTTATCCTGTACTGATCCAGAGTAATAGCCTGTATTATACTCCAGAGCTGCACTCACTATTCTGCTGGTGGAGTCACTGTGTATATACATTACATATCCTGTACTGATCCAGAGTAATAGCCTGTATTATACTCCAGAGCTGAACTCACTATTCTGCTGGTGGAGTCACTGTGTATATAAATTACATTACTTATCCTGTACTGATCCTGAGTTACAGACTGTATCATACTCCAGAGCTGCACTCACTATTCTGCTGGTGAAGTCACTGTGTACACATTACTTAACCTGTACTGATCCTGAGTTACATCCTGCATTATACTCCAGAGCTGCACTCACTATTCTGTAATTAGAACCAGTAAATACTGGTGCATACACTTTTGAATGATAATGGGCTATATTCCAGGATGAATATAAGCCAAGGGGCTAAACCTAGCATCTGGGACCAAGAAGCACTAAAAAAAAAAAAACACAGCAATTAAGCAAATAATTGTGAAAATGCTGCAGTTTTTTTGCTGTGATTTATAGTAATAGTAAGTTATAATGAATCAATCTAGTTATATTTATATTTGATCGTTGATAAAAGAACCTCCCCTCCTAAAAAAAATAAAATGAAACACGCACCATTTGAAGACATCCTGCAAGACACAAACTTATTTTGCATGGGCGTCAAGCATTCATCTGTACCTGGCACGCAGAATGTACGTTACCCCAAACCTAGAATAACCCCGGCCACCAAATTCTGTCTCTCCTTCCTTGGCCCTTATTTACTATCTTCACTAAAACAATCTGTACCTGAATGATTCTCCTCCATGTCCAGAGGCTGCGTCTAAAGGGAGGAAGATACGTGTAAAACTAAAATAGGGTCTTTGTCCTCTGTGCTATAGGGACGTCATAAGTTACACTATGAAAACAAATATGGCATTGCTAATTAGAGGATTCATTTTTTGGGTCAATATTATTCATTGAATAAACGACCTAACAAGGGAAAAAAAATGTCCTGCAGAAAAAAAATTTTGGGGGTAGACCAAAAAAGAAGACATTTTGCTCTGGCCATCATATCCCAAAACAAACCTGGTCTTAAAAGTACATTTGCATGTTGGGTTTATTAACCCTTACCTTGTCTGGACGGTTGCTTTGATGTGACTTTCAGAATCGGCTTTGTAGGTTTACCATGCGCATTTAACCTGTTCCTCGCAGCCAGCATCCCCCGACGCGTGATTTGGGAAAGGCGGTCACCAGGCAGGGACGGATCTAGGCAGAGAGATGAGACCTGTGTGTGGTTGTTCTCACTACATGACATCCATAGAGTTTAACAAGGGCGGAGTGACCACGTGGTCCTTACATGACAGACATGGCCGACGCGGTGTGGACAGCAGCATAAGGGTCAGTATCATGAAAGAGAGGAATCCCCTTTTGAAGAGAATTTGGTGATGTTGTGCCCCTTGGGCATGACTTACATTAAGTGTGCCCTTATTTTTGCATTATTAGGATGCGTATCATTAAAAGGGACACACGCCAGAAGAGATCCACACGATTAGACGTGATCGATTAGTTATCGTTATTCTTATTGCTGTGTATTCCAGCGAGAAACATTCATCATCCGTACATTAAAGATGTAAGATAAGTGGGGGTCCGACTGCTGAGATCCCCACTGACTCCTAGCACTGGGGACCCCGGCCTTTCAGCCACAGTGAGGAGGAGTTTGTATGGAGCGCTGTATTAGCGGTGTCCGTAATTTCCATAGAGTACATGGAGTCCACGCTTTACTCTCAATCGATACAGACTCCTCCGCACTGTTAGATGGAGTTCCCTCATTCTGCGTCCCAGCAGTCAGACCCCCACTGATCTAACATTTATCACCTGCCCAATGGATAGAAGACAAATGTTTCTTGCTAGAATACCCCTTTAGACAAACTCAGAAATGATGTAACCGCTACAATCACGCGGGTCACCGCCACCTCGAGATAAACCCGGCAGACACACGACCCATGGAAAGGGTGTAGACCACATAACAAGCACAGAAGATGTGGTCAGCCGGGTGGCGGTGAGGACGGGCTCATGTCTCCATCCCTCAGTGTGTAAGTCTCTGGACTGACGGTCTCTTACCATATTTCCTATGGACAGAATAGCTGGGTGCACAGGGAGTCTTCATTTTTGGTTCCCAGTTGCTCTTCGGAAGCACATAAGTTGCTGTTCCTGTGTGAGAAGCCAACCATGAGAACATCAGGGATGGAGGAGAGAAGACTTAGCCCTATTCTCCACCACAGGTAATGTCATAGCTCGTAGGGTATGTGCACATGACCTCTTTTCAGACGTAATGGAGGCGTTTTACGCCTCGAATTACGTCTGAAGAGACGGCTCCAATACGTCGGCAAACATCTGCCCATTGCTTGCAATGGGTCTTACGATGTTCTGTGCAGACGAAGCTGTCATTTTACGCGTCGCTGTCAAAAGACGGTGCATAAAATTACGGCCGCGTCAAAAGAAGTGCAGGACACTTCTTGGGACGTAATTGGAGCCGTTTTTCATTGACTCCAATGAAAACCAGCTCCAATTACGTCCGTAAAAGACGCCGCGAAAAACGCGTGCACTTGTAAAAACGTCCGAAATTCAGGAGCTATTTTCTCCTGAAAACAGCTCCGTCATTTCAGACGTATTTGGCGTTGTCGTGTGAACATACACTTATTTTGCCATATTTTTCATATCACATTAATGTTATTGTGGCCCCTGCAGTACATGCAGCCCCCAATAAAGGCAGCGCACTTCTGATGTACATAGATTCAATAGATAGTGGCAGGTGAAGTCATGGACGGCTCGGTGGAGCTTTTGCACCTCTGCCTCTAGAGAAGGGGTGCACTGTCCATGAGGTGAGCATCTTGCCTCAGGTGGCACTTCCTTCCTCAGGCTGGCAGGGGAGGCTGCCAGCCCTTTCTCCTATGCCGGAAGGTCTCTCATCCGCCGCTGATAGGTTTCTATATGGCACAGAGTTTATGCTTAAGTCCGGGTAAGTCCCAGAGGAAAGATTCAAGCTAGCGGGAATGCCAGACAGAGCGCCACCAGGAATCTGCCCTTTAGCCCCTTCCCTACACCGCACGGTATGTGCCCTATTAACCTTTCACTGCCCTAGACCATTAGGGTTTTACCCAAAAACCCTCTCATCACCCTAGACCATCATATGTGCCCCTTAACTCTTTCACTACCATAGATTAGTGTTTCAAAACCCCTGGTTCGCCTACCCTAAGAGGTATGTACCATTGTGGGCATCCAGGACTCATGCTCCAGAACTGCAAAGCCACAATCTCTGAAAATGTGCAGGTGCCCCGAAACCCTACACATTGCACAGGTAAAACATAGGCCACTATATACAGGATTTTGATCGGAGATGACCGCGCGTGCCCCCCCTTTCTAACTTCTTCCCGTGCAAAGCAAAGAGCTGGCGGGAGGTGAAGAGAACAGCTCCATGATCAGCATCCACAGAGGAAGTACAAGGGACTCCTTCCGTGTATGGGCATCTACACTATATGACCAAAAGTATATGGACACTGCTGCTAATGAAAGAATTCAGCTTTTTCAGTCACATCCATTGCAAACAGGTGCATAAAATCCAGCACACAGCCATGTAATCTCCATAGACAGACATTACTACTAGTATGTGCCATACTGAAGAACTCCGTGATGCAGCCCCAAAGAGTAAAATGACAAACTCAGGTCTGCTTCATCTGTGTGTTGTAACAATCTTACATTTTCATCCATAAATTATCCTATGGTGATATTCTTACCCCTTATTTGTGCCCGCGCAGGGGTAGACACGGACCGTGGCTGTGAAGTGCCACCTCTGGAGGATGATCTACGATTCTCAGCTCTGTTGGCAGATAAACTGCGCACTGCACCGCGGGCTCTGAAACAAGAAGATGCATCAACATTTAAGGTAAATTAACCCCTCGCGGAGGGGCAACCAATAAAGCCAACTTCACTGGTTGTCACACAGCTTTCCTGGATTACTGAACAACAAATCTGCTTCATTAGGGTATATTCACATGTCGCAGAAATCGCTGAGACTGTTCCCTTTATCTGACTGGAGTTTGCAGTAAACCCTGCGCCTGCTGCTGAAACAACCCCATGCACATGTATGGAACGGTCACAGAAATGTTTGCAACAAATCTGCCGTGTGTGAATATACCCTTATGAAGTGATGCAGGGGAATGATCACTTCACCACAGATTTGCCCCTATCTGTACCTGGGCAAGACGTGTGATGACTCATATGGAGTTGTGAACCAGTTTTACCCTCCCCCGGTAAAAAAAACCTGCACCTGTATTGCTTTTAGTGGGGAAGATGAGCCATAGGGGTCATCACACATCTTTCCCAGAAGCAGATAATGGCAACGTGACCACACTGTCCATGTAGATGAAAGTAAAGCCTATGGACAATGTGATCATGTGACTGCCGATGGTTATGGTTGCAGCTTTTGTATAGCAAGGAAGGGGGGCAAAGACATGGCAGGTAATTCACCCTTTTGAAGATGACTGGAAGGCCCGGTGTCTGGAGATGGAGGCTCGGGTGGTGCTGGGTTGGGAACCTGCAGGGGGAATTTGCTTGGCTTCTGATAACATTTCCTGTATGAGATTAATGGCATCAGACACCCGATGATTGTGATGCGCCGACAGCAGAGTCCTATAAGACAAAGAGAAGACGAGCTGTAAGTAGGAGACCCCCGGAAGACAAGCTGTAAGTAGTGGACCCCCCTAAGATAAGCTGTAAGTAGGAGACCACCTGGAAGATAAGATGTAAGTAGGAGACCTTCCGGAGGACAAGCTGTAAGTAGTGCACCCCCCGAAAGACAAGCTGTAAGTAGTGGACCCCCCAGAAGACAAGCTGTAAGTAGTGGACCCCCCAGAAGACAAGCTGTAAGTAGTGGACCCCCCAGAAGACAAGCTGTAAGTAGTGGACCCCTCCGAATGACAAGCTGTAAGTAGTGGACCCCCCGAAAGACAAGCTGTAAGTAGTGGACCCCCCAGAAGACAAGCTATAAGTAGTGGACCCCCCAGAAGACAAGCTGTAAGTAGTGGACCCCCCGAAAGACAAGCTGTAAGTAGTGGACCCCCCGAAAGACAAGCTGTAAGTAGTGGACCCCCCAGAAGACAAGCTATAAGTAGTGGACCCCCCGAAAGACAAGCTATAAGTAGTGGACCCCCCGAAAGACAAGCTGTAAGTAGTGGACCCCCCGAAAGATAAGCTGTAAGTAGTGGACCCCCCAGAAGACAAGCTATAAGTAGTGGACCCCCCGAAAGACAAGCTGTAAGTAGTGGACCCCCCGAAAGACAAGCTGTAAGTAGTGGACCCCTCGGAAGATAAGATGTAAGTAGGAGACCCCCCTAAAATAAGCTGTAAGTAGTGGACCCCCCTAAGATAAGCTGTAAGTAGGAGACCACCTGGAAGATAAGATGTAAGTAGGAGACCTTCCGGAGGACAAGCTGTAAGTAGTGCACCCCCCGAAAGACAAGCTGTAAGTAGTGGACCCCCCAGAAGACAAGCTGTAAGTAGTGGACCCCCCAGAAGACAAGCTGTAAGTAGTGGACCCCCCAGAAGACAAGCTGTAAGTAGTGCACCCCCCGAAAGACAAGCTGTAAGTAGTGGACCCCCCAGAAGACAAGCTGTAAGTAGTGGACCCCCCCGAATGACAAGCTGTAAGTAGTGGACCCCCCAGAAGACAAGCTATAAGTAGTGGACCCCCCAGAAGACAAGCTGTAAGTAGTGGACCCCCCGAAAGACAAGCTGTAAGTAGTGGACCCCCCGAAAGATAAGCTGTAAGTAGTGGACCCCCCAGAAGACAAGCTATAAGTAGTGGACCCCCCGAAAGACAAGCTGTAAGTAGTGGACCCCCCGAAAGACAAGCTGTAAGTAGTGGACCCCTCGGAAGATAAGATGTAAGTAGGAGACCCCCCTAAAATAAGCTGTAAGTAGTGGACTCCCCAGAAGATAAGCTGTAAGTAGGAGACCCCCGAAAGACAAGCTGTAAGTGGTGGACCCCCGGTAGGCCGCCATGCGCATGGTTTCTCAGTGTGCACAATGTTATTTTCACACTCGGACGCTGCTCCAGTCTTAATAAATGTTCCTCTGATGTCCTTATGGTCACATAGTAGCGTCCCGTGGTCTCCACATTTCTCCTGCACAGGTCATGTCTCCACACATTGTCTCCACCTGCTGGTGTCTGGTTCTCGGCCTAACCATATAAAGCTGAATGTTGGACTTACCGATCTTTCTCATCCTTCACTTGTTGCGTTTCCCGGATAACTTTTGATGACACCGATGTGTTCTGAGGAGAAAAATGTACTTATTGTAACAGGCAGTAGTGACCACATTGTACAGATCTAGAGAGGGGGTGGCAGAAGGGACAATGTCAGAGGTTGTAATGTTACATAGATGAACTAACTTGAAGGGGTTGTCCAAGATTGAAAAAGAAAGAGAAATGGCGGCTTTCTTGAGAAACAGCACCACTCCTGCCTGTAGGTCGCGTCTAGTATTTTGAACGTAATGGGGCTGATCTGCAATACCAAATCCAAGCTGTGGGTAGGTGTGGCGCTGTTTGTGGAAGAAGGCAGCCATGTTTTTCTAATCCTGGACAACTCCTTTAAAGTGATTCTCTAGTGACCTAGACACCTTGCCATTCAGAATCACATACACAATAGTTATATTGATAGGATATGCCATCAACATCTGACCAGTGGGGGCCTAACTGTTGGAACAAAGGTGCCTCAGCTTTTTTCCTGAACCCCTTCACGCGAGGTCCCGACAGTCAGACCCTATTGATTATATATCCTATCAATACAACCATCAAGGTCTATAATGGGAACAATCCGTGAAGCAGCCGTTCCCTGTCTGTCTCAGGCTGACAATACGGCCCCCCAGTCCTAGGCTTGATGTCTATGGGGGGTGGGCATGCTCTTGTAGGTAGTGCTGGCTACCAACCACCTGCTGCCATGATACTAAGAATTAGCTGGGGTTGTGGGCACAACTCTAAGGAGGCTGCCAC
Source organism: Rhinoderma darwinii (assembly GCF_050947455.1). Classification (NCBI taxonomy): domain Eukaryota; kingdom Metazoa; phylum Chordata; class Amphibia; order Anura; family Rhinodermatidae; genus Rhinoderma; species Rhinoderma darwinii. Next base: position 621,313,304 of record NC_134687.1, read on the forward strand.
ATTAATATGTAACTTGTCTGCAGAATCACCCCGACATGTAGGTATAGCTCTGCAGTCCAGTGATTGCTACTGTGCCCGCTGGACCATAATGTTGTGAACGCGGCGGCGGCTGCCAGGCAATAAGTGTCTCAGCAGCACATGACTGTTCTCCTGTGTCAGTGTGAGACGGTTCTTGATCTATAAATTATACCAAGACTTGAGAGAAAGCTAGGAAACATAACAGGCAAGGCGAAGAGCAGCTTTCAGGTGAACAACAAGTCCCAGCACCATGCCGGTCATTGACTAATGCACATACTGCAGTCTGCGGTGACTGGAAGGGTTGGTGCTCCTTCTCTCGAAGCTCCTGCTGCCTCCTCCGGTGCTCGGTCAGACGCTCCCTCTGCTTTTTCTTCATCCAGCGCAGCAGATCTGTCCGCTCTCTCGGGCTCCTCTTTGGTGCCCTGCAAAGACGAAAAGAGGTTTTGTAACTTAGACATGAAAGGTGGCAGATCAGTGCGCGGACCTAACACGCAGGCGTCATGTTCATACCTGGATAGTTTCTCTGCCTGGATATGTGTCAGCCCGAGTTCAGCAGCGGAGACCCCTCCTGCCATGAGATCGCCCAGAATGTCAGCAATATCACTCAGGCCGGTCATCTGTAGAGGGTCATTGAAAACACCGCTGGAAAAAAAAAAGAGCACAACCGTCAGATGAAGGGGTCGGCCCGTGAATGTACTTTTGTGTTAGCGAATATCTGGAAGATCCTGAAGACGGACGTAATGTTAGTAGATGATGTGAGGCCACATGCGAAATACGCAGCACGCTCTATGTGGGCTGTATTAGGCTGCGTTCAGACATGGCGGATTTTTGGTGCAGATTCTGTACAGTACAATGCAAAACCCCATTGGCATGCTGCAGAATACATCTGTGGATTACGAGGCATGCTGAGGATATTTACATCTGTAGCATTCTCTACAAACGGAGGATTTGCCACAGATATTTGCATTGCCACGGGGGAAAATCCTCCACATCAGAATGTAAATCATTGTAGACTTCTATGCAGCGAATACAAACGACGAAGCATCTGCATGTGCCATCTGTAGTGTGTGTCTACACGGGACTAAAACAGAGAGGACATAAATAGGAAGCTCCATACTGACTGTTTCCAGCTCTGTATTGTATATGTATTTCAATGAAAACAATTATGTTCAATATAAAATACAAAAAAAAGCAAATCTGTGGTTCTATCATCACATACAAAACATCATAGACGGAGAAGAGGACTGGACCGGCGGCGCCAGATAACGGTCACTCTTGTCCTTACCTTTGACCCACGGACTGACGGTGAGCTGAAACGAGAAGAGATTGTTACATGAGCGCAGCCGCAGTTATAATGTGGACTCCGCGCCTATAATATAATGAACGAGTCTATTCCCGGTGCTCGGCTTCTCACTTGCTGGGTAACCCGGGGAGACAAGTGGAAACACAATTATTCCGCATGGACACCTGGTACTGGGTTATTTGAGGTAACGATCGTCTCTGACAATGGAGAACCGGTGAGGTGTCCGGTGTGGAGTTACACAAGTGCTGGATATGCGTCTCCCTGTGTCTATACTGCGCCCAGTAGATCCACTCTCCTCAGTCTTTTTTTTTTTCATCTATAGTGGGAGTGTTTCGTCACATCGTCTGTAGGCGGCCGTAGAATCGTCTGTGATCGTTCAGCGCTGCACTAAGGCTCTGTTCACATTACCATCATGGCTTCCATGACAGCTATGCTGGATTTATTTTCAAATGGTTTCCCACAAATCCTGTAGGACCTCATGGACATATAATGGGGTCCGACGTGGTTCTGGTATTCTTGACCGCAGACTACACTCCTGTTAAAAATACCGTAACCCGTAATGGAAACCTAAAAATTGCCAATGTGTCAGACGTATATATTTATGCATATGAAGTAACAAAGTACAAACATAAAATGTTCCCACACGTATCTATGGGGCAGGTTTATGCCAAATGAGTAAGATACGGAGCAGCCGGCTACACTATTCAGCATGGCAAATAAAGTATATGGGATAGTAGAAGTCAATGGACAGATATATATGGAATGTGTATGTATATTTGCACATCCCCAATGTAAAGGGAAAAAAAATATTTATTGGATATATTATTTCCTTACAATAAGCTGATCACAAAGTCTCCCCCTGCTGGGACCCCCAGAGATCAGCTCTGATCTGTGGGGTAACCTGGCAGTAAGTGTTCAATTTCTCTGCAGTGCCACCACAGGAGAAATGAAGTATTACACAGTATCCATTCATATCAATGTGTTGTCTGTGTAAGACAGGACAGGACAGGTCCTCCAGAGAGAGAGACGCTCTTTATAACTGCGCTCCACTCTGACCATGAGATGAGGATCCTGAACCCCCTCTATTACCTCAGAATTCACTAATAGGGTGTACGACAATGGGTTTTCTAAACTGGTCAATCCCTTTAAGGATCATCTCCAACAGCGGCGTTTATAGATATAAATTGTGAAAACCTCAAAAAGGCTCAAAGAAAGTGTAACCCAATTATAGTATATTCACACGCGGCAGATTTATTGCAGATATTTCTAGAACTGAAAGTCAGTCCCATACGTGTGAATAGGGCGTTCTCTGCAGCAGGCGCGTGGATTTCAGATCTATGGAACATCCGCAGATATTTCTGCAACAAATTTGACGGGTGTAAATATCCCCTAAACATTCAGCTTTTGTGGGATCTTCATGGTTTCATGTATCTGGGATCTGCTTCAGGCCACTCCAGCTGGTTGTGCTCCGCACCTGAAGCAAAATTGTGGACACAAAGTCAGTCCTCGGCTCTTCAAGATGCCAAAGGTCGAGGTGAGTCCGGCAGACAGCGCCGGGCCCGGAGACACCATTACTTTTCATAGGGTGCGGAGCCGAGGTCTGATATTCCTATTCCCTGACATTTGCTGCAGGTGAGGAATCTGATCATAAAGGACCCTCAGGTAAAAGATACTTTGGGGTGGTAGACGCAAATCCCTCAAAGTGGAGCCTTAATGACTGATATCAAGTGCAAATAACAGATTATTCCAGGGCATGTGCATCCCCTCACCAGGCAGAATTTCTGGACCATCGGTTGCCAGATCTGAAGATTAGTACTGAAAATTGCTTTAAATGTGTACGTCGAAGAAACGGTAAATACACACAACCCACGTACCTGTGGTGAGATCTCTACCCCCTCTAGAAGGTAAAAAGGCCTCCAGGGGGCGCTCACGTGAGCCAATATATTCATCTTCCTCAGTCAAGTCTTCTAACGTCACATCACTTAACGGCAACACTAAAAAATATTAACACAGTCCGTGTATGGAGCGGGAACACAAGAGCCGCTATAGAATAATACATATTGTGATTATTTGTATGATGAAAAGTTGTACTATTTTCCAATATACTTCCTGTTTCAATTCCTATCGGTTTTCAAGATCTCTGCTTGTTGTTATTCAGTAGGAACCTTGATTGTTTACTTCCAGTGGATACAATTCTGTCCATGGTCATGTGATGGACACACAGGGGTTGGGATCGTTACATGGTCATGTGATGGACACACAGGTGCTGGGATCGTTACATGGTCATGTGATGGACACAGGTGCTGGGATCGTTACATGGTCATGTGATGGACACACAGGTGCTGGGATCGTTACATGGTCATGTGATAGACACACAGGTGCTGGGATCGTTACATGGTCATGTGATAGACACACAGGTGCTGGGATCGTTACATGGTCATGTGATAGACACACATGTGCTGGGATCGTTACATGGTCATGTGATGAATACCCAGGAGCTGGGATCGTTACATGGTCATGTGATGGACACACAGGTGCTGGGATCGTTACATGGTCATGTGATAGACACACAGGTGCTGGGATCGTTACATGGTCATGTGATGGACACACAGGTGCTGGGATCGTTACATGGTCATGTGATGGACACACAGGTGCTGGGATCGTTACATGGTCATGTGATAGACACACAGGTGCTGGGATCGTTACATGGTCATGTGATAGACACACAGGTGCTGGGATCGTTACATGGTCATGTGATGGACACACAGGTGCTGGGATTGTTACATGGTCATGTGATGGACACACAGGTGCTGGGATAGAGTCACAAGAGACAGCTCTGATACACATACTGTAACGAGTCGTGCACCTGTGTGTCCATCACATGACCATGGACAGAATTGTATCCACTGGAAGTAAACAATAAAGGTTCCTAGTGAATAGCAGCAAGCAGAGATCTTGAAAACAAGGAAGAATTATAAGAGAAAGTATATTAGAAAATTGTATCGCTTATAAGAATTATTTTAATACAATTATTTGCTGAATGTTACATAATGTATTTTCCAGACTAAAGGACGCACCTGATGATAAGACGCACCCACGTGCAGAGGATAGGAAACTTTATAATATATATCTGTATTACGGTTAGCACATCCTGAGTGACAATGTGATAATGGGTAGTGTAGTAGCAGATGTGACACTAGGGGGCGGTCTAGATAGCACAGGGCATGAGAGGAGCTGTGGCCAGTGCCGGAGGTCTGGGTAGGAGCTGTGGCCAGTGCCGGAGGTCTGGGTAGGAGCTGTGGGCAGTGCCGGAGGTCTGGGTAGGAGCTGTGGGCAGTGCCGGAGGGCTGGGTAGGAGCTGTGGGCAGTGCTCGAGGGCTGGGTAGGAGCTGTGGGCAGTGCTCGAGGGCTGGGTAGGAGCTGTGGGCAGTGCTCGAGGGCTGGGTAGGAGCTGTGGGCAGTGCTCGAGGGCTGGGTAGGAGCTGTGGGCAGTGCTCGAGGGCTGGGTAGGAGCTGTGGGAAGTGCTCGAGGGCTGGGTAGGAGCTGTGGGCAGTGCTCGAGGGCTGGGTAGGAGCTGTGGGCAGTGCTCGAGGGCTGGGTAGGAGCTGTGGGCAGTGCTCGAGGGCTGGGTAGGAGCTGTGGGCAGTGCTCGAGGGCTGGGTAGGAGCTGTGGGCAGTGCTCGAGGGCTGGGTAGGAGCTGTGGGCAGTGCTCGAGGGCTGGGTAGGAGCTGTGGGCAATAGCTGCAGGCACACAACAGGTCTTTTGTGCACGGTCACACTTCTTGTGATACCCAGTAGTTGCTGTCGATAAAGAAACCGGAAGGTAGCTCCATCCTGTACTCCCCTGTGTGACTTCTTGCTGATCAGCAGTGACACAGCTCCACTTCTACCTGGCATTTGGGGTATTAAGGTGGCCATACACAGTAGATTAACGTCGGCTGAACCTGCTGTTTCCGGCAGGACCAGACGACCATCTAATGTGTATGTGGGTCCCTCCTGACAACAGATGTTAGTGGGGTGGGGGGGAGAGTATCGGGCAGTTGGATTTTAACAAGTCCGATCCTTTTGTTCTCAGGGGAGATAAACCGCCACTATAGGTATCTGGCAGCGACTTGCTCCACTCTCCCTATTCCGAATACATGCTCGCTCGGCCGAGCATGAATGTGTATGGGGGATTTGGAGGTATAGTAAACTGATGGAATGAATGTTCACAGCTATCTAATATATATATATGGGCAGCCTAAGATGCAGAAATGTTTTGGCATGTCCGAAAAATATTGTATATGAAGTGTTTTTTGCATTGCTAAATATTCAGTCTTGCTCTATATCTAGAACCACGTACCTCTCTGTGGGGCTCCAGCACCTCTAGAGGGGACAACTTTAGGCTCCGGCTCAACTACAGAGGTCAACGTCTCTAATGTGTTCACCAACTGCAATAGAGAGAATACAGATAGATATGAGATAGATAGATAGATAGATAGATAGATAGATAGATAGATAGATAGATAGATAGATAGATAGATAGATAGATAGATAGATAGATAGATAGATAGATAGATAGATAGATAGATATGAGATAGATAGATATGAGATAGATAGATATGAGATAGATAGATATGAGATAGATAGATAGATAGATAGATAGATAGATAGATAGATAGATAGATAGATAGATAGATAGATAGATAGATAGATAGATAGATAGATAGATAGATAGATAGATAGACAAATATCTAATGAATTATTGGAAATCAGCAATGATTAGAGAGGTTGTCCCATCTGCCGCCCTATTACATGGACAGATGAGGGTCCTCCGCTCGGGACCCCCTTCTATGAGGTACTAACAAGCAGCGACTTACTCTGGCAGTTTGTGACATGGCTGCATCGAGCGGAGGAGGGGAGGAATGTATGGACATGAGCGCCATCGCAATGTTTACATGCCACAGCGCTTAGGTCAGCGGGCTAGGTAAAGAAGAAACTGGAAAATCCCTTCAAGGCTTACCAGTTTTGTATTGGCAAAGTCGAGGTCCATGCCCTCGGCCATGTTCTGCAGAGCTTGTAGCTGGGCGTCCATCTCCTTCAATCTGGAAATGGCCTCATTACTCTTCACTCGAGGGGTCCACGCTCTGGGGGCAAGTTCACTGCTTGGGGCAGATGTCAAATCTGTAGCCAGAACACGATGTGTAACGCTGTCCGCAGAGCTGGGACCCCAGTCCCCCAATTGTGGCCTGTCCAGTATATCTGAGAAGACAGGACAAAGAGCAAAATAACGGCAAGACTCCGGCCCCACATACTAGATCTGTCCGCCTTCTCCATAGAATTCAATTCCTCACCATTTTCAAGATCTCTGCTTGTCCACAGTGAATGGGAAAATATGTGTTTACATCCAGGTAGAACGAATACTTCTCACAGCTGAGGATTTGCTACAATTGTATCCAGTCTAGGCAATCCTCTGAGCTAACCCATTATTAGCACAAATCCCACTCCTGTCCTGACAGTTCGCTGCAATGTATAAGTGCAGATAAAATGTTGTCCCCAGGCTTTTTAGCTCCCAGAGGATCGTCTAGACTGGCTACAACTGTAGCAAACCATCAGCTGTAAGAAGTACAAGGGTCGGTACCAGTTTTCAGCCTCTGGCTGTAATGGCAAGCAGAGGTATTTAAAATGGTGAAGAATTGTGGCACAAAGTGGCAGAAGGTTTTATTATACAACGTAGAAACTTTATATCAAACGAAAAAAGGCTAAAAGTGCCACATTTACTGGTAAAGTTACCTCTATGTTGAAAATATTCAGGACGCTGCGCGTCGGTTACAGATGCGGCCATGTGATGAAGTTCTGCTGAAGACGGAACATCCCAACTAGCGGAGTTCGGAAATTCTTCTACATCTAAGTGATACCCAGACTGTAGCAATAATAAAAAATTAAAAAAAAAGTAGCATTACGACCCCACATGCTATAACCCCCAATAATAACCCAGATACTGCAGCTTAAATCTATTTCTGTGGCTAAGATGGCGCAGGGCTGTCCAGAGATTGTCACCAATCACATCAGTCCCTTTCTCCAATGGCACCCACAATCAAATGTCTCCTCACACACTTGGGACAATTTCATAGGAAGCAAAATCAGGATGTTTTTGAAGTGTGGGAGAACAAAAGAGAAAACCCACGAGAACACGGGGAGAACATACAAACTCCCTTGGTCGGATTCGAACCCAGGACCACGATGCTGCAACAGTCGACAACAGTGCCAAGCGCTGCTCAAGATCATCATATCCAGGAATTGCTATTTAAGCAATTACTAAATTAATTCTAAAAGGATCATCACAGATATGTGCAGTTTGCCCAGACGTGGGTGCGCACCCCACCCCTGGTTTTTACCTGCCACAGTGGCTCCATTCTACAGATCCACTGCCAGGCAAGCACTGCCAGCCTAAATGACCATGTCAAGGATCGCCCCCTCAATAAATAAGATGGTGGTTATTGACGTGCTACTCATACCTCGATGGCAGAATTCATCATTTGGAGAATTTTTCTTTGAAGGGGTTTTCCAGTTTAGAAAACCCATTGTCATACACCCTATTAGTGATTTATGAGTTAATAGTGGGGGTCCTCTGTTCGGGAGCCTCATCTCTTAGAGTGGAGAGTGATTATAAAGAGCGTCTCCCTCTCTGGAGGACCTGTCCTGTATTACACCTACAACACATTGATATGAATAGACACTCTGTAATGCTTCATTTCCCCTGTGGTGGCGCTGTAGGGAAATTGAACACTTACTGCCAGACTTCCTCACAGATCACAGCTGATCACTGGGGGTCCCAGCAGGCGGACACTTTGTGATGAGCTTATTATATTCTAACAAGTAGAGATTGTCCAAAGTGGAGAGCCCCTTTAACTACACTGTAGGATCTGTAGATATCATTTCTTACATGACTGGGTGGCTTTTCTGGTTGGTGTTCATAAGGATATTGAAGATTTAAGAATAACTCCGGCGGCATCTGTTCTTGTATGTCGGGGGTCAGTATTTCTGTACACAGAGAATAATACAGAACCATGAATACATACAGCTCAAATCTGAAAAAAGTTTCACACGTAGTGGAGTCTGGGCGGAATTAAAGAGCGTTTCTCCATTACAGAATAAAATAAAAAGAAATCACCAATAAATATTATATAAGTTCTTGATGTGTCATTGGGGGGGGGGGGGGCAGCAAGCTTGGGGTTTAGGCTCTGCTACTAGGAGGGTGACACTAAGGAAGGTGGCTCCTCCTACCAGAAGTGTGTGTGGGGGGGGGGGGGGGCAACAAACCACTCTGCCATTGGCCAGGATTCTTAAACATAAGGAAAGTGCCCTGAGACAATTTGTTGTCAGTCTCCTAGTGGCAGGGCCTGTGCCCCAAGGTTGCAGTTTCCCCAATGACACCAAAAAGAGGAGATGCTGAACAGCGACGAATGCTCACCCACCTCAGATCATGGAGAGGTGCTTCATCATGAGACTTCCAGGTGTCTGTATAAGATATACGCCCTCCGCTTGAAATCACCATCAATGACATGATGTTAGGGACTCCCCAGAATGCCGCCATATTGTGACCCTAGGCTACTCCATGACTCACCATTTGGCAGAGAATTCCCGGCCGATGTTATCCATTATAATAAATTCTACTTAATTCTTGTTACAAACCTGGAGACAAATTAGTGGCGGCCACGACAGAGCCGGGATCTTCTTCACGCTTTGTCCCGGAGTCCTTAAGAGTCTTATGTGATTCACTGGATCCTAGAGCAAGCAAGGAAAGAAAGACGGATTATTATATAAACCATAGAGAGGTGACCGTTCTAAATACAGCGAGATCATTCATCAAGGGTTAAATTCCAGTGTACGAGAAGACGAGCAGATGCAGTGGTACTAGTGTCACTTTCATGTAAAGCCCCCCCCCCTCCCCCATCTGATAAGAATTCACTTTATATCCAGATCTCACCCAAACGATATAAATCTCTACTTGTATAATAAAGCACGCTCCAATGTGCCATTAACCCCTTAAGGTCTGGCCTATTTTGGGCCTTCAGGAAACAGCAAATTTTTTTTTTTCTGTTTCCGTTTTTTTCATCTCCGCATTTTGGAAGCCATAACTTTTTTTTTTTTTCTGTGGAACAAGTTGTCGTTTTTATTTGTGCAATTTTGGGGTACATAGGACTTCTTGATTAAGTTTTATTCATTTTATAGCATTCACCTTACAAGATAACGTGTTAATTTTATAGAGCGGGTCGTTACCGTTGTACAATGTAATACTCCTGTATTGGAATGTATCATGCGTGCCAGCGTTACCCTGCCACGTGGCAAGCCATTGGGACCAGCTATTGAATGCGGCATCTAAGGGTTTAAATCTCCGATCTCTGCCGCGCAGCAGGGTGTCAGCTATATATTACAGCTGACACCCGCTGCTGATGGCACGGGCACTGGAAAGTACAAGCTCCCCATTATTACATTGGCGGGGGACCGGTCAGATGAACAGGGGTTGTCCAAACCAGGAAAACTATTATAATGGTGTCAACCTGAGCAGGAGCCGCTCATAGAGGGGTATCCTCAGCACCTCCTCTTTGAGGTCCATACACCCTAGTACAGCATATAGACATGGCGGTGCGCATGTGGGAAACTCCATAAGAATCACTGTTCTTCTCTGTAAGAAATTAGATGACCTCTAGGGGGAGCTCCCTGCCTAAAGGTTTATTGTGGAGTTTAGTGGTAGCTGTATGAATCTGTATACAGTGAGCTCCCCCTAGTGGTGGCTGCAGGCAGACAGAATCTTACCACTGGGAAGGAGATTCAGAGCTTCCACCCGAATAAAAGATATTAAATAATAATTATGAATTTAATCCGCACAGACTTTTGTACCTCTTTAGATTCAAAAAAAAAAAAAAAAAAAAAAAAAAAAAAGAGTGGACATTCATTTTAATCATTGCATAACGAAAAGTTTAGCAACTTTCTAATATACGTTTTCTATTCCTCACCATTTTCTGTTTGCGGTTAGTGACTATCCAGACTGATACATTTTACCTGCACTGATACATTGTAGCAAACGATCATGACTGCAGAGATATTTGTGCTGCTGTTGTATTTAGCAGATATAGGATTGCCAAGACTGAATACATTGCAACACTCTCAGCCTCTTTATATAAACTAGGTGGTTTCAATTTACTGACAGCAAGCAGAGATCTTGAAAATGGTTAGGAGTTGCGACTCAAAGTATATAAAAAAGTTGCACAAGTTTCCATTATATAATGAATGAGCTCAATTTCCATAAAGCAAGAAAACCCCTATAACATGTCAAAGTGTATTTCTCAGCCCGGAGCGACAGGAAGCACAGAATATTAGGATGGACAGCGCGCGGCAGCGTGCAAACCTGGAGCAGGAAGAACGGTGGCCAAGTGATGACGAGGAAATTCTTCCAACTCCGCACATGTCTCTTCAATATTTTTGGAAGCTACAGCAAAAGATGGAAAGGAAGGAGCGAAGCAAGATCAGAGGTAAAGTGACCAATCATTACAGATTCACTACATGCCACCCCCACTGTAAGAAATGTCAGAGTGAGCCGAGCGTGCAGGCTTATGGTGGAGTCGGGAGACATAGCGGGCGTTCAGCAGCCCGCCCGCCTGGCAGGAGGGGGAGGGGATAGTTTGGAATTTGGGTGAACCCAGAACTTTTATGGGCAGTGCTGGATACTTTGTAATACAAAAAAAAACTGTCCAAATACAGTCTATGTGCCGATGTTGGGGGCCACAGCTTAAGGAAGGGGAGACACACACCATTTATTTACATATCATTGCTGTGGATGCAACGTATAAGAATTAGCCATGTGTGTCCATAGCTCACTGCAATAAGCTGCACATTCAGTGCCCCCCCCCCCGCTCCCCCCAGCCATGGATCACAGAACCACACGTGCTGGTAAAGGGGGTGTCTGTGGAAATCCCAATGCCCTATTAAGGCATTCTTGGTTAATAGAGGGGGACCCCTCCCCTATTCAAGACCCATCTACTAGCCAGAGTAGCCACAAAGACCGTCTTTCACCCTGAAGGAATCAGTGAATTACATAATGCTTCATTTCTCCTGTGGTGGCGCTACAGGGAAACTGAACACTTACTGACAGATTTCCCCAGAGATCCCAGCTGATCGTTGCAGTTTACCTTGTGCTAAGTTAACAGTTCTACTTTGTGGTTTCGTAGTTATATCTGCATATACGGTAGAGCTGTGTAGCAACCATTCTTAATGCTTTTCTGCTCTGACAGGGGGGGGGGGGGTCACCCAGAGTCTTTAAAGGGGTTGTCTATGAATATAAAACATGGCTGCTTTCTTCCAAAAACGGTTGTGAGTGGAATTGTAGCTCAGCCACATTTACTTCAATAGAGCTGAACTGCAATACCAAACACAACCCAAGTACAGGTGTGGCGCTGTTTTTGGAAGAAAGCGGTTTTTCTAATCCTGGACATCCCCACATTCCTGGTCATCAATACATTCACCATTCCGGAGTCTGGCGACCCATGTAGTAACTAACAGCCATATGGGTTATCTGGGGGATAAAAAGCTAATTATACGTGTTTTTTCTCATTCTGGGAGAGCTGGGGGCTCTCCCAGAATGAGAAAAAAAACGTATAATTAGATTTTTTACTTTGCTCCCCACCAAGATGTCCATTAGAGCTGTAAGCTGTATCTCACCTATGGACAAGTGCGCGCCCGCCCGCCTCCCCCACCAATGGATTAAGCATTACCAGTATCTGTGTTGGTGCTCGCATCCCGAATATCTGGCGGTCTCTTCATTGTGGAAGCGATAAAATGTAATTCTGCTATAGTAGAGATTGAATTCTGCGGGATTTGCTGCGACAGCATGGAATCAAAGGAGCCTGAAATGAAGTCAATGTAAATCCATTAGGGCCCCCATTGTTTACACTTCTGAGCAGCTGTTCTGATTGGTTGCTACAAGTAATTCTTCCACCATTCGCTTGGAATTCGCTATAATAAATCTCGGCAAAAACTACCCATGGAGCCCACTGAGAAAGTAAATGCCGGAGTATAACTAGTCTACAGAACGGGGGCAGGCGTAACATATCATGTCCCCCCTTAATCATATACTGGTGACTGCTCTTTATTAGGAACTGGTCATTAGGGGAGGGGGGACTCACCAAATGGAATGACAAATTCATTTCCGTCTTTGAGATTCTGCTGGTCATGATGTACAATCTAGGGTCAGAAGGAAAAGCGTTCTGTTATTTAAAGGGACATTACATGAATAAAGAAAACACAGGCCCGACACACAAGAAAAATCCAGCAAGTACAAGGCTCTGTTCACACTGCTGTTCAGGGTTTCGTTCAGAGCAACGTGCATCACTATTCTTGCCATTGCAACGATGGAAACCAAAAAAAAGTTTCCCTTCACTACCAGTCAGCAGAGATCTTGAAAATGTTGAGGGATTGAAACACAAAAACTTCTGTAATCAATGTAAATAATAATGACCAGAAGACCGATGTAAGAGAAACATATAGTGGCGTCATGGCGGCGTACCTCCGATCCCGTGACCTCATCAAGATTATTAGGTGCAATGATGGAGTCTTCTAGACGGAAGGTAACGGACGCCTTTTTCTCACTAGTTTCCCTCAAAGTGCGTCGGATTTTTCTAAGGAAAAATAAAAACAATATTAACACTTCCCAAAAATAATGTTACTAAGACATTGTAGACGTCCTAAGGGTCCCTCCCCGATGTAACCAGTTCTGAGTGGGGAGGGAGGGGGGTCTCTCTTCAGGATCCTCGTTTATAAGCCGAAGCTTCAAAGACTCTCTTCCTGGAGGACCCAGCATGTCCGTGCATTACATGGGCTGTCCATTGATATGAATGGGCAGTGTAATGTGTAATGCTTCATTTCCCCTGTGGTGGCGCTGCAGGGAAAATATAAACACTTGCTGCCAGGTTTCCTCACAGATTACAGCTGATCGCTGGGGGCCTTAGCAGCGGGACAATCTTCCACAGATGTGTCTCCGGCCGCCGTCTGTCACACGTGTCACGAAAATGCTCCAACAGTCAATATAAATGGTGTAAATCAAAACCTCCAGCGTATGGGCAGCTTAAGAAGCGATTTTCACGGCCGTAAGAAAATAAACCGGCCGTAAGGCGTCCAGGAAATAGAATAGTAAACAGGTATTTGCCGGTGATGTGTCTTTGTTTTACGGCATCGCACTCAACGTTCATGTGAATGAAGTCATTTACTACTATCGGGGCAGTGTGCAGACAGTATTGCGCTCGTGTTAGACTAGTATATAACACGGAGATTAAAAAAAACCGTTGTGTGAACTAGCCCTAACAGGTTCTTCGCTGATAAACCTGCTGCCTCAGTTGTCAAAAACTCACGGTCGCCGATCCCTAGAGTATTGGACACGTAATGCGTACTGGATATCCATAACACACCAATCAGGAACCTCCAGCTGCTGTGAAACTACAACTCCCAGCATGCATTGACAGCCCAAGGCTTAATTATTCCAGCCAAAGGCTGTCAGGGCATGCTGGGAATTGTAGTTTTACAACAGCTGGAGTGCTAAAGGTTCTTCAAGGATTGGTTCACAATCTAATTGGTAGCGGAGGGATGTTTATTGTTGATTGGAGCATTATTATTGATGCCCGCTGCCATTTTGGGTATATGTGTATGCCCTTCACCCCTCGCTTGAGTCAATCCTAAGAGGCGTAATTTGTAGCTCCTGGGCCCCAATGCAAAATCTGTACCAGGCCCCCCTTCTACCATTTATAATACTAGTGTCTTTCTATGTGGTAGAGGGGCTTTGGGCACCTCAAAAACCATAGAGGGTGCGACTGCTACCTCTGTACCTCCTATAGCTACGCCCCTGGTCACATTGATAGAAGTTATGGCTCATATTTTGTCCTATATTTTGGAGTCTACGTGGAAGTGAAGTGGACGACCTACGCTGCAGACTATTGCAACTATTCTGAGCCGATATTGAAACTTGTGCTATTCCTACTAAGTGTATGGAAACTCCTCCTGGTAGCCATTCTGCTATGATACGGACCTTTTGATGCTTTCGCCAGCTTCTGCCACATCTTTGGACGGCTGGGTGTTTGCCTTCAGCATCTGACGATTTTCTTCAGTAACGCCGGGATCTCTTCTCTGGTCACCAGTCTGAAAAAGTCATTCATCTGATAAAAGTCTATCTAAATAGCATAGAAGCTGCTTCTAAACTTGCTACCCAACAATCAGGTTTTACGGACGATCTGTAACGAAGCCAAAAACCATCCGCATTCCTCCTCCGACAAGTTGTTAAGGGGATTAGAAAAAAAAGGTTAGACCATTTTTTTTTTTCAGAAATAGCGCCACTCTTATCCATAGGTTGTAACGGGTATAGCAACTTATTTCCATTGAAGTGAATGGACCCGAGCTCCAATACCATACCCAGCCCATGGACAGGACTGGCGCGGTCATGGAGGTTACATTGGTTGTCACCCAGCTTTCCTAGTCACAAATGCAACTAACAGCTGAACAAAATATTTCCAACCTTACAAAAGAGGACGACTTGTAGTCAGGGAGACGACTATTCAATGATTCCCATCACACAAAGTGATGGCATATGTTATTAATATCCTATCACTTTGTGATGGTTCGACTTCTGGGTGCCCCAAAAATCCTGAGAAGGGACTGCAGCGTTGGTTTCGTGTGCAGGTACCTCGCAGCATGGCCTCATTCCCTTGCAAAGTGATGGCATATACCATTGTGACTGCATGCGGCTGCCACTAGGGGGAGCATGGTAGCTAACTGCACTGTCTAACCATTGAGATCAATGTATAAACAGCCTGCAGTAAGCTTCTCAGCTCCCCCTAGTGGTGGCTGCAGGTAGCCAGAATGTTAACTTTGAAACGTATATCTATACAGAGGATTTGAAGCTCCGACTGCTGAGTGATGTCATGCGGTTGTGTCACTTACCTGTATCTGTTGGGGTACGTTGGTTTTTATTAGCGTTAGTTTTGCCAGTGGTAATGTCTTGGATGGATCGGATACGTCTTTAGAGAGATGTAGTAATGTTGGAGCTTTAAAGCTGGGATTCTGCACAGGTGGGGTATAGAGCACCGGATCGGAGCGCAGGTGTAGCAGAGGCATTCCTGCCTTACTCTGTTCATTTCCAAAAAGACCGATTTGCGGTTTTCCATTTTTGTCTTTTTCCCTATAGAGCTGCTGGTGAATGTGAGCTGCTGTTTGTGACCTGGACTGACGTGCTGGAGGTCTTCTACCCACAGGTTCTGCCCATCTTGGGGTAAGCGGTGTTCTGTTAGGATTTTCTGCCCCATTGTTGTGACTTGTAGGCTGGGTTAGATGACCGGGTACAGGGGTGGTCATCCTCGAGGCGGAGCTCAGTGGTGCCCATGCTTCCTTCAGTGGGGGACGATTATTAGGTCTTATGTTCAGTGGTAGGAACTGGGGCTCTGGCTGCAGTTTAAGTAGTGGATACCCATTTTGGATATTGGTTACTGGAGGTCGGATGAGAGTTGGCATCTTCTGTGGTCCTGATGGAGGAGTTATTAGGGGCAGACCATGGTGAGGAACGGTGCTTAATAATCCCAACCTCGCTGGGATCTTTCCTGCACCGTCCACCTGTCTGGAAGGAATGCTGAGCTCTGGAAGTTTCTGTACAGAAAAGAGGAGCAAAACACGGTCAGCTGGACAACCAGAAGATCGAAACGAACATCCAAGAGCTGAACGGCATACGTAACAGTCAGCCAACCCCAATCCCCAACATGAACCAGGGTCCAGTGCTGGGGGATGTAATGCTGGGGGATGTAATGCTGGGGGATGTAATGCTGGGGGATGTAATGCTGGGGGATGTAATGCTGGTGACCCCCCCCTCTGTTCTGTACTCAGCGACACTGCATGATCTCCACTGGATCGTGAGTGGTGTCACCTGCTGTTGGCAGTGCCCGTTGTTAGGCAGCTGGAGGAACTTATTTGGGCGCAGCAAGCATAGCGTTAGCAGAAATAGTTTACTAGGGAACATGCTGGACTTCTGAATCAATCATTACAATGCGAAGATAATTTTTTCACTACAGATTCCAGATCCATCTACTGCCTCCTTAATGGACCCGTCCAGTGGCAACAACTTTAACACTGGATGGTACATACGTGTTTGCCGTTCTCCCACGTTCTATAGTTGCCTTACAAAGTCATGTCATGTCATGTAGCGACCCTCCCCCATCTATAAACAGGAGGTCCAAAAATCCTAGAATAATTCCCTACAACCGACTACCTACCAATCCCCCTTAATCCTCGTCTTTTACTTAAGAATATATGGATATATGGTATCCTGGAATGGGAAGACTGGCCCCTGAATCATACAACGAGTGAGAACGCTGGGTTACTCCCCACTTTCCCTAATACCTTTATTCCCCTGTAAAAGTTCTCCCTACATACTCAATGAAGAAAATATCTACAATACCTGTGGGTTGTTTATAATGTATATTACATTCTGTAAGCTTTTTTTGTGATGATGCCAACCAGCATTTTACAATTATGTGCGCCTTCATGCAATTTTGCATCAAAATGAACAAAAATTTTTTTTGCATAAAACTGAATAGTAATATTCAAGGATAATAAACATTTACTCCTGCACAGTCCTTTTTGTACTACAGAAACGGAGCACTGAAGCCAAGTATATCAGTAAAATACGCAATATCTTGTATACAGCTCCATACGTGACATCATTTAAAGGAAACAAGAACAAACAGTGGAGACAAGACAATACCTGCAGATTCTCCTTGTTACTCTCATCATTTTTGGCGATTTCCTCAGCCGCAGTAACGGTTTGCACTACATCCGCCTCCCGGTGTGTGTGTGACGTCGGTTCTGATGGGGCTGGGTTCATGACCTGCAGTGTGGGGCGTCCACCCGTAGGAGTCACCACTTGATTCCTTCCTATTTGTGAGGTTTGCTCTAAGATGTGCTGCAGCGCTGGCATAGCCGCGAATGACGACCCCACGACTTGCATTAGACTCATGAAGTTAATTTGCTGGAGCTGGAAAGGAAAAAGGATAAGAAATTTCCCTTCAATGTGTTTTCTCAATATGCCGAAGGACGTGTCAGATGACATCTGTGGAGGTCCACGAGCTCTCGGATCTGTGCTCTCTGTACAGCCCCTGTCCAGGATTAAAAAAAAATGTCTGCATTTTTTACAGAAACAGCGCCACCCATGTCCATGGGCTGTGTCTGGTATTGCAGCTTATTCCCTTTCACTTTAATGTAAGATAAGCTGTAATACCAGATACAGCCCATCGACCAGGGTTTTTTCGAAAAAAGGCAGACACCCTTTTCTGATCCTGGACAACCGCATTTTGACACAGCTGGATGTACATATTAGTGATGCCTTGCCACAAATGGGAATACAGTTATGTCCATTGGATAGTGTGGGCACAGGAGCTGTGCTCGAGCCATCCGTAGCGGGTGCCGGCTGTAATATATAGCCAAAATCTTCCTCAACCGCTGGGATCATAGTTACCTCCGATCCCGGCAGTTTAACCCCTTAAATGCCAATATCAATAAGCCAATATCAACCAATCCCTCTGTCTCCCCATTGGCGCCCAGTAAAATCTCCCGGTGGGACTAAAAAAAAAAATCAATGTTTAATAAAGTTTATTTAAAAAAAAAAAGTGTTCACATTAAAAAAAAACATAAAACCATTTATTTTCCAATAAAAAAAAAGTGGTTTTATTTGCTAAAGTGTTAAAGAATAACAAAACAAAAAAACACACAACACAAAACATATACATAATAAAGTTAACAGAAACTGCTGGGCAGGGCAGTTTCTCACAGCGTCATAGACTTTGAATGAAGCGGCATGCCCGACCTCTGCTCCATTTAACGCCTCCTGGCAGCAGGTTTTCGGCTGGGACGAGGTACATCTGTTTTGACAATCCATAGGGAACACCCAGCAGTCGGACCCCCACCGATCTAACAGTTATCACCTATCCCATGGATAGGTGATAATTTCTTGTGAGCAGAATACCCCTTTAAGTTATGAAAGCCGAGAACCAGCTCAGTTCCAATAAGTCCTATCTAGGGAGGGAGAAGAATGACAGGATGGGGGTCATTGCTGTGGAGCTAGATCTGATTTTGGCTGCCACATGCAGGAACTTTATCACTGTACCTGAAGGAGTCTGAACATTTCATCTTGAAAAAGTTGTCTGACGGCTTCGGAGCTGGTGACAGGCTGAGTATTTTGGACTCCATTAGGATTGGTGAATTCTGGCTGATTAGAAGTGGGAGGCAGGAGGAAAGTGGCTGCGCTGGAGACCGACTGGCGGGCCGGAGGACTGCACCCCGCGGAAACAGGCGCCTCGCTATGTCTGGAAGAAACATAAACATAAAAAATACCAACCCCATTGCTGAAAATGGCTGCATGAAAGATCAGGACACACACCGAATCCCATCCATGTCCCTATATACTCCATGTAGGGTGATCGGTGTATACGACTGCTGACACGTTATAGTGAAATCATCACATCAGATCTCACTTCTCATTCTACCGTCCTGTCCCTGCAATACAATCACGCCCCGCTGGCCCAGTCAATGACTGTTTGTGTTTGATCTCCAGAGCAACAAATGCCACTCTGAAAGCACAGCATCCGCTGACCGTCACCTTACTCTGTGCACGGAAAAGAGTGTCCTTTAACCCTTTGGCTACTGTGACAAGTTTCACACATGGAAATATAACCAGCATTATAAACTAAACAAAAATCACATTATACCCCCATATTTTATGGAAGTAGACACCTCACACGTTGTAAAAATGCCACCCAGCACTTTACACTCATAAGCGCCTTCATGCTACTTTGCATCAAAGTGTAACGTTGTGTAGAAAATGCATAAAAAAAGTCATGTCTGAGGCTAAAAGCCTGACCCAAGCAGAGCCTGAGATGCCCAACACCGTCTACCCTGGGGTAGAGGAGAGATGACAGTAACAGGATGTGATCTTTCTTCCTGTTTTGATCGGTTGCGGTTCGAGCACGGAGACCGCCATGATCACTAAAACTGAGGCAGAAGTGCTTGGGTGAGCGCTCTGGCACTTAGTTCCTGATTGGCTTTTCTCAGAGCGGTGTACGGACTCAACAGAAAGTTTAAGAGTCCGTACTTCACTTCCGAGGAAAGCCGATCAGAAACTAAGTGGCGCAGCGCTCACCCGAGTGCTTATGCGGCTTCATTTTAGCAATCGGTGGGGGTCTCAGTGCTCGGACCTCCACTGAGCAAAACCTCTGACATGTCAAAAGTTTTTTCAAAAGTTCAATTACCCTTTAAGTTCCATTCCATTATTTTTCTGTCTATGTAGCCGTATGAGAGCTTGTTTATTGCGGGATGAGTCGTGTTTTTTTGTGTCCATATAGATTGATGATCTTTTATAAAAAATTGTGCAGGGGGAATGGAAAAAAAAGCAATTCCGCTCTGTTTCTTGCATTTGTTATGGTGTTCAGGCCAACATTAACACAATGCAGTTTTTGGATCTGTTTTTTTGAGCGGAGTAAACACAAAAGAAAGAAGACATTTCCTTTATACCCTTCCTTCCTTTTGGACCCACTTCTGGATTTGGTTTA
The DNA here is from genome assembly GCF_050947455.1 of Rhinoderma darwinii. NCBI lineage: Eukaryota > Metazoa > Chordata > Amphibia > Anura > Rhinodermatidae > Rhinoderma > Rhinoderma darwinii. The sequence continues at coordinate 621,333,241 of NC_134687.1, forward strand.
AAAAACGGAGCCCAAAACTGCACCAAAATGGGATGTGTTATTCTGGCCTTCCTGTGCGGTTTAATAAATGTTAGTTACAATTGCGCCAATACTTTTGCTATATACCGTGTCATCTAAGAGGTTAAACTGCTGGGATTAGAGTTAGCTCCGATCATGGCAGTTGCTGTAGGAGCAGGGCAGTGTAAGACTATGTTCACATCTCGTTTTGGCGTAGGGCTTAGCGTGCACGGTGTGAAAGCTTCCTATTTATACGCTTATCGTGTCCATAGGGCTCCATTATCCCAACAGAGTCAAAAAGAATGTTCTATAGGCCTCCGTCGGGCTGGTATCTGTCGGTATACCTTTTTTTGAAGGAGAGATAATGTAGTAGAATACGCTTCTACATCATGAGGGATCCAGCAAAAAAAACCAAAAAAAAAAAACGTATAAAGTGCGGTGTAGATTTGTTTTTTTTACATGGGAGCCTATGTGTGACGGATGTCACCCGTCACAGGTATACATTAAACGTATACCTTGGGGAGCTTTCCCACGGCTGGAATCCCTGGGATAAGCATTAGGTAGAACTCGGCCCAGGGATTCCAGCCCTGGGGAAGCCCCTGACCTCACTGTCTATATATGGACAGTGACGTCAGTAGCTCCTCCAGCAGCGGAATTCCCGGACAGAGCGTTGCCGATGCCATGGACAGGGATTCTGGCATCTCAAAGCCCCTAATGTCACTGTCCATATATGAACAGTGACGTCAGGGGCTTCAACCCGGGATCTGCGCTTAAAGTAGATTTGTGCCCAGGGAGGTCGAGTGACATTTCCTTCTGTATATTATACAGTGGATACATCGGTGCCTTCCGTCAGAGGTATATGTCAGGACTCCTCCAAACGTATACCAAACGAGATGTGAACGTAGCCCAATAGAGAATTTTAGAGTATACAGCCGTGAGAAGGGAGACAGGGAATTTGGAGCTCTGTATCAGGAAAAACACACTGACCCTTAAAATAATTTTCCTGTATCTGGAAGAAAGCAGCCATGTTTTTCTATTCCTGCACAAACCCCTTACGCAGGGTTACCAATCATCCGTACATTTCTGGACAGCCCATATAAGGGGGGAATTTTACTCCACTGTGGGCACCAATGCGATTGGAAACCCCCTATATGAATTCTGCATTTTTCCCTGAGGTTGCAGCTTTTTACAGATTCCCAAAACCCCTTTGGCCTCACTCTAAGATTTCAGTTATCAGAAACTTCTGACACAACATGTTAAAGGGGTTCTGGATAATGCCTACTTGTTAGAAGGGTCCCTTGACAATACACTGATCACAAAATGTCCCCCTGCTCAGACCCCAGTGATCAGCGGGAAACCCAGAAGTGTCCAATTTCCCTGCAGCGCCACCACTGGAGAAATGAAGTATTACAGTGCCCATTCATATCAATGTGTTGTCTGTGTAATACAGGATAGGACAGGTCAGGTCCTCCAGAGAGAGAGACGCTCTTTATAACCGTTCTCCACCCTGCTCAAGAGATGAGGATCCTGAACAGCGGACCCCCCTCTATTACCTCCGAATTTACTATTAGGTACAAATTCTGCCGAAATAAATGCTGCACTCACTGAGACTCTTCTCTTGCGGTCAGGATGACCGGTTCCTCAGGATCTTGTACTTGGTGTTCACCGGACAAAGTCTGCATAGAAGTACAGCACACCTTGTGAGGAAAGCAGTTTATTGGTACTGGTCTCTATTTATCATTCGTTACATTGACAAACAGTGACCCGCGGGGTTCCTCAGCTCACCTCCATCTCCTGTAGCACTGGGCGAATACTGACTGAAATTTTCACACTCCTTTGTGTTTCGTCCTCTTGGTCATCTTACAAAAAACATCAAGATGATTATTTATAGCTTTATCATGTATATGTCTCTAGTCCCACTCAGGAACCATTCTTGCCATCTTTTAGTCACACCCCAAGACAAATTTCTGATAAGTTGCCTCTTAAGCCGGCCAAACACGAAACAGCTGTCGACCAAACAGCTATTCCTATCGACTCCACTATAAACATGCATGCTTGGCTCGGGGTAGCTTGCATGTTTATCTCAATAGGGATTATGGGGCTCCAGTCATCGTTGGCAGGGGCTCGTCTTCCACAGGAACAAAGGATCAGGCAAGCTCAAATCCAACATGTTTGATCCTTCTTTCTGCCTTTGCGGGACAGTCAGGAGGCCCCCAAATACAAGATTGTCAACCCCTGCCGAAAAAATCTGCATGTTTGGCCCACTTATATGTCATGTATGGCCAGCTTTATGGCCCATTTTAACTTAGGGGTGTGGGACATACTGGACGTATGCTGTATATAGCTTACCACAGCAGTCAGATGCTGCAAATAAGTAGACGGATTATTCTCCATTACACCTCGAGATTAAAAACCAGGTGGCCATAATGGGAGATAGCAACCACCATTGCAACGGAAGAAAGAAAAAAAAAAGGCAACCCCATCAGGAAAAAAAACTAAGAACGTTCAATAACTGGTTCGGCAGTATAGCACTTTTGCCGCAACAAAACCACCATGTGTGCCCGAGCACTCTCTCAGTATTAAAGTCCTAACATCATAAAGATCTACACTAGCCACTTCCATCCCAACATTCACACGTATTACAAAACCAAGGAGAGTACGAACCTTCTGTTTCTGACAGAACGGGAATTTGGTCCAGTCTGTGGTTGCCACACAGAACAGATGCGCCCTCCTTCGACTTTTCATGAAAAGCTGAGTGCCCCTCCTCACTTTGTTCCCAGCTCATTCGACTTATTTCTGAAGACGCTCTATAAGGATAGGTCAGATTTACTGTAGCTCAATTGTAATATTGCCCAAAGCTACAGTAATGAGCACAAAAAAATACTCACCTGGAAGCAGTTTCTTCCCCGGATTCATGATCGAGTTCATGTCCTGTAAATGGGGACGCTCTATCCGGCTCCAAATATTCAGCAGCCTCACCGGTTGTGTTCTGCAGTTTGGAGTCCACTTCACGTTGAAAGACAGGAGCTACGATATTATTGCTTGGAGGAACCTATAAGGTACAATAGTAGACAATGACAGTCAAACATTTATCCATCGATTTGTCTGGATCTTCTTATTCCGACCCTATCTGATGACCCTTGGGACAGAGGTGTCTGGTAGCTGGCAGACAAATATGCACATAAGGAGGTTAGATCGATTAAAAAAAATAAAAAATATCCCCCAAAAATGAAATCCCACTAATGTAATTTAAGACGTCATTGATTGTTAGGGGTCTGGCTGGTATTGCAGCTCACCTCCATCCAAGTCAATGCGGCTAAGCTTCAATACCACACACAACCTGTGCACAGAGGTGGCGCTATTTTTGGCAGAAAGCGGACAAGTTTTTCTAATCCTAGTCAACCCCTTGAACTATAAAGTGTCCCTCCAATATAATTATGTAGAATAGGACACGTGCACGATACTCTTCGGGTTTGGTATGGCTGCCTCGGTATCTGTACCGCCCAGAGTGCGTCCTGCGCCTCATCATGTCCGATTGGTCGGGAGAATTAAATGCACATTAACTTTCTAGAGGCAGCTTCCCAGTTAGTTAGTCGATTGCCAGGGGTCCCCCAACTGGAGCCTCTGCAATAAGCAGTTATGGGAAATACAGAATTATACGGTGCCCATTGAAGTCAATTTAACACATTCTGGTATATAATTCTGCAGGAATAGAGCTGCAGCTGCTGTCCATTTTTACATAAGTCTTCAAGTTATAGATGTTGAGGACTTGCGGCACAGTCTGTTTACAAGACCAGCACTAAATATTAGAATACTGCCCCCTATGAACAGGAATTTGGATCTGAACAGGTACGAAATCTTACATGTTGTATGTAGGTATTTCCCAGGTAAGGCTTCTCCAGCAGCCATATTGAAGTGAGTAAGGCAGCAGAGGAGGTCTTGACACGAATCGCAGTGGTCGCAGCAACATGGCACAATTCTGCTTTGCCCGTAGTCCAGAACAACCTGCGGTCCGACCATCGGATCATCCATTCCACCAGCTTTGATTCATTACTATACTTGGCCTGTAGTTCGTCTCCCAGTTCTTCATTAGGGGTGAAGTGTTTGCCCTGGATTAGTCTGTAGCTGTACTGGGCATGCCGGGAACCAGACAAAACTGGAAAGTTTCTGTCGTCTTTCAATTTCTTTGATCCTTGATCTTGTAAACCGAACAGACCACTTCTACCTGAACGTCTTGAGAGGTTAGGAAAGGATCTCTTGCTGGTGATAATCGGCTTCCCCAGTACTACGGTGGGACGCACAGCATGGCAAGGTTCAGATGCCCCCTGTGTTTGTGGCAATGTGCCCTCCATATTGACGGAGTCACTTTCTGAATTAATAGTAAAGCAGGATCCAGCCCTAAAAACGCTTCTTATCCCGGCTCTCACCAGCTTGCGCTTCAGCGTGGTGTGAACGTCGAAGACGAGCGAATTCAGCTCATGTTCTCGCAGCTGCGGAGAGAAAGCCGTGAGGAAAGGAATCCCAGGGTCACTACTAAGAAGATCTCTCTCCAGGAGGTAACTGAGGAACAGATCTAAAAATCTGGTGTATTCTTCATCATTACACTCAAATTCCCAGGTGCCAACTTTGGGTGGAAACGGTCCAGTCTCACTGCGGAGTTCTCTTTTAGCCTTTGATTTCTTTCTGGCTGCTTTGCTCGGCTTTCCAGTATCTAAAGGAATGCTTAAATCCGCTCTGCAAAATAAAACGTAGCCAAATATGTTCCTTGGAAATTTATCTGCATGCAGTAGGTTCATGGGTTTTTTTCGGGGGAGGGGGTACGGAGAAGTGCAGCAATACTAAATATCCCCTGCAGCGGGCACAGCTTTCCCCAGGGATAATAGCGAATATCCAAAGTGCATTTCTCCCTTACATAAATAATTAGGGGGATTATCCCATATTCGTTAAATAAAGCCCCTTATTCTAGACATGTTTTGTATTGACACTTAACTTCCAAATTCCGTCCGCCCTACCCAGACCGCCGCAGTCCTAGATTCTCATTTTACACACAAACTATTATTCCCGTCGGTTCAAAAATATTTCAACATATCCCCTTTAGTTGACTCATAGTAAAAAATTATTAAAGAAATCACATTACTGGTCAGATGGGGGGGGTCAAATTTCCGGTCTACGGCCGACTTTACAAATGACAAGCCGGCCTTATATCGAAGATAGCGAGTAGCCAGTAGCAATCACCCCAGGCCTCCCCATATACGTATACGCTTGGCCGGGCATGCATGTGTATTTCAATGGGTGGAGGGAGACAAGCTGCTGCAGACCCCTCTGAAACTAAGGATCAGGTATATTAAGATCCAGTCCATTACCTGTCGCCTGCCCCGTTCTCCATCAATGCATCAGATAAAGTGTCTGTGTCGCTGTAAATCTGAGGCCTCCCCAGGTCAGTGGGCGTGCTCCTGCTGAGACTAGTAGTGCCCAGCGAGTACTTGTCATAGCATCGAGACTCTTCCCCTAGAGTATCGTTCAGAGGAGGTTCCCACAAATGCATCTCCACGGGACCGATGTTTCTCTGGACACGTCTCAGAGACTTCCCCCGCACCCGCTGCATGTTGTGAATAATGACAGACATCATCTCCTCACCGTGGAGTCCTAGAACAAGCACAGAACAGGCCCTCAAATAACGGAAATGGAGGCTGCATTACATAACCATGTGCACGTTTATATAACCGAAGTCCTGAATGACGTATGGTAACAGCCAGCCATTTCTTTGTTATATTTATTTCTGGGAACTCTAGGTGACAATCGATATGGGCGGAATTACAACTGCCACAGAGCTGAACAGCAAATCTGTATAGGTGTCAAGGAATGGTGTGAGATGTTATTTAAAGTACATATTCACCTTTCAGCGAAAGTTAAGTCTCTTATCTTATACCGATCCGGAGTTACATCCTGTATTATACTCCAGAGCAGTACTCACTATTCTGCTGGTGGAGTCACTGTGTACATATATTACATTCCTTATCGTGTACTGATCCTGAGTTACATCCTATATTATACTCCAGATCTGCACTCACTATTCTGCTGGTGGAGTCACTGTGTACATACATTACTTATCCTGTACTAATCCTGAGTTACATCCTGTATTATACTCCAGAGCTGTACTCACTATTCTGCTGGTGGAGTCACTGTATACATACATTACATATCCTGTACTAATCCTGAGTTACATCCTGTATTATACTCCAGAGCTGCACTCACTATTCTGGTGGTGGAATCATCGTGTACATACATTACATTATTTATCCTGCACTGATCCTGAGTTACATCCTGTATTATACTCCAGAGCTGCAGTCACTATTCTGCTGGTGGGGGCACTGTGTACATATATTATATTACTTATCCTGCACTGATACGGAGTTACATCCTGTATTATACTCCAGAGCTGCACTCACTATTCTGAGGGTGGAGTCACTGTGTACATACATTACATAACTTATCCTGCACTGATCCTGAGTTACAGCCTGTATCATACTCCAGAGCTGCATTCAATATTCTGCTGGTGGAGTCACGTGTACAAATATTACATTACTTATCCTGCACTGATCCTGAGTTACAGCCTGTATCATACTCCAGAGCTGCATTCACTATTCTGCTGGTGGAGTCACGTGTACATATATTACATTACTTATCCTGTACTGATGCTGAGTTACATTCTGTATTATACTCCAGAGCTGCACTCACTATTTTGCTGGTGGAGTCACGGTGTACATACATTACATTACTTACCCTGTACTGATCCAGAGTTACATTCTGTATTATACTCCAGAGCTACATTCACAGTTCTGGTAGTTGCTACAGGTATGTACTGATTCCTGAGGCTCTATATTAAGGAACGGCAGGCACTCTGTTTGCCGCCATATCTCGGGAGATATTTTCCTCTAGAAGCAATGCTTGTAGAGGTAAGTTTCTCCATAATACAGCATTCAAAGGAGAATGCCACCATTTTTTTACCACGGAATCAGACAAAAAAACTTTTCTATGAAATCAGAGATACATGGTACATTGGGGTCCCATAAAAGCCTATGTGTGCCTTATTAGGGCTCAGTACAATGCAGCAGCTGACCAGAGCAGTAATATGCCCATATCGCCTTAGTCTTTCCTAAATAGGAGACATAGTATTACATGGTATAAAGACTACACTCCCAGAATGCCAATTAGACAGTTAAATCCTGTACAGGCAATACTGGAATACTGAATGATTTAAGCTCTGGTGGCTGCAGATTTGTGAATGCAGCCGAGGTAGAGAATGTTCTGTAATACATGGTGTGATATGGAAACAATGCAAAATAAGAGACGCAATGTAATGCTAAGTTACTTAATATCATATATAGATTATATCTGGATAAAAACTGGTGTGTAATGCAATAAATCTAGCTATATACATGCCCATGGGGTGCCTACATACAAAGTCAGTCTGTACGATGGCATATGACGCCCTACTGGTACCCTGGGCACTCCGTGAGAATATCTCTGTAATTTGGGGTCTTGGCAGACTAAGTCATGTGTAAGAATCACCTCTTATTTTTGAGTGTCTCAATCGTTGCTGAACTGAGTGATATTTTTCCCTTAATGGAACACGAACATCTTCAGGATTGGGAAAAGCTTTGACCATGATCTCTGCCACCTGTAGAAAGACAATACGAGAGGAAAACTAAATGCAAAACCAGAACAGGATTCAGCAACTTCTGGCACACCGTACTGTTGTCTTGCAGCATCGTTCACCTCTCCTGAGGGGTCTATTTTTAGTAAATACTTGCATTCCCCATGAAATACCAATTCTGGAGAAATTTTTCGTAAAACTCTGCATTGTATCGTTCCTCTGTTATTCCTCCTGGAAATTTATGAATAAATTGTTACCATTCTCCTTGTTGAGGGGGCGTGTCCCTTCACTGTCACACTCCTTCAGCACTGATTGGACAGTGTCAGTTTGTATAAGGACACACCCCCAACTGGTAACGCCCAGTTGTCAATTTATTCATAAATTTCTAGGAGGAATAATAGATGCTCCAGAATTGTTGTTTCATGGGGAATACAATTATTTACCAAAACAGACATGTCAGGAGAGATGACCGCTCCTCTTTGACCATTTTTTTCTAGCTTATGTGCTGAGATTGGATTGTTTTAAGTTACCATGTCAATATCCTACAGCTGGACTACTGATAGATTTTGAGGTCAGGTGCAATGATGTCATGGAGATCCAAATGACCAACTTAATCAATATCTACATCCTAAGTTGTTCAACAGTGATTTGCTAAGCCATTTGTAACAAAAAAAAAAAACTGGCGTCCATGCTTTGCGCCAGATTTATTATGTGTTTTAGACATTTTTTACTCCTCACTAAACGGTTTTGAAAAGGGTCCAGAAAAGGGGCGTGGCTCGGCTAATGCTCAAAATACAGCACAAAATATTGGTTTAAACCAGGGGTCTCAAACTCGGCCGGGTAAGTGGGCCGCATATAGAAAAAATGGGAAGTTGACGGGCCGCATTACTTTCAAATTTGATACAATACAAAATTATTGTTAATCAATTAGTTATTTGAACTACTAGAACACTATATTACTAGAATAATACCGCTAGGATTAAAATTTGAGATATTTCTCCACGTGCTTATTTCAACAATCCAGCTTTCCAGTTTAAAGAGGCTTTGTCACCAGATTTTGCAACCCCTATCTGCTATTGAAGCAGATCGGCGCTGCAATGTAGATTACAGTAACGTTTTTTTTGGTTTTTTTTAAACGAGCATTTTTGGCCAAGTTATGACCATTTTTATATTTATGTAAATGAGGCTTGCAAAAGTCCAACTGGGCGTGTTTAAAGTTATGTACAACTGGGCGTGTATTGTGTGCGTACATCGGGGAGTGTTTACTACTATTACTAGCTGGGCGTTGTGTATAGAAGTATCATCCACTTCTCTTCAGAACGCCCAGCTTCTGGCAGTGCAGACACAGCGTGTTCTCCAGAGATCACGCTGTGTCGTCACTCACTTCCTGCCCCAGGTCCTGCATCGTGTCAGACGAGCGAGGACACCGGCACCAGAGGCTACAGTTGATTCTGCAGCAGCATCAGCGTTTGCAGGTAAGTCGATGTAGATACTTACCTGCAAACGCTGATGCTGCTGCAGAATCAACTGTAGCCTCTGGTGCCGATGTGTCCTCGCTGGTCCGACACGATGCAGGACCTGTGAGTGACGTCACAGCTTGATCTCTCGAGAACACGCTGTCTCTGCACTGTCAGAAGCTGGGCGTTCTGAAGAGAAGTGGATGATACTTCTATACACAACGCCCAGCTAGTAAAAGTAGTAAACACGCCCCGATGTACGCACATAATACACGCCCACTTGGACTTTTACTTTAAACACGCCCACTTGTACTTTTGCAAGCCTCATTTACATAAATATAAAAATGGTCATAACTTGGCCAAAAATGCTCGTTTAAAAAAAACAAAACGTTACTCTTATCTCCATTGCAGCGCCGATCTGCTGCAATAGCAGATAGGGGTTGCAAAATCTGGTGACAGAGCCTCTTTAAGTGTCGCTAAATGCAGTCCGGCGGCTCAGTTAGCACACATGTCAAGATTGGGCAGCCCCTTTTTAGATAGAGCCGCAGTGCCCTCTGTGGATGCTGCCGCAGTGCCCTCTGTGGATGCTGCCGCAGTGCCCTCTGTGGATAATGCAACACACCCCTAGATAAGGCCACAGTGCCCTCTGTAGATAAGGCCACAGTGCCCTCTGTAGATAAGGCCACAGTGCCCTCTGTAGATAAGGCCACAGTGCCCTCTGTAGATAAGGCCACAGTGCCCTCTGTAGATAAGGCCACAGTGCCCTCTGTAGATAAGGCCACAGTGCCCTCTGTAGATAAGGCCACAGTGCCCTCTGTAGATAAGGCCACAGTGCCCTCTGTAGATAAGGCCACAGTGCCCTCTGTAGATAAGGCCACAGTGCCCTCTGTAGATAAGGCCACAGTGCCCTCTGTAGATAATGCAACACACCCCTAGATAATGCCAGTGTCCTCTTCAGATACTGTCACACACCCACTAGATAACGCCACAGTGCCCTCTGTAGAGGCTGCCACAGTGCCCTCTGTAGAGGCTGCCACAGTGCCCTCTGTAGAGGCTGCCACAGTGCCCTCTGTAGAGGCTGCCCCAGTGCCCTCTGTAGAGGCTGCCCCAGTGCCCTCTGTAGAGGCTGCCCCAGTGCCCTCTGTAGAGGCTGCCCCAGTGCCCTCTGTAGAGGCTGTCCCAGTGATGTCAGGGGCTTGCCCAGAGCTGGAGTCCCAGGCAGAGCGCTAGTAGGCTCTTCCTGGGACTCCAGCTGTGGTCCTGACATCACTGGGACTCCTGCTCTGGGGAAGCCCCTGACATCATTGTCGATGTATGGACAGCGATGTCAGAGGCTTCCCCAGAGTCCCGGAGCAGAGCCGATAATAGCGCTCTGCCCAGGACTCCGCTCTGGGGAAGACCCTGACACACTGTCCATATATGGGCAGCGATGTCAGGGAATTCCACAGAGTCCCGGAGCAGAGCCGACACCAGCGCTCTGCTCGGGACTCCGGCTCTGGGGAAGCCCCAGACATCGCTGTTCATATGTGGACAGCGATGTCAGAGAATTCCAGAGTCTCGGAGCAGAGCCGATACTAGCGGCTCTGTGTCCCGCGGGCCGCAGATGACAGCCCCAGGGGCCGCATGCGGCCCGCGGGCCGCGTGCTTGAGACCCCTGGTCTAAAGTAAGTGTCTAACATGTCTAGCAAGAACACAATTTCTCCTAACAGCGTGCGCCAATGCGATAAATTTGTTTAACCCCTTAATGACCGGGCCATTTTGCACGTTAATGACCAAGGATTATTTTTTGTTTTTTCACTGTTGCATTCGAAGAGTCGGAACTTTTTTTTTTTTATTCCGTCGACATAGCCGTATAAGGGCTTGTTTTTTGCGGGACGAGATGTATTTTTCAATTGCATTATTTTTGGGTGCATATAATACATTTATTAACTTTTATTAACTTTATTTTAGGAAAGAATTGAAAATAAACAGCTAATCCAGCATTGCTTTTCACGTTATAAATTAAGCCGTTCACTATGCGGGGATACCTTTATTTTATGGGTCGACGCGATTACGGGGATACCAAATATGTAAAGGTTTTATGTTTTCCTACGTTTGCAAAACAAAAATACTTCCAAGAGCCGTAACTTTTTGATTTTTCCGTCGATGTAGCCATATGTGGGCTTGTTTTTAGCGGGACAAGGTGTAGTTTTCATTGGTAGTATTTTGGGGTACATGGGACTTAATGATTAACTTTTATTTTATATTTTTATGGTGGGAATGGGAGAAAAGCAATTTTGCCATTGTTTTTTGCGGGTTTTTTTGGACGCCGTTTAATTAATGTGTTAACTTTATTGTTTGAGTTGTTACGATCCCGGCAATACCATATAGGTGTTTTTTTTTTACACTTTTACTAAATAAAACCACTTTTTCAGGAAAAAGTGATATTTTTTAATTATTTTTTTTTTGTTAAACTTTATTTAACCGCTTTACTTTTTATTTTTGTCCCACTAGGGGGATCTGCAGATCGCTTATATAATGCTTTGGTATGCTTAGTATACCAAAGCATTATTGCCTGTCAGTGTAAAACTAACAGGCAATCTATTAGGCCGTGCCTCTGGCAGTTGCTGAAGGAAGACCTGGGGGCCTTTGTTAGGCCCCGGCTGCCATGGAAACCCGACAGCACCCCGCGATTTGTTTGCGGGGGCGCCGATGGGGTGACAGAGGGAGCTCTCTCCCTCTGTCAAACACATTATATGCCGCTGTCGCTATTCACAGTGGCATCTAATAGGTTAAACTACCGGAATCAGAGCGCGATTCGATTCCGGCAGTTGGGGCAGGAGCCCGGCTGTGTATAACAGCCATGCTCCTGCCACTGATCGCGTGGGTACACTGGCAGTACCCACCCGATAAGAGCGACGGATATATCCGTCGCTATGCGGTAACTAACACCTGCTTGCGACAGATATATCCATCGCTCGTCGTTAAGGGGTTAAGTCCGTTATAAACCTGCCCCAATGTGTGTATACATTTGGAAATTGATGAAGATGGTGATCTGATAGGACAATGGTAACAGATTGGGGATATGTTGTCATCAGAATCTCTCAGTGGTGCAGCCTCAGGCTCTGGGTCTAGGTCTCTAATTTCAAGAAATCATATCTCATAGAAGGAAAGCCGTATTCACATTTGCGCAGGGGGCTCCGTCACAAATTGTCAGATTTGAAGAATTGCAATGCATGCGACACAGGACTCCACAACGGAACACGATGGAGCCCATTAGAAGTTAATAGGGTCCGTCGGTGGTCATATATCTGTTATAAACTGAAACCACGACGCAGATGTGAACAGAGCCGGAGACGATTAACACGTCAGGAAGGGCTGAATAAAGTGATATCCCGACTATCATCCGTACATTATACAGCAGGAGATTGGATTGTCACAAACTGAAGTCACGTTTTTACCTTTTTTACTGGCGGTAACTCACTGATCAGGCTGAGAATGAGATCTTGTATGAGTTCTTCACAATTTGTAGCCCTTGTGAATGGCAGCATGCGACATGCCCACTCCAAAGCCTCAAAACAGTGCTCGATCACACAGGAATCAATCTCTTCGGCACTCTAGTAGAGAGGGGGAAAGACCAGGTATCAGGAAACTCCACCCAACACCCCAAAAACAGTATTACCATGCTCCATACCCATACATCTAAAGTGGTGGCTGAAGGACACAGCGATGTAAAGTCCCACATCAGCACCTAGACAAAGGGGCCGTGTGACAATACAACACTACGGACGTAACATCGCTGAGACGCCCGACGTCAATTTGTGCCAAATTTTAATGGGATGTGTATTAGATATTTATGTTCCGATTTCTTGCAGGTTTCTTCCATTTTGAGGAAATATTCATGTATTCAATAACCTACTTAAAGGGATTGTCAGATGAAAATAAACAATTATTTTTCTTTTCTGAAATAAATAAACCTGGAAATTCGGAGTGGTCGTTCTTGTGGTGACCCACCAACACAGGCTCTGGGAGGGGAAGGAGCTCCCCGCTCCTCTCTATGTTCGATGACGCAGATGAGGGGGCTGGCTGCCTGGCTCAATTCATCTGCTAAGTCAGCCCCCTTCCCAGGTCTCTAAATCAGCAGTGATGGAGGAGGGGGCTGGCTTAGCTGATGAATTGAGCCAGGCAGCCATCGACACACTGAGAGGAGCTGGTAGCTCCTTCCCCCCGCAGCCTGTGTCGATGCGTCACCACAAGAACAGCTGCTCCGAAAATCCGGGTTTACGAAACGGGGATTGAAATCCTGCGATCCGTTCAGGTTTGAAACACAAAGTATATTACAAAGTTTATTCTTTTCAGAATAAGAAAAATAATAAATCGTTTTTATTTTCGTCGGACAACCCCTTTAAGGGCCTATTCAAATCACCGTTTGTTTCCGCTGAGGGGTTCAGTCTGAGGTTTCCGTCGGGTAAACCCCTCAACAGAAAGGCAACCGGAAACCTTAGCTTCCGTTTCCCTCACCAATGATATCAATGGTGACGGAAACCTAGCTAATGGTCGACTGCGTAATAGGTTCCGTCAAGAACAACGGTGACAAACGGAAAACCATTAGCAATGTTTCCTTCACCATTGAGATCAATGGTGAGGGAAACGGAAGCTGGGTTTTCCGTTTGACTTTCCGCTGAGGGATTAACCCGACGGAAACCGCTGACGGAACCCCTCAACGGAAACGAACAGTGATGTGAATACAGCCTAAATGGTTTTTTTTTCAGTTTTAGGTTTGAAAAGTTCTACAACTTTCTAATATACTTTATATTTCAATTCCTCACTATTTTAATAGTTTTCAATATATCAGTTTGCAATCAGTGAATGAGAACACTCTTGTTTACATTCAGAGGCAGCAAACTAGAACATGCCTAGCCCTGATCCCAGTTGAGAAGTGGTTACAATTGTATCCAGTCTAGACAATGTTATGTGATATAAACAGCCTGGACTCCAGACTGATACACTGTAGCAAAGTACCAGAGAGATGTGTGCTGCTGCTGATAATGTGTTCAGCTCACAGAGCATTGCCTGGACTGGATACAATTGTATCCACTTCTCATCTGGGATCAGGACTAGATATGTTCCAGTTTGCTGCCTCTGAATGTAAACAAGAGTGTTGTCATTCACTGACAGCAAACATATCTTAAAAATGGTGATACATTGAAACAAAAACTATATTAGAAAGTTGTAGAACTTTTTATTAATACAGGGATTAAGCCAGAAAACACCATTTGAAAGGGCTTGTCTCATGAAAACACCCCTTTTTTTAAAAGAAGCCGGCGTGGTCGTGGTAATCAGCTGATCGTCGCTGATCTGACCTCGCTACCGATCAGTGGCCGTGGTCAGCAACACATTTCTCCTGCAACGTCTGCCCATGTGATGCACGGACACGCCAGGTTCACCAGAAGTGTAGCCGCTCTTGCTACATAGTCGCTCACCATTCTGGCACATGGGTGGCGGTCCCAAGCAGTGAACCCCCCACAATGATCTCTATGTGTCCTAATAGTACTTATGGACAGGAGTTGTCGTAGTGACTCAACCCCTTTAAGACTGGTCATAGAAATGTAGTTCTATTGTGATTCAGCCTATAAGATTAACTCCCCACAGTTTACACGTTCTGAAAGAATCCAGTACCTTAAATAACTTGCCGTCGTCTCTCGCTTTCTGGTACTGTCTGCAGGTGATCGACAATCGCTCACGTACATGAAGCATCCAGCACAGGGCACAGAGCTCTCTGAAACAGACTGTGAAGACAGAAGAGTGTGATGTATCAATACATATAGAAAAAGAATTACAGACTTCCTTTTTAATACTGGAACTGTTCCTAAGAAGGAAATACTGAAAAACCCATGAAGGCACTTTCAAGATGATTCCATCTCATTGACCTCAAGAGATCTCCTGTCCAGAATACTAGACATCCAAAAAATTCTCTCTCTCGGTCTTACCTACTACGCGGCAAGATACCGAGTCATTCATAGGCGCTCCACCCGGTCCTGGCTTGAGTAACACAGTCCTACTATTGGCGTAATTCATCAAGTTCTCTGGAAGGGACTCGAGAGGAGGCAGAGAAGCTACAGCTCTAATCTGGAAAAAAAAGAAATCAATTAATTCGTATTGGTAAAGCTTAGAGATTTTCTAGCAATTTCAGAACGAACATATGTGTGCGTCATCAGTCCCCGTCTCAAAAGAAGCTCACAATCTAATTTCTCTATCTCATACACTAGAAATGTCATAGGATGCAAATTAAAGGGGTTTTCCAGTGAGAAAATTTTTTTATGAACTATCCTCAGGATAGGCGATCAATATCTGATTGGTGGGGGTCCAACTCTCGGCTCTTTTGAGTGTGGAAGGAAACCAATAAGAACACAGGGAGAACATACAAACTCCTTGAAAATGTGGCCCGTGGTTGGAATTTAACCCAGGATCCGAGTGTTGCAAGACAACAGTGCTAACCTTTTGCATGACTTTTCTTGCTCGTTTAATCTGTTTGATGTACCACTGGGCAGCAGGAAGGGAGCAATGCGCCGCACGGAATAACAAGAGTATACGCTGCAGGACTCCGGACAGCTTCTGACGGACGCGTTTCTCCAATTCCAAGAGAAAATCACTGGGATCCTCCTAAGAATCACACAAAAAAATAGCTACATGAGAAATGACTCTTCTAACAGTATCCAATACATGCCACTCAAGAGACATGACAAAAATCATTAGTAATTGAAAATCCTCATCATCTTCTATAAAAGTTGTTAAATATTCTATTTAGCAGTTTCGTACTTCTACAGAAAAGAAGAGAGTGACATCCCCGTATGACCACTACTACAATCCCCGCTGAGCATGCCCAGACTCCTGAATGGTAAATCTGCCTAGTTATTTTGGTAATACGGGAACGAGGGGCAGAAGAATATTAGTAACACTTACTTCACTGACTGAAGAGGGCTGTGGACAGTACAGCGGAGGCGCTGGGAGATACAACCGCTCCGGCACTAGACCAGAAAACTTTCTGCCAAGTTCCTTTGCCGAATCCATCAGTTGCTGGAGGGTTTCAGTGAGAATCTCTGCATCGGCCATTACGGCTGCCTTCAACATCTCTTGAACCGAGCTGAACAGTATATCTGCATCTTCTTCCTCAATGGGATCTGACGTGTGCAAAATAGAATACATTCAACATAATAGGGGAACGGTAAAGTGTCAGAGTAAACCTATGGCAATCTAGAACTGGATTAATCAAGTCTAAGTACGCACAGTAATTGCAATTACTTTTTTTTTTTTTTTAACTCGTTTTATTAAAAACATATAGTACAAATGCATTTACACCATACATTGTATACAAAAAGGAATGCAGAGATGTGCACATTACAAAGCGTCTCAATTTAACATATCAAGAAAAATACATACACATGAGCAGACAAACAATATACATCTCCCGTATCACATACTGAGCCAAGCACTGTAACGGAGGTTATGATGATTCATTATCCTTTAATTTAGCTAAGTGTCAGCGATCTACGGATGTCGTGATATCTGTGTGGGGTATATTGAGTCTCTGCAGATTCACACCATGCTTCCCATATTTTATAGAATTTATCAAGGCATCCTTTTTGTTTATACATTATCCGTTCGTAAGGGATGATCGAATTCACAAGTGATTTCCACTTATTCACCTTGGGAAGACGCGGGTCCATCCATCTAAGAGCAATAGCCTTCCTTGCCATAAACAGAATTTCCCTAAGAAATATTTTCATGTAATGCGGCCAACATTCGTCTTGGAGAACACCGAACAAGCAAATCTGCGGAGTTGCCGGGACAGGAATATGCAGAATTCCAGCTGCTACCCCAATTACCTCATCCCAGAAAGAGGAAATAAATGGACACGCCCAGATCATGTGCCAGAAGTCGGCCCTAGGAAACCGACACCTGTGACATTCCATACTCGGATATCTACCCATTTTTTGTAGCCTAACGGGAGTAAGGTAGCTCTGATGTATCATGGATAGTTGTATCATCCTGTTATTGGCCGCTGGGGACACATAGAGTGGGGAAGAGAGAATCTCCTCCCATTCCTCCTCAGTGAGGTTGGGTATCTGTGTTCTCCATTTGTCCTTTACTGGTAGTGGTATGCTAACTTTGGCCGTTATGAGAGACGTGTAGATGGCTGATATTAACCCTCTGGGTCCTTGGGATCGAAATACTCCTATCAATGGAAATTGTGAGAATGCCGTATCTGGGGCAGGGAACTGGGCCCTGAGAGCATGGCGCAATTGCAAGTACCTGTAGAAGGCAGTCCTGGGCAGTGTAAATTCCGACTGCAGCTGTGTAAAGGATTTAAGGCTTTTTCCCTCATATACATCCCCTATATTGTGTATCCCATGTTGTATCCAGAATACTGGAGCCAGGTCCTCCGATACCTGCGTGAGGAGTGGGTTTGACCATAATGGCATGTCTGTCTGCACGTCAGAGTACCCGTAAATGCCCTTTGCAGCTGACCATACCTGGAAAGCCACCCTATGAACAGGTAGTACATTCTTGAGTGCATTCATGGGTCCTTCCAATACTGGCCAAAGGGTAGGTATTTGCAGGTAGACAGCCAGGTGCTGTTCCCTATTTGTCAGCGTCGTGTCATTTACCCATGCTTTTAAATATCGTAATTGCCCCGCTAGATAGTACAGAAAGAGATCCGGTAAGGCAGCTCCCCCCTGTGTTTTGGGTCGTTGCAAAGTAGTGAGGCTGAGTTTTGACCTATTTGCACCCCAGATGAATGTTGGGAATAAGGCATGTATCTGCTTAAAGAAGGTTTTGTACACCGGTGTCGCTGCGTGCTCTAGGATATATAGGCATTTGGGGAGGATGACCATTTTAATTAAGTTAATCCTACCAGTTACAGCCAGGGGGAGAGTACTCCAGATCCTGAACTTGCCCCTTACATAATCCAGCAGTGGTAAGATATTAGTTTCATGATCATTTCTATGGTCCCGATTTATAATGATACCAAGGTATTTAAATGACGAGACTACTCGTAGACCCTGTATGATGTCTGGCCATCCCATTCCCTGCAGGGGCATAAAAAACGACTTGGTCCAATTAATGTGAAGTCCCGAGAACTTCCCAAATGATTCTAAAGCAGTGATCGCCACGGGTAGCGTCTCCCTGGGTTGAGACATAAGAAGGACCATATCGTCTGCATACAAGCCAATTCTTTCCTCCTTTCCCCCCAGCCCTATCCCTTTGTACTCAGGGTGCTGTCGAATTTGTAGGGCTAGTGGTTCAATAGCGTGGGCAAACAGCAAAGGAGAGAGGGGACAGCCCTGCCTAGTGCCCCTCTGTAAACTAAAATGCGGGGATAACATTCACCAGAATTTGTGCCCGTGGTTCCTTATATAGAAGAGAGATCCACCTAAGGAATTGAGGCCCAAATCCAAATCTGTCTAGAGTCTCCAATAAGTATGCCCATTCAATGGAATTAAAGGCTTTAGCGGCATCCAACGATGCTATTGCCCAGTCTGCCTTCATAGCTTCTCCTATCTGTGCAAGTATCTGTACCCTACGGATGTTGTCGGATGTAGATTTCCCTGGCATAAAGCCAGTTTGGTCCTCGTGAATTAAGCCTGATGACTTTATTAAGCCTATTTGCTAAGATTTTGGTAAGTATCTTGTAATCGCTATTTAATAGAGATATCGGACGATAGGAGCCACAATCCATCGGATCCTTATCAGGTTTTAACAGGACTATTATAGTTGCGTCGTACATACTATCAGGCAGCCACCCCTTATCTAGTGCATAGGAGAACATAGCGCGTAGGGAGGAGATGAGATGTTCCGAGTATTTGTGATACACCTCTATAGGAATCCCATCTGGGCCCGACGCCTTCACTTTTGACATGTCCCCCATGGCCTCCCGTATCTCCTCCTCAGTCACATCGACCTCTAAAGCGATTCTGCCTTCTGTGCTCAGCGTAGGGAACGTTATATCATCCATATAGGCCTTAAACTCTGACACATCGTATCTAGAGTGGGAGGTGTATAACTCTTTGTAGAATTGTACAAATGTCTCGGCTATACCTAGGGAGTCTGTCAAGCTCTCCCCAGATCCCCCCTGTATCTTGAGGATGGCTGGACTTTTAGAGTTCTGGTGGATTAAGTGTGCCAGTAGCTTACTAGACTGGTTGCCCAATTCAAAATACGATTGTCTGGTAAAAAATATTTTCCTGTTTGCCTTTTCCTGAAGCAGCATAAGGTATTTCTGCCCTGTTTGCAGCCAGAGATCCCTGTTCGTGTCTGTCATCTATGAATTTGCCCTCTAAAATTTTGCATTGCTGCTCTAGCTCTAATTCAATCCTGGTAGAATCTTTTTTAATATATGAAATTGTGGACCTAAAACACCCTCTAAGGTAAGCTTTCAAGGTGTCCCATGCAATACTGGAATTCTCAAATGTACTATGGTCCATGTTAAACACCTCCAATTGATCTGGGATCCTATCTTGAGGGCCTATCAGGGTCAGCCAAAAGGGGTGTATTTTCCACGTCCCAGGCCTAGTATGGCCGGGGAGGCTAAGGCTGGCCACCATAGGGGAATGATCCGACTCCGCTCTGGACCTATAGGAGATAGAGTCAACCATGGGCAAAACAAGAGCATTACCCACCATATAATCAATGCGTGATAGGGAGTGTCTGCCTAGTGAGTGACATGAATACACTTTAGCTGTCGGATGTTTATATCGGTAAAGATCCATCCACCCCATCTCATCCAACCAGAAGCCCAATACAGACGTGTCGGGTGCCGCCCTATCCCCCTCAGAGGAAGTGTTAAGTCTGTCAAGGTTGCAGTTCACTACCATATTGAAGTCTCCCATTCCCAGTACTTTTTTTTTTAAAAAACATCATTTTTATTAACAGTTTTCACATTTTCTTACAAACATTTCACGCAAAGGTTGCATCATGAGTGCGCAGCACTCAACTGTCATTAAATTAACCTTGAGTTAAATACAACATAACATAACATACAAACATGGCATAAGTCTCGATCGTCATATAGACCGAAAACATGACTTCCCCCATCCCCGACAATACTTAGGTCATCAATGAGTATCTACTTATCATTTATTCCCCGGCTAGATCAAAGTTGCAAACCCCCTAAAGTGCCTGCCAAGAGCTGCGTATAATACCACTTTGTGTGCCTGAAAGGCGTAACAATTTCCACTACCTCGGCTGCTGTGCACTGCGATTCTATGAATATTTGCCATTTAGCGTATAGCTTCTTGGTTCCCGTTTCGTTCCGTCTTTCCACCTTCACCCTCTCCAGAACTAATAACGGTTTCAGGCGAGACACAATCAGGTCTAACCCCGGCGTGTCTGTTTCCAGCCACTTACTCAGGAGGCATCTCAAGGCTACCAGTAGAATCGTGTGCACCAGCACGGGAGGTGATCTCACCCCTCGAGCACCCTCTTCCTCCGGTGGCCGCGCCTGATGGAACAATAGCGCTTGAGGCGTCATTGGAAGGTTCGTTTTCCAATGATCCGCAATATATTTATGTACCATCCCCCAAAATCGCTTCGTATGAACACACCCCCACACTCCATGCCATAAATTTGTCAAGGGTGTATTGCATTTGGTACAACACGTAATGCGGTCGGGGAAGGATTGTGAAGGCAAAATATTAAAGCCATATATAGCTGAATGCATCAATTTAAAATAGGTTTCCCTCCAGCTCTCATTTATCACACTCTTCCGTACCGTCTCCCAACCCCCCAATATGATCTCACCTATACCTGGATCTTGAGTCCACCGTTCCCAGACTTTGAAATTAACCCTTGATTGTGGACGAACAAAACCATCCCCCAGTGCTCGATACAACCCTGAAATAGTCGCACGCCCAGTTGTTGGACCTATGACCTCATCTAGAGTGTGCGCGGTGGCTTCCTTATTCAAATCCCTGAGCCTAGAGGTGCAAAATGCTCGTGCCTGAAGAACTTGTAAAAAATTAACCCTACCTTCTAGGGGTCTGAGTTTAGTGGTGATTTCCGCCCCGGTTAACCATCTCCTTTCCTCTATATGCATAAGATCCCCTGCGTTATTTATTCCTACCGTCCCCCAAGAGGCAAATCTGTCTCCCTTGCCTACTCCCGGTAAAAACTCCGGGTGTCCGCTCAGCGGCATATGTTTCGATACCAGGTGAGGTAGATCGAAATGCTTACGTACCGCTTTCCAAGCTAGTACTGTATCTCTCAATACAATGGAGGTTTTGAGACGGCACGGAAGAGAAGCGATTCTACAATGTAGCAAAGCCTTCAGGTTCCAGGGTGAGGCATACTCCCCCTCCAGATCTAAGTTGGAATAATGGCTCGTTTCGTGAAGCCAATCTACTACATGACGCAAAAGACAGACCACGTTATAGCCCCTGATATTCGGGAAGTTCACGCCCCCTTCTTGTTTGCCCATCATGAGCTTGGTGAGTGCAATGCGAGGCCTTTTTCCTGCCCATATATTTTGTGAATGCGGAAGTCAGTTTAGAGACATCGACATGTTTCAATAGGAGAGGGAGTGTTTGAAAGGGGTATAGCAATCTGGGGAAACGAACCATCTTAATCAGGTGGCACCTCCACAGGAGGGATAACGGCAATTGGCCCCATCGGGTGAGTTCCGCTTGTATTTTTTTAAATAACGGGGGATAATTTAGGCCATACAGGGTGTCTGGCACCTTCCCTATCTTGATGCCCAGATAAGTAATGCAGTGTTCAACCGGGGATATCCCACATCCCAAGGATTGCCAAAAGGTCTTAGGCAATGGCTTGCCCAACTCCAGCAGTTCGCTTTTAGCTAGGTTGACTTTATATTCCGAGCATTGCCCAAATTCCTGTAAAAAGTGAAAAACCAGCGTTAAATGCTCTTGAGGATTTGACATAAAAAGTATAACGTCATCAGCAAACAGGGCTAACTTAACTGCCAGAGACCCTACCTGAATACCTCTGAACATATCAGATTCCTCCAGGAATCTAGCCATAGGTTCCAGTGCTAGATTGAATAACAGGGGCGACAGGAGACATCCCTGCCGGGTTCCTTTATGCAATTGAAAGGGATCCGACAGAAATCCTGAGGAGTGAACGCGGGCCTGTGGATTATTGTAGACACCCTTCAAGAAGACCTGGAAGGCTCCCTGGACATTCATTTTGTCTAGCACCATCCCCAGCCATTCCCACTGTATTTTATCAAAAGCTTTCTCTGCGTCTAGCGCTAAAAGTGCCGGCCGGGTACCTGGCTGGGGATCGTGCCTGACTGTTTCTAGCACCGTCAACACTTTGCGTAAATTAGTCACTGCCGACCTGCCCTTTACAAATCCTACTTGGGATTTTCCCACCAGTATGGGTAGATACGTAGCCAGACGATTGGCCAAAACTTGTGTGAGTAATTTCTGGTCTTGATCTATCAGCGATATAGGACGGTACGACCCCGGGTCAAGAGGATTCTTCCCCTTCTTGGGTAACGCCTTTATATGCGCTATTTTGGCCTCTGCTGGGAGAGCACCGGTCTTTAGTAAGATATTATAATATGCCACCAAGGTAGGGCTGATTTCTTCTCTCAGAGATTTAAAAACTCTCCTGTGAATCCATCTGGACCCAGGGCCTTTCCGTTAGATAAGGTCTTAATGGTGCTCTGGATTTCCTCTAAGGTAATCTCTGCGCTCAAGTGACCGTTCTGCTCCTGAGTGAGCCCTGGCAGCTTTACCTTCTCCAAAAATTCCCTACCTTTTTGGGGGTCTATGGGCGTGTCTGAGTAAAGGGCTTGATAGTATTTACTTAATATAGTGTTCATTTTTTTGGGGTCTGATGTAGGATTTCCATTAGAGTCATTAAGTGTTGAAATGTGTGACGGTGCAAACCTCCCCTTCGCTAGTCGCGCTAATAATTTGCCCGCTTTATTGCCGAAACGCATTAGATCTGCATCAAATTGGGACCGATAAATACTTTCTCTTTTGTCTAACCACTGATCAAATTGCCGCTTAGCTTCCCTCCATTTCTCCCCCAAAGGCATTGATGGAGAGTGTAGAAATGCTGTGTATGCACACCGTAATTGGTCGCTCGCTGCCTTGTACCCTTCGGTAGTCCTGCGTTTAAGATTAGACATATATTGCATGATTTTCCCTCGTATTACCGCTTTGGCTGTACGCCAATACAATGACGGGTCCGAGCGATGTGATGCATTATCCCCATCAAATTCCATCCACCACCCCTTAAGCTTCTGTAGAAAGCCCTCATCCTTTGCCAGAAAGGCGGGGAACCTCCAAATAAAATCAGTTTCCCTAGCTACTGTGTCGGCCAAAGTAATGGTAACCGGGGCATGGTCCGAAATAACGAGATCCTCAATCGCCGCTTCACATAATCGTCAAGATAATGCATCATTAAAGAGGCTCTGTCACCAGATTTTGCAACCCCTATCTGCTATTGCAGCAGATCGGCGCTGCAATGTAGATTACAGTAACGTTTTTATTTTTCAAAAACGAGCATTTTTGGCCAAGTTATGACCATTTTCGTATTTATGCAAATGAGGCTTGCAAAAGTACAACTGGGCGTGTTGAAAAGTAAAAGTCCAAGTGGGCGTGTATTATGTGTGTACATCGGGGCGTGTTTACTTCTTTTACTAGCTGGGCTTTCTGATGAGAAGTGTCATCCACTTCTCTTCAGAACGCCCAGCTTCTGGCAGTGCAGACCTGTGACGTCACTCACAGGTCCTGCATCGTGTCGGCACCAGAGGCTACAGTTGATTCTGCAGCAGCATCAGCATTTGCAGGTAAGTAGCTACATCGACTTACCTGCAAACGCCGATGCTGCTGCAGAATCATCTGTAGCCTCGGGTGCCGATGTGTCCCCGCTCGTCTGACACGATGCAGGACCTGTGAGTGACGTCACAGCGTGATCTCTGGAGAACACGGCTGTGTCTGCACTGCCAGAAGCTGGGCGTTGTGAAGAGAAGTGGATGATACTTCTATACACAACGCCCAGCTAGTAAAAGTAGTAAACACGCCCCGATGTACGCACATAATACACGCCCACTTGGACTTTTACTTTTCAACACGCCCAGTTGTACTTTTGCAAGCCTCATTTGCATAAATACGAAAATGGTCATAACTTGGCCAAAAATGCTCGTTTTTAAAAAATAAAAACGTTACTGTAATCTACATTGCAGCGCCTATCTGCTGCAATAGCAGATAGGGGTTGCAAAATCTGGTGACAGAGCCTCTTTAACTAGCAAGTAATCAATACGCGACCATGACTGATGGACATGAGAAAAATGTGTGTATTCCCGCGCATCAGGGTGTAGACACCTCCAAGCATCTGTTAGGGCAGTGTGTCTTAAAAAGTCTGGCAAGATCTTATCCCTATTTCTCTGCGAACTAGTCCCTGCGCTCCTATCTTCCCTGGAGGACCTTACAGTGTTAAGGTCTCCCCCTAGAATTAAAAGCCTAGTGCGATCCTGCTGGAGTTGGGCTTCCAAATGACCAAAAAAACCTGTGTTAACCGTATTTGGGCCATACACATTATGAATACTGATAGTTTCCCCTGCATGTTCCACCACTAGATGGATCCAACGGCCCTCGTTATCACGCTCCTGGGACACCAGCGTAAACGCAAAATTTTTATGTACCAGAATTATAACTCCCGCCTTACCCTCCCTTGCCGGCGAGCCAAAAACCTGGCCCACCCAGAATTTTTGCAAATACTTAAACTCCGGCTCGGTAAGGTGAGTTTCCTGTAATAGGGCTACATCTGGGTGCAATCGTTTCATGTGTCGCAAAAGTTTGGTCCGTTTCTGTGGGGATCTCAGCCCTTTAACGTTCCATGAGATTATTTTCATGTTATTGGGCAGTGCATAAGATGAGCTAAAATGTCTAAAAGTCGTGATAGGTTCGGGGAGTCAGATCCATCTTTTCCCAAAAGCCATGCGTAAACATTAAGAACGTAGCCAAAACCCGGCTTAGAAACCAAAACTAAACTCCAATTACCTAAAAAAAACGAAAAATCACCTGCGGCAGGGGTCACCAGCCCCTTAATACCCATTGGTGTAAGAAACTTCACTTTTTTCTGTTGTGCCAAAACACGTCCCTCCCTCCCCCTCCCCCCCAGACCTGCATACATATCACCTTCAATGAGTAAGCTACACCTGCCCTTGCCACCTCATTAACCCTTCGCCGCCTGTACAAAAGTTATACATTCTTATACCATCGGTTTAACATCCTAGAGTCCGTTTGGACTATAACATAACATGTCAAAATGAATACTGCTTCACCTCTAGGTTTCCCTGCCTCCTTTTCCAAGATCCCCTACCGAACCTTCCCCAAATATGCGATCTGTTGCAGATATAACTAATCCTTTGCATAGGGGAGGCATTGTATCATTCCCGGTCGAGCACGCCCACAAGGAGAGATCTCAGAGCCTGCCCTAACTCACTCTCTAATCCCCTGTAGTGAAAATGCGGGGAAATACCAAAATGCATACATTTTAACATTATAACGTTATAACATTAGGTCAGCTGCTGACCGGTACAAGGTGCCTTATAAGACCGCCAAATGCCGCCCTCAGAACTTTTAAAATTATCTGCAAACTTATCTGCAGCCGATCGGAACCTGCGATTGATCTACAGCGTCCACATGACCATCATCACATCAGATAAAATGGTGCTGAGAAAACTTCGCCCGTCAATCAGGAGACGTAGATCGGGTGCGGTCCCGCGTTCGCCTCTGCGGCTTCGGAGAGTCCCCCTCCATTTCCGGATCGACCCCCCCGGGATCTTCCTGGTGTGGGCATTAAAGCTTCTGCCCAGGTTCGCTCCATATCTAGTCTATTCCGTTTGGCTTCTCTTGACTTGCGATTTGGACTGTGACGCTCCTCGTGCTGGGGTCTGTGTCTGCAAAGCTCTGTAAGTGCGTCCTCCGCTTCCTTCGGTGTGGTGAAAATCTTGGTCCGCCCGTTTTCTTGAAACACCCGTAATAAGGCTGGGTACTGCAGGTTAAAACGTATTTTCGCTTGGAACAGCGCGGTACAGATCTTGCTGAAAGAACGCCTTCGTTTTGCGACCTCCATAGAATAGTCCTCGAAAAGTAGCACTTTCATGCCCATTATTTCCAAAGGACGCGATCTGCTGCGGAATGCCTTCATAAATGCCACCTTATCATTGTAATCCAACAGCTTAAAGATTACTTGTCTGGGACGAAGCGAACTGTGGTCTGTTGCTGGGAGGTTTCTGGGGTCCGGCCCCACTCTGTGCGCCCTCTCCACCCGGCAGGGACGTGGAAGACCTAACGCTGCTGGCAATGTCCTCTCACATAGTCGCTGTAAATCAGAAGGGATCACCGCTTCTTTCAGCCCCACCAGTCGCAGGTTGCTCCTCCTGGAGCGGTTTTCCAGATCCTCCACCTTGTCCCCCAGCTGCGTAGTAACAGACAGCACCCCTCTGAGTTTGGATTGCAGACGCTCATTTTCATCCTCCAGCAGCGTCATACGCTGTTCTAATTCATCAGTCCTGGAAGTGACTTGTGCCAGCTCCGCATGCACGCAGTTCAGGGAATCTTGCACCGTTTTTTCCAGTGCCTTTTGCAGGTCTGGCGCTATCTGCTTGGCCACTTCACGGGCCAGGGCTATATAATCAATAGGTGCAGGATTAGAAGAGACTATGGGCTCTGCAGGGCTTGAAAGCTGGGACTGAGGGTGCTGCAGCTCATCTTCCTGTGTGTATAGCAGGGTCGCAGTGGCGGGAAGCGCCGCCATCTTACCTCCCTTTTCCACGGCCGCGGCTGAATCTTCCATGGCTGGCTTATGCGCACTTCTGAGGAGGTACCTGTCCATACAGGCACCACCGGGTATGTTTCTGTGTGCAGGGCTGGTGGCTTCACAGCTCATTGTCGTCGCCGGAGCGACTATTGCGAGCAAGCAGGCTGGACGGGAGCGCGAGCTCAGTCACTCGCGTCCTGCATCGCCAGCGCCGGAAGTCGATTCCCAGTACTTTAGCGGTCGGATAAGTTGCGGCAAAGGCAGCAGCCGTATGTAAAATTTGCATAGATGCGGGCGGGGGGATGCACATGCCCAGTATTACATAGGGAACATTTTCTATGAGGGCATACACAAACACATATCTGCCTTCACTATCAACTTTGGTATGGATGGCCTCCCACCTCACGGATTTGTGCACCAGGATTGAAACACCTCTTGAATATGAAGTATGACAAGAGTGGCCAGACCACTGAACCCACGGTCGGGTCACTGTTCTCATTTTGGCAGGTATTAAGTGAGTCTCCTGGAGGCACAATATATGAGGGTTAACTCTACGGATGTGGCTATACAGTATAACTCGCTTCTGCGGACTACCCATACCCCTCACGTTCCAGGACATTACAGTTAAAGAAGACATCTATACATTGCGATATCCATATGCAGGAGTGAGCCATAATCCCTGATATTGCAATTACTTTTTTATTGCTCCAATAAATCTAAAAATGATATTTTTTTTTTCAAATTGTCTCCATTAAAAATGTCCTAGCGTTTTATGGCTACAGGTTGAATGGAGACCTACATGTCTCCATGGTAACAGACTACAAACTCTGTGTAGTCTGATTCTGCAGTCATATTGTCATCTATACGTACCCTACTTTTGCTACCACATGTATGTTAGTATGAAGTAGGAGACAGATGGCAGGGAGTATGATTGCAGGATCAGACTACACACGGTTTGTTTTTAGTCTGTTACCATGGAGACACATTGGAGATATGCTCTCCAATAGAGTTACATGCAGTTCACTGGGATGATGTTTTACGGTGAGCATTTCAAGTCTTCAGCAATCAAGTTAACCCCTTAAGTACGAAGCCTATTTTGGCATAAAGGCATGCAGGAATTTTTTCGTTTTTGCATCACCACATTCAGAGAGCCAAAACTTTATTTTTCCATCGACAAAGCCATATGAGGGCTTGTTTTTTGCTGGATGAGTTTTATCTATCAACGACACCATTTTGTAGCGCATATAACTTATTGATTAACTTTTATTACGTTTTTATGGTGGGAATTTGGGTTTTAAATCTATGCTGTTCACCATGCCGCGTAAATAACTTAGGGCCTGTTCACATCAGCGTTGGCTTTCCGTTCCGAAGTTTCCGTCAGAGGTTTCCGTCGGGTGAACCCCGCAACGGAAAGTCAAACTGAAACCACAGCTTCCGTTTCCGTCATCATTGATATCAATGGTGACGGAAACGGAAGCTGTGGTTTCAATTTGATTTTCCGTTGCGGAGTTCACCCGACGGAAACCTCAGACGGAACCCCGGAACGAAAAACCAACGCTGATGTGAACAGGCCCCAATTCCTTTTATTCTAAGACTCGATACAAACTACGTATAGGTTTTTATGTTTTACTGCTTTGGCACAATAAAAACGTTTTTTCCATTAAATAATTTGTTTTTGTGCCGCCACATTCAGAGAACCATAACCTTTGTATTTTTCAGTCATGTAGCCATACGAGGGCTTGTTTTATGCGGGACACGATGTCGTCGTATTTATTGGTAGCATTTGGATTACATGGGATTTATGGATTAACTTGTATTAATAATTTTTTTGGGGAGGGGTATCCGTGCCGTGGAAATGTTCCGGGAATTATGGAACATGTCCGTTCTTTTGCATTTTGCGGGCCGTGCTCCCATACTTTGTATGTGAGCACGGGCCGAAAATGCAGCGGTCAGTCGGAGGCCGGCCGTGCCCGCAATTGCGGGCCGTGATTGCGGGCACGGTTGTGTGCATGGGGCCTTACGGCTTCAGCAAATAAATATATTAAAAAAGTATGCAATTTTCCAACATACTTTCTGCATCAAGTCCTCGTGCTTTTAAGATCTCTGCTTGCTGTCATTCACTAGAAACGGTCATGGTTTACTCCCAAGGGATACAAATCCATCCTGGTCAGGTGACGGACACACAGGTGCACGGCTCGTTACAGTACAGTTACCAGAGCGGTGTCCAGCCGTAATGAGCCGAACACACAGGTGCACATCACATGACCAGGACGCATTTTTATCTCTTGAAAGTAAACCATGAAAGTTCCTAGTGACAGCAAGCAGAGATCTTGGAAACAGTGAGAAATTGATACAGAAATAGATTAGAAAATTGTGTAACTTTTCATTATACTCATGAGCGTCAGGCAGTAGCCACATCTTGACGAGCATAGTCATCATGCTGATTGAACTGGTATTGCGCCCGTGTGACCAGGAGGGGGGCAGCGGCTCTAATACACCACCGCAGCCCCGCTCAAATGGCGGAGATCAGAGACATCTCTGATCTACCTTTGAATCAATGCTAAGAGAAGCAGATAAAGGGAGAGTCTGGGGGCGGACCCACCTTTCATCGCGTCACGGGAAATTACGGTGATGCGATCTGGTGTCATACCTCGTGTGGGCAGACAGCAGTATACACCATAGGTATACGCCAATACATTATAGTTCAAAAATCAAAAACAATAAAAGTTTAAAAAAAAATAAACTTTATTAAATCAAAGTCGCAAAACATAAAAAAAATACACATATTTTGTATCCTCGCGACGGTAACACCCTGTACAATAAAGTTATAACATTTATAATGATTGGTGTATGCTGTAAATAAAACAAAAAAATAATTAACTACAGAACTGCTTTTTTCCCCCGCATTTTTGCCATAATAAAACGTAATAAATAAATTAAACGCTAATGTATATGTACCAAAAAATGGCACACAAATTAAGTAAAGACACGTCTCGCAAAAAATAAAACTTCATACAGATACAGAACACAAAAAATAAAATTATGTCCGTTCGAACGCAAAAAGGCTAAATAAAAAATTCTGGTCCGCAAGGGGTTAAGGCTGGGGTGCAGTCACATGCGGTCCCTGCTGCCTTAGGGTGCTCAAAGACCCCACTGCAGTTTGGGAAGACCTCAGCATCATAAATGGCACAAGGAAGGTGGGAGCCTAGTACAGATTTTGTTACACCTCTCCTGGGAGGAGGATTGTATTGTTTTTCTTTTTTTCTCACATCTCCAGCTCGGAGGACCCCAGGAATATTAAATCGGTCACTACAGCTGCCTGGCAGGTTCTACCCTGCCCCCCAACCCCTATAATATCCCATATGAGTAACTTATAATGCATCGTCCTACACATTGGGGAAATCTTTGAACATCACATGACACAATCGGACATAATTACCAGTGAATTGCTTTGGATCGGTAGGACCCTTATTTATGGCTTGTGGATTGGGTGGGTGTCCTAGGAAGGACTGCAGCTTCTCCTGGAATACGTGGGCAGGAGCCAGACACAGCGGCATCGCTGGAAATTCTCCTTTCTGTCTGAAATAAAGCAAAGGACAGACAATAAATTATAAAGGCAGAACCGGCACCATGAAAGTGGATGACGCTACAATGTGGAAGGTGAACCTACTCATCCGCCATATTGCTCCTGAGGCCGTTATAAGCCACCGACATTGAAACGGACATTTTCCAATCTCCCAGCTTGTTTGCCATCCACGCAGCTTCTGATATTAGGCCACCAACGAGGAGCAGGTCCAGAGTATACTCCACCGTCCACACACTGGAAAGATTCTGATCTCTGACCAGGCTGGCAACTATACCGTGCTGTAGAGGAACCACCCGAGGAAGCTGATCTATGGGAGACACAAAGGTAGTCCACACTTCAGTAGGATTATTCCCCTCAGCACCCCATCCTATATGGACATCATAAAGGGAGATACTCTACTCTTACGTCCCTATACTGAATAGGGGATGTCCCCCTTTTAGAATACATATGCACTTAATAAAATGAGATGTAATCTTGTGCAATTGTGAAATGTGTAGGGCAGGACCTTATAGGGGATGTTCAATTTAGAAGACCCATTGTCATACACCCTATTAAGGAATTCTGAGGTAATAGAGGGGGTCCTCTGTTCAGGATCCTCATCTCATGGCCATAGTGGTTATAAAGAGTGTCTCCCTCTCTGGAGGACCTGACCTGCCCTGTATTACACAAACAACACATTGATATGAATAGACACTGTGTAATACTTCATTTCTCCTGTGGTGGAGCTGCAGGGAAATAGAACAGTTACTGACAGGTTTCCTCACAGATCACAGTTAATCACCGGGGTTCCCAGCAGGAAGACACTTTGTGATAAGCTTTTTGTCAAGAGACCTTCTAACAAGTAGTGATTGTCCAAAGCAGGCGATTTTTCTTTAACAATAGAATAGTAAGTCTTGCTATGATTGTCTCCTTTTTCTTTCGTCTCATATCCCAATCTAAAGAAGCCCCAAGTATTAATTTTGTATGTTCCTTTACCTGCACCTTTAGAGCATCTAAAATAGAAAATTTAGGAAAAGTGGACTGTGTTAACCCCTTCCCGCTCCTTGACGTACTATTACGTCATGGCAGCTGTATCGTTCGCGCTCCATGACGTAATAGTACGTCTCGGGAGTAACGGCCGTTTCGGCCGTCCTCCCGACACATACAGGAGCTGTGACGCTGCTGTCTTGTTCAGCAGCTGTCACAGCTCCTACAGCGGGGACCGATCGCTGTGTCCCCGCTGATTAACCCCTTAAAAGCCGCGTTCTATAGAGATCGCGGCTTTTTAGGGGTTAAGCTGCCATCGCCGGCCCGCTACGCGATAGCGGCCGGCGATGGTGACTATGGCAACCGGACACCAAACAATGGCGTCCGGCTATGCCATAGACGGAAGCCTAGTGGGTCCTGACAACGTCAGGACCCACTATGCTTGCTGTCAGTGAGTAGCTGACAGTTCTAATGCACTGCACTACGCATGTAGTGCAGTGTATTAGAATAGCGATCAGGGCCTCCTGCCCTCAAGTCCCCTAGTGGGACAAAGTAATAAAGTTAAAAAAAAGTTAAAAAAAGATGTGTAAAAATAAGAAAATAAAAGATTTAAAAGTAATAAAAGTAAAAATCCCCCTTTTTCCCTGATCAGTCCTTTATTATTAATAAAAATATATAAACAAATAAACTATACATAATTGGTATCGCCGCGTCCGTAACGGCCTGAACTACAAAACTATTTCGTTATTTATCCCGCACGATGAACGCCGTAAAATAAAATAATAATAAACCGTACCACAATCACAATTGTTTGGTCACTTCACCTCCTAAAAAATGGAATAAAAAGAGATCAAAAAGTCGCATGTACCTAAAAATGGTACTGATCGAAACTGCAGTTCGTTACGCAAAAAATAAGTCCTCGCACGGCTTTATTGATTGAAAAATAAAAACGTTATGGCTCTTAGAATAAGGTAACACAAAAAGTGAATGATTGTTTACAAAACATATTTTATTGTGCAAACGCCATAAGACATAATAAAAACCTATAAACATCTGGTATCGCCGTAATCGTATCGCCCCGCAGAATAAAGTGAATATGTCATTTATAGCGCACGGTGAACGCTGTAAAAAAAAAAAAGAATAAAAAAACAATAGTAGAATTGCTGTTTTTTAGTCACGACGCCACCGAAAAATATAATAAAAACTGATCAAAAAGCCGCATGCACCCCAAGAAAACTGCAATGGATTCCTCAAGGGGTCTAGTTTCCAAATTGGGGTCACTTTTGGGGGGTTCCCAATATTTTGGCACCACAAGACCTCTTCAAACCGGACATGGTGCCTAATAAAAAAGAGGCCTCAAAATCCACTAGGCGCTCCTTTGCTTCGGAGGCCGGTGCTTCAGTCCATTACCGCACTAGGGCCACATGTGGGATATTTCTCAAAACTGCAGAATCTGGGCAATAAGTATTGAGTTGCGTTTCTCGGGTAAATCCTTTTGTGTTATAAAAAAAATGGTATAAAGAGGATTTTCTGACAAAAAAAAAATGTAAATTTCACCTCTACTTTGCTCTAAATTTCTGTGAAACACCTAAAGGGTTCATAAACTTTCTACATGCTGTTGTGAATACTTTGAGGGGTCTAGTTTATAAAATGGGGTGTTTGATAGGGGTTTCTAATATATGGGCCCCTCAAAGCAACTTCAGAACTGAACTGGAACCTAAAAAAATAAATAAATGAGGCAATACTTTGCTTCTTACATTATACTGATAATGAGCCGTGCCCACCCCGAGATGACCCCAGTTTTGACCGTTTGTATAAATGGAGACCCCTATTAGACCGTTCCAGTGCCCGGTTTTCCCAAGCATACACCCCGAGAAGTGTATTTCTATTGATGAGTCCCTGGTACATTTTAAAGGGAGGGTTCAATTCCGCGAGTACCTGCCGGGTAAGAGGGCAAGGTATGGCGTGAAGATGTATAAGCTGCGAGAGTGCATCAGGGTATACCTACAGGTTTAGGATATATTAATGAAAGGCCACCCCCAAACCAGACTGCATCCTGGACTACAATAGGTACATGGGAGGGATGGACTTGTAAGATCAAGCCCTGAAGCCCTACAGCGCTATGCGGTGTGGTATAAGAAGCTGGCCGGGCACATCATACAGATGGCTTTGTACAATGCGTACGTGCTACATCGATGTGCAGGCCAGACGGGAACTTTCCTGGAATTTCAAGAGGTGATTATCAAGAACCTAATCTTTAGGGACCAAGAAGGGGGGGCACCCAGTACTTCTGGAAGCGGGGCCACACGCATCGTACCAGGGCAACACTTTCCAGGAGAAGTTCCCCAAACTGGCAAGAAGGGAAAAAGTCAAAAGAGGTGCAAAGTCTGCTATAAGAGGGCGATAAGGGATTACACAATATATCAATGTGACACGTGTCCCGAATAACCAGAGCTCTTATGAAAGAGTGTTTTAAAATTTATCATACATCCCTTGGTTTATAATCTACCCCAGTTTTACTTACCCTGATGCACTCCGCACAGCTTATCCCCCCTCGTCTTTCCCCTCTGGGCCCTGCTGTGTGTCCAGGCAGCTGATAACAGCCACATGTAGGGTATTGCCATACCCGGGAGAACCCACATTACAGTTTATGGGGTGTAGGTCTCCGGTCAAAATGCTCACTACACCTCTAGATGAATGCCTTAAGGGTGTAGTTTTTAAAACGGGGTCACTTCTTGCCGGTTTCAACTGTACTGGTACCTCAGGGGCTTCTGCATACATAACTTCGCACTAGAAAATCCCCAGTAGGCCAAATGGTGGTCCTTTCCTTCTGAGCCCTCCCATGGGCCCAAACGGCAGTTTATCACCACAAATGGGGTATTGCGGCACTCAGAACAAATTGCGCAACAGAATGGGGTATTTTGTTTCTTGTGAAAATAAGAAATTTTCAGCCAAAACTACATATTATTTGAAAAAAATAATTTTGTTTTCATTCCCAGCCCAATTCAAATAAGTTCTGTGAAAAAACTATGGGGTCAAAATGGTCACAACACCCATAAATGAATTCCTAGAGGGGTGTAGTTTCCAAAATGGGGTCATTTGTGGTTGGTTTCTATTGCTTTGATACCTCTGGGGCTCTGCAAATGCGAGATGGCACCCGAAAACCAATCCAGCAAAATCTGGACTCCAAAGAACACACAGCGCTCCTTTCCTTCTGAGCCCTCCCATGGGCCCAAACGGCAGTTTATCACCACAAATGGGGTATTGCCGCACTCAGGACAAATTGGGCAACAAAATGGAGTATTTTATTTCTTGTGAAAATAAGAATTTTTGAGCTAAAATGACATATTATTGGAAAAAATATATATTTTTTTTAATTCCCAGCCCAATTCAAATAAGTTCTGTGAAGAAACTATGGAGTCTAAATGGTCACATTACCCATAAATGAATTCCTTGAGGGGTGTAGTTTCCAAAATGGGGTCACTTTTGGTGGGTTTCTATTGCTTTGATACCTCTGAGGCTCTGCAAATGCGACATGGCACCCGAAAACCAATCCAACAAAATCTGGACTCCAACAAACATATAGCGCTCCTTTCCTTCTGAGCCCTCCCATGGGCCCAAACGGCAGTTTATCACCACAAATGGGGTATTGCCGCACTAAGGACAAATTGGGCAACAAAATTGAGTATTTTGTTCCTTGTGAAAATAAGAAATTTTGATCACAAATGACATTTTATTGGAAAAAATGACATTTTTTTAATTTCACAGCCCAATTCAAATACGTGCTGTGAAAAAACTGTGCGGTCAAAATGGTAACAACAACCCTAAATGAATTCCTTGAGGGGTGTAGTTTCCAAAATGGGGTCACTATTGGTGGATTCCTACTGTTTTGGCACCTCAACACCTCTTCAAACCTGGCATGCTGCCTAAAATATATTCTAATAAAAAAAGAGGACTCAAAATGCACTAGGTGCTTCTTTGCTTCTAGGGCTTGTGTTTTAGTCCACGAGCGCAGTAGGGCCACATGTGGGACATTTCTAAAAACTGCAGATCTGGACAATACATATTTAGTAGTGTTTCTCTGGTAAAACCTTCTGTGTTACAGAAAAAAAAATGAATAAAATTGAAATTCAGCAAGAAAAATGAAATTTGCAAATTTCACCTCCACTTTGCTTTAATTCCTGTGAAATGCCTGAAGGGTTAAAAAACTTTCTAAATGCTGTTTTGAATACTTTGAGGGGTCTAGTTTTTAAAATGGGGTGTTTTATCAGGGTTTCTAATACATAGGCCCCTCAAAGCCACTTCAGAACTGAACAGGTACCTTCAAAAAAAGGCTTTTGAAATTTTCTTAAAAATATGAGAAACTGCTGTTTAAGTTCTAAGCCTTGTAACGTCCAAGAAAAATAAAAGAATGTTCAAAAAACGATGCCAATCTAAAGTAGACATATGGGAAATGTGAACTAGTGACTATTTTGGGTGGTATATCCGTCTGTTTTTCAAGCAGATGCATTTAAATTCTGAAAAATGCAATTTTTTATAAATTTTCTCTAAATTTTGCAAATTTTCACCAATAAACACTGAATATATCGACCAAATTTTACCACGAACATGAAGCCCAATGTGTCACGAGAAAACAATCTCAGAATCGCTTGGATAGGTTTAAGCATTCCGACGTTATTACCACATAAAGTGAAATATGTCAGATTTGAAAAATGGGCTCTGAGCCTTAAGGCCAAAACTAGGCTGCGTCCTTAAGGGGTTAAACTTTTCTACAGTGGTGATTGCTAAATCCTGGCTAACATAGCCCTGGCCTTTAACCATTCTCCAGGCAAAGATGAATGCGAACAGGCAGAAATGGAGAGACTATAGGCTGCCGTATACATTGGACAGCTAGGTTACCAAACCCTCCATAAACATGTACATTCAAAAGGGCATGCATATTAATTTGATAGGGCATAAGCATCTACCAGGCACCACTTATCTCCAGGGAAACAAAGGACAACTCAACATTGCCAACTTATTATTTTGTTGGTATCATTAAAATCATATAAAATGTGTATGGGCAGCTTTTGTCAAAAAGTCTTGCCAAACGACAGTAAGGCAAATATTTTCCCTTCCTTGATTTCTATGTTTAGTGTCTCACAGAGGCAACTCCTTCTCAGATTGAAGCCACTATGGCGATCAGTTGATTGCTGCAGGTCCGGCCTCTCATACCCCCGACAAACCGCTGATTTTGTCAAATGGAGCGGCTATCCTCTCCTGCTCCTAGAGGGAGGTCCCAAGTGGGCGACACCCTCTATGACTTCCTTATGTTTATAGGGCATGTGGAGAGAGGTTGTCTTTGCCAGACAATCCCTTTAAGTTGTCCATCTGATACGAGGTTTCTAGATGTCAAATTTTCAGCACATCTTGCGGATATCTTCCCTTTCTGGGATTCCCGAACAATTGCAATATTTAGACAAAAAGGTGTCAAAACAACGTAGTAAAAAAAAAAAAAAAAAGTCTATGATCTATGGCAATAATACAGAATATGATGTAGAAAAGCAACTAAACCGGAGTAGGAGCCCATCTTACATGTCTGGCAACTACAATGGGGCAACCATACATAGTACATACTGCATTGCATAGCAAGCCAGGAGAAGATGGGGTTTGTAACTTTAAGGGGGTCGTCCTATTAGGAGAAGCACTGCCGGTATGACCTATTAGGTCATCTGGATGTCATAAAGGGGGATTTCTTGATTGGGACCCCCTTCTATGTTACAGAATTGGGCCGTAAGAGTCGCTCTCGCTCTGGCGGACATGGTGTGTCCGTGTATTACATGGACGGCTATGCGCTTGAATGGGCGGTATGTAATGCTGCATGGGAGACAGGTGGCTGGCCGCTGCCTTCCCCGGCTATAACAATATACACTGCTTGTACGAACTAGAACAGAACATGTAGCATTACCTGTAGAGGCATGAAGAGGAGCCAATATACAGACATTGTGTGGAGGAAACACATACAGCAGCTGGTTAGTGAAATATGCCGCCATGAATCTGCCCATAGATCGGACCACAGCAAGCGCTGCATCTGGGTGCACCAGCTCCAACACTCTGTGCCCAGTCAGAGGATTTGCTGCGGAGAGAAAGGAACAGACATATGTATAGATGAGAGCCAAACATGTACAGATTATCTGCAAAAAAAAAGCTAGATATAAAACCCTATATAATATCCTAAAAAATCCCTCATCCCTCCAAGCAGTTCAGAAGAAAACATTGAGTGAAATGCTTAACTTATTTCTGCCACCAGGGGGAGCTCACAGCATATGAATTTATCATTGAGTTCAATGGGAGTTGTATAAATCTCTATGCAGTGAGCTCCCCCTAGTGGAAGCAGAGGAGAGACAGAAATGTCTCATCTACTGTATTTGAGAAGGCGATTTGAAGATATTAAGATTAAAATTAAATTATAGGTACACTTTCCTGCCCGAGACCACCCTTATTAACCCCTTCACCATCCTTAACAATAGAATACTAAACATATATTAGGTGTAAAACACTAAACCAATCTAAAACTTCCAGAAAAATTTGATAATATATATACACTATGGGCCGCCATATATAATGTATACCAATATTAACCACTTCATCCTATTAGACCACCAGAGATATTAGGTATTAACTGCTAAGTGTGATTTCATTTATGTAGAAAGTAGCCAAAGTCCTTATAACGGGGGTACTTTGGCGGACTCCGATGTGGCCACCATTAGGGCTAGTCCAAGGAAATATTCCTGCCAGCCTCAGAATATGTGAAATATGATAGATACAGACTGACCTGTAGAGATCTCCCCCTGAATACTCGGCTCTGTGTCGGGTATCAGACGAGATCGGATAAGCAGCTCTCTCACCAGCTGGTCGCACATGCCCTGGGCATCATTAAGATTGTAGTGATAGAGGTGACAGTAGAGTAGTGCCAGGTAATAACGGGTCTGGAGTATCCCACTTCTCCTTCCTCCTAGAAACAGGAACCATAAAGAAATTCCATAAAGACGCTGCAATCTGATGATAAGTCAGAGATCCAGACGCTTCACTAGAAGCCATGTGTCAGGTAGGCACAGATCTAGTCTCTACATTTAACGCCTCATCACAGACTTAGGTTGGATTCACACGGCGGTGTTGATTCCGTGAGATACGGATGGTATGTCGGCCGTATTTCCCAGCCCGACCACAATTCAGGGAGCCGGAGTTCCTAGAATCATAGTTACTCTTTACCTTTAATTCTTTTGCTCCTGCACCATTGAATTCAGTGGGAACTGGAGGGGACCAAGCTCATGGACCCCCACTGAGACCCTCTTTGACATGTCCACTATGATAGATGTTTTGCCCATACACTTACTATAGCTGTTGGGATGTTTGTCTGTCTGACAGCCATCCCTTACAACTCCCCCATACATGTGAATGGTTGGGCTGAATGTACATGTGTTTTCAATGGAGAGAGCGGAATAAACCGCTAATGTGTGTGGGCACCTCAAGACTTGTCGAACATGTCCATGAATACTACATTACTGTGTCCTTTTTTATCGCTTCTGCAGGCTAAGACAGCAATTCAGATAACCGGTACATATTGCAGAATTTAAGGGATTGGAGCTGAGCTGCAATACCAGACACATCCCATGGATGAGAGGGGCGATGTTTCTGGAAAAACTAAAACCAGACTTTATCGTGAAATTACCCACTAACCGATTCCAGAAAATGTCCTGTCTGTGACAATGAGGACACAGGGACATTTACCTCGAGCGGTGACCGCCACTAATTCCTTTCTCCAGAACTCTACTGACTCTTTGTAAGATCCCAACAAGAAATATTCTTCTCCTAATATAAGATAAAATGCAGGTAACACATAGGTTAAGGAGAATTAGAATATACAAGAAAAAAAAATTACAATAAATATTATTAAAACCTGGGATTGTTGGTTTTACCAATAGGGTCAGGACTCTTCATTACACATCAGCGATCATCCGGTCCCCTAACAGGAAACACATCCATATACTGTCCCCTACCGGGGCACCTGTCCACCTGTTACCGATCACATCTAAGATATGTATTTAGAAGTGATCGGTAACAGACTGATCGACCGGCTTTCACTGAACCCGTCAGTCCCGCTGACCCGACGGATAACGTTTTCAGCTCTAGATACAGCTGCTCTGTATACAGGATAGAAAGCAGCTGTATCTCAAAAAGTAAAAATCATTTATTTTTTTTAAATAATTAGAAAGTTGCACCAAACACACTGATGTTTTATAAAAAATAAAAAGCTTTCGAAGGCGTACATAGCCTTTAACAAAAATGCAGCAAAAACACACAGCGTTATCACACAATTATAGTAATTGCAGCATTTTGTGCTGTAATTTGAAAAACTTGTGCCGAAAAAAAAGCAACAAAACCATGGCCAAATATACATTTGTTACATGAGGATTGTGTTGCGGATTCGGCTACAGATTTCACTCTAAGCATTGCAGGGTTAATCTGTGACAGAAGGGATGTCCAGCGGGACTTCAATTCTGCGCTGATTTTTTTCAACTACACGTGGATGGGATTTTGAAATATTTTACAAAGGAAGGCAATGGTAGACACATGGCACAGTATAGGCATACAGCCGCATGTGTATTGGGCATATATTTATCGACACACTTCATACAGACAAACCAAGCGGTTAAAGAGGTTCTCCAGGACTTTCATATTGATGGTCATCAATGTCAGATCGGTGGGTGTCCGACTCCCAGCACCCCCACCAATCAGATGACTTACAAACGCCGCGATCTCTCCATAGTTTACCAGACACAGCGCCGTAACGTCTGTGCCCGGGATTCCACTTTTCTGCAGCCCGATCCTATTCACTTGAATGGGACCAGAAGGGCAATTACAGGCACCGCTGCTACAATAGTGTACAGCGCTTTGCCTGGTAAACAATGAAGAGATTGCGGCCCCTTCAGTCAGCCTATTGGTGGGGGTGCCTGGAGTCAGACCCCCACCGATCTGATATTGACGACCTATCCTAAGGATAGGTGATCAATAAAAAATGTACCAGAGAACCGTTTTACAGAGGTTTTACGGGACTGCAATACCAAAGGTCAATCCTTAGGATCGCAACACAAAGAGATTCCACCGCACTGGACTGCAACTGGGTGCACGCCTCAATTGGACCTGGTCCACGGTCCTCGATATCAGGCAAGAAAATACGGACAGAGGCAGCACTTCCAAAAGTAACAGCTTTTTATTCACCCGTGCGACGTTTGTCCAACAGGACCTTTCTCAAGCATAAAACACACAAGTCATAGGTATATAAAGGCTCACAGAGTCAAATATTAATCAAACAGTGATCAAGACAACAAACCGTATAAATCTAACGCCATACTGTAAAAGATGCAATCTAAAAACACCAGCATGGAATAGAGGTGATAATGCATACGTATATAAAAATGGTTAAGGGACTGGTCTAGCAATAGGCAGTCCAAATCTCCGAAGTGTAATTAATGATATAATAACTCACCCCGTTTGTATAATAAAATGATTGCAGATAATCATCTACAGAAACCGGATGGACAAACTCCTCATGGATTCCGGCGTCCATGTGTTCATACTGCGCATGTCACATGGGTGGGAGGAGAAAAAAATCACAAAAAACAATACATCGCGAAATCACGCGAGATTGTGTGCAATAATTCCCGCACATGCGCAGTAGGTCATTCACCGCACGGCGGCCATCTTGGCAAATTGTACTAGATCTATTCCGCGCATGCGCAGTGAATAACTCACTATGCGGCGGCCATCTTTAAAGCTGGAAAGAGATCGATCTAAAAGAGAAAGGTCTTGTAGATTACTATGGGGCAAAGCATTACCAGACTGGGATGACCTAAAAGGTTCCATTATTGCTGCAAAAAATATGCGGAGGGGATCAATATGTACAACTATAGTCATAATCCTAATATAAAATCAGGATACATACTGTGATGTGTGAACAGCCAAAGCAGTGCAACCTTACTAGTGAAAAAACGTTTTATTGTATCCCTTATCCATTTATTTCTACAAACACTCCCAATATGATTGATGATATATGAATATATGATGTTGACGCCAGGCTAATATTGATCAATGTCTCCTGATATACTACCCCCATAACAAGAGCCAAATGTCAATATCCAACAATGCATTTAATAAAGGATGCCATGGATGTGAACTACTAGAGCAGCAATATAAGGACTCCGAAAGACAGAGGAGACCGTCCAATCCGTAAATAGAATCTGCAAATGACAAAAATGGGAAATATATAAATATTTAAAAATTCCCATAAATTGCAGTAAACATATCGTCGGTGTGTGTGTGTGTGTGTGTGTGTGTGTGTGTGTGTTCAGATTCATATACAGAAATCGACAACGTGTGAAGACCATACAGGGCACATCAGAGGAACAGAAAATCACAATCTATGTATCCATCAATTGATGACTGCGCCGACTTTGAAGTCAACATTAAGCCCTTGCGGATATAGGGAATCTAATCTGTGGATCCACTCAAGTTCCCTACGTTTGAGTCTAGGGACTATCGCCACCCCTCCGATGTATAGGTATGTGGTCAATGATCCAAAATCTTAGATCACTGACCAAATGTCCCGCCGAGACAAAATGTGCGGACATCGGGAGATCAAGCTTTTTCTTTCTGATAGTGGATCTGTGTTAGTTTATACGTGCGCAACATTCTTGTGTGGTTTCCCCCACATATATCAGTTTACAGGGACACTGTAGTACATATATATAACATGGGATGACGCACAGGTCAAAAAATGTTTGATGTGAAAGACCTTGCCATTTGTCGGATGAACAATCGTATTGCCCTTTTCCATGATGTTGCAATTAATGCAATTCAAACATGGAAAACATCCCAATTTTTTTGTAAAGATCCCACGTACGCATGTACAAGTTGGTCCCGTAAATTCTTTTGACGCCTAAAGGCCATCATCGGGCGACTACCAAATTCAGGAACAGCAACAGACAAATTCCTAAGTATATTCCACTCGTGGCGTATAATGTTGGAGATCCTATAGCTGATTACAGAATATGTAGAAGCAAAAGCTACTCTATTTGAAGATATTTTATTGCGAGATGTCAGTAACTTTTCCCTTGTGACAGTATCAACCTGGTCCCTCTTTGTTTGTAGGAGGGCTAGTGGGTATCTACGCTGAGCGAATTTATCGCTCAGATCATCTAAACGTAGTGTGAGATGTTGAGGTTCTGCTACAATACGTTTAACTCTTAACATTTGGCTAAGAGGTAAAGACTCCACCATCCAGCGAGGATGTTGGCTGTCGTATCGCAACTGTTGCGATCAGTGGTCTTATGGTATAGATCAGTGACTAATTTGTCACCCAATGTAAATGAGGACTGTGAATTTGATATCCTCATCAATGGAGTTGAGGAACCCAAAAAAACTCCTCAAGCTGTAGTATCGTGCCAATCCAGATAACGAACACATCGTCTATGTATCGCCACCACCTCAGTACATGGCTGAAGTGGTGGGACACAGACGTGGCGTTCCTCGAGGGCCGCCATGAAAATGTTGGCGTATGTGGGAGCCACATTGGAGCCCATGGCGGTCCCCCTCCTTTGAATGTAAAAGAAGTCGGCAAACAGAAAATAATTCTCTGTAAGCACCACCTCCAATAAGTCCATCAAAAAAATGTGTGCCTGCTCTTGAATACGCTGACCCACCCAAGGCTTCCCTTACTAGACTAAGTCCCCTATCGTGGTTAATGGAAGTGTAAAGGCTACATACGTCAAAATGATGTCACCAGTCAGGGATATGTGTGATAACTTCACTATAAAATTTATGGTATCCTGGATGTATGATGTAGCAGAAATGGCATAACCCCTAAGTGTTTTATCAAGAAACACTGCTATGGGATTAAAGATGGAGTCCCTCCCTGATACAATGGGGCATCCCGGTGGTTTATGCAGACATTTGTGTATTTTAGGAAGACAATAAATCGCAGGGGTGACGGGGTGTGTCACGACAAGGAACAAATCCTTGTCAATGATCCCCACAGATAATGCATTTTGAAGGATGTATGCAATCCTACGTTGGATCCTAAAGTTAGGATCACCAGACACCTTTTCATACACATTGACATCATTGACTTGACTTTTAATTTCATCAAGGTATAGTGATGTGTCCATGACGACCAAGGCTCCACCTTTATCGGCTGGCTTGATATTCAGGGACACATCACCAGATAAATCCTTGAGAGCACTCAACCCTGGCCCCCAAAAAATGAGGATGTTTTCCATGTTTTAATTGCATTAATGGCAACATCATGGAAAAGGGCAATACGATTGTTCATCCGACAAATGGCAAGGTCTTTCACATCAAACATTTTTTGACCTGTGCGTCATCCCATGTTATATATATGTACTACAGTGTCCCTGTAAACTGATATATGTGGGGGAAACCACACAAGAATGTTGCGCACGTATAAACTAACACAGATCCACTATCAGAACGAAAAAGCTTGATCTCCCGATGTCAGCACATTTTGTCTCGGCGGGACATTTGGTCAGTGATCTGAGATTTTGGATCATTGACCACATACCTATACATCGGAGGGGTGGCGATAGTCCCTAGACTCAAACGTAGGGAACTTGAGTGGATCCACAGATTAGATTCCCTATATCCGCAAGGGCTTAATGTTGACTTCAAAGTCGGCGCAGTCATCAATTGATGGATACATAGATTGTGATCTTCTGTTCCTCTGATGTGCCCTGTATGGTCTTCACACGTTGTCGATTTCTGTATATGAATCTGAACACACACACACACACACACACGACGATATGTTTACTGCAATATTTGCGATTTTTTTTAAATATTTATATATTTCCCATTTTTGTCATTTGCAGATTCTATTTACGGATTGGACGGTCTCCTCTGTCTTTCGGAGTCCTTATATTGCTGCTCTAGTAGTTCACATCCATGGCATCCTTTATTAAATGCATTGTTGGATATTGACATTTGGCTCTTGTTATGGGGGTAGTATATCAGGAGACATTGATCAATATTAGCCTGGCGTCAACATCATATATTCATATATCATCAATCATATTGGGAGTGTTT
The DNA here is from genome assembly GCF_050947455.1 of Rhinoderma darwinii. NCBI lineage: Eukaryota > Metazoa > Chordata > Amphibia > Anura > Rhinodermatidae > Rhinoderma > Rhinoderma darwinii. The sequence continues at coordinate 621,377,825 of NC_134687.1, forward strand.
GTAGAAATAAATGGATAAGGGATACAATAAAACGTTTTTTCACTAGTAAGGTTGCACTGCTTTGGCTGTTCACACATCACAGTATGTATCCTGATTTTATATTAGGATTATGACTATAGTTGTACATATTGATCCCCTCCGCATATTTTTTGCAGCAATAATGGAACCTTTTAGGTCATCCCAGTCTGGTAATGCTTTGCCCCATAGTAATCTACAAGACCTTTCTCTTTTAGATCGATCTCTTTCCAGCTTTAAAGATGGCCGCCGCATAGTGAGTTATTCACTGCGCATGCGCGGAATAGATCTAGTACAATTTGCCAAGATGGCCGCCGTGCGGTGAATGACCTACTGCGCATGTGCGGGAATTATTGCACACAATCTCGCGTGATTTCGCGATGTATTGTTTTTTGTGATTTTTTTCTCCTCCCACCCATGTGACATGCGCAGTATGAACACATGGACGCCGGAATCCATGAGGAGTTTGTCCATCCGGTTTCTGTAGATGATTATCTGCAATCATTTTATTATACAAACGGGGTGAGTTATTATATCATTAATTACACTTCGGAGATTTGGACTGCCTATTGCTAGACCAGTCCCTTAACCATTTTTATATACGTATGCATTATCACCTCTATTCCATGCTGGTGTTTTTAGATTGCATCTTTTACAGTATGGCGTTAGATCTGTACGGTTTGTTGTCTTGATCACTGTTTGATTAATATTTGACTCTGTGAGCCTTTATATACCTATGACTTGTGTGTGTTTTATGCTTGAGAAAGGTCCTGTTGGACAAACGTCGCACGGGTGAATAAAAAGCTGTTACTTTTCGAAGTGCTGCCTCTGTCCAGTTTTTCTTGCCTGATATCCTTAGGATAGGACATCAATATCTGATTGGTAGGGATCTGACTCCAATCAGCTGCTTGCTTACCAGGCACAGCGCCGTACATATGGTTATGGCAGTACCTGGTACTGCAGCTCAGTCCCATTCAGCTGTGAGCTGCAGTACCAGGCACCACCGCAACCACATGTAGGGCGCTGTGCCCCAGCAAGTGCAGCGGACCCTTCAAGCAGCTGATCAGGGAAGGTGCCTGGAGTGATATACCCAATGATCAGATATCGATAGCCTATCCTAAGGATCATCAATATTACAGTCAACAACAAAAAAAACCTTTATGCTCGCACAAGGGTAATCCAGCTTTTCCCAGGCTCCTGAATGGCAATACAGCACTTTGGTAGGAGAAATTGAATCCAGCCTGACTAAGCAGATTTGACATTCAGAAGGCAGGGAGGCTGGTGTCCGCCCTTGTGGGAACACGTCATGGCAGCCATATGAGCATGACCCTCATGAGCATCGTATACACTACCAGTGACAGGAAGAAGACGTAAGCTCCCGGCCCAATATTCTCCCCCGCTCTGAAGCTCGGCCTGTATATGACACAATAGAAACCCAATGGCTTCTTCTTCACTTTGGACCTCGGGAGACGACTGCATGGATTGATGGAGAGAAATGTTCTTCCTTAATCGTGTCTGGTACCAAAGGGTCTGATTGTACAAGAGACGCCACAGCGCAGCCACCCTGCAACACAGAAGTCACCCATTTATTACAGTACAGGAAACATTAACCCTTAACGAAGCACGCCGGCAGATTTTCTTATAAAAAAATTGACAGGTACCTATTAGGCTATGTGTAATGCACGGCTAGATAGGCAACTACATATGCAGCCATGGTGGTCTTTCTTATCCCGCTGGCTGTCATGTTTAACCGATGGGGAGGTAAAAAGGCACCATCTATAGGGTAAAATGGCCGAGATCTGAGTTATTACCGATCTCGGTGGTTGCCGCAGGAGGCCAGCTTTCGATCACAGATGTCCTCCCGTGGGCAATGGCGTGGTCATCGCTACTGTGTCTGCCTCATCACTAGGCCTTCAGGGGTTAAAGGGTTATTCCTATCTCATAAAGTGATGGCGAATTTTTAGGATCTCTGGGACCTCCACCGATCCGGAGAATGAAGGGGCCGCAGCGCTGATTTAGCTCTGTCCCCTTCAATGTTTTTCCCTGCACAGCGGCATCCCTGGCCACCAGCTGTAAAGAGGGCGCCGCTGTGCAGGGGAAACTTTGAAGAGGACGTAGCTCTAAACCCGTGTTGTGGCCCCATGATTCTCAGGATCAAAAGGGGCCCCAGAGGTCAGACCACCCCATATCAAAGATCCTATCAATATGCCATCACTTTATAAGATGGGAATACCCCTTTAATTCACCGCTCTCCTCGAGTTGTCCGATATAATTAAATGGCATATCTGCCTAGTTCTACACCAACATACCCCATGCTCCTATATTCTTAGATAAGTAGTAAAGAAAAGCCCATGACAAGCATCATTTCTAGAGACTGAAATCCACCTATTGTCTCATCACTGCTGTCTCTTCCCCATGCTTTACACTGCAGATCTGCCTGTTCATATTAGCTGCTGTGAGTAAGCACAAGCCCCTAATCTGGAAATCAGCGTATGAAGAGCTGATTTCTATGAAGAAAAGGATAGAACGATTATAAACTACGGAAAACTAAACCAATAGTGATAAAAAGCTTATTAGGGAACGGTCACAATTATAGTGAGGAAAAGCAGCATCAACAACGGGGGAGCCTGGAGCTGCGTTCATTAATGTGACAGTGAGGCTATTCTGAGTGGGAGAACCCTTCCTATTTCATATATATAGGGTTAACGTCATCTGAATGATGACTAATGCCAGTCTCTACCGGGGAAATATGTGCAGTTATCTCACAAAACCACCTCTATGGAGCCTGATCTTATACGGCCAGTTCAGGGGTACACTTAGAGGGTTTTTTTGCGAGCATTTTGTGAAAAAAATCCAGTTGAAAACTGAAATTCTTTCTACCACCACTAGGGGAGCTCAGCATATGAATTTATTATTGAGCTGAGACCTGTAAAACTGCCTATGCAGTGAGCTCCCCCTAGTGGCAGCTACAGGAAGACAGAATTCTATCATGTTACACTATGGATGTGTGAAGGAAAGCAGTGGTATTGCAGCTCTTTATATAAAAAAAAATTATAATAATAATATGCCCCGACTTTTATAATAATTCTGCACTTACTTATTAAATCTAAATAAATTATAGCTACACTTTCCTGCCCGAGACCCCCAGAAACCCCTGCACCATCCTAACCAATATAATATTATATCACAAAATCATGACAATAAATGGTTACATGTTAACCACTAAAGCACCATAGACCTCCAGAGATATTAAATATTAACCCATAACCACCATGTATAATTTATACCAATATTAACCCCTTCTTCGCCAAAGATATTTGATATTTATTGCTCAACCACCCAGAGTATGAACGGAATACTATTACTAATCCCAAAACCACCCCATGTAAAAGTGTATGATGTCATTTCAAGGACACGGGATCCCAAAGAGACAAGACTGTTGGGAAACGTGGCCTCTCATCCCATATAATACCTACTATCTTGTAAAGGGAAACCTCTCATATTACATCAAAGCTATCGACCCGCCGTTTTCACAATGTACCTTTTGACTGACTTCATAGTGTTAATTCCTGAACTCGGGGGTTCCTTAATAACGCAGTGAAGAGACGAGCCCTGGATCGGTTGCTTGACTGCTTCGAACACAGGAGTCTTCAGAAAGTCAAGATACGCCACGTCGTCCATTGTTGGTGCCACGGAGAAAGACTCAAACCTTACAGTATAAATTGCATTCAAGTTCTGGGACACCATCTTTAACAAGTAGAAGCTTTCCAGTAGACTCTTTGAGTAAAGCCGCTGGTGCTGGAGAAGGATCAGCTTGACGGACTCTGCGGTCAGTTTTATCACGTGTCCAATAGTCTGCCGTGGAGCCGCGTCCCAATATAACACGGTAAGACACTGGTGAAAGATAGAGATATAAGATGTCCAGGGGTTACCTCTAGTTTTCTTTCTGGAAGACTTATCTGCTCTGATCATTGGGCATTTGGGACTTTGCAGTATGGCCAGAAAGTGAGTGAGGCAGCCGACTGTGTAGCGCAACAAGGTGCCCGTCTCTGCCACATTACCCATAGACACGCCAACCGCCCACGCTGTCAGTATAGTTCTGTGTATGCGCTGCAGCTCCAGGAGGACGTCGCTTTTCTCTGTATATTGGTCGTTGGCGTGGATGGTGTCAAACATGGAAGCAAATTCGAGTCTGCCCTGCTCGGCTCTGCTAAATGCGTAACAATCCTGATTATCCGAGTCCTCGCTGTCCTCCTGAAAACAGAAAGAAGACAAAAATCTAAAATATTCACATAATAGGGAGGTCATACACTTGTCTCTGTTAAGTTATTTCTCCAAACGCTACCATAAAGTTGCACGCTCGGCTGGAAGTGCAAGTGTATTTTAATGGAGCGAGGTCTGTGATCAGCTGTGATCTGTGGGGAAACCTGGCAGTAAGTGTTCAGTTTCCCTGCAGCGCCACCACAGGAGAAATGAAGCATTACAGTGTGTCTATTCATATCAATGTGTTGTCTGTGTAATACAGGACAGGACAGGTCCTCCAGAGAGAGAGACGCTCTTTATAACCGCTCTTCACTCTGCCAAGAAATAAAGATCTTGAAAAGAGGAACCCCCCTCCATTAACCCCTTCCAGTCGCAGTCCTTTTTAAGATTTTCTATTTAATTTTTTCCTCCACAGCTTCCAAAAGCCATAATTTTTTCATTTTTCCGTCGATATAGTCCTATGAGGGCTTATTCTTTTGCAGGATAAGCTGTAGTTTTTAATGATACCATTCTGGGGTACATGCGACGTTTTGATCACTTTTTATTCCATTTTTTGGTGGGAGATGAGGTGACCAAAAAAATAGCGATTCTGTCGTTTACATTTTTTTTTTTACATGCTTAATAAAAAAACTTCTGAAAATACGGAGCAGTTTTCAAGGGAAAACAGCTCCTGATTTTCAGCCGTTTTTGAAGCAACTTGCGTTTTTCGCTGCGTTTTTTTTTTAACGGCTGTTTTTGGAGCTGTTTTTCTATTGAGTCAATGACAAATGGCTCAAGAAAGGACATGCACATTTTTTTCGCAGGTGTTATTTTACACGGCCGTTTTTCAAAACGGCCGCGTAAAAAAAAAAAAACCCCCGTCGGAACAGAACGCCGTTTATCCCATTGCAATCAATGGGCAGATGTTTGGAGGCATTCTGCTTCCGATTTTTCGGCCCGAAAAACGTCCGAAAATTATTTCGTTTGGAATTTTGAGGCAGATTTTGCTCTGCCTGCACGCATGGGCCATTGAACGCCGGAAAATACGCTTTCTCTGTGGGACCTCAATGGGAGGTCAGAGACGTAAACGCCCAAAGATAGGGCATGTCCCTTTTTCCCGCAAGCCATTTTTTCAGCTCGCGGGAAAAAAAAAAAACTTCTCCGCCTCCCATTGAAATCAATGTTTTTTTTTCCCGATGAGAGGCATTTTCGTCAGTTTTTTGGCACGTTTTCCGATACGGATTTAAATAAACTCCGTGTGAACTGACCCTAATAGTTCAGACTTTTACAGATGCGGCGCTACCAATTATGTTTATTTATTTCTTTACAATGCTTTAGGGGGGGAAATGGGAAAGGAGGGGGTTTGAACTTTTAATATTTAATTTTTTTTGTGCATAAAAAAACAAAAAAAAAAAAACTTTAATTGATTTTTACTTTTTTATTAGTCCCCCTTGGGGACTTGAACCGGCGACCGTTGGATCACTTGCACTATCTACTGTAATACTTATGTATTTCAGTATATTGTCTTTCGAGCACAAAAAGGCAGACCTGGGGACCCCCTTCTTTCTAATGATTTAAATACCACGGTCGCTATTGACCACGCCATTTATATTGTGAACAGAAGCCTACACCCGCATTGTATGGAGCGGGCTCAGCTCGTGTGCCCGCTCCATACTTCCCCTACCCGGCTATGACGTAACCATACGTCAAATTTCGGGTAGGGGTTAACTTCGAATTCACTAATAGGATGCATGACAATGGGTTTTCTAAACTGGACAACTACTTTTAGTGACATCTATGAAAATCTGTGTGCGCTTTGCTTATATAGAAACTGTAATATACTTTATACAATCAAGACCTTATAGTGAATGGGCGATACAGACAGTCAAGCACAATCAATCAGCTGTTTCCATATCTACCATTCCCTATAATAGAGAGCGTGACCAGAAATAGGGACTGGACTGATATTTATGGCACATTGATCGGCCACATATGTCTGTAGCGGGAATTACGTCTATGTTTTTATTTTTATTCATTTTTTTTTGTAATAAAAAAATGTTTTTAAACTGTGTAAATTGTATTGTGGGGGTTGAATGTTTATATGTAAATCATCACGTGTCATATAGGAGGCCGCCATCTTGGCAAGCATCACTGCGTGACAACTACATAGACGATGTACGACACACACAAGGCAGGAGACATTATGGACGACCCTCTCTCTTATGCTGGGTACACCTCGTCCATAGACTCCCATTGTAAAAAAAATCTATACAACGAGGTATACGTTTTTCCACTATCTACAGTTGTATAGAATAGCTTCTCTAGTCTATACCTTTTTTTGTGGTATACAGATGTATACTGGCGGAGGCCAAAAGGGACATTCTTTTGGCCTCCGTCTGGTATATAGAACCCTACGGATACACTTATTGTGTATGTTAGGAGCTTCACCCGACGTACACACTAATGTAATGTGAACAGGGTCTTACAGGTTGTTTGGATGTTTTCACTTTGGCTCCCTCTACTGGCCGATACTGGGAAATATGCAAAATTATAAATACATTTTTCACATTTTCCTTACAAAAAAAAAAAAGCACACCGGATATACCAATGTGATACATCCGCTTTATGTAGTGACTACAGATGAATAGGTATAAAAGGTTATTGGCAGGTGTAAGATACTGGAGACGACATCATCTTCTGTGTGTATTTTCAATACCTGTGCTAGTAACTTTTCCAGCTGTCCGCAGATTTCCTCCTCTTCTTGTAGAAAGCTTGGTACATTTGACATTGCAGCGGGTGGTTTCCAAGTGTCTTTCAATAACGTGGCTTTTAATGAAGACAACGGCCGCAGTTTAATCCCATTTTTCTTTGACTGCAAAAACACAACAACTAGAACTTAGAAATAACTTAAAAAGTTTGCAACAACTCGTCAAAAGTTTTGGCTGCCTTCTTCCAAAAACAGCTCCTAACCCCGTCCACAGGTTGCGTGCGATATTGCAGCACAGCCCCGTTCACTTGAATGTAGCGAATCTGCAATACCAGACACGACCCATGAAAATTGGTGGCACTGTTTTTGGAAATCCTGGACAACCCCTTTCATTTTAGGCTGGAATAACCCATGACCTGTACTTCATTACTGCTACTATTATAACATATTACAGGTATACCTTTACAATTTGCAGGCTGTGTCGTACATTCTCCAATCTCTGGGCTGTGTCCAGCAGTAAAGCCTTCATGAAGTACACCGGGGAGAGATTTTCTGCAAAGCGCAGCGCGGTCACCATATATCCGTCAGACACCATGATGTAGGGTAGACGAGGGTGACACGTCACAGAATATCTCTGTCTCATGAGATCCACCTCCGATGCAACCGACCCCAGCGAGTCATTGGGATTAGAGGCTTCTGGGATCGGCACAGGTGGTCTAGAGAGGAGGAAATAAAAGTCTGCTGAACAGGAGATGGCCAATTTGAATTTAATGTATAAAATAGAAAAAGCATACAATTTTCTTAAATATACAGTACTGTGCAAAAGCTTTAGGCGGTTGTGGAAAAATGCTGCAAAGTATGAATGCTTTCAAAAATAGAAGTGTTAAAACTTTTTTTTTTTCTTCAATTAACAAAATACAATGTGAATGAACAGAAGAGAAATCTAAATCAAATCAATATTTTTTGTGACCACCCTTTGCCTTCAAAACTGCATTAAATCTTCTAGGTACGCTTGCATAAAGTCATAGATTTTGTAGGATTATAGTCAGGTTTATGATTAACCAATCATACAAAACAGGTGATAATGATCAGCATTTGCATATGTAGGTTGAAACACTGTAACGGAAGCCCCATTTAAATTAAGGGGGCGGTGCTACAGTTCCCTGCACTGTGCTAAAGAAGCACAGCAGCCCCTTAAATCTCAGGATCGGTGGGTGTCCCAGAGGTCCGATCAGAAAGAGCGATTTTCCATTGCTTTATAAGATGGGAAAACCCCTTTAACTGATGAGCTGTTAAATCACATGTTTGACAACAGGATGGAGCTAAGCCGCTGTCTGTTTCCATGGGCAACCAGCAGAACTGTAAAAAACTATGCATGTAAGAGAAAATCTCCCTTACTTCTTGTGAACATAAATTTGGTAGGTTAGCAAGAAATTGATGACAGATGGAAGCGAGTAGGACTGCAGGATCAGACGACTACACAGGGTTTTGTTTGTAGTCTGTTACCATGGAGACACATAGGTCTGCATAGAAGCTACAGACACAAAACAAAAATGTGGGTTAACATAGCCTTTAATGTACATGGTTCAGAATGAAATATTCACTCATAATAATTACAACCCCCAACTGACTACTTGATTATGTGCATGAATTGTGCAATTGTATAATGAAGGCCCTAACGTTGAGGCTGCTCAGTGAATATCCACATAGAAGGCCTGGGACTTATTGACCGACCTCCATTGTAATTTGTGTACTGAAAGGGAAGGCCTATCCTCAGATATCAAGCATAGCACATTGGAACACTAACCTGTATGTAATGAAGGGATGAAGTGGGATAAACTCTGCTGGGCCAAATTCAACACTACATCCAGAGGTGGTCAGAGTCAGGAGTTCACCCAGACGAGTCAACAGGAGCAGAGACCCTCTCTTCAGAATACAGGCTAGGAAAAGACTATCTGCAGTCCAGGACATATCTGCTACCCAGTACGACCTGCAAATTGAAAGAGACGTCTTTTAAACTGGTTTTCCAGGATTGTAATATTGATAGCGTATTCTTAGGATAGGCCATCAATGTCTGATCGGTAGAAATCCAACTCCCGGGATTCCAGCCGATTAACTGCATGAAGAGACCACAGTGATCCAGCGAGCAAAGTGTCTCCTTCACGATTTACGCACAAGACCATACGTTTGGTTGTGGTTGCGCCTGGTACTGCAGCTCAGTCCCATGCATTTGAATGGGACTGAGCTGCAATACCAGACGCAGCCACTACTAAATGTATGGCGCTATGCCAGAGTAAGCAATGAAGAGGACGCGGCACTCCAGCGGGGGGGGGGGAGCAGTCCCTTCATCTAGCTGGAGTCGGACCCCCACTGATCAGATATTGATGGCCTAGCTCAAGGATAATCCATCAATATTACAAAAAACCCTTTACGACCAATGTTATCTTCTTACCTTAGTAATCTCGATGGGATTTGTTGATCCCGACTGCCGCAACCCCTCAAGCTGCCACACACAGTAATAAAGTTCATCGTGTTCATGAAGAGGACACAGGTCTCCTGTAAGAAGGAAAGAGAACATGATCGCCCCATAAACTTCACACAGTTCCTGAAGGGGCTCATTTTTAATAACAGTACCTTAGGGTCTTTTTGGTTTAATGCCAATGTTAGGACCAATCCATCTCTGGAGAAGAGAGCCAGCAGGGAGCCCTTAGATTTCACCGGCGCACAGGTTGGAGCGATACTGACCACGGAGCAGTCCTGTTTTGTCCATTGGACATGGTATGGGGCCGTACTAAAAATAAATTATCCCTGTATGTAAACTCATATGCAGCAAGTATATACAATAATTACCCGATTTTTCGGACTGTAAAACGCACTTTTTTCACAAGAAAAAAAAAATCTTGTTAAAAAGGGTTGTCCACAGTCAGGGGGGATCCAGAGACCCCTACCGCTAACTTATCGATCAGCAGGATCACAAAGAACTGAGGAGCAGGAGGGGTAGCTAAAGGCAATGTGCAACCACAAAGGACACGTCGCTGGTGAACCAAGTGTTAACCCCTTATTTTACCCCAATATATTTTTACCCAGGCCACCAAGAAATATAATGTACACCCCTTATATATCCTAGACTAATAGGTATTAACCCCTTATTTCACCCTAGACCACCAGGAATATATAATATATACACCCCTCATATGTCCTAGACCACCAGGTATTAAACCCTTATTTTACCCTAGACCACCAGGTACTATAATAAATACCCCTCACATATACCGTAGACCACCAGGGTAGAATATACTAACCCCCTCATACACCCTAGACCACCAGAACAAGATTAACCCCTCCACTAGCTTAGACCACCAGGAATTTATAATATATACCCCTCATGTATACTAGACCACCAGGGAAGAATATTTTAACCTCCTCATACACCCTAGATCACAGAACAAGTTTAACCCTTCCACTACCTTAGACCAGCAGGGAAGTTTTTAATTAGTATAAAATATTTGTTCTTATTATTTTCTGTAATCTAAACCTGGTTGCACCTCCTAAAGTCCAAAAATACGGGAACAAGTGCCCAACCGTGTTTTCCAAAGAAGATCCCCCAACAGTATGGCTGCTAAAAGCCTGAGAGGTTATCATCGTTGGTAGAAGCTGCGGATGCATACATAGCTGCCTATGCAAACCTGTGTCACCATGGTAACAGACAACAAACAAACCTTGTGTAGTCTGGTCCTGCAGTCATCCCTCTTATTAACCTACCAAATGTAAGTTAGCAAAAAGTAGAAGTCTGATGGAAGGCAATAGGACTGCTGGATCAGACAGGGTTTGTTTATCATGTTTCCATGGAGACACATAGGTCTGTGTAGGAGCTGTAAACACAAAACAATAGATTTTAATTTTTTTTATCAAGACCTATTGCAAAGTTAATTCATTTTTTCATTTTAGTTGCCTTGGGAAAAGAAAAATGAAAAATTGGTTGCAAAAGTGGCCATTGCCTTTAAACATGCCTGAACCTTTGTTATGCCAGGGAATAAGCAAGCGCCCGAGGTGTCTAACAGCCCTCCTAAAAATAAACATGCAGACCTGGCTGATCCCAGCCTTTTTAAAGGGAAGGTGAGGGATATAGCGGTGGCTAACTGCTTGTACCGTCAATACCCACCTAAAGTGCCGGCTTTAGTGAACCTTTAAAGAATCCCCTTTAAAACGGCAAGACCCATACCATAAAACTGCCGCAATACCTGAGTATTTCCTGATCTTTCTCAAACCAACGCAGAGCCAGGAAAGTCGTCACAAGGCGAGTTCCGGAATAGAAGACAAATGTGCACAAGCAGCTATCACCCAACACCTAGGAAAAGGGACACACAGCATAACTGGGCAGGGTATAGGGAAGATGGGTGACAATCAATAGGGCGACCTGAATGCCTAATATATCTAGTGTCACCTGCCAGGCCCCTGTATCACTACACACAGAGGCAGACTTGCTGGTCAGGACTCTAGGAGAGCTGGGTGATACGCCGAGAGCGGCTATAGCAGCCGTATCTGTATAGAGTTTATGAAATGTGACAAAAGAGGATTACGAGAGATCTTCTATTTAATTGGGATTTTTTTTACATTTTATTTTAAGAGGAAATATTTCTGTGGTCAATGAGTTGTGAACAGTAAATGCGGAATGATGAAGAATACATAAGGGTTGGGCTGATAAGCGACTCCTATTTATATGCATTAATGGGGAGAGATTTTGGAAGCAGCAGTCATGTGACTGCATCAGGTGATCGAACGCTACTGTACTGATGATGCCCACACTGCCACCCCAACGTCATCCAAAATTAGAATAGCAGGTGACAGTAATAGTTATCTTAGGGCCATTTAGCTGCAAAGGGTTTTCGAAGTTCTTGTAAATGAATCTTAATGACTGCATAATGAAAAGCTTTACAACTTTCTAATATACTATGTGTTTCAATTCTTCAGTTTTCAATATATCCGTTTGTGTCAGTGAATGAGATGTTCATATTCAGAGGCAGTAAACCTGTATATAGCTAGTCCTGCTCTCAGTTGAGAATTGGCTTCAATTGTATTCAGTCTAGACAATGCTCTGTGATATAAACAGCCTGGACTCCAGACTGATACATTGTAACAAACTACCAGAGAGATTTGTGCTGCTGATGTGTTTAGCTCACAGAGCATTGTCTAGACTGGATGCAATTGTAACCACTTCTAAGCTGGGATCAGGACTAGGTATGTACTGGTGTACTGCCTATGAATGTAAACAAGATTGTTGTCATTCACTGACAGCACACAGAGATCTTGGAAGTGGTGCAAAATTGAAAGATAAAGTATATTAAAAAGTTGAAGAACTTTTCAATATAGTGATGAAGCTTCATTTACATAAAACAGGAAGCCCTCTTTAATTTATAGGAAAGTGGACGACCTCCCAAAAAGGCACTGACGGGCTGAGCTGTACCTCGTTCTTCGTGAAGATGGCGTGAACGGTCGCCTCTCTGTCCGTTATACTGGGAAACACGACGGTATTGCAATGTTGTATTTGACTCCATCGACACGGCAGGACCCGTTTCTTCTGAGACATAAGCTGAGGCTTTTCCTCTGTGTTTTCCCACAGGTAGACGGCGCCAGTGTGAGTCGCCAGCAGAACTCTGCCACCATCATCACTCACATATAAGTACAACTTCAAGGCGTGTCCTGAGAGGAGAAGAGATGGCAGTCAACGCATTGGGGTATCGCATAAAAGATTAAATAATCTGAACCTATGAACCATTATAGTACCCAACACAGCGCCGCACTCACCCATGTGGCTATGTCTGGTACTGCAGCTGGAATGGAAGTTTGACTATAGAAGATATTTTTACTGCCCACTTAGAAGGTATTTGAACCCCCTCTGATACTCTACACCCCTAAAGCTGTAACACTAAGAACTATTATTTTTGCAGGATAATGTGCAGTTTTTCACGGCACCATTTATTGTACCATATAACGTACTGGAAAAAACTGTGTCTGAATGGGAAGAAAACAGCGATTCCTCCATTGTGATATTAACTTTATTCTGCCGGTCAGTACGATTACAGCGATACCAAATTGATATATTTTACTACTTTTACAAGGAAAAAACTAATTGTTAAAAATAAAATTTGTTTTGTGTCGCCAGATTCGGAGAGCCAGAACTTTTTTATTTTTCTGTCAATTGAGCGAGTGAGGGATTATGTTTTGCGGGGCGAGCTGTAGTTTTGTATTGGTACCATTTTGGGGGTACATGCGACTTTTTGATCACTTTTTATCACATTTTTTTGTAGGCAGGATGAACAGAAAACTGCAATTCTGCCATTTTTTAATTTATTTTTCTTACTGCGTTCGCCGTTCGGCTTAAATAATGAAATAGTTTTATAGGTGGGGTTGTTACGGACGCAACGATACCAAATATGTGAAATGTTTTCATTTTAATTTTCTTTTCATAATAACGCATTTTGTAAGGGGAAAAAGTGGGTTTTTCATTTGTTTTTTTACTTGAGTTTTTTATTTATTATTAACTTTATTAAACTTTTTGATAACTTTATTTTTAGTCCCACTAGGGGACTTCACTATGGGATCTTCTGATCGCTTTTATAATACACTGCAATACTTCTGTATTGCAACGTATTATTGCCTGTCAGTGCAAAACTCTCGCATGGTACACCAGGCATCCTCTACAGGCAGACCTGGGGGCCTTTGTTAGGCCCCCCTGTCTGCCATATGAGACATCGGCACCCTGCGATGCAATCGCATCGTTGCGGGTGAAAGAGGGAGCCCCCTCCCTCCAAAACCACTCAGATGTGGCGCTCGCTATTGAGCGCCGCATCTAAGGGGTTAACCAGGTGGGATCGATGTTGATATGCCAGAAGTACCCTTAACGACCGCTGTGAAAAGGCGTAATGGCAGTCGTTAAGGGGTTAGTCCACAATATTAGTATTGCACAATATATAGATCGTGATTTTTACAGGCTCCTATGAAGCTCTGCCATTGGTCTTAATAGGAGCACAAAGATGACAGACCTGGGGTTCTTCATCAGGATCCCATTATAACCATCGGTACCCCGCGATCGCGTCGCGGAAGGGGGCGATGGCCCATCGGAGGAAACCGCTGCCTTCTCTCTAACGGCTTAGATGCCGTGGTTAACATACATACACACACACACACATATATATATATATATATACACACATACACTTTATTTTACACGTGCCAATTATCGGGCAAACGAGCGATCATATGAATGATCATTTCCGATCATTTCCCTGTGTAAACGGGCAGAGATCAGGAGATGAACGAGCAAACACTCATTCAACGGTTGATTGTATCGTTTATGCAGCACAAAATATTATCGATGTCGGCAGAACATCTCCGAGACGTGCTGCCGACATGATAGAAATGCACGGGGACGATTGATCGGAGTAACGAGCGCTCGTCCCCATACATAGGAGCAAACGAGCGCCGATCAATGAGCGGTCTTGTTGATCGGCGCTCGTTTACACGGCCCACGTGAGGACCCTTACCCTGAGCAGACACAACTTCTTCGGAGATCACGTCATTCGCTGGAACGGTCTGCAGACAGTCCAAATCCTTATTCCAGAGAGACAGTTCTCCGGTGAGATACAGAGCAGCCAGCCACGCGCCTGAGCGGAAAAGAAGAGAGGTCTTATTAACCTGCAGCACTTTATAAGAGGACCCTGCTATGCCAAGCGCCACCTGACCCCGTAGACGTATAATGACGCCTGTCAAGGCTTGTTATTTTGACGTCACTATTCTTAATGCTATCCATTAGAGCAAACTCCATGCAGACACTGAATAAGCAGGGAATGCTGGGAGATTTCAGCTCTTAAACCTGTAGAGCTTTGAATGCCCTGAGCGCTTCGGCACCCTCGTTTTAGCGACAGTGTCGGTCTCAGCACGCAGACCCCAAAGATCAACATTTCTAATATGTCGCTATGACGTAAAAAAGTGCAGTTATTCTTTAGAAATTACAGCAGAAACCGTAATTTGACCGCACTGTGTGAATAAGCCCTATGAGTGTTGTAGAAAGCGCTCCTGACCATTTTCAGATGTGGCGAGGGTCACAACGTTGTTCTTCTTCAGTAACGTCTTCTTCACATTGCCTGACCGCAGCTTGATCTCGCTGACCTGTCTCTCATCCACAAGGAACACGGCCTCCTTCTCCTAGAATAAGACGACAACAGTCAGCAAATCAATACCAGTGCGTGGTGGGGGGAGGGGGGTGTAATAGGATAATTTCAGGGTTCGTTTTTCACTTCTGCGTGAGATATGTCAGGAGGCTCGCAATGATTCTAGGGTATATCTCCGTAATAAAGCCATATGGAGGCACTTAACAGCGGCAAATGGATTGTGCCTCCATACACGCTCCAATAGTGAGTGCAGCTCTGGAGTATAATACATGACGTAACTCAGGATCAGTACAGAATAAGTAATGTAATGAATGTACACGGTGACTCCACCAGCAGAATAGTGAGTGCAGCTCTGGAGTATAATACAGGCTATAACTCAGGATCAGTACAGGATAAGTAATGTAATGTATGTACACAGTGACTCCACCAGCAGAATAGTGAGTGCAGCTCTGGAGTATAATACAGGCTATAACTCAGGATCAGTATAGGGTAATTAATGTAATGTATGTACACAGTGACTCCACCAGCAGTATAGTGACTACAGCTCTGGAGTATAATACAGGATGTAACTCATGATCAGTGCAGGATAAATAATGTAATGTATGTACACAGTGACTCCACCAGCAGAATAGGGAGTGCAGCTCTGGAGTATAATACAGGATGTAACTCAGGATAAGTAGTGTAATGTAACATACACAGTGACTCCACCAGCAGAATAATGAGTGCAGCTCTGGAGTATAATACAGGATGTAACTCAGGATAAGTAGTGTAATGTAACATACACAGTGACTCCACCAGCAGAATAATGAGTGCAGCTCTGGAGTATAATACAGGATGTAACTCAGGATCAGTACAAGATAAGTAATGTAATGTATGTAGACCGTGACTCCTCCAGCAGAATAGTGAGTGCAGCTCTGGAGTATAACACAGGCTGTAACTCAGGATCAGTACAGGATAAGTAATGTAATGTATATACACAACTATTCCACCAGCAGAATAGTGAGTGCAGCTCTGGAGTATAATACAAGCTGTAACTCAGGATTAGTTCAGGATAAGTAATGTAATGTATGTACACAGTGACTCCACCAGCAGAATAGTGAGTGCAGCTCTGTAGTATAATACAGGATGTAACTCAGGATCAGTACAGGATAAGTAATGTAATGTATGTACACAGTGACTCCACCAGCAGAATAGTGAGTGCAGCTCTGGAGTATAATACAGGATGTAACTCAGGATCAGTGCAGGGTACGTAATGTAATGTATGTACACAGTGACTCCACCAGATTATTTTGGTACGGACCTGCCCCAACCAGCAGAGCCGGGGACAAGGCTTTTTCCTCTTGATGCTAGAAGACAGAAGAACCTGAAGAGAGACGTCCATGTTTTTTACAACATATCAGCGATCTCCCGCTGCAGTGGACGTATCGGCACCTGGGGAATGACATAGAAACTAATGGCAGTGACAATAGACAGGAGGAGCACAAATTACAGGGTTATAGGGAACTGTATTGTGAGCGATTCCCTGATATTACATTATCATTTATTATATCTGTCTAAATCTATGAGAAAGATGAATTGTGGCAGTCGTGGCACATACCACAGTGATGCCACATAACAGCGCCACACCTGGAACCACATTCACAAGGCACAACCCAGCGCTCACCAGTCACACTGAGAACACCACGTCACAATGTACCAGCTACCCTGCACTCACTACCATGACACATCACCATGACACCGTGCCACCCAGAACTCACCACATCACATAACCATGCCGCCCAGCTCTCACATCACCATGCCACCCAGCTCTCACCACTGATACCTCACTATGAAACAGGGCCACCTAGCTCTCACCACATCACCATGGCAGACATTGCCACCTAGCTCTCATCACATCACCATGACACCGTGCCACCCAGCACTCACATCACATAACCATGCCACAGTGCCACCCAGCTCTCACCACTGACACATCACTATGAAACAGTGCCACCTAGCTCTCACCACATTACCATGGCAGACATTGCCACCTAGCTCTCATCACATCACCATGACACCGTGCCACCCAGCACTCACATCACATAACCATGCCACAGTGCCACCCAGCAGTCACCACTGACACATCACTATGAAACAGTGCCACCCAGCTCTCACCACGGCACAGTGCCACCCAGCTCTCACCACATCACCATGGCACAGACAGTGCCACCAAGCACTCACCACAGCAGCATGACATCATGCCACCCGGCCCTCACAACAATGACACCGTGACCCCAGTGCTCAACATATCACCATGCCGCTCAGCGCTCACCACATCACACCACCCGGCACCCACCACAATAGCACCGTGCCACCCAGCACCCACCACAATGACACTGTGCCACCCAGCACTCACCACAATGACACTGTGCCACCCAGCACTCACCACAATGACACTGTGCCACCCAGCATTTACCACAACAACACTGTGCCCACCACAATCACATAATCTCCTAAAATCTGTGTACAGCAGCCCTCTACTACCTAACTCTCTAGTGTTGTGGAACTACAAATCCCAGCAACTCCCCCTGAGCTGCATGTATCAGACGCTGCTATGTATTGTGTATGGGACGTGCCATTCCCGTACTATACCGGGAGTCTCTCCTGTATCCCGGGGATCTGCTCTGTACAGTCAGGCTCTAGGTTCTCAGACATACCGGATCTCCTCACAGGAAGCCCGGGAAGACGAGCGGCAACAGCGGGAGATCGCAGGGAGGAGGACGCGGCCCATTCCCTGGATACAGCGAGAGCCCTCCACAGCCAAACGCAGCAACCCCACTAGAGGGCGATAGTGTACAACGCAGCCAGCAGAGACGAGTATATCAGTCCCCAGCTATTCCTAACTGTGCCACAGGGGGCGCTAGTTCTCACACCAGCTTTTATAGGTGGGCGTGAACATTGCACACAGAACTCCGCCCAGAGAATGATAATACCGCCCATATAGGCAGCCGAAGGCGGGCTTCTATTCTGAAGAATGCCGTGAGTGTATAAGCAGGACCCGCCGCTAGGAGCGCTGTATCAGGGAGAGCTGTATCTCACTGCATAACTCGGCAGAGCTGAACAATATCTCTGACAGGAGGAGTAATAGCAGCATGGAAGGGTGGGGAGCAACGCTCCTTGGTGAAAACGCAGCTTTTCCAGAAACATATGAACCCTTTTATGCTTAGACTGTAGTGAGAGAGAAAAGGTGAAGCAGTTGCTCATAGTAACCAATCAGAATCCATCTTTCATTTTCTAGACACACTTTTGGAAAATGAAAGTGATTGGTTGCTATGGGCAACTGCTCCACTTTTCCGTGTCCGTAGCCAGAGGCATAATACATTGCAATACAGAAGTACTGTAGTATATTACAAAATGCTTTATTATGGAAAGAAAAAAAAAAAGCTACACATGGCGTCCATAACGACCCGAACTATAAAACTACAATGTTATTTAACCCTCACGGTCAATGGCGTAAAAAATGTAAATCAAAACAATGCCAGAATTTCTGTTTTTATTGTGTAAAATTAGTAAAACATTAAAAAAACAATATAAATCCGGTACCGCTGTAATCGTAACGACCCGCAGAATAAAGTTATTATGTTATTTATACCACACAGTAAACGGCATCAATTTAAGATGCACAAAAGAATGCTGAAATGTCTTTTTTTTCCCCATGACTCCCCAAAAAAGGGAATAAATGTTAATTAATAAATATGTACCCCAAAAGGTGCCATTACAAATGATCACTAGTTCCGCACAAACCCTTAGGCCCCATGCACACAACCGAAAAAACCTCAGTTTTTGCGGTCCGCAAAAACTGACCCATTCACTTCCATTGAACGCAGACACCTTTCCGTAGCACTACGGAAGGGTGTCCGTGCCGTAGAAATGTTCAGAAAATGATGGAACATGTCCGTTCTTTTGCATTTTGCGGGCTGTGCTCCCATACTTTGTATGGGAGCACGGCCCGAAAATGCGGATGGCAGTCGGCGGCCGGCCACGCCCGCAATCGGGCGTGTGCATGGGGCCTCACACGGCTATGACTGGTCTCAGTGGGTATACAGCACAGGATCGCTGAGACCAGTGATTGGCTGCCGCGATCATGTGGGTATACGGGCACGTCATCACTGCAGCTGTGTCAATAAACAGTGGCGGTGAGGAATAGAGCAAGGACGCTGGAACGCCAGGGATCTGTGAGGTGAGTAATGGCTCTTTTTTGCATCCTTCCTACCTTGGCCAATTTTTTTTAATAACTTGGAAAATCCCTCTAAGGCCCAAAATAGGCTGGTCACTAAAGGGTTAAAGGGGTTTTGGACAATACATACTTGTTAGAGGGGTCTCTTGACAATAAGTTGATCACAATATGTCCCCCTGTTGGAACCCCCAGCGATCAGCTGTAATCTGTGGGGAAACCTGTCAGTAAGTGTTCAGTTTCCCTGCAGCGCCACCACAGGAGAAACGAAGTATTACACAGTGTCTATTCATATCAATGTGTTGTCTATGTAATTCAGGGCAGGACAGGTCCTCCAGAGAGAGACGATCTTTATAACCGAATAGAGGACCCCCCGCTATTAACTCTCTCTATAAACTGGACAACTCCTTTGAGAAGCTGAGCCACCTCGTCTGTACTGACACTGACAAGATTGTGCACCTCATGAGTATCATAACTTACTGTGCTGCTTAAAGTAATAGTAACCATAATGCTTTGCGTGCCCCTGTACTTACAGTCGTGTTCAGTAAAGTTGAACTTTTTACATTTTATTTGGTCTGCAATTGTCTTCTTTTAAAGGGGAACCACTCCAGTACCCCACATTACACACTAAGGCCTCATACCCACTTCAGTTTTTTTCTTCAGGGTGCTATCCGTTTTTTAACAGACATATTCATTTCAATGGGGCCATGCACTCTTCTGTTGTTTTATCGGAACCGTGTGGCCGTTCCGTCAAAAATCGGACAGGTCAGGCTCCTCCATGTCCTCCCGACTATTATCCACTCTGACCAAGTGGGCTTTGTAGTGACTAGACAGGCTCCTGACGGCACACGCAGAATCTTGGATCTTATTCAATGTGCGGAGATTGCTCGAACGCCTTCTCTGCTCCTGGCTTTGGATGTGGAGAAGGCGTTTCCGTAGCAGAAATTGAAATTCTGCTGTCCGAAAAATACGCACCACAGGTCAATTTCTGCACGGAAATTTTATGCAGCATGTAGATGAGATGTGTTACATATCATCCACTATGCTGCTACTGTATTCTGCTGCGTTTTTTCCAGGCGAAAAAAAAACACGGCAATTCCGGAGCGTGTGGACGAGCCCTTAGGCTGGGTTCACACGACCATGTTACGTCCGTAATGTACGGAACGTATTTCGGCTGGAAGACCCGGACCGAACACAGTGCAGGGAGCCGGGCTCCTAGCATCATAGTGATGTACGACACTAGGAGTCCCTGCCTCTTCCGGCCGAAATACGTTCCGTACATTACGGACGTAACATGGTCGTGTGAACCCAGCCTTACTGCGGGTGAGGTCACAAAATCATGTCTTCCCCAATGCAATGCAGATTCCCTCGAAAGGAAGGCTGAGTCTCAAGTTACCAAAGTAAGATATGTGGGTGAAGAAAGGAAGATAGTCCAATGGGACCATGTAGAAATATATCGTGCGGGGTCAGCTGAGGATTGTGCCATTAGGTGCTCCATTCTCTGTATCATGGCAATCTGCTGAATCACTCATCGAGAGCGGGAGGATCTACCGATTTCCATTTACGTGGGATGACTGACCTAGCAGCCTGTAGAAGGTGTCTAGTTAGGGATATTTTATGTGAATAGAGGCGGCATAGGGAACATAAACAACAGAACTGCTTCAGAGGAACTAGGGACCAACACCCTTGTGACCTCAGATATAATTCTAAGTACGGCATTCCAAAAACTCTGCAAGGAGGGGCAGCACCACCGAATATGAGACATAGAACCACCCCCGGAACCACAATGCCAGCAGTTGTCTAGTACGGATGGGTACCATTTATGGAGAGAGGTAGGGACCAAATACCATCTAGAAATGATTTTATAACTGGTTTCCTGAGATCGTATTGCAATGGAGGACTTTTGGGAAAGGAAGAAACACCTCTTCCATTGTATGTCAGTGAATTGTGTGCCTAGTTCCTTCTGTCCGTTTTTGACGGAACAATCTTGGCCTTTCCATTGATTTGGTCCGTTAAACAATGGACTGCACACGGAAGCCATCCCGTGTGCGGTCCGTGTTTCATGGATCCGTCACTAACTGCCGCACGACGGCCAACGGAAGTGTGCATGAGGCCTTATACAACTGATATCTATCTATCTCATATCTATATGTCACAAAGGGTGCGGGACCCACTGGGCCGTACTGCCGTAACGTTATGGCAGCTGGCCAACAGGACACAGGTCAAAGTCTATAGTTCGTATAGGTGTACCTGTGGTAGCTTCAGACAGTAGCGAGGCAGGCTCGGATGGGACTTTGGTAGCAGGCGGACACCAGGCGTGGTGTAACAGGACAGGTGTGGTACACAGCACAGCACGACTCCAACTCGATATGGCACTTGACCAGGATAGTACGGGAAACAGGTTACAGGTAGCAGTAACAGGAAACACTGGGAAACAGGAAGGCACTTAGGAGACCATTTGCAGAGACAAACTAGGGTAACGCTCAGGCAATGCAGGAAGGGGCTGGGACCTTCTCATAGTTCAGGGTGCTTATGGGCTAATTTGGCACTTTAACTCAGGTGCACGTGCTGGCCCTTTAAGAGCGGGCACAACCGTGTGTGCGCACCCTACGGGACCCGGCCGAGTGAGCGCTGGCACTCACTGATCCATGGCTCAACTATTACCGTATATGTCGGCGTATAAGACGACTGGGCATATAAGACGACCCCCAACTTTTACCCTTAAAATATAGAATTTAAGATATACTCACTATTTCGTGCAGGAGCGCTTCACTATGGCCATCGGCGGCAGGACCCAGGACTCTCTGTCTCTTTGAACTCGCGCATGCGCAGATAGGCTGCTTCATCGCGCGAGATCTGAGAGGCAGGGAATGAGAGGAAAGGGCGGGCCAGAGGATCTTACAGAGATGTTCCCTGGCGGCTAATACCGGCTTCCCTCAGATCCGTGGCGGATTCCGTGCATCCCGGGAGCCTGTGTACCGGACTGCAGGCTCACAAGGTAACACACAACCTGTGTGTAGACGATATGTAGACTAGGGATGTCACGATACCAGAATTTGGACTTCGATACCGATACTTCGTTTAGTATTGCGATTTCGATACCAATTTCGATACTTTTGGCAACAGTAATAAAAAAAAAATTCTTCCGTTTTCTGAGGTGAGGCGCGACGTGTGATGAATTTTGAACGCGCCTCACATTAATAGTAATTAATCCCATCATGTTTCTCAGTCATATTGGGTTAATGTGCGAGGTACATGATGGGGTTAATTACTATTAATGTGAGGAACATGGAGGTTAAATTCATCGCACCTCGCGCCTCACATTAATAAGTGAATGAAAGCCGTGTTTATTTCATTTTTTTACAGCGTACACATCATAAATGATGCAAAAACATTGTTGTGCCGCCCTTACTGAATGTGTGTATTTTATGTATTGAGACTTATTTTAATGTTTATTGTAAAAAAGGTGAAGGTGTATTTTTTTTAAAATTTAACAATACTTTGTTTTTACTTTATTTTTAAACTTTAATGTACTGACATATATCAGATATGTGCCAGTACATTAGCCTGTGGACGGATAATACACAGGCAGTTGTTAGGACATACTTGGGTATGTCCTAACAACATGAAATATGGTAAGACAGCCCTGGGGTCTGTCAATAGACCCTGAGCTGTCTGCCCATATATGGTATGGCCCTCGATCGCGTCACAGGAATTCCCTGTGACGCGATCCAGGGGCATCCCCCCTCCTCACTTTCCCCTGAATGCTGCTGTCAGCTGTGATCGCAGCATTCAGGGGAATAACGGCGGAGATGAGCGGTTTCTCTGATCTCCGCCGTTATAGAGCGGGGCTGCGGCTGTGTAATACAGCCATTGCCCCGCTCCTGACAGGAAGTGCGCGCGCGGTCAGCATGAGGAGGTGCGGCCGGCGCTGCACTAATGAGCGGCGGTTCAGGCACTGAGGACAGAACATGGGGGTGTTTTGTAGCGCGCCCACCATGTTCTGTCTCCAGTGCCGCCGCTCATTAGTGCAGCGTCGGCCGCATCGCATCATCCTGACGGCGTGCACATGTCAGGACTCAGGAGCGGGGCTGTGGCTGAATTACACAGCCGCAGCCGCGCTCCCATACATTCATGTATTACTATACTGAGCTGTGCGGCTGCAACGTGCATCCCTAATGTAGACAATATCCGGCATATAAGACGACCCCACACTTTTGACATTTTTTTAAGGGTGTAAAAAGTCGTCTTGTACGCCGATATATACGGTAGTTTAAAAAAATGATTTGTTCAGCTTCACCACATTCTGAGAGCAATAACTTATATTTTTCCATCGTTTGAGCGGTGTGAGGGCTTAGTTTTTCTTAGCATCATTTTCTTGGTACATACGATTTTTTTTATCACTTTTTATTTCATTCTTTTTAGCGCTATGGTGACCAAAAGACAACGATTCTGGGGTTTTAAATTTTTTACACTGTTCGCTGTGAGTCAAATAATGCTAAATTGTAATAGTTTCAGACTTTTACGGACGCAGCGATACCAATTTTTTTATTTTTACATTGTGTTTGGGGAAAAAACATTTTTTTCTAACTTTTCACATTTGTTTTACACTCCTGAAAATGTATCTAACTTTTTTTTTTTTACACATTTTATTAGTTCCCCTAGAGGACTTGAACCAGCGATCATTAGATTGCTGGTACAATACACTGCAATACATGGATGAGTTACGGAAACAGCGTAATTCGCTGAGCTACGCTGTTTCTGTAACTCCCATAGTAGTGAATGGCAGTTACAGGAGCAGGAGCAGCGTAGCTGGCTACACGGTTTCCATAACTACTATTCAGTTCTATGGGAGTTACGGAAACCACGTATCTCAGCGAGTCGGGTAAGATAGAACAAGGTTTAGGGGGCCCCGTTCTAGAGATAGGCGCATCTATCTGACATTTATGACATATCCTGTGGATATGTCATAAATGTCCTTCATGGGAAGACCCCTATAAATGCCGCAGTTGCTATTGACCGTGGAATTTATCTAGTTAAACGGCTAGGAAAAGCGCCATCGCTGTTCCTGGCTGTTAGAGCAGCGTGTCAGCTGTAAAACACAGCTGACATCTGCAGTGTATGGAGCAGCGCGTGAGCCCGCTCCAAACATCATCCCCTCCCCGCACCATGATGTGCCGGCACATCACGGGTCGGGAAGGGGTTAAGTAAGAAGCGGTCATGGGGCCCAGGTCGCTTCACTGCTGACTATAAGACGCAGGGACTTTTTAGCAAGATTTATTCTTGCTAAAAACTGCATCTTATAGTCCGAAAAATACGGTATGTATCATTATAAAGTACTGGAGGGGTGTATATCTCACTCAGTTTATTGAGATGGGTAAGATAAAGGAATCCAGGAAAGCTGAGGCTTTTGTAAAATGTGTGTCCTGGGACTGGGACTGGATTTCTATGGAATGGCAGGTAGGATTGGTAATGGGATATGTCGTTCCCTACCCAACTCAAGTATGGACGTCACCCAGTGGTGTAGCTATAGGGGAACGCAACGGTTGCAATTGTGACCGGGCCTCGAAGCCAGGGGGCCCGCGTCCCCCCGCACCATGTCTATTAAAAGTTACTATAGTATCTTGGGCCTATGTAATAAATGACACGGGCCCCTGTTACTATACTATCAATATACTTACCCTCCTCATTCCCGGTGCAGCGGAGGTCCCGATGTCTTTGACTAAACAACGAAACGATGCTGTGCGCCACGCACAATGTAGCGACGCTGGATGGCGTCAGCACCTCCGCTGCGCCCGGAGCCGAGAGGAGGGTAAGTATAATGTTACTGTCTGCTGGGGCCCTGTATCTAAGCTTAAAATGTGGTAGGCTTAGATACAGGGCCCATCAGACAGGATCACCCATGGGCTCTGTATCTAAGACTATCACGTGGTAGCAGTGGCGTAACTACCGCTGTAGCAGCCATAGCGGCTGCTACAGGGCCCGCTGCATGAGGGGGTCCATGCAGCCCGCCGGCATGCCCCCCCCATGGCTGGAGGCTCCCCTAGCAGCCGCTATGGCTGCTACAGCGCGACGCCACTGAACACTACGGCAGATCAGGGAGGGATCTCCCCGCTCTGCCATTAAAGAGGTTGTTCCTACAAAACACATGTATCCCCTATCCACAGGATAGGGAATACATGTGTGATCCCTGGGACCCCCAGCGATAAGTAGAATGGGGGACCGAAAGTCCCCCGAAGTTCTCCATGAGAAACCTCGGCCTTCCGGATCTGTGTCGGCAGCTCTGTAGAAATGAATGGAGCACCGGTCGCGCTTGTGCGCATGCGTGACCAGCACTCCTTTCATTTTTATTGAGATGCCGGATGCAGACCCCGGTAGTCCGAGGTTTCTCATGGAGAACTTTGGGGGACCTATAGCTGGGCGTCCCAGCAATCACACATGTAACCCCTATCCTGTGGGATACATGTCTTTCGTGGGACAAACCATAGGTTACAGGCCTTTTTTTGGGGGGGGGGGGGATTGGGGATGTATAGCGTTATCTACAGGGGACGGGGGGCTGTATGGTGTTATATACAGGGGGGCTGTATGTTGCTATATACAGGGGGGCTGTATAGCGCTATATACAGGGAGTGGGCTGTATGGCGTAATCTACAGTGGGGCTATATGGTGCTATTTACGGGAAGGGGGCTGTATGTCGCTATCTACAGGGGGCTTCTATGACGCTATCTACAGGGGGGCTGTATGGCGCTATATACAGGGGGCTGTATGGCGCTTTATACAGGGAGGCTGTATGGCGCTATATACAGGGAGGCTGTATGGTGCTATATGCAGGGGGCTGTATGGCGCTATATACAGGTGGCTGTATGGCGCTATATACAGGGAGGCTGTATGGCGCTATATACAGGGGGGCTTTATGGAGCTATATGCAGGGGGCTGTATGGTGCTATATACAGGGGACTGTATGGTGCTATATGCAGGGAGGCTGTATGGCGCTATATACAGGGGGGCTGTATGGTGCTATATACAGGGGGCTGTATGGTGCTATATACAGGGGGTTGTATGGTGCTATATACAGGGGGCTGTGTGGCACTATGTACAGGGGGGCTGTATGGCGCTATCTACAGGGAGGCTGTATGGTGCTATATACAGGGGGCTGTGTATGGCGCTATCTACAGGGGGGCTGTATGGTGCTATATACAGGGGGCTGTGTATGGCGCTATCTACAGGGGGGCTGTATGGCGCTCTCTACAGGGAGGCACTGTGTGGCGGGATCTACAGGGATGCACAAGGGGGGGGGGTTGTGTGGCACTCAGGGTAGGGGTCCCAGTCAAAAGTTTTCTATGGGGCCCAGTCTTTCCTAGTTATGCCCCTGCATGGTAGGCTTAGATACAGGGCCCCAGCTGACAGTATCACACATGGGCCCTGTATCTAAGCCTGGTGGGCTTAGATACAGTGCATTCAGAAAGTATTCAGACCTCACTTTTTCACATTTTGTTATGTTGCGTCCTTGTGCTAAAATAAAAAATCACGTTTTCCCGCATCATTCCACACTCAATACACCATAATGACAAAGTGAAAACAGAATTTAAATTTTTTTGCACATTTATTAAAAGTTAAAAATGCAAATTTCGCATGGACATAAGTATTCAGACCCTTTGTTATGACACTTGAAATTTAGCTGTGGGGGCTCCCATTTCTCTAGATCATCTTTGAAATGTTTCTACATCTTGATTGGAGTCACCTGTGGTAAATTCATTTGATTGGACATACTTTGGAAAGACACACCCCTGTCTATATAAGGTCTCACAGTTGACAATGCATATCAGAGCAAAAACCAAACCATGAGGATGAAAGAACTGCCTGCAGAGCTCAGAGACAGAATTGTGTGGAGGCCGGGATCTGGAGAAGGGTAAAACAAAAAGTCTGCAGCACTGAAAGTTCCCAAGAGCACAATGGCCTTCATAATTCTTAAATGGAAGAAGTTAGAAACAACTATGACTCTTACTAGAGCTGGCTGCCCCACCAAGCTAAGTAATCGGGGGGAAAGGGCCCTGGTAAGAGAGGTGACCAAGAACCCAATGGTCCCTCTGGATGAGCTCCAAAGATCCTGTGTGCAGATGGGAGAAACTTCGAGAAGGTCAACCATCACTGCAGCACTCCACCAATCTGGGCTTTATGGCAGAGTGGCCAGAAAGAAGCCTCTCCTCAGTAAAAGACATGTGAGAAAGCCCGCCCGGAGCCCTCCCAGACTGTGAGAAACAAGATTCTGTGGTCTGATGAGACCAAGATTGAACTTTTTTACCTCAATTGTAAATGTCTGGAGGAAACCCGGCTCATCACCTTCCCAATACCATCCCCGCAGTGAAGCATGGTGGTGGCAGCACCATGCTGTGGGTTTTTTTTTCAGCGGCTGGGACAGGGAGACTGGTCAGGGTTGAGGGAAAGATGAATGGAGCAAAGTACAGAGATATTCTTAATGAAATCCTGACCCAGAGTGCTGTGGACCTCAGACTGGGCCGAAGGTTCACCTTCCAACAAGACAATGATCCTAAGCACACAGACAGGACAACACAGGAGTGGCTTAGGGACAAGTCTGTGAATGTCCTTGAGTGGACCAGCCAGAGCCCTGACTGGAACCTAATCAAACATCTCCGGATAGACCCGAAAATGGCTGTCCACCGACATCACCATCCACCCTGACAGAGCTTTAAAGGATCTGCAGAGAAGAATGGCAGAAAATCCCCAAATCCAGGAGTGCAAACCTTGTGGCATCATATCCACGAAGACTGGAGGCTGTTACCGCTGCCAGAGGGGCTTCAACTAAGTCCTGAGTAAAGGGTCCGAATACTTATGTCAATGCAATATTTGAGTTTTTCCTCATCAATAAATTAACTAACATTCTGTTTTCACTTTGTCATTATGGGGTATGAAGTGCAGGATGATGGGGAAAAACGAGAATTATTATTTTAGCACAAGGCCTCAACATAACAAAATATGAAACAATTGAAAGGGTCTGAAGACTTTCCGAATGCACTGTACATGGCCCATGTGTGATAACTGTCTGCTGGGACCCTGTATCTAAGCCTACCACATGGTAGGCTTAGCTACAATGCCCCAGCAGACAGTAATCGTATAATCTTATACTGTATAAGATTACGGTCTGCTGGGGCCCTGTATCTAAGGACTACCATGTGGTAGGCTTAGATACAGGGCCCATTGGACAGTATCACATGTGGGCCTATCTAAGCCTACCACATGTGTTACTAATGTTTTTTTTGTGTTTGTGCTTATTTTACAGGTTCCGTCGTTGGATTACATCAGATTCGAGGACTACTTCGATGACGGCTTTTGTAATTTTTTTTTTTTTTTTTTTTAAAGTATGTATTTTTATTTTCCAACAATTACAGACAAATAAACAAATATTCAAAAATTCAACAGCATGTCCCATGGCAAGAACATCTCTGAACACTGATATCAATATGTTGCAGAAAATATATCCTACAAGTCATATAAATTATTACAAATGATCCTCGTTAAAACGGTACGAGAGATTTTACCCCAAAAACAAGGAGAAGAAAAAAAGAGTATCAATGTTCATAGGACATGTAACACATAAAGAAAACCATAAAGAAAGGGGAAGGGAAGGATAGAAGAGGGAGGGGGAGGGGGGTGGACACGTGTATCCCCAGCAGTACCACAGTTCCACACTGATGGTTAAGGATTCATAGACTGATTGGTGTCACACCGGACAACTGATGCTCCAGGTACCAGGTTGAGGAGCCAAAACATGCGATCAGCTTTTGTTTGATGTGAAGCGGTAAGAGGGGTATAAAATTCTCCCACAGCTTGAAAAATGCCTCAGTTTTGTGCTCTTTCCGGAGGGAGGTTTCCACCCAATCCATTCGGAAAAGGTAAGATAGTTTTTCCAGGAAGATACGATGTGTAGGGGGGGGGGGGGTGTTCGTTATCCAGACCTGGAGAATCGCCTTCCTAGCAGCCGCAGAGACATAGTACAGCAGTTTTTTGTGGTGGTTCGGGATATAGAGCATGGAAGGTGGCAGGATCTCAAAGAGACCCCACTTTTGGGTTGAGGGGCAGTGTATGGACAGGGTATTTGACACAAAACATTGAATCTTACGCCAGAACTCAACAATAGTTGGGCATGACCAGAGGCAATGTAGCAGGTCTGCATGCGGGGCTCCACACTTTAAACACGAATGGTCAGAGGAGTTACCCATGAGGAAGCCCCTGTAAGTGGACACGTAAGCCCTATGAGCTATTTTATAAGACATCTCCCAGTACATGACTAATGGGAGGTATTAAGCGGCCGTTGTTACAGATGACAGGATATCATCATGAGTGATGTCATCTAAGTGGTCGACCCAGTAAGATACACCCGATCGCGATTTAGCGTAGTCCAGTGGCTGTCTTAAAACGTTATAGTAGGTAGTGATTAGTCTCTTTCGGTGTTGGTGAGATGGAGTTAATTGACAGAAGAAGTCATCCCAGTCTTGGTCTTGTAACTGTCTAATGACCTTGTGAGCATAGCCACAGGCCTGCATGTAGTAAAAGGGGTGTTGGCCCAAAAAATCAAATTGAATACGTAGTTCATTAAATGAATAGGGGCGGCGAGTGAGCACGTTAATTATCTGACTAATACATGTCAACCCCCTCCGAGCCCATCCACGAAAGACCACATGGGGATTGGCGTTTTGGAAGTCAGAGTTATCGGTTCAGGGAAGGAGTAGGGAGAATCTAGGGTTTAATCCTAAATGTCGTCTGACCTTGGTCCACGTCTTCCAGGCGGACATGATTAGGGGGTTAGCCCGTTGATCAGGCGTTAGAACCGATTAGGGAGTGTGTAGAAGGCAAGTTAAGGAAATGGGTCTGGAAAATTGTAGATCTAATGTCGAATCTGTAAAACAGGAGCTGCCGGTTATCCAATCCCCAATCACTCGCAGTTGAGCTGCCATGTTGTATAAATGAATCTGGGGAAAGTTAACCCCTCCATGTTCACGGCGTTGTTGCAGTATGCATAGACTCACTCTTGGTCTCCTCTGGTTCCATATGAACCCTCGGAAAAGAGCATTCAGCCGCCTAACGTCCACTGGTCTCAAGTATATAGGCAATGACTGTAGTAAGTATAACAATTCAGGGAAGACAACCATTTTTAATAGATTTGCCTTACCCAAAAACGATAAAGTAAAGTGTCTCCAAGCCACGAGCTGGGATTCCAAACATGCTACATAGGAAGTAATATTTTGTTGGTATGAAGGTGATTTCCATTTAAATGCATGTTTCGAAGACCAGAGTGGCCTGGAGGGACCCTTGAGAATTAGGGCTTCTGATTTTTGTATATTGATTTTAAAACCTGACAAGGCGCCATAAAACGAGATATCCTGGAGGATCGGTTGTAGCGTAGAGGCAGGGTTGGATATGAACAGCAAAATATCATCTGCAAATGCCGATAATTTAATTTGAGAGCCTCCAATTTGTATACCCTGAAAACATGTGAGGGACCTTAGGTGACGGAGAAGGGGATCTAGGGACAGGTTAAAAAGTAACGGGGAGAGAGGGCACCCCTGACGTGTGCCCCTGAAAATAGGGATAGGAGGCGAGTTAAGCCCGTTTGACGGTAAGGGATGTGACAGAGCAGGCCTGTGAGCGGGAGTGAAATGTTAGAAAGCGGTCCCCGAAGTCCCGGGACTGTGAGAAATGGCCATGAAACGGAGTCAAATGCCTTTTCCGCGTCAAGTCCCAACAACATGGTCACTGGGGAGGAGGGGTCCAGGGCAGACACCGTGGCTGCCACAGCCTGGCGAATACCTTTAGTGGAATGTCTATTCCTCAAAAAACCTAACTGGGTTGGGGCAATGAGCGGGCCTAGCATGGTTTGGAGACGGTCAGCCAAGATCTTTGTTAGGAGCTTATAGTCCTGGTTTAAGAGGGAGATCGGGCGATAAGAGGAAAGGAGAGTTAGGTCCCTATCAGGTTTGGGAAGCAATATGGTCCTGGACTCATGAAAGCCAGGCACGTCGATCTCCCCACTAAATATGGCTTGCAAGGTCCTCGTCAATGTCGGTACAATATCAGGCAATAGTTTGTAATATTCCGCCGATAGACCGTCAGGACCCGGTGCTTTATTATTGGGAAAGTTAGAAATTGCTAAAGCAACCTCCGCCTCCGTGATATCAGTATTTAACACTGCTCTATTCTCTTCAGTCAGTTTGGGCAGATGAAGCTTAGATAGAAATGATTTAGTTTCCTCCTGATCATATGTCGTCGTTCGATAGAAATTCCTAAAATTATCCAGGAACTCCCGTCGGATAAGATCAGGGTCCAGAATCTTAGAGCGAGACACGGGATCCACTAGTTTTACAATGTTGTGATTTGAGCGCTTAGGCCTGTGAATCTTTGCCAGCAGAGAGCCGATACGGTTACCCCATCTAAAATATCTGTTACTGGTCATATCCACGCCCCATCTGGCCTGACCCTGTAGGTAGGTCTCCAGTTGAGACTTAGTGGCTAGTGTGAAGGATGATTTATTTGCTTATATTCTCTGTATGAAATTACATTGTGAATTATCAAGCAGGAGGCCGAATTACTAAGATATGTAATATGTGAAAGTGATGATAATGTTTAAATGATTTAGTTTCATGCAGCAGCCATCTTGTCTGGAGTTCCCATCTTGGTTTTATTGTAGTGAATAGAAAAGTCATTGTTCCTTTAATACAAGTAATGTTGATTTCGTATGTTTTATCTTTGACCTTGGTTCCCATGCGAAGATGGACAGGGAGTGAGATGGGAGTGAGATGGGGGGATGGCAAGTATGCGTGAGGGAAGGTCTCCCCATCTCCACGAGGACATTCTGTCCAAAAGAGAGATAAGAAACCTGTAAACATAATGTGTGAAGAATTATAATGATGTATTTTATTGTATGCTTTTTACTGAATAACAAATATTGTTACATTGTCTCTGATTGGTTTACCTCAAGCCTACACCCCTTCTGAATTTCAGTTTAACAGTTTGAGTTTGGTAATAAATCCTTCAGAGGAGCATTTTGAACATTTCAGCGTGTCTGTGTGTTTTCTTCTCCTCTCTCGATATATATCGGTGAAATATCCTAATTAGGATTCTGACTAATGGAGTCTGGCCTTGAGAGTCTGTTGGGACTCGTATAAATTTCAGTCTAATATATTTTGAGCGATGGATTTCCACGACAGTAATGGTGCCGATAAAACCCAGGAAGATTGCACGTCTGATAAGCTGTCACTGGAGAGGTCTGGCTTTGCATCTGTGAATTACAAAAAAAACCGCGGTAGGTAAGGAGCTTATTCTTACACCATTCACACATGTATTGCGTAAGCCTTGGAATCCAGCTGTCAGAACGTCACTTCTATGGACGAGACTCCTTAGTCAGTGGGTTGAAAGATGGATCCAAAAAGGTATGTTGAAGCTTTTTGTGTGATGAAGGATTGCAGGTGTGTACGTGATCTTAAACTGTTGATATGAAAGACATGAGAGAATTTTTGCCAGCAAATACATAGTTAACCAGGAAAAATTGTGAGAAGCCTTTGGAATGCAGTGACGTAGCGCATGGCAGAGAGAAGTCGTAACTCACATGTGAAGTATTTGAAATGCAAAGAGTTTGGACTGTGAGGAAAAAACAAAACTTCTGCTTGCTGCTTTGTTGTAGCGTTATTTGTTATTTAGTTGTGTAAAATTGTTGAGGATTAATAGTTGTTCTGTTACCCGTTTGTCTGGGATTATAGTTGGGAGGTACTGACTGGTATTGGCTCAGACCCATAGACAGTTGTGAGTAATATCATGTAGTACCACAGGGGCTTCAATGGTTAAGTCCTGATAATGTAGAATCCAGTGCAAGGAGAAGCAATTGGGTCTATATTGAATTTGCACTCAATACCATTACCCAGTGCAACAGGGAAAACTTTGAATACTGTATTAGAAAATCATTTATATTTTCCTGGCTCATTGCCAAACAGTGATATTGTGTGTAAGGGTCCATAAACCAGTTGTATGCATTGCCAGACTGGCATAAGGTGGGAATCAGTACAGACTGATTTCTAGCACATGTGATAACATCAGACCGCTGGATTGAATACCGTTGTAATATAACATCCTGTATTCATTGAATGACCCTGACACTTATCCCAGGTGCCACCTGTGTTGTAGTAGTAATTACAGTGAAGAACATTGGTATTGGCTCAGACCCATAGCCCGTAAAGAAATTATCACCAACATAGATAACAGCCCCCTAAACTACAACCCACAAAGTGAACGGCTGAGCGGGGAGGATAATATATATATGTTACCAAATATAATTTGCATGTGAAACCATTGCAAAGTGCTAGAGGAAAGAGTTTGGGATATATGCTACATCACGGGCTCTATGAACTGAAAGACACCCCCCGGCAGCAAGTGTTCTGCATAAGTGAAGTGACCAACTCCTGCTTGAATCAATGGAGGTTCATGAATGTCGATTGTGTTGAAGAATTTGCTCTTGTAATTGTTGATTGGCAGCATTTTGTCTGTTCTTGATGTTCAATACAGTGAGGGATCAGAGGATCCTGCTGCTAGAATGTCTGGAGGAACGACTTTTGATATCGTATTGGTAAGACAGTCTAGGAGATAGACTGGTCTGAGATATCTGTCGGCAAACGTGGCCTGTTTGCCTGGAGGTGGGGGATTTACCGGAAATCACCCTACTGCTCTCCGACCATGGGGTCAGGAGGAAGTTGGACAAAGATGCTTTGGGGAACTGGTCCCGGCCAACATTAGAATGAGCAAAAGGAGCTGGGGCTTTAATTATAAAGTATGTGAAGGCAAAATAACACACTGAAAAAAAAAAATAAAAAAATTGTTGAAGAGGCTGGCAGCCGTAAGATGGATGTTTGCATGTGATAAAGACAATGGTTTGTGGAAAGTTGAGAAAGGGAGTGGAGTGGCCAGGACAAGGCATAAGTTAAAAGGACAAAGCAGGTGATTACAGGTGGTTACAAGTAAGATGATGTGAGAAAGAACAATTTAAATACAGGTGTATGTAAATTTTCATTGGAAGAGTGAAGAAAACGGAGCAGCCAGGTACATTGCAGTGACTAACGTGGGTCAGAACGGGGGGAGTGTAATGTGAACATGTGTGATGTGATGAGACATCTGTGTGATGTGTGATGTGTGCAATGTAACATGTGTGATGTGATGAGACATCTGTGTGATGTGTGTAATGTAACATGTGTGATGTGATGAGACATCTGTGTGATGTGTGTAATGTAACATGTCTGAAGTTTGAAACTAATGGCCACAATAAAAGCAGAACTATATTGTATGTTTCCTATTTTTAACAGCAGTAATGTCTAAAAATGTTAGTGTTTTGTGTATGGGGTTAAAATCAGTTCTACTTTTTTTTTCATTTTTTTATGGAACGTGTTTTATTTTCGCACAGCGCAGTCGTCTGTAACTACACCAAGCGAGAAAAATATTACAGCCGGCTGGATCTGTTTGTAGAAAGATAAAAGCTATACTGCAGATTAATGTGTTATAATGTGATAAGATTTAATGTTGGAATGTTCTGATGTTGATTCAAATGTATTAAACTACAGATATTGTGAGACACGGGGTCTTGAACATGTATGTGCCCCCTCTGTTCCCTATTCTTATGTACAGCTTATTGGTTTGCAGTAATTAATATTACCAGATATATTATTTTCTGTGTTATTGAATAACTAATTACATTTGTCTTGTTTTTGTTTTCACACATGAGGCACATGCTATGGTGCTGCCTAAATGTTATTTTTGAAAATGTGAGATGTTTTACAGGTAAATGGTTGCAGGTCGTTTTAAAGATAAAATTTATTTTTGTCAGGAGAAAGTAATCTTTTTTGTTCCAGGCTGTTGTGTATTAGAGGGGGTTAAACTAGTGCCCCCCCCCCCCAGATAGAGTGTCTAATTTCATTATGTTGATATGTAGTTTTGAACCCTGCTACATTATTTTCGCAGAGTCCAAATAGGAGGGAATGTTGAAGGGACTGATCAGGTAGTTTTTGTTTTTTGTTCTCCTTTTTACAGACAATTTTATGACCCCTTCACAGCCAGAGGGAGCTATGCCAAGCACTGCCCTATCCCAGTGGCTGAGAAAGGGTTGAAGATTTCCCAATGTTGAAGGGACTGATCAGGTAGTTTTGTTTTGTGTTTTATTTTGTTTTGAATTAATGAATTTGGTTCTAGGAGATCTACAAAATGTGTATGAGTTTCAAGGCGTAACCCAGATTAAATGTGTATGACAGTAACTTATATTTTGAGGTTTTTATGTGTAGATGGTTCCAGATCCCCCTCCAGCCAATTTACACAGGAGGCAGAGGTGACGTCACCCACAGATGAGTCTTTACAGATTTAGATGGGGAGAAGGCAAAACAAAAAAAATTGTTTGAATATTGTTTCTTTTATGCCAGATTTCAGTAACATATTTTGTTTGTTTTTGTATTAATCAGGTATTTACAGGACCTGGTGGGTGGGATTTACAAGTGTTCTGGATCATCAGATGAATGTGGAAAAATAAAACTCCATCCTTTTGAAATGTTCTATCTATATGTGACATGGGTTTCCACTGTAAATTTGTAATGTAGACATACTTTATCATATACAGCATGTGTAGAACAGGATACGAGGCACAAGGTAAATTACCCAGAAACCACTCTCACCTTCTTGTTCATCTCAAGGAGCGGAGTTGGAGGTGCTCGCTGAGGCTTGTAACCTGGCAGAAGGTAAGACGGCCGACATTTACACTGACTCTAGGTACGCTTTTGGCATCGCCCACAATTATGGGCCCATTGGTAGTAGGAACTTTATTGGATCATTGGGTAAGCCAATTGAGAGAGCAAGAGAAAACAGTACTGACAACAAGGGTATATGCAGCCAGGTATCAGTAAATTGGCTTGTCCCTGGATACAATAATGCCACCACTAGGTTTGTAGCAGCCGGCATGATGTGCGCACGGCATGACATAGGTAAAACAGCAAAGGTACCTGTGAAAAGTGCAGCCTGGCCAGATTAACAGTCCCAGCGACTGCAGAACATACAACTACCCGAGGTAGAAGTGTATGACGCGGTGCTCGTGTGTGTAGACCTGTTCTCAGGGTGGCCTGAAGCCCGGCCTGTATTTTCCCCACTGCAGACGTTGTGTGTAAGTGACAGGGGAACAATGTTATCCCAAGTATTGACCTGATGTTTGTACAATAAGATATCAGCAGTTCTCCAGATGTTATTCCAAAGTTAGTTTGTTTAATAATTGTATTTAAGAAGTGTTGTGGGAATATTAAATATTGAAGTTAAGTTTTATGTAAAGTTCTGGATCAGCCTTAGCATTGGACTATTAGAGTCATGCGTCAGATAAAAGGTACAGAAGTGGAATATTCCCATTTGAAAATATTTTTAGTTATTTGTTTTTTGTCGTTGTTATTGTGAAAGGAAAATTCTGTGCAGTGTTTGTGTGTGTGTGTATATATATATATATATATATATATATATATATATATATATATATATAAAGAAGAAAAATGAGTTTGCATGTATCACTTCTAGTTATTGCTCAATGTGAACGTTTGATGTAAAGATGTTATTTGTTAATGTTTTTCTTCAAATTAATTATTTGATTAAGATCAATTAATGTTTATACAATGAAAAAGTTTGTTCTCCACAGGAAGAGTCCAACTGGGAGCGGAAGGCGTGAGAACCAGATTCTAACAGAATGTGGACGGATAAGGGAACGTGAATCGGTAAGACCCAAGGCACTCTTGATGGCTTTTGCATTGATGGTGTATGACCTCACATAGGCCCCAAGACTGCAAGGATCGATTTGGTGAGATCTAATTGGTATGTCCCAGGCTTTACAGCTGTTGCTGCTAAATTCTGTTAGAGCTGTTTGATTTGCCTACAGAACAGTCCTGGCAGACCGGTGCCAACCTTATCATACCCGCCTCCCACGAAGAGAACAGACCTTGAGAGGCCTCCCCATGCAATACAAATTAGAGTAAGGAAAATTGGTTTGCGACATTTGTCAGATAAACATGTTGAATCTGTGTATATTTTGGTGAGCTGGAAATGTTCCAGGCAATCAGCTCAGATCAAGGTACAAATCCTGCTGGAAAGCGTGACACCAAGTGCAAATGAAATGTACCCAATAATTACACATCTTCTAGGTGCCCTGTCCATTGGAACAGAGAAGTTTTTCTTATATAAAAGGTGTTTGTTTGATTTAGTTTAAGGGCCTGACATTGTTACGTAGATGTTATCACCAGATTAGTAACAATTGACAAGGGTTGGGGTCCCCGAGCAAGTGGCAGTAAACATGAACTAAAAGATTTTTAATACGATGAACTCCATTACTGAGGTGCGGCAGGAGCAGCCGGAGCCAGTACAACGCGTTTGTCATGAACTGACGGCAGTGTCACAATTCCAAGCAGCCGCCCAGACAAGTAAGAAGACAGATGAGCGGAGGGTTTGTGGGGTCACAATAACACCCCACTAATCCGCCTACGTGGGATCTCACACCAGGCTCACAGCATGAGGTGTTGTGTATAGCCCGGTGACGTAAACTAAAAGAGACGGTGTCTGACAGATGAAAAGGACCAAATCAAGTCGTGATGACATCAGCAAAGTTCCAAGTAAAGACCAAAGACCTGAGTGAATCCGTCAGCAGTATCAAGTGTTCTAATCAGAAGACAGGAGAAGAAGAGGACGATGATGTACATGACTTGTCAATACACTGGTGGGACCCCATACCCTAACCGGACATTGGTGATGCCATCATATTAGTTGTGGCCCTATTGATATATTGTTTGAGTTTCATAATCATAATATATAATTTCTGTAATTTAATATGAGAAAAAGGGAGGTTTGTGAAGGATGATTTATTTGCTTATATTCTCTGTATGAAATTACATTGTGAATTATCAAGCAGGAGGCCGAATTACTAAGATATGTATTATCTGAAAGTGATGATGATAATGCGTAAATGATTTAGTTTCGTGCAGCAGCCATCTTGTCTGGAGTTCCCATCTTGGTTTTATTGTAGTGAATAGAAAAGTCATTGTTCCTTTAATACAAGTAATGTTGATTTCGTATGTTTTATCTTTGACCTTGGTTCCCATGCGAAGATGGACAGGGAGTGAGATGGGAGTGAGATGGGGGGATGGCAAGTATGCGTGAGGGAAGGTCTCCCCATCTCCACGAGGACATTCTGTCCAAAAGAGAGATAAGAAACCTGTAAACATAATGTGTGAAGAATTATAATGATGTATCTGGGATGTATTTTATTGTATGCTTTTTACTGAATAACAAATATTGTTACATTGTCTCTGATTGGTTTACCTCAAGCCGACACCCCTTCTGAATTTCAGTTTAACAGTTTGAGTTTGGTAATAAATCCTTCAGAGGAGCATTTTGAACATTTCAGCGCGTCTGTGTGTTTTCTTCTCCTCTCTCGATATATATCGGTGAAATATCCTAATTAGGATTCTGACTAATGGAGTCTGGCCTTGAGAGTCTGTTGGGACTCGTATAAATTTCAGTCTAATATATTTTGAGCGATGGATTTCCACGACACTAGATATGCTGTTTTAGCCTCCGGAGTACAGGAATCCACCAGTCATTTATGAGCCTTGATAAGGTCTGTATTTAAGGAGTGAAATTTCTTATGATATTCCCGTCGTTTAAAATTAACATAAGAGATGATATGTCCTCTCATAACCGCCTTAGATGTGGACCAAAAAAGAGCCGTTTCATCTAGGTGGGCAATTTTGTCATCTACATAATGAGACCAGTGGACAGTCAGGTACTTGCGGAAATCCTCAGAGGTCAACAGATAGGAAGGGAACCGCCAGTTACGACTATAGGACGTTGGAGCGCCTGTGGTAAATTCCATGCATACTGGAGCGTGGTCTGATATACATATGGGCGTCAGGTCCACTGAAGTGAGTGATGGAAAAAGGGAATCCGGCATAAGAAAATAATCAATGCGAGAGTGAGTGTTGTGAACATGCGAGAAGTACGTGTATTCTCGAGAGGAGGTGCGGGTTACACGCCAGGGATCACACAAGGACAGGTGTTCCATGAGTGTAAGGAGTACTGAGGCCCCTGCGTGGTCCTGTGTGGTCGGCTTGGACCGGTCAATGTCTGAGTTCAAGGTGAGGTTAAAGTCGCCTCCCAGAATCAGAGTGTATGTTTGTCTCTGTAATAGGAAAGTGAAAAGAGAGGAGTAAAAGTCTGCGTTCGGGTACACGGGTGCGTAGATGTTAACCAGGCTATATCTGTACGTGTTGATAGTAGCGTCAATGTAGAGGAAATGTCCCCCCGGTTCTGAGTATGTGTCATGAACCGTCAGGTCCAGAGATTTATGAAAGAGAGTCGCCACCCCCCTAGATTTGGAAGTGTAAGAGGCCGTGTAACAGTCACCCAACCACGGAGCCTTCAGTGAACCCCCCGCGCCCTCTCGCCAGTGTGTCTCCTGTAAAAAGATGACATGGGGTCTCAGTCGCTTTAAGTGAGTTACGACCTTTTTACGCTTGACCACGGCAACGTTCCAGCTGACCATTCGTAGTGTGGAAGGTGTGACGACAGGTGTGTCTAGAGTGCTATAGAGGGTACTCATCCTATCCCAGTAGGGGCGATCTTAGAGTGGAGGTGCGAAGTGGTACAAAGTCGGGGTCCACTGTCCCAGCAAGCAGTAGATCCCACGGTGTAGTGACCTAGGAGGATAACACGTGTCCGGGGAAGAAGGGGGTAGGAAAAAACCTGAGTTAAGAGAAAAACATAGGTAAATAATATGAACAATATGTGCACCACATAAGAACAAAAGTCAGCAATGCAAAGAATAATAAAAGAAAACAATAGCAGCATTACAGTGCAAGTACGCAACATGCGGAAAGGCACTGAAAAATATGGAGTAGATGAGTCCCCAAATTCTCACAGGATGATGACAGGTCAGTCAGGGGCATCTCTGAGGAAGTGACGTCGAGCTGCTCCAGGATCCTCTTAGATGTTGGTTCAGCCATTTTCAGTCACCTTGAGCTTAGCCGGGTACAGAAGTTGGAACCGTATTCCCTTCTCGTGCAGATGGCGACATATTGGCGTGAACGCCTTTCGTTTCAAGGAGACGGCTGAGGAGAAGTCCTGGAAAATAAGGAGTTTAGATCCTCTGACCTGCAAGTTCCTGTCGTGTCTGTAAGCCCGTAAGACACGTTCCTTGATCGCCCAGTTCAGATATTTCGCTATCACTGGGCGAGGTCTGCTCTCTCTCCCCGCGGGGGGCCAATTCTGTGAGCACGCTCAATGCTGAACGGGTCCGGTGTAAGATCCAGTTGGAGGGCGGATGGGAGGTCTGCTGTGAGAAGCTGCATAAGATCATTGCCCACAACACTTTCAGGAATTCCCACAAAGCGGAGATTGTTCCGCCTGTCCCGGTTCTCCAGGTCTTCCAGCTTATCTCTCAGAATGATTTCTGCATTTTGGTGCTGAGCCACCGAGTTCTCCAGATCAGACACTGTGGTTTCGCATGCCAGCACACGATTTTCCAGGTCCGCTATTTTTTGGGCGTTTGCAGTAATCTGTGCCAGTGCCGAGTTGATGGAGGTGTGAATCAGATCCAGTCTCCTGTCAAATAAAGGCATCATTAAGCGAGACACCTCTTCCGCTACTGCAGTGGCGTGATGATGATCCATAAGCGGAGAGGACATAGGACTGTCAGCCGGCGATAGGTTCGGTGGAGTGATGTCACTGGATTGTAGAAGTTCAGGTGAATGAGGACAAGACAGCGGTGCAGACGGAGTCTGAGGAGGTCGAGGCCCCTGTTTATCTTTACCGGTTTTTCCCTTCGGCATCGTTTCTGTTTTAGGGTTGGTCCCTTGAGATTGCCTAGTAAGACGTGGAGGCTGAGCGTGTCTATGAAGAAATTTGTCCATTATCAAGACAGGGAGAGAGATGGAAGGGCTGGATTAGGTCTGGCGGATCGTCTCCTACATTGCAGAGTTACGGCATCAGCATGGTATCAGAATGTGCAATGTAAAGAACAAAAAAGTGGTGCAACAGATAGGACTAGGATGACCACTAGATGGCAGCAACGTCACACGCATTCAGCTATTACTGAGGCCAGATGATAGTGAAGTATGAGCAGTCAGGCCAGTACAACAGATAGGACTAGGACGACCACTAGATGGCAACAACGTCACACGCATTCAGCTATTACTGAGGCCAGATGGGTACAACTGATAGGACTGGGACGACCACTAGATGGCAGCAACGTTACACGCATTCAGCTATTACTGAGGCCAGATGATAGTGAAGTATGAGCAGTCAGGCCGGTACAACAGTTAGGACTAGGACGACCACTAGATGGCAGCAACTTCACACGCAGTCAGCTATAGACACTCAAAATGTCCGCCAACCACCCTGCACGATGCCCGGAGCCGAGTTAAGATGCGGCCCCTCAGGATGCCCCGCCTCCGGAAGTCGGCTTTTTTTATTTTCAATAAAATGGTTAACAAGGGTTGTGTGAGGTTTTTTTAGTTCAATAAAATATTTTTTCTATGTCTGTATTTTTTTTCAAACTTTATTACTAGCGCCTTAGTAATGGACGCCGGCTGATTGACAGCATCCATTACTAAGACAGGGCTTAGTGTTAGCCGGTGCAGAGGCGAACACTAAACCCCATTATTACCCCGGTACCCACCGCCACCAGGGGTACTGGGAAGTGTCGGGTACGATCCAGTACCTGACCATCTGTAGTGATGATCGCGTACTGGGGCGGCCGCAGGCTGGTATTATCAGGAGGGGAAAGCCCAAAAACAGTGGGTCTTCCAACCCTGGTAATGCTAGCCTGCTGCTATGTTGTATCTGGCTGATTATGAAAAATGGGGGGGGGGGGGGGGGGGGTGCCGCATCCCCTTGTTTACCGGGCAGGGTGCTGTACAATTGGTTGTGGATGTGTCTGGTACTACAGGTCAGTCCTATTCACTTGAATGGGACTAAGCTATAGTGAGCTGCAGTACCAGGCACATCCACAACAAAATATATAGCACCGTTCCTAGTAAAGAAGAAGGGAGCACTGCAGTCCCTTCAGTCAGATGATTTGTGGGGTGTCGAGAATGGGAACCCCCCATCTGATATTGATGGTCTATGCTAAGGAAAAGTGCCGGAACACCCCTCCTTTAAGTGTGTCTGTAAATGCAAAAATGAATTACAGCGACGAGTTGCCAACGAATTAATTTCCAGGTCTAGTGTCAGCAGTGCATCGGAGATGGTGTCCCATTGACAACACTTCCTGCTTTTTATCGTTGTCATAGGAACAATGGGGCAACATTTTGTAATGCAAATCCCTTTTCTGGAAGAGTTCAGTTGATAAATGTGCACTAATGTCACTATGACATTGGACATATGTCCATCGGAAGTGGGCATATTTTCATGGAGAAACCTGACCAGACACTGATGATGCTCAGACCTGAATTGCAGTTGCGATTGTCCTCATCACATAATCCCGCCATAGCATTCACAATGTAATTGTCTCTATCACAGGCACAAAGGGAGGAAAGAGCGACAGTAATGTGTGGCTTGGCTAGTGCACTGCAGCAAAAGTTTCAAAATCTACCCCTTTAATAATACTATTTATATGGTATCATATATTGCTAAAAATTATTATTCTGTATGACGCACAAATAGGACATACTTTGTCCAGATAGTGTCATACAGAGCCCACATAAAGCCATATGTCGGCTACATATAGCCAGAGTGCATACATACAGCTATACTGAGCCCACATGGTGCCCAGTGTGACAAAATAGTATGAAGCCCTACAGAGCCCACATAGTTATACTATATAGTGCCCAGAGAGTTCCATATTTTGCCCAGATAAATACTACCTACAGTCACCAGTGACACAGTGCCCCCATCACAAAGCCATTCCTGTACCAAGAAATAACACTTCTGCACCGTGCTGGTGAGCTATGCAGCGCTCTAATTTATTATTCATTTATGTTGTTTATATAGGGCCAACATCAGTCCCTGTCCATAATGGGGTTCACAATCTAATTTCCCCATCTGAAAAAACGGATTATGGAGAGGATACCTTGGATAGTGGGACAGCACTTGAAATCCGGAAGTTTCGAAACTGTTTCGAATCTGCCAGGGGCGTAGCTTAGGGGCAGGTGGAGAATGCGCCCTGTGGGCTGGGTGCCAAGGGAGGGGGGCACCAACAAGCTACTTTGCCTTGGCCTGGGTATTTAGATACAAGGCTAGGGAAGTGGACTAAATCCTTGCCCTGGGTAAAGCATAAAACATCAATCTGTGCTACTAAATACAATCACAGAATTACATTTTGTGAACAATATTTTTTCTATTACATAATTGCCACCATTATAGCTTTCGGTGACCGATACCCAGTTGTCCCAAACTCCCGAATGGGAGTTTTAGGTGGAAATGTTTTTATAGCTTGTGTAAAAGAATTACTCATGTGACTGACGTCTGATTTTTTTTTACAGTGGGTCATTTTGGTAACTTCTACGCCTCATTAGACGCTTCACTGATGTGCTGTGTGTATGGGTGGCAGGGAACTATCTTAATCACCTACATAGTATCCCCTAGATGGATTATCAGTCGGATAGACAGATGGATTAGATATATATGTAGCAACAAATAGGAAGAAGATGTTATAATTGGAGGAGGTCTCCTTGGTAGATGTCTTGTGTGTTAGGGAAGTAGCCAGATGACATCTACATGTCAAATAACATCATGATGAACACAAACGTGTCTAAGCTTACCGAGCTTTGCTTCAGAATATTGCTTTGCTTGTTCGGAATCTTGGGAAATTCGTCTTTATTATTTTTCACAATACCCACTGTGAATCGTAGGATTGAACCATACAAGATTCTTCTCATCAACCTTGCATTATCAGACCTTCTTACAAACTGCATGGTGGACATTCCCGGCCTCTTGGTGGAAATGTATGGAACTTGGTTTTTGGGGGACACATACTGCAAGGTATTTTGGTTCATCGCCAGCCTTTCGATCACCAACAGTATTCTTACGGCTCTAGCCATGAGCATCTTCTGGTTTCAGA
Organism: Rhinoderma darwinii; assembly: GCF_050947455.1. Classification (NCBI taxonomy): domain Eukaryota; kingdom Metazoa; phylum Chordata; class Amphibia; order Anura; family Rhinodermatidae; genus Rhinoderma; species Rhinoderma darwinii. Next base: position 621,422,293 of record NC_134687.1, read on the forward strand.
AGTTAATTGGAAGCAAGCCCATAAACGGCAACATCCTCCGGTCAACGGAGCTTCGACTCTTGAGGATATTTGTCTCTCTCGGCTGGTTGATCTCTGTTACTTTTAGCATCCCATTCTTGTTTTTTTCCAGTGTGTATATGATGAAGGACGAGGGTGAGGAGCGGGACCAGCCGATGACCACTCAAAGCATTTTTGGATGTGAGGACACGTTTCCTTCCAGGTCCCAAAAACATGTCTATATGGTCCTATATCTGGTTCTCGCCAATGCTCTTCCCATTCTTGGAATGTTTTTTATCAACGTCAAAATCATCATATATTTGATACGCAATAGGAGACGTGTTTCAGCCCAGATATGTACAAAAACAAAAGCAATTTCAGCCGAGAAAACTTCGGTGACCGATTGTGGAGACAATGGAATGACCAAGTGCCAACACACTGGAGGGCAAGGAGGAAAAAGGCTTTCTAAGCAGTTGGTGTCTGGTGTATCCTCATTTGCTAATGGACTTGAGTTTGTTTCAACACAAACATTCCAGATAACTTCTGAAGATCCAGCGAGAGACAGTATTAAGAACTTTGGCAAGGGACAACTCATCAAGCAAGTCTTAATTTCACTGGAAAAAGACACAATAGATGACGAAGACCATAAACATCCACCTGCAAGTATGATTTACAATCCTTGCAACTATAAGGAAAGTAACCAGACCACAGTAATCTATGACCTCAAAGCTACTCACTTAGTTCTTGCCTCTGAAACATATAATACAGGTGAGGCCTACTTCCCTAGCTTTACCTGTTCTCAGGACCAGTACATTATGGGAAATACCAAGGAGAAGCTCCCTGAGCTCCTTAAGACCTTAGGCAGTAAAGGTCGGTTGGCAGCTAAGACTCCAAAGATACCTCGCTCCCACGACACAGATCAGAGCCGCCATAAGCATCATGGCAGTTGTCGGAGTGTTTTTAATATTCTGGGTGACACATTTGACTCTACGAATCAAAGAAGACACCAGTAGGTCCCATCATGTCATCGATACTGCGAGTCTAATAGCCGCATCCTACACCACAATCATACCCTATATATTTATCTACAGTATGAAAAAGTGTCCATGTGGTCAACAGATGAGTCTGCAATCATAGTACTTTACCATTTGGGGAATCAAGTCTTCATTCTGTTTCTTGGAAAGCTGGATGACAAACATTATAACCATCATTACTGCTCCCATAGACCTGGACACCTAGAGCCCTGGATGATAAGTTTACCTACAGGAATTATGCAGCCAGAGGCGTAACTAGGACTTATAGGGTCCCATAGCCACCTAAATCAACGTAAATGAAAGAGAGAGCTCTATATATATATATATATATATATATATATATATGAGAGATATGAGAGAGATAGATATGCAAGAGATAGATATGCGAGACAGATATATGAGAGAGATATATATATATATATATATATATATATAAGAGAAAGAGAGAAGAGAGAGCGCCTCTTATTGTCTATTTGATTGCATATAAGGGACTGATGCATCTTATAGCTCACAAATATTGGTCAGATATTAGATTGATGATAAATAGATAAGACAGAAAGATATGAGATCGATCGATCGACTACGTAGCTTTGCTTTCTGCTGGTGTTTTGCATATTTAGTATTCGAGTCTTTATCTTGTATTGTTCTTAATACTTGGTTGTTTAAAAAAAACAAAACAAATAACTAGTGAACATGAGTGCTTATGTCTTTCCTGTTGTGTTGTTACAAATGCCATTCACCTGTTATATCTTTTTCTGAGAACGTCGGATGAAAACTAATTCTCACAGCTTTCTATACAGGGGTTGTCATGAATTAGGAAGAACGGCTGCTTTCCCCCCCCCCCCCCCCAAAAAAAAACCAGCACCACCCTTGTATATGGACTGTCTGATACGAAATAATACGAATTAATAAACTGCACCGAAATTACGTAAAAGACGCCCCGCAAAACGCGAGTACATGCAATTACGTCTGAAATTCAGGAGCTGTATTCTCCGGAAAACAGCGCCGTAATTTCAGACGTAGCTGCAGTTATCGTGTGCACATGCCCTTAGAGTTATACTGCACTTATTGGCTCCTTAATGATCTATGATAGGGGAAAATAATGAGCGGATTACATTAAAGCAGATTTGTCATCAGGATATGCTGTTCTATTTATAACACATCAGTTGAGCGTTTAGACAATAGCAAGATTGGAGGTTTTCTTCAGTGCACAGCCTGCCATATGTATGCACGACTGGAGCCGGAGTTCCTGGGTGAATATCTCTGTGGCAGATGTGAGCATGTTGTTCACCTGGAAGCTCACATAAGAAATCTGGAGGATCAGAATGCAACACTGAGGGCGATAGACAATCTTGATCGGAGCATGCTGCTCAAGGAGCATGCAGTTTGTGGGGTAGAACTTGAGGGTGAAGACATGGGTGAGCAGGATCAGGTAAGTAGCTGGGTTAATGTAGTTAGGGGCAGTACAAAGGGGTCCAAGAAAAGGAAGGCCAATCCTGTTTCTGATATTCCAAGCAAAATTGCCAAGTTGGGTGATGATGCGAGGGTGTCGGTCTCAGAAATGGCAGCCCTAGTGGATACGTATCTCCCTAACAGCCGGGAGAACAGCCCAGCTAGTAGTCGGCGGGATGGTAATGCAGGTAAGCCAAGACAATTGGTAGTTGTAGGGGATTCTATAATCAGAAAGACGGATAGAATAATTTTTCACCAAGACCGCCTCAACCGAATGGTTTACTGTCTCCCTGGTGCCAGGGTTTGGCATGTGGTGGAACGGGTGAACAAATTGCTGGGAGGGGCTGGGGATGATCCAGCTGTCGTGGTCCATGTGGGTACCAACGACAGAATAAATGGTAGGTGGAGGAGCCTTAAGAATAATTTTAAAGAACTAGGCTACAAGCTGAAGGGAAGGTCCTCCAAGGTAGTATTCTCAGGAATACTGCCTGTGCCATGCGCATCACAGGAAAGACAGCGGGAGCTCAGGGAGTTAAATGCATGTTTTTTTTTAGTTAAACAGTTAGTGTATAAATGATTAAACATTGTTCTAATTTTTTTAATTTTTTCACGTCGCTCGGCCGAAGACTTTCCATTTGGACTGTGTGGGAGCGGCGGCGTACAGCATAGTGAATGGAACGTGTCCCGTTCGCATTCTCTATGGGGCTGTATGTGCCATATTCCATGTCTGTATGTGTCGTTAAGCGACACATACAGAGATGAAAAAAAAATGGCAGCCCCCATAGACAAGAAAAAGTGCAAAAATAAAAAAAGTAAAACACAAACACACAAATAAAGCATTTTTTAATAAAACACTAAAAGCAAATTGATATAAAAAAATGTTTTTTCGCGACACCCGTCCTTTAAGTCTTGGTGTAGAAGAGAAGGCTTTGGGTTCCTAGAGCACTGGGCTGACTTTTCATTGGGGTACAAACTGTATTCTGAGATGATTTGCACCTAAATGGAAGGGAGTCCGCTGTGCTGGGAGAGAGAATTCTAGCTGGGGTGGTGGAGTATTTAAACTAGGGCTGAGGAGGGAGGCCAATGTAGAAAATAAAGGAGCAGTCAGGTTAGACAGGGGTCAGACTATATTGGTGGAGGGTGAAAGACTGTGGGGAGAGGACTAGGCAACAGGATAAGGAGATCCTTTAGTTACAAAACAGCAATGAAAATGCCCAAATAATGTCAAATAACCACATTTCTCATACTGAAAGTGAAACATTTAAAGGCAAGTTAAAGTGTATGTTCACAAATGCCAGAAGTCTAGCAAGCAAAATGGGGGAGCTGAAAGAAAATATAGATATAGTTGGTGTTGCTGAAACATGTCTGGACTCTCCACATGACTGGGCTGTAAATCTACAGGGTTTTACGTTTCAGAAAGACAGGGCGAATAGGAAAGGCGGTGGTGTATGTCTGTATGTGAGAAGTGATATGAAGGCGGTGGTGTATGTCTGTATGTGAGGAGTGATATGAAGGCGGTGGTGTATGTCTGTATGTGAAAAGTGATATGAAGGCGAGTGTGAAAGAGACAGAGGGTGACGATTGTGAGGAGGTTGAAACCTTGTGGGTGGAATTACAAAGGGAGGTAAACACTGAAAAAAAATGACTTTTGGTGTAATCTATAGACCCCCCAAGATAACTGAGGAGATGGAAGGTCAGCTATATAAACAGATGGAGCGGACAGCACAGGGGGGTACTGTAGTGATAATGGGAGATTTTAATCACCGGGATATTAATTGGTGTCATGGTTCGGCTTCAACTGCAAAGGGGAGACATTTCCTCAACCTGTTGCAGGACAATTTTATGGGCCAGTTTGTGGAAGTCCCGACTAGAGGTAAAGCTCTGTTGGATCTGGTCATTTCTAATAATGCAGATCTTGTTGGGAATGTCAATGTTCGTGAAAACCTCGGTAACAGTGATCATAATATAGTTATATTTTACCTATACTGTAAAAAACAAACGCAGGCGGGGAGGACAAAAACACTTAATTTTAAGATGGCCAATTTCCCCAGGATGAGGACTGAAATTCAGGATATAAACTGGGAAGAACTAATGTCAAATAATGGGACAAATGATAAATGGGAGATTTTCAAATCTACTTTGAGTTATTATAGTGCAAAATTTATTCCTATAGGTAACAAATATAAACGACTAAAATTAAACCCCACATGGCTTACACCTGCTGTAAAAAGAGCAATACAGGACAAAAAAAAAGGGCATTTGAAAAATACAAATCTGAGGGTACAGCTGTAGCCTTTGGTATTTATAAAGAGCTTAATAAAATTTGTAAAAAGGTAATAAAATCAGCAAAAATACAAAATGAAAAGTAAAACAAATCCCCAAAAATTCTTTAAGTATATAAATGCAAAAAAGCCAAGGTCTGAACATGTGGGACCCCTAGATAGTGGTAATGGGGAGTTGATCACAGGGGATCAAGAGAAGGCAGAGTTACTAAATGGGTTCTTAGCTTCTGTATATACAACAGAAGAAAGAGCAGCTGATGTAGCCGGTGCCAGTGCTGTTAATATATCAGTTGGTATACTGAATTGGATGAATGTAGATATGTTCCAAGCTAAATAAAATAAATGTACACAAGGCTCCGGGACCAGATGGGTTACACCCTAGTGCTCTTAAGGAGCTTATTTCAGTTATTTCTGTCCTCCTCTTCATCATATTTAGAGATTCTCTAGTGACTGGCATAGTGCCAAGGGACTGGCGCAGGGCAAATGTGGTGCCTATTTTCAAAAAGGGCTCTAGGTCTTCCTCAGGTATTTACAGACCAGTAAGTTTAATATCCATAGTGGGGAAAATGTTTGAGGTGCTATTGAGGGACTATATACAGAATTATGTGACAATAAATAGCATTATAAGTGGCAGCCAGCACGGTTTTACTAAGGACAGAAGTTGTCAAACTAACCTAATCTGTTTTTATGAAGAGGTGAGCAGAAGCCTAGACAGGGGGGCCGCTGTGGATATGTTTTTGGACTTTGCAAAGGCATTTGACACTGTCCCTCATAGACATCTAATGGGTAAATTAAGGACTATAGGTTTAGAAAATATAGTTTGTAATTGGATTGAGAATTGTCTCAAGGACCGTATCCAGAGAGTTGTGGTCAATGATTCCTACTCTGAATGGTCCCCGGTTATAAGTGGTGTGCCCCAGGGTTCAGTGCTGGGACCACTATTATTCAACTTATTTATTAATGATATAGAGGATGGGATTAATAGCACTATTTCTATTTTTGCAGATGACACCAAGCTATGTAATATAGTTCAGTCTATGGAAGATGTTCGTGAATTGCAAGCGGATTTAAACAAACGAAGTGTTTGGGCATCAAGTTGGCAAATTAAGTTTAATGTAGATAAATGTAAAGTTATGCATCTGGGTACCAACAACCTGCATGCATCATATGTCCTAGGGGGAGCTACACTGGCGGATTCACTTGTTGAGAAGGATCTGGGTGTACTTGTGAATCATAAACTAAATAACAGCATGCAATGTCAATCAGCTGCTTCAAAGGCTAGCAAGATCTTGTAGTGTAATAAGAGGCATGGACTTGCGGGACAGGGATGTAATATTACCACTTTACAAAGCATTAGTGAGGCCTCATCTAGAATATGCAGTTCAGTTCTGGGCTCCAGTTCATAGAAAGGATGCCCTGGAGTTGGAAAAAATACAAAGAAGAGCAACGAAGCTAATAAGGGGCATGGAGAATCTAAGTTATGAGGAAAGATTGAAAGAATTAAACCTCTTTAGCCTTGAAAGAGACGACTAAGGGGGGACATAATTAATTTATATAAATATATTAATGGCACATACAAAAAAGATGGTGAAATCCTGTTCCACGTAAAACCCCCTCAAAAAACAAGGGGGCACTCCCTCCGTCTGGAGAAAAAAAGGTTCAACCTGCAGAGGCGACAAGGCTTCTTTACTGTAAGAACGGTGAATTTATGGAATAGTCACCACAAGAGCCGTCACAGCAGGGACAGGAGATGCTGCAAAAAAGGGTTAGATCATTTCCTAGAACAAAAAAATATAAGCTCCTATGTGTAGACATTTTTACCTTCCCCTTTCCCATCCCTTGGTTGAACTTGATGGACATGTGTCTTTTTTCAACCGTACTAACTATGTAACACTAAGAAAGAATACAACACTCGCAGTTATGAGCCTGGAGCTCAGCTGTTAGGGGTGTGTCTGACAAGAAGCTTATCGACGGTTTCCAATAACAACCATCAGAATTGTGAATGTAGCTCTAGAGTATATACAAGCACACTAGATCAGGACAAGATAAGTAATGTAATGCGTTTACAAAGTGACTCCACAAGATTTTGGGCTGGGTCTGTGAGAATTTGTGCCCATTCAGCTGAAAGAGCACTTGTGAGGTCAGACACTGATGTTGGGGGAGGGGGCCTGGATCAGTCGACTTTCCAATTCATCCCAAAGCTGTTGGATGGGATTGGGTCCGGGCTCTGTATAGCCACTTGAGTTCCTCCACACCAAACTCATCAGCCCATATCTTTATGGATCGCATTGTGCGACTGGGGCACAGTTATGTTGGAACAGGAAAGGGCCAAACCCCAAACTGTTACCACAAAACTAGAAGCTACAATCATCTAAAACGTCTTTGTATGATGTGGCTTTAACATTACCCTTCATTGGAAATAAGGGGCCAAACCCTGAAAAACAGCCCCAGACTATTACCCTCCCTCTACCACTTGTTACAGTAGTCGATATGCATTCTGGTTGGTAGTGTTCTCCTGGTATCTGCCAAACCAAGATTCATCCATCAGGCTGCGAGATAGTGGGTCGCCATTCTGCCCTCCAAAGAACACGGTGCACCAGAATCCAGTGACGACGTGCTTTACACCACTTCAGCTGACGCTTGGCATTGTGATTGACCATGGAAACTGTTTTATGAAGCTCCAGATATACAGTTCTGGTGCTGATGTCACTTCCAGAGGCCGTGTGGACCTCTAGTGAGTGATATAATAGAGGATAAGCGACTTCATGCATCACACACGTCAGCCCTGCTCTGACTATGCGTGGACTACCGCTTCGTGGCAGAGCTGTTGTTACTCCTAGACACTTCCACTTCACAATAATAACACTTACGTGTGACCAGGGCAGATCTAGCAGACAATAATAGCACCTACAGGTGACCGGGCAGATCGATAAGATAAGAATAATAATAACAGTACTTACAGGTGACCGGGGCAGATCTAGCAGCTATTAATAGCACTTACAGTTGACCAGGACAGATTTATCAGATAAGACTTACAGGTGACCGGGGCAGATATAGCAGATAATAATAACACTTACAGGTGACTGGGCAGATCTAGCAGATAACACCACTTACAGGTGACCGGGCAGATCTAGCAGATAATAATACTTACAGATAATAATAGCACTTGGGCCAATCAAGCTGATTAGAAATTTTACAAGCTTACTCGTGGAAAAGGTGCAGCCTGCAAGTGAATTAAACTATCAAACAGCACAGGTTCAATGGAGGTATGATTTAAATGTTCCTACATTTACACATCACCTACTGCCCAAGGAGAACCAGTTTTTTTTTCCCTCCCCTATTTTAACCTCGTATTATTTACCTCACCTCCTGTAAAGCTGGCCACCAGACATGAGATAGACCATAGGCAGACCAAGGCCCAGCTAAGTTTTGTGAGCGCTTCGACAATCTGATATCTGTGGTGGTCATACACATAAGATTAACAGCAGATGTTAAGGAGGCCATAAACTTTACATAGCGGTCGACTGAAAGCTATTCCTCCAAACACATTTTAATTAGGGGAATAAGTCGCAGCCAAAAACCTGTAATCTCCTGCGGGATGAAATCCCACGTGCCCGAACCTTCTTTCCCCCAACACTTGCCTTTAGGCGGGATTCACACGACCGGGTCGTTCCCGAGCCCGAGTGTCGGCCGGTAAAATTGGCCATTTTGCCCGGCCGGTTTGCATAAAGTTTTGCACCCGTTCCGGGCAGATCTGGACAGTGACATCAGCGGCAACTCCTGAAGGGGAATCCCCATGTGCTCGGGGATTCCGCTTCAGGAGTTTCCCCTGATGTCACTGCCCAGATATGGACAGAGACATCAAGCGCTCTGTCCAGGAGCGGAATCCCCGAAAACACGGGGATTCCGCTCCTTCAAGGAGCTAAAGTGCGGCTAGCACATAGCAGAGCGGGGAGATACCTCCCCGCTCTGCTATAGTGGGGTCGCTACAGTAGTAGCAGCCGCAGCAGCTGCTAGCGGCGCCATCGAAGGTGTCGGCGGGCCAGGGCGCTTTTAAAACAAGCAGGGGAAGGGAGCCAGCGCAGCGCTCCCTCCACCTGCTGTACACCCCGGCCCTGCCACACAGTGTACAGCGATGCCATTCATCCGAATGGCATCAACTCCTCCTCCTCACATGCACTCTGCGCTGTGAGGAGGAGGAGATAGAGCGCAAGCTCCGGAAAACCCGGCCATCACTCGGGACACATCCCGGTGATGGCCGTGTATTACCCGGCCCCATAGACTTCTATGGGAGCCGGGCGCCCGGGCGAAGATGGAGCATGTCCCATTTTTTGACGGCCGGTTTTCCCGGCCGTCAAAAAATCGGTCGTGTGAATAGCCCCATTAGGGGTCTATTATTCCTAATGCAGCCGGGTGCCGGCCGATTTATGAACGGCCGGGAAACCCTGCCGTGTGAATGAGGCCTTAGGGAAGAGTCGGGACACCACTATGCACATTATTAAGCTGGATCTGCCACGGTTCTGTAGAGAAGTATCTCATGTCTATGGCCCGCTTTAGGGCCTTATTCACATTGTGTTTGCAGTGTACATTCAGCGCATATACTGACTTTGTCCATAGATCCCAATGGGTCTGATAGATACCTAAAGAGTTTCTTTTAACGTCTGCCAGGCTGGTATACATAGCTTAACTTTTTTTTTTTTTTTGCTGTATAGGAAAGTGAAGCCTTATATTTTTTGCACTGGAGGGGACGTATGCAACAGTATGGCAGATGTCAAGAGCATTTCCCAATATATATGTCAACTACAATGTGAATAGAGCCTTAGATTGTATCTGATCAAGGGAGTTTGCATCGGTTTTCTCCCACACTCCAAAGACATACAGATAGAATAGGACAGTGAGCCCCTCTGCAGACAGTGAGGGGGGCCATTTTCTGTACAGCGCTGCGGGATATGTTGGTGCTTTATAAGCAATATAAAGAAAACAAGAAGTGGTACTACAGTATGGAAGTCTTTCCGGAAAAAGCAAGCCACAAATGGATCACATTCTAGATTTAGATTTAATCAGGATTTATTCCATTTAGGGACAGAGAAAAAAACTTGATGTGTTCGGTGTTAAACCAGTTGGTTTTATTTACATAACTTCTGGTCTGATTGAAGAGTGCAGAATACAAAATATGGATGCGCTGCCGTCCTCCGATCCCGTCCAAGTGCTCGTTGTTTTCCACTATCGTCGGCTCGGTTCGAGGTAGTTTCCGAATAACCAGTTAAAAAAACGTCATCTCAAGGACTAGTTAAAACCTAACCTTTCTATTTTGGCTTGCAAAGATTTGAAGTTTCCTACGGCCGCTTGTACCGCCAGCGTGGGTTCCATTGAATGGAGCTCGACTAGATAGAGTGAGATGGCATCCAGACAGACCATGTTAAACAGCCGCCTAAAGGGAATAGATACTTCGGTTAGGCTCATAATCTTTAAAGGGGTATTCTGCTTACAAGTTATCCCCTATCTGTAGGTAACTTACTGATCGGTGGGTATCCGACAGCTGGCGCCCCCACTGTTTACGAGAACGGGGGCCCCGTACCCCCCGTTTGAACGGAGCGGCAGGTCACTCACGCGCACCGCCGCTCCATTCATTCTCTATGGGAGCGCCGGAGATAGCAGAGTGCAGCGTTTGGCTATTATCTCGTAAACGGTGGGGGTGCCAGCTGTCGGGCAGACACGCATCAGCAAGTTTCTCCCTTTCCTACGGATAGGGGGGTAACTTGTTGTAACCGGAATACCCCTTTAGGTTATATTTCAGTGTCAGCAAATGTTTTATTTTTTTTTGTATAATGAAAAAATATAGTTTTACAATTTACTTTCCGTAAAAATGCCACACTGTTTTCAAGATCTCTGCTTGCTGTTATTCAATAGGAGGTTTCATAGTTAAAGTGTAACTAAACTTTTGTAATGTCAGTGACATGTCAGAAGTTTTGAACCCAAGAGAACTGAGACCCCCACCGATCGATAAAACGAAGCGATCAGTTGAGCGATCTGTTCAGCTTTCGCCGGAAACCCAAGGTGTGTACGCACTCAATAGAAAGTCTATGAACCCGTACACCGCTCACTTAGATTTCCAAGGAATGTTGCGCAGAACCGATCAGAAACAAAGCGGCTCCGCTCTCACCCGAGTGCTTCTGCTTTGTTTTAGCGATCGGTGGGGTCTCAGTCTGACATGTCAAAAGTTTTATGAAAAGTTCAGTCACACTTTAAAATTAGTCCTGGTGATGTAATGGATGCACAGGTGCAGGGTTTGTTACAAGACACATCTGATAACTGTACTGTAAGAGCCGTGCACCTGGGTGATCATCACATGACCATGGGCAGAATTGTATCCACTAGAAGTAAACAATTAATGTTCCTATTGAAAGACAGCAAGCAGAGATCTTAAAACCTGAAAGTAGATTAGGAAATTGTATAACTTTTCATTATACAAGGAAGATTATTTATTGTATGAAACCAGAATACGCCTTTAATGGAAACAAAACTTTAAAAGGGACAGTAAACCTAGAAATGCCGGAAAAACCCACAAGGAATAAAATATTCACCAATTTCTCAGCCTGTAAATCTTTCTGCAGAAATGTGACCGCTGCAGGGAATATGTAGTATTATATGAACCCCACTCAAATCAGTGGGTGACAATGCAATACAAGGATGTGAAAGAGACCATGACGTTTATAATGGGGCATATCTATTTATTAAGACAATCTATTTAACCCCTTGAACTCCAAACCATTTTTGTTTTTTTTTCGATTTTCACTCCCCGCCTTCCATGAATGTAACTTTTTACTTTTCCGTCAATGGAGTGGTGGAAAGGCTTGGTTTTTTTTTTGCGGGAGGAGTTGTAGTTTGTATTAGCTTTTTAGATTTAAAGTGCCATATAATGTACTGGGAAACTGAAAGAAAAATTAAGGTGGGGTGGAATTGGTCAAAAACTGAGATTCCTCCATTTTTTGGGGTGTTTTGTATTTAAAGAGGCTCTGTCACCAGATTCTCAAATCCCTATCTCCTATTGCATGTGATCGGCGCTGCAATGTAGATAACAGTAACGTTTTTTTTTTGTTTTTTTAAAAACGTTCATTTTTGGCCAAGTTATGAGCTATTTTATATATATGCAAATGAGGTTTGAAATGGACAACTGGGCGTTTTTTCTTCCGTTATGTCCAACTGGGCGTGTATTGTGTTTTTAACTGGGCGTGTTTACATGTATGATGCTGACCAATCAGTGACCAGTCAGCATCATACACTCATCTCCATTGATTTACACAGCAGCGATGTGCAGCCACATACAGATTAACGTTAATCAAGTGTCCTGATAATGAATACACATGACCATCCAGCCTGGACGTCATGTGTATTCATTATCAAGACACTTCTGAATCTTTTCTGTGAGACTCCGGAAAGGGAAGCGAAATCTCGCGAGATTACGGAGGTAAACGAGATTTAGTTTCACTTGCTGCAAATCTCACAGAAAAGATTCAGAAGTGTCAGGATTCTGAATACACATGACGTCCAGGCTGGATTTCATGTGTATTCATTATCAGGACACTTGATTAACGTTAATCTCTGTGTATGTGGCTGAACATCGCTGCTGTGTAAATGAATGGAGATGAGTGTATGATGCTGACTGGTCACTGATTGGTCAGCGTCATACACGTAAACACGCCCAGTTAAAAACACAATACACGGCCAGTTGGACATAACGAAAAAAAAACGCCCAGTTGTCCATTTCAAAGCTCATTTGCATAAATATAAAATTGCTCATAACTTGGCCAAAAATGAACGTTTTTTAAATAAAAACACTTTACTGTTCTCTACATTGCAGCGCCGATCACATGCAATAGGAGATAGGGATTTGATAATCTGGTGACAGAGCCTCTTTAAGGCGTTCACCGTGCAGTGAAAACAACAAATTAACGTTATTCTGCGCTCAATACGACTACGGTACCACCAAATTTATATAGTTTTTTTTTTAATGTTTTGCTCCTTTTACAAAGAAAAAACTATTTGTTAAAAAAAATAATTAATTGTATTACCATATTCGGAGAGCCAGTACTTTTTCATTCTTTCGCCGATTGAGCGACGAAAGGGCTTATTTTTTGCGGTTTTGGTTTTTATTGGTACCATTGTTTGGCACATACGACCTTTTCATCACTTGTCACATTGTTTTTAGTGCCAAGTTGACCAAAAAACATACATTCTGGCGGTTTCATTTTTTTTTTTAGTTACGACGTTCACCGTGCGAGTTAAATAATGTTATATTGTAATAGTTCCGACTGTGACGGACGTTGCGATACCAGACTTTATGAAACTTTTTTTTACACTTTTTATTAGTCCCACCAGGGGATTTGAAGTAGCGATCGTCAAATTGCTGGTACAATACACTGCTCCTGTTAACGCCTGTCACAGAAAGGGCTTAACAGAGGCAGAAAGAAGGCCGACCTGGGGGTCTTCATTAGGCCCCCTGAGCTGCCATGACAACCGTGGGCACCCCGCGATCGCATCACTGGTGGACCAATGGGGTATTGGAGTGGGCTGTCCCCCTCTTCCTAACTGCTTAGATGCCGCGGTCGCTGTTGACCACGGAATCTAAGTGGTTAGACGACCAGGAACAGAGTGATCGCTGTTCCTGGCCTTCAGTCCAGAGTGTCAGCTGTAATACACAGCTGACACCTGCAGCGTATGGAGGGGGCTCAATGCATGAGCCCGCGCCGTACTTCAACCCCCGCACCATGAAGTCCCGGCACGTCGTGGTGCGTCAAGGGATTGATAAACAAACTGCTCACCTTTCATGTCTTTGAACTCTGTTGGGGTCCTGTGCATATCCAGACAGCAGCACGTGTATACATTCCAGCAGATGCAAAGGTTTCTTTATTCTGGTCCAAACCGGATCCTGCATATCAAGTAAAAGGCAAACAAATATAAAAGTTTAGCTTGGAGACACTTTTCAGATAAAGTTAAAGAATTCGCCCAGGTAAGGATGGCAGCATTTTATCCACTGAATGTGTAAAGGGCCAATGATCAGCTGAAAGAGCGCTTTTACGAACACTCGTTCCTGGTCATTGCTCTGTGTGAACAGCAAACGCTTGTTCATCGGCTGCTCGCACCTTGATGCGGCCCAGAAAAAATGGTCGCTAGTCGGCAACACATCTCCCTGTGTAAACAGAAAGATGTGCTACTGCCGTGATGGAAATGTATGGGATGAACGATTGTAGTAACGATTGTTCGTCCTCATACTAACAGATCATTGCTCCTGCTATCACGCAAGTGCACTTTTACCCCTTAGCGCCAGCTCACGTATATTTACGGGGCTGTGATCACTGCGCCCCAGCAGCAACGGCTGGATCAGAGAAAACTCAGATCCCGGCCGTTTAACTGTTGTGATGCCGCAATCAATAGCGATCATGGCATCACAAGGGAGCGGTGTTTTCTTTACTAGCTTATCAAGGGGATGAGTGTTTTATGGGAACGCCCAGCGATAACCCGAGTTATTCCATTAGGGTATACCTGAGGTAAACCCTAACAGCCACGTGTGCAGCAGTAATGCCCTGGAGTAAGTAGGTAGTTCAATTCATAATAAAAAAAAATACATTGAATAGTAAAAAAGTCTCCTTGTGGGAAAAATAAAATAAAAATGTAAAGAAAGTTGAATAAATTAATTTAAAAAAAAATACACACAAAAAAAAAACATTTTTCCTCAAAAACATTGAGAAAAAAAAAAGTAATTAAAAATAAATAAATAATAATTCAGCCCCGAAACGCATAAAGCAAGCCCCGAAACGCATAAATTACGGCTTAGGCCCCATGCACACGACCGTAGATATAAACCATCTGTAAATACTGTCCGTAAATACGGATCCGTAATCAGTTCTAGGCATCCGTAAATTACCCGCATATACGTAACGGTGTCCGTAAATACGGCCCGTAGTGCATCCGTATTTACAGATCCACAAAAAGAAGAAAACCACAAATGATGTGAACATCTGCAAACCGGTCGTCACCCAGCAACGCTTCCGTAATTATGGACAGATACACATCGGTAGCCGTCCATAATTACGGAAGCGCCCATAGATGTCTATGGGGAGTCCGTGGCGTAATTACGGACAAGTATAGGACATGTTCTATATTTTACAGATAATTTTTACGGAACGGACACCCATCCATAAAAATACGGAAAGGTGTCCGTAGCCCATATAAATGAATGAGTCCGTAATTATGGATGAAAATTACGACCGTGTGCATGGTGCCTTAGTGTGCTACTGAGTGAGCGAGCGAGTTCTTGCGTGCTAGCTAGTGAGTGTGCGCTAGCTAGTAAGCGTGGGTTAGCGAGTGTGTTTTTGCGTGTGGTCTACAGGAATCTTACCCTTTCTTTAAACAGGTGATCATATACTTCAAGCAACTTGGGAACGGACACATCGATCTCTTGCATGGTCAGTGATACAAATCCGACATCCCAGTTCAAGCTGCAGACATGTTTTTCCAGATTCTTTACTAAAAACTCTACAAAACCCAAAGAAAAGGAAATGAATAGACCGTAACACACACACACACGTCTATCGGCGCTAGCCAAATCACTTGTCCGCGGATTGGTCAGCAGATCTGTGCTTGCAGATTAGCCCCATTGCACGGAATCTGCGCCAATAATGAAACATGGTGCAGAATTTACAATACCCCATTCGTAAGCATTGCCATCTGAATGTCTGCGGATTGTGTTAGGATTTAGAAGCGGAATCCCCCTCTACATTCTGACTGTGTGTGAACATGGCCTTACAATAATTTTTTGTATTTTTAGTGATGAGGACTGGTGGCACATGACTGATATACAGGAGTATAGTGAGGGGGAAACTACGTCAACCACTGACTCCAGATCCTGCTTAGGAGGCGCAGGGGGTCTGGCTGACATTTCCCCTCCTCTCTGGCATCTGTGCTGGTGCCACCTGTCAATAAGAGTCACACCCTTGGGTATCCACAAGAGCAGAGCTTCTCAAACCGCGAGGCGCCCCCTAGCTGTTGGTTTTATATAGCAGTGATCGTAAGCGGCACACTCCTCTCCCGATGCAGTGATCTTTGGTTTTGCAACATAATTGACTCCTTTTTCTATTATGGAGCCGTATGTGCCACATGTAAGAGAACGGAAGCAGAAATACGAACCCATATTCCAGCATTTTGCCTCCATTGACTTGTCTTAGTAAAGTTTTAAGGCGATTAAAAAATAAATTTCTAGAAATAGCGGAGTCTTCATAGTAACGGAAAAAAATAAATCCCAATTAGGTTTTATTGTATTTCTAATGTTTCTTTTAACTTCTTGCGGACAAAGCTATTTTTATCTTTTCTGGCTTTTCACTATACACTACCGTTCAAAAGTTTAGGGTCACTTAGAAATTTCCTTATTTTTGAAAGAAATGCACAGTTTTTTTCAATGAAGATAACATTAAATTAATCAGAAATCCACTCTATACATTGTTAATGTGCTAAATGACTATTCTAGCTGCAAACGTCTGGTTTTTAATGCAATATCTACATAGGTGTATAGAGGCCCATTTCCAGCAACCATCACTCCAGTGTTCTAATGGTGCATTGTGTTTGCTAACTGTGTTAGAAGGCTAATGGATGATTAGAAAACCCTTGAAAACCCTTGTGCAATTATGTTAGCACCGCTGTAAACAGTTTTGCTGTTTAGAGGAGCTATAAAACTGACCTTCCTTTGAGCTAGTTGAGAATCTGGAGCATTACATTTGTGGGTTCGATTAAACTCTCAAAATTGCTAGAAAAAGAGAGCTTTCATGTGAAACTCGACAGTCTATTCTTGTTCTTAGAAATAAAGGCTATTCCATGCGAGAAATTGCCAAGAAACTGAAGATTTCCTACAACGGTGTGTACTACCCCCTTCAGAGGACAGCCCAAACAGGCTCTAACCAGAGTAGAAAGAGAAGTGGGAGGCCCCGCTGCACAACTGAGCAACAAGACAAGTACATTAGTCTCTAGTTTGAGAAATAGACGCCTCACAGGTCCTCAACTGGCAGCTTCATTAAATAGTACCCGCAAAACGCCAGTGTCAACGTCTACAGTGAAGAGGCGACTCCGGGATGCTGGCCTTCAGGGCAGAGTGGCAAAGAAAAAGCCATTTCTGAGACTGGCTAATAAAAGGAAAAGATTAATATGGGCAAAAGCACACAGACATTGGACAGAGGAAGATTGGAAAAAGTGTTATGGACAGACAAATCGAAGTTTGAGGTGTTTGGATCACACAGAAGAACATTTGTGAGATGCAGAACAACTGAAAAGATGCTGGAAGAGTGCCTGACGCCATCTGTCAAGCATGGTGGAGGTCATGTGATGGACTGGGGTTGCTTTGGTGCTGGTAAAGTGGGAGATTTGTACAAGGTAAAGGGATTTTGAATAAGGAAGGCTATCACTCCATTTTGCAATGCCATGCCATACCCTGTGGACAGCGCTTGATTGGAGCCAATTTCATCCTACAACAGGACAATGACCCAAAGTACACCTCCAAATTATGCAAGAACTATTTAGGGAAGAAGCCGGCAGCTGGTATTCTATCTGTAATGGAGTGGCCAGCGCAGTCACCAGATCTCAACCCCATAGAGCTGTTGTGGGAGCAGCTTGACCGTATGGTACGCAAGAAGTGCCCATCAAGCCAATCCAACTTGTGGGAGGGCCTTCTGGAAGCATGGGGTGAAATATCTCCCGATTACCTCAGCAAATTAACAGCTAGAATGCCAAAGGTCTGCAATGCTGTAATTGCTTCAAATGGAGCATTCCAAGACCAAAGCAAAGTCTGAAGGAGAAAATTATTATTTCAAATAAAAATCATTATTTCTAACCTTGTCAATGTCTTGACTACATTTTCTAGTCATTTTGCAACTCATTTGATAAATATAAGTGTGAGTTTTCATGGAAAACACAAAATTGTCTGGATGACCCCAAACTTTTGAACGGTAGTGTATGTCACTCAAACAGTATTATCCTCCCGAGCCGTCTATCTCCTGCTAATGAGAAATTCGCCGTAAATGAGCTCCCAGTGGGGTAAACCTACGTAATGCTTCTACAAGACTGGTTGAGGAAAAATAAACCAAGATCATTTAGGAGAGAACGATTATATAAAGGTTATTCCCATCTCGGACATTTGTGCCTTATCTACAAGATATGCTATAAGAGTCCGATAGATGAAAGTCGCATCTCTGGGACTCACACCTATCTCTAGAATGGAGCCCTCCTGACCCCTGACCTACCTTTTTGTCGCTGGACTCCAACCACTGACTTAGAAGGTTGCCTGCTTTTCCGGAAACAGCAGATCGCATTTTTCTACGCCATTTCCGTAATTTTCTTTCACTTCTATGGGAGATCCAAAAACAGCGCAGCAAATATAATCGTCTGTTTCCAGGAGATCGGTTCACCTTATATGTTAGTGGCCAAAGCTCAGCAGCAGAAGGCAGGATGGGGGGTCAAGGGGCTCCGTACGAGAGATAGGTGTGGGCATCAGAAGTGGGATAGATGCATCTATCGGACATTTATGCCATAGTCACAGGTTTTGCCATAAATGTCGGAGATGGGAAAACCCTTTAAGGCCTTTTTTTAAAAATGTTCTTAAAGAGGAAGTGAATGCAATACCAAAAGCTCAGCATCTCCTCCTCTATCCTGCGCTGGAGCATAGGTGACCTGACAAATTCACTATAACCTATTCACTGCCGAAGACAAATATAATATGTAATCTCTTTAGACGCTTGCCGCAAAATTGAATGGTCTGTTAGGGTTACACCGACCAATTTTGACCGTAACAACAAGCGCCGATCAACGAGACAGCTCGTTGATCGGTGCTGGTTTGCTCCTTTCGCAAGTAGCTCTGAGCAGTAATGAACGGGGATGAGCCACCATTACTACGATCGCTCGTCCCCATACATTTCTATCACGTCAGCAGCACATTTGGAAGATGTGCTGCCGACCACGATAATATTTTCTGCTGCATAAACGATACGATCAGTTGATGAACCAGCGTTTACTTGTTCATCGGCTGATCGTTGCCCTGATTACACAGAGCAATGATCGGAAAGGAGCGCTCGTTTTCCAGCGCATTTACCCGTGTAATAGGGCCTTTACGGTCATCTCTCTCCCTGTACAGCCTCCAGCGACCCCTGGGTCACCTGCATAACCAATCACCCCCTGCACCTAAATCAGATCATTTGACGTCTCCGTTGAGATATGTGCATGTAGACACAGACATAAGTTACGTGTTTGAACTCCCCACATCCTGAACTTACATTTTTCGGAGGTCATGTTCATCTCAGGCTCTGCTCTAGGCCGACATGTAGCCACAAACATGAATTTTTATGCAATTTTTTACATAACACAATTTGATGCAAAATTATATGAAGGCGCCCAGAAGTGTAAAGTGTTATGTGCCATTTTAACAATGTGTAAACTATCTACTTTCAGAAAATATATGGGTATCGGGGCGATAATACCTATACGGCCCCATGCACACGACCGTATTTTTCATCTGGAATTACGGACCCATTCATGTGCTACGGACACATTTCCATATTTTTACAGATGGGGGTCCGTGCCGTAGAAATGATAGAACATGTCCTATTTTTTTTTTTGTCACTAATTACTACACGGACGACTCTATTGGCGCTTCCTTAATTACGGACAGCTACGGATGTGCATCCGTAGCTGTCCGTAATTATGGAAGCACTGCTTTGCAACGCCAGGGGATTACGCTAGATTCCTCCCTGTTTTTTTGTGGATCCGTAAATACGGATGCATTACAGATGTACTACTGCAAATATGCGAATGATTTACAGATTACTATAAACGACTACGAATCCGCATTTACGGATGGATGAAAAATACTGTCGTGTGCATGGGGCCTTAGGCCTCATGCACACAGCCGTGCCTGTGATTGCGGGCACTGCCGGGCCGCCAGCGGCTGTGGACAGCCGCCCGCATTTTCGGCCCGTGCTCCCATACAAAGTCCCATCTTTTGCGGTATACTTCTACGGCCCGGACACCTTCCGGTAAATAACAGGAAGGTGTCCGTGGACAATAGAAGTGAATGTGTCCGCAATTACGGACTATTTTTACAGTCGTGTGCATGGGGCCTTAACGTGGGAAAAGAAAATTGCAGCAAATTTATCAGGGAATGGCGTAGTTTAAATAGTATGGCATGTATGACACACTTGGTACCCCAGTCATGGTTGTGCTACATTGCATAACGTTCATAAATACGGTGCCCGCTGCGGGAACTCCCTGCATACAGATCCCATTAAACTCAATAATAAACCTGTGAGAAGTAATGGAGGCTGAAAGTAGTCCGAATTTGGGATTTGGAGCGCTGTAACCAAATGTTGTTAAAATGCAGATATCAATCACAACCTCCGATACATGGGACGACTGGTCTCCATCACAGCGGGACCCTCTCTTACCATGTAGCTCCCTGCTCTCGTTTATAGAGGAGAGTCCCAAGAGGGAGACGTTCCCTTTAATAATGTCTAAGTGCCCTAATAAAGCGTATAGACATCGGTTGTCTTCGAGATGACAACCCCTATAAGATCATTAGCACATAAGTACTTCTACCATGCAAGGTTATTCAAAATCAAATATTCCATAAAAAGGTCTCTCTTACCCAGAGGAAAGTAGCGCGGTGTACTGGCGTAGATCTTGCCAAGCGAGGTCAGCTTCAGATTTAATACCTGCATCCGCTCGGCAGCGTTCATTGCTATGCTGTCGTTTAATTCTAAGGGAGCAACGCACATAGATTTAGAGTACATGCACGTCTAATGGGACAAAAAAAGTCCTAAATATTGCTTCTTACTGCCAATATTAAACGGCTATGTACATATATGTATATATAATCCTCTTTAGGGTGCCAATACCATTTTATATTGCGGATTTATGGAGGTGCCAGGGGTCAGACCCCGATTAATTACACATTGATGGCAAATCCTAAAGACAGGTGATCAATTTATTTTCCAGAAGTCCTTTAATCCCCTAACAGTCATACTAAAATTAGAAAAAAAACGTCCCAAGAGCGTCTTTTTTTATTTTAGATATCGAATTTGTGCCTCATGTAAATATAATTGGCACATAATTTGGGTTCCTTTAATGTGTTGCCCAATTTAGAAAACCCACTTGTATGCACCCTATTCGGGAACTGGAGTTAATAGAGGGGGGTCCTCTGTTTAGGATCCTTATCTCTTGGTCAGAGTGGAGATAAACAACGTCTCTCTCTCTGGATAGAATATGTGCTGCGTAATACTTGATTTCCCCTGTGGAGGCGCTGCAGGGAAATTAAACACTTACTGCCAGGTTTCCCCCACAGATCACAGCTGATCACTGGGGTCCCAGCAGGACAACACTTTGTGATCATCTTATTGTCAAGGGACCCTTCTAACAAGTAGGGATTTTGCAAAGCGGAGACCTCCTTTAATGTGTACTATTTTTACTGCAGTTTTGCTGCTAGCTCTGCTCTGGCAAAACCGTGTTGTCCAAGCCCAGGTTAGAGTAAATGTGTAGGATGGGGGTTCAGAAGGTTAACAAAAATAATACAAATATACCTCTCTCTATAATTTCTTCCCATAGACTCTGAACCAAGATGGGGTCGGAATGACCGGCACAGTGAATGATCGCTAGCTTGCACTCCGAAAGCTTGAATGGATCGGCAAAATCTCCATATAACTGAAATGAAGAAAATGTTACAAGGTCTGCAGCAATGATCTCAGGACTAAATATACAATAGCTTTTGAATGTATGTGTTCTCATCGACTATCAGAAATCGTTTGTAACATGATTCTATGCATTTAAAAAACCGCTCTAAAAAGTTGGCCATGCACAGCCACCATACAAAGACGATATACCCGTGTGGCATCCATTAGTTGTGAATCTAGCAGTGCCACGGCGTTCTGCATTGACGGTTGATGGGAGAACCTTCTGATTAACGTTCCCTGGATTTGCAGCTGTATCCGAGCCACCTAAAGACAAACAGATAAGTTGTTAAAAAAAAAAGGAGGGGGGAAAAAAAAACAAAAACTTACACTATGCAAAACAAAAAAAAAAAACGTTAACCCTTTCACGGTCAAGGAAGTATGTACAACACCATGACTCTTGCTAGAATCTTAGCTAGGTGCAATATTTGGGGCTCAGCACTGGTTTGAAATTGGGGAGCAGGATGTACGTGATGAGTGGGAGGGGACGATGCAAGTGAGATCAGTAAGATCACAGCCCGTTACGGCCATCTCTCCCCCTGTACAGCCTTTCAGACTTTTAGCCACAAACATGACTTTATAGGCATAATGTTACAATTTGATACAAAATTGCATGAAGGCGCCAATTATTGTTAAGTGCTGGGTAGCATATTTACAATGTGCCAGGTATAGACTTTCATAAAATATATACGTATAGGGGTATAATATTACTTTTTTTAATTTTAGAATTCAGGTTTTATTTGTGTAGGTCACAAAAGGGGAACATTGTTGTGGCAAAAAAAGGGTTAAAGGTTAAAGCCAATTTTTTCTTCTTCAATGGATCTAAAATAAAATTTGAATCCACATTGAAAATAGTCTCGATTAAAAATCTCCTAGCGTTTTAGGTCTACAGCTCCAATGCAGACATGTGTTTCCATGGTTACAGACTACAAACAAGCCCTATGTATGCTTATCCCGCAATCGTTCTGCTTTCGATGTATTCCTTACTTCATGCAGACATACATTAGGTAGGTTACCAATACGTACGTTACCAATGGATGGCAATAGGACTACAGGATTTGACTACACAGAATTTGGTTGTAGTCTGTTACCATGGGAACACATAGGCATGCATAGGAGCTGTAAACACAAGACGAAGATATTTAATTTAAAACTATTTGAAAAGTTGCTTCATTTTTTGTTGGAGTAATAAAATAGTTGCAAAGGACATACAGAGATTTATATGGTAAAGTCTATTCTTTTTCTAACCCTCACGTTTCCACCCATCAAAAGGAAGAACTCAGGGGGAACATCCCTCCCCCGATAGGTGTATCGGGATCAAACAAACAGGAAGAATACCTCCATTTTCTCTTCAAGTTCATGCAAGAATTCTCCATCAGAAAGTGTAGACATGCCAGTGGAACTTTTTGCACTTAGGATGGCAATAGATAGATACTCAATCCTCTGTTTTAGAGATATATCGGAGCTAGAAGGACAGATCACAGAATACAAAATTAGTAAACGTTTTCTTCTGCACATCTATACACACACAAAACGGACAAACCAAAAATTCTCCAAATTCCTGCCGATTACACTGAACGGTATGTATGAATTTTGCTACATTAGGGAATCAAATATTTTGGTTTATTTCCCACTCTTTACAGGCTATGAACACCTTCGGCATATAAGCGGTTACTTGGACTTAAGGAAGTTGCACGAAGTTTCAGGCTGCAATGATTCTCAGTTTGCAAGCTGCTTTAGTTTCAGACTTTTCTGATTAATACATGCTAGACGTGAGGTTTGCGAATCCAGGATGCTGCTGCCTTCACTAGTTCTCATGTATCAGCACAGCTTCATTCCTGTACTGCTTTCACCTTCTAATACAGCTCCTGTGTGATCTCCCTATTTACAGCCTGTGATCTCCCCCTCTTCCCCTGCAGATTCTGTCAGGGGTTCACTTCTCTCTCTCTACACTGAAGCTGCCTTTGCGATCTCTCCTCAACCAGAGCCTGAGAGCACATGAGGTCAGCCCTAAGCAGTGTGCTGTTGAATCTATGTCAGAAGCAGCAGTACAGTCTGCTATGTACAGGAGTTACATCGACTCTACAGCAGCAAAATTGTTGGAAACTTTAAATGAAGACTATTCAGGAAGTTGCTGAATTTTGTATTTAGAAAGCAAAAAAACAATAAACGCAACTTTCCATAGCCTTTAAAGTGAAGCTTAACCTTGTAGATCAGGGAATTACCAGCAATATCCTGATACAAATTACCAGAACCGCTCCCTTTACAAGTGGAAGCAGTTTGGGTGATAAAGCAGGGGAAATAAAACTTCCCAGCGGCTGCCCTGCATGCACCTTCCATCTGCAGAACACAGATGTCCTTTACTAGCAGCCTGTAATCTTGAATAAAGTAGAGATCCCGTTACATTGACGTAAATGGCGCTTGTATTTGGCTCCTGCTCGTAATAGGAGCGATTCCAAAGATACATATATATTAGGGAATATTGCACTTTCCAAATGTAATGTTTAAAATGACACGGTTGAAGGGTTTTTCCGATTTTATAAAGTGATGGCATATCGCTAGGATACGCAATCGCTTTCGGACTGGTTTCGGTGGGAGTCAGACCTCTGGGATCCCCACTGATCCTATGAATGAAGGGGCTGCAGTGCTCGTTTACTCCTTTAAGCTTCATATTGAGTACCTAGAAATCAAGTCAGATGCCCCCTACCTGTCCATGTCTGCCAGTTCGGCCACCACTCTAGCAGCACTGCTGAAATTCCTGCTCTTCTCGTAGTATCGCCACAATAAGTCCATGCTCCGCACTTTGTTTTGATCAATCTTCGACACACGCACAAGATGAGGCTCCAGAAACGGAGAGTTGAGCTGAGAATAGAACAGATTACAGTTACGTGACGTTAAGCAGCCGGAGGTATTTCAAGCAGGAACAATGGGCACGCGGCTTCTCACCTCTAGTAGTTTGTCTGCCAGGTCTGCTTGTATGAGCCAGTTGAACAATGCGATGTTAAAAAGTTCATCAGGAGAACGCTGAGCCAATTTCAGCATCTGCTCAAACTAGAAAAAGTAAAATAAAAAATGATATATAGATCACGAGTTGTTTATATGCAACTATCATTCTACGTATCCAGCATGTGAGGGGCACGCCGCAATAATCATTCACCTCCATGACCCAGAGGTCGGACCCCCCACTGATCAGCATGTTATCACCTATCCTGCGGTTAGGGGATAACAGCTAATCTTGGGACAGCCCATTTAAGACATTGTGCACACAGTGCAGATTTGATGCAGATTTTGCATTCATTATTTTAAGCCAAAACCAGAATTGGATCCATGAGATAGGACACTGTATCAAACATGACGCCATCTTTACAATAGTGCCTTCGTTTGCAGAAAATGTCTTAAAGCTCCGGACTCCGATTCTAATTCGGAGCAGGAGTCATGGAAATGCATGCCGTATGATTACTGCAGCGTGCACCTCCGTGATCGATCCCCTTCTAAATGGATTTATAAAGATTCAGTACAATATTCAGAAACATCACCACACTTGTCTACAGGACGTGAGTGGTATTGCAGCTCAACTCCATTCACTTCAATGAAGCTGATCAGCAATATCAGACAAAAACCATGGACAGGCGTGGCGCGGTTTCTGGAAGAAATATGCCGTTCTCTAATGCTTGACATCCCCTCTAATCAGTAAAATTGGGAATTATGTATTTAGATCATTGACAGGCACTCTAAATATTTGTGAAAATATTGACATACATGGAGTCCGGCCTCTTCATTACTTAGCATGTTGGGGTCAGAAGAAAGCAAGGGAGGGCCAGGCTTTTTGGGCACACTTGGAGATTGAGGAGCTGCTTTGCTTTGGTTCACCAGTTCTTGCAGGGTATCCGTGATGCATTTGTAGCAGTTTAACCTGTTAGAACAAAAAAGGAAATATTCCATATAATGCGTCATTTTGAAGGCATTAAAGGAGACCTCCAGTGGAAACAATTTTCCATCACAGCCCCCCCCCCCACCTGATTGACTACCTAGCTCTGCACTACTTTTATGTATATTGTATACCCTTCCCTGCAGTACGGCCTCCTGTCTGCTACTGATCAGACACCATCTTTTAGATGTCACCCTGCTTTCACTTCCTCTGTGCTGTGTTATCAATCCCATGATGCCTCAGCATAGCATCACATGATCAAGCAGAGCCAGTACATCTCTGCCTGCTTGGCAGCACAGTGTGATTATCCTTCCCTCCATATTCTCCTAAATAGGAGAATAGAAGTATAAAGCTGAGAGGCTGAGTGGTGATCTTTCTCCATTATAACTGCGGGACTGGACCCTGTCTAATTATCAGCAGTAAATGTGATGGGAGTTCCTGTCCCCCCCCCCCCCCATGTGGAGGACCTGTTTGGAACAGTCCATGACATCATACAGGAAGTTCTGGTGCCTGTATAAGTGACACATGATTACCTCCAATGACTGCAGTAGAAAAAGCATGCCCCAGTATAATATATAGGGATAAAAGCCACACGAGATACATGGAATTACTTAAAGCAGTTATACGATGATGTAAAATTGATGGCCTATCCTCAGTATAGGCCATCAATATCTGGTTGGTGGGGGTCCGTCACTCAACACCCCTGCCGATCAGCTGTTTAAAGGGGTAGTGGTGCTCCCGCGATTGTAGCTTTCCCTTGAACGCGTGCACAGCTCCACACTGCACAACGCCATCACATTCATAGCAGCTGTGTACAGTATTACAGCTTCCTCCCCGTCGAGATGATAAAGCATGTAGAGAGTCGGACCACCACCGATCAGATATTGAGGGCCTATTCTGATGTTTTACGTCACTGGATATAAGCCCTTTAATGTATCAAATGGGGAACTTTAGTGTAGGTTGGGGTGTCCCTTTAACACTAGACAGGCTCTGCAAAAGCATCACTTAACCCGCCCGGCTTCTGCTCGACTGCACGCTCAAAGATTACAGAAAGGGAAATAATGCTAGATGGCCAAAATGCTTAAAAGGGCAAAAAATACATTTTTAAATCCTATAAATGACATACCTCTCCTGAAAAGCTTGCAAGCCTGCAGCATCCTCTTCGGGCTCACCATTCTTGTGAAAGTGCAGTCCCAGCCCTTTGGGATCTTTCTTCTCCGCAGCAGATAGACAGAGTTCTACCACACCCTCATAAAACCGCACTAGAGAAGCAAGACATTAAAGAAAATATTTAGCAATTTTTTAAAGAAATGATTAACAGCATATTTATATAGAATGTCCTTCTATAGATCACAAGGATAGGTGATAAATATCTGATCGGTTGGGATCCAACTACTGGGACCCCCACCGATCACGGACTTACCTTATCTTAAGCCGCACTCTGCATGCTCGGCGACGGCACCATTCATTTCTATGGGGCTATCGAGCACCATTTTCGGCAGCCCCATAGTAATAAATGCAGAGTATGGCTTAATTCATATGGGGCTCACAGGGACGGCAAAGAAAGCCTTTTCTAGTGATCGATGGGGGGTCCCAGCGGTCGGACCCCCACCGATCAGATATTTATCACCTACCATGTGCAAAAGTGATAAATATGGATTACTGTAAAACCCCTTTAAGGCACTGTTCACATTTGCGTTAAGGGATTTCGTCTGTCTTTTCAGTATTTTTGACGGGATGATAGAGCAGTTTGCAGCACTCTTCTTGCCATCAAAAATACGAGAACTGCAATGGACCCCATTAAAGTCAATAGGGTCCATCAAGGTTTCACCAGTATCCATTAGAAAGAAGCCATGACACTTGTTTGAACAAAGCCTAAAGAGTCACTAGATCGAATTATAATTTTTTATAATAGACCTTGGTACTTAGTAATATATATTTAGGTGCCCTTTATAACACAAGAGTGCCTTACAGGGGTTGGCCACCCAACAACTGTCCATATAAAGATGTCAGAGGGGGATTCCCTGCTCAGGAACCCCTCCACAAACCAGAGCGGATCTCCCTCGGTGAAGTCTTGGTATGACCATATATGACATGGTGGCCCAGACTTTAGTGCCGTTGCTGAGAAAACGTGGATACGATGGCAGCTTCCCCTTGGCTGATGTCAAAGACCCAGCAGCCGGACCCATGATCAGATCAGAGAGGTCAGGGACTACGCAGTAAGAATGTGTGGGGCGCTTGTTGATACATATTTATACAGTAAGTCTAAGGACAGTCCACTGAAGTCTATTTGTGCAGAGAGTCCATGGACTGTCTGTACTGGCGTATTGAGATCTCTCCAAGCGGACATGAAATGACAGAAGTCCTTATGTCCTTAAAACACCAAGGGGAAAAAACCCAAAACCACTCAGAGAATTGGAGAAGGCAATACCTTGTCTGTACTGTCCACAAACATTAGCCAAGTCGACTTGTTGACTTATTTTCTGGTACTCTCTCAGAGACTCTCGGAGCATCAACTCTTTATCATATTTGCTCTGTGCCTGGCGGGACCGTTGCAAAAGCTCATTTGCCTAGAGTATAAAACAAAGAGTTATTGATCTGTCAAATTGAGTTTAACTTCCAGAAGATGAGGCAATTCATGAACTATTACGGAACGGTTTGCACCTTGGAGCATATGGCATCGTCGGGGCTGTAGAAGAGGGGGCAAACTTCTTGCAGACGAGAACTGATTCCATCCACTGACGCATTGTCATGGATATAATGACTGATCAGGGACGCTACAAGGGCTCCAGTCAATTCCCTGTCTCGGGTCACTAAATCTCTAAAAGTGGTTATTTTCAGCAGCTCCTGCAGATCCTGGTAATGCAAACACAAGCATGAATACAGAATTACAAAAACACCATTTCAGATCTGTTAGGGAGATTGAGGTGGTTTTCTGCGTACTTTGGAGCAAGACCAACTTTACTCAGGGGTCCCATTAGGATTTGGGAAAACCTGGTCGATGCTCTTAAAGACCACACATGGAGAGGAATGTGGGCTCAGCAGGATATGCCATAGCATTATGATCTCCAAGTCTGACCTCTGGGACCCAGCTTAGAGAACGAAGGGAACGAGGTCCTTTCGGCTTATTCTTTAACCCCTTAACGACATGCCACGTAATACAGCCGACACCTCACTGCAACGGGTGGAATCAAAGATCACTTTGATTCCTCCCGTTTAATCCCTTAGATGCCGCAGTCCCCTCAGACGTGCCTGAGGCAGTGCTTAATAGGAGCCTGTAAAAATCGCAATATACTACAATATATTAGTATTGCGGTAGATGGTGCAAGCGATTCAACGGTTGCTGGTTTAAAGAGAATCTTTCACCTGTCCATACATGTACAGCATGTAATAGGCAGGGCTGTACAAACCCTGGGGCACTTTACATTTTTTTCTACCGTCCTCCGTTATTTAGATATCGGTGACGTTATATTTGGCGCCCAATATTTAAATAACACCCTGAACGGTCAATGGGGCGTGTTCCTATGGCTGTGACACTGTCCAATCAGCTACGGACAGTGTTACAGCAAGAGCTGGAGAGAGGAGAGCGTGTGGCCGCGCACGCCCTCACTCTTCAGCTGTCGGCAGACAAGGACAAGACTGATCTCTTGCGAGAGATCACCGTCTTGTACTTGTCTGCCGAACTGGCAAGGGGGCGTGTCACTGCTACGGACAGTGTAAGAGCTGGAGAGAGGAGAGAACGCAAACTATCACAATATAGCATTATTTGACTCACACAGTCACCATATGGCTAAAAAGAATTCATTAAAAGGGCTAAAAAAATAAAAAATAAAAAAATCGTATGTACCAAAAAAATGGTGCTAATAAAAACTACAGCTCGTCCCGCAAAAAAATAAGCCCTCACACCGCTCAAACGATGAAAAAATATAAGTTATGGCTCTCAGAATGTGGTGAAACCAAACAAATTATTTTTTTTTCCCTATTTTGTGTTGTCTAAAACCCGGGTGCGTCTTATAGTCCGAAAAATACGGTATATATATATTAAAAAAAAAAGAAATAAAAAAAAAAAAGTGGTAAAACAAAAAAAGACACGTAGAAATTTGGCATCACCGTAATTGTATCAACCCGTCGAATAAAGTGAACATGCCGTTTTGACCGCACAATGAATGCCGTACAAACGAAACCCAAAATAAATGTGCCCATTTTACCCCACAAATAATCTTTTTTCAGTTTTCCAGTACATTATATGGTACATTAAACGGTTCCATGAAAAACTACAACACTTCCCGCAAATAAAAAAAAACAAAAAAACCTTATACAACTATGCTGACGAACACAAAAAAAAAGTTCCGCCATTTGGAAGGCGGGGATGAAAAAACTAAAATTAAAAAATTAAAATTGGCCTGGTCATTAAGGGGTCAAACAGCTCTACTCTGGCCATATGCTTTACAGGGTAGTGCAACACCGCTCCACTCGTTCTCGGGATCGGAGGGGGTCCCGGCATTCGACCTCACCCATAAGCAATGGCATATCCTAGCGATATGCCATCACTATCTATTACAGTAATACCCCTTTAGTTTAGTAGGAGTATCACGTTAGGGCTGGTGTGTGTTAGCCTAGATTATGCACAGTGCCGTGTAGAGCGACTCTCACCTTTGACACATTAGGTAAATACACGGAGGGCTGTCATTGACACGGCTCTGTAGATTTACCTAAAAGCTGAGCCTCTGCTAGAAGAATAACAAACCTTCTGAAGATCGGACACGATGTGGTGTAACTGGTGCTCACACAGAAGTTTCCACAGCGCTAGGGCTTGACAAGTCTTCCTGACCAACAAGTGGATCCCCTGTAGAGAAGTCTTCTCTATTAGCTGGGCCTCAGCTGAAAGACACAAAGCATAGAACATATGAAGACCGGTGTTAGGGGTTAGGTCATACAAATGGACTCCGCATAGGTTTAGGTGCCAATCTGTCAATGAAAAATCCAAAAAGAAGAACGGTTGGTTATCATTTCCAGCGTCAATGACTTGGATTGGCACTTACTGTGGTACTTCCTTTGCAGTTCTTGCTGGACTTGCTGAGAACTTCCCATGTCATGACGGCCGATGCCGCCCAAACGCTGCTGAATATTGACTGGCGTTCCAAAACTGAAAAAATCATTTCGTTTTTAATATAAAAGGGTATAAAGAGTTCAGATGATAACAACAATATAAAATAAAGAATAAGAAACGGTAGAGGAAGGCGCAAATAAAAAAAAGGTACACATTTTGTTGCTTGTCACCTCATATTTGCACACATGGCATTGTGGATATTTAAAAGGAAACGGG
This sequence comes from Rhinoderma darwinii, assembly GCF_050947455.1. Lineage (NCBI taxonomy): Eukaryota > Metazoa > Chordata > Amphibia > Anura > Rhinodermatidae > Rhinoderma > Rhinoderma darwinii. The sequence goes on from NC_134687.1 coordinate 621,453,069, forward strand.
TCACTAATATTTTTTAATAACTAAAACGAGATTCTGATGCAAATTTTTTTCGAATCTGTTTTTATTTTCAGATTGAACATTTTTTAATTATATTTTCTGTAAGGGATTATGGAGGCGGCCATCTTTTCTGAGCTGTAACAGGAGTACAGTGACATGACTTATAGCAGCAACATGGACCTAGGAGACTTGTCTGGGGAAGACTCACTGACTTCTATGAGAGTAGTGGGCACGCTCAGTGACCTATGCAGAGGTCACTGTGCAGGGCGTGGAGGAGCTGAGCTGTCCCCATCTATTGACTTCGATGGGAGAGTGTAGTGGGCATGCTCAGTGACGTGCAGAGAGCGGAGAAGCTGAGCTGTCCCCATCTATTGACTTCTATGGGAGAGTGTAGTGGGCATGCTCAGTGACTTGTGCAGAGCGGTCACCATCATCTATTGACTTCTATGGGAGTGTAGTGGGCATGCTTATTGGCTTGTGCAGAGGTTACTCTGCAGGGAGCGGAGGAGCTCAGCTATCACCATCATCTACTGTCAATGATGATCCTGTGTCATCTGTCTGTAGCTTTATAATATAGGCACAGTAACAATGCCGGCGCCACAAGCATGACGAGTATACTCATCTTGATGTGGCAACGGTCTGCCAATTAGGACGAGCATACCCATTAAGGGTCGCAAATCGAATCTTTTTTACTACTCAGTACTGGTCCAGTTTTTTATCTAGTGAAGGATGGACTTCTTCTGACATGAAATCTTACCTTGGATTTCCTAGGGAGCCGGCACTAAACTGAGAGTTTCTATCCATAAATTCCAGTAACCCTTTAAGCTCCTGTAGAACTGACTGCAGGACTTGGGGGAAGATGCTGCTGTCAATCTGAAGGGCACAAAATATTAAGTAGCCATTTATACTTTATTTTCATGGTTTGCAATAGTAATGTGCGGAGAAGTAGTATTTTATCACTGAATGTCCCCTTTCAGCAGCTTCTTAGAAACAGATAGTGGACTATCATTCTGTGAGCAAGTTTAATCCAAGCGAGTATTACAATTAGTTTCTAAGAACATAAAGTGACAACCGATATGGCTGAACTGCCTGTTGTCACTGTTGAAAAAAAATGGCCACCGCAACAGAGGACTAAATGACCAATCATATTCTTGGCATCATGCCAGGAATACAACACATGACAGCTGAACCCTCTGATTGGCTGTCCCGGTAGGGTCGCTGGAGCGTCAGCGCTGAGGGATAAGAAAGGCGCGTACTGCTTTTTTTTTTTTTTCCCCATCTCAGTACATTTGCAGCCATTAGTAAAAAAATTTAACAACCCGGATAACCCCTTTAATGAAAAGAGTGACATGATTTTGCAGAACTATATAATACGATCACATGTTCTATAACTTTGCTTCATTACACAGCAATTGTATTCTGTAGAGATTTACAGAGGAAGTTTCCCAAAAATAAGCAAAACCTACTGCAAGAGCTCAAATGTTTTCGATTTAGGCCGAGTTCTGGGCTTAGTACAACCTCCGAGTCGTACAGGGAAATAATAGGACACCCCATAGACTTTGTGGCTATATTGCCCCTCTGTATGTCTAATTTTATATGGAGGCTAATCTGACCGGGTAAAAAAAAAATAATCATGGAATGCCTCGTTACGAAGGAATCCTCCCCTGAAAGCCGTGCATCATATGGCGGAGCACAGAAACCCTGCCTCAATAGTATGGAGCCGTAAAGGATCCCGTGTCCTGCCGCACAGCCTACTATGCTAACCAAATTTATCTTAGTGTTCTTTTACACAGGCCAATCCGGCGCTCGTTTGCTCCTTTTTACAAGGAGCAATGATTGGTTATGCGGAGACGAGTGATCGTTACTACAAATCGCTAGTCCCCATACATTTTAATCATGTCGGCAGCGAATCTCCCCATTTGCACAGGAAGACGTGCTGCCAACAACGATAATATGTAGTGCTGCATAAGAACATATGATCAGCCCATGAAGGAGCGTTTTGTCGTTCATCTCCTGATCGCTGCCCTGTTTACACAGATCAATGATGAGGAAGGAGCATTCATATGAACGCCCGTTTGTCCGATCATCAGCCAGTGTAAAAGGACCATCACTCTACACAGCTTAGCGTTCTTAACCTTCCCACGTTTCGTCAATAGTTATGAAAAGAAGTTACTGAAAGGAGTCCAGCGGCACAGGGCGCATGAGCGCTGCACACATGATGCCAAGGACAGTTCATCTCACTTCACTGCGCAGTTTACTGTCCTTTGATTCATGTACGCAATGCGCCCGATGCCGGTGTACTCATCTCGGTAACCTAGAAGTTATTTTACAAACTATTGCCGAAACGTCTGGTTTTGAACGCTGTACCCCAGGCTGCATAATGACATGCTGGTAACTTCGTGTCTCCAATCCTAGTGACAGGTTCCATTTAAGTACCTGAAAGAATAAGCTATAAAAGAAACACACTTATACTTGCAAGTCATATAACCACAAGAAGACTGCTCAACATCTGTAAAGATCAGCATAGAACTTTGCAGGGTCATTTTTGAGGGTACTAATGTGCACCCACAGGAGGGTGCACATTACTAAATACAAGGCACCCACTGAGCAATGCTGCTTAAAAGAGATGGTCATAGACATATTGTTAGGACGTATGGACAACATAGAGGGTGGTGCCTTGCTCAGGACCTCCCTCTATGAGCCAGAACGGAGAGTGGCTCACACGAGCCATGGATGGCCTTTCATTTGAATGACCGCTATGTAATACTAAATTTCCCTGGCAGGAGCCATGTCTGGCTGGCTAAGGCTTCCTTGGCCAAATCAGAGATTGACGGGGTATCAAGAGCCGTACTTGCGGCGATCATCTCATCCTCCCATATATAAGGACTTGTTTGGGATTAGACAGCACCTTTAATGTAAGTCTAGACGATGATATGGAAGCCCTTTGCTGCAGGTCTTGAGCCACTATCACCAACTGGTTAACAGGATTCAGCAAATATAGATTGAGAATATTAGTCTTACCGCTGTGACATCCCGGTTTTCAATCTTGAAATCTCTTTCAACAATCAAGCTTCCATCCCAGATATTACTAGAAAACAATTGCACGGCATGTGAGGATTAAAAGAGTTGTCCCAAGGTTAAATGTTATCCCCTAACCGGAGAGAACATGCTGATTGTTTGCAGTCTGACCACTGGGACCCCCAACGATCGCAAGAACAGCGGTCCCTTTCCCCCATATGAATGCCGAGCGCTGTACTCCGCTATCTCCGGCAGGCCCAGACAGTGAATGGAGCGGCAGTGCGCATGTGCAACCTGCTGATCCATTCATTTAAAGGAACGGGACCCACACTCTTGAGAACTGTGGGGGTCCCAGCGGTCGGACCCCCACTGATCAGCATATTATCACCTATCCTGTGGTTAGGGGATAACATTTAATCTTGGGACAACCCATTAACTCTGAAAAAACACAAACATTGAACTTTTCAATGTTAAATAATGTAGAATCTCACTTGATAATGCGGGTAAAATAGATACAAATCCCATTGTGTTTTCCAGAAAACATGATTTCGGAGCCTGGTAAACTAGGCAGCGGTGCAGTAGAATGATGGGCAGGCGATGCCACAGAATACACTGGAGTAGATATATTAGGTGGGAAGATGCCTGAAATAAAGGTAAGAGGTTTATGCACGCTCTGACATAAATGACTAGAATCAATGAGAATATAGACATCTCTAAAAGACATACCTGGAGCAGGTGTACCCAGGAAGCTTGCCATCGCCACAGGACTGCTTATGGGCATGGGTGACCCTGAATATTAAAGGGCAAAGCACAAACTGACATTACTTGGGAAGATGTTGAAAAACTCAGAATCAAATGACTTCTGTCTGTAACACAAGAGAGGATGGTGACTATTTCCCATAGAGGGTGTACCCTCAAAATTGAAGGGGTTGTCCAGGATTCGAAAAATGGATCTGAAACAGCACAACTTGTCCATGTCCATGGACTGTGTCTGGTATCGTAGCATTCAGGTTAATGAGGCTGTGCTGCAAAACTTTTGTGTATGTTACTTTATTTGTTGAAAATTACCAATAAAAACCCTCTGTACACTAAAGGTCCTTACCACCACACGTAATAACTACAGCTGCATGTTACTGGGCTGTACAGCAAAAGTTGCCAAAACAACGCCCTCTCTGATATCACTTCCTGCTCTGCAGCTATTGGCTAAAGTTGCACCTCACACACTTCCTGCTCTGCAGCTACTGGCTAAAGCTTCACCTCACACACTTCCTGCTCTGCAGCTACTGGCTAAAGCTTCACCTCACACACTTCCTGCTCAGCAGCTATTGGCTAAAGCTTCACCTCACACACTTCCTGCTCGGCAGCTACTGGCTAAAGCTTCACCTCACACACTTCCTGCTCTGCAGCTACTGGCTAAAGCTTCACCTCACACACTTCCTGCTCTGCAGCTACTGGCTAAAGCTTCACCTCACACACTTCCTGCTCTGCAGCTACTGGCTAAAGCTTCACCTCACACACTTCCTGCTCTGCAGCTACTGGCTAAAGCTTCACCTCACACACTTCCTGCTCAGCAGCTATTGGCTAAAGCTTCACCTCACACACTTCCTGCTCGGCAGCTATTGGCTAAAGCTTCACCTCACACTTCCTGCTCGGCAGCTACTGGCTAAAGTTTCACCTCACACACTTCCTGCTCGGCAGCTACTGGCTAAAGCTTCACCTCACACACTTCCTGCTCGGCAGCTACTGGCTAAAGCTTCACCTCACACACTTCCTGCTCGGCAGCTATTGGCTAAAGCTTCACCTCACACACTTCCTGCTCAGCAGCTACTGGCTAAAGCTTCACCTCACACACTTCCTGCTCTGCAGCTATTGGCTAAAGTTGCACCTCACACACTTCCTGCTCTGCAGCTACTGGCTAAAGCTTCACCTCACACACTTCCTGCTCTGCAGCTACTGGCTAAAGCTTCACCTCACACACTTCCTGCTCAGCAGCTATTGGCTAAAGCTTCACCTCACACACTTCCTGCTCGGCAGCTACTGGCTAAAGCTTCACCTCACACACTTCCTGCTCTGCAGCTATTGGCTAAAGCTTCACCTCACACACTTCCTGCTCGGCAGCTACTGGCTAAAGCTTCACCTCACACACTTCCTGCTCGGCAGCTATTGGCTAAAGCTTCACCTCACACACTTCCTGCTCGGCAGCTACTGGCTAAAGTTTCACCTCACACACTTCCTGCTCGGCAGCTACTGGCTAAAGCTTCACCTCACACACTTCCTGCTCGGCAGCTATTGGCTAAAGCTTCACCTCACACACTTCCTGCTCGGCAGCTACTGGCTAAAGTTTCACCTCACACACTTCCTGCTCAGCAGCTACAGGCTAAAGCTTCACCTCACACACTTCCTGCTCGGCAGCTACAGGCTAAAGCTTCACCTCACACACTTCCTGCTCGGCCCGCCCCCTGCAGGCACTCTGCACATAATACTATTAATACTGAGAACTTATTGCTGCTATCTATAAAATAGGAAGCAGACAACACAAATTAGAGAGCTCTCAGTGAGAACAATGCAGAACGTAAGCAGCGGGCAGACGGAGCAAGAAGTCAGAGTGATGGCAGAGCGAGAGAGGGGTCGTCATTTTGGCATAGTAATATGCAGAAGCAGCTGTAATTGCAAACTCCTAGAGAATGAAAAAAATAATCCTTATAAAGAAATCGGAGGACACATTTAATAATATGAAACAATTCCTAGTGTAAGAGAAGAGGAAGATTTATTCTTACCAACAGGCAGCGGTGAACCAAACATTGCACTGGCATTAGCAGGGGCAGAGAGTGAAGGCTGAATCCGCAGCTGAGATTCCCCACCATACCTATAATAAAAGAAGAGAGTCACACATTGGGTTATTATACTCCTTAAATGGTGCTTTTAATATGGATGACGGAACTTGGTAAAAATGTTATAACTACCTGAAAAACGCCCGAGTAGCCCAGACAGAGATTTCCCGGTCAGAAGCAGCATAAGAACACGCAAGTATTAAACAGGTTGCACAAGCATGATCCTGCTGGAAAGAGAAGCAAATCGTCAGCAGATAAAAATGTCAGCAATATCGTACGTTTTATATCAAATTATATTAATAATGAATCTTTCAGGGTTCTGGGATACAGCGCTTTACTGTAGTGTGGCGGGGGCATTATCCCGATGAAAGAGGGCACTGCCATTAGGGAATACCATTACCATGAAGGGGGTACTTGTCTCCAGGAGTTTAGGTAGGTGGTACGTGTCACATTCACAAGAATGGCAGGACCCAAGATTTACCAGCAGAACATTGCCCAGATCATCTGCCGGCTCGTCTTATTCCCATAGTGCCTCCTGGTGTCATCTCTTCCACAGGTAAGTGACGCACCTGGCCATACTTTCGGCAGTAGGCAGGGGTCAGCATGGGCACTCTGACCGGTCTGTGGCTACATGGGCGACATATACAGCAAGCTGCGATGCTCTGCGTGTTCTGACACCTATCAGAGCCAGCAGTGACCTTTTCAGCAATTTGTGCTACAGAAGATCTTCTGTGGGGTTTGGACCAGACCGGCTAATCCTCACTCTGCACGCGCATCAATGAGCCTTGGGCACCCACGACCCTGTCGCTGGTTCACCGGTTGTCTTTCCTTGGACCACTTTTGATAGGTGCTAACCACTGTATAGCAGCAACACCCCACAATACCGGCCGTTTTAGAGATGTTCTGACCCAGTCGTCGATCATCACAATTTGGCCCTTGTCAGAGGCGCTCAGATTCTTACACTTGCCGATTTTTCCTGCTTCCAACACTCAGTTGCTGCCTAATATATGCCCCCCTTTGTCAGACACCATTGTATCCAGATTATCAATGTTATTCACTTCACCTGTCAGTGGTATTGCAGCGCAGTCTCAATTACTTGCCGCAGCCCCTTGATTATGCCGATCAGCAGGGCTCGGACCCCCAAACAGTTTTAGATTGAAGGCCTATCCCTAAGCAGCGTTTGAGTCCTGGAAAACTCCTGCTTTGTCAACAGAGACCAGGCAAGCAAACCCTCGGTCCACCTTAGTTGGTCCCCAAGTGAAACGTAGATTAGAATAGGATGTTTTTTTTTAAGCCAAATATGTATTAGGCCTCATGCTCACAGGCGTATTACGGCTCACTAAAACCGCCAAGTCATAATACGCCACCTATAGATTTTATGGAGCCCTACTCTACTGTATCATTATTGTGTCATGCTCCATTGGGCACCATATTATCGTGCTAGGTTAGAAGTACTCAATAACAAAGCCCCAATGTGGCAGCACACCAAGCGATTGTATCTCCATATTACAGAGGACCTGGGTGACTCTTAGGGGGGATTCACACAAGCGTGATTTGGCAGCGTGTAGGCCGCGTGGTTTTCGCGCGGCACGCAATGCCCTATAGAAGTCTATGGGGCAGTACACACAGTCCGTGTATTTTGCGCAGCGTTTGTTCGCTGCGCAAAATACGCGACAGGTTCAATAACTCTGCGTATTTCACGCACCCATTGAAGTCAATGGGTGCGTGAAAACCAGGCAGGTCGCACGGAAGCACTTCCGTGCGAACAGACTGAAACAGCGCACGAGCTGTCAAAAGGATGAATGGAAACAGAAAAGCACCACGTGCTTTTCTGTTTCCAAGCATCCAAACGGAGTGTCTTTGATAGGAGCGAACCCCGACAACCGAAGCTAACTTCACCGGGTTCGGCCAAACTCGTTTTGGCCGAACCCGGCCCAAAAATTTCCGGCCCGCGACGTCGGGAGACATTCACTGTGCATGGTGCTGAAAGAGTTAAACTGTTTCAGCACCATGGACAGTGACTTGCGATCCCAAAATACATGAACCTGTAAAAAAACCCGAAGTTCTAACTTACCGATTACTCCTGTCTCCTTCCTGCAGTCCGACCTCCCGGGATGACACTTCAGTTCAAGTGACAGCTCCAGCCAATGACAGGCCAAGCACAGGCTGCAGCCAATCACAGGCTGCAGCGGTCACTTGGACTGCCGTGTCATCCAGGGAGGTGGGGCCCGATGTCGAGAGGCGCGTCACCAAGGACGCGTCACCAAGGCAACGGCCGGGAAGTTCTCGGTAAGTAGGAACTTTATCTTTTTTTTTTACAGGTTTTTCGCTGTTGTGTTCGGCATTCACTGTCGAGGGTGCTGAAAGATTTAGCTCTTTCAGCACCTTGGACAGTGACGGACGTCGACTAGCCTCATCTCTATGATGCCGGCTGCGCGAAAATCACGCAGCCGCGCATCAGACACGCATGACACACGCAGCTGTCAAATGTTTTTTGCGCTCGCAAAACGCCGCGTTGTTTGCGCACGCAAAAACGCAAGGTTCGTGTGAATCTGCCCTTATACAGCGTTCTGCACACAGCCATGCGCAAGAGGCATAACACTGTTTGCTGCAAAGTCTTCAAGATTAAAAAATCCCTTATTTTTATCTAGGCTTAGGGTCCTTTTTAAGACAAGGTTCACACATGACATCCTGCTGCAGTATTTCATTACAATAGTCAGATATGCCATGTTTACACACTGCAGTTTTTCTGGTGCGGTCTAGGAGAAAACTGGGGTGTTTATGAGCCCACCACATACTCTAAGGCTATGTTCACACGGGGTATTTTGCAGGAGGAATATCTGCCTCAAAATTCCGTTTGGAAGTTTGAGGCAGATATTCCTCTCCCTGCACGCCGATTTTCGCAGAGTTTTTCGCCCGCGGCCATTGAGCGCCGCGGGCATAAAACAGCGCGAAATACGCTTTCTCTGCCTCCCATTGAAGTCATTGGGAGGTCAGAGGCGGAAGCGCCCGAAGATAGGGCATGTCGCTTTTTCCTGCGAGGCAGTTTTACTGCTCGCGGGAAAAAGATACCGACGCCTCCCATTGAAATCAATGGGTGGCATTTTCGGGCAGTTTTTGCCGAGTTTTGTGACGCGGTTTCCGCGTCAAAAAACTCGGCAAAATACCCTGTGTGAACATAGCCTAAGTGTGGTGCCTTTTCCTATTGACTTCACTGTAGAGGAGTTAGTGACAGAGTAAATATACCACATGCACTTTTCAAAAGAAACTTTTTTCCTAGGAATTTTTCTTACAATGGTTTGTCATTCTCTTTGCTAAATGTGTCAACAAGGACTAAAAAAAAACACAAAACTTTAAAAAGTACCTGGTGTAGTTTGAAGAAACGCTCAATATCTTCCCCTTCTCCTCCAGCGCTGCTAACAAGAAGATGTCGGAGCTGGTCTACTGGCCGCAGTTTGTGGAAAATATGACTTCCCTGCAATCCACAAATGCAACTTCTCATCCGTGTGCAATTGATTTTAGACAACACAGTGTAATAAATGAACCGCCACAGACCTTAGCGGAGAGCAGAACAAACTTCTTGGGTGGGACAACGTGTTGGCGCGTCATGACCGGAGAGTCGGTGACCGGGATTAAATCCTTGTTTAGCGGCGTTAGAACTTTCTCAACTTTCATTTCATCAATAGAAGCGAGAGTCCAGGAATGACCATCAACTGCTACCGTCACCTGAAAAACGGAAGCGCGGTTATTATATGCTACCTTTCCATTCAAAGCTCAGACATTTTTGCTACGGAGATCTTGTCCTTACAAATTCCCTAACAGGAAATTGCTATCGTTGTCTGCCATGTTACTGGTACGGTGCAGCTGCGTCGGGTCACAATCACAATTTATACAAGCCGGCCTGCTCATACTACACTTGCCATCCTTCCCCCACTCACATTACAGAAAGAAATGGACTGTTTGCGTGAATCAGTGCCGGTGCTGCTGTGATCACAGGACTAGATCTGCGCCTGCATTTGACATCAACAAGGAGGAAGTAAAGTACATGCAGTAATTTAGGTCTCCACCTACTCTGCCCTATATTGAAATCAATGCAGTGTAAGTGAATGAAGCAAATAAACAGCATAGAGCACTCATTCAATTCTAGATGAGAAACCATCATTTACACACGGAGGTGAAAATTCGAAGGCCTCATGTCAGCATTTAAAAAAAGGCTGATGCCCATTTATTGACGAATGGCATTGAGGGTTATAATTAGTCAACGAATGATGGGTAATTTATTGAGAAAGGTCGAACTTGATGGAGCTGCGTCTTTTTTCAACCCACGACCGTATTTTTGCGGCCGCAATTTATCCGCATTTTTGTGGATATACTGCGGACCCATTCTCTTCTATGGCCCCATGCACGCTATCATGATTTACACGGATCGGTGCGGGGGCCGCACTTGCGGACCACAAAAACTCAGGACAAGTCACTTTACGGTCCGCTATTGCGGATTCACCAATACTAGTGAATTGTTGTGGATCTGTGAGTCTGGATGACACACGGATGCACAAGGGTTTTTTGCGGTCCAATGAACAGATAGAGAACCCGTGGATTTGCAGACCGCAAAAGCAACGAGGTCGTGTGCATGAGGCCTTAGAGGTTTTTAAAGTGGATCACTGAAGACAGGCTTTAAAGGGGTTGTCCAGTCAGAAGAAATATATGGCCTATCCTCAGGATAGGCAATCAATACCTGATCGTGGAAGTCCGACTGATCAGCTGTTTCTAAAGGGGCAGCGACGCTTGTAAGAGCGCTACTTCCTATTCATTACTGTCGCTACTCGCACTGTGAATCGCCGACACACTTCTAGCGGTGGTTCACAGTATTACAGACTTCTACCATTCATTTGAATAGGAGAAGGCTGTAATACTGTCAATCACCCCTAGAAATGTCGGCGATTCATAGTACGAGCGGATAAGGAATGAAGAGGAACCAGCGCTCGTATAGGCGCAGCGGCCCCTTCAATAAAGGTGATCGGTGGGGGTGCTGGGAGTCAGACCCCGACCTATGAGATATTGATGACTTATCCTGAGGATAGGCAATCAATTTCTTATGACTGGACAACCCCTATAATAAAGAATTATATAAAAATGCTTTCACCTGCATCTCCATCAGTGGCCTTTGAAATGGAAAGGAGTCGTGGTTGATGCACCATAATATGTCATGATCTTCATTTTCAGAAGCAGCCATAAGCAAAACACCTAGAAAACGGCAACGACAAAACAGATCAAATAAATGCACAATTGGCGAAAGGAAAATTGAATCCGCGGTGTAACAGAGCTTTTCTCGGTGACCCACCATTGTTATAAAGGGCTTTGTGAACTTTTGATGGCTTTTCCACTGTGGAGGAGGCAGAAAATCCAGGTGGTAAACGGACATGTACCAAAGTCAACATGTAGGGGTGAGCGGCAGGGTGTCTAAATGGAACAGTACTGAAGTAGAGCCGGACGCCTGGAACAGAAGGACTCACGTTAATGATCGGAAGAAAATCATGAAATATAAGAATGTGTTCAAAACATCAGTTTAGACGCCAGATGTGGGGGTTTTTTCCCCCATAGTTTTTACTTTGTGTTGTAAATTGACTTGCTTTTACACTGGGACAGAGGAAAAACTTTTTTCTTCTCCTTTCGTGATGTCAGGAGCACAGATAATCGCGATCTATCCAGTAATGCAGTCAGAAGGCAGAGATCTTAAATATCTCTGGGAAACCCCTTCAGGACTGAGCCTGTTTTGGCCTTCAGGCCACCGCCGATTTTTTCAAATCTGACATGTGTCACTTTATGGGGTAATAACTCCGGAATGCTTTTACCTATCCAAGCGATTCGGAGATTGTTTTCTCGTGACACGTACTTTGTTAGTGAAAAAATTGTACGTCCTGGTGCGGGAAGCAAGCCCTCTGCAGGACGTACAGCTGCGGCGCAGCGCGGGAAGAGGTTAAGAGGGTATTCCGAAGAAAGGAATGGCTGATTTTATCTATCCAGTCATATGGCTTCTCTCAGAGGTGTCATACGCCTGATGGCTGCTCGTCTCTTTCTATCTGTTCTGCTTAAAGGGCATAATATGTCTGATATGGTGGCGGTTCCGCCTCTAGGACCCCTACATTACCTGATCCCCGATCAGATTGGTGAGGTGTAGATAATCCAAATAGAAAGAAAATAAAAATCAAGGAATTCTTCTTCTGATGCTTTATTAGAGGTAATACAAAGCACCGTACAGTGGAACATGTATTGACTATGCGCCACTATACAGCCCAGCTGACATGTGTAGGAGGCCTAACTCTGAATAGACCACCTGTCATGTGATCTCTACTTTTTTTTTTTTTTAAAATACCCTCTTGTGGTTAAAAAAAACCCCCATCTATTCTACAACATACAGACCGTACAACTCACCTGCATGAGTGATGGCTAGTAAGTGACAGTTTATAGATTCGGATTTTTCAATCACGGCAATCTGAACAATGGGCTTAAATACAGAACGATCTATTGTCCTAGAAGGAGAGGGAAAAAAAAAAAGTGACGTAAAGAATATTGCAATGATAAGACAGAAGGAAAACATTGATGAATAGTAAACTTGCAGACAGACAAGGGGGTTCTTCAGGACTTGGCTGTGATCGGCGCTCGTCAGGCTGAAGATGGCTCACATAGATGTTCCACGTGAGCCGTCTTCTGCCTGACCATGAGCGCTGATCACAGCCGAGGTGCACCTTCGCTTCAGGAACTATAAAGCGGTCTCAGCACCCAGAACCAACAATCCAAACTTTGATATATCTTTAGAACATATCAAAAGTTTGATGAAAGGGCAGTCATTCCTTAAAGAGGCTCTGTCACCACATTATAAGTATCCTATCTCCTACATAAGGAGATCAGCGCTGTAATGTAGGTGACAGCAGTGCTTTTTATTTAGAAAAACGATCTATTTTTACCATTTTATGAGCGATTTTTAGCTTTATGCTAATTCGTTCCTTAATGCCCAAGTGGGCGTGTTTTTACTTTAGACCAAGTGGGCGTTGTACAGAGGAGTGTATGACGCTGACCAATCAGTGACCAATCAGCGTCATACACTCCTCTCCATTCATTTACACTGCCCTAGCGATATAGTTATATCACTATGTGCAGCTACATACACAAACCCTAACATTACTAGTGTCCTGATAATGAATATACATTACCTCCAACCAGGACGTGATGTGTATTCAGAATCCTGACACTTCTGAATCTTTTCTGTGAGATTTCCAGAAAAGCAAACGTAATCTCGTTTTAAATGACAGTTTACAGCGTAATCTCGCGAGATTACGCTTGCCTTGCTCGAAATCTCACAGAAAAGATTCAGACGTGTCAGGATTCTGAATACACATGACGTCCCGGCTGGAGGTAATGTATATTCATTGTCAGGACACTGCAGTAACGTTACAGTGTGTTTATGTGGCTGCAATTAGCGATATATCTATATCGCTAGTGCTGTGTAAATGAATGGAGAGAAGTGTATGACGCTGATTGGTCACTGATTATTCAGCATCATACACTCCTCTGTACAACGCCCACTTGGTCTAAAGTAAAAACACGCCCACTTGGGTATTAAGAAACTAATTAGCATAAAGCTAAAAATCGCTTATAATGTGGTAAAAATTGATAGTTTTTCTAAATAAAAAGCACTACAGCGCTGATCTCCTTATGTAGTAGATAGGGCACTTATATGGTGACAGAGCCTCTTTAACCGTGTTGATCGCTTGCATGGGACTGAGCGGAGGTGTATTGATGAGCTGCTGTGACTGTGTAAACATGGAAGAGTTTGCGGCACTTGTAGATGCGCCCTGACTCCTTTATTGGGCTAATCATCGAGAGTCTCAAAGGTTGGACACCAACCAATCAGTAAAGGGATGTATAAAATTAAAAAATTATGGCTGCATTCTTCCCAAAACACCAAAAAAAAATTTTTTCTTTTGCAGCTCAGCCTCATTCACATCAACTGAGAAGAGATGCAATACCGGACAGCCCATTGACAGGTTGTGTCTGGTATTGAAGCCATGTTTTTCTAATCCTGTACAACCCCATTAGGGACAGGCCATCAATGTTTAAGTCCTGGAGAACCCCTTTAATTAGAGATTAGCACAGTCCAATGGGAAACAATCTTATATGATTTAATATAAACAGTTACCCTCCCAATAATAGCTGTCCCTCGTACTAGGGAACATCCTCTTTACCTGGCAATATTCCCAGCAGCAGAGACTATGGAGTTCTGGGAGACTGATGCCACCCTGCTCATGCCGTTACCATCATGCCCCAAGTCATACACCTTGGAAAAAAATAAAATAAAAGTCATTATTTTTCTGCACTTTATATCTTAACACCTATAAGAGAGGATCAGTATGGGTTACCTGTAGTACACCTTTCTCGGAGCGGGTATAGAGGATGTTCCTAGAATTGTCCACAGCAATCTGAACTATGGGGTCTGTCAAGAAAACAAACAAATAAAAAACACAACTTAGTCTTCTCTGTAATGCCATAAAAATAGTTAAGATGAGGAGTCGATTGTTGGAGGAGCAATCAACTTCCCCTATCTGCTACATCACCCATAAACTATAGGACAGTACATGCATTCTTTGAGGCACATGTGCACGGCAGAAATGATCGTGGAAAAAGGAATTGCTCCCTGTCAAGGTTACGTTTTACTGCTGGAGGCCCGCAAAGCCAGTCACCACCAGAAGGCGACAAAGGGGTAGCCTGAAAAATGACTGAAATATCAAGAGGGAAAACACAGACAGGCCAGTAAAGGTAGGGAGCGGATTTATTTTACAGATGACGGAGTTGTAATTGCTGCGTACGGGTGTCGTCACCTTTGGGCTTCTAAGATTCTTTTACCTGGACATGGGAATTAGTCTTCATTATTAGAGAGAGTTAAAGTCCTATTATTACACGGCCTGATATGGGCCGTGAAAACGAGCGCTGATCAATGAGACCGTTCGTTAATCGCTGCTCGTTTCCTCCTTTCACAAGGAGCGATGATCGGTATATGCATGGGGACAAGTGATCAGTACTATGATCGTTCATCACCATACATTTCCATCATGTAGGAAAATGTGCTGCCGACAACGATATTTCTTGCTACATGATAAAATCAGTCGACAAACGAGCATTTGCTCGTTCATCGGCTGATCGTTGCCCCGATTAATCAGGGCAATGATCAGGGACGAGCGTTCATAAAGCCAAATCAAATGGAGTGATCATTGCCCCGTGTAAAAGGGTCTTTACAGTGTGAGAGGGATAGAGGACTCTATAGCAATAGCCATAAGTCTTCAACAGGGGACAGGGAGCCCCCTGGAGGATCTCTCCGGGACAACAGGAGATCACACAGGATGATGGATTTCTGCAGTGGTCACCCGACGCATAGATGGACTCTAGCTATGCAATGACCTGTACATAAAAGATGCAGAAAGTCAGAAGAAACGATACCGACTTCAGACACAGAAACGTTATTTAGAGATAAACTTTCCTTTCAAAGTACTTTGGACATACCATCCTCCGAGAATGAAAACTGAAGCACTGACGGGACCAGGAATGAGAGAGTGCCCTTTGAGTGGTTGATTTTCCTGCACCTTGGACTGAACCAACCAGCTTCAGCCTAATAAAAAAGAAAGGCACACGTATGTAATAACGTAGTGTACAGAATGCCACATAGTCCATATTTCTATAAAATGTCGAAGACTTACAGAAAAGTTCAGATAACACGGCTAAAGCAAAAGCTCAAGTACTTACAAGTACTGCATAACTAGGGGGCGCCTGAAAAATAAACTTACACTAAATGTCCCCCTCCCCCTTCAGCTTAATTCTTTGTGCATGAAAGGAGAACTGGCCATGGACACTCTATGGGGCGTAGCAAGGTAGAGGCCCGTGTTGAGCCTTGTACCTTGCCCCAGCTTTCCCGATCAGACTAACCCCCCCCCCATTGGACAGTAAAAATAAAAAAGTTATACTTACCTCTCTGCTTCTGTTCTCCCCACCCTCATCACTCCAGTGTGGCTCATACAATGTAACGATGCTGGGCGGCGGCAGGACGTTGTATTCGACATAGCACTGGTGACGTTGAAGTGCTGCGTCGCATATAAGACCCTAATGTTGGTCGGCTTCAGGACCTCGTATGAGCCGCAATGGGCGTAATTGGAGCGTTTTTTCTATGGAGTCAATGGAAAACGGCTCCAATTACGTCCCAAGAAGCGACATGCACTTCTTTGACAGCGGCGCGTAAAAAAAATGACCGTCGGCACAGAACATCGTAAAACCCATTCAAATAAATGGGCAGATGTTTGCCGACGCGTTGGAGCCGTATTTTCGGACGTAATTCGAGGTTAAAATGCCCAAATTACGTCCGTAAATAGGGTGTGTGAACCCAGCCTTATATGAAAATAATACAAACTTTTGCAGAGAGAAAGAAAAAAATACAATTCTTACCTGGTAAGCCACTTCATACAAGCAGCCATCTTTGCCAGATAAGAAGATGCGCCCATTGCTTGTGGAGGTTATGGTTATTAAGTAGGTGTTATCTGTAGCGATCGAATATAAAGGGTCCGGGAGTAGCTGCATTCCTGCAGACAGGCTGTCATTGGCGTTTCCTAGTATCAAAACAAAAAGGAGGAAAAAAAGAAACTAAACATGACTAAAAGACACTGCTAAAAAAAACTAACCCAAAATGAACAATTCACTTACAGATGGGATCTTGATGAAGATTTAAGTTGAAAATCTTTACTGTTATAAATTGTAATTAATAAAGAACAAAGTGACGTATCAATGGTCAATGGAAAACCAAAATCATCAACCAATTGGGGCCTGGATTCCAAAATCACCCGAACATCAAAGAAATTTTTTAAAATCACAGTCGGATCCAATTTGCGTGAATTTCATCACAGCAAGTAAAAATGCATAACTTGTACGACCCCCCCCCACGTGCCTGCATGCGCTCCTGTCAACATTTGGGTATGCTCTTGATGAGACGGCGGGATCAGGGCATCAGTAAGCTACCGGAGTGGTTGTGGCGCTACTTGGCGACATTGGACGCACTGATTCATAATGTCCCAGCCGTTCTCAATTGGATTCAGGCCTGGGGATCGTGAGGGACAGTCAACTGCATCAATGCCTTCATCATCACGGAACTGCGTACACATTCAGGACACATATGGCCTGGCATTGTCCTGCACCAGGAAGAGCCCAGGGCCCACTGTTGGTTGTCATGTGGAGTTCTGTGCGACCCTCCAAGGATATTCCTCTTCAGGCCATTACTGACCCACCGCCAAACCGGTCATGCTGGATGATGTTGCAGGCAGCACAACGCTCACCACAGCGTCTCCAGACTCTGACATCTGTTACATGCGCTCAGTATGAAACGGCTCTCATCTGTGTAGAGAACTGGGCGCCAATAGCGGACCTGCCAATTATGGTCTCATTCGAGCTAAACTGTGAGCACAGGTCCCACTACAGGACGTTGGGCCCTTATGGAGTCTGTCTCGGACAGTTTGGTCAGAAATACGCACACCTGTTCTTCCTCGTACAAAAGAGCAGATACTGGTCTTGCGGATAGGTTGATGCTCTTCTACAGCCCTCTCCGACTCGTGTAACAGCCCGTGTCCGGGTATATGCTCCAAACTCTTGAGACTGTGCTGGGAGACGCAGCAAACCTTCTTGCGACAGCAATTACGTATGTGCCATCCCGGAGGAGCTGGTCTACCTGAATAGGTTGCAGGTACGGTCTTATGCTACCAGTCGTAACAAGGACACTGGCAAACTAGAGAAGAATCAGTCAGGAAGGATAAGAAGGAAGGAATTGTCTATAGCCACCACCCGCATAACCTTTCCCTTTGCACCTGTGGTCACTTTCCTTTGTAACAAAGCAGGTGAAATGGATTCACAATTGCTCATGCATCCTAACTGGACAGATTGATATCCCTGAAGTTTTATTGACTTGGGGTTATACCGTGATTCTTAAATGTTCCCCTAATTTTTTTCCAGCGGTGTAGAAAAATAAATATGTAACTAGAGATTGTGAAATATAGACATATGATAGTGACTGATCAGGGGAAGGGGTGTTGGGAACATCCCTGAGACTAGCTTATGGTCAGGAGACCCTTTCTAGCAAAAAGGGGTTGTCGGAACCATACAAACGCCTTTAACTGCCGAGGACGTATGTTATCACCCCCCCCTAACCGATCAGATAGAAGATGTGCTCTCTTATTGTCACATATAGGGGGAAGGGCTTTTTTTCTACTACAGGGGTGAGAAAATGAGTAATTGCACATATAATCACCCCCTGCACCTAATCAGGAAATTTTATCAACTCGTGACTCGGATGTATTCACAGTCGTCTGAATGGCAGAGATTTTTCTGGTGCTTATACGTACATGTAGATATAGACATAAGTGACACGTATGAACTCTACAAAATAATACGCTTTCATGCAGAATTGCATAAAAAGGTGCCCGTGAGTGTCAAGTGCTGGGCAGGGTGGTATTTTAATAAAGTTTCAGTTACGTCAAAAGTGTCAAAAAAGGGTTAATACCATGTACCTTAGAGTATGTACATTGTCCAGAGTAAACTGACCTGCTTGTAAATTGGCGAAGCTCACGCCTAATATAACGACGTCTACAGGAGTCGCAAGAACAAGCAAGTAATGGATGTGAGGCTGGAAAATACCTGCAAGACAGAACCACGAAGGAAGGAGTGAGAAATGCTCCGCCGGGAGGGTCCGGGTGTCACGTGGACACAAAACTCCCCCTTCCCACTTACCTTCCTTAGGCTTTACAAGCCCGACCGACAGAATCGTCTCACTGAGGCCATCAAAGTAAGCAACATCACCCCTAAGATGTACAAAATCCAGGGTTCAGATATTTTACCTCAATGCAAATTGTAAAAACATAAAAGTGATCAAATCAAACTTCTAAAAAAAACAAAACTTTTGACGTATCATAGTGACCTGCCAGAAGTTTTGATCGGTGGAGGTCCGAGCACTGGGACCCCCACCGATCTCTAAAACGAAAGCAGTAAAAGTGCTCGGGTGAGAGCTGTGTCGCTTCGTTTCTAATCGGCTTTCCTCGGAGCGGTGTACGGGCTCAATAGAAAGTCTAGGAGTCCGTAAACCGCTCCGAGGAAAGCCGATCAAAATCTAAACGGCGCAGCGCTCACCCGAGTGCTTATGCCGCTTTGTTTTAGCAATCGGTGAGAGTCTCAGTGCTCGGACCTCCACCGTTTAAAACTTCGACATGTCAAAAGAATTTTAAAAAGTTTAGTTACCCTTTAGATTTTGGTACAGCTTTTGAAAAACGACACCCCCCAAAATGCCGAAAGCCGTAGTCTAGAACATCACCGTGTTTTACTGAACAATTACTACTTAGTGGTTCTCGGTTACATCTAGTCTTTTACCAGTTTTATGTTATATTCACATTCCACGAAACATATTCACTAGTTACATCTCCTCTTTCTTCTATACGTACCCCTCCTCGTAATTCCACATGAAAATATCGCTGTCGATCGTCAGCCAAGCCCGGCTGATTTCAGGGAATACACCCATCATGCAATTGCACTGCATACCTACAGATGTTATGTAAGGAGCAAACGCACACATTGAACAACCGTTCACAACTCCAATAGACATGCCATAAACGTGTGATAGATGTGGGTCCTATCCCTAGAACGGGGAGTCGGGATATGCCCTAAGTGTTTAAGTTGAGAATACCACTTTAAGCAGAGTTTAGGGGGTGTGTCTGTCAGCATAGTGTCGACAGATTCCAGAAGGAATCAGCAGACTAATGAATGCAGCTTTGCCACAATATCTTTAAGTTGTATCAGCTTATGCCCTTTGTGAGATAACCTGTAACTGAGCCCACGAAGATAATAATACAAAAAAAAAACTTCTAAATGACGCAAAAAACACCAAAGCCAGGCCTGCTGTGATGTTGGAAAAATACCACTGACCCAAAAAAACACAAGTTCAAATAAACAAATAAAATAAAAGACACCTAAAAAACCCGCCATGTTTGTAGGGTGTTTTATATTTCCCAATGGACTTCAAGATAACGTCTGGCCGCAGCTTTTTTCCTAAAAACTCTGTAAATCCACAATTAAATGGGTTTTCCCATTACAAAAAGTGATGGTGTATTAAATGGGTAGGCCATAAAGATCTGATTGGTGGGGATCCAAATGCCGGGACTAGTTTAATCAAACCTCGGGCTTTAGCTAAAACTGTAAAATGAGCTGGGAACTCAGAGTTTACTTACTGGTGCCCTCCGTTTAGCTTGTTGTGCCGTCAATTCAAAGGCCCCCTTTCCTGTCATCCAAGATGGCCGCAGATCTTCTCAGATTGTCTCGGACTGCCGAAGCACAATGAGCATCGGGAAGGCTGCGGCGGCCATCTTGGATGAAAGGAGAGGGGGGGGGACCAAAAAGTAAACACTGCATTCCCAGCCAACTTTACGTTTTTAGCTAAAACTGGAGGGATCTTCTACTGGCCATCTCGGTGGGAGCCCCAGAGGTCGGACCCCACAAATCATAATGTTATAGCTACAGGGCCCTTCACTATGCACTAGAAGTACTTGGTTATGTATTAGGATACGTCCAAACTGTTCAACCAGCTCCGGGGGTAGTGGCACTCTGCGGATGGCGCTCAGCTCTGGAAGGATGGGGATGCTCATCATGCTGGGACCTTGCAGGGGATAATCCATTTCAGACATTCCTGACACTGTAGGACTATCTGTAATATAAAAAGGATCAAAGCAGAAAATGACGGACACGTAAACTCCTTGTGAAGCCGACGATAAACAGGACAACATTATTACATTCATATTCACCATCTGGCGTTAAACCCCCCCCAAACAAAACGTGATGAATTCATAGAAGACTGTCAGAAAAATAGTAGAATCTTATGTTTCATCCTACAATTGTTACATGTCTATGAACAGCTCCTCCTGCCGCTCTCTCCCATCACCCCCCGCTTCTTTTGCCGACGCTATCTCCCATCGTCCCCCTCTTCGTCTCCCGACCCTGTCTCCCATCGTCCCCCTCTTCTTCTCCCGACCCTGTCTCCCATCGTCCCCCTCTTCCATCGTCCCCCTCTTCTTCTCCCGACCCGGTCTCCCACTTCTTCTCCCGACCCTGTCTCCCATCGTCCCCCACTTCTTCTCCCGACCCTGTCTCCCATCGTCCCCCTCTTCTTCTCCCGACCCTCTCCCCCATCGTCCCCCTCTTCTTCTCCCGACCCTCTCTCCTATCGTCCCCCTCTTCTTCTCCCGACCCCCTCTCCCATCGTCCCCCTCTCCTTCTCCCGACCCCTCTCCTTCTCCCATCGTCCCCCTCTTCTTCTCCCGACCCCCTCTCCCATCATCCCCCTCTTCTTCCGCACTCTCCCATCAGCCACCTCTTCACTCGATGCTCTCTCACCTCACCCCCTCTTCTCCGGACGCGCTCTCCCATCACCGCCCTCTTCTCCGGACGCTCATACCCATCGTCCCCCTCTTCTTCCCCTCTCCCATCGTCCCCCTCTTCTTCCCCTCTCCCATCGTCCCCCTCTTCTTCCGCTCTCTCCCATCGTCCCCCTCTTCCTCCGCTCTCTTCCATCGTCCCCCTCTTCCTCCGCTCTCCCCCATCGTCCCCCTCTTCTTCCACTCTCCCATCATCCCCCCCTCTTCTTCTTCCAATCTCTCCCATCATCCCCCCTCTTCTTCCTCCGCTCTCTCCCATCGTCCCCCTCTTCTTCCCCTCTCCCATCGTCCCCCTCTTCTTCCCCTCTCCCATCGTCCCCCTCTTCCATCGTCCCCCTCTTCTTCTCCCGACCCCCTCTCCCATCGTCCCCCTCTTCTTCTCCCGACCCCCTCTCCCATCGTCCCCTTCTTCTCCCGACCCCCTCTCCCATCGTCCCCCTCTTCTCCCGACCCCCTCTCCCATCGTCCCCCTCTTCTCCCGACCCCCTCTCCCATCGTCCCCCTCTTCTCCCGACCCCCTCTCCCATCGTTCCCCTCTTCTTCTCCCGACCCCTCTCCCATCGTCCCCCTCTTCTTCTCCCGACCCCCTCTCCCATCGTCCCCCTCTTCTTCTCCCGACCCCCTCTCCCATCGTCCCCCTCTTCTTCTCCCGACCCCCTTTCCCATCGTCCCCCTCTTCATCTCCCGACCCCCTCTCCCATCGTCCCCCTCTTCTTCTCCCGACCCCCTCTCCCATCGTCCCCCTCTCCTTCTCCCGACCCCCTCTCCTTCTCCCAACCCCTCTCCTTCTCCCATCGTCCCCCTCTTCTTCTCCCGACCCCCTCTCCCATCATCCCCCTCTTCTTCCGCACTCTCCCATCAGCCACCTCTTCACTCGATGCTCTCTTACCTCACCCCCTCTTCTCCGGACGCGCTCCCCCATCACCGCCCTCTTCTCCAGACGCTCTCTCCCATCACCGCCCTCTTCTCCGGACGCTCACTCCCATCATCCCCCTCTTCTTCCTCCGCTCTATCCCATCATCCCCCTCTTCTTCTTCCCCTCTCTCCCATCATCCCCCTCTTCTTCTCCCGACCCCCTCTCCCATCGTCCCCCTCTTCCTCTCCCGACCCCCATCGTCCCCCACTTCTTCTCCCGACCCTGTCTCCCATCGTCCCCCTCTTCTTCTCCCGACCCTGTCTCCCATCGTCCCCCTCTTCTTCTCCCGACCCTGTCTCCCATCGTCCCCCACTTCTTCTCCCGACCCGGTCTCCCATCGTCCCCCACTTCTTCTCCCGACCCTCTCCCCCATCGTCCCCCTCTTCTTCTCCCGACCCACTCTCCCATCGTCCCCTTCTTCCGACCCACTCTTCCATCGTCCCCTTCTTCTCCCGACCCTCTCTCCCATCGTCCCCCTCTTCTTCCGCTCTCTCCCATCGTCCCCCTCTTCTTCCGCTCTCTCCCATCGTCCCCCTCTTCTTCCGCTCTCTCCCATCGTCCCCCTCTTCTTCCGCTCTCTCCCATCGTCCCCCTCTTCTTCCGCTCTCTCCCATCGTCCCCCTCTTCTTCCGCTCTCTCCCATCGTCCCCCTCTTCTTCTTCCGCTCTCTCCCATCGTCCCCCTCTTCTTCTTCCGCTCTCTCCCATCGTCCCCCTCTTCTTCTTCCGCTCTCTCCCATCGTCCCCCTCTTCTTCTTCCGCTCTCTCCCATCGTCCCCCTCTTCTTCTTCCGCTCTCTCCCATCGTCCCCCTCTTCTTCTTCCGCTCTCTCCCATCGTCCCCCTCTTCTTCTTCCGCTCTCTCCCATCGTCCCCCTCTTCTTCTTCCGCTCTCTCCCATCGTCCCCCTCTTCTTCTTCCGCTCTCTCCCATCGTCCCCCTCTTCTTCTTCCGCTCTCTCCCATCGTCCCCCTCTTCTTCTTCCGCTCTCTCCCATCGTCCCCCTCTTCTTCTTCCGCTCTCTCCCATCGTCCCCCTCTTCTTCTTCCGCTCTCTCCCATCGTCCCCCTCTTCTTCTTCCGCTCTCTCCCATCGTCCCCCTCTTCTTCTTCCGCTCTCTCCCATCGTCCCCCTCTTCTTCTTCCGCTCTCTCCCATCGTCCCCCTCTTCTTCTTCCGCTCTCTCCCATCGTCCCCCTCTTCTTCTTCCGCTCTCTCCCATCGTCCCCCTCTTCTTCTTCCGCTCTCTCCCATCGTCCCCCTCTTCTTCTTCCGCTCTCTCCCATCGTCCCCCTCTTCTTCTTCCGCTCTCTCCCATCGTCCCCCTCTTCTTCTTCCGCTCTCTCCCATCGTCCCCCTCTTCTTCTTCCGCTCTCTCCCATCGTCCCCCTCTTCTTCTTCCGCTCTCTCCCATCGTCCCCCTCTTCTTCTTCCGCTCTCTCCCATCGTCCCCCTCTTCTTCTTCCGCTCTCTCCCATCGTCCCCCTCTTCTTCTTCCGCTCTCTCCCATCGTCCCCCTCTTCTTCTTCCGCTCTCTCCCATCGTCCCCCTCTTCTTCTTCCGCTCTCTCCCATCATCCCCCCCTCTTATTCTTCCGCTCTCTCCCATCATCCCCCCCTCTTATTCTTCCGCTCTCTCCCATCATCCCCTCCCTCTTCTTCTTCCCCTCTCTCCCATCATCCCCCCCTCTTCTTCTTCCGCTCTCTCCCATCATCCCCCCTCTTCTTCTTCCGCTCTCTCCCATCATCCCCCCTCTTCTTCTTCCGCTCTCTCCCATCATCCCCCCCTCTTCTTCTTCCGCTCTCT
The DNA here is from genome assembly GCF_050947455.1 of Rhinoderma darwinii. Classification (NCBI taxonomy): domain Eukaryota; kingdom Metazoa; phylum Chordata; class Amphibia; order Anura; family Rhinodermatidae; genus Rhinoderma; species Rhinoderma darwinii. Next base: position 621,477,134 of record NC_134687.1, read on the forward strand.
CCCATCATCCCCCCCTCTTCTTCTTCCGCTCTCTCCCATCATCCCCCCCTCTTCTTCTTCCGCTCTCTCCCATCATCCCCCCCTCTTCTTCTTCCGCTCTCTCCCATCATCCCCTCTCTTCTTCTTCCGCTCTCTCCCATCATCCCCCTCTACTCCTGACCCACTCTCCCATCATCCCCCTCTACTCCTGACCCACTCTCCCATCATCCCCCTCTACTCCTGACCCACTCTCCCATCATCCCCCTCTACTCCTGACCCACTCTCCCATCATCCCCCTCTTCTCCTGACCCACTCTCCCATCATCCCCCTCTTCTTCCATTCGCTCTCATCACCCCCATCTTTTCATTCCTCACCCTCTCATACTTTTCTTATCTCCTCCCTCTATTGCTCTTCTTTAACTCTTCATTCCCTGAGCCTTCCATTGACCCGTTCCCCAATACTACGCCCCATGTCCCCCTCCCTCCTCATCTCTTGTGATCCTTGTCTTACTATGAGCCGGTATGTTGAGGAAGTCAGACAGGTCGGGGTAGGATCTCTCCTCCTGCAGTAACCGATCTATAACTCTTCCGGCTCCCTCTAGTGATTCCTGCATGGCGGCGGAGGCTGCCGGTGCCCCCGGGGCTGCGCTGGGCATTGTGCGGATTAATGTAATTAGAAGGGAACACTAATCAAGTTCTAGGACAGAACTTCCAGCTGAGGGCGCAACGTTCAAAACAACAGGCGACCCGCGCAAACCGCGCCGCCAAAGCACGCTGAGGGGCTGACGTCATTCTGCCGCGCCTGGCTGTCAAGCTATTGGGTATTACAAGAACCCTGGAGGATGCGCCCTGATGGCGTCACGTCACCTAGGAGATGGTTTTACCGTCCAACGGCCATGTTGGATGTGGGCAAATAAAAAGTTCCGTTTTTGATTATATGTTGAATGTAATGAATGAACGTTATTGATACTTTTTGAGCTAAAAAGCAGAATAGTACAAGATTACTAGCTTTAACCCTTACTGCTTCCTGAACCTAGGTGACAGATTGCACCGCGCGCCGGCCATGTTGGTTTTGGGCAAATTATTTAGTGCGTCCTAGAAAGTGAACCGTTTTTGATACGTTTTGGAGATCATCTTTGGGCGGTAATGTTAAAGTATACTTATCGGTTACGTTTGATAACGGAAAGAAACGCGAAAGACTGGGTTTGTCCCTCGCTTCCTACAGTAGCCGCGTCAGGAACTCTCTGGAGGGGCGGGGACTGGGAGCGTGCTGGAGTCAGGAGTGTGTACAGCAGCACCAGGTACTGATAGCAGCGGCTTATTACCGGGCAGCTCCGGTCACCGGCGTTATTGGCAGCCCTGGTACAATCAATGTTTATTTCTAATTTAGTTGGTGAAGACGTTTTGAAATGAGGTCTTAATAAAGACTTTATATTTTATTCTAAATGTCTTTCCCATCATGCCTCAGGAGGAACAGAGATATTATATTCCTGTGCTCTGAGAGTGGGGCCTATTGTTATCTCCTCAGCGGTTTATGTGACCTTGTTGGTTGGTTCGTAACTGGATTTGACTGTTTTGTATTAGTTGTCACTTTTGCCACTTATTTCAACTCGCTCATCACCCCCCTCTTCCCCCGCGGCTCGTCACCCCCCTCTAATCTCACCGCTCATCGCCCCCCTCTTCCCCCGCCGCTCATCACCCCCCTCTTCTCTCACCGCTCATCACCCCCCTCTTCTCTCACCGCTCATCACCCCCCTCTTCTCTCACCGCTCCACACCCCCCTCTTCTCCCGCCGCTCATCACCCCCCTCTTCTCCCGCCGCTCGTCACCCCCCTCTTCTCCCGCCGCTCGTCACCCCCCTCTTCTCCCGCCGCTCGTCACCCCCCTCTTCCCCCGCCGCTCGTCACCCCCCTCTTCCCCCGCCGCTCGTCACCCCCCTCCGCTCGTCACCCCCCTCTTCCCCCGCCGCTCGTCACCCCCCTCTTCCCCCGCCGCTCGTCACCCCCCGCCGCTCGTCACCCCCCTCTTCCCCCGCCGCTCGTCACCCCCCGCCGCTCGTCACCCCCCTCTTCCCCCGCCGCTCGTCACCCCCCTCTTCCCCCGCCGCTCGTCACCCCCCTCTTCCCCCGCCGCTCCTCAACGCCCCCCTCTTCTCCCGCCGCTCCTCAACGCCCCCCTCTTCTCCCGCCGCTCCTCAACGCCCCCCTCTTCTCCCGCCGCTCCTCAACGCCCCCCTCTTCTCCCGCCGCTCCTCAACGCCCCCCTCTTCTCCCGCCGCTCCTCAACGCCCCCCTCTTCTCCCGCCGCTCCTCAACGCCCCCCTCTTCTCCCGCCGCTCCTCAACGCCCCCCTCTTCTCCCGCCGCTCCTCAACGCCCCCCTCTTCTCCCGCCGCTCCTCAACGCCCCCCTCTTCTCCCGCCGCTCCTCAACGCCCCCCTCTTCTCCCGCCGCTCCTCAACGCCCCCCTCTTCCCCCGCCGCTCGTCGCCCCCTCTTCTTCCCCCGCCGCTCGTCGCCCCCCTCTTGCCCCACCCACCTTTTCTGCCGGCGCTCTCCCATCACCCCCCTCTTCTTCTGCCGGCGCTCTCTCCCATCACCCCCCTCTTCTTCTGCCAGCGCTCTCTCCCATCACCCCCCTCTTCTTCTGCCGGCGCTCTCTCCCATCACCCCTCTCTCCTGCTGGCGCTCTCTCCCATCACCCCTCTCTCCTGCTGGCGCTCTCTCCCATCACCCCTCTCTCCTTCTGCCGGCGCTCTCTCCCATCACCCCTCTCTCCTTCTGCCGGCGCTCTCTCCCATCACCCCTCTCTCCTTCTGCCGGCGCTCTCTCCCATCACCCCTCTCTCCTTCTGCCGGCGCTCTCTCCCATCACCCCCTCTTCTGCCGGCGCTCTCTCCCATCACCCCTCTCTCCTCCGGCGCACTCTTCCATCTCCCTCTCTTCTTCCATCACCCCCCTCTTCTATTCTGGCGCTCTCTCCCATCACCCCCCTCTTCTTCTCCCGGTGCTCTCTTCCATCGCCCCCTCTTCTTCTCCCGATGCTCTCTTCCATCGCCCCCTCTTCTCCTGATGCTCTTTCCCATCACCCCCCTTCTTTCCTTGACACTCTATCATCACCCTGATCATCTCTGAGCCTCAGGTGTCAGCACATTACACAGTGTGGTAGACGTTATTAATATGCTGCTTCTGCTCTGTTATGGGGGCTGGAATTGACGGGGGTGCTGTGGTGGGAGTACTATTACTGGCATTTGTGGGGACTGGCTGAAACTGATTTTAGAACATTTCTTAGAAATCTTCAGTTGGCACTCATGGGAAGCTGTTGCTGTCACAATGGGCGCACTGCTGTCACTGTTATGGGGCATTGGCTGACACTATTATGGGGGCACTGTGGCTTCCTCTCCTGTGTGGGGGAGGTGAGGATGAGAGGTTGGTTAGAGCTGTAATTTCATAGTTTTTTTGACCCCTCTCCTCCATTGTTTGTATCTTCTATTTGGTATGGTCCTGTTACGTTGGCATTTATAGTGGTATTGGAATTATTTTACTTTATGGTGGTATTATTTTGTACAGTATTTCAGTTATTTGGTTACGGTTTTCTGGTATGCTGTAGGTACTGTATGCCAATATTGTATGAGGGTACTATGCCACTTTAATCACACCATGTCCCTTCTATTGAACCACACAAACTTGTTGGCGATGTGGCCTTCATCATCTTCATTCCGGATGATCAGGTCTGAGCCTCTTCTTCTTATGTATACTGGTCACTGAAGCCATGACACCAGTGTGAACAGAGCCTTAGTTGTGATGTTGCCTTAACCTCTGTTTATTTATTTCTTTACATCCCAGTTTCCACAATGGAGGATTCTGAAGACCCCAATGTTGCTGCCACAATGGGATTCTCTGGATTCGGTGAGTTACTTCTGTTGGGGAATATTGTGCCATTTTAATGGGCATGTACAGACCTGAGCGCCCCTGCAATGTTCACATGCACGGGCGCCCAGATCGGTGGGCGCCGGAGGTTGAAGGGAGGATTTTTATTTTCTTAAACATTGAATTGAAAACGAAAAGCCTTCTTATTCTTCATGATATGGAAGGCTAGACAAAAATAAGAATCTGGAAAATCCCTTTAAATGGAATTTGTCGGGTTTTTTTTCACAACAAACTCCTTGCACTGCTGGTCTGGTATTGTGAAAAGCATCGCCCACGTTATAACATGATTTGGTTTTTGCAAAACGGTAAAAATGATCTGTAAAGGTGTTGTTTAGGCTCGGGGCGGTGATCAGTATATGATCGGTTGGGGTCCGACACCTGGATCCCGCACCGATGAGCCTCCGGAAAATCCGCAGTGGCCGGTATCGGAAGCAGATAGCTGTGGTCACTGTATAACGGCCGTACCGCAGATCTGCTCCTATACAAGTGAATGCGAGAAAGCTGCAGCAACCCAGTAAGGCTGCTAGACTGTGACCGGAGCCATCTTCTTCCAACACCAGCCACTGCGTAACATCCGGAGGCTGATCGGTGAGGGATCCGGGTGTCAGACCCTCACTAATCATATACTGATGACCTATCCTGTGAATAGGTTATCAGTATGAAAAACAACCCCCAACCTGGACAACCCCTTTAATGCCTCCACACACCATATGCTGATTAGGCACAAAGAGTCTTCCGTACCAAGGAGCGTCCTGCAATTTTTTTTCCAACGCCTCCCCGTTCACTTACTGGATGAAACGGCGGATGACAGGAGTGTAGAGAAGAAGGAAGGTACTAGTTGTGGGGCCCCAGCAATCTGACAATTATCAATAGGACAGGCCGGTTGCACTTTCGGATGCAGTTCTTGGTCTAGGACACTAAACTCTTCCATGTAAGCAGGGGCTCCATTGTAAGATAGACATTGTTGCCTATATAAACTGGTTGTTTTGGGAGAGGGGGCGCTCTTCACTGCTCTTTATTAGGTTTCTATTGTTATCTAATATTTTACTTCTTTTATATTTTAGGCAGGAAAGCTCGGACGTTTGACCTGGAAGCCATGTTTGAGCAAACCCGTAGAACAGCTGTAGAACGGAGCAAAAAAACATTTGGTAAGTCAATTTTTAAATTCTATAACTCCCGGCGAGATGTTTTTTCTTAGAAAAATAACACTTGTTACTGAGGTGCAGCAAATTCTTGCCTTATTTGAGGCTCATTTTTTTTCTATGTGCAGCAGTTATGTCCCTTTCACGCTGCATTAAATGGTCTCAGTTTGGCATTTACTTCGAGCCTATTGTGTGTGTGCTCTAGTGGCCAGTGTGAGAACTGCAATATTTAGAAAACAAAACCTAATTGAAACAATATGTATCTTGTGACATTTTCCCTAGCATTGAGAACGTGTGCAGATCAAAATCCGCAATAGACTCTCTTTTCATGCTTGATCATAGGAATTAACTGGTTTATATATTTTTATCCAAACAGAAGCACGAGAGAAAGAAGGGGAAGAAAAGAAACCGCAAATTTCAGCGTCCAGGATTGTGGCCTCTGGCTCTGGACTGAGAAACGAGAGAGAGTCCAGCTCTGGGTAGGGACTATTAGTCGAGTCCGATACAATAACCCCCCTACACTTCACCCCCCCCCCCCCCAATTATTGTTTCTTAACTTTATTTAGTTTTATATTTGAAACACTTTATCATTTATTAGTCATTTTTATTTTTTTACTATATTTTTGCCGTTTTTTCTGACCAGAGCAGATCGGCACCTGACCTAAAGCTGTCCATAAAAGTTGGCTGAATCCACCCATTTCAGCGGGATTAGACCACTATTTAGTGTAAGGGGGGCCTCCATGTTGGTCTAGATGACCGATCCTTTTATCCTGCAGAACATAAGCCGCTGCCATAGGTGTTTTGCAGCGGCTTTTCCCCCTCTCCCCGTTGAAATGGGCATCCACATAAAAAAGAAACAATATTCGCCTGGTAATTCCCCCGCCGTTTCAGCGCTGATGCTTTAGTGATCCCTGCAAATCTTTGTTTACTTTACTGCCGTGCATCCATGTGACTTCTGCAGCCAATTACTGTTCTTAGCGGTAATGCCAGCATGTAAGGCACGTGATCGCTGAGACCAATGATTGGCTGCAGCAATCACATGGATGTATAGCAGAGGTGTACAACAGTATGATATCACTAAAAAGTCCAAAATATATGTAAAATAGGTAAAAATCTCTTATAGGGGTTTTTTGCTACGGGATAACTGATGACCTATCCACCGGATAGGTCATTAGTATATCATCGGTGGAGGTCCGACACCCGGACCCCGCACCGATAAGCTGCTCCGGTTGCCTGTGGGCACCAGATGTTATTGCAATGTATGGAGCTGGTTCCGTACATTGCATAGCGGCCCTGCTGCCGAACTGCAGCTCTGCTCCTATTCACTTGAATAGGAGCAGAGCCGCAGTACTGCAGCTCGGCCGCTATTTCATGATCGGAGCCATATGCTTCCGGCATTGACGTTCGGTGCCCGGAGGCAGCCTGAGTGGCAGATCGGTGCGGGATCCGGGTGTCTGACCTCCACAGATGATGTACTGATGACCTATCTCGTGGATAGCTCATCAGTTGGCCGGTTGTGGACAACCCCTTTAATGGGACTAAAAGAAAAAAATGAATAAAAACAATAAACACCAAAAAATAAAAATTCCTACATAGTAAACGCTAACTTGTAGTTTCCAAAAAATGATGCCTGTAATATCTTCTGTCCCCGTCTTCCCATAAACAAGGCCTCAAAATAGCAATCTCATCCTAAAAATATCAAGACAAGCTCGCTAACCGAATGCGGGGTGAAAAAAGCGGAAATATTCCTTCTAAAAATGGGCTATGGGCCATAAGGGGTTAAAATTCAGCATCGTTCCCTGGGAACTGTAAATATTTATTAAAAGTTTATATAATGTGTGTGTGTGTGTATATAGACACACAAGTGCACGGATCATTACAAGACACAGCTCTGATACACATACGAGCCCTGCACCTGTGTGTCCATCACATGACCATGTAACCACACTGCACCTGTGATCACATGATCAGTAAAGAATTTTATCCACTAGGAGTAAACATTGTAGGTTTCTACTGAATAACAGCAAGCAGAGATCTTAAAAACCATAAGCAATTAATATAAAAGGATATTGGAAAATTGTATAACTTTTAATTATACAAGGAAAATATCATTATTTGCTGAAACCAGAAAATACCCCTTCTAATGTGAAACTTGCTTGTCTGATTTGGTGTAGTGACTCTGATGACGGCTCTGATGATGAGTTCATTGGCCCCCCAGCACCAGGCAGCAGTTCTCACGCTCCAGATGATGAAATGATTGGTCCTCCACTCCCTCCTGGCTACAAAGACAGTGATGAGGATGACGAAGATGATGACGGAGATGATGAGGATGACGTAAGTTTAAACACATGATGTTGACTCCCTCCAAAGTGACCCAACTTTAGGTAGGGCTGCTGCAGGGAAGTCAAACTTCCAATCATTGCCAGTCAGAGGCAGGAAATTTACTGCAGCCTGTATTCTGTAATCAGCAGACACCGGCTTAATCTATGTAACCAATCAGAGCAAGAAAAATTGTAAATCAGCTCACACAAGTCAGGTATCCAAGTCCTGCGTTTTTGGAAGAAAAGGTATGCAATAATAGACTCTGAGATTCGGTATACTTTTTACTCTCACATTTGGGTACCACGCGGTACAGGGTTTACAGTACAAAGTCTGCACAAGCAAATGCGTGTTGGCTAATGTCACTCACCTGTCCACATGATTTACGGCCTGCAGCGTCTTCACTGGTTCCACTTCGGCGTTCGTAATGAACGCTCGTTCTCTCTGCGGTTTAGTCTACGGGTGCTACCGAGGGTCAAAAGACCTAGACAGCATTGTTTCTACTACAGCACTGCCGCCGTTGGTGCGCAGGAACACGCTCTGGAACTCCCCTAAAACCGCTTGTCTACCATAAAACAGAGCAGACACAGGCTAACAGAATTAGTTTTTCTCACACTTGACTGTTCTGTTATTGGACTGTTCCCACTTGTAAAGGGATAGATTCTGAGAACAGAAGCATTTTATGTAGTTGCTATTCCGAACATGCAAGCAAGGTCTACTTTTGGATTGTAGCGTTCAGTCCACAGATGCTGCGTGTTTTTATTGGATCACATGGTCGTACAGTCTTGGTTCCTTAAAGGATAACTCCTACAAAGACTACAGCTTACCATGTGTTCCACTAAGGAATTTCATGTGTCCGTGTTTTGCCTGTTCTCTTTTTTATTCTGCGTCTATCACTGTGTATCACACTAGACACAATCTGAATCCGGCTTCGGTGAAACGCTTTTTCTATTTGAGTTATTGGGGATAATCCTGTGTTACTCATACAGGCACCAGAACTTCCTGTATGATGTCATTACATGGACTGTACCGCCACATGGGGGGGGGGGGGGGGCTGGAATTCTTATGACCATTACTGATGATGATTAGATATGCTTCTCTCACACAGTGTATAACGGAGAAGATCACAGCTCAGCCTCCCAGGCTTATGTAGAATTATAAGGAAGCATAATCACACTGTCCTCCCCAGCAGGCAGAGATAGGACTGGCTCTAGTTAATCATGTGATGCTGTGCTGAGGCATCATGGGATTGATAGCATAGCACAGAGGAACGCAAAGCTGTGCTCGGCTGTTTCTGTAACTCCCAAAGGAATCAATTGTTCCATTGATTCTCCACCTGAATTTGGTGGTCGGCGGCGGCGACTTCCGTTCACGAAATAGGTGCGGGTCCCAGAGCTGGGACACGCATATATCAGACATTTACCCTAATGAGGTTATTTAACCTCACAGCCCATCGAATCCCTACACTGTAATTAATTGAAGGAACAGCGCTGTCTACATATAATCCTTTTTGGTTTGGTTGATTATCCGAGTCATATTTATTTATTTTATCTAAAAAGCTTAAAGGGAACCGGTCACCAGCATTTCACCTATTGAACTTTACTTCTCCCTCACTGGCCGCTGCTATCTAAAGTTCATTGCCGTTATCCCCGCTCCTAAACTCCTCCGAATGTAATAACGGTCTGCAAACATTTTGCGCCTTTTATCGTAATAATCTGGTGTCCCTTTGTGCGCAAATACCAGAATAGGACATCAATGACCAAGCGTGGGATTTTGTGTGCTGGGGGAAGGCGAGGAGCTGTCAATCAGAAGTAAGAAGGCGGGGTAAACCCGGAAAGACTTGAGGAATGTAGATGTGACTCTTTTCAAATGAAGCTGTGACTCTTTTCAAATGAAGATTTGACTCTTTTCAAATGAAGATGTGACTCTTTTCAAATGAAGATGTGACTCTTTTCTGCTCATTAGCATACGGTGTGGGGACACTAAAAAACCGAATACTAAAGCCACAGAGCCGACTAAGAAGACCATTATAGGTTATATAGAAATGATTTTCCACCCACTACCACATGGTAGTGCTGGTTTAAGAGGTGAAATGCTGGCGACCGGTTCCCTTTAAGGAGTTCTGTTCTGATACTTCATAATATATCTTTTATAGTAGTTTTTATTTCTGATACAGAGCTCCAAATCCTCTCTATAGCCATAGAGCCTGTCATTAGTATTGAGCCTACCAAACTGCTGACTCCGCTGGTTAGCTATAGGGGAAAGCAGTAGAAACAGATCTCTATTGCATATCTTAGTCCTTATATTAGTGTAAAGCGCAGCTTTATTCTGCCATGTGCCATATGCAAATTCCGTTTTCAGTGTCTGCCGAATCGGGTTGTGTTCGGCATTTTAGGCTCCAAACACTTTGCAGTTGACTGACGGCTCTACTCGTCTTCAGCGTCAAGTGCGTGTAGTTGAAATGTGTGGGGGGGGGGGGGGGATAAAAACATTCTCTTTCTTCCATCAGCTTGGTCCTTAAAGTGGACCTGTCACTAGGTCCTTCAAAATGACTTAGTAGTCCCTCACCTAATAGCCGCTGTGTCTGTGAGTCCAGCGGTGTTTGTCCTGTACTTGTGCGTCTCCCCCCGGTTGCTGAGCTATGAACCCCTCTTGATATAGCAACCAATATGGTAATGACCCGCTGGCTAGTCAAGTGGGTTTGGCCGCCAGCAATTCTAAATGGGCGGAGCTACCGCTGAGCCTCTGATGCTGACCTATCAGCGTGAAGCTTTTTCCTAAAAGACAGTCTTCAGCCGGCGTCATCGCGTGAGACAGTCTTCAGCCAGCGTGGTCTTTAGCAGTGTACTACGTCATCACAATTGGCTTTGGGGGATTCCGTTTTTCCCACATCTATAAATTTTAATTTCCGTCGTCCTCCAACATTATACGAGTCCTAATAGAACCCACAGGAAGCCGGTGATACATGTTCAGGGTGGCTGGCATTTTACATTTTCCAAGTGTGAAGTCTTTAATGCAGGTCCAGGCCGTACAGCCCGTCGTCTATCATGCCTGCTCCCTCTCCTCCGCAGGATAGACCTAATCCATACAGCTTGATAACCCTTTAGGTTTTTTAGAAATCCCTTATTTGGAATCCTCATTCTTGGAGATGACTAATGTTAGAACTTCATTATATATCCGTCACGCTGCTGTTCTCTACGAGAAATATAGCGGATTCCGGAAACAACAGCGTATTCTTTATTGTTGCCGTCACATGGCACGCAAGCCATCCCAACACACGGGTGTCCCTATGCTAAATCTATGTTATGTGCTGAGGGGCACGCGAGTGGAGGGCATGCCGAACCACAGTTTCTTAAATTTATAGAGAATCTTTATCTTTCTGGGAAAGCTGGGTGACAACTTTTGGCTCCCATTGTAGCTTGAGAAGGGGTTGTCACTGACCTTTACACATCCCCCGCTCCCTAATGTCGTCTGTATGATAGGGGGTAATTTGGCCATATACATAGAAGGTTAGATGTTTGTTTTTTTCTGAATGCAGGGGATCGTTGTGGGGTCAGCTGCTGAATTGGCTGTTTTACCTCTAGGATTTTTTTTATGCCCTATCCTATTTGGGCAACATTTTTAACCCCTTAAAGGGGGTTTCAGTAGAGAGAAAATTAATAGCTTATCCTTAGGAATAGTTCGTAGGCAGGGAATGTCTAGAGTTGGACCCCCACCTATCTTATATTAATGGCTATCCAGAGGATAACCCAACAATTTTCTCTTTCCGGAAAACCACTTTAACCCTTTCCCGCAATTTCACGTACAGTTACGCGATGGGAGATGGTGTTTTCCTGCAATTCCACTTAACTGTACGTGGAACAGATGGAGCTGGCTCAGGAGCTGAGCCAGCGACATCACCGCCGGGTGATAGCTGTATGTTACAGCTGGCACCCTGAGGTATCGGCCAGGACCGGAGCTAGCATGTGAGGAGTTTATAGCCACCGGCACCCCAGCATCGCTGGGTTGCCGGTGGCTGCAAAGGCGATCGGAGGGCTAATACCTCCCGGTCTGCCAGTAACGGAATCCTCCTATGCCCTGTCGTCGGCGGGGCCCAGGAGGCTTCCGGTACCATCGGCAAGATGGCGCCGGCTAGCTCCGATTCCTGGCATTAACCCCTTCAATACAGCGATTCAATGCAATCGCTGCATCAAAGTGGTTTGTATGAAATCTGCAGCCTGCCATGCGATGCCATAGTAACAGTCGCCAGCCTTGCCAACAGGATGCCTAACTGGCTTCCTATCTGCCATTACGGAAGCCAATTAGGCCCCGCCCGGAGGCGGAGCCTGATCGGCTTGCTGTCAGTGAACAACTGACAGTTCTAATACATTGCACTACATAGGTAGTGCAATGTATTAGAACATCAAACAAACAGTTGGACCTTCAAGTCCCCTAGTGGGACTAAAGAAAAGTGTAAAACAAAAAGTGTAAAAATAAAAGTTGTAAAAAATACAATAAAAGTTTCAAATAATAACACAAAACACAATCGCCCTTTTTCCCTTATCAAGTCATTTATTATTGAAAAAAAATAATAAAGCCATACATATTTGGTATCGCTGCGACCGTAACGACCTTAACTATAAAAATATTATATTATTTATCCAGCGCAGTGAACGCCGTAAAAAAACAAACTAAAAAAATACTGACCTAATTGCTATTTTTTGGTCACTTCGTCTTCCAAAAATTGAAATAAAAAGTGATCAAAAAGTCGCATGTATCTAAAAATGGTGCCTATAAAAACTATAACTCGTCTCACTAAAATCAAGCCCTCATACAGCTCCGTCGACTAAAAATTTAAAACCGTTATGGTTCTCACAACTTGGCGACAGAAAAAATCCATTCTATTTACAAAAGTAATTTTATTGTGCAAAAAGTTGTAAAACATAAAAAGTGCTATAAATTAGGTATCACCGGAATCGGACTGACCCGCAGAATAAAGGTAACATGTAATTTATAATGCGTGGTGAACGCTGTATAAAAATAATAAAAAAAATATGCCAGAATTGCTGTTTTTTGGTCACCTTGCCTCCCAAAAAAAAAGGATAACAAGTGATCAAAAAATCGCATGTGCCCCAAAATGGTACCAATAATAACTACAGCTCGTCCCGCAAAAAAAACAGCCCTCATACCACTACATCTATCAAAAAATAAAATTAGTCAAGGCACCAATAAACCAGGAAATAAAAATATGCAGTTGTGCCGGCCCGAGGGGAACGTTTCTTTTGTTTCAAAAGGCGAATTATCAAGGACCTAAAATTAGGAAACCAGGAAGGGGAGGGCACAAACATATCTGCTGGAAGTGAGGGCGCCCGCATTATACCAGGACAACACTTTCCCAGCAAAATTCCCCAAACTTCAAAGGTGCGGAGTGTGGACCAAAAGGGGAATAAGTAAAGACCATTTATCAGTGCGACACCGGCCTGTGCAGAAAGGATTGTGTCACAGCATAACACACATCTATGGATTATTTTATTGTTTTTTTTACCCCATTATTATACCACCTGACTATACCCCTGATATACTCTGCCCGGCTTACATGTACCCCCACATTATAAACGGAAACACCAGTAAGACTCCAAACAAAACTACTACAAGCAAAATCCACGCTCCAAAAGCCAAATGGCGCTACCTCCCTTCTGAACCCTACAGTGTGCTCAAACAGCAGTTTACTTCCACATATATGGCATCGCCATACCCGGGAGAACCCTTTTAACAACTTTTGTGGTGTGTGTCTCCAGTGGCACAAGCTGGGCGCCACATATTGGCATATCTATGGAAAAAATCCACATCGAGTGCACACCAATTTCTGCCAATCACCTGTGGGGTTAATATGCTCACTACACCCCTAGATGAATACCTTGAGGGGTGTAGTTTCCAAAATGGGGTCACTTCTGGGGGGGATCCACTGTTTTGGTCCCACAGGGACTTTGCAAATGCGACATAGCGCTCAGAAACCAATCCAGCAAAATCTGTACTCCAAAGGCCAAATGGCGCTCCTTCCCTTCTGAGCCCTACTCTGTGCCCAAACAGCAGTTTATGACCACGTGTGGGGTATTGCCGTACACAGGAGAAGTTGCTTTACAAGTGTTGGGGTGCTTTTTTTCATTTATTTGTTGAGAAAATTAAACATTTTCAGCTAAAACTACATCTTATTGAAGAAAAAGGTATTTTTTTTAATTTTCACTGCCCAATTCTAATAAAATCTATGAAACATCTGTGGGATCAAAATGCTCACTACACCACTAGATGAATTCCTCAAGGGGTGTAGTTTCGTGAATCGAGTCACTTTTGGGGAGTTTCCACTGTACTGGTACCTTAGGAGCTTTGCAAAAGTGACATGGTGTCAAGAAACCAATCCAGCAAAATCTGAACTCCTTCCCTTCTGAGCCCTGCTGTGTGCCCAAACAGCAGTTTATGACCACAAATGGGGTGTTGCCGTACTCCAGAGAAGTTGCTTTACAAATGTTGGGGTTCTTTTATTCCTTTATTTGTTGAGAAAATTAAAAATTTGGAGCTAAAGCTACGTCTTATGGGAAAAAAAGGATTTTTTTTATCTTCACTGCCCAATTCTAATAAAATCTATGAAACCCCTGTGGGTTCAAAATGCTCACTACACCCCTAGATGGATTCTTCAAGGGGTGTAGTTTCCTAAATGGAGTAAATTTTTTGGTGTTTTCACTGTTTTGGTCCCTTAGGGGCTTTGCAAATGCGACATGGCCTCCGCAAACCATTCCTGCTAAATTTGAGCTCCAAATTGCGCTCTTTCCTTTCTAAGCCCTGCCGTGTGTCCAAACAGCCATTTATTACCACATGTGGGGTATTGTTTTACTCGGGAGAAATTGCTTTACAAAAGTAGTGGTGCATTTCTCCTTTTAGTCCTTGTGGAAATTAGAAAAAATTTGCTAAACCTACATTTTCTTTGAAAGAATGTAGATTTTCATTTTCACGGCCTACTTCCAATAATTTCTGCAAAAAACCAGCAGGGTCAAAATGCTCACTATACCCCTAGATAATTTCCTCAAGGGGTGTAGTTTCCAAAACGGTGTCACTTTTGGGGGATTTCCACTGTTTTGGCGCCGCAAGAGCCTTTCAGACCTGACATGGAGCCTAAAATATTTTCGAATAAAAAGGAGGCGCCAAAATCCTCTAGGTGCTCCTTTGTTTCTGAGGCCGGTGCTTTAGTCAATAAGTGCACTAGGGCCACATGTGGGGTATTTCTAAAACCTGCAGAATCTGGGCAATAAATATTGAGTTGCGTTTCTCGGGTAAAACTTTCTGTGTTACAAAAAAAAATAGATAAAAAATTAATTTCTGCGCAAAAAAAAAAAAATTTTTTAAAACGTCACATCTACTTTGCTTTAATTCCTGTGAAACATCGAAAGGGTTAAGAAACTTTCTAGATTCTGTTTTGAATACTTTGAGGGGTGAAGTTTTTAAAATGGGGTGACTTATCGAGGGTTTCTAATATATAAGGCCCTAAAATCCACTTCACAACTGAACTGGTCCCTGTAAAAATAGCCTTTTGAAATTTTCTTGAAAATGTGAGAAATTGCTGCTAAAGTTCTATGTCTTGTAACGTCCTAGAAAAATAAAAGGATGTTCAAAAAACGATGCCAATCTAGTGTAGACATATGGGGGATGTTAATTAGCAACAATTTTGTGTGGTATAACTGCCTGTCTTAGGCCAGAGTCAGACGAACGTGTGCGTTTTGCGCGCGCAAAAGCCACTTGACCGCTCCGTGTGCCCTGTTCATATGGATGCGCGGCTGCGTGCTTTTCGCGCAGCCGCCATCATTATGACACTCCGTTTGGATGTTTGTAAATAGAAAAGCACGTGGTGCTTTTCTGTTTACATTCATTCTTTTACTGCTGTTGCTCGAATAACGCTTGTCCCACGGAAGTGCTTCCGTGGGGCATGCGTGGTTTTCACGCACCCATTGACTTCAATGGGTGCGTGATGCGCGAAAAACGCAGAAATATAGAACGTCGTGAGTTTTACGCAGCGGATTCACGCTGCGCAAAACTCACGGACAGTCTGCACTGCCCCATAGACTTGCATAGGTCCGTGCGACTCGCGGGAAAACCATGCGGGCTGCACGGACACAAATCGCGTGCGTGTGAATCCGCCCTTACAAGCAGATACATATAAATTTAGAAAAATGCTAATTTTTGAAATTTTTCGCTACATTTTGGTGTTTTTCAGAATTAAATACTTAATGTATCAAGCAAATTTTGCCAGTAACATAAAGTCCAATGTGTCACGAGAAAACAGTCTCAGAATCGCTTGGATAGGTGAAAGCGTTCCGAAGTTGTTACCACATAAAGTGACACATGTCAGATTTGAAAAAATTGGCTGCGTCCTGAAGGCCAAAACAGGCTGTGTCCTTAAGGGGTTAAGGACCGTCCTATTTTTGGTCTTCAGGACCGACCAATTTATTTTTGAATTTTTCATTGCCGCATTCCAGGAGCCATAACTTTTTTATCTTCTCAACAAAGTAGCTGTACGAGGGATTTGTGGGATGAGTTGTACTTTTCAATGGCACCATATTGGTGTAATTTATTGATTAACGGGGCCTTTTCCGGTTTCAGCAAATTAATGTTATTTTTTTGTAAAGTTATAAGATTTTCCAATATACTTTCTGTATTCATTTTTTATAGTTTCCAAGATCTCTGCTTGCTGTTATTCAGTAGGAACTTTCATTGTTTACTTCCAGTGGATAAAATTCTGTCCATGGTCATGTGACAATCACACAGGTGCTGGGATCGTTACATGGTCATGTGATGCACACACAGGTGCTGGGATTGTTACATGGTCATGTGATGGACACACAGGTGCTGGGATTGTTACATGGTCATGCGATGGACACACAGGTGCTGGGATTGTTACATGGTCATGCGATGGACACACAGGTGCTGGGATTGTTACATGGTCATGCGATGGACACACAGGTGCTGGGACCGTTACATGGTCATGTGATGGACACACAGGTGCTGGGATCGTTACATGGTCATGTGATGGACACACAGGTGCTGGGATCGTTACATGGTCATGTGATGGACACACAGGTGCTGCGATCGTTACATGGTCATGTGATGGACACACAGGTGCTGGGATCGTTACATGGTCATGTGATGGACACACAGGTGCTGGGATTGCAACAGTATGTGTATCAGATCTGTGTTTTGTAATGAGCTGTGCACCTGTGTCCGTCACATGACCATGTAACGAGCCGTGCACCTGTGTGTCCATCACGTGACCATGTAATGAGCCGTGCACCTGTGTGTCCATCACGTGACCATGTAACGAGCCGTGCACCTGTGTGTCCATCACGTGACCATGTAACGAGCCGTGCACCTGTGTGTCCATCACGTGACCATGTAACGAGCCGTGCACCTGTGTGTCCATCACGTGACCATGTAACAATCCCAGCACTTGTGTGTCCATCACGTGACCATGTAACGAGCCATGCACCTGTGTGTCCATCACGTGACCATGGACAGAATTTTATGCAATGGTAGTAAACTATGAAGGTTCCTTCTGAATAACAACAAGCAGAGATCTTGAAAACAGTGAGGAATTAATACAGAAAATATATTGGAAAATTGTCTAACTTTTAATTGTCCCAAAAAAATAACCTTCATTTGCTGAAAGTGGACAACCCCTTAAAATAATATATAAATATATTTGTTGAGGGGCTGGGTTTAGGGTGGAAAAACAAAGACCACAATTCCGCCATGGTTTTTTATTTTTTAGCGTGCAGTATAGATTTCGTGGTGACTTTATTTTACGGTCCATTACAATTGCAGTTATAAAAATGCAATTCTGTCATATTCCGTCGGGAACAAAAAAAAATGGAATGCTATGCGGCAAAAAATGGGAAGTTTATTCTTCAGACCATTGCTATTGCGGCAATACCAGGTACGTATTTTTTATGGTGAACTATTTATGGATAAAAGGGTTATTTTTTTTATTTTTTAAATGTAATCATTTTTTTTGCTCCACTAGTGCGATCGATCATTTGATCACTTATACGATGCTATTATTCTCTGAGTAATCCAGTAGTTCATTATAGGATAAACACGAATTGCCCAGCAACGTTTCTGTGAATTTCGAGTATGTCTTATACAAATTGCGCCATATTTGCAATGGCAAAATATGATTCATTATACTGTAACTCGTTCTAAATTGTAATTCATTTTGATATTGGAGCTATTCATATGTGTCACTAGGGGGCAGTAAAGCCTTTATTTTGCATCACTATGTCAGTGTAAGGCTGGGTTCACACGACCATGTTACATTCGTAATTGACGGAACGTATTTCGGCCGCAAGTCCCGGACCGAACACACTGCAGGGAGCCGGGCTCCTAGCATCATACTTATGTACGACGCTAGGAGTCCCTGCCTCTCTGCAGGACAACTGTCCCGTACTGTAATCATGTTTTCAGTACGGGACAGTAGTTCCGCCGAGAGGCAGGGACTCCTAGCATCGTACATGAGTATGATGCTAGGAGCCCGGCTCCCTGCACGGAGTTCGGTCCGGGACTTGCGGCCAAAATACGTTCCGTCAATTACGGACGTAAAATGATCGTGTGAACCCAGCCTAAGAGTTTCCCACACTATAGTATTGTAATGTAAATTGTTAAGACTTCTATTCAGCCTTTACGTTGTTATATTCGGTTCTGGGAAAGCTGATCTGGCCGCCATTCGCCTGTATTCACGCTTTGCGTTTTGGCTCTGCAGAGCATGACGGCAATGGGCAGATCTTGAGCTAAGTTTACACTACTCTCTACTACTGTCTGGTATTGCAGCTCGGGCCGTCCAAGTACAACGGGGCAGAGCTACAATTCCAGACGCAGCCGCACACCAATGGTCGTCGCTGTGTTGGGTGCTGCAGAGAACGGGTCCTCTAGCATCGTTCTGCTCATAATGGCGGGCCCCCACCAACTGCACATCAATGGCCTATCCTGACGATGTTTTGCAGCAATCTGGTTTTCAAAGAAGTATTCCTGTTCCATGTAAGTAAATGATCATCCTGGTGTAGTGAAATGACCGCGCTCCCCTCCTCCTCCTCCCTGCACAGGTCACAGAGCATGCCCACTACATTCTCCCATGGTAGTCGATGGGTCTGTTCCTGCTCACAGGTTCCTATGCTCCATGTGACTGCTGTAAGGCATATCTCTAAATGATAACAGCAGCTCAGCCAAGATGGCAGAAAATAGAATAAAAAATATCTACAATCAAAAAATAGAAACAGATTTAGAAAAAAAAAAAAGATGTTTCCCTATCTGGTTTTAATTGAGGAAAAAAACCAAAAGGTGATACATTCTCTTTAAGGTTTCCAGTCACTGACAGCAATCGGAGATCTTGAGAACATTTAGGAATTGAAATGCAAAGTATATTACAAAGTTGTTGAACTTTTCAGTTTGCAATGTCAAACCCCTCTGGAAAGCTGGATACCATGACTATGGCCGCTGTAACCGCTCCCACAGGGTAGTCACCCGGCTCTCCTAGAGTCCTGAATAGTAAATCTGCAGTCATGTGTTTTGATTGTTTTTTTTAGTGCAGATGCTGAGGGTCTCCGTACTTCTGCCGTTCAGGAGTCTGGGAAAGCTCGGTCACCTCCTCTGTAAGAGGCAGAGTATAGGATGAGCCCAAAGGGAGACGTCTGATGTGTATGTGACGCTGTATACATGGAGGCTTTGGTGGCCCATCCACAGGAACTGACCTCGGGGTGCCACCGGGCTTCTCCCATCCTCCTGCACCTATTCTGTGTTATAAATATCGCAGCAGTAGAGCCGGGCGTCTTCTCCTATGATCCTATCACTGTGAAAAAGACGCTTTTGTTTAGATTCTATTGTATTCCGTTAAACAGAGGAGTCGACGCGGAGGGAAATGATGAAATATTCCTCACGCCAAGTCACCGCACAGGAAGTCTTCCAAGCCCTTATTATTTGACATTTTATTCAGAAGAGCGCCTTTGAAAGGAAAAGACGAGAAGGAGCGTGGGATTCCTCTTAGATTTGTGTCCTTAAATCATTTGTCTAGATCCGGGGGACTCGACCAGTGATGGTAAAGGTCCGCTTACCTGGGTCTGTGGTCCGGTGGAGGTCCGAACTGAACACCAACGCTAAGGCTTGTTCACACTGAGCTTTTTGCAGACAGAAAAAAAATCTGCCTCCGAATTCCTTTAGGAAATTTGAGGCAGATTTTGACCTCGTCTGCACTTTTTTCCACGTTATTTTTTTTCAGTGTATTTCGTCTGGTGCCGTTGAAGCTAATGCAAGGACCACAGGCGAAAAACGCCGCGAAACACGCTCAGAAACGAGCACCGCAGGTTTTTTCTGCCTCACATTGATTTTAATGGGAGGTCAGAGGCGGAAATCGCAGAAAGAAAGGACATGCCACTTTTTTTTCCTGCAAGTGCCCAAAAGCCGCCCCGGGAAAACAAACGCCTCTGCCTCCCATTGAAATCGATGGGGGGCGATTTTGGCTGTTTTTTGGCGCTGATTCCAAAGCGCTTTCCACGTCAAAATCAGCACCAAAAAACTCAGTGTGAATTAACTCTAAATATCGTCTTGTTAGGGCCTGTTCACACGAAGTGTTTTGCAGGCAGATAATTCTGGCTGGAAAAATCGGCTCCGTTTTTTTTTTTAAGTGGTTTTCCACCACACGCCTTATTTTTTACACAATTTTAGACGCATTTTTTTGCCGCGTTTTTCTTCCTAATTCCGCACGTGTTTTTTTTAATCGAAGAACGCGTAAAAAATCGCAGCAAAAAAAACTCGTTTATTTCCGTCTCCCATTGATTTCAATGGGGTTTTTGAGGCGGAAAACGCCTCAAGATAGGGCATGTCGCTTCTTTTTCCCGCTATTTATTTTTTTTTTTTTTGCTCGCTGTAAAATTGGGAGTCAATTTCGGCCGTTTTTTGGACGCGGAAACCGCGGCAAAAAACTGTGTGGACAGGGCACATTGTACATTGTAACAAATTCTCAGCTGTTTGAAGGTCGGGACTGAACGTTCTCCTTCACTGAAAGCATGCAGAGATTTTGAATATGTGAGGAAGTGAACCACAAACCCTGATCGCCAGTGGCTCCCGAACGATCGTCTAAGCTCAATTCTGATCAAATCATAAGTAGAGCCGCTGGAGATCGAGCCGATAGACGAACGATGACTGATGTGACTGATCGCAGCCTGTTCTGTAATAGAATACACGTAGGCAGCAAAACTTAGAACAAATTGTAAGAGTTTTTTTTTAGCCGATAATAAATCTAATGCAATAATAATTATAACGATAAAAAAATAACAAAAATGGCCCCAAAGGTGTCCGTAGCATTTAACTCTTTGTCCAGCAGGGGATTGGGAGCAAATCGATCAGCGCAAAACTTTGGATCTAAAAATGACGATGACAGATGACTT
The DNA here is from genome assembly GCF_050947455.1 of Rhinoderma darwinii. Lineage (NCBI taxonomy): Eukaryota > Metazoa > Chordata > Amphibia > Anura > Rhinodermatidae > Rhinoderma > Rhinoderma darwinii. Next base: position 621,497,956 of record NC_134687.1, read on the forward strand.
TAACCCCTTGATGACAGGCAACGTAATAGTACGGCGCTGGCAGGAGTCCTAGAAGGCGCTCTGTTACTGTGCCCGCGCCATCAACAGCAGGACCGCAGCTGTAATACTCAACCGCCAGGATCGGCGATAACTCAGATGCTGCTGTCAGTCCATCAGTGCGGCGCGATCGCTGGGTGCCAATTGATTACCACGGCAGCCATGGGCCTGCCATTGATTTCTGACAATTAGGCCATGGTAGAAAACTAATTATGTGAAATAAAGTTCTCTAAAGATAATACATTTTCCCCACCAAATAGAAATAAATCTCCTTTTTTTTTTTATAATGAATATAATATAAAAATACGTATTTGGTGTCGCCGCAATTCTAACGACCCATAGAGCAAAGATAACGTATTATTTATACTGCGCGGGCCACGGTGCATGGTGCAAAAAACAATGGCGGATTTGCATTTTTTTTCCCAAATGTTTTTCATTTTTTGCACCCCCCCTCCAAAACCAAAAAAAAAGAAAAGCTAATTATTAATTTTATATGTACCCCGAAATGATACTAATAAAAAACGACAACACATACCGCGAAAAATAGCCATTATACCGCAACGTCACCGAAAATCGAGAAAAAGAAAATAGAAATGCAGCGACACAAAAAAGAAAGTATTGTTTTCGATAAAACATTATTTTAATATAATGCAAAAGTCCTAAAACATAAAAAAAAAAAATACATATTTGCTATTTCCGCATTCGTATCGACTCATAGAATAAAGTTATGTTATTTGTAACGCACGGTCAATAGCTGGAGAATTTTTTTTTTATTTTTTAAACAATGATGGAATTGCTGTTATTTTTTGCATTTCATTCCAAAAATTTTTAGAAAAATCAATCTTTACATTATATGATGCCGATGAAAAATACAACTCGTCTCCCGAAAAACAAGCCCTCCTACAGCTACATCGACGAAAAAAATCCGTTCTGGCTCTTGAAATCACACGATGAAAAAATGGCTTGGTCCTTATGGACCGAAATAGACCGGTCCTTAAAGGGTTAATGCGAGATGACTTGTTCTCCTCCTGAATTGCACGCCCGGTCCTAGTGATGTAGATATTGTGATAGATGTGGTCAGCAGACGAGCTTCCTTAGTGATGAGACATTATAGAGTCTCGTCGGTGTAGTGTTTGGACGGCTCTGCTGTGCGGTCCATTGTTCCCTGCTATTGGAAGGAATACGTTGGAGTCAGAGGAGCGAGCTGTGAAGTGCTCCATTATAGAAGCGGATGAGTCTTTATGTTCCCACTTACTTTTTGACCTCCTTTTCTCATATGGGAAAGTTGGAAAATATGTTTTTGTTAGATCTCCGATTGCTTAGATTGTCAGTCACCTTATAGGAACCATTATTGCTTCGTGTGAATGTATCCTAGAGAGAAGCTGTATCCTGTAGTAATATGCAATACCACAGTCAGGGCAGCCAGGTTAGGTTTTCTGAACGTCAGCACCATTCACTCTGCTTGCTTTAAGTGAATGTAAATATAAAGACACGTTCTGGTCATGTGGCTTGGACTCGTTGGCAACTTTTTGCATGCACGTGGGATAAGAACATAGTGATTTTCTGGGATTTAGTGGAAAACCTTCCTTTTTAGGTATAAATATTAAAATCTCATTTTAATTTTGCACAGCTGCAGCGTTCTTTTGCCACGTTTTTTTGTTAATCCCGGCAATAAAAAGCCATAAAGACTGCGCGTATACATGGACTCTCAGGACTCTCTTGTAATGAGCTGTGTGAGCAGGAATAGATCTGTACAGGCTTTCAGCCACTGGATGGAAGCAAGAATGTTTCCATTCACACGCAGCAAGCAGAGGTATTGAATGACCAAATGATGTTAAAGTTCCATTACTTTTTATCCTTCAATGAAAACTGCACACCGTAGTATCTACAGATGAAAGAGCGATTAAAAGGAGACCATTCGCTGCTGCAATATAGACAGTGGTGTACGTTGCAGCCGCCCATCGGAGGTATACGGCAGGAAATCCCCCCCCCCCCAACGTATACCTACGACAGGAGGCTCAAACAGTATGTGAACAGAGCCCAATACGGATCCTTACCATGCAGTAGTCGGAAAAGTTGTCTTGTAAACGATAAGAATTCTTTTATACTCGTACTTACCCCAGATATAAGTGTGGGGTAAGGGAAGGAACCAATATAATTAAGAAGTGACGAAATAGAATTCTCAACAATTTTCTGATAGAAACGCTCTTTAGTTAGTTCATTTATTCATTCAATGGACACTAACTTTTCAAACAACTTATTCTAATCTAATAGTATACCTGATATATATTATCTTTGTAATTAGCTTACTGTTAAAAGGTAGTATTTTTATACCGGAAAATTCGGTGTAAAGGTACTGCCACTAGGTGTCTCCCTGCCTGTAATCTGCTGTCCACTCCCTGTTGTCAAGAGCAGAGGAGACGGACATAGTAGTCTATAGGTAGAGGAGCAGAGGGAGAGCGACACAGACGCTGCCCATAGAAGTCTATGGAGAGGGGAGGGAGAAATATGGAGCAGGAGTAGAGAGCGACACAGCCACGCTGCCCATAGTAGTCTATGGAAAGGGGAGGTGGAGCAGGATGAGGGAGCATGAGCAGAGAGAGACACAGAAACGCTGGCCATACAAGTGTATGGATAGGGGAGGGGGAGTAGTAGCAGAGTGGGAAAGATGCACACAGACAGGCTGCAGCTTCTAGAAAGTGTTATATGTCATCCTAGTGATGGATTCTCCGCTATACAGGTCATTACTGCTGTATAATGTAATCCATGCTGCTGCAGATTCTGTGTGTGTGTGTGTGTGTGTGTGTGTGTGTGTGTGTGTGTGTATATATATAATATAATGTATCCGCACAGCTACAGTGGTCGAGTGCAAACAGTCCTCCGACTGTTGTGATAGCGATAAGCGAGCAGGATTTTCCTCTTCACTGTGTACTCCTAAATTGGAGAGAGAGCCTGCAGAAGGGAAAACTGCTAAACACTGCAGAATACAAGTCCTATAATGACCAGAAACCATGCTATTCCTCATGTACACACATATGACGACTTATTCTGAAAAGTCTCCTGAAAAGTTAGGTACGCTTCAATTCACTTCTCGGCACAGTTGCTAATGGCTGTTTACATAGAACTGGCCAGTAGGTGTCACTGTGCACAAGTACATTGGTGCAGGATATTGCTGGAGGTGAGCTTACTCTGGTCTGTCTGCTCTTATTTTATCGCTGTCAGCCAATCATTTTCTACATCACATTTGAATGGGATCCTGTTAGCTGGTCCCCTACTCGTGTATATGCAGGGGATTTACCGAGTACAGAGCAGTTTATATAGGGGATATAGCTCTCACTCCGCCAAGCAGTCCATTCCACTGAAGAGACTTATAGGAAATCTGTTGTTTGGGATCAAGCTCTACTATAATAGGCGCTCCACTTCTTCCCGTGATGTGACTTTTTGTCTCTGGATGAGCTGCCCATTACCATACGCTGGATCCCGGGTAGTTACTTCCCTGAATATATCTGCGTGCAGGGAGCAATATACTCTATATACAAAGCAAAGCATGTAGAGAAGGGGGCCTGCTGACGGGCACCTTTTTAATGGGGCTGTCTGTTAAAGATACCCCATTTTTTTTAAAAAGGTGTCCCGGCAATCTGTTGATTACTGAGGATCCGGCTTCACTAACCCCGGGTGTCTACCGCGGGAAAACTGAGGCTAATCTTCCATGCATTGGCTCATAGGTCCCGAGAGAGGCCCCCCCTCTATATTTAACTGCTTTGCTCGTTTCCTGAAAGTGGTTTCAGAGGTTAAAAAAAGTGTTTTGTTTTTTTTCCAGAAACAGCGCCACTCTTGTCCGTGGGATGTGTCTGGTATTGCAGGTCCTCCTCATTCGCTTGAATAATGTAATACCAGACACAGCTCGTGGACAAAAGTGGCGCTGTTTCTGGGGAAAAAAACAAACTGATTCTTTTTATAATAACCGATTCTGACTGTCTCTGCTGAAGTGGGCACATGACCGCATCAGCCAATTACTGGTAGAAGGGATCATGTACTGGACGTATGTGACACGGCATGTCGCAGCTTCTGCAATGTAAACACAGCTGTTAGGAATTGACCACTGGAGTGGTGGGTCATTTAAATGGACTTTTTTCATTATATTCTGCCATTTCCAGATGAAATTGTTGTGTTTTTTTTAAGCTGAAACCCCCTTTAATTCTTCAATTGCATCGGGGATGGGAAACTCCATTATACGCAGTCGAGTCACATTATTATGAGTACCTCCTACTTTCGACGTCGGCAGCGTGTAGCCCATGATGAAGTGATGTGTGGTGGGCTGGCTTGGTGGGTATAGAAGGAGTGCCATAGGCTGTCTGATCACATATCACTCGTTGTTTCCATATGTAAAAGGGGTGATTTATCAGAGTTGCAATAAGGGATGGTTATAGATTTTCGGCCCAAGGGTTGCAATATTTCTCAAACAGCGCAGCTTGTGAACTGTTCGCGTGCTGCTGTGGTGAAAGCGTGGAAACGGCGGAGAACCACGTGTCATTGATGTGAGAGGTGAACGTCCGCTACGAAGTTGTGCGAGGGCCGAAGACACGCTACGGTGGAGCAGCTCACCGTGAAAATCAACCAGGGGGCTACCAGACGGGTGTCTAAAACAACAGTTCAGCTGTACTGCGTATGGGGCTCCGAAGCAGACGGATGGTCACTGTTCCTAGCGGATGATCACTGGTCCTAGGCTAACAAAGGTGCATCGGAAAGTATCGGAATTGGGCCATCGATGATTGGCAAAGGGTTGCCTTCTCTGATGAGTCACTTTTTCTGCTTCATCGAACGGATAGATGTTGGCGTGTCAGGCGAGAAACATCAGAGAATAAACACCCAGCAACCATTACTGGAAAAACACAAGCCGGTGGCGGCAGCGTTATGGTCTGGGGAATTTTTTCATGGCATTCTCTGGGCACACTCATCCATGTGGAAGGCTCTGATCCGATTTGGGTATGAATCCATCGTTGCAGATCACCTCCACCCATACATGCTGTTTGTCTTCCCTGGGGCAGGTGGAATCTTCCAGCAAGACAATGCGACATGTCACACGGCTAGAAATGTCCGGCAGTGGTTGGAAGAGCACGACCAAGACTTCCAAGTACTTCCCCGGCCCCCTAATTCACCAGACTTAAACCCAATTGAGCATCTGTGGGATCACCTCGATCGTCTTGTTCGCTCTATGGACCCTCCGCCACGCACCCTCCAGCAAATGTGGGATGCTCTGCAGTCAGCGTGGCTCCAGATACCTGAGACACCCGACCAGCACCTTCTTGAGTCGCTCCAGCCCGTCTAGCTGCTATCCGTGCCGCATGCGGCGGTTACTCTGGATATTAGCTGCAGGTCATAATAATGGGACTCGACTGTATAACGGGAGTGTTGCAATTGTGTAACTTTTACATAAGAATTATATTAACCTCTGAGTACGTTCTTGAACTTTTTGGGCAGTGTCTGGCGTAGGCCTTCGCGTACACCCATGTGTTCCTCTTTTTTGTTTTTTCCATAATAGATCATTCTATGGGAATATTTTCTGTCCTGGTTATTTTGCTGTTTTTAGTCATTTTCTGTCAGACCACAGACAATACAGACATGATTTTTTTTCCTCTCTACTGTTCTGAATTTGCTTTATGAAGCCCTTATGTATAGTACCATGGCATTTCTGCCCTGCCGCTGTGCCATGCAGTGATTGCTATAGAGTGGCGGGCATAGGCGGCTTTGGGCCCCCATGCAAGGACATAATATGGGCCCCTGTGCGCTCTATCCAATCCACCAGTGTGCTGCCTTATGTACGAGGAGGATATTACAGCTACAGATCCGCTAATAGGATCACTGATCGTATGTAGGATCACTCCTAGTTATGAGTCCACTGTATTCAGGACGGGAGTGCTCCCCCTGCCTCTCCCCACCCTTCAGGCTGGTGATTGACGGACCGATGTGTATATACAGCAGAGGGAGGCAGGGGGGGGGGGCACTCCCATCATGAATACATGGGACTCATAACTATGATTGATCCTACATACTTTCAGTGATCCTATTAGCGGGCCTGTAGCTATAATCTCGTTAAGGCCCTATTACACCGGCCGAGACATCGTTGATCGAAGCTCGTTTGCTCCGGTCACAAAGAGCTATGGATGGGGACTAGCGGTCGTTACTCGGATCGCTCGTACTCATACATTATCATGTCGGCAGCGCCTCTACCTTTTTACACAGGGAGATGTGCTGCCCACAACGATAATATTTAACTTTTTTAAACCGATACGATCAGCAGATGAACGAGCCTTTGCTTCTTCATCGGCAGATCGCTGCCCTGTTTACACAGGGCAATTATCGGGAACGAGCGTTCTATGAACGGTCATTTGCCCGATAATTACCTAGTGTAAAACCCTTTACTCTTACATATGTTACTCTTGCAGAGAGATGTGGAGGGAGCACTTCTCTCATGAATACACCGGACTCCTAACTATAAGTCAACTATATACTTTTAGCGCTCCTAAAAAATGTTTGTGCTGTTTCGGCTGCTAGATGTATGGATTTGTCCCTGTAATTTGCTGCCCTGACATAGGGCAGCCTATTAAGCTGACCGATTCACTTTAAAGAGGTTCTCCGCTTTAGACAATCGCTACTTGTTAGAATGGTCCCTTGACAATCAGATGATCACAAAGTGTCCCTCTTGCTTCAACCCCTGTGATCGGTGGTAATCTGTGGGGAAACCTGGAAGTAAGTGTTTCCCTGCAGCGCCACCACAGGATAAATTAAGGATTACACAGTGACCATTCATATCAACGTGTCGTCTGTGTAATACAGGACAGGGTCTGAACAAGCCTTTTATAGTAGATCTCTAGTGAATAACGCAGCAATGCGGATCTGACATTGGCAAAGCTGTTGGATTAAATGTTCACGGAGAACGTTCCCCTTAAAACAAATATTTTCCATCCCTCTGGCGAATTGTGTTACATGTGAGACGTTACACCAAACAGTGGAATTTAACGGACGGGACCGAGTTATAATTGTTAGTGTTTTGATGGATTTGTCTGAAATGCGACTCTATGAATCTCAGATTCCACAAGGAACACGGGAAGGAATGCCAGCTCAATATTCAGGGTGAAGTCAGTGTTCATCGTATCCTCGTCGCGTTCTAATCAGCAGAGAAAACATGACGCTGTTTGTAATGTCAGCGAGCGGTCACACTTTTGGAGGATTTGTTCCTACGGTTGGACTATTATTTTTTTCCCTTTTTTAATTAACGGAATATTTTTGGTTGTTTTATAGGGATTTCCCACCATAGTGGTTTATAGCCTGTCATGGCATTTTCCATAACTCATTTATTTCAATACAGAACACCCACCCCCACCCCTACCCCAGCAGCCAGGAACAAAATTTGCTCGACTACCCCACTCCCATTTGTCAGATTGGAAACAACCTTTAGGGGTTCTTCTATGGTAAAATGTAGGGGCGTACAGAAAAATCATAGGATAGAAAAACTCCGTAAGGACCCTGTATGCTACAATTGATAAATTTATATTATTCTGGCTACCTGCAGCCACCACTAGAGGGAGCTAAATGTATTTGGATTTATACAGCGACGGAGCTCAATGGGAGCTACTATGAAAGTGTCACGATCAGGGCCTCTGTGCCTGGATCTGTGTAAGTCTTAATTGGTGGAGGTCCAACAGATCGTGACCCCCAACTCTGCACTGTCAGAAATTCCTGTGATTGGTGCCTTGTTGCAGTTTCACACTAGGTTAGGAGTTGCGCAGTTACAGGAAAAAATTATGAAGAGGCCGCAGTGATTTATCAAAGACCACCACATCAGAGGGGGTCCCAGCAGTCAAACCCCAGCGATCAGACATTCATTGGCATCTATTTTTATGGTGGAAAACCCTTAAAAAAAACAAAAACATCACCCCAGAATATAACATGGCCTCTATTGATTGTATTTTTTTTTTTTTTTACGGAAATGTTACAAAGTTGGCAGCCCCCTGCAGCGGAAGTCTGTACTTGTCCATTTTAGAGTCTCTTCCTTCTAACGCTGTTTCCTTCAAAGCAAGTTGTTTACTCCCGTCCTGGTCTGTGCTCTTATAGTGGTTTTATTGGTACAGGATACATAATCATTTCTGAATGTATCAGTGATTGTGAGGTTGGCAGATTATTTTTCATTATTATTTTATAGTGCCATTTTTTTCCAGGGCGTGCCGCGCGGTACATATGAAATACAGTGTTTGGATAAATACAATAAAACAAATACAATAAATGATCTTAACCAGTACTATAATGATGAGCTTACTGAGTTGCAGACTGATACTGAGGAGAATGGGAATCTACAAGGGAAGGAGACCGTAGGTGAGTGTAGAAGCTGCTGATACAGTTGTGTAGTGGAGACAGGGTTACTGCAGGGTGTACGTTTCTCAGAAGAGGGGGGCTCCGGTTGCTTTTGAAACTTTGGATGAAAGGAGAGTGATGTGTTGGGGAAGCGAGTTCCAGAGTATGGGGGAAGCACGGGAGAAATCTTGGCGATGATGATGTGAGGAGCAGATAAGAGAAGAGCAAAGACTAAGGTTTGTGAGGAGGTATTTGGGGATTGGGGCAGAGATGTATGTACGGGACAGGTTGTGAACTGGAGATTACCTGTGGGAAGGTAGCAGATTAGGGCAGAATTGTATGGAGACGACAGGTTCTGCATCGGAGATTACATGTGTGGAGGTAGCGGTAGATTAGAGATGTATGGAGGAAACAGGTTGTGAACTGAAGACTGTTTGGAAGTAGCGGTAGATTAGAGCAGAGATGTATGGAAGAGGACAGGTTGTGGACTGAAGATTACGTTTAGGGAAGTAGCGGTGGATTTTGACAGATTTCTGAGCCATCACACTGATCTATTTAAAGTCGGACATCTGTCAGTTGCCACAATAACCGTAAACTAGTTCCTGCTAGGGAATAAGAGTGCTGCATGTTAAACGTTTATTTTAACCTTATGAACCAGATAATACAAGTGTCATAAACATTTAATTCGTTTTTCAATTAAACTCATGGATGGTATTGTGTCTTAGGGCTCTTTGGATCATTGTAATCAATCTCAGACACCTGTGATAATTAGTTTGCCAGGTGTGCCCAATCAAAGGAAAACTACTTAAGGACGACGTTCCACATTATTAAGCAGGCCACAGGTTTCAAGCAATATGGGAAAGAAAAAGGATCTCTCTGCTGCCGAAAAGCGTGAAATTGTCCAAGGTGTTGCACTAGGTATGAAAACATTGGATATTTCAAGAAAACGTAAGCGTGATCATCGTACTGTGAAAAGATTTGTGGCTGATTCAGAGCACAGACTGGTTCGTTCAGATAAAGGCATAATGAGGAAGGTTTCTGCCAGACAAATTAATAGGATTAGGAGAGCAGCTGCTAAAATGCCATTGCAAAGCAGCAAACCGGTATTTGAAGCCGCTGGTGCCTCTGGAGTCCCGCGAACCTCAAGGTGTAGGATCCTCCAGAGGTTTGCAAGTGTGCATAAAGCTATTATTCGGCCACGCCTAAACAATGCTCACAAGCAGAAACGGTTGCAGTGGGCTCAGAAATACATGAAGACTAGTTTTCAAACCGTGTTGTTTACTAATGAGTGCCGTGCAACCCTGGATGGTCCAGATGGATGGAGTAGTGGATTGTTGGTGAATGGCCACGATGTCCCAACAAGGCTGCGACGTCAGCAAGGAGGTGGCGGAGTCATGTTTTGGGCTGGAATCATGGGGAGAGAGCTGGTAGGCCGCTTTAGGGTCCCTGACGGTGTGAAAATGACCTCTGCAAACTACGTAAAGTTTGACTGACCACTTTCTTCCGTGGTACAATAAGAAGTACCGTGCCTTCCGTAGCAAAATTATCTTCATGCATGACAATGCACCATCTCATGCTGCAAAGAATACATCTGTGTCATTGGCTGCTATGGGCATAAAAGGGGAGAAACTCATGGTGTGGCCCCCATGTTCCCCTGACCTCAACACTATTGAGAACCTTTGGAGCATCCTCAAGCAAAATATCTATGAGGGTGGGAGGCAGTTCACATCAAAACAGAAGCTCTGGGAGGCTATTCTGACATCCTGCAAAGATATTCAAGCAGAAACTGTCCAAATACTCACAAATTCAATGGATGCAAGAATTGTGAAGGTGATATCAAGGAAGGGGTCCTATGTTAACATGTAACTTGGCCTGTTAAGTTGTTTTTTTTTGATTGAAAGAGCTTTTGATTTCTGTAAATATGACCTCCTGATGCTGCAAATTCAACAAATGACCATTTTAGTTCTCTTTACAACCTTTAAAATGTTTTGATCTCTGTTGTGCATAATAATGTGAAACAGTGCATTTTGAGTTTTTTTACTTTAAAATTCACATTATACTCCAACGGTTGATGGCTTGAAGATTATACTGACTGTCATTTGCATCAACTATTTAGGAAAATCAGCGAAAAATAACATTTGCCTAATACTGTTTGTTTGTCCTAAGGTGGTCCCCTGGTGGCTGGATTTGTACATGCAGTTTTATTTTTTTCTGTTGCTGATATGGCTCTAGCATATTCCGCAGTGCTGCACAGAAGTTGTCATCACTCACTGGAGAGAGGGAAAGCATCCGAGTTTTCAGGGAGGGAAGCTCACACAGGCTGTCGCTATCATAATGTAGATGGGAGGAAAGCACACGAGGACGGTCGGAGAAACTCGCTCAGTATCGGAGTGAAGATAGGGAGGAAAGCACTAGGGGAGGTGGTGAATAACACATGCTATGTAGCACCCACGCAGACTTTGCAGGGGAGAGGGAAATCACACACTCCTCAGTATCTGGCAGCACAAAGGAGAAGAGATTCCCCATAGGCTGTAGAATTAGAAAGCAGTATATGGATTTATCTGTGCTGATAATTAAGAGCTAGTGAAGGCAGCAGCATCATGGACACACAGACCTGACACAAAGCATTTATTACAGGGAGAGACCGGTCCACAAGAGAAAAGTCTGAAAAGAAGCTTCCAAACTGAATATCAGGTGGTCTGAAGATTAATGCAGGAATGAAGATCACAGCCTGATATGTAGTGCTATTTTTTTTTTTTATTCCACGTGACCACTAAGCTATATAAAAATATTTTTTTTTCCATGTCTCGACCTCTTCACATCGTGCTTTGGCATTCCGTCTGAGCTATACGTCGGGAGGATGACTTATACCTCCGACCGAAGGCTGCAAAGTATCCCACTGTATGGCATACAGTGGGATACGTCGCCCAGGGACAGTGACTTAAAGGGGTTTTCCACAACCGGACAACTGATGAGCTATCCGCAGGATCCGGACCCTGCACCGATCAGCTGCTCCAGGTGCTGGACATTCTGAACGGTACGCAGCAGTTTGAGACGGAAACAGATGGCTCCGACCACTGCATAGCGGCCGTACTGCAGCTCTGCTCTTATTCAAATGAATAGGAGCCAGTACTGCAGCTCGGCCGCTATTCTGTGACCAGAGCCGCCATCTTCTGTCTCCAACTACTGCGTGCCGTTCAGAATATCCGGCACCCGGAGGCAGTTGGAGCAGCTGATCGGTGCAGGGTCCGGGTGTTGGACCCGCACCAATCATATACTGATGACCTATCTCTTTTTAAGCAGCTTCATAAGGACCGGTGTCCCCGGGCAGAGGAAGCATCTAGAATCGCTCTGCCTGGGGACTCTGGCCCTGGGGAAGCTCCTGACGTCACTGTGGAGTCAGGAGCTTCCCCAGGGTCATAGTGCCCGGGCAGAGCGGCTGTGCAGTAATCTTCAGCGACATAACTATCCTTTTATATAAACAGAAACATCACTGGAGCTTCCCGTCATATACGTTTAATGTCTTCCCGTGACGGATGCCTAACTGCACAATCCGTCACCCATAGACTCCCATGTTTAAAAAAACATGTACCGCTCGACATACGTTTTTTTTGCAGTATTCCTCGGAAAGACAGATCGGCAGGCAGACAACTGGTGCATGAGATGTCGCCCATGGCAACCAATTTTTCCAAAGCGGGTCTGGAAATGAAAGCAGTGATCTGATTGGTTGCTATGGGTAACATCTCCCGCTCTCGTCTGCACTGGTTTTCATACATCACAGTCTATTACATGGGGAGAGTATACACATAAAACTTACATCCATGTTGTCTATTACAGAACCCTATTAAACGGATCCCGGACTCGCATGAGATCACACTGCAGCATGGCACAAAAACTGTAAGTTATGCTTATTTACCTTTGTGTTCTTTGTATGAATTTTATGAATTTCCATGATCAGCATAAATATAATACGGGAAATGTATTAAGACTGGCTCACCATGTGGTGATGGCCCAGTATCAAGGATCTTTATGCGTTTCAGACCCGGGAGCCAGGGGATTTTGGGTCTTTAGGTCCAGTCATAGTTCTGCTGTTTTTAGTTTCGTTAGTTTAATGACTATCATTTTTTAAAATTTGTTGGGATTTGTTACCCCCGGAGGTTTTTCTTTTTAGCATTTTTATACACGTGATTTTTAAGTTTTTAGGCTAATATTGGGGGGAAAAAAAGTGCTTTTTACATTTTTTTTTTTATTTATTTTTTTAATGGTAATCATATAGTGTTAGACTTTTTATTTTGTGTTCGTCAATGTATACTGATAATTTAGATATGTTACATGTCTGTTTTAGGGTAACTTGGTCAGGACTAGATTTACAACATGATTGGTGGGGGTAGTGTTTTTATTTTATTATATGTGTATTTTTGAAAAAAAAATATTAAGATTTATGGTCTGTCCCTAAATCATGTATTGTTGGGCTGCATATATACAGAGGTGCGGGCTTTAAGCACCTACACCGTCCGCCGTATTTCTATCTGGTGGGCGATCTTTGACCAGTTAAAGGAGGGTTTCAAAGTGCATAGGGGCCTACAGTGGAGAAGGCAAAATGTCCCCCACACCCCAATTTTACAGACCGTACAGGAATTTAAGCACAATTGATATCCTCGGATGGGATATGGAGGTCTTCTAGGACAGGACAAGGTTCTTACTATTTAATTTTATTCTAAACAGAACCATAAGTCTTCACAGTGTCGGAGCCTTTTTTTTTATTATGCAGAGCTCTCGATTCTCTGCTGCCCTCCACACAGTCATAGAGTAACATGATAAAATCCTGGCTGCCTGCAGTCACCACTAGGGGGAGCTCACTGCATAGGGATTTACACAGCTCTTATTCATCTCTATAATAAATCCATATGCAGTGAGCTCCCCCTAGTGGCAGAAAAATAATTTTATCATTTCATTCCACCTCTCATGAAGGGCTCAGTGGGGGTCTTGCTCTTGACTCTCAGGGCAGTGAAGGGGCAGGCGGTGTGTACACATCCGGCTGCTGAATATGAGGGTCCACGGATCTCTGCTATCTTGCCCACTACAATCTCCTGCTGGTGCCAGTTTCGTGCTTGACCTACTCCTGACTCTGCTGACCATTCTAGGGCTAGGCGGCCTGGCAAACAAGGAGTATTCAATCCAGATAGGAAGATTTCTGACTGCGCACGCGAAATGCAAAGAAAACTATTGCGAAATTGCCATCCCGTCAACAAAGTTAATTAATAATTTATAGTTATCCCAAAATTGTGGCATTGAAAAATACAACTCGTCCGCGAAAAACAAGCCCTCATACGGCTCGGATGGTAATAAAAACAAAGTTATAGCTCTTAGAATGTGGTGACAAAAAAAACAAAGGAGCTAAAAAAAAAATATATATTTTTTTTTTTTAATGTGCAAATTGTAGTAAAACATAAAATTAAAAAAATGTGCTATTGCTATAATCCTAACGACCCACAGAACTAAGTTAACATGTGATTCTTACTGAACGGTGAACGCCACAAAAATGATACCCAAAAAACAAAGTATTTTTTTTTTACATTCCCCCTCAAAACAAAATTCCTAAAAAGTTTTTTTAATACATTTATATGTAACCTATAATGTTGCCATTAAAAAAATACAACTCGTCCTGCAAAAACAAGCCCCCATACCGTCGATGGAAAAATGTAAAAGTTGGTGCGTAGCGATGAAAAAACGATAAAAATTGCTGCGTCCTGAAGACCCTAAATAGCTGCGTCCTGCAGGAGTTAAATTTAGAATGTCACCCATAATTCCTGGTGTTGTCGTCTTCTGGAAAAGCGGATTAACAACCAATATGGCTGCTACTATGCGGGTAATGATCCAGCTTTTCTGGAGTACTGAAAAAAACAGTTTTGCTTCATTATGTATATCCCATGCTCTCTCATAGCTGCATAACTAGACAGACTTGCCGTTCAGGAGCCTGGGAAAGGTGGCAATCCAGCCCCGTTGGCTCTTAATGGTGGCCATATTGGCTGTCGCCCATTTTTCCTACAAATTAATAAAAACTGATCGAGAGAATGTAAAGTGTTAAAAGTCATCGTACAGCCAGAGTGCCCCCATAATACTTCCATATACTATAAAATGGTTTTACCTAATTGGGAACCCAATAGTCTATTCCTACCTCACAGAAGCATTTGTTGTGTTGGGGAGGGTAAGGGTATGTTCACACGGCCAAATTTCAGACGTATACGAGGCGTATAATGCCTCGTTTTACGTCTGAAAATACGGCTCCAATACGTCGGCAAACATCTGCCCATTCATTTGAATGGGTTTGCCGACGTACTGTGCAGACGACCTGTTATTTACGCGTCGTCGTTTGACAGCTGTCAAACGACGACGCGTAAAAATACAGCCTCGTCAAAAGAAGTGCAGGACACTTCTTTGGACGTTTTTGGAGCTGTTTTCTCATAGACTCCAATGAAAACAGCTCCAAAAACGGACGTAAAAAACGCCGCGAAAACGGTGCGAAAAACGCAGCGAAAAATGCGAGTTGGTAAAAAACGTCTGAAAAGCAGGGTCTGTTTTCCCTTGAAAACAGCTCTGGATTTTCAGACGTTTTTGTTGACTACGTGTGAACATACCCTAACACTGACATTTGTTGACTGCTTTGACTACCCCCACAGCAAGCATCTATGAGCAGGTGAAATTACCATCCCGGCTGTACAAATCTCTGCTCCTGCAATGTTCTGGGGAACCCTGGTTGGGAATCGCTGAGGTATTCCAGTTTTAGCAAATAAATGTTATTGTTTGTACATCGAAAAGTTATATAATTGTTCAATATACTTTGTGTCAATTCCTCAGGGTTTTTAAGATCTCTGCTTGCTGTCATTCAATAAGAATCTTCATTGTTTACTTCCAGGGGATACAAATCAGTCCTGGTCATGTGATGGACACACAGGTGAACGGCTCATATCAGTGCAGTTATCAGAGCTGTGTCCATCACATGACCAGGACTGATCTCTATCCCGGAATTATCCATAACTATAGTATGTTAGTGCATTCACCTTTTCACAATCCTAAAACAGTCCATTTATATTGGTTGAGACCAGAAGGTTGGCAGCTATGGTGCCATTGGTTTGAATTGAAGTGACGTATCTTCATGGAGATTGTATATAGGTACCCCGTAGAGACGACTACTACATGATTATTTTCATTTGCTTCCTTTGAAATTGATCCTACGTTTTGCCAGATAACGGAAATCAGGGGTGTAGCTAGGGGGGGGGGGTGACTGGTTGGACATGTGCAAGGAGGGGACCAGCAAATGACTTGGGCTGTGGGGGCGCCGGCAAACGACTTGGACTGTGGGGGCGCCGGCAAACGACTTGGACTGTGGGGGCGCCGGCAAACGACTTGGACTGTGGGGGCGCCGGCAAACGACTTGGGCTGTGGGGGCGCCGGCAAACGACTTGGACTGTGGGGGCGCCGGCAAACGACTTGGACTGTGGGGGCGCCGGCAAACGACTTGGGCTGTGGGGGCGCCGGCAAACGACTTGGGCTGTGGGGGCGCCGGCAAACGACTTGGACTGTGGGGGCGCCGGCAAACGACTTGGACTGTGGTGGCGCCGGCAAACGACTTGGACTGTGGGGGCGCCGGCAAACGACTTGGACTGTGGGGGCGCCGGCAAACGACTTGGACTGTGGGGGCGCCGGCAAACGACTTGGACTGTGGGGGCGCCGGCAAACGACTTGGACTGTGGGGGCGCCTTCAATCGACTTGGACTGTGGGCGCGCCGGCAAACGACTTGGACTGTGGGGGCGCCTTCAATCGACTTGGACTGTGGGCGCGCCGGCAAACGACTTGGACTGTAAGCCTCAATGGGGACAATGTGTTCATCAATGTTAGATCTCTATGATATGAAAGTCATGTAATGTAGATGATAGGGTCTATATGATCTGTCAGGGTCTACTTGCTATGTTGATATATGCCTGCTCCTGACCAATGAGGGGTAGAGACTGTATTATCCCAGTTAAATCATCCTTTACCGGGAACACAAAAGACTCACATTTGGGATTTCAATTGCCCTTGGATCACTACACTTAGTTAGTCATTGAAGCAAGACGAAGGTCAAGAAAGTTCTGCAGTCTCCAGCTGAGAGTCTCCAAATGTGCTCCTAAATCTTGTTCTTGAGAACTTTGACCTCTTCTAGGAGAACTTTAAAGAGTCCAGCAGCATAAAGCCAAAGAACAAGGAGCAGTGATTAATGTGCGTGAAGATAAGGAGGTGACACACAAGGATCTTTTCATGGGGTGGGGAGGAAAAATCAGCGATGCTCCATGTTCCCCAGCTAGGAGTCAATGAGTCAGCAAGGTCACCTCCTCAATGGCAGAACAGCTGCTATCTGATGTTGACCTGGAACATTTGGATGTTGGGGGCAAGTTAATCTTAATGGATTTACTAAGTGTACCCCCTGCTAGACCTTTTTAAGGAGGCTCCTTTATTCTTTGGGACACATGTAACTCAAGATGTCCTTGATGCCGCTTTCATATTCTTGGTCCGTTTCTACGTTTCATTTCATTATCGTCAATATAAACAGATTTGTGTTTTATATAGATGACCTCTATCTGATTTATCTTGTTTTTATTAGTACAATCATTTAAAAGCATCCCGGCTTTACTGGGGACTAGGGATGTCACGATACCAGAATTTGGACTTCGATACCGATACTTCGTTTAGTATTGCGATTTCGATACCAATTTCGATACTTTTGCCAACAGTAATAAAAAAAAAATTCTTCCGTTTTCTGATGTGAGGCGCGACGTGTGATGAATTTTGAACGCGCCTCACATGAATAGTAATTAATCCCATCAAGTTTCTCAGTCATAATGGGTTAATATGTGAGGTACATGATGGGGTTAATTACTATTAATGTGAGGCACATGGAGGTTAAATTCATCGCACCTCGCACCTCACATTAATAAGTGAATGAAAGCCGTGTTTATTTTTTTACAGCGTACACATCATAAATGATGCAAAAAAATTGTGTGCGCCATTACTGAATGTGAATATTTTATGTATTGAGACTTATTTTAATGTTTATTGTAAAAAAGGTGAAGGTGTATTTTTTTTAATTTAACATTACTTTGTTTTTACTTTATTTTTAAACTTTAATGTACTGACATATATCAGATATGTGCCAGTACATTAGCCTGTGGACAGATAGCACACAGGCAGTTGTTAGGACATACTTGGGTATGTCCTAACAACAAGAAATATGGTAAGACAGCCCTGGGGTCCGTCAATAGACCCTGGGCTGTCTGCCCATATATGGTATGGCCCTCGATCGCGTCACAGGAATTCCCTGTGACGCGATCCAGGGGCATCCCCCCTGCTCATTATCTCCTGAATGCTGCAGTCCGCTGTGATCGCAGCATTCAGGGGAATAGCGGCGGCGATGAGCGGTTTCTCTGATCTCCGCCGTTATAGAGCGGGGCTGCGGCTGTGTAATACAGTCATTGCCCCGCTCCTGACAGAAGTGCGTGCGCGGTCAGCATGGGGTGATGCGGCCGGCGCTGCACTAATGAGCGGCAGTTCAGGCACTGAAGACAGAACATGGGGGTGTTTTGTAGCGCGCCCGCCATGTTCTGTCTCCAGTGCCGCCGCTCATTAGTGCAGCGCCGGCCGCATCGCATCATCCTGACCCCGCGAACTTATCATGACTCAGGAGCGGGGCTGTGGCTGAATCACACAGCCGCAGCCGCGCTCCCATACATTCATGTATTATTATACTGAGCTGTGCGGCTGCGCAGCTCAGTATCGAAATACAGGAAATAGCGGTATCGAACCGTTTAGGGATGCACAGTATCGAAACAGTATCGAAGTTTCGATGCATCGTGCATCCCTACTGGGGAGAGACTGTGTTGCCCATCAGCATCTCCAAATACTTAACCCCTTCCCTCTTTAGCCACTTTTGACCTTCCTGACCGAGCCTCATTTTTCAAATCTGACATGTGTCACTTTATGTGGTAATAACTCCGGAATGCTTTCACCTATCCAAGCGATTCTGAGATTGTTTTCTCGTGACACATTGGACTTTATGTTACTGGCAAAATTTGCTCGATATGTTCAGTATTTAATTGTGAAAAACACCAAAATTTAGCGAAAAATTGCAAAAATTAGCATTTTTCTCAATTTAAATGTATCTGCTTGTAAGACAGGCAGTTATACCACCCAAAATTGTTTCTAATTAACATCACCCATATGTCTACTTTAGATTGGCATCGTTTTTTGAACATCCTTTTATTTTTCTATGACCTCACAAGGCTTAGAACTTTAGCAGCAATTTCTCACATTTTCAAGAAAATTTCAAAAGGCCATTTTTACAGGGGCCAGTTCAGTTGTGAAGTGGTTTTGAGGGCCTTATATATTAGAAACCCCCAAAAAGTCACCCCATTTTAAAAACTTCACCCCTCAAAGTATTCAAAACAGCATTTAGAAAATGTCTTAACCCTTTACACATGTCACAGGAATTAAAGCAATGTAGAGGTGAATTTTAAAAATTTCATATTTTTTTGCAGAAATAAATTTTTAGTACAATTTTTTTTATAACACAGAAGGTTTTACCAGAGAAATGCAACTCAATATTTGTTGCCCAGTTTCTGCAGTTTTAGGAAATATCCCACATGTGGCCGTAGCGTGCTAATGGAATGAAGCACCGACCTCAGAAGCAAAGGAGCACCTAGTGGATTTTGGGGCCTTATTTTTGTTAGAATATATTTTAGGCACCATGTCAGGTTTGAAGGGCTCTTGCGGTGCCAAAACAGTCAAAATCCCCCAAAAGTGACCCCATCTGGGAAACTACACACCTCAAGGAAATTATCTAGGGGTACAGTGAGCATTTTGACCGCACAGCTTTTTTACAGAAATTATTAGAAGTAGGCCGTGAAAATTAAAATCAACATTTCTTCAAAGAAAATGTAGGTTTAGCGATTTTTTTTCTCATTTTCACAAAGACTAAAGGAGAAAAAGCACCGTAAAATTTGTAAAGCAATTTCTCCCGAGTAAAACAATACCCCACATGTGGTAATAACCGGTTGTTTGGAGACACGGCGAGGCTGAGAAGGGAAAGAGCGCTATTTGGCTTTTGGAGCTCAAGTTTAGCAGGAATGGTTTGTGGAGGCCATGTCACATTTACAAAGCCCCTGAGGGGACAAAACAGTGGAAACCCCCCACAAGTGACCCCATTTTGGAGACTACGCCCATTGAGGAAATAATCTAGGGGTATAGTGAGCGTTTTGACCCAACAGGTTTTTTGCATAAATTATTGGAAATAGGCCCTGAAAATGACAATCTAAATTTTTTCAAAGAAAATGTAGGTTTAGCTAATTTTTTCTCGTTTCCACAAGGACTGAAGGAGAAAAAGCACCGTAAAATTTGTAAACCAATCTCTCCCGAGTAAAACAATGCCCCACATGTGGTAATAAACGGTTGTTTGGAGACACGGCAGGGCTGAGAAGGGAAAGAGCGCTATTTGGCTTTTGGAGCTCAAGTTTAGCAGGAATGGTTTGCGGAGGCCAGGTCACATTTACGAAGTCCCTGAGGAGACAAAACAGTGGAAACCCCCCACAAGTGACCCCATTTTGGAGACTACACCCATTGAGGAAATTATCTAGGGGTATAGTGAGCTCTTTGACCCCACAGGTTTTTTGCAGAAATTATTGGAAGTAGGCCCTGAAAATAAAAATCAACATTTTTTCAAAGAAAATGTAGGTTTAGCTTATTTTTACTCATTTCCACAAGGACTGAAGGAGAAAAAGCACCACAAAATTTGTAAAGCAATTTTTCCCGAGTAAAACAATACCCCACATGTGGTAATAACCGGTTGTTTGGAGACACGGCTTGGCTTAGAAGGGAAAGAGCGCTATTTGGCTTTTGGAGATCACATTGAACAGGAATGGTTTGCGGCGGCCATGTCACATTTGCAAAGCCCCTGAGGGGAAAAAACAATGAAAACGCCCAAAAAGTGACACCATTTAGGAAACTACACCTCTTGAGGAATTCATCTAGGGGCGTAGTAAGCATTTTGACCCCACAGATGTTTCATAGAATTTATTAGAATTGGGCAGTGAAAATAAAAACAATCCTTTTTCTTCAATAAGACGTAGCTTTAGCGCAAATTTTTTCATTTTCGCAACAAATAAAGGAAAAAAAGAACCCAACATTTGTAAAGCAATTTCTACCGAGTACGGCAATACCCCATATGTGGTCATAAACTGCTGTTTGGGCACACGGCAGGGCTCAGAAGGGAAGGACCGCCATTTGGAGTGCAGATGTTTCTGGATTGGTTTCTGGGCGCCTGTGGGACCAAAACAGTGGAAACCCCCCAGAAGTGACCCCATTTTGGAAACTACACCCCTCAATGCTTTTACCTACGGGTGTAGTGAGCATGTTAACCCTGCAGGTGTTTTGTAGAAATTAGTGTGAACTCGATGTTGCAGAGTGAAAATGGGATTTTTTCCACAGATATGTGGACAATATGTGGTGCCCAGCTTGTGCCACCATACCAAGACAGCTCTCTAATTATTATGCTGGGTTTCCTGGTTTTAGAAACACCCTACATGTGGCCCTAATCTCTTGCCTGGACATTCAACCAGGCTCAGGAGTGAAGGGGTACCATGTAAAATTGAGGCCTAATTTGGCGATTTACAAAGTATTGGTTCACAACTGCAGAGGCTCAGATGTGAAATAATAAAAATAAACCCCTGGGAAGTGACCCCACTATGGAAACTGCACCCCTCAAGGCATTTATTAAGGGGTGTAGTGAGCATTTTCACCCCACAGATCTTTTCCATAAATGAATGCGCTGTGGATGGTGCAAATTAAAAATTTATATTTTTCCTTAGATATGCCATTCAGTGGCAAATATGTCGTGCCCAGCTTATGCCACTGGAGACACACACCCCAAAAATTGCTAAAAGGGTTCTCCCGGGTATGACGATGCCATATATGTGGAAGGAAACTGCTGTTTGGGGACGCTGTAGGGTTCAGATGGGAGGAAATGCCATTTGGCTTTTGGAGCGTGGATTTTGCTTGGTAGTAGTTTTGTTTGGAGTCTTACTGGTGTTTCCGTTTATAATGTAGGGCATATGTAAGCCGGGCGGAGTATATAAGGGGCATAGTCAGGTGGTATAATAATGGGGTAAAAAAAAACAATAAAATAATCCATAGATGTGTGTTACGCTGTGAAGCAATCCTTTCCGCACAGGCCGGTGTCGCACTGATAAATGGTGTCATTTCTTATCCCCCTTTTGGTCCACACTCCGCGCCTTTGTAGTTTGGGGAATTTTGCAGGGAAGTTGTTGTCCTGGTATAATACAGGCACCCTCGCTTCCAGCAGATATGTTTGGGCTCTCCCCTTCCTGGTTCCCTAATTTTAGGTCCTTGAAAAATCGCCTCTTCAAACAGAAGAAATGTTCCCCTCGGGCACAACTGCATATTTTTTTATTTCCTGACTTATTGGAGCCATAACTAATTTTATTTTTCATAGACGTAGCGGTATGAGGGCTGGTTTGTTGCGGGACGAGCTGTAGTTATTATTGGTACCATTTTGGGGTACATGCGACTTTTTGATCACCTTTTATCCTATTTTTTGGGATGCCAGGTAAACCAAAAAACGCAATTCTGGCACAGCTTTTTTCGGTTTTTTTTTTATACAGCGTTCACCATGCGTTATAAACTACATGTTAACTTTATTCTGCGGGTCAGTACGATTCTGGCGATCCCTAATTTATAGAACTTTTTCATGTTTTACAACTTTTTGCACAATAAAATTTTGTAAAACTTTTGTAAAAAGAATGTATTTTTTCTGTCGCCAAGTTGTGAGAACCACATAACTTTTAAATTTTTTTGTCGACGGAGGTGTATGAGGGCTTGTTCTTTGCGGGATGAGCTATAGTTTTTATAGGTACCATTTTTGGATACGTGCGACTTTTTGATCACTTTTTATTCTAATATTTGTAGGGCAAAGTGACCAAAAAACAGAAACTCTGGTAAAGTTTTTTACGGTTTTTTTTACGCTGTTCACCGCGTGCAATAAATAATATAATATTTTGATACCTCCGGTCGTTACGGTCGTGGCGATACCAAATACATATGGTTTATTATTATTTTTCAATAATAAAGGACTTGATAAGAGTAAAAGGGGGATTGTGTTTTATTTGATTACTTGAAACTTTTACTGTTTTCAAACTTTTATTTTGTGCACTTTTTTTTACACTTTTTTTATACTTTTTTTTACACTTTTTCTCAAGTCCCACTAGGGGACTTGAAGTTCCAACGGTCAGATTATTTTTTTTCTAATACATTGCACTACCTATGTAGTGCAATGTATTAGATCTGTCAGTCATTCACTGACAGCAAGCCGATTAGGCTTCGCCTCCCGGCGGGGCCTAAATCGGCTTCCGTAATGGCAGAGCAGGAGACCATTGTGTCTCCTGTTGCCATAACAGCAGTCGCCAGTCCCGATTGCCTGTCAGGGCTGGCGATCTGCTAGTAACCGCTACGATGCAGCAATCGCTTTCGATTGCTGCATCGAAGGGGTTAATGGCAGGGATCGGAGCTAGCTCCGGTTCCTGCCGTTACAGGTGGATGTCAGCTGTACAGTACAGCTGACTTCCACCGCTGATGACGCCGGATCAGCTCCTGACCCGGCGCCATCTTGCCGACAGCTACGGAAGCCGATCAGGCTCCGCCGCCGGGCGGATCTTGACCGGCTTCGGTGCTAGGCAGACCGGGAGGCCAGTATTAGGCCTCCGGTTGCCATTGCAGCCACCGGAACCCCGGCAATTTCATTACTGTGGTTCCGATGAGCTGCAAACACCTTAAGTGCAGCGATCGCGTTTGAGCGCTGCACTTAAGGGGTTAATGGCGGGGATCGAAGCTAATTTCGGTCCCCGCCGTTACAGCCGGATGTCAGCTGTAAGATACAGCTGAGATCCGGTGATGATGGGACCGGCTCAGCTTCTGAGCCGGTCCCAAACATTTGGCGTACATGTACGGCAAGATGCGGGAAGTCAGTACTTTCCATGACGTACATGTACGGCAAATGTCGGGAAGGGGTTAAAGGCACGGGAGCTGAACGGGCACTTTGCCCCTAAGGGTATGTTCACACGTAGTCAACAAAAACGTCTGAAAATCCAGAGCTGTTTTCAAGGGAAAACAGACCCTGCTTTTCAGACGTTTTTTTACCAACTCGCATTTTTCGCGGCGTTTTTCGCGCCGTTTTCGCAGCGTTTTTTACGTCCGTTTTTGGAGCTGTTTTAAATAGTCTATGAGAAAACAGCTCCAAAAACGTCCAAAGAAGTGTCCTGCACTTCTTTTGACGAGGCTGTATTTTTACGCGTCGTCGTTTGACAGCTGTCAAACGACGATGCGTAAATAACAGGTCGTCGGCACAGTACGTCGGCAAACCCATTCAAATGAATGGGCAGATGTTTGCCGACGTATTGGAGCCGTATTTTCAGACGTAAAACGAGGCATAATACGCCTCGTATACGTCTGAAATTTGGCCGTGTGAACATACCCTAAGATGTATGGGGGTGGGGTGCAGTTTCCTGCAGAGTGGGTGGCCTGGAGCGCCAAAGTGCATGAAAAAATGTGTGAAAGTGCTTAGAGGGGTTGTCCAATTTAGAAAACCCATTTTCATACACACTATAATTGAATTCTGATTTAAAGAGACTCTGTCACCACATTATAAGTGCCCTATCTCCTATATAAGGAGATCGGCGCTATAGTATGTAGGTGACAGTAATGCTTTTTATTTAGAAAACTATCTATTTTAAACCACTTTATGAGCGATTTTTAGCTTTAAGCGTCATACACTTCTCTCCATTCATTTACACTGCACTAGCGATATAGCTATATGCAGCCACATACACAAACACTAACATTACTTGCAGTGTCCTGACAATGAATATACATATGAATAGCCAGGACGTGATGTGTATTCAGAATCCTGACATGTCTGTAGCGTCTCTGTGAGGTTTACACCAAGGCAAACGTAATCTCACGAGATTACGATTGTAACCTGTCCTTTCAAACGAGATTACGTTTGCCTTGCTGGAATCTCTCATAAGTGGTCAGGATTCTGAATAAACATCATGTCCAGGCTGGTAGTGATGTATATTCATTGTCAGGACACTACAGTAATGTTAGTATTTGTGTATGTAGCTGCACATAGCGATATAACTATATCGCTAGTGCAGTGTAAATGAATGGAGAGAAGTGTATGACGCTGATTGGTCAGCGTCAAACACTCCTCTGTACAACGCCCAGTTGGTCTAAAGTAAAAACACGCCCACTTGGGCATTAAGAAACTAATTAGCATAAAGCAAAAAATCGCTAATAAAGTGGTAAAAATAGATAGTTTTTCTAAATAAAAAGCACTGCTGTCACCTACATTATAGCGCCGATCTCCTTATATAGGAGATAGGGCACTTATAATGTGGTGACAGAGCCTCTTTAAGGCCCTATTACACCAGCCGATAATCGTTGATCAGCGCTCGTTTGCTCCTGTCAGGGAGAGCTATAGATGGGGACGAGCGCTCGTTAGTGCGATCCCATAAATTTATTATTTTCGGTGGCGCGTCTCTTTACACAGGGAGATGTGCTGCCGATAATATTTTACTATTTTAAAACGATACGATCAGCAGATGATCAAGCGTTTACTTGTTCATTTGCGTTTACACAGGACAATTATCGGCATCAAGCGTCCTATGAACGTCTGCCCGATAGTCGCCCAGTGTAAAACCCCCCCCTGTCCTGTCCTGTATTACACCAACAACACATTGATATGAATGGATGCCGTGTAATACTTCATTTCCTCTGAGGTGGCGCCACAATGCAGCCGCATTCCCTACACAAGGACATAGGGCTGGCCCTTTAGGCTTTACCATGTGATAGTGGTGTTAGTCCAAGGGGGCATTGGGGCTGATTTACTAATACCGTCTAATATTTAACCATGTAAACTTAGACCCTGCAGTCAGAAGATACGCCAAATTTATCACAGTGGTGCTCGCTGTATGATAAGTTTGTCGCATCTTCCTAGAGATGTTAGATACATTTCTCCTCCTTATACCACCTCTCGGTTGGCTTATTTTACCACCCTGTTTTGCGCCCGAATTTTGGTTCATGTCTGTGCATTTAAACCACACCCACTTTTACAAAGCCACACCCCTTCTGTTCTTTTTGGCACAAATTAATAATTAATTTCATTTGATTTGCGGCAAAAATAAGGTGCAACTTAGGCAAGAATTCTGGTTTAACCCCTATAGTAAATCTGCCCCATTATATTTATTGGTAAAGGCTTCTTCCAGTCCTTGTATTGGTTATATTGCGGTTTTTCCTATATTTTGGGGGTTACATATTGTAGATGGACTGGAGTGAGAAGGCCACAAAAACGTTTTGTTAATAACTAAATGGCGTGCTTGTATTGTTTAGCT
Source organism: Rhinoderma darwinii (assembly GCF_050947455.1). Taxonomy (NCBI): domain Eukaryota; kingdom Metazoa; phylum Chordata; class Amphibia; order Anura; family Rhinodermatidae; genus Rhinoderma; species Rhinoderma darwinii. The sequence goes on from NC_134687.1 coordinate 621,523,837, forward strand.
TTATCTCGACTGCGGAGGAGAACGGATTGACTGCTTACTTTATATCACCCCCCCAGAATTACCTCATTCTAGTACTGTCGATACAGACCAGAGTGTCTGACTTATGTTCCTCTCTAGCCCATCCTCTTGATCACTTTTATTTTATATGAAGGCAAAAAAAAAAAGTCTATAACGTCTAACTACACCCAGAAACGTATGATTTAGGTGTAGTCAACGCAGTTATCCCGTTCTTACCCCCACAACTAGTCGTACTTAAAAGGGCCTCTCTCTCACCACCCCAACCCACTCCCATACGAATCGTGGTCCTTGAAGCAGTAGAGGGGGACGACGACTGGGGTCTAGCTGTTCTCCACTTCCAGCTATATCAAAAGATCTGATATGCTAATTTATGAATACTTTGACAACGGGGCGGGGCGTGAAGACTGCCCAGTAGTCAATTTACTCATAAATTCGGTTATAAGCCGCCGACAATAAAGGGCTGAATGCAGGGGCAATGGAGGCTGATTATAAAGGATCGGTAACACCTACAAAACATGAAATAAACAGCGTTGAAATAGTTAAAAATTGACTAATTGGTTGGGGTCCCACTGATCAGTAGGACGGGAGTCCTGAGCTGCCCGTTCCTCCTCGCTGCACCCCCCGCAGTGAGGAGGAGCTTGAATGGAGCGACTAGCATCCACAGTGCCGCTGCAGTCAATGTCTGACTGATGGCTGACGGAAACAGCCGAGCGCTGTCCTCTGCTGTCCTGTAGACTTTGAATGACATGGCACTGTGCATGCTTGTCATTCGCTCCATTCAAGCTCCTCCTCACTGCAAGGGGTGCGGTGAGGAGAAACGGGCAGCTCAGGACTCCCGTTCTAGTGATCAGTGCGGGTCCCAGCTGTGGAGCCCCAAGTGATCAGACATTTATCGCCTGTCTAGTGGATAGGTGATAAATTGTCGATCTTAGGACAACTCTAGGAGCAAGGGTACTTTTTTATTTTTTGCCTCCTCACGTGTTAGCCGTAACTTTTTATATTAATTTAAAAGAAGAAAAGACATATCGAGTTCATTGCACTTTTTCGTTTTGAGTTGCTGTTTTTAAAATCTTTAAATCTATTTCATTATTAAAATAAATGTTTAGTCCTAATTATGGGACGTTATTGCATATATGTGTAAAATGCAGCGGTACCTGTTAGGTGCACCTAAGGTATAAGGTCCAATGCACACGAGCGTAATTAAGGTTGAAATTGCAGATCCATTCATTTCTATTGGTCACGGACACCTTTCCGTATATTTACGGATGTGTGTCCGGGCTGTAGAAATGATCCGCAAAAAATATAGAACATATCCTATTGTTGTCTGCAATTGCAGCACGGACTTGCCCATAGAAGTCTATGGGCGTTTCCGCGATTGCGGATGGCTACAGATGTGTATCCATAGCCGTCGGATCCGTGTTTGCAGACCGTAAAAACCCCTTACGGTCGTGTGTACGAGGCCTTACAGGCACTGATACTGGGCAGGCTCTTTTAGGCCAGGGCTGTCAGTAATTAAACCTTCATACCCAGCGATCACAATGGCCACAGGAAAAAGGGAGCCCTTTATCAATACCTTGATCAGTACTGATCGCAATGCTTACATGATTAAATGGCCAATTTTAACGTTTTCCCCGATCGGATCGTTGTTGTTCGTGGCAATCCCATCTGTTATACGGTGCAAACACCATGATGTAGCCTTTGTCAATTATAAAGCGCTTAATAAAATCTGCAAAAAAGTAATAAAATCAGCAAAAATACAAAATGAAAGGCAGGTGGCCAATGATAGTAAAACAAATCACAAGAAATTCTTCAAGTATGTAAATGGAAAAAAGCCAAGGTCTCAACATGTAGGACCCCTAGATAGTGGTAATGGGGAGTTGATCACAGGGGATCAAGAGAAGGCAGAGTTACTAAATAGGTTCTTTAGCTCTGTATATACAACAGAAGAAAGAGCAGCTGATGTAGCCGGTGCCCGTGCTGTTAATACATCAGTTGATATACTGAATTGGATGAATGTAGATATGGTCCAAGCCAAATAAAATAAAATAAATGTACACAAGGCCCCGGGACCAGATGGGTTACAACCTTGAGTTCTTAAGGAGCTTAGTTCAGTTATTTCTGTCCCCCTCTTCATAATATTCCGAGATAATCTAGTGACTGGTATAGTGCCAAGGGACTGGCGCAGGGCAAATGTGGTGCCTATTTTTAAAAAGGGCTCTAGGTCTTCGCCGGGTAATTATAGACCAGTAAGCTTAACATCCATCGTGGGGAAAATGTTTGAGGGGCTATTGAGGGACTATATACAGAATTATGTGACAATAAATAGTATTATAAGTGATAGCCAGCACGGTTTTACTAAGGACAGAAGCTGTCAAACCAACCTGATTTTGTTTTTATGAAGAGGTAAGCAGAAGCCTAAACAGAGGGGCTGTTGTGGATATTGTGTGTCCCTCATATACGTCTAATGGGTAAATACACCCCTTAATGGCCACCTATTCTAGACCCTAATGACCAAGCTATTTTTTGCGTTTTTCCATCGTCGCATTCGAAGAGCTATAACTTTTTTATTTTTGCGTCGACCTAGATCTATAAGGTCTTGTTTGCGGGACAAGTTGTATTTTTTAATAGCACCATTTTGGGGTACATACAATTTATTGATTAACTTTTATTAACTTTTTCTGCTGAAGAGAATGGCCGCTTGAACTAGTTGCTCCTGCCACATCATCAGCTTAATGCGGCTCACAGTGTAGCTAAAGGCTTAAATTTATCTTAATCACAGCCGGATAACTCGGGTACCTTGTCGGGTGCGTGCAGTATACAGCACGGGCCCCGCTGCTGGAAGTGTCGGTGCCTGGGAGCTGGGACCGGACTGATTTCGAGCTGGGTCAGGACTGACCATGAGGCGAGGAGGACGACAGCGTGAGGACATTGGTAGCTGTCTGAAGCCGGGATCCTTGCCAAAACACAGGATACCTCAGGTACCAGGTCGGGTACATTCGGTGTGCAAGGAGGGCTCTGCTGTTGGAGGAGACGGTGCGTTGGAGCTGGGACCGGATTGAGCGTGAGCTGGGTTCGGACTCCCCACGAGGCGTGTGAGCTGACAGCGCGAGGTAATCGTCAGACATCTGTGGCTGAAATCGTTGCTAGCCGGATATCCCCCCCGGATATCCCCCTCTGTGGTTGTTTTAAAACATCTTTTACCTCATTTATTGTGCCATCTTGACTGCTCTTCCTCCAATCTATTGCTGAGGCCTTGGGAGGTCACATAAGCCGCGGCCTAAATTTGTGCAGCAGCCTCGGGTGTGTATATCCTGCTCATACTGGACAGTTGGGATCTCTTTTACGGCCTGGTTGGTGCCTGGAGACATTCCTTCAGCAGTGGACTCTATTTGAAAGGGGGATCTGACTAACATATTGTATAACACTGCTGAGTGGCCTTTATTACTTTGCATACTTACCTGCTGGTATCTGGTGCTTGCAGTACACGTCGTCATGACTAAACGGAAAGGCAAGGCAGCTCCCAGAAAGCTCACAGAATACTTTAGGAATCCCGCCTTAGTGCCTGAAGAAGATTTGGCTCAGCCGGTCTCCCTATCGCAACCGCCTGTCTGTACATCTACGTCTCGGTGGTCCCCCCAGAGGTCTGATATGGTTCTCTCAGAGGAGAAAATCTCTCTTAGTGATTCGGTGCAAAATGGAAATGGATATAAGAGAGGGTCTTCACTATCTCCTACAGCTTATCCTGCAAGTAAGGGTCCAGCTCAGAAGAAAAGTTTGCAATCGGATTGTCTGCTTGTTTCTCCAGATATGGTTGATGCTCAATGTGATCTCTACCAGTTTCCTTCTTCTACTGACCCTACACAGTGGACACCCTGAAAAATATGCTTGTTGCGCTCCAGAATGGCATTAATCACAGCGTATCTTCTTTGGTTCGGAAGCTTCAATCTAATGTTAATGCTTTAGGGGACCGCACTGATCATCTCGAGCGCAAAATGGAGGATGTCACTACAGCGCACAATGAATTAGTGGATGCGCACACGGCACTAAAGGAAGAGGTTAAATGGCTCAAAAACAAAAGCTACAGATGCTGAGAACAGGTCCAGACGGAATAATATTAAAATCGGAGGTATTCCCGAAGATGTGACTCCATCAGACATCCAGCCATTCCTCAAACGCCTATTTTTCACTATTTTACCCTCTCTTTCGGAACTGGATCTTACTATCGATAGGGCTCATAGAGTGCCCAAATCTAAAGCAGCTCCTGAAAAGGCGCCAAAAGATACGCTAGCAAGTATTCACTTCTATCATGTCAAGGAATGCATAATGTTTCACTCCAGAAAGCTTAAAGTGCTGCCCTCACCATATTCTTCTATCTCCTTGTTTCCGGATCTCTCCGCAGAGTTTTTCCCGGTGCCAAAACTGTTAAGGGATCACAACATCAAGTATAAATGGGGCTTTCCAATCAAACTTTTCATTAACCGTAACGGCACCTCTACTACAACAGTATCGTCGGTGGAGGAAGGATTGCGGTGGCTGCAGAAATGGGACATCGGTACTGCTGGTTCCACGTTGTCGGCTGACAGACGCAGGTCTCTGTTGCACATTACAAAGGAGTGGGACACTGTGGGATTGAATAATAATCCCCCTTGAACTGTTTATTTTCCGGTAAACTCTCTTAAATATGCGATCCGAGTATCTGATATGAAATGCTTAGTAAGCTATAAAGCTATTTTGGTATTATAATCATATTGAGCATTGTATGATGTGTTTTCTCCCCCAGGAAATTCGGTGCTCGAGGAGCACTATGTCATTGTGTTCTTTTGTTTTTACTTTTTCTTTGTGTTTTTTCTTGTTAAGTTGTTTGTATTCCAGGTACGCCATGTACTATATAGTTGATCAGGGATCCCAGATAGCGGATACTGTGGAATTTTGGGGCGGGTTTGGTTATATTTCGCAGGCTGTATTTGTTATACGACTCCACACATCTTCACAGCACCTGATTCTCTACCGAGAACATGTAACTGCGTATATCTTCTATTAATGCTAGAGGACTGAATAGTCCTTTTAAACGCAGTCTCTTATGGCGAGAGGCTAAGGCCCTTAACTGTGATGTGCTTTTAGTACAAGAAACGCACTTCCATTCGGACAAGACTCCTACATTCTCTAATAAATTTTTTCCTCACACGTTCACCTCCTCATGCTCGACTAATCGTAAGGGGGTTACGATTGCCATTAAGTCCTCAGTTGCTTTCAGTATGAAGTCCCTCATTCAGGACCCTCAAGGTCGATATTTGGGGCTTGTGTGTGAGATTAATAATGTGTTATATAAATTTGTTAATGTTTACTTCCCTAACAAACGCCAACATCACTATTTCCGTTCGCTGTTAACTAAAATTAGGGCATTTGCTCAGGGCCTTCTAGTCTTGGGTGGGGACTTTAATTCCATAGGCGATCCCGGTTTGGATACCACTAATAAATCTATACTCACGGTGCCGCTGTCCCAGGTTCTGGTGGAGGAGGGCTTGTATGATGTGTGGAGGTGTCCGCATGGAATGGAAAGGGAGTATACTTATTTTTCGCAGTCTCCTCTTTCTTATTCTAGAATCGATCTATTTCTGGTGGATGGTAGGGCACTTGTTCAAGCCCATTCTTCTAGTATAGGGAATATTACGTGGTCTGATCGTGCCCCAGTGTCACTTTCTCTGGCGGAAAAATTTTCCTCCCTCCCAATGGAAATTTAATGATTTTATTCACCATCTTGAACATGCGGAGTATTTGAGAACGGAACTGTCTCACTATTTTTCCACTAATATGAACTCTGTTACCTGCCCTCATGTTCTGTGGAACGCTCATAAGGCCTTTATGAGAGGTTTACTTATTAAGGCTTGTTCTCGGGTTAAGAGGAAGCGAGAGGCGGAGGTTGTCGCAACTACACTTAAATTTGCTGATTTAGACACTAGGAATAAATCTGGCCCTTCCCCTGGTTTGGCTTCTGAATTGCGGTCCTTGCGTTTAACACTATAGACGTTATTGGTTTCCAAACATGATATTTTTCTTAAGCGTATGCAAGTACAAACATATGTCCATAATAATAGAGCTGGTGCATTATTGGCAAAGAAATTGAAACAGACAGCATTGCGCTCCCGTATAGCCTTTTTGTTAGATGCTAATAGTGATAGGACCATTGACACTAGACAGATTGCCGATCGGTTTCGGCAATATTATAGCTCTCTCTATAATATAAAAGAGAATACCACGACATTTCAGCCTTCTGCCTCTGATATTAATACATTTCTGGACTCGGTGTCCTTACCGCAGATCTCAGAGAGTCAGCTGCAGGTCTTGTCTGAACCCTTTGCCCTGGCTGAGATAGTTAAAGCTATTTCTGCTTTGAAGTCCTTTAAGGCCCCTGGACCTGATGGATTCACCAACAATTATTATAAATGTTACCCCTCTATATTCGCTCCACATTTACTAGCGGTTTTTAATAAAGCCGCTTCTGAGGGCTCATTTCCCTCACAAATGCTGGCTGCCACTATTGCTACTCTCCCGAAGCCTGGGAAGGAACCTACTGACCCAGCGAATTTTCGTCCAATATCACTAATGAATTCGGATATAAAAATCCATGCGAAAATCTTGTCTGATAGACTATATCATATAATTCCAAATTTAGTTAAGTCCGATCAGGTGGGATTTGTGTCTGGTCGACAGGCTCCAGATGGGACAAGGAGGTTTATACAGTAGATGGAGGCCCCTCGGACGCCTTCTCTGCTTTTGACTTTGGACGCGGAGAAGGCGTTTGACAGGGTACATTGGGGGTATCTTACATTGGGGGTATATTTTGTCATGTTTTGGGCTGACTGGTCACATTGGTTCTGCCATATTGGCATTGTATTCTAATCCCTCAGCTAGGGTCTTGACCTCTGGTTTCCTTTCTGAACCCCTTACTATTAGCAATGGCACATGTCAAGGGTGCCCTTTGTCCCCACTTATTTTTGCTATGGTATTGGAGCCACTGGCGGAAGCCATCAGGATTAATTCTGAAATTCAGGGTATTAATGTGGGCTCCTCGGTCCATAAGGTTGGCCTTTATACGGACGACGTTCTTATCTCCTTAACTGATCCTCTCACGTCATTACCTGCGTTACAACAATCCTTGGCAGAGTTTGGGAGAGTGTCTTATTACTCGGTTAATGCTTCTAAATCCCAGATATTGAACTTGGGGGTTGATTCTCAGACTAAAGCTAGGTTGACTTCTCAGTTTCTGTATAAATAGCAAGTGGATAGTATTATGTACTTGGGGGTGTATATCACCAGCCCCAGCTCCGCACTTTGTTCTAAAAATTATACGCCATTGTTGACTAAAGTTTCTAAGATGTTAGAGGGGTTTTCTAGGACTATGATCTCGTGGGCAGGTAGAGCGGCGGTGGTTAAAACGATGGTTTTACCAATTGTCCTGTATCTATTTCGTACTGTTGTAATTCCTGTGCCCACTAATTATCTTATTAATTTACAGAGGATTATCACTAATTTTATTTGGGCAGGACGGAAACCCAGAATTTGTGTTTCTACTATGACAAGGCACTGTTCCATTGGGGGTATGGGAGTCCCGGATGTCAAGAAATATTATCACGCCACTATTCTCTCTCATCTTAAGTATTGATGGAGTGGGCATATAGATCTTAGATGGGTGGAGATAGAGTTGACGGCTGCAGCTCATCCCTTGATTTCCATGTTGTCTATTGTTAGATCTTCACGGCCGGTACCTTCTGTCCGCCTTCACTCGATCACTACTTCCTTGGCCTCATGGAGATTTCTGGTGGCTTCAACGCCCCCAACGGAGTGCATGGCCCTGGAATATATTTCCACGTTCTTGCCTGACCTTCATGTTGCAAGCTGGGTGTCGGCTGGGTTGAGCACTATAGGGTCTCTTTATGATTCCGCAATACTATTATCGTTCCAATCTGTTTCTCAAGTATGGACTTCCTCAAAGGGATTTTTATAAATATTTACAACTCCGTCATGCTCTACGTTCTTTAACTTTAGACGCGCCCTATTTTCCAACTACTGCATATAGGCTTTTTAAATAGTGAGAATCACAAGCTTAGGGGAATATCTTTGTTCTACTATGGGTTTAGTAGTACAATGTCCTTGTCAAAACCTGGTTATTTCTTTGAAATGGGAACTAGATTTAGATCAAGTTGTTCCGCTTAGAGATTGGTATATGGCTATCCATTGGGTTAGGAAAATTTCCAGGGGAGCTAGCCACTGGGAAACTGCACATAAAATTCTATTACGATGGTATAGAACTCTGTCCCTGATTGCTAAAATTAACCCCTCGTTTTCTCCTCTTGGTTGGCGTCAATGTGGTTTCCCTGGGAACTATATGCATGTGTGGTGGCAGTGTCCTTTGGTGTTTCATTTTTGGAGGGCGGTGTTTAACCTTATTAGCTCTATAACGTCTACCCAGATCTCTCCCTCACCTGCCTTGGCTTTATGTTTCATTGGATTATCAGATATTCCTGCAACAATCCGACATGTAGTGGGTCATATTATCTTAGCCGCCAGGCTGATGATTGCTAGGTCGTGGAAATCTCCTGTTCCTTTAACTGTGGCGGAATTGGTAAACTTGGTAAAGTTTGATTATGTTATGGAAAAGATGGTGGCTGTACAATTTAATATGGTTCCAAAATTTTCAGTAAAGTGGTCTAGTTGGTGTGCCTACTTGACATCCGGGTCTCCCTTCTCTTGACATGTTGTACGGGGCTGGGGGTCTCTATTCTCTGTTAAATATTAACTGTTTATTATAGTTACGTATGGGAATTGCCTTGACATTGTGGAGGGGGGTCCATACCTGCTATTAATCTCCCCCCATGAGTCTCTGATATCTGCGCTTATGTACGAACGTGTTTCCTGGAATACTATTTGGTTGTTAGTTTGTACTTATCTTCCGATAGTATGTCAACAGTGTAACGCATAATATTTTGTGAAATATCTGCTTGGCCATGTTGGCCTCCCTGTTCACAATGTTTTCTATGTTTTTCAAAAAAATATTTGAATAAAGATTGAAATTTAAAATAAAAAAAAAATAATTACTTGTCTTTGTGTCGCCATGTTTTAAGAAGACAAAGAATGGACAGAGGCAGCACTTCCAAAAAGAGCAAGAGCTATTTATTCACCCGTGCGACGTTTCAGTCCAACTGGACTTTTTTCAAGCATAAAAACACACATCAAGTCATCAGTATATAAAGGCTTGCAAAGCCCAATTGAAATTAAACAGTGATTAAGACAAAATCCAATATAAAGTTGATGATACAAAAACAAAATACAATATTAAAGATAAATATGAATGCCAGTGTGCATGTGAATATACAAAGTGATAAATAAGGGACTGGTACAGAAAAAGACAGTCCTAGGTACATTAAAGTGTTAATGACATAATGACTCACCCAGATGTATATAATAAAAACATTCAAAGTTGTCAATAATAGAAAACCGAAACAAGGGCTCGTTCCTCTGGGTCTCAGCTGTCCAGAGTGTGTACAAATGTATTGCACACCTGTGTAATGAGACTATCATTACTACTTGCAATACATAGTGAAATCCCGCGAGATCGCGGGTGGCTATTCCCGCGCATGCGCATTCGATAGCACGGCGGCCATCTTGGCCAGAATTTGCTATCTTAATTTCGCGCATGCGCAGTATGAATTCCAGTACGCGGCGGCCATTTTACAGCCTGGAAGAAAATATCACGTCCAGGAACGTAACTAGAATGGAACAACAGGTCAAACAATGTTTCAAACAGAGGATTTTATCAGCAATAAACATTTAGTATGGGATTAATAATATGGCCATATATTGTTAGTTATATATATTTAATAGGTATGCATCCGGATAAATAGTCCGAAAATGTTTGAATGGGGGAGTTAATCCGCAGCAACACACATTGTGTAAAATAAGTGCTAAGGCCTCATGCACACGACCGTATTTTTTCCCACCCGTAAATACTGGCGTAAATACGGGTCTGGTGTCACACGTATTCCACCCGTTTTGCACCAGTATTTACGAACCCGTGCCCGTAAATATGGGTCCGGTGTCACACGTATTCCACCCGTATTTACGAGCACGTTTTTGGCGGCAAAATAGCACTGCACTAATCGGCAGCCCCTTCTCTCTATCAGTGCAGGATAGAGAGAAGGGACAGCCTTTTCTGTAATAAAAGTTAAAGAAATTCATACTTACCCGGCCGTTGTCTTGGTGACGCGTCCCTCTCTTCACATCCAGCCCGACATCCCTGGATGACGCGGCAGTCCATGTGACCGCTGCAGCCTGTGATTGACCTGTGATTGGCTGCAGCGATCACATGGCCTGTAACGTCATCCAGGACGTCGGGCCGGATGTCGAGAGGGACGCGTCACCAAGGCAACGGGCGGGAGACCGGACTGGAGGAAGCAGGAAGTTGTCGGTAAGTATGAACGTCTTTTATTGTTATTTTTTACAGGTTTATACTGATCGGTAGTCACTGTCCAGGGTGCTGAAAGAGTTACTGCCGATCAGTTAACTCTTTCAGCTCCCTGGACAGTGACTATTTACTGACGTCGCTTAGCAACGCTGCCGTAATGACGGGTGCACACATGTAGCCACCCGTCATTACGAGAGCTCCATAGACTTCTATGGACTGTCCGTGCCGTTATTACGGCCTGAAATAGGACATGTTCTATCTTTTTTAACGGAACGGGCACCTTCCCGTGAGAAAACGGGAAGGCACCCGTCGCCAATAGAAGTCTATGAGCCCGTTATTACGGGTCGTGATTACGACCCGTAATAACGGGAGTTTTTACGGTCGTGTGCATGAGGCCTTATACTGTGTAATGTTATTATATATATGCAATAAATATGTAGATGTATAAGTATTGGAGGCGTAACGCCTCAAGATATGAAATAAGCTATATGATAACGTCATAATGTGTGTACACATGTGGATACTCCCCTAAATATAATATAAGCCCACTACCATAGTAGCTATCCCTGGAAGGATGTCAAGAAATGTCATATTATACTGCCCCCTTTATTGAAACAAGAAAACGGACCAAGTTGACCAGATGTAAGTGGCCGCATAAAGATGATGCAAACAGTTCTATGAGGACTCCAGAACCCAGAGGAAAGAATCCAGCCCAATGTCGGAATGTGAAGAAATGACAAAGATTTAGAAAATGTATGGATATATTAATAAAAACAAAATGTATTATTTTATATTGCAATGACAATGTCGTCATATTGAATGTGTTCACAGATACATGTATAATAGTGGACGACTGTCAGGGACCATGCATGGCACAACAGAGAGAAAACACGATCACTGTACCCATTTAGTTGAGAACCACCCCAACTTTAAAGTCAACATTCAGCCCCCTTGGATGTAAAGAATCTAATCTATGAATCCACTCCAGTTCTTTACGTTTTAATTTAGCAATTCTATCGCCGCCCCTCCTATGTAGGGGCACATGGTCAACGATCCAAAATCTCAGATCGCTGACCCTGTGTCCCGCTGAAGAAAAGTCTGCTGGGACTGGAAGATCCAGTTTGTTGGTTTTAATAGTGGATCTATGCTTATTAATACGTAAGTGGCATTCCTGTGTGGTTTCACCCACGTATAGCAACTTACATGGACACTGTAGTACATATACAACGAATGTTGATGCACAAGTTAGAAATAGTTTAATATGGAATATTTTCCCATTTGTCGGGTGTCTAAATATATTGCCCTTCACCATGATGATGCAATTCACGCAATTCAAACATGGGAAGCATCCCAATTTTTTGGGGGCCAAAGTTAATTGGCGACTCAATTGCGAAGACCCCACATCCGCGTGTACCAGTTGATCCCTAAGATTTTTTTGACGCCTAAAAGCCATCATAGGGGGATTGCTAAATTCGGGAACCTCACCCGATAAATTACCAAGGATATGCCATTCTTTACGTATAATATTAGAGATCCTATAGCTAATGTCACAAAAAGTTGAGACAAATGCTACTCTGTTTGGTGTATTTTTACTTTGTGATGTCAATAACTGATCCCTAGCGACAGATTCAACCCTATCTCTCTGTTTGCGTAGGAGTGTTCGGGATATTTACGTTGGGCGAATTTCTCACCCATGTCATCCAAACGTGATGTAAGATGTTGGGGTTCTGTCACAATACGTTTGACCCTCAAAATCTGACTGAAAGGTAAAGATTCTATCATCCGTCGGGGATGCTGACTATCAAATCGCAACAAACTGGGCTGCCACCCTGATTTTTACAGAAATACAAGGAAAGTGCCAAGGAGTCTTTTGATAAATTTAGGACACTGCTGGAGAATACCAAACGTCAAAAATGGGTACGTGATGTCGAGGATATTAAATCAGGGTGGCAGCCGCATATTAGTGATCCGATTATAGAGGCTTTTATCAGCATTGTCAAAGAAAAAGTATGTCGGTTAAGAGAAGAAATTGGTTATACATCTCTATTACATCCCAATTTGACTAGTGGGGAGTTGGTTGCCCTAAAAGAATTAGCTGGTGATGTATCCCTGACGATCAAGCCAGCCGACAAAGGGGGAGCCTTGGTCGTCATGGATACATCGCTATATCTTGAGGAAATTAGTAGTCAAGTCAACGACACTAATGTCTATGCCAAAGTGTCTGGGGATCCCAAGTTTAGAATCCAGCGCAAGATTATTTGTATCCTTCAGAATGCGTTAGCTGGGGGTATCATTGATAAAGATTTGTTTGACGAATGGGAAAATATTCCATATTAAACAATTTTTAACTTGTGCATCAACATTCGTTGTATATGTACTACAGTGTCCATGTAAGTTGCTATACGTGGGTGAAACCACACAGGAATGCCGCTTGCGTATTAATAAGCATAGATCCACTATTAAAACCAACAAACTGGATCTTCCAGTCCCAGCAGACTTTTCTTCAGCGGGACACAGGGTCAGCGATCGGAGATTTTGGATCGTTGACCATGTGCCCCTACATAGGAGGGGCGGCGATAGAATTGCCAAATTAAAACGTAAAGAACTGGAGTGGATTCATAGATTAGATTCTTTACATCCAAGGGGGCTGAATGTTGATTTTAAAGTTGGGGTGGTTCTCAACTAAATGGGTACAGTGATTGTGTTTTCTCTCTGTTGTGCCATGCATGGTCCCTGACTGTCGTCCACTATTATACATGTATCTGTGAACACATTCAATATGACGACATTGTCATTGCAATATAAAATAATACATTTTGTTTTTATTAATATATCCATACATTTTCTAAATCTTTGTCATTTCTTCACATTCCGACATTGGGCTGGATTCTTTCCTCTGGGTTCTGGAGTCCTCATAGAACTGTTTTCATCATCTTTATGCGGCCACTTACATCTGGTCAACTTGGTCCGTTTTCTTGTTTCAACAATGGGGGCAGTATAATATGACATTTCTTGACATCCTTCCAGGGATAGCTACTATGGTAGTGGGCTTATATTATATATATATACACACATTATGACATTATCATATAGCTTATTTCATATCTTGAGGCGTTACGCCTCCAATTCTTATACATTTAGATTGATACATTTTTATTGCATATATATAATAACATTACACAGTATAAGCACTTATTTTACACAATGTGTGTTGCTGCGGATTAACTCCCCCATTCAAACATTTTCGGACTATTTATCCGGATGCATACCTATTAAATATATATAACTGACAATATATGGCCATATTATTAATCCCATACTAAATGATTATTGCTGATAAAATCCTCTGTTTGAAACATTGTTTGACCTGTTGTTCCATTCTAGTTACGTTCCTGGACGTGATCTTTTCTTCCAGGCTGTACAATGGCCGCCGCGTACTGGAATTCATACTGCGCATGCGCGAAATTAAGATAGCAAATTCTGGCCAAGATGGCCGCCGTGCTATCGAATGCGCATGCGCGGGAATAGCCACCCGCGATCTCGCGGGATTTCGCTATGCATTGTAAGCAGTAATGATAGTCTCATTACACAGGTGTGCAATACATTTGTACACATACTGGACAGCTGAGACCCAGAGGAACGAGCCCTGGTTTCGGTTTTCTGTTATTGACAACTTTGAATGTTTTTATTATATACATCTGGGTGAGTCATTATGTCATTAACACTTTAATGTACCTAGGACTGTCTTTTTCTGTACCAGTCCCTTATCTATCACTTTGTATATTCACATGCACACTGGCATTCATATTTATCTTTAATATTGTATTTTGATTTTGTATCATCAACTTTATATTGGATTTTGTCTTAATCACTGTTTAATTTCAATTGGGCTTTGCAAGCCTTTATATACTGATGACTTGATGTGTGTTTTTATGCTTGAAAAAAGTCCAGTTGGACTGAAACGTCGCACGGGTGAATAAATAGCTCTTGCTCTTTTTGGAAGTGCTGCCTCTGTCCATTCTTTGTCTGCTTGATATCCAGGACCGCGGACCAGGTCTTATTGAGGCGTGCACCCACCTGCAGTCCAGTGCTGTGGAATCTTTTCGTTTTGTGCCATGTTTTAAGAGCCATAATTGTTTTATTTTTACGTTGATGCAGCTCTATGAAGGCTTGTTTTTTTGTGGGACGACTTCTAGTTTTTATTGGTACCATTATAGAGTACATGCGACTTTTTATCACGTTTTTTTTAAAGCAGGATGAACAGAAAACAGCAATTTTGGCATTGTTTTTTATTAAAATTTTTACGGCGTTCACCGTGCGGTTTAAATAACGTAATTGCTTTATAGGTGGGCTCGTTAAGGATCCAGCAATACCAAATGTGTAATTTTACACAAAAAAATTTCATATTAAAGTATTTTATAAGTGAAAGTGTTTTTTTTTAAATTTATTTATTATTAACGTTATTAAACTTTGTGATAACTTTTATTTTTACTCCCACTAGGGGACTTCACTATGCGATTATCTGATCGCTTTTATAATACACTGCAATACTTCTGTACTGCAGCATATTATTGCCTGTCAGTGTAAAACCTACTAGGTCATTGCTCAGGCATGGCTTAGCAGGCATCCACTACAGGCAGAACTGGGGGCCTTTTGTTAGGCCCCCGGCTGCCATAGAAGCCATTGGCACCCTGCGATTGCAATTGCAGGGTGCCGATTGGGTGAGAGAGGGAGCACCCTCCCTCCAAAACCACTTGGATGCGGCGTTCGCTATTGAGCGCCGCATTCTAAGGGGTTAAACGGGTGAGATCGATGTTGAAATCGATCCCGTCCATTAGTGCAGCTGTCTTTAGACCGCCCTACACCCGTTTTAGCCGGCACAGGACACTTGTGCAAAGGCGGCGCTCTGGCATAAGTGCCCTTAACGGCCGCCGTGAAAAGGCGTATTGGCGGTCGTTAAGGACTATAGGTTTAGAAAGTATAGTTTGTAATTGGATTGAGAATTGGCTCAAGGACCGTATCCAGAGAGTTGTGGTCAATGATTCCTTCTCTGAATGGTCCCCGGTTATAAGTGGTGTACCCCAGGGTTCAGTGCTGGGACCACTATTATTCAACTTATTTATTAATGATATAGAGGAAGGGATTAATAGCACTATTTCTATTTTTGCAGATGACACCAAGCTATGCAATATAGTTCAGTCTATGGAAGATGTTCATGAATTGTAAGCGGATTTAAACAAACTAAGTGTTTGGGCGTCCACTTGGCAGATGAAGTTTAATGTAGATAAATGTAAAGTTATGCATCTGGGTACCAACAACCTGCATGCATCATATGTCCTAGGGGGAGCTACACTGGCGGATTCACTTGTTGAGAAGGATCTGGGTGTTCTTGTAAATCATAAACTCAATAACAGCATGCAGTGTCAATCAGCTGCTTCAAAGGCCAGCAAGATATTGTCGTGTATTAAAAGAGGCATGGACTCGCGGGACAGGGATGTAATAATGCCACTTTACAAAGCATTAGTGAGGCCTCATCTAGAATATGCAGTCCAGTTCTGGGCTCCAGTTCATAGAAAGGATGCCCTGGAGTTGGAAAAAAATACAAAGAAGAGCAACGAAGCTAATAAGGGGCATGGAGAATCTAAGTTATGAGGAAAGATTAAAATAATTAAACCTATTGAGCCTTGAAAAAAGACGACTAAGGGGGGACATGATTAACTTATATGAATGGCACATACAAAAAATATGATGAAATCCTGTTCCATGTAAAACCCCCTCAAAAAACAAGGGGGCACTCCCTCCGTCTGGAGAAAAAAAGGTTTAACCTGCAGAGGCGACAAGCCTTCTTTACTGTGAGAACTGTGAATCTATGGAATAGTCACCGCAGGAGCCGTCACAGCAGGGACAGTAGATGCTGCAAAAAAGGCTTAGATCATTTCCTAGAACAAAAAAATATTAGCTCCTATGTGTAGAAATTTTTACCTTCCCTTTTCCCATCCCTTGGTTGAACTTGATGGACATGTGTCTTTTCAACCGTACGAACTATGTAACTATGTAGACCAACGGCTCTGTGCGGGTAGGGGATTTTTAGAAAAATCTAATTTATAATGCAGACTGAAATCAGGAATGATATGGGGTGACTACTCCTTGGCTGCTTTTCCCATTCTCTTGGCACCGTGTCCATTCAGATTCAAGCTGTATGAGTTAGTTGCTAGGGTGTCAGACAACTTGTCCCTAGTAACCAGTCTGTCTCTGAATACTCAGGTTTTCAATTGAAAGATGGCCTATCGCTAGGATCTGATCAGTAGGGGTCCTTCGAGTGAAGGTGCTACAGTGGTAATAAGCACAGCGACCCCTTTGTATCTTTCTGTGTATAGCGCCCCTGCCCACCAGGATCTATGCAGGAACTGCAACTCTGCTCTGTTTAGATGAAATATAAATAAAGGGCCCATGGTTCCTTCGTTCTAGGGATACGTGACTCCCATTGTAAAAACATGAACCCCGCAGTATACATCATAACATCTCCCATCATGCTCTGATGATGATGGTTTTGCAGCATCTGGAGACCCACATGTTGTATACGTCGGATCTCCGGTCTTTAGGTAGCAGTTTGTCTAGTGATGATAATATTTATTATACGATTATGTTTAGTTTTTACTATTCTAATATTGTTGATTTGTCTCTTTTAGGTATCTGCTCTGGGGTTGGACCCTTCAGGTGCACGTCTGGTCACCGGCGGCCTTGATTATGATGTAAGGTTTTGGGACTTTGCAGGAATGGATGGTTCTCTTCAGGCGTTTAGATCTCATCAACCATGTGAATGGCAAGTATCGTCTCCTTTTACCTTCTGAGTAGTGCTAAAGGGGTTTAGACTTTTAAGGGATAAATGTTGGTTGTTCCATTTAATATTGGGTTGGGTAGTCACAACCTACTTGAAAGAGTCTATTATTCTCCAGACACATTGTGGCCACCCTGCCACTATAATATTCTGTGTATTCCCTATGTGTTAGTGAATTCACCCTTTCACAGTCCTAAACCAGTCTGTTTAAATTAGTTGAGTCCAGAAGGTTGGCAGCTCTGGGGCCATCGGTTTGAATCCAACAAATGCCGTAATATTCCTGGAGATTGTATATACAGTAGGTTTCTTCTGGGTAATTTTGAGACTACTAATACATAATTACGTTTATTTGCATAGCTGGAAATGTATTCTACATTTTGCCAGATAATGCGGTTCAGGGGTTTAGCTAGGGTTGGGCATGTGTTGGGGGGCGGGGGACGACGACCAACAAGCCACTCTTCCTTTGCCATGGGACTTAGATACAGGCAGGGCCGCCATCAGGAATTTCAGGGCCCCCTACAGCTAAATTTTCTGGGCCCCCCTACCGTGGCACCGCCTGTTAACGGTACTCCGTCCAGCACTATATCATGGTACCCAGGGCCGCCATCAGGGGGGTATTATGGGTACTGATGTGAGAGGCCTGGCCAAACCTAATTGAAAGGGGGGCCCGGCAACTGCCGCGACTTGCCTTTGGTAGAAAAAAAACAGGCCCCTGCAATGGGGCCCATTTTTTTCACCAAAAGAATGTCGTGAGCTGCGGGCCCCCCTTTCAATTAGGTTTGGCCGGGCCTCTCACATCAGTACCCATAATACCCCCCCTGATGGCGGCCCTGGGTAGCATGGAGGTCGTCATGGGGGCCGTCAAACACTGCCACCCGTGCGACCGATCGCGCGCACCCGCAAACTCCCGCGCACCCGCGACCGCCTGGAACCGCGCACCGAATTTTGAGGCAGATTTTGACCTGCCCACACTATCTTGCCGCGTTTTTTGCCCGTGGCGATTGAGGACAGCAGACACAAAACGCAGGGAAAAATGCATTTTCTGCCTCCCATTGATTTCGATGGGAGGTCAGAGGCAGAACCGCGGCAAGAAAGGACATGCTGCTTTTTCTTTTTTCCGCGACTGGCTCCCATTGATTTCAGATTAAATCAATGGGAGGCGGTTTTGGAAGTTTTTTGGTGCTGATTCTGACGCAGTGTCCGAGTCAATATCAAGGCCCATAAACAATGGGAGGCAGAAAATGCATTTTTCGCTGCGTTTTTTGTCTGCTGTCCTCAATCGCAGCGGGCAAAAAACGCGGCAAGATAGTGTGGGCAGGTCAAAATCTGCCTCAAAATTCTTTAAGGAATTTTGAGGCAGATTTTTTCGGCCTGCAAAATACTCTGTGTGAACAGGGCCATACATAAACAGCACTTTGAGACACTTTACTCACCGTGTCAGAAGAGCTGCTCCCACTCCAGTCCTCTTCAGGCAATGTCTTCGGTCCAGATGTCGTCCTTCACCTCCAGGCTCCAGAAAATGGCAACAACTAGACTCCTCCCCCCCTCCTTACGCAGCCACGCTCTGGAGAAGGAGGAGGAGGAGGACGAGTCGGAGGCGGGCCAGCAGGTAAGTAGACTGCGCCGCTGTCCAGTATGGCTGTCCTTCCCCCTAGATCTTGTGTTGCGGGCGCACCGCCTCCCTCTCGGCGGCGCGCGCGCGCTTGCGGTCGTTCTCGCACGCTCGCTCGTACGCGCGCAAGCGGGCGGTGTTTCGCAGCGGTGATGAGAGGGGGGCCCGCAGCTCACGGCGGTGTTTCACGAGAGGGGGGCCCGCAGCTCACGACATTGTTTTGGTGAAAAAAACAGGCCCCATTTCAGGGGCCTGTTTTTTTCTACCAAAGGCAAGTCGCAGCAGTTGCCGGGCCCCCCTTTCAATTAAGTTTGGCCGGGCCCCCTACAGTAGTACCCCTAATACCCCCCTGATGGCGGCCCTGGATACAGGACTAGGACAGTGAACTTAATATTTGTCCCGGGTGAAGAAAATCCTAGTACAATTCTGAGGGTTGTAGACTGTACGGGAGTCAGGGGTCCCCTGTTTTTCTTATACGTTCAGTTCCCAGAGGTGGGACTCGCACTTATCATCCTGTGGATATGCCATACATGTCTCAGACATTGATGACATACCTGATCAGTAGTCATCCAACCAATGTAACCCCTACTGGTCACTAGTATAAAGTGGAGGATGCATGGCTGACCATGATACCTCCAGTCAGACTTGAGCTTTCCCAGCGATGAGTGAGAGTGAGGCCTTATTCACACGAAAGTGTTATACGTCCGCGCGTGATTTTCACGCGCGTCGCACGGACCTATGTTAATGAATGGGGCCGTTCAGACTGTCAGTGAATTTCACGCAGCGTATGTGCGCTGCGTGAAACGCACGACATGTCTTATATTTGTCTGTGTTTCGCGCAGCACGCACCCATCGAAGCGTGATGCGCGCTACAGTAGGAAAATAAACAAATGAATGAAAACAGAAAAGCACCACGTGCTTTTCTGTTTGTAAACATAAAACCAGAGTGTCATAATGATTCCGGCTGCGCGAAAATCACGCAGCCACGCATCATATGCTGCTGACACGGAGCTTTTGCGCGCGCAAAACGCAGCGTTTTTTGCGCGTGTGAATAAGGCCTTAGAGGTCAGACCCCCCCCCCCCCCCCTAGTCAGACATTGATGGCAGATTCTAGCGATATTTTGGCAGTGTCTTTACTGGAAAATTACCAAGGAGAGAGATTCCTGCATCACCAAACCTTTGCCTACATAAAGGGATATTTCTCGGTTTTCAGAAAATTTTATGTTTTTTTTTATATAATGAAAAGTTATAAAATTTTCCAATATATTTTCTGTGTCCATTCCTCAGGGTTTTTACGATTTCTGCTTGTTATTATTTAGTAGGAACATTCATTGTTTACTTCCAGTGGATTAAATTTTATCCTTGGTCATGTGATGGACACACAGGTGCACGGCTCGTTACAGTATGTGTATCAGAGCTGTGTCCTGTAATGATCCCAGCACCTGTGTGTCCATCTCACAACCATGTAACGATTGCCTGTGTGTCCATCACATGACCATGTAACAATCCCAGCACCTGTGTCCATCACATGACCATGTAACGATCCCAGCACCTGTGTCCATCACATGACCATGTAACGATCCCAGCACCTGTGTCCATCACATGACCATGTAACGATCCCAGCACCTGTGTCCATCACATGACCATGTAACGATCCCAGCACCTGTGTCCATCACATGACCATGTAACGATCCCAGCACCTGTGTCCATCACATGACCATGTAACGATCCCAGCACCTGTGTCCATCACATGACCATGTAACGATCCCAGCACCTGTGTGTCTATCACATGACCATGTAACGATCCCAGCACCTGTGTCCATCACATGACGATGTAATGATCCCAGCACCTGTGTGTCCATCAAATGACCATGTAACGATCCCAGCACCTGTGTGTCCATCACATGACCATGTAACGATCCCAGCACCTGTGTATCCATCACATGACCATGTAACGATCCCAGCACCTGTGTCCATCACATGACCATGTAACGATCCCAGCACCTGTGTGTCCATCACATGACCATTTAACGATCCCAGCACCTGTGTGTCCATCACATGACCATGTAATGATCCCAGCACCTGTGTGTCCATCACATGACCATGTAATGATCCCAGCACCTGTGTCCATCACATGACCATGTAACGATCCCAGCACCTGTGTCCATCACATGACGATGTAATGATCCCAGCACCTGTGTGTCCATCAAATGACCATGTAACGATCCCAGCACCTGTGTCCATCACATGACCATGTAACGATCCCAGCACCTGTGTATCCATCACATGACCATGTAACGATCCCAGCACCTGTGTCCATCACATGACCATGTAACGATCCCAGCACCTGTGTGTCCATCACATGACCATGTAATAATCCCAGCACCTGTGTGTCCATCACATGACCATTTAACGATCCCAGCACCTGTGTGTCCATCACATGACCATGTAATGATCCCAGCACCTGTGTGTCCATCACATGACCATGTAATGATCCCAGCACCTGTGTGTCCATCACATGACCATGTAACGATCCCAGCACCTGTGTCCATCACATGACCATGTAACGATCCCAGCACCTGTGTCCATCACATGACCATGTAACAATCCCAGCACCTGTGTGTCCATCACATGACCATGTAACGATCCCAGCACCTGTGTCCATCACATAACCATGTAACAATCCCAGCACCTGTGTCCATCACATGACCATGTAACAATCCCAGCACCTGTGTGTCCATCACATGACCATGTAACGATCCCAGCACCTGTGTGTCCATCACATGACCATGTAACGATCCCAGCACCTGTGTCTATCACATGACCATGTAACAATCCCAGCACCTGTGTCCATCACATGACCATGTAACAATCCCAGCACCTGTGTGTCCATCACATGACCATGTAACGATCGCCTGTGTGTCCATCACATGACCATGTCGTGATCCCAGCGCCTGTGTGTTCATCACATGACCATGGACAGAATATTACTCCGTTGACTACAGTGTAAGAGAAGGAGGTGACTAGCGGGAAGTGGGCCGCTGTGACTATTGGCGGGCTGGGCCTACTGAGAATGTGGGGAACCCAATTTTTCTATGGGGACATTGCTATAAGTACTATTAAGGTAGCTCCATTCTGACTACATAACGTGAAGTCTTCCACTGGGTTATGTGAACCCGGCTCTAAAACGTGTCGTTGCTGGCTCCTAGACCTGACAAATATCTGTCCAGGTTTGATCAGAGGTATATGTAGTGTCGATATTGGAAAAATTGAAATGATGCCCCGTTCTGGTGCTGCTTAAAACCACCAGACCACCTGAGACAGGACTTTGTTCTTATTTGTCCCCATCTCCTCCCCAGGGCCTCCTAGTCTGGGACCCTCCATAACTACTGCATGGGCTGACTCTATGGTGGGTACACCCTTGTCTATTATTGAGATGCCCAGTTCATAATGGGAGTAATTCTAATATATTCGAATAGCGTCGCCACCAACAATTCCTGAAGTCCTTTGTGTATGGAATGGATAGGTTTATTGTGCTCAAAGTGTTTTCAATTCCAGACAATAGGATAATTTATGGGATGAATTAGATTTTTGCGGGTGACAACCTGAGGAGGAGATGACCGCAGAAGGTGTAGGAGTCTGAACCTGGTAATAATTAGGGACCTCCCTGGTTGCATTATAAGATTAATGGCTGCAGAGAATCATCAATCCTACAGATTCAGCCCTACTGTGTAGGAATGTAAGAAAAAGGAGTGAACGATAAATGTTGCAGCGACGCAGACATGACTATAATGAAATATTACATAAAAGGAACACAAATGAATGAGAAACATAAAATGTGGAAGTAAATACTTTCCTATTCCTCCTGCAGACGCCTGGGACATACTTGTAGGAATAAGAGGTCTCACTCATTGCTTTTCTCCGTGTTTTAGCAGGTGGGTCGGGAAAGGGCAGGGCCTAATTTAAGGGGAGTGGCCTAATTTTGCTTGGTGTCAATTTGTAAGGCTATGTCCACACAGGGCGGATACGCTACGTAAAAGTACACAGCGTGTTCGTCTTGGAGCCTGCTGAGAAATCCGGCCAAAAAAACCGCACCGTGCAGATTTTCCACCAGAATCTCCGCTGGGGATACACTGCTGAGGAAATAAAAGGTTAATGCTTACCCACGTTGTTCGTGGTTATAGCAACGCATAATTCTGTCCTCCGTGCAGCCCGGTCCCCTGGGATGATGCTGCAGCCGATGTGACCGCTGCAGCTTGTGATTGGCTGCAGCAATCACATGGGATGAAAGGTCATCTCAGGAGGCCGGTTTGCCGCAAACAGCGCAACATTTGCAATTTGTTGCGGGTTTTACATCCCCGTTGAATTCAACAGAAACGCAGCGATTCCGAAGCATAAATTGACGAGCCGCTTTCCCTCTTCCCGTTGAAAACATATGCAGCATGCATGTCAATGAGGGAGTCGTGTGTATCTAAGGAGGTTGTGTGCAAATTAGCCAACCACACATGACAAATGGAAAGGAGCGTGACTGCACGACCAGACTACACCGGGTTTGTTTGTTGTCTGTTACCATGGAGACACATAGGACTACATAAGAGCTGTAGACACCAAACAGTAGAACGTTGGTAATGAAGACTATTTCTAAAGTTGCTTCATTTTTCATTATCGATAAATTGTAGAAAAAAAATATAAATCAATAAAAAGGTTGCGAGGATGGATATAGTCTTTCAAAATATACAACGGTGCTGAACAAAACTCGTGGATGTAAATTTACAGTGAGCAGGGTACCATGTTAGCCACGTAGAGGGTGTTTTTGGATAACAAGTCTTCTGACATTTAAGGGACATTGCGATCTCTTGTGTAGTGTGAAGCATTTGTATGACCGTACTTTTCCCCGCACGCAGTACCCTTAATAGAAAAACATCAACACAACGTTCACCGCATGTGATAAAGCGGAGTAAACCACACAATATCGCCGCAGAGCCCTGCCAGCATCCTCGCTTACGGGAATGAGTCTCCCTGCTGAGGACGCCGCCATGCTATTTGTAGAATTCCTGTTTAAGAACATTTTGTTTGCTTTACTTCTGTGAACGTATCACATACCATTCACAGTCTTCTGGTGCTAGGACCAATAGCAGTTTACAATACCCAGTGCTTGTTTAGTTATAAAAGACTAACATTGCCCTAATACTGGGTAAGTCACTGGCTTCCTGCCTTGGTCATCATGCTGTAGGAAAAAACTCATACATTCACCCCTCGTCTCCCCATTATAGGTGGCAATTATTGGTTGTGAGATTATAGGGAACCTCTCCACCTATGTGGCTGCCGTCAGCGCTGCCATAGGGACTGATGCCCAGCTTTTACAG
Source organism: Rhinoderma darwinii (assembly GCF_050947455.1). Classification (NCBI taxonomy): domain Eukaryota; kingdom Metazoa; phylum Chordata; class Amphibia; order Anura; family Rhinodermatidae; genus Rhinoderma; species Rhinoderma darwinii. The sequence goes on from NC_134687.1 coordinate 621,548,133, forward strand.
GCTTCTGAAAGACAAATCTGCCTACGAATGATACGCCATTTCTCCCACGTGCTGCACCGTTCTTCTCGGTGTTTCCTTTTGTGCATCAGTTAGGCCATTCTCTAGCACTGATATGCTTTTATATTCTTACACTAGTGTGGGCATAGGCCTATTTACAGAAAATTGGAATATTATTTCCTATTTGACGTGTCCAAGGGTATATAGGGGCAGAGCATGCAGCCGCTATGGGGTCTCGACCAGGTTGGTGGTGAGAACCTGTGCGTCCCCTCCAAACAGCACCTACAACTCAAGGATTATGGAATGGAGATGGAGGCAAACAAGTCCTAGGGTGGTCCTACAGGACGCGGTGGTGTGAACCAGCTCCAGATAGTTATCCTATTATAATCTGTGCCATGGGGCACCTCACCTCTATGTACACCCTTGGTCATGTCATTTGGTCTTGGAATCTGGCTTGTATATTAAAGGGGCTTTCTGTAATTGGATGGGGATATATATATAGCCTATAAGTGTCCCTATTTTTTTTTTTCTCCCCCAGTCATCAGATTAAGTCTCTGCAGTACAGCGTCACTGGAGATGCCATCCTTGTTGTTGCTGGGAATTCGCAGGCCAAAGTGCTTGACCGAGACGGCTTTCCTGTAATGGAGTGTGTAAAGGGGGACCAGTACATTGTGGACATGGCAAACACCAAGGTACTTCAAGGTTTCTTCTATGTAGCGTCCGCCTCCATGTTTTGTCGATTTTACAATCATCAGTGAATGTTTATGGTACTAAAAAAACCAATCGGTTCTGACTAATGAAATCTACTCCATCCCCCGAAACATTTTTTCTTTTTGTTTTTTAAAATTTTTGTCGTGATTGTGCGTGCTATAATTGTATCGTTTACCGTTGTCTGAGCATGTCTAGTAATGAAAGGGGTTGTCCAGGATTAGAAAAACATGTCTGCGCGCTTCCAAAAACAGCGCCACACCTGTCCACAAGTTGTGTGTGGTATTGCAGCTTTGCCCCATTGACTTTAATGAAGCTCAAATGCAACACCAGACACAAGCCATTTTACATAGGACTGCAGGTAAACCTATCGAGTTATGAAGCACAAACATCATAGACCCATCTGCTACATGTGAAGTTCGGTGAGCAGTACTATGACAATGCAAGGGTAGTTTTTTTTATACCCCACACTCCCCCCGCCAGTCTCTGTACACACGAGGTGCAGTGGTTGCGTCATGTGTATAGAGACAAGCAGGGGAAATGCGAAGCGTTGCTATGCGAGCGCCAATGGAGATGAGTTTAGTGTTTTAACCAGTTCAGGACCGGGCTATTTTGCGCCTTCAGGACCAGACACCGTTTAGCCCTTTTTAGCACGTGTTAGTTAAATGGCTAACTTTTTTTTATTTGTTCGGCTAACTACGTGATTTTTGCGATTTAGTTTTTTTCCGTAGACCACGCAGGTTTGTTTTTTTATCGTTTTTATACACATCCTTTTTGCTATTTTAGAAAGTGTATTCTTAAAGTTTGAAAATAATAGTAAAAAAATAAGCTTTTTTACGTTTCAGCTATTTATTTTGGTAATAACATAGTTTTACCCTAAAATAGACCTTTTATTTGTGATCGCCATTGTCTACCGTAAATTTGAATATATGACATGTCTATATTAGGGTAATTGGGTCAGCGCTAGCGTTACAACAATGATTGGCGGGAGGGGAACGCGTTTTTGGGGGTGGGTATTTTATGTGTATTTATTATTTACATTTTTTTTGCACTTTACTTTACTATTTTTTTATTACTATGGTCTGTTCCTCAAAGGTCAAAGAAGACCTTTTGGGGAACTTTTATATATTTTTTTTCTCTCTTTTACACCATGTTTCTGCACAGCAGCCCCAGTTACAGGGGAAATCAGCCCTCTCATAGTGACGATTGTCACTAATAGGGCTGTGCTGGGTCTAGTAAGACCCAGCAGCAGTCTGCCACTAACGGCACCCCGCGATCATGTGACCAGTCACATGATCACCGGGAGGAATAGAGACAGCGGCGCTGCTGCTGTCTCTATTCATATACACAGCGTTCATTGAGTGCTGTGTAAAAGAGATCGGAGAAAACAGAAGCAGCAAAAGCTGCTTCTATCCTCTCCTCAGGGTCCCCGGCAGTCACTGACAGCCGGAGACCCGACATTCAGCTGCCCGATCGTTCGGGCAGCAAGTGAAAACCCGAGCCGTAAATAGTCTATGGCTCGTGTTTTAAGGACCCTGACCGCTGGCCGTAAAAACACAGCCAGCGGTCGGGAACCAGTTAAACGTATCTGGACCACCGGATTTTGCTGCAGATCCACAGGTAATCCTCTTCAAAATCAGCAACTATAGGATTTGCTTACATGTTTCTTCGTAGCCTAAAGGCCCTATTACACAAGCAAATGATCGGGCAAATGCTCGATAATCGGCTGATCTGCTGTTTTATGCAGAATTAAATGTCATCGTTGCCGGCAGCACATCTTCCTGTGTAAACAGGGAGATGCGCTGCCGACATGATGGAAATGTATGTGTTAGGAAACGTCTGTTCCTTTAAGATCACCATGAATACTGTTCTAGCTTCTGGGCAGCTCTGGTTTTAGTTTGAGCCTATCACTCTTCTCTGTCTTTCTCCCTATCCGTAATGGACAGACGTATTTCGGCCGGAAGTCCCCGACCGAACACACTGCAGGGAGCCGGACTCCTAGCATCATATTTATGTACGATGCTAGGAGTCGCTGCCGGACAACTGTCCCGTACTGTAATCATGTTTTCAGTACGGGACAGTTGTCCGGCAGCGAGGCAGGGACTCCTAGCATCGTACATAAGTATGATGCTAGGAGCCCGGTTCCCTGCAGTGTGTTCGGTCCGGTACGGACGTAATGTGCTCGTGTGAATCCAGCCTTAGAGATAGAGTATTTACACCTGGCCTCCTTCACTTGTTTCTTTGCTTGTGATTTACTTGTCTTCAGGTGTTTTGATCAAGCTTCTGACAATACCCTATACCTCTGACTTCTGGACTTCTTGGAAACTGACCTCAGCTTGTCTCTGGATAACTCCTTCTTTACTGATTTGGAATATCTGCTCTCGGCTGGTTTTGACCTCTGCTATACCCGATATCCACTTGCTTTCTGATTTTGGATTTTCTGTTTACCCTCTGGCTGTCTGGTTCCTGTTCAGGTTTGCCTGCATTGCACCCCTTTTCAACACTGAACTCTGCTAAAGCAACCTGGGTTCTATGCAGCATAAACTTGAGGTTGCGGATTTATTTGCACGCTCACTCCCGGCAGCCTCCTGTAGCCTTTGGGGAATCGCTCGCCTAGCAATTCCATTACAGTATGGGGACGAGCGATCGGAGTAACAATCTCTCGTCCTTATACATAAGCAATCAATTCTCCGTGTGAAAGGGGCAAACAAGTGCCGATCAATGAGCTGTCTTTCTGATCGGCATTAATTTACTCGACCCATGTCGGCCATGTAATAGGACCCTTAGGGTCTGTTTACACAGGGCATATATGCTTCGGTAAAGTCTGCAGCGTATGGAACCAAGATCATGCAGGGAAATCCGGCCGAATACTCTGACCAAATGGTGCTTTAATTTGGTGACTATATTAGTACGTATAGTCTGCTGCGGAAAACGGGCATCAGAAAAAAAAGCCTGTATTCCCCTCTCCTGCTGTTGCAGCAACGCTTCGATGCTCTATGTCTGGGCAGTCTCTTGTGATGAGGTTTCATCACATGTGACCACTGCAGCCAGTGATTGGACCAGACCTTATACAGAGCAGCCGGAAGAGCAAGGATGCGTTTGTAAATTTTGTTTCTTTTTTTTTAAGCTGCGGATTTTGCCACAATTGTGTCACAGACAATTCCGCAAACAATTGCATTTGTTGCATAATTAAACCATTGAACTCAACTCAACTTTAGACTGTGTGTGAACTGTGGAACTAAGGATGAAAACTGTGGCAAATCTTCAGCAAATTCCATTGCAACGAAACATAGCCTTGAAGGAGTTCTCTGTCTGGAGGACCTGTTCTGTCTGGTATTACACAGACAACACATTGATATGAATGGGCACTGCGTAATGCTTAACTACCCCTGTGGTGGCGCTGCAGAAAAACTGTACGCTTACCAGGTTTCCCCACAGATTACAGCTGATCGCTGGGATTCCCAGCAGGAGGACACTTTGGGATCAGCTTATTGTCAAGGGACCTTCTAACAAGAGAACAACCCATTAAAGTGATCTCCACCATTCATCCTCAAGTTATTTTTAGGTCCAAAATTCTGTGCTAATTAATTTCTTGATATATCTTTACAGTGGTCAGAGCTTTTGTTTTTTTTATTATACAGAGCTCCAAATCCCCTGCATAGTCAAAGAGTTAAAACATAACATATTGCTTACCTGCAGCCACCACTAGAGGGAGCTCACTGCATACTGTTTATACTCAATAGTCATACTCCATAATAACACAGTATGCAGTAAGTTCCCCCTAGTGGTGGCTGACGGTAGTACAGCCACCACTTTAAAATCTATGCCTATGCAGGGGATTTGGAGCTCTGTAATAGAAAATCACCGCTCCAACCGCTACAAGGAAAGATTGAAATAATGAAGAAAAGCAGAATTTTGAACCTATTTCGGTAATAAAATGGTGTTCAATTCTGGTTATAATTATAAGCTATAAATCTTTCAGCTGCATGACGATTGAGCGGAAATTTTGCTGCAGATTTGAAGGATACGCCATGTTAGTCCTCCCCATACAGTAGTAGTCCCCAACCTGTCGCTTTCCTACTGTTGCAAAACTACCACTCCCAGCATGCCCTGACCGTACAGTACCCCTTTATATTCAGTGTTTGCAGGGAGTCTCTTCTCTAGGAGGTGAGCAGACACCTCTCTGCTTTGTTTGGTTTCTACTTTCAAGTCTGTGAGGAAGTTATGTGAAGAAGCAGATAGCAGATTAGCATGAACTCTAATGGACTGTCTCGAGGAGCTATTGTGATGAAAGAGAGGGTGACGCTCTTCCAATGAGGGTGTGCTGAAAGCTACACGGACCGATGGGGAAAATGAGACTCGGCCGCGGTTGAGTTAGCGAGAAGAGGACGTTTTCTAAGCGTTATGACAAGTTTAAGTATTTCGAGGCATTTGTAAATTTCCTGACGAAGGGGTCTCTGCGCTCTGAAAGCTTCATATAGAACTTTTATTGTTAGCCAATAAAGGTATCATACCTTCTATACTTTTGTCTTTTTTGACACAAAAATATTTAACATTGCATATTGTTTCTGGCTAACACGGTACTACACTTTTTTACTGTACTTCGAGGCCAATGGAAAAACATTACAATTGTTTTGTCTGCAGCCGCCCGAGAGAGGGTCTATCAGTGAATCCTAGCGGGAAAAGAAAAAAGTGGAGAGGCAGGAATGGAAATAGTAAGTAAGGAAAGGGAAAAGTGCCAAGGTCCATGTGCATGTAGATCGCTATGATAGATTATGGATTCAGTGCAAGGAAAAATGCCGGCCCCTGATTAGTTTCTCTCATTCAACAAAGCAAAGGCAATACAGATCTCGGGAATCCAGAAGACATCGTCAGGAGGGGGGGAGGGGTGTTAAGATTCATCGTGTTAGTCCTATTGCAATATTAAAGCCTGTGTGTGAATATGTTTGGATATAGTATAGATAGCAGTAACCTTAAATAAATTTAAAAAAAAAATAATATAAAATAAATAAATATATATATATATATAATTACTCTACTCTGCCCTGTAAATCCATCAGCCATAAGATTTAAAGGGTTTGTCCAACGTTGGAAAAACATGGCTACTTTTTTTCTTGACACAGCGCCACACCTGTTCGTAGGTTCTGTATGGTATTGCAGCTCGGCTCCATTGAAGTGATTGGAGCTGAGATGCAATACAACATATAATCTGTGGATAGGTGTGGCACGGTTTTTGAAAGAAAGCAGCCAGGTTTTCTAATCCTGGACAAAATCTTTTAAGTCCTAAAACTGTCTAGTAAAGGAGTTGTTCCATCTTAAAGTAAAGTTTTAAGTTCCAAAATTCTGTTCAGATTAGTTTCTTTATATATCTTTATAGCGGTTGGCACTTTGCTTTTCTAAGGCCTAATACACACGATTTTTCTGTCCGCAAAATCACGGATACGTTGTCTGTATTTGCAGTCTATTTGTCCTTAAAAAACCTTCTGTGGCGCATCCGTGTATCATCAGAATTCACGGATCCGCTAAAGAAAAGGAAGGCTGGAGTTGATGTCACAAGTTTGTCCCAAACCCAGAGTAGGTCACATGATCTTTGAATGACATGAGTTCCCTTTTGTCGCTAGACAACGTATCCACAATTGCGTTTGTCACACAGACGACAACCCGTATGCCGTCCGCAATTTTCACAGTCCCATAAACTTCTATGGGCGAGTCCGTCCCGCATATAAAGACCGTAAAATTACATGTCTTGAGTTTTTGCGGCCCGGACTCGCGGCTCTCACACGGATCCGTGAAATCCAAATCTTCCCACATTGTCACAGAGTTAAAGGGGTTGTCCGGGATTAGAAAAACATGGCTGCTTTCTTCCAAAAACGTTGCCACACCTGTCCACAGGTTGTGTGTGGTATTGCAACTCTGTCTCATTCACTTGGCTTACACCTTCTGTAAAAAGGGTAATATATGACAAAAAAAAGGGCATTTGAAAAACACAAATCTGAGGGTACATCTGTAGCCTTTGTAAATTATAAAGAGTTTAATAAAATCTGCAACAAAGTAATAAAATCAGCAAAAATACAAAATGATAGGCAGGTGGCCAGGGATAGTAAAACAAATCCCCAAAAATTCTTCAAGTATATAAATGCAAGAAAGTCAAGGTCTGAACATGTAGGACCCCTAGATAATGGTAATGGGGAGTTGGTCACAGGGGATCAAGAGAAGGCAGAGTTACTAAATGGGTTCTTCAGCTCTGTATATACAACAGAAGAAAGAGCAGCTGATATAGCCGGTGCCAGTTCTGTTAATAGATCAGTTGATATACTGAATTGGATGAATGTAGAGATGGTCCAAGCTAAATTAAATAAAATAAATGTGCACAAGGCCCCGGGACCAGATCGGTTACACCCTAGAGTTCTTAAAGAGCTTAGTTCAGTTATTTCTGTCCCCCTCTTCATAATATTTAGAGATTCTCTAGTGACTGGTATAGTGCCAAGGGACTGGCGCAGGGCAAATGTGGTGCCTATTTTCAAAAAGGGCTCTAGGTCTTCCCTGGGTAATTATAGACCAGTAAGCTTAAAGAGGCTCTGTCACTAGATTTTGCAACCCCTATCTCCTATTGCAGCAGATAGGCGCTGCAATGTAGATTACAGTAACGTTTTTATTTTAAAAAAACGAGCATTTTTGGTCAAGTTATGACCATTTTTGTATTTATGCAAATGAGGCTTTCTAAAGTACAACTGGGCGTGTTTACAGTAAAAGTACAACTGGGCGTGTATTATGTGGGTACATCGGGGCGTTTTTACTACTTTTACTAGCTGGGCGTTAGGAATGGGAGTGTATGATGCTGACGAATCCGCATCATCCACTTCTGTTCGTTAACACCCATCTTCTAGCAGTGCAGACACACAGCGTGTCCTCGCGAGATCACGCTGTGTCGTCACTCACAGGTCCTGCATCGTGTCGGCCACATCGGCACCAGAGGCTACAGTTGATTCTGCAGCAGCATCAGCGTTTGCAGGTAAGTAGCTACATCGATTTACCTGCAAACGCTGATGCTGCTGCAGAATCAACTGTAGCCTCTGGTGCCGATGTGTCCTCGCTCGTCTGACACGATGCAGGACCCGGGGCAGGAAGTGAGTGACGACACAGCGTGATCTCTCGAGAACGCGCTGTGTCTGCACTGCCAGAAGCTGGGCGTTCTGAAGAGAAGTGGATGATACTTCTATACACAACGCCCAACTAGTAAAAGAAGTAAACACGCCCCGATGTACACACATAATACACGCCCAGTTGGACTTTAACTTTAAACACGCCGAGTTGGACTTTAAAAAAAACGTTACTCTTATCTACATTGCAGCGCCAATCTGCTGCAATAGCAGATAGGGGTTGCAAAATCTGGTGACAGAGCCTCTTTAACATCCATCGTGGGGAAAATGTTTGAGGGGCTATTGAGGGACTATATACAGGATTATGTGACAATAAATAGTATTATAAGTGACAGCCAGCACGGTTTTACTAAGGACAGAAGTTGTCAAACTAACCTGATCTGTTTTTATGAAGAGGTGAGCAGAAGTCTAGACAGAGGGGCCGTAGTATTTTTGGACTTTGCAAAGGCATTTGACACTGTCCCTCATAGACGTCTAATGGGTAAATTAAGGACTATAGGTTTAGAAAGTATAGTTTGTAATTGGATTGAGAATTGGCTCAAAGGGAGCTACACTGGGGGAGTCACTTGTTGAGAAGGATCTGGGTGTACTTGTAAATCATAAACTAAATAACAGCATGCAGTGTCAATCAGCGGCTTCAAAGGCCAGCAAGATATTGTCGTGTAGTAAAAGAGGCATGGACTCGCGGGACAGGGATGTAATATTACCACTTTACAAAGCATTAGTGAGGCCTCATCTAGAATATGCAGTCCAGTTCTGGGCTCCAGTTCATAGAAAGGAGGAAAAAATACAAAGAAGAGCAACGAAGCTAATTAGGGGCATGGAGAGTCTAAGTTATGAGGAAAGCTTAAAAGAATTAAACCTATTTAGCCTTGAAAAGAGACGACTAAGGGGGGACATGATTAACTTATATAAATATATTAATGGCACATACAAAAAATATGATGAAATCCTGTTCCATGTAAAACCCCCTCAAAAAACAAGGGGGCACTCCCTCCGTCTGGAGAAAAAAAGGTTTAACCTGCAGAGGCGACAAGCCTTCTTTACTGTAAGAACTGTGAATCTATGGAATAGTCACCGCAGGAGCTAGTCATAGCAGGGACAGGAGATGCTGCAAAAAAGGCTTAGATAATTTCTTAGAACAAAAAAATATTAGCTCCTATGTGTAGAAATTTTTTACTTCCCCTTCCCCGTCCCTTGGTTGAACTTGATGGACGTGTCTTTTTTTCAACCTTACTAACTATGTAACTTCAATGGAGCTTAACTGCAATACCAGACACAACAGGTGTGGCACTGTTTTTAGAAGAAAGACATATTTTTGTTATCTTGGACAACCCCTTGAAATGAGAACTTTCTGGCTGCCTGCAGCCACCACTAGGGGGAATTTACTGCAGCACTGATTTCTATGTATAAACAGTATGCAGTAAGCTCCTAAGCGCCCTCTAGTGGTGGCTGCAGGAAGACAGAATTTTATAATTTAAGGAAATTTGCATGTCTTTTTTTTTTTTTTTTTTAATTATTTTTAAATATATGTGGTTCCAACTACTATAAAGATATAATAGGAAATAAATTTAGGGAAAAATTTTGGACTTGATTAGATAAAAAAAAACAAATGATGTTAACAAGTGGACACTCATTTTATTCAAATAAAGCTTAATCTCTCTATAATAGAAAGCTAGAGCACTTTCGAATAAACTGCATTTTTATCATTATCAATTTTAAGATCTCTGCTTGTTGCCAGTGAATAGAAACATCTTATTTATATCCAGAGGCTATTACTGGTACAGACTCTTCGTGACAAAGTTTTTTTTTTTTTTTGCTTTGCAGTGTATCCGTCTAGCTATAATCTAAACTACAAAGGTTGTAGCTTTTACCTACACTGATACATTGTAGCAAATCCTCAGGGCAGGAGACATATTTGTACTTCTACTGAATTTTAGATCAGAGACAATTGCCAAGACTGGATACATATTGACCTCCGCTGTGAGAAATATTAGGTTGTACAGTTCTTTTTAGCCTCTGGATGTTAACAAGATTGTTCCCTTTCACTGACTGCAAGCTGAGATCTCAAGCGGAGAGCTGAAAATGGTGAACAAATTTAATAAAAAACATTTTTAGTTGTTGTTTTTTTTTATATAAATATTTTATTGAAGCATAAACTGTGCTTATGCTTATACTTCGTAATGTTGGTCCTGCACTAGGACCCAGGAGCTGATCTTCGGGTCTAAACTCCTCAAACTATTCGTTAAATAACAAGATAATTTCTATTGTTTCCACATCTTGATCACAAATGTGCTTCTTTGCCAAGACTTTATTTTAGATCTTTTTATTTATGATCATATCATTTTTGTGTTTCAGGGTCACACTGCCATGCTTAACGGGGGATGTTGGCACCCAAAAATAAAGGAAGAGTTTCTAACTTGTTCGAATGATGGGTAGGTCGTTGACTATTTTTATCTAACATTCAGGTTACCTAGGGGGACGCTTGGGGGAAGCAGGGGGGGGGCAAATCCCAGGTGATCGGACTGCCCAATAGGCCCCCAATTCTTCTCCGTACAAACAGCGGCACATGGAGGTTGCGTTGCTCCCTATTTGGGAACCACTCGGGCTCTTTGTAGATGGTTCCACAATGCATGAGCCGCTGACCAGTATAATATCTTTACTATTTTTGCTGCAGGCAGGTTCTACGGAAAACCATTGTTCAAAGGCGTGATTTGAAGCTTCTGGGTCCTAGTGCAAAATCTGTAATAGGGCCCACCACTTACCATGTGCCATTTATAGAGGAACATGAGAAGTCTTTAGGCACCATGGCCCAAGTGCAACTGCTACCTCTGCCGCCTATAGCTACACCCCTGCCCTTCTTCAAATGTATGGCTGCAAAAAAAATATTTTCCGGTCACCTGGTATAATTGAGCAACCGCTTGAGCCGTAGACTTCAGATCTGCTAATGCACAATTTTTGTACAGATCCTAAGACCATGGCCGATTGAGTCACAGGACCGCCAGATGTAAGCCTTTATCGCAACCGTATTGTTCAGATTAAGCCACTAGTTTTCCTGCCAGACATGCAGGGGGGGAATGCGTAAAAACTGGAATGATTTATCTGAATGGGTGCAAAGGAAAAACGGAGAAGGGTGCAGATTTGATTTCATTAAAACAAAAAATTAGAACTAGAATCTGGTTGCTGTGGACAACTACTCCAATTTTTCTTCTGCACCAGTGTAATATATCTCGCCCATTATATTGGTAAGTGCCTTCATTTGTAATATTATTATTATTATGATGTTGATAATAACGGCAATAATAAAATAGTAACAATATTATAATAATATATTGTTATTTTATTATTGTGATTTTATTTTGTTATTATTATATTGTATTTTACTCCTTTTTTCCGTTTTCTCTTCACATCTGTAACTTTGCTTTCCACTTACTAAAGTAAACGTGTACTTTTTAAAACCCAATCCTCCATATCTGGGAGCCTGGGGAAGAGCGTCTCCTTTAGCGCCACTTAATTTGTCTGAAATGACTGTTTTACAAGTTCTCTTATTCCTCCTAATTCTTTCCTAAATACCTTCCACGCTTGTAGTCATCAGGTCATTACCGGGAAGTGCAGCAGGTTCTTACACACTGAATTACTGGTCTGTGTAGGGTTCAGGAATCCTCAAATGTGTCCTACATAGGGTCATGACACGGCTCACTCAAGTCCTTCTCAACCCATTTATTCCTTTCATTAAGGTCGCTAACCTGCCCGCGTGCCGTAACTTATTGTGGCTTTCCTCTCCACTCACTTGTCAGGAGATTTCAGCTTTCTAAAGGGTCTGTAATTGTTTTGCCTTATAGGATAATGGCTCAATTGCGGGGATTTATTATTCTTCCTACAAGGCCGAGACAGGTTCAAGCATGTTTGTATAGACTATATGGAGTATTAGAACACCTCCTCCACATTACACCTACAGGAGCTTTTATGGCATCCCAATCTAAAATCATAGGCATTAATATGGAGTTGCCCCCCCCCCCCCCTTTTAAGCCAAAAAACATTTTCCACTATTCTGGGAAGACTTTCTACAAGATTTTGGGGTGTCTGTGGGAATTTTTGCCTATTCACCCAGAAGAGCGTTTGTGAGGTCAGACATTGATGTTGGGGGAGGGGGCCTGGCTCACAATCTCCCTTCTAGTTGATCCCAAAGGTGTTGGATGGGGTTGAGGTCAGGACTCTCAGTGCGGTCAGTCAAGTTCTTCCACACCAAACTCCCCGAACCATGTCTTTATGGACCTTGTGCACTGGGGCGCAGTCATGAGGAACAGAAAAAGGCCGAACCCCAAACTATTACCACAAAGTTGGAAGCTACAATTGTCCAAAATATCTTGGAGTGCTGAAGCTTTAAGATTTCTTTTCACTGGAGCTAAGGGGCCGACCCCTGAAAAACAACCACATAGCATCATCCCTCCTCCACAAAATTTACAGTTGGCACAATGCAGACAGGCAGGTACCGTTCTCCTGGCATTCACCAAACTCCGACTGGCAGATAGAGAAGCGTGATTTATCACTCCACAGACCACGTTTCCACAGCTCCAGAGTCCAGTGGCGGCGTGCTTCACACTACTACATTCAACGCTTGTGCTTGGTGATGTAAGGCTGGCATGCAGCTGCTTGGCCTCCATGCCATTCTGGGCAAAGTTTTGTGCGGATGTTAATGACAGAGGAGGTTTATACTCTGCAGTTATTGAGTGTTGGTGACTATTATACACTACGCTCCTCAGCACTCAGCGCCTCCGGTCTGTAATTTAACGTGGTCTCCACTTCGTGGCTGAGTTTCTGCGGTTCCTTCCACTTTACAATATCACTCACAGTTGATGTTGGAATATCTAGGAAGGAAGAATTGTTAGGAACTGACTTGTTATACCGGTGGCGTCCTATTACAGGACCGGGCTGGAGGTCAGTGATCTCTTTACAGCGACCCATTCTATCGCTAATGTCTGTAAAGTGACTGCATGGCGAGTGCCGGATGTTATACACCTGTGGGAATGGGACTGAAGGAAACATCAGAATTCAATGATTAAGGGGTGTCCCAATACTTTTGTCTATATAGTGTATTTACATTGATGTAGGAATGCAAGTATACGGCACAGTAGCGAATTGGAGCAATAAAGGGGTTGTTTTATTACCAAAACCTCTGTCCATATGCCCTATTCAGGTATTTGGACATCATAGATGGGTGTTCTCTGCTCGCTGCTGCAAACAGCGGCCCCTACTGATCAGCAGAATAAAGGGGTAGAGACGAACGCTGAACCTCTGCTGTCTCTTCACTGCAGTATCCAGCACGGCAATGTCCATATGAGTATGGATGTCCATTCTAATGCAGCTCGCCCCATTCAAGGCCTGAGTGTAGTTAAGCCACACTTCTATGGACATTGCTATATCTGGTACCTGGTCACCGAAAGTGTAGGACCAGGGCTAACTTTTTAGTCGACATGACATACTGGAGACAGGGATCTGTCCATATAATGTGTGCACCTTATTTTCACACCTCAAGAGACCTGCCCACACCTTAAATATTAAAATATATTCAAAAAGCTTTAGAATGAGATTACGACTATCTCACGTTATTTTCTTGTTTGTACTGACTGGGTGTGCACTAGAGAAGAAGCCGGACAGGACAAGTGCTACTTCTACACAGCCTACCCATGGTTACTGTATTTGAAATGGTGATGCCTGACTGTTTGTGACTAGAAATTACCCTGTGGATAATACCTACAGAAAAAAATGTAAACCATAAATATCAGGCCCGCTCTAAAGGTGCCCATATACTTTCCTCCCAATTCCCTTATACACAGCGTGTGTTTTCAATGTGAAGAGGGGAATAAATGTCTGGCAGACACCTTTTGGCTTTGCCTTATCTCCGGTGGAAACAATGGATCGGCATATCCAAAAATTCCTTTTTCTGACATCTACGGTCTCGGGACATTTCGGACACCCCCATACACATTAGGTAGTTGTCCAGTTCTGCCGAAATCAGCAGGTTCAACCTACTTTCATCTAAAGGGGTTCTCCAGTTTTGAAAACCCAGTGTCATACACCCTATTAGTGAATTCTGTTTATAGAGGGGGGGGGGGTCCTCTGTTCAGGATCCTCATCTCTTGGCCAGGGTGAAGAACGGTTATAAAGAGCGTCTCTCTTTCTGGAGGTCTTGCCCTGTATTACACAGACAATGGGTATTGTGTAATTCTTAATTTACCCTGTGGTGGTGCTGAAGGGAAATTAAACACTTACTGCCAGGTTTCCTCACAGATCACAGATGATCGCTCAGGTTTCCAGCAGGGGGACACTTTGCAATCAACTTATTTTTAAGGGACCCTTCCAACAAGAAGGGATTGTCCAACGCAGAGAACCGCTTTAAGTAATTTTTTTTATAAAAAAAAAAAAAAAGAGGACCGGTCTCTTTAATATATGCCTGGGATCTTGTAGCATGTAATATTAAATCCCTCGCTTCACAGAGCTTTACTCCCTTAACCACAGGTTTTAAGAAATCCAATTTACTTCTGAATGCTGATAAAAGTCCATATTTTATTTTCTCAGCCAAATCACAGATTTCAGGGTCCTAGGGAAAGTCGACTCCCAGACCTGGAGAAAATCCTTGGAAATGATGCACGTTAAATATCCGGCATGCTGATGGGAGAGGGGACCTGGGCTATCACACATAAATAAATTAGATGGATCTTGGACTCTTTATGAGGACGGCTTAAAGGCATAGGGTCACTTCCTTTTGTTTTCGGGTCATTCTCTTTATTAGGTTAGTTAAAGGTCTGTTTATTTTAAACCACTCGTGATGTTTGACCTCCAGCTATAAAAAGGGGCGAAAAAAAAATACTCCATACATTTCGACCCATTTGTTGTAGTGAGAAGTTTGAACGAGATCTTATTACCTGTAGGAAGTCATCGAAGAGCCGAGACACACCTGTAGTGTCTATTATTGTGGAATTCCAAGGGGCGGTCAGTCGTGCGGCCGGAGAGCTTCTTGGGATAATAGTAGATCGGACATGTACCCATATTATGCCGCTCTTAAACTGGAAACCATATAAAGATGACATCCTTTTAAAAAGATGCAAATACCTCCTGTGATGACGGGCGAGTCTCCTTATAAATTACTGGCAGGAGATGCAAACTCATTATGTATGGAAGGCAACCGTATAATGCCTCTCCTACGGCAGCCATCGTCATCATCAAAGGAACAATTTGACCCCTTAAGGACCAGGCTTATTTAATTTTATTCGTTTTCGTTTTTACCTCCCCACCTTCCAAGGCCCATAACCTTTTTTTTTTTTTTTTTTTTTTTTCCATTGATACAGGGATTGTTTTTGCGGGACAAGTTGTAGTTTTTAGCAGTATCATTTATTCTACCATATAATGTACTGGGAAAAAATTATTTGTGTGTTGTAATAGTAAAAAAAAAAAAGATTCCTCTATTGTTTTTTAGGTTTAATTATTACGTAGTTCAATGTGTGTTAACTAAATTTTTTCTGCTGGTTCATAAAATTACAATGGTACCAAATTTATATATATATATTTTTTTTATAATTAAGTTCTTTTTCAAAGAGAACAATTTTTTTTAAAAGAATGATCTTTTGTGTCGCCATATTCTGACAGCAATAACTTTTTAATTTTCCGTCGCTGGAGTGGTGTGAGGGCTTGATGTTTGCGGGGCGAGCTGTTGTTTTATTGGTAACATTTTTGGGCACATACTCCTTTTTGATCACTACTTCAATTTTTTTTGGATACAATACTTTGTGAGAACACCGTATACTGCAAAATATACGACTCCTATTGAGCAGAAAGATGGCAGAACTGGGGGTCTTCATTAGGCCTCCAGGATGCCTTGACAGTAATAGACACCCCACGATCGCATCGCAGGTAGGCTGATGGGGTAAAGGCTTAGATACCGTGGTTGCTATTGACCGCTGCATTCAAATAGTTTAACGCCCGGGATTAGAATTGTATCCAATTCTGGCCGTTACCGTGAGGTGGCAGCTGTAATACACTGCTGACACTCCGTATGGAGCAAACCCTGACTGCCAGGTCTCCCCACAGATCATAGCTAATTGCTCGGGGTCCCAGCAGGAGGACACTTTCAATCGGCTTATTGTCAAGGGATCCTTCTAACAAGTTTGGATTGTCCAAAGTAGAGAACCTCTATAAAGTAGTAAATAGAAAAACTTTATATACAAGTGTTGGCTCACCGCGTTTCCACTGCGTTTTTCCATGTGTTTGTCCAGACCACATTTATGAGTAGTAATGGTGCTGGTAGATATCCAAGGAGAAGTACTGAGTCGACAGCAGGTATTTCAAGCTATGATAAAGAACCCTAGAGGTTTGAAACGCGTAAGCGTGGTCCCGGGATTATCCAAATTGTCCTGTCTTTTTTTTAAATGACCAAATGAATTGTTTATTGTACTAAGAGTGCTGGATATCTTGCTCCTCCATGTTTTTAACCTCTATAAAGGCCTTTCTTCAGGTGGGGCTCTAACCCTCGGCACCCCTGCCGATCAGCTGATTTGAAGGGGCTGCGGCACTCGTACGACTGCTGCTTCCTCTTCACTACTATCACTGCTTGTACTGTGAAGCGCCGACAAACTTGTAGCGGCGGTTCACAGTATTCACTTGAATGGGAGAAGGCTGTATTGCTGCTACAAGTGTGCTGGCGATTCACAGTACGAGCAGATAATGGATAAAAGGGAATCGGCGCTCGTGCGAACGCCGCAGCCCCTTCAAAACAGCTGATCGGCGGGGCTGCCGACCCCGACCGATCAGACATTGATGGTCCACCCTGAGGATGGGCCATCAATTTCGATTGACTGTACAACCCCTTTAACATCAGCTAAGACTTCGTATACTGGATACCCAGCTTTTAAAGGGTAATTATTTCCGCTTTTTTCCCCAGAATTAACCATTTAAGTAATGAAGTGTGTGGAGAATATAGACTTGCTGCGTAATTTACATTGGACATTTTCTTCTCGCCGTATCTCTGTTTTGCGATCTTCAATTACATGAACTGAACACGGTTCTACCAGTAATGTAACCGAGAGGCAAATTAAAGAAGATACTTAAACTGCTACTTACTGTCTAAACATGCAATCCTACTAATTGGGTATCGCGTGGCTATCCCATTACAGCGGCTCTCCTTTCATCCTCATCTGATGCTCAGGTTTTCTGTACATAGCATAATACCCCCCGCCATAAATAAGATCCTCTCGTACGTATTCATCCGGTCACACCCTTATTTGGCATTCAACACCTTAATACATCTGGACCGCACGGTATCGTACGTCGTAGAAAGGTCCCTTAACAATAAGAAGATCATAAAGTGTCTCCCGCTCTTTATAACCGCTCTGCACTCTGGCATCCTGAACAGAGGACCCCCCTCTATTAACTGTGAATTCATTAATCGGGTATATGACAATAGGGTTTCTAAACTAGACAATCCCCTTAATCATATACCTTTTCTCCTTGTAAGTCAAGAATATTTGGCTACTTTATGTGACTCATTTGGTATCCGGCTCATGCAAAATTGTTGTTGTTCCTGGTCATTGCCCTGTGTAATAAGAGCAATGATCAGCCGATGAATGAGCAAAGGTTCGTTCATTGGCTGATCTGCTCTGTTTTTTTGCAGAATTAAAAATCATTGTTTTCGGCAGCACATCTCACTCTGTAATATGCTGACATGATGAAAATGTATGGGGACGAGTTATCGGAGTAACGAGCGCTCGTCCTTATACATAAGCAATCATTGCTCTGTGTGAAAGGAGCAATCGAGCGACGATCAACAAATCGTCTCGTTGATCGGCGCTCGTAATAGCAGCCCAAGACGGGCCGTGGAATAGGACCCTTACTATTTGTCCTTTAATTTGCAGAAATTGTAAAAGATAAGTTAAGTAACTCTACCCAGAACTGAACACTAGTTACCCACCATCTACCACCCCTTGAGGTTTAGGATCTAGGGTATTGGAAATCAAGGGAAGACCAATAATGAGGTACACTGCCGGACTTGTCATTGTAAACTATTCTATCACACTTTTAGCAAAAAGATCAGATTTTTTGCATGCGTGTACCTCGTCATCTTTCATGTGTAGAGGTTGTTAGTGCATGGAGGGGAATAATGGTTCATGAGGCCGAATTCAGACAGGCGCATATCTCGTCCGTGTGATGGCCATTTTTTTTAACGGCCGTCACGTGGACGAATGTACTTCAACGGGGCAGCTCAAGCGGCCTTTGTTTTGACTGACCGTGTGAAGGGCCCGTGAAAAAAATAGGTCATGTCCTCTTTTCATCCATTTTCACGAATCCCTCTATAGACTCAAGTCTACGAGGGATTCGTGAAAACGGGTCCCACGCAGGTGCGACTCGGATGTGAAAAACAGTCATTTTTCACTTCCGAGTTTGCAGTTGTTCGTGTGAATCAGGCTATGTACGCAGTTAGATTACGTGTTAGGACACACGAAGCAAAGGCGGCAGCAAACTGTGATTCCCTAGCTGTTGCGGAAACACAACTCCCAGCATGCTAGTGGTTGTTGTTCCTCAGTAGCTGAGGAGCCACACGTTGGAGACCGACGGCCTAGAGCTACAAAGCCCGATCTGTTTTTCGATCGTGCAGTACCAGTGCTGAGCCTATAGGGTGCGCACTCTGATAATACAGGCCTGCGTTTCACATTAGGCAATTGACTGTCTACTCACTGATACTTTGTGAAATCCAGTATCGTATATCCCATATAATCCTTAATAGTCACGGAGAGGCCTATTAGGCTTACACTAAACAATAGGTAACTAAACTGTTACTTGCTGTCTGAACCTGCAAAGTCACTAATAAGGGATCCTATGACAATGTACATTCAGTTCTCCATTTCCTCCCGCCATGCTTGAGTGAGCTTCTGTGTTTGTTAGGTTTGCATGGCAGCTGAGCAGAGGACCATCTCAGTTATCAGCGGTAATTGATTAGAGTCATGGTATAATCTGCTCTTTGTACATGGGCAGAAGTGTTTTCCGTCTGGTTTTACAAGGAGTTTTATCTATAGAATTGTAGTGCAACTCTTAAATGACATGGGGCAAAATTTCTACTCCTCTGAACTGGAGTTTGACTTTTATTCTGCATTTAGTATGAAATAAAAATAAAGTCTACGTGCACCATAAAGAACTGGTTGTCCCTGTGCTTAGGGCCTGCTTCAGGTTTATGTGGGCCCTTGGGCAACAAGGGCTTAGTGGGCTCCTTTGCAGGGGAACTCGCGGCGACTGAAAACGTCACTTTGTGCCACCATATAGAAGTTAGGCCCTGTTTATGCCCCATATAGAGGTTAGGCCCCCAGTTTGTAACCCCATAAATTTAGTGCCCGGTGTAGATGGTGCCACACTGCCCCCTGTGGATTGTGCCACACAGCGCCCCCCCTCGTAGGTACTACCACACAGCCCCCCCTCGTAGGTACTGCCAAACAGCCCCCCCCTCGTAGGTACTGCCAAACAGCCCCCCCCTCGTAGGTACTGCCACACAGCCCTCCTCGTAGGTACTGCCACACAGCCGCCCCTCGTAGGTACTACCACACAGCCCCCCTCCATGTCGGTATCTCCTTTAGGGCTCATTCTAGTAGTGGAATCCCGAGCCAGAGCATTGCCGTTGGCAACTCTGGCTGGTGTTTCCGCACCTGGAGGAGCCTCTGGCGTGTCTGTCCATATATGGACAGTGACGTCCGGGACTTCTCCTGGAGCGGAATCCCTGGCCAGAGCGTTGACAATGCTCTGGCCAGGGATTCCTCTCCTGGAGGAGCCCCTGAAGTCACTGTTCATATATGGACAGTGATGCCAGGGGCTCCTCTAGAAGCAGAATCACCAGCCAGAGCGTTGGCAGTGCTCTGGCTGGGGATTCCACTCCTAGAAGGGAACCCCAAAGACGCTACCTACAGGGAGGGGGGCTGTGGGACACTACCAGTGAGGGGAGCTATGTGGCACTACCTGGGAAGGGGGGCCTTGTGGCACTGCCAGGGTGGGGGGATTCCGCTTCCAGACAGAGGCACCCTCTAGGAGCGGAATCCCCGGCAGGAGCGTTTGCATCGCTCTGGCCGGAGAGTCCACTCCTGAAGGAGCCATGACGGCAGCGGCAGCTGCCGAGTGGGCCCCCCCAAGGGTAGTGGGCCCCGGGACTTGCCTGGGTTCGTCGGGGTGAAGACGCCGGCCCTGCCTGTGCTCCCTATGGCGCTGTAGATTGGGGCGGAATGATCAACTCGGGTCACTTGTCACTAGACGGTGCTGGTGTCTGGTAATGGTTGTCAGCCGTCTGTACACCGATCAGCGATCACATTAAATCCACTGACCGGTGAATTAAACAGCATGGTTTTTCTGGTTACAATGGTGTCTGACAAGGGAGGGGTATATTAGGCAGCAAGTCACCAATCAATTCTTAAGATTGGTTATTTGGAAGCAGGAAAAGTGTAAGGATCTGTGTGACTGTGATAAGTGCCAAATTAGGGCTGGGCAATTATGGCCTAAATCAAAATTTAGATTAGACCACACCCTTTTTCATGCCACGCCCCTATTTGCATGCTACGCCATTGAATTAAATTAATATTTATCCCCTGAGCCTGCTGTATATATTGTACATAATATACCCCCATAGTGCTCCCCACACAGTATAATGCCACATAGCTGCCCCCACACAGTATAATGCCCCATAGCTGCCCCCACACAGTATAATGCCCCATAGCTGCCCCCACACAGTATAATGCCCCATAGCTGCCCCCACACATTATAATGCCCCACTGCCTCCACATAGTGTAATGCCCCCATAACTGTCCTTCGCACAGAATAATGCCCCCCATCACTGTCCTCCACACAGTATAATGCCCCCTTAAGTGCGCTCCACACAGTATAATGCACCCCATAATGGCGCTCCACACCGTATAATGCCCCATAGCTGCCTCTACATAGTATATTCCCCATTTAACTGACTTCCATGCAGTATAATGCTCCTATAGCTGCCTTCACACAGTATAATGCCCCCATAGCTCCCCCACATTGTATAATGCCCCAATAGTGCCTGATTAAAATAATAAAATACATCCTCCTCCCCTAACCCAGTTCCAATGAAGCGTAGAGGAGATTCCTCTGCTCCTCTGGTCTCTGTGGCACGGTGCAGACAGGCACGATGACATTACTGCCTCGCGTGCAGAGATACAAAGTGAATGGTAGAGCAGAGAACTTACGGTCCCCTGCTCTACCACTGGATTCAACTATATCTGCGTCCTGCAGATGCAGGTGAAACCGGGAAAAAATTTTTTTATTAAAACCAAAATTCGCAAAATTACGTTGATTAATTGCGCTGAATTTCGATTTAGATTATTTTTCGATTAATTGCCCAGCCCTAGGCCATATTGTGATGTGTAGACGACTGGGTCAGGGCATCTCCAAAACAGCAGGTCTTGTCGTGTGTTCTCAGTATGCAGTGGTTAGTACCAACCAAAAGTGGTCCAAAGAAGGACAACCGATGAACGTGTGACCTGATCATAGGTGTCTAAGACTCATTTATGTGCGTGGGTAGTGAAGGCTAGTCTATCTGGTATGATCCAAAAGAAGAGCTACTGTGGCACAAATTGCTGAAAAATTACTGCTTGTCATGATACAAAGGTGTCAGAACAAGCAGAGCATCGCTGCTTTCTGTATATGGAACTGTGTAGCCGCAGACCGGTCAGGGTGCCCATCCTGACCCTTGTCTATGACCAAAAGTTGCTACAATGTGCACGTGATCATCAGAACTGGATAGAGATGGCAGCAGAATGCACTGTGGGAAGAAGAAAAGTCGGCGGAGGCCGTGTGATGCTCTGGGCAATGTTCTGCTTCAAAATCTTGGGTCCTGGCATTTATGTGGATTTGCCACGTACCACCTACCTAAACATTGCTGCAGACAAGTACCCCCCTTCATGGCGATATATTCCTTAATGGTAATGCACCTGCCACACTGAAAACATTTGGGTTGAGGAGCATGACAAAAGAGTTCAAAGTGTTGACTTGGCCTCCAAATACCTAGATCTCAAACCGATCGAACATCTGTGGGATGTGCTGGAAAAGTAAGTCCAATCCATGGAGACCCCACCTTGCAGATGGCAATGTCTTAGTGCCAGATACCACAGGACATCTTCACAGATTTAAATCTTTTAGGGTGGAAAAATAAAATTAAAGAACAAAAATAATGTGGTTGCATAACTCTGCACAACCTTAAACTAATACTTTGTTGAATTACCCTTTGACTTTATGACAGCATTCAGTCTTTTTGGGTAGAAGTCTTTTAGCATGACACATCTTGACTTGGCACTTGTTGCCCACTGTTTCTTCCAAAAGCGTTCCATATTTGTCAGATTGCGAGGGCATCTCCTGGTCACCCCACAGAGTTTCAATGGGATTCTGGCCTGGGCTCTGGCTGGACCATTTCAAAACGTTGATCATCTTCTAGTGAATCCATTCTTTTGTTGATTTGGAGGTATGCTTTGGGTCGATGTCGTGCTGAAAGGTGAAATTCCTCTTCATCAGCTTTTTAGCAGAGGCCTGCAGGTTTTGGGCCAATATTGACTGATATTTGGTTCATAGTTCCTTTCACCTTGTAAAGCCCCAGTTCCAGAAAAACAGCCCCGAAGCATAATGCTGACTCCACCATGCTCCATAATGCTGACTCCACCATGCTCCACTGTGGGTATGGTGTTCTTTTGGCGATGTGTTGTGTTGGCTTTGCGACAAACATACCTTTTTGGAGTTATGGCCAAAAACGTCAACCTTGGTCTCATCAGACCATAACACGTTTCCCTACATGCTTTTGGCAGACTTGATGTAGGTCTTTGCAAATTATAACCGGGCTTGGATGTTTTTCTTTGTTAGAAAAGGCTTCCGTCTTGCCACCCTATACCACAGCCCAGACATATGAAAAATACCGGAGATTGTTGTCACATGCACTACACAACCAGTACCTACCACAAAGTCCTGCAGCTCCTTTAATGTTACTGTAGGCCTCTTGGTAGCCTCCCAGACCAATTTTCGTCTTGTCTTTTCATTATGTTTTGAGGGACGTCCAGTTCCTGGTAATGTCACTGTTGTGCCAAATGTAATCCACTTCTTGATGACAGTCTTCACTGTGTTTCGTGGTATATCTAATGCCTTGTGTAACGTCTGTGGTCCCTGACCACAAACTCCTTCCATCCAGTCGACGCCCTTCTCTCAAGAGATGTTTGCACATACGGCCGTCCTGCTCCACAGTGACCACCAGGGTGCGGTCACGAGCTCAGTCCAGACTTGAGAAGCTAGAGCACAAGCATGTTTGTGATCGAGCTAATTGGTCCAGAGTACCCTAGGCTATAAGAAGGTTCCAGCTCATCCTCCCACGCCTGAGCTTTGTTGTGTATTCCTAGTCTGTCTTGCATATGGCCTCCTAGTGTTTCCTGCTCCCAGTGTTCCTGTTCCTGTATCCTATACTTGTATCCTGATCTAGTGCCGTGCTGAGCTGTAGTCGTGCTGTGCTGTATACAATGCCTGTCCTTCTTCTCCATGCCTGACGTCCACCTGCTGCCAAGCCTGCCTTTCTACTGTCCGAGCTGCCACAGGTACCCTGTACGAACTATAGACTTTTACCTGCGTCCTGTTGGCCAGCTGCATACCACCAAGACGGTACGGCCCAGTGGGTCCACGAACCCTACGTGAAACCTTGGAGATTCTTTGAAACTCTTCTCCTGACTGATGCCTTTCAACAATCAGATCCCTTTGATGTGCTGTAAGCTCTTTATGGACCATGGCTTTTGCTGTCACATGCAACAAAGAAAATATTAGGAAAATCATAATAGAACTTCTAAACTTTATATGGGGTTACTCAGAATCCCTTTAAATAATAGCAGCTGTGTACTGACTACTATTTAACATGAGTTTAAATGTAATTGGCTAATTCTGAACACAATCACATCCCCAATTATGAGAGGTTGTTCACACTTATGCAACCGTGTTATTGTAGGTTTTTATTATTTTTCCCCTCCTAAATGATTTCAGTTTGTTTTTCAATGGAATTGTACAGATTATGGGTCACATTAAGGCCTCATGCACACGGCCGTGACCGTAAACACGGGCCGCGATTGCGGGCACGGCAGGCCGCGGACAGTCTCCCGCATTTTCGGCTCGTGCTCCTATACAAATTATGGGAGCACGGACCGTAAAAAGCAAAAGATAGGACATGTCCTATCTTTTGCGGTACACTTCTACGGCCCGGACACCTTCCCGTAAATAAACGGGAAGGGGTCCGTGGACAATAGAAGTGAATGCGTCCCAAATTGCGGACCTTAATAGCGATACGCAATTACAGACTATTTTTACGGTCGTGTGCATGGGGCCTAAAGGTGGAAAAAGTTCTGAAATTATTCATCTTGGACTGATTTTGTAACATGACAAAAACTGGCATTTTAACAGGGGTGGGTAGACTTTTTATATTCACTGTATGTATACGTATATATCCTTCCCCTTCCAGCCAATCATAGTAATTGTCCGCTCTCCCTGTATACATACAGTACTGATACAGGAAAAGCTGTCAATCACTGTGTGTGGGCAGGGGAAGCAGAACTCACAGGCTTTCTCTATGAGTGGGTGGGTGAAGCAGAACTCACAGGCTTTCTCTAGGAGTGGGTGGGTGAAGCAGGACTCACAGGCTTTCTCTATGAGTGGGTGGGTGAAGCAGGACTCACAGGCTTTCTCTGAGTGGGTGGGTGAAGCAGGACTCACAGGCTTTCTCTGAGTGGGTGGGTGGAGCAGGACTCACAGGCTTTCTCTATGAGTGCACGGGGAAGCAGGCCTCACAGGCTTTCTCTCTATGTCCTTGCAGTAGTTCAACAGCTTATTACATGAAAGCACCAAATCATAACAAATATATATATATCCCCAGCTCCGCTTCCCTGCCTCTGTCATATGCTGCTTTCAGATACTGGACTTGTCCGATCCATTTTAATTAGTACTTTCCCTTTTGGTGAGATGTAGCGATTCTCCATTTTCATATTCTGGAATTGCATACAATAGAGTTTCCTAATAATCTTCTATTATTAGATCCGCTTTCTCTGCGACCAGGAGTGATCCAATACCGTAATTGTACCACTGAAAAACTCCATGCTCCACAACCGGTTTCGTGCCTCTGTCATGCTATAAATGGAGTACAACCTGCTATAGGTAATAACTGGTATTGCTTAGGAATTTACAGGGAAATCGCAGCAAAATTGAAATCAACTTTTGTGCCAGGCTTTAGAACGCTGCTGCCCATAAAGGCCACGGCAGCCTTAGCTAAAAGTCGCAGTCCCAACGTCATCGTGCCTCTTGGCCTACTGGACCGGAAGCTAGCATACGGTGCATGCTTTTGGGCAGCAATAGCACCCACTCAATCAAATTAGATAAAGCATCCTATATATATATATATCTACACTACCGCTAACCAAAAAATAAACCGCTATTGATATATATGTGGATATATATATATATATAATTCTATATTCCCTACCTGCCTATTCTAATATAATAAAAGATAGAAAGGTAGATAGATAGAAAAAAAGATAGATGGATAGATTGTATAGATAGAAATCGATCTATACAGGGAATGTTTTACAGTGTAACACTTTTTTTTTTTCCACAGTATTCTTCTGCCAGCAATTCTCCCGAGTCTCTTCTTCTCCTTACACTGAAGCAATGTGTGAGTAGAAGAAAAAAGGCAGGAGATTTGCTGCCAGAAATTTCAAAATAAAACAAATGTGATCGCTGTGATAGGTTTTCACAGCGACCACATGTTCAGGGACCATCAGATTGGCCCCTGACACTCTGCCCAGTGCCCATGGCTGTTAGCGATCGCGCGTGCACACTCTCTCTGAAGTGCCGCCGTAATTAGTCTATACAGCGGACTTCAGAGACCCTGACCGCTGGCCGTAAAAACACAGCCAGCAGTCGGGAACCTGTTAAAGAAAATGTCCAACTTTTTGAAGTTATGGACATAGCATCATAAGGGAACAGCCGCTAGTGCACACACCACACCAAAGCATTGCAGTGTTGACTGGAACAGGGTCTGCGGATTCATCTCATTATCATTATAGGGCAAGGACAGCAGAGTGAGTTATTTATTACTAGAGGGCAAGGTCAGCTGGGTCATCTCCTTTTCATTAGATGGTTAGGTCAGCAGAGTCATCTCAATATCATCAGATGGTGAGATCAGCAGAGTAATCTCATAATCATTAGAAGGCAAGGTCAGCAGAGTGAGTTCATTATTAGGGTATGTTCACACACAGACTCAAAAACGTCTCAAGGGAAAACAGCTCCTTATTTTCAGACGTTTTTTGAGAAACTCGCCTTTTTCGCTGCGTTTTTTTTCGGCCGTTTTTGGAGCTGTTTTAAATAGTCTATGAAAACGTCCCAAGAAGTGACCTGCACGAAAAAAGCGGCCCGTCGGAACAGAATGCAGTTTTTCCCATTGCAATCAATGGGCAGATATTTGGAGGAGTTCTGCTTCCGATTTTTCGGCCCGAAAAACGGCCAAAAATAGGCCGTGTGAACATACCCGAAGAGGGCAAAGTCAGCAGAGCCATCCCATTATCATTAGATGGTGAGGTCAGCAGACATGTTACCATTAGAGGGCACAGGAATGACAAATGACCGCAATATCCTACACTACACACACAGACAATCGTCTATATACAGCTCCCCTGCTGCTGCCTGGTCTCTCGGCTGTACTTTCTCTTTTTATGAAGCCTTTATTAATCTAAACTTTTTGGACTATTAAATCCCATTCATTGCAGAACATGAGACAATCTTTTGATTCCTTTTTGTACTATTTGCCCCAACCTTACAGACTATCCCGTTATGATACAAAATAACTGCACACACCATATGCTACTCGCAATCCCGGTCCCGGTAAACTTTTTTGTTTTTTCCATTTTTGCAGCTTTTTAAGCCCATCCATTGCCGTGTTTATGGAAAGTTTTTGCAGTCTTCTTCATTTCAGTATTTTATATTTCCTGCCAAAATCATTTTGTTCTGATGATAGATTATGAAACTCAAAGCCGCTTGGATTGCCAGACCACTTGAAGTGCTCACGTCTCGACCTCCCCTCACTTTACTAGTTTCTCATATTTTTTATTTTAATGGAGCATTGAAGTTCAGAATTTGGCCTTTTGTGCAGTCTAATATTCCCACTGCTGTTGACTATCCCTGAGGGGCAAGGGTGACCTAAGTCATACGAAAGAGCCGGAAGATCTCATTATAGCAAGAATTTCAACATCCTATAGTTAGCGAGTTTTCTTTAAAGAGGTTGTACATGATTAGAAAATCATGGCTGCTTTCTTCAAAAAACAGCGCCACACCTGTCCACAGGTTGTATGTGGTATTGCAGGTCAAGCACATTTACCTCAACAAAGCTGAAATACATGTTTTTATAGGGGGAGGGGAGTCATCTATGTGTCGCCGCATTCTGAGAACCATAACTTTTTTTATTTTTATAATTATTTAATTAATTGTTTTATTTTTCTGTTGACGTACCCAAATGAGGGTTTGTGTTTTGTGGGAAGTTTTTATTGACAACAATTTGATTACATAGATATTCACTTACATCTTTTTTTTCTATTTTTTTTTTATAAATGTTTTGTATGGGGTGGTCAAATCCAATTATTTTTTTTTTTAAATACCGTGCCCGTGTGGGATAATTAATATGTTAGCGGGTCATGATTGCTGCAATACCTATGTAGTATTATGTGTTTAATTTTTTTAAGTGGGGAATTTTTCTCTTTATTGAGCTTAATTTAAAAAAAATTTTAATACTATTTTTTTTAATATATATATATATATTTTTTGTCCCATTAGGGGATTTGAAGCAGCAATCGCTTGATCACACATATAATGCTTTGGAATACGTTATATTTTAAAACATTGGTGCGATTCAGTTTATCGTTAGTGAATTACCTATGGCAGATCTGGGGACTTTTTTTTTTTCCTGTTGCTTTACATAGCGCTGATATTCACCATTCACGTCTGTCTCTGTTTCCAACGTGGCTCACAATCTAATTCCGCTATCTCAAACACAATAGGGCCAATTTCATAGGAAGTAAATTGACAGTGCGTTTTTGGAGTGTGTGTGGGGGACGACGACGACCGAAGAACCTAGAGGATGCCCACAAGAACATACAAACTCCATGTAGATATCGCCCTTGGTCAGAATCGAGCCCAGGATCCCAGTGCTGTAAGGCAACAGTGCTAACCACTGAGCCACCGTGCCCACCATTTGTTAGGCTCCAGCACCCTGCAATTGCATTGGAGGGGTGTTGATGGCCCAATCCCTCTGTCAAGCTCGTTAGATGCCATTGTTGCAATTGATCCCAGCATCTAAGAGATTAAATGGCAGGGATCAGAGGTATCTCTAATCCCATCCCTTACATCAGGAGCCCACTGTCCATGATAGCCGGACTCTTGCAGTCATTGTGCAGGCACAGCTTCTGTGCACACAGGACGTGACCGTAATTAGGACAAAATAGCACGTCCAAATGTGGGAAGGGGTTAAATGTAATATTTATGTACATACTATGTGTATAGTAATCATTTGCTTGTTTCAAAAACAAGAGTTTTAAAAAACATTGGTAAATGATACATGTCTTCAGCTAGAGGGCAGTATTTCCCAACCCAGGTTCTATGACAGACTGTATTTTATCTCATCAAGACAATCCCTTTTTAAATTCAAGCCGACCCGGCGATCAATTGATTTCTGTGGATCCAGCCTCTGAAACCTCCGCAAGCCGCTGATCTAGGCAGAGGAAGCTGCAGTTAGCCTTTACAGATGAAATATTGAATGAAGGTTCATACAATACATAGACGGGCCTGTTCCACCAGAATGAAAGACGTTCTCTTTCAGTACTATAGCTCATATAAGGTTTTCCTAATAGAACATATGGGAAATGATTGTAGTGGTGAAACAGCCGCTTTAATCTGCAGGGACAGGAACTGATCTCTAGCTAGTTAAAGATAATGCCACTACGCCAGAAGTCTTTGCCACTCTCACACTGCCACTCTAACACTGGACATGTTATGGGGTTGTGAGAAGTGTGTGCATCATCATTGACTCTTCCCTGTCCCGGAGCAATAAGTCATTTTGGCGACCGGTATTCTTCAAAGGTGTTTATCTGTTTGACCCGACTGCCCTGACTGCGTGGCGGTCTTGCAGGAACTCCGCCTGCCCCGGCCCCGACTTACGCACAACTACACCTGTCTCTCCTCTTGGTACAGCACTATGAATCTCCAGCCTGTCTTCACCATTGCGAACTCTATTCCGGGATAGCACCCTGGCGATTCCCTCCGGGAGAGTCCAAACGATGAGGGCCGATGTAACACATGCGCATTTTGCCATGGATTTGTTGCATATTTGCGGAGTCTGGACCCAACCTTACTCTAGCCTGTGCCAAACCTGTAAGTAACCTAGTGGGTCAACCACCGGTTTGTGTGTTGAAGTGACTATTCCTTGTGTATTTATGGAAAACCGGCTAGTAGTCAGTTTACTGAAGACTAAGAAGTACTTGTTATTTTAGATTTTGAGCCAACTTCTTAAAAAACGTATTCGTCCAAAAGGGTCAACATGTGGTTATCCGTTTAATTGTCAAAATAGCTGCGCATGTAGTTGTTTTTAGGAAAACGCCTTTCCATACAACCTATTAAGGCATATGGATGACATCAGAGGAGCGCCTCATACTCGGCAGGACCACGTATTACGGGCTCGCCCATTCATTTGCTTACTATATTTCTGCTGCAGGGTAAATGTGTGCCTGCCTGCTGCTTCCCTTTATAATACCCGCTTATTGCTGGCTGCTGCTGCTGGACTGCAGTGATCGGCTAATTGCCATCTGTTCGGCATTCCTATCGTAGGAAGTTATGGCATATCATTTGGCTATTCTAAAACATTATGATCAGTGGGGCCCCTCTCTGGGACCCACGCCTATTAAGAGAAAGCAGGGACAATTTATGTGAATGCTTCCCTGCACAATGGAGGGCCGGTAGTGTCACTGCTTTAAAACGCTGAGAAAGAGATAAAGCGCTTAGCTAATGCTGTGGCCCCCTTGTTCTAAGGATTGGAGGGACCTGGCAGTCGGACCCCCACTGATTAGTAAGTCATAGTGTATTGCTAGGATATGCCATTACTTAAATGGTGGAAAAAAAACCTTTAAATGATGAGTCAGTATTTGGTGGGTCTTGATCGAAGTAGACTGACATTTTTCAATAAAAGACTGTACTCCACATGACCTTCATTGACTTGACCATTGTCTGGTACCCATCACCTGACTGGCACTTTTTATTACCCTGGGCACAATGTTGTGTGGGGTGATACTTTGTCTTCATGAATCACCTCCCCCCCCCCCTGCCTGACTGCGACTTTTCATTACCTGGGCACAATGTTGTGTGGGGGATACTTTGTCTTCATGAATAATGCCCCCCCCCCCCCTGACTGGCACTTTTCATTACCCTGGGCACAATGTTGTGTGGGGTGATACTTTGTCTACAATAATAATTTTTACAGGGTACGTTACTCCTCACCAATTGGACCTGAGCTGTGATTTTTACTTGCGCAATAAAACATGGGGGTAAGTATTTTTATAACCACTGAATCCATTCCCGCTTTGTCGTGTCAGAACGGTTGTTTCTTAATTTCTCCATTTCTTAGAAATCCTCTGGCTCGTTCGGGTTAAGTAAATGAGTTTGCCGTTTTATAGCAGTGCTGATTTATTTCTCACATCTGATCGGTTTCATTAAACATCTGCGCAGAGTTGATTGCGTTCCAAGGTCACAAGATCCATTTCATTCACTCCTCAAACATCACCTTGCGTTCCCACGCTGTTTCTTCAGGTGCTGTGGGGCACGGTGGAAGGAGGCATCACAGTAATGTAGCCGGACACGGTGACCGCCACGCCGGCCAGCACTTATGTGAAAGCAATACATCTTATGTGCTTGTTTAGGTGACGCGCCAGATGTGCTCGTCCTGGTTCCTGCTTATGGAGTGTACAGAAGACGTCTGATAGCAAAGCCTCCACAGGGGGGCACAAGTGAGTTTTTTATTATGAGTCGACCACCTGTCGGGGACTACAAGTCCCACAAGACCAGGATACCCGTTCTCTACCCACGTGTGCGAGTGACTGTACTGCTCTGACCACCATGTTTGCCAGGTCATCAGTCATGTATTAGATATGATCTGCTACCTAGTTACAGACACACTGGGTCAGCCGCAGGCTTTATTCCTTTAGTGACCAATCAAATTATTCCGTATTTTCGCAGTCGCATTTCAAAAGTCATGATTTTTTTTTTTGATTTTTTTTTCTGTAGACCTAGCTGTGTGAGGGCTTGTTTTTTGTGTAAAGAGTTGTATTTTTTTTTACTATTCACTATGCAATAGTTTGCTCGTTTTTATATACATTGTAATACTTCTGAGCCTAGTCTCTCCTAACCACTTAGATGCCATTATCACTATTGACCGCGACAGCTAAGGGTTTTAAACGACCGGGATCGGAGGTAACTCCGATCCTCGCCGCTAGAAAAGGAGCCCGGTTATCTTTAGACAGCCCGGCACCTGCTCTAGCCAGCAGAGGACACCTGTTCCAGGCTTGTGATACGTCGCCATGAAAAGGTGGTGCTGTTGCATTAGTATTCTTAATGATGAATGTGAAAAGGAGTATGGGTGGTCATTAGGGGTTTAAAAGAGGCCCACGGTGCAGGCTGGAAAATGCCCCCTCTCCCCATTATAATAAACTAATAGACGATTTGTTACTTTTTGTTTTGGGATAGTGCAGGGCATAATGTAGGTGCTTTAGGTCAGAATTCATTATAGAGGTCAATTCTCCTTTTTTTTCCTGATACATAGCTCCAGATCCCCTGCTTCCCTTCACATAGCCATAGAGTGACATTATTATCAGTTTGATAATACAGTATATCTTATATTTAAAGGGAATGTGTCGCAAATTCAACCTTTTTTTTTTTTAAGTAAGTTATTTCTATTATATTTTTACGTTTTTTGCAGTGTTTTTTTTTTTCTTCCACATGGTGGAAAGTATTACAAATGAAATAATAATTTGACATGTTTTCAAATATTGGCCACCAGAGGGAGCACTTCCCAGAATTACAGCAAGGTGAATAAGGCAAAGCAACCTGACTCACAGCTGCTGTAAATGTGGGAGGAAATCTCGCCCCCCCCCCCCCCTCCTACAAGCCAGTAAAAGGTGTCTTCAAATTGCAAAGCAGTGTCCGGCAGCCATTTTGGGTGTGATTGTACAAATGCAGAAGCTGTAGGACACACCAAAAGGCTAAGGGCATGTTCACACGCTAACTAAACAAAGGGAAAACAGCTCCTGATTTTCAGCCATTTTTTAATCAAACTCGCGTTTTTGGCGTCGTTTTTTACGGCCGTTTATGGAGCTGTTTTTCTATAGAGTCAATAAAAAACTGCTCCAAAAACGTCCCAACAAGTGATATGCACTTCATTTTGGCGGGCGTCTTTTTACGTGCCGTTTTTGGAAAAAAACCGTGTTGCGTAAAAAAGAACAGTGGGTAGGGTTGTGTGTTGCATGTTTAGGGGGAATTGTGTGTGTGTATGGGGGGGTGCTCGCCGCTGATTCTTCAAAACAGCTCATAAACGGCTATGAAGGATCAGCGGCGCCTGTGCATACACCACTGCACAAAAATAGGACACAGCTCTGCTGCGCACACAGCTCTGCTGGGCACACACTCAGCTCTACTACACAGACACAGCTCTGCTGCACAGGGGCGCACTCCGCTCTGCTGCACAGGGGCGCACTCCGCTCTGCTGCACAGGGGCGCACTCCGCTCTGCTGCACAGGGGCGCACTCCGCTCTGCTGCACAGGGGCGCACTCCGCTCTGCTGCACAGGGGCGCACTCCGCTCTGCTGCACAGGGGCGCACTCCGCTCTGCTGCACAGGGGCGCACTCCGCTCTGCTGCACAGGGGCGCACTCCGCTCTGCTGCACAGGGGCGCACTCCGCTCTGCTGCACAGACGCGCGCGCACACATACTCCGCTCTGCTGCACAGACGCGCGCGCACACATACTCCGCTCTGCTGCACAGACGCGCGCGCACACATACTCCGCTCTGCTGCACAGACGCGCGCGCACACATACTCCGCTCTGCTGCACAGACGCGCACACACACACACTCCGCTCTGCTGCACAGACGCGCACACACACACACTCCGCTCTGCTGCACAGACGCGCACACACACACACTCCGCTCTGCTGCACAGACGCGCACACACACACACTCCGCTCTGCTGCACAGACGCGCACACACACTCCGCTCTGCTGCACAGACGCGCACACACACTCCGCTCTGCTGCACAGACGCGCACACACACTCCGCTCTGCTGCACAGACGCGCGCACACACACACACACACACACACACACACACACACACACACACACACTCAGCTTGGCTACACAGACGCGCACACACACACACTCAGCTCTGCTACACAGACGCGCACACACACACTCAGCTCTAATACATCTGACAAGCTTAGCTCCACACACCGTCCACACTGACAATATATCTAGCGACTCGGGGGTGTCCGTCGGGGGTCACGAGAGCGGGGGTCTGTGAGAGAGGGACAGACAGACACACACCTTACCTGCAGTGCAGCTGGTCTTCATAATGGCGCCTACTATCTCCCTGCAAACAGCTTCTCTGCTGTTTGACTGACCTGCGTATGCGCAGTACAGAGCCAGATAGCAGACGCAATGGACGGCTGCCGTTCATTGTGTCCTATGCATTGTGCTGCCGTATTTCATCTCTGTATGTGTCGTTAATGAAAAAAAAAAATGGCAGCCCCCATAGAGAAGTAAAAGTAGGAATACGTTAAAAAGTAGAAAGTGACAACACAAATAAATAAATTTTTTGTTTACATTATATTAAAAACAATATAATAAAAAAATTAAAAAAATCATGACGCCTTCACTTTTTACAGCTCCTAAGCCCTGCCTCGGCATCCCATGATCACGTTGCGGCCGATGGGCTGTTTTAGGGGGCCGCACCCCTCTTTTTAACGGCTTACATGCCGCGATTGCTATTAAACGCGGCATTTAAGGGTTTAAATGAGCGGGATCGTAATAATTTAGGATCCCACTCGTTGCCGTAAAGTATCGGCTGTAACCTGCACCGCATCTTAGGAGGAAATAGCTGAGATGCAGTTGAAGTGTAGACTTTCAGGTTTAATTCAAGGGTTGACCAAAAATATCCTGTGGAACGTTTATGAATTAACCATTTTTGTGCACAGCCAACTCATTTCAGGAGCTTAAAAGTAATTGGACAAATGAACATTACCAGAAATATAATGTTTTTTTTTAAATACTTTGTAGAGAATCCTTTGCAGGCAATGACAGCCTGAAGTCTGGAACCCATAGACGTCACCAAACGCTGGGTTTCCTCCTTTGTGATGCTTTGCCGGGCCTTTACTGCAGGGTTTTCAGTTGTTGCTTGTTTGTGGGTCTTTCTGCCTTAACACCTTTAGGACGCAGCCTGTTTTGGTCTTGTGGAACAGATGATTTTTTCAAATCTGATGTGGTAATAACTTGGGAATGCTTTTATCTATCCAAGCGATTGAGATTGTTTTCTCGTGACATATTGTACTTTATGATAGTGGAAAAATTTGGTAAACAAATTCAATATTTATTTGTGAAAAACACACAAATTTTGATAAAATTTGCAAAAATTTGCATTTTTCTAATTTTTAAATGTATCTGCTTGTAAAACCGATAGTAATACCACACAAAATAGTCACTAGTTACCATTTCCCATATGTCTACTTTTATATTTGCATCGTTTTTTGAACATCCTTTTATTTTTCTAGGACGTTACAAGGCTTAGAACTTTAGCAGCAATTTCTCACATTTTCAAGAAAATTTCAAAAGGCTATTTTTACAGGGACCAGTTCAGTTCTGAAGTGGTTTTGAGGGCCTTATATATTAGAATCCCTCAAGAAGTCACCCTATTTTAAAAACTGCACCCCTCAAAGTATTCAAAACAGCATTCAGAAAGTTTCTTAACTCTTTAGGCGTTTCACAGGAAATAAAGCAAAGTAGAGGGGAAATTTACAAATTCCTTTTTTCTTTTTGCCGAAATTCATTTGTAATAAAAAAAATTGTGTGACACAGAAGCTTTTACCAGAGAAACGCAACTCAATATTTATTGCCCAGGTCCTGCAGTTTTTAGGAATATGCCACATGTGGCCCTAGTGCCCTAATGAACCGAAACACCGGCCTCAGAAGCAAAGGAGCACTTCGTGGATTTTGGGGCCTGCTTATTTTTAGATTATATTTTAGGCACCATGTCGAGTTTGAAGAGGTCTTGTGGTGCCAAAACAGTGGAAACTCCCCAAAAGTGACCCCATTTTGGAAACTAGACCCCCTCAAGGAATTTATCTAGGGGTATAGTTAGCACTTTGACCCCACAGGTATTTTGCTATATTTATTGGAGTTAGTCTGTGAAAATGAAAATCTACTTTTTTTCGGAAAAAACATAGAAATTTGTAATATTTACAAGGAATAAAGAAGAGAATGCACCCAAACATTTGTAAAGCATCTTCTCCCGATTACGGAAATACTCCATATGTTGTAATAAACTGCTGTTTGGACCCACGGCAGGGCTCAGAAGGGAGGGAGTGCCATTTGGATTTTGGAGCGCAGATTTTGCTGGATTGGTTTTTAGTGCCATGTTGCGATTGCAACGCCCTGGAGGGAACAAAACAGTGGAAACCCCCCAAAAGTGACCCCATTTGGGAAACTACACCCCTCAAGGAATTTTTCTAGGGGTATAGTAAGCATTTATACCACACAGGTTTTTTGCAGAATTTAGTAGAATTAGGCCGTGAAAATGAATATAAACATTTTTGTCCACTAAAATGTTGAATTTTTTCATTTTCACAAGGGATAAAGTAGAAAAGGTCGCCCTAAATTTGTAACGCAATCTCTCCCGAGTATGACAATACCCCCACATGTGGTAATAATTATTTTTTTTTAATAGAAATTAATTAACCTTTGCAGGACTGATCCTTTTTTGCTTTTCCATTTTGTTTTTTCACTCCCCGCCTTCCAAACGCCATAACTTTTTTCTTTTTCCATGAATTGAGCGGTGTGAGGGCTTATTTTTGGCAGGACGAGCTGTAGTTTTTATGGGTACCAATTTTTGGACATACAACTATTTGATCACTTTTTATTACATTTTATTTAGAACTTTGGTGACCAAAAAACACTGATTTTGGCGTTTTTAAATTCCTTATTTCTTACGTCGTTCATAATGCGCTATAAATGCCACTTTTACTTTATTCTGCGGGTCGGCATGATTACGGCGATACCATATGTATATAATTTTTAGTTTTGCAGCGTTTGCACAATAAAATCCCTTCTTTATAAAATAATTTATTTTCTGTGTCCCTATATTCTGAGAGCCGTAACTTTTTTATTTTTCAGTCAAAAAAGCTGTGTAAGGCCTTGTTTTTTTGCGGGACGAGTTGTAGTTTTTATTGGTACTATTTTCAGGTACATGCGACTTTTTGATCACTTTTTATTCTATATTTTGGGAGGGGTGGTGACCAAAGAATAGTGATTCTGGCATTTGTTTTTAGTTTTTGTTTTTTTTGCGGCGTTCACTGTGCGGTAAAATTAACATTATAGTTTTATAGATTGGGTCGTTACGAACGCGGTGATACAAAATATGTGTACTGTTTTTTAACGTTTTCATTTTTTACCTATAATAAGAGACTTATAGGAAAAAAAATCTTTTATTTTTACACTTTTGTAAAACATTAACATAGTTATAGTTATAGTTAGTACGGCTGAAAAAAGACACATGTCCATCAAGTTCAACCAAGGGAAGGGAAAAGGGAAGGAAAAATTTCTACACATAGCAGCTAATATTTTTTTGTTCTAGGAAATTATCTAAGCCTTTTTTGCAGCATCTCCTGTCCCTGCTGTGACCAGCTCCTGCGGTAGACTATTCCATAGATTCACAGTTCTCACTGTAAAGAAGCCTTGTCGCCTCTGCAGCTTGAACCTTTTTTTCTCCAGACGGAGGGAGTGCCCCCTTGTTTTTTGAGGGGGTTTTACAAGGAACAGGATTTCACCATATTTTTTGTATGTGCCATTAATATATTTATATAAGTTAATCATGTCCCCCCTTAGTCGTCTTTTTTCAAGACTAAATAGGTTTAATTCTTTTAATCTTTCCTCATAACTTAGATTCTCCATGCCCCTAATTAGCTTCGTTGCTCTTCTTTGTATTTTTTCCAACTCCAGGGCATCCTTTCTATGAACTGGAGCCCAGAACTGAACTGCATATTCTAGATGAGGCCTCACTAATGCTTTGTAAAGTGGCAATATTACATCCCTGACCCGTGAGTCCATGCCTCTTTTAAATACACGACAATATCCTGCTGGCCTTTGAAGCAGCTGATTGACACTGCATGCTGTTATTGAGTTTATGATTTACAAGTACACCCAGATCCTTCTCAACAAGTGAATCCGCCAGTGTAGCTCCCCCTAGGACATATGATGCATGCAGGTTGTTGGTACCCAGATGCATAACTTTACATTTATCTACATTAAACTTCATCTGCCAACTGGATGCCCAAACACTTAGTTTGTTTAAATCTGCCTGTAATTCATGAACATCTTCCATAGTCTGAACTATATTACATAGCTTGGTGTCATCTGCAAAAATAGAAATAGTGCTATTAATCCCATCCTCTATATCATTAATAAATAAGTTGAATAATAGTGGTCCCAGCACTGAACCCTGGGGTACACCACTTATAACTGGGGACCATTCAGAGTAGGAATCATTGACCACAACTCTCTGGATACGGTCCTTGAGCCAATTCTCAATCCAATTACAAACTATATTTTCTAAACCTATAGTCCGTAATTTACCCATTAGGCGTCTATGGGGGACAGTGTCAAATGCCTTTGCAAAGTCCAAAAACACTAAATCCACAGCGGCCCCTCTGTCTAGACTTCTGCTCACCTCTTCATAAAAACAGATTAGGTTGGTTTGACAACTTCTGTCCTTAGTAAAACCGTGCTGGCTGTCACTTATAATGCTATTTATTGTCACATAATCCTGTATATAGTCCCTCAATAGCCCCTCAAACATTTTCCCCACGATGGATGTTAAGCTTACTGGTCTATAATTACCCGGGGAAGACCTAGAGCCCTTTTTGAAAATAGGCACCACATTTGCCCTGCGCCAGTCCCTTGGCACTATACCAGTCACTAGAGATTCTCTGAATATTATGAAAAGGGGGACAGAAATAACTGAACTAAGCTCTTTAAGAATTCTAGGGTGTAACCCATCTGGTCCCGGGGCCTTGTGCACATTTATTTTATTTAATTTAGCTTGGACCATCTCTACATTCATCCAATTCAGTATATCAACTGATATATTAACAGCACTGGCACCGGCTACATCAGCTGCTCCTTCTTCAGTTGTATATACAGAGCTAAAGAACCCATTTAGTAACTCTGCCTTCTCTTGATCCCCTGTGATCAACTCCCCATTACCATTATCTAGGGGTCCTACATGTTCAGACCTTGGCTTTTTTGCATTTATATGCTTGAAGAATTTTTGGGGATTTGTTTTACTATCCTTGGCCACCTGCCTTTCATTTTGTATTTTTGCTAATTTTATTACATTTTTACAGATTTTATTAAGCTCTTTATATTTTACAAAGGCTACAGCTATACCCTCAGATTTGTATTTTTTAAATGCCCTTTTTTTGTCATGTATTGCCCCTTTCACAGAAGGTGTAAGCCATGTGGGGTTTAATTTGAGTCGTTTATACTTGTTACCTGTAGGAATAAATTTTGCACTATAATAACTCAAAGTAGATTTGAAAATCTCCCATTTATCATTTGTTCCATTATTTGACATTAGTTCTTCCCAGTCTATATCCTGAATTGCCGCCCTCATCCTGGGGAATTTTGCTTTCTTAAAATTAAATGTTTTTGCCCTCCCAGCCTGCCTTTGTTTTTTACAGTATAGGTAAAATGTAACTATATTATGATCACTGTTACCGAGGTTTTCACGAACATTGACATTCCCAACAAGATCTGCATTATTAGAAATGACCAGATCCAACAGAGCTTCACCTCTAGTCGGGTCTTCCACAAACTGGCCCATAACATTTTCCTGCAACAGGTTGAGGAAATGTCTCCCCTTTGCAGTTGAAGCTGAACCATGACACCAATTAATATCCCGGAAATTAAAATCTCCCATTATCACTACAGTACCCGCCTATGCAGCCCGCTCCATCTGTTTATATAGCTGAACATCCATCTCCTCAGTTATATTAGGGGGTCTATAGATTACACCAAAAG
Source organism: Rhinoderma darwinii (assembly GCF_050947455.1). Classification (NCBI taxonomy): domain Eukaryota; kingdom Metazoa; phylum Chordata; class Amphibia; order Anura; family Rhinodermatidae; genus Rhinoderma; species Rhinoderma darwinii. The sequence continues at coordinate 621,587,433 of NC_134687.1, forward strand.
TAATTTTTTCAGTGTTTACCTCCCTTTCTAGTTCCACCCACAAGGTTTCAACCTCCTCACAGTATTCACCCACTATTGTCTCTTTCACACTCGCCTTCATATCATTTCTCACATACAGACATACACCACCACCTTTCCTATTTGTCCTGTCTTTACGAAAAAGTGTAAAACCCTGTAGATTTACAGCCCAGTCATGTGAAGAGTCCAGCCATGTTTCAGCAACACCAACTATATCTATATTTTCTTCCAGTATCAAGGCCTCCAGCTCCCCCATTTTGCTTGCTAGACTTCTGGCATTTGTGAACATACACTTTAACTTGCCTGTCAGTTTTTCACTTTTATTATCAGAAATGTGATTTGACATTAATCGGGCCTTTTTATTTACACTGATGTTTTGTAACGAAAGGATCTCCTTATCTTGTTGTCTAGTCCTCTCCCCACATTCTGTTTCTCCCCCCACCAATATAGTCTGACCCCTCTCTAACCTGGCTACCCCTTTTTTTTCTACATTGGCCTCCCTCCTCAGCCCTAGTTTAAATACTCCACCACCCCAGCTAGAATTCTCTCCCCCAGCACAGCGGACCCCCTTCCATTTAGGTGCAAATCATCTGCAGAATACAGTTTGTACCCCAATGAAAAGTCAGCCCAGTGCTCTAGGAACCCAAATCCTTCTCCTCTACACCAAGACTTCAGCCATGCATTTAACTCACTGAGCTCCCGCTGTCTTTCCTGTGATGCGCATGGCACAGGCAGTATTCCTGAGAATACAACCTTGGAGGTCCTTCCCTTCAGCTTGTAGCCAAGTTCTTTAAAATTATTCTTAAGGCTCCTCCACCTACCATTTATTCTGTCGTTGGTACCGACATGGACCACGACAGCTGGATCATCACCAGCCCCTCCCAGCAATTTGTCCACCCGTTCCACCACATGCCGAACCCTGGCACCAGGGAGACAGCAAACCATTCGGTTGAGGTGGTCTTGGCGACAAATTATTCAATCCGTCTTCCTGATTATAGAATCCCCTACGACTATCAATTGTCTTGGCTTACCTGCATTACCATCCCGCCGACTACTAGCTGGGCTGTTCTCCCGGCTGTTAGGGAGATCAGTATCCACTAGGGCTGCCATTTCTGAGACTGACACCCTCGCATCATCACCCAACTTGGCAATTTTGCTTGGAATATCAGAAACAGGATTGGCCTTCCTTTTCTTGGACCCCTTTGTACTGCCCCTAACTACATTAACCCAGCTACTTACCTGATCCTGCTCACCCATGTCTTCACCCTCCAGTTGTAACCCACTAACTGCATGCTCTGTGAGCAGCAAGCTCCGTTCAAAATTGTCTATCCTCCTCAGTGTTGCATTCTGCTCCTCCAGATCTCTAATACGAGCTTCCAGGTGAACAACATGCTCACATCTGCCACAGAGATATTCACCCTGGAACTCCGGCTCCAGTCGTGCATACATATGGCAAACTGTGCACTGAAGAAAACCTCCAATCTTGCTGTCCATTATCCCAGTTACAAAAAAAACAGCGAACAGGTGTTAATCAAAAAGATAAAGAAGTAGAAGAGTACTTACTGGGACTTTAACTCCTCTTTTGAACTCCGGTTTTTGGAACTCCACTTGATATACAAACCACCTGTTATTCAAGCCACAGAGCAGGCTCTACAGAGTAGTGAGGCCTGATTTATAGCACCTGGTACCAGCTAACCCCTCCCCCTTACTCAGCTATTCAGCAGGAAGGAAGCTGCAAAGGAAAAATGGTTTTAAATAATGTCACTTTTGCAAACTTTGTAGCAAGCAAGCAATCAATACATATATCACATACAATGGCCCCCCACTTTGTCACACACAACACAGTAAATCAATCCGGTTTTTGGAACTCCACTTGATATACAAACCACTTGTTATTCAAGCCACTTTTTTCTTTACTTTTTACACTTGCTTTTTTTTACCTGCAGCTTTGATCGCTGCTAGCATACATTACACTACCTAGGTAGTGTAATGTATTCCAACTGTCAGTGTGACGTCACAGTCACTCTGACAGTTAGTCTACGAGGACCAGCCAGAGGATGGTCCTCATAGGCTTGCATACATGGCAGACCGGGAGGCTGTTGTCTGGCCCCCGGGTGCCATCACAAGCATCAGCAGCCCCACAATTGCATGGGGCTGCTGATGTACTACAATACCCCATACATGCAGAGATTGCAATCGAGCTCCACATTTAACAGGTTAATTGCCGATATCAGCAGCAATGAGCCGCTGATCGGCAACAGTGGAGTGTCCGCTGTCCTGGACAGCTGACCTCCCGATTCCCGATGCACACCGTCACCGACACGGCAGTGACGTCCTGTGACCCTGACAGGAAGTCTATCAGGAGGCTGGTCCTGATAGGCTTCCGTACATGGCAGACACGGAGGCCATTACTTGGCCTCCGGTCGCCATGCTAGCCATCTGCATACCTCACAATTTCATTGTGAGGTCTGCCGATGTGCTAGAAACCCCTAAAATGCGGTGATTGCAATCGATCACCGCAATTAATGGGTTAATTGCCAAAATCAGCGGAAATAAGTCGCTGATCGGCATATAGTGGAGTGTCAGCTGTCAGGGACAGCTGGCCTCCCGGTTCCCGGTGCACACTGTCACCGACAGTGTGCATCGGGAACTACGCAGTAACTATACGTCCCCGTGCGCTAAGACACTGGCCACATGGACGTACAGTTGCGTCGTGGTGCGCCTAGGGCTTAAAGAGGCTCTGTCACCAGTTTATAAGTGCCATATCTCCTATCTAATCTGATTGGCGCTGTAATGTAGATAACAACAGGGGTTTTTATTTTGAAAAACTATGGTTTTTGAATAAGTTATGAACAATTTTAGATTTATGCTAATTAGTTCTTAATGACCAACTGGGCGTTTTTTAACTTTTTACCAAGTGGGCGTTGTAAAGAAAAGTTTATGATGCTGAACAATCCGTGTCATACACTTCTCTTCATTCCACCCAGCTTGTTTCACTGCACAGTGTGATCTCGCGAGATCACGCTGTGACTGGACTGCCTCCCACAGGTCCATCACCGGAGCTATGGAAGAGTCAACAGACATAGTCTCCAGCTGTGCCAGGACGATTATCCGAACCTGCAGGCGATGTCTGTTCAGTCTTCCATGGCTCCAATAAAGAATCTGTTGGAGGACGTCCCGTCACAGCGTGACCTCGCGAGATCACGCTGTGCTGTGAATAAAGCTGGACATGAATGAAAAGAAGTGTATGATGCGGAGTGGTCAGCGTCATACACTTCTCTTTACAACGCCCACTTGGTAAAAAGTAAAATAATGGGCACTTGGTCATTAAGCACTAATTAGCATAAATCTAAAATTGTTCATAACTTGCTCAAAAATTATCGTTTTTCAAAATAAAAACCACTGTTATCTACATTACAGCGCCCATTAGATTAGGTAGGAGACAGGGCACTTATAAACTGCTGACAGAACAAAAAGAAGTTACTTACAAATATACTTTAATTAAAAATTCGGTGCTAAATGGTGACGTTCAAACCTAGTGAAATGTTCCCGGAAGTTCTGGAGCTTTTCTAATATTGATGACGCGCCGACATGACCCCACGTGACTGAGGGCTTACTTCCTGTGCTGTTCGTGTTGGAGTGTTATCAATGGCATGACTGCAAAGGTCTGTCACACTGCCTATTGCTGCGGTCCCCTAGCAGAGCATCAGCTAGCGCTTTGCTCGGGACTCCAGCACTGCTCCCAACATTTGGTCAGTGACTTCAGGGGTTTCCTATAGCTGGAGTTCCCAAGCAGAGCATCAGCTGATGCTCTGCCTGGGGACTCCCGTACTGCTGCCGACATCCCTGTCCATATATGGACAGTGACTTCAGGGGTTTCTTATTGCTGGAGTCCCCCAACAGAGTATCAGCTGATGCTCTGCCCGGGGACTCCAGCATTGCTGCCAACGCCACTGTCCATATATGGACAGTGACGTGGACAGCAGTACAGAAGTCCCCAGGCAGAGCATCAGCTGATGCTCTCCTCGGGGACTCCAGTACTGCTGCTGACTTCACTGCCCATATATGGACAGTGACATTGGTAGCAGTTCTTGAGTCCCCGGGCAGAGCATCAGCTGATGGTCTGCTCCGGAACTCCATCTATAGGAAACCCCTGAAGTCACTGACCATATGTCTGGAGCAGTGCTGGAGTCCAGAAGCGCTAACTGATGCTGTTCTCGGGGACCCCAGCAATAGGCAGTGTGACAGCTCCTTGCAGTTATACGATTGATAACACGCCGACACGAACAGCACAGGAAGCAAGCCCTCAGTCACGTGGGGCCGTGTCGATCATATTAGAAGAGCTCCAGGACTTCCGGGAACAGTTCACTGGGTTTGAACGGCCGCATTTAGTATCAAATTTTTAATTAAAGTACATTAGTAAGTGACTTCTTTTTACATAAAAATATGAATGCAAAGCAATTTTTGGTGCCCGGGTAACCCCTTTAAGTTTTGTCTTAAGCAAGTGAAATGCGTGCTTGATCGGGTTGAGATGTGCTGGTTGACTTGGCCATTGCAGAATATTCCACTTCTTTGCCTTATAAACTCCTGGGTCGCTTTCGCAGTATGTTTTGGGTCATTGTCCATCTGTCCTGTGAAGCGACGTCCAATCAACCTTGCTGCATTTGGTTGAATCTTAGCAGAAAGTAGATCCCTGAACACTTCAGAATTCATCCGGCTGCTTCTATCCTCAGTCACATCATCAATAAACACTAGTGACCCAGTGCCTTCGGCAGCCATGCATGCCCATGCCATCACACTGCCTCCACCATGTTTTACAGAGGATGTGGTGTGCTTTGGATCATGAGCCGTTCCAAGCCTTCTCCATACTTTCTTCCTCCCATAATTCTGGTACAGGTTGATCTTAGTTTCATGCTGTTCCAGAACTGGGCGGCTTCTTTACATGTTGTTTGGCAAAGTCTAATCTGGCCTTTCTATTTTTGAGGCTGATTAATGGTTTGCACCTTGTGGTGAACCCTCTGTATTTGCTCTCATGAAGTCTTCTCTTCATGGTAGACTTAAATACTGATACACCTACTTCCAGGAGAGTGTTCTTCACTTGGGTAGATGTTGTGAAGGGGTTTTTCTTCATCATGGAATGGATTCTACGATCATCCACCTCTGTTATAGTCTGTGGACGTCCAGGCCTTTTGGAGTTCACGAGATTACCAGTGCGCTCTTTTTCAAGAATGTACCAAACTGTTGATTTGGCCACTCCTAATATTTGTGCCATCTCTCTGGATTTCTTCATTTTTTTCAGCCTAACGATGGTCTGTTTCACTTGCATTGAGAGCTCCTTTGACCTCATGTTGTGGGTTCACAGCAACAGCTTCCATATGCAAGTGCCACACCTGGAATCAACTCCAGACCTTTTTCCTGCTTAATGGATGATGGAATAACGAGGGAATAGCCCATGCAGCCCATTAAAAAGCTTATGAGATAATTGTCCGATTACCTTTGGTCCCTTGAAAAAGAGGCAGCTACATATTAAAGAGCTGTAATTCCTAAACCCTTATTCAAATTAGGATGTGAATACCCTCAAATTAAAGCTGAGAGTCTGCACTTTAAACCCATATTGATTATATAACTATATATATGCAAAATGTTTTGTTAAACCGCTAAAATGACAAAACTTTTCACTGTCCGAATATTTCTGGACCTAACTGTATATATGTGTATATATTTATACCTATAGCGGATGTGGGGAAGGGGTAAACATATGTAGTTGAGTAGCTAGTATTTTCCTTTTATTTCCCATATTAGCTGATGCCATGTGATAGACTTGATATAATGCGCTGACTACGGGTTACGGTTGGACGCCGTGGAGTTCACGCTCTATTGCCTTTACTTTTAAATGGAAAATCCATCTCCTGTGAATTAGCAGGATGACTTCTCTCTGTAATGCTCCTTCTTCTGCCTTCTTCGGTCCCTTGTGCTATAAATATCTCCAATCCCAGCGCGCTCTTATTTTTTTTTGGAGGCCAGACATATTAAACTAGATTACATTAACTGATAAATAAATGTGGATCCAAAATAAACAGAATGTAAAATGTCATTAAGGTTATGGATGTGAAAATATTCGCCTAGAAAAACAGTTTCCCCTCTTAGAAGGAAGTGAGGAATCATTCAAAGATTCAGTAATATATCTCCGGATGAAGGACTTTTATCACATTGTCCATGAGGAGGTCACGGTAAAATATGAGTCTGACCTTATCATGTCCTAGTGGACGTGGGGTCACCACTATTCCAGGAGTAGCGCAACCTCTGAATGTATGGATCCATAATATATCCCTACTTTACCATCGTATGTCTATGATTTCATACAGAATGATGCCGTGTTCCATCAAATGAAAGTATTGATTTTAAAGGGGTCTTCTAATGTTATGGTATACCGCTGGGATATGCCATAATATTCTGATCTGTGGCTGCTCGACCTCTGGGACCCTACCGATTTGGAGAATGAAGTGACTTAGGTCGTTCCCTGACACCCATTGTGCATCTCCACTGAGCTACAGTGCTGTGCATGAGGCTGTATTACATGCACAGCGGGTGGCCGAAAGTGCCTGCTGACAGTGCGATGTAGGAGAGCGTATTGTAAACATACCGACGTGTGAGTCCCCCGGTGCAGAAGCCCGCTAGAGCCGTCACTCAGAGGAGCTGGCAGCATGCAGTGAGGAGAAGACAGGAGCACTTCCACATCAAGTGCCCGCCTCAGTGGCACTTGTGATCGGGGGAATTAAACATCAATTTCTCGGCCATGCAACCAGCATGTCTGAGGCATAAGGTATAGTTAGGCGGCCTTCCCCCTCCCTTATATCGCTGTCAGTAGTTTTGGGGCCTTAAAACTGCTGACCGATTCCCTTTAACCCCTTAAGGACGCAGCCTAGTTTTGGCCTTAAGGCTCAGAGCCCATTTTTCAAATCTGACATATTTCACTTTATGTGGTAATAACGTCGGAATGCTTAAACCTACCCAAGCGATTCTGAGATTGTTTTCTTGTGACACATTAGGCTTCATGTTCGTGATAAAATTTGGTCGATATATTCAGTGTTTATTGGTGAAAAATTGCAAAATTTAGAGAAAATTTTGAAAAAATTGCATTTTTCAGAATTTAAATGCATCTGCTTGTAAAACAGACGGTTATACCACCCAAAATAGTTACTAGTTCACATTTCCCATATGTCTACTTTAGATTGGCATCGTTTTTTGAACATTCTTTTATTTTTCTTGGACGTTACAAGGCTTAGAACATAAACAGCAATTTCTCATATTTTTAAGAAAATTTCAAAAGCCTTTTTTTTAAGGTACCTCTTGAGTTCTGAAGTGGCTTTGTGGGGCCTATGTATTAGAAACCCTGATAAAACACCCCATTTTAAAAACTAGACCCCTCAAAGTATTCAAAACAGCAGTTATAAAGTTTTTTAACCCTTCAGGCATTTCACAGGAATTAAAGCAAAGTGGAGGTGAAATTTGCAAATTTCATTTTTCTTGCTGAATTTCAATTTTATTCATTTTTTTTTCTGTAACAAAGAAGGTTTTACCAGAGAAACACTACTATATATGTATTGTCCAGATTCTGCCGTTTTTAGAAATGTCCCACATGTGGCCCTACTGCGCTCGTGGACTAAAACACAAGCCCTAGAAGCAAAGAAGCACCTAGTGCATTTTGAGTCCTCTTTTTTATTAGAATATATTTTAGGCAGCATGCCAGGTTTGAAGAGGTGTTGAGGTGTCAAAACAGTAGGAATCCCCCAATAGTGACCCCATTTTGTAAACTACACCCCTCAAGGAATTCATTTAGGGTTGTTGTTACCATTTTGACCGCACATTTTTTTCACAGCACGTATTTGAATTGGGCTCTGAAATGAAAAAAATGTCATTTTTTCCAATAAAATGTCATTTGTGATCAAAATGTCTTATTTTCACAGGGAACAAAATACCCCATTTTGTTGCCCAATTTGTTGTACAGATTTTGCTGGTTTGGTTTTCGTGTGCCATGTCGCATTTGCAGAGCCCCAGAGGTATCAAAGCAATGGAAACCCACCAGAAGTGACCCCATTTTGGAAACTACACCCCTCAAGGAATTCATTTATGGGTAATGTGACCATTTAGACCCCATAGTTTCTTCACAGAACTTATTTGAATTGGGCTGGGAATGAAAACAAAATTATTTTTGTCAAATAATATGTAGTTTTGGCTGAAAATTTCTTATTTTCACAAGAAACAAAATACCCCATTCTGTTGCACAATTTGTTCTGAGTGCCGCAATACCCCATTTGTTGTGATAAACTGCCGTTTGGGCCCATGGGAGGGCTCAGAAGGAAAGGACCACCATTTGGCCTACTCGGGATTTTCTAGTGCGAAGTCATGTATGCAGAAGCCCCTGAGGTACCAGTACAGTTGAAACCCGCAAGAAGTGACCCCGTTTTAAAAACTACACCCTTAAGGCATTCATCTAGAGGTGTAGTGACCATTTTGACCGGAGACCTACACCCCATAAACTGTAATGTGGGTTCTCCCGGGTATGGCAATACCCTACATGTGGCTGTTATCAGCTGCCTGGACACACAGCAGGGCCCAGAGGGGAAAGACGAGGGGGGATAAGCTGTGCGGAGTGCATCAGGGTAAGTAAAATTGGGGTAAATTATAAACCAAGGGATGTATGATAAATTTTAAAACACTTTCATACAGAGCTCTGGTTATTCGGGACACGTGTCACATTGATATATTGTGTCATCCCTTATCGCCCTCTTATAGCAGACTTTGCACCTCTTTTGACTTTTTCCCTTCTTGCCAGTTTGGGGAACTTCCCCTGGAAAGTGTTGCCCTGGTACGATGCGTGTGGCCTCGCTTCCAGAAGTACTGGGTGCCCCCCCTTCTTGGTCCCTAAAGATTAGGTTCTTGATAATCACCTCTTGAAATTCCAGGAAAGTTCCCGTCTGGCCTGCACATCGACGTAGCACGTACGCATTGTACAAAGCCATCTGTATGATGTGCCCGGCCAGCTTCTTATACCACACCGCATAGCGCTGTAGGGCCTCAGGGCTTGATCTGACAAGTCCATCCCTCTCATGTACCTATTGTAGTCCAGGATGCAGTCTGGTTTGGGGGTGGCCTTTCCTTCATATATCCTAAACCTGTAGGTATACCCTGATGCACTCTCACAGCTTATACATCTTCACGCCATACCTTGCCCTCTTACCCGGCAGGTACTCGCGGAATTGAACCCTCCCTTTAAAATGTACCAGGGACTCATCAATAGAAATACACTTCTCGGGGGTGTATGCTTGGGAAAACCGGGCACTAGAACGGTCTAATAGGGGTCTCCGTTTATACAAACGGTCAAAACTGGGGTAATCTCGGGGTGGGCACGACTCATTATCAGTATAATGTAAGAAGCGAAGTATTGCCTCATTTATTAATTTTTTTAGGTTCCAGTTCAGTTCTGAAGTTGCTTTGAGGGGCCCATATATTAGAAACCCCTATCAAATACCCCATTTTAGAAACTAGACCCCTCAAAGTATTCACAACAGCATGTAGAAAGTTTATGAACCCTTTAGGTGTTTCACAAAAATTTAGAGCAAAGTAGAGGTGAAATTTACTTTATTTTTTTGTCAGAAAATCCTCTTTATACCATTTTTTTTATAACACAAAAGGATTTATCAGAGAAACGCAACTCAATATTTATTGCCCAGATTCTGCAGTTTAGAGAAATATCCCACATGTGGCCCTCGGGCGGTAATGGACTGAAGCACCGGCCTCCGAAGCAAAGGAGCACCCAGTGGATTTTGAGGCCTCTTTTTTATTAGGCACTATGTCCGGTTTGAAGAGGTCTTGTGGTGCCAAAACATTGGGAACCCCCCAAAAGTGACCCCAATTTGGAAACTAGACCCCTTGAGGAATCCATTGTAGTTTTCTTGGGGTGCATGCGGCTTTTTGATCAGTTTTTATTCTATTTTTAGGTGGCGTGGTGACTAAAAAACAGCAATTCTACTATTGTTTTTTTTTCGTTTTTTTTTACAGCGTTCACCGTGCGCTATAAATGACATATTCACTTTATTCTGCGGGGCGATACGATTACGGCGATACCAGATGTTTATAGTTTTTTTTTATGTCTTATGGCGTTTGCACAATAAAATACGTTTTGTAAACAATCATTCACTTTTTGTGTTACCTTATTCTAAGAGCCAGAACGTTTTTATTTTTCAATCAATAAAGCCGTGCGAGGACTTATTTTTTGCGTAACGAACTGTAGTTTCGATCAGGACCATTTTTAGGTGCATGCGACTTTTTGATCTCTTTTTATTCCATTTTTTGGGAGGTGAAGTGACCAAAGAATTGTGATTGTGGTACGGTTTATTATTATTTTATTTTACGGCGTTCACCGTGCGGGATAAATAATGAAATAATTTTGTAGTTCAGGCCGTTACGGACGCGGCGATACCAATTATGTATAGTTTATTTGTTTGTTTATATATTTTTATTAATAATAAAGGACTGATAAGGTAAAAAGGGGGATTTTTACTTTTATTACTTTTAAATCTTTTATTTTCTAATTTTGACACATCTTTTTTTAACTTTTTTTTACTTTATTACTTTGTCCCACTAGGGGACTTGAGGGCAGGAGGCTCTGATCGCTATTCTAATACACTGCACTACATGCGTAGTGCAGTGTATTAGAACTGTCAGCTACTCACTGACAGCAAGCATAGTGGGTCCTGACGTTGTCAGGACCCACTAGGCTTCCGTCTATGGCATAGCCGGACGCCATTGTTTGGTGTCCGGTTGCCATAGTCACCATCGCCGGCCGCTATCGCGTAGCAGGCCGGCGATGGCAGCTTAACCCCTAAAAAGCTGCGATCTCTATAGAACGCGGCTTTTAAGGGGTTAATCAGCGGGGACACAGCGATCGGTCCCCGCTGTAGGAGCTGTGACAGCTGCTGAACAAGACAGCAGCGTCACAGCTCCTGTATGTGTCGGGAGGACGGCCGAAACGGCCGTTACTCCCGAGACGTACTATTACGGCATGGAGCGCGAACGATACAGCTGCCATGACGTAATAGTACGTCAAGGAGCGGGAAGGGGTTAAAGAAGGCACAGTTTTTAAAGAGGACCTTTCCCCTCTCCTGACATGTCTGTTTTAGTAAATACTTGTATTCCCCATGGAATAACAATTTTGGGGCATCTTTTCTTAGAATCCTGCATCGTGCCGTTCCTCTGTTTTTCCTCCTGGAAATGTATGAATAAATTGAGATCTGGGGTTTTTCCGCGCAGGCATTTTTATTTTAGTTTCTACCTCCCTGCATTCCAAGAGCCATAACGTTTGTTTTTTTCATCACTATGGCCGTACGCTGGTTAGTTTTTTGTGGGACGAGTTTACGTTTTTACTAGCACCATATAATGTGCTGGAGTACTGAAAAAAATCTTTGTGGAGTGGAATGGGAAAAAAAAACCAATAGATTTTTTTTTTGGTTTTGCTTTTACGTCGTGTGGTGAAAATGCCGTTAATTTTTTTATGGGTGGATAAGATTACGACAATATCAAATTTTGCTACTTTTATAAAATAAAAAACAATTGCTAAAAAAAAAAAAGTTTGTGTCACCATATTCTGAAACCCATAGCTTTTTTTTATTTTTTAGTCAATGGATCTGCATGAGGTTTTTTTTTGTGGGATGTGTTGTTTTTTTGGGGTGCATAAGACTTTTTTTGTTAACTTTTTAATTCCATTTTTTTGGTGACGTAATAGAAAATAAAAGCAGAATTATTTATTTTTTATTTATGGTGTTCACCCTAAAATTGAAATGTTGCACTGCAACGGTATGTTCAAGCAGGGCGGATACGCTGCATAAATGTACACTGCGTTTAAGGCCACGGACCCTGCAAGGAATTCTGGACAAAAAATTTTGGTTCCGTTATTTAGCCAAAAATGTCAGCTGAGGAAAGCGGCGGGGAAAAAAAAAGCCCATACTTACCCATGTTTATGGCAACGCGTCCCTCTCACATACTGCAGCCCAGCTTCCTGTGATGACGTTTCATCCCATGTGACCGATACAGCCTGTGATTGGCTGCAGCAGTCACATAGGATGAAGCGTAATGCCAGGAGGCCGGACTGAGAAGCAGAGAGTTCTGGGTAAGTATAAACTTTTTATTTTTTTTGTGATTTTTGCGACATCTGCTATTTGTTGTGGGTTTTACCTCCCCATTGAATTCAATGGGGAAAACCGGTGATTCTGACGCATGAATTGACATGCTGCGGATTAAAAATACACACCGCAGGTCCGTTTCTGAACGGTTTATTGGTGGATTTTTTCAGCGGAGTTTGGATGAGATTTGTTCAAATTTCATCCACACTGCTGCTACAGTAATGCGTTGCGGATGCTCCGCAATGAAATCCACAGCAAATCGGCCATGTGCGAACATACCCTAAAATTGGAGCTATACGGTTGTACTGCATGAGCCCATAATAGTCTCTAGGTGCAGTATTACAGGCCCATATGGAAGTGATTCATAATAAGCCCGTGTTATTGAAGACGCTCTTCATCTTATTTTGATTTTACTTTTACATATTTTTTCTGTGTTGGTGAATTGTTCTGTCGGTATCTGGTTATAATGTTTAGTAGACGTTTCTGCAATGCCAGCGAAACATGGCAGCCGGACAAATAAGACATGGCACCATCTCATGTGCCCCTACTGGCTGAACTCTCCACATTGTATATACACAGAGCTGACACTAAGATGTGTGAATAATGGATCTCCATTTGTGCAGTCTCTTGCTAAATCCAGTGTGTTTATATCGGCTATTTTGGTCTTATAAACTCTGCCGGCTAGTATTAATGTTAGAAGATCGGCCTGATTAACATGCACAAAAGAAAAAATAGCAATTCCTGGATTACCGAAAGCAACATTTTACATTCAGCCAAGGGGGTGATACATTTACTAGAGGCTGTAGAGAACAGAAACGGTTATACTTGTGTAATACAATGTAAATATCTATGTGAGTGGTGATGTCATCATGTCTGTGCTCAGGGGGATTTATTAGGGGCAGCACACCTCCAACTATGCCTTTTATTTGTCTGTGAATTCTACAGTAATAATAATCTTTATATAGCGCCAACATATTCCACCGCATGCATGACATTACGTATACTGATCCTGAGAGTATAATATAAGCTGTAACTCTCTGGATCAGTACAGGATAAGTAATGTACACAGTCGTGTCCCACTATTATGACCGGCAGCTAATATCCAGACTAACCGGTATCTGGGGCTATGCTGACTGCAGAGCATCCCACATTTTCTGGAGCATCCATAGAGCGAACAACACGATCGAGGTGGTCCCACAGATGCTCAACTGGGTTCAAGTCTGGCGAATTAGGGGCCCAGGGAAGTACTTGGAAGTCTTGGTCGTGCTCTTCCAACCACTGTTGGACATTTCTAGCCGTGTGACATGTCGCATTGTCTTGATGGAAGATTCCATCTGCCCCAGACGAACAGCATGTATGGGTGGAGGTGATCTGCAACGATGGATTCATACTCAAATAGGTTCAGAGTGCCTTCCACACGATTGGGCACAGAAAATGCCATGAAATAATTCCCAAGATCATAACGCTTCCAGCAATGGTTGCAGGGTGTTCTCGGATGTTTCTCACCTGACATGCCAACCTCCATCCGTTCGATGAAGCAGAAAACGTGACTCATCGAAGAAGGCAACCCTTTGCCAATCATCGGTGATCAAATTCCGATGCTGCCGTGCATATTGAAGCCTTTTTTTCCCAATGCACCTTTGTTAGCATAGGACCAGTGACCATCCGTCTGCTTCGGAGCCCCATACGCAGAAGGGTTCACACGTCTGGTAGCCCCCAGGTTGATTTTCACAGTGAGATGCTGCACTGTAGCGTGTTGTTTGACCCTTGCGCATTTCACATCAATGGCATGTGCTTCGCAGTTTCCACGTCGGTTATTCCCAATGGTGCCATTTGTCCACTCAAGATACACTTTCACCACAGCAGCACGTGAACAGTTCACAAACTGCGCTGTTTGAGAAATATTGCAACCCTTGGGCCGAAAGCCAATAATCATCCCATTTTGTAACTCTGATAAATCGCCCCTTTTACCCATGATAACAGCGAGTGATATGTGTTCAGACAGCTTATCGCACACCTTATTTACACACCATGCTATCCCATGGCACATCACTACCTTCATGGGCTACATGCTGCCGACGTTGAAAGTAGGAGGTGGTCGTAATAATGTGTCTCGACTGTGTGTGTACACAGTGACTCCACCAGCAGAATAGTGAGTGCAGCTCTGGAGTATAATACAGGCTGTAACTTAGGATCAGTACAGGATAAGTAATGTAATGTATGTACACAGTGACTCCTCCAGCAGAATAGTGAGTGCAGCTCTGGAGTATAATACAGGATGTAACTGAGGATCATTACAGGATAAGTAATGTAATGTATGTACACAGTGACTCCACCAGAGAATAGTGAGTGCAGCTCTGGAGTATAATACAGGCTGTAACTCAGGATCAGTACAGGATAAGTAATGTAATGTATGTACACAGTGACTCCACCAGCAGAATAGTGAGTGCATCTCTGGAGTATAATGCAGGCTATAACTCAGGATCAGTACAGGATAAGTAATGTAATGTATGTACACAGTGACTCTACCAGCAGAATAGTGAGTGCAGCTCTGGAGTATAACACAGGCCGTAACTCGGGTCAGTTCATGATAAATAATGTCATGTATGTATCCAAGATGTATCTACAAGCAGAACCGTGTAAACTAACTTGGTAGTAAACATTCACTTAAAATATTTTATTTACAATTGTTGACAAATGAAGTTGTGTTTTTTTTATCTTGTTTTTTTTTCAAATTTTTTTCCCCAGTTCTTTCCGCCATTTCCCTGTAGGATTTTACTAATAGAGGAGAGTAGGTCGATGAGATTAGTTTTCTATGCGCTTTGCAGGAAGAGAGCATTTATGCTCAGCTCACATCTGTTCAAACACACGGAGGAGCTCTGTGAAGTATAATGTTCTTGGTGGTAATAATTTGTCTCTGGAGAATGGAGTCCACTTCTACCTCCCTCGAGTGCTAATTTCCCTAGAGAGTGCCTGGGCTGACATGTCGGATGTTAGCATAAACAAATGTGATACTGGAGCCTGGTTCAGATGTGGTCGATGAAGAACATGTTTGTGTAAGGAATTCTCATATAGACTCGCGAACGTTCCCAAAAATGATATTGATTTTTAAAAAATATGGGAAAATCAATCTTTTCATATTTGAAATTCATTTTTTGCACTCTCAGAACATGTTGCCACAAGCAAGAGCCAATCTCATGCGCGGTCAAATGGAAAATCTTTGCTTAGGTTGGTCCCAAAGGCAAAGGAGCAGTAATGGGATGTAACCCAGCGTTTCCCCATGGGTTTTTGTTAGACCCGTACATTGGTTCTGCAGAGATCAGGCCGCAGTGGGTGAGACTGATATAATAAAAAGGTTAAGCACGGACAATCACATTCCGCAGAAGATTTTACACTTTGGCGCATAAAGTTATATTCAAATTTGTCCGGCACAATGCTAGTATGTTTACAGTAATCAGGGCGGTTCCTAGCTGTAAGGGTCAGTTCACACAGTTTTTTGGCACTGTTTTTGACGTGGAAACCGTGTCTGAATCCGCGCCATAAAGGGCCAAAGTCCCCCCCATTCATTTCAGTAGGAGGCAGAGGCGCTTTTATTTTTTTCCGACTGGCTTTTGGCCGCTCGCAGGAACTTAAAGTGGTGTGTTTTTTCTTGCCAAGGTTTCCACCTCTGACCTCACATTAAAATCGTTTTTCAGATCCTTTTTTGCCCACGGTCCTTGCATTAGAGTAAATGGCGATGGACAAAAAAGCGCAGGCAGTTCAAAATCTGCCTCAAAATTCTGGAAGGAATTGTGTACATTGCCATTCTATATACAGTTAGGTCCAGAGTTATTTTGACAGTGACAAGTTTTGGCATTTCAGCTGTTTACCAAAACATATTAAATATACAGTGATGTAATCAATATGGACTTAAAGTGCAGAATTTGAGGGTATTAATATCCTAATTTGAGGAAGGGTTTAGGAATTACAGCTCTTTAATATGTAGCTGCCTCTTTTTCAAGGGACAAAAGGTAATTTGACTGCATGGGCTATTCCCTCGTTAATCCATCATCAATTAAGCAGGTAAAAGGCCTGGAGTTGATTCCAGGTGTGGTATTTGCATTTGGAAAGCTGTTGCTGTGAACCCACAACATGAGGTCAAAGGAGCTCTCAATGCAAGTGAAACAAACCATCGTTGGGCTGAAAAAAATGAAGAAATCTATCAGGGAGATATCACAAATGTAAGGAGTGGCCAAATCAACAGTTTGGTACATTCTTGAAAAAAAAGAGTGCACATGTGATCTCGCCAACCCCAAAAGGCCTGGACGTCCACAGAAGACAACAGTGGTGGATGATCGCAGAATCCTTTCCATGGTGAAGAAAAACCCCTTCACAACATCTACCCAAGTGAAGAACACTCTCCTGGAAGTAGGTGTATCAGTATCTAAGTCTACCATAAAGAGAAGACTTCTTGAGAGAAAATATAGAGGGTTCACCACAAGGTGCAAACCATTAAACAGCCTCAAAAATAGAAAGGCCAGATTAGACTTTGCCAAACAACATGTAAAGAAGCCGCCCAGTTCTGGAACAGCATGAAACTAAGATCGACCTCTACCAGAATGATGGGAGGAAGAAAGTATGGAGAGGGCTTGGAACGGCTCATGATCCAAACCACACCACATCCTCTGTAAAACATGGTGGAGGCAGTGTGATGGCATGGTGGAGGCAGTGTGATGGCATGATGGAGGCAGTGTGATGGCATGGGCATGCATGGCTGCCAAAGACAGACACTGGGTCACTAGTGTTTATTGATGATGTGACTGAAGACAGAAGCAGCCGGATGAATTCTGAAGTGTTCAGGGATTTACTTTCTGCTCAGATTCAACCAAATGCAGCAGGGGTGATTGGACGTCGCTTCACAGGACAGATGGACAATGACCCAAAACACACTGCGAAAGCAACCCAGGAGTTTTTTTTTAAGACAAAAAAGTGGAATATTCTGCAATGACGAAATCACTCACCAGATCTCAACCCGATCGAGCTGCATTTCACTTGCTTAAGACGAAACTGGAGGCAGAAAGACCCACAAACAAGTAACAACTGAAGACGCTGCAGTAAAGGCCGGGCAAAGCAGCACAAAGGAGGAAACCCAGGGTTTGGTGAAGTCCATGGGTTCCAGACTTCAGGCAGTCATTGTCTGCAAAGGATTTTTTACAAAATATTTAAAAAAAAACATTTTATTTCTGGTAATGTTCATTTGTCCAATTACTTTTGAGCCCCTGAAATGAGGCGGCTGTGTAGAAAAATGGTGGCAATTCCTAAACTTTTCACAGGATATTTTGTTCAACGCCTTGAATTACACCTGAAAGTCTACACTTCAATTGTATCTCAGTTGTTTCATTTCAAATCCAATGTGGCAGCAGAGCCCAAATCATGAAGATTGTGTCAGTGTGCAAATATTTCTGGACCGAACTGTACCTGCTTTAAGTTTTTTGTTTTTTTCCCCTGAGGAAGAACCCAAAAACGAGCACGTTTCATTGTAGCACATAGACGTACGTTGTCAGTCTGTAACTGGATTATGCAAACTTTTTGACTGGTGAAAAACAACTTTACCTTCTGCTTTTTAATTACATTTATATATGTCTGATTTATTAATTATTATTATCATCATCATTAAAGGGGTTTTCCAAGTTTTTTTGTTTTTTTTAAAAAGTGGCATGGGTAGGAGGGATGCATTAAAAAAAAATAAAGAGGCATTATTCAACTGACACATCCCTGGCGCTCCAGCACCGGTGTTCCAGTTCTGCATCGACGATGTGCCCGTATACCCACGTGATTCCTGCAGCCAATCAGTGTCCTCAGCGAGCCTGTGCTGTATCCCCACTGAGACCAGTAACTAGCTTCAGTGATCATGTGGGTATACATTAAAGAGGCTCTGTCACCAGATTTTGCAACCCCTATCTGCTATTGCAGCAGATCGGCGCTGCAATGTAGATTACAGTAACGTTTTTATTTTTAAAAAACGAGCATTTTTGGCCAAGTTATGACCATTTTTGTATTTATGCAAATGAGGCTTGCAAAAGTACAACTGGGCGTGTTTAAAAGTAAAAGTCCAAGTGGGCGTGTATTATGTGTGTACATCGGGGCGTGTTTACTACTTTTACTAGCTGGGCGTTCTGACGAGAAGTATCATCCACTTCTCTTCAGAACGCCCAGCTTCTGACAGTGCAGATCTGTGACGTCACTCACAGGTCCTGCATCGTGACGGCCACATCGGCAGCAGAGGCTACAGTTGATTCTGCAGCAGCATCGGCGTTTGCAGGTAAGTAGCTACATCGACTTACCTGCTAACGCTGATGCTGCTGCAGAATCAACTGTAGCCTCTGGTGCCGATGTGTCCTCGCTCGTCTGACACGATGCAGGACCTGTGAGTGACATCACAGCGTGATCTCTCGAGAACACGCTGTGTCTGCACTGCCAGAAGCTGGGCGTTCTGAAGAGAAGTGGATGATACTTCTCGTCAGAACGCCCAGCTAGTAAAAGTAGTAAACACGCCCCGATGTACGCACATAATACACGCCCACTTGGACTTTTACTTTTCAACACGCCCAGTTGTACTTTTGCAAGCCTCATTTGCATAAATACGAAAATGGTCATAACTTGGCCAAAAATGCTCGTTTTTAAAAAATAAAAACGTTACTGTAATCTACATTGCAGCGCCGATCTGCT
Source organism: Rhinoderma darwinii (assembly GCF_050947455.1). Classification (NCBI taxonomy): domain Eukaryota; kingdom Metazoa; phylum Chordata; class Amphibia; order Anura; family Rhinodermatidae; genus Rhinoderma; species Rhinoderma darwinii. The sequence goes on from NC_134687.1 coordinate 621,606,341, forward strand.
GCAATAGCAGATAGGGGTTGCAAAATCTGGTGACAGAGCCTCTTTAAGTCATTGTTGCAGCCATGTCAATAAACAGTGGTGGGGAGGACCGGAGTGGCAGCGCTGGAACGCCGGGGATCTGTGAGGTTAGTAATGTTTGTTTTTTGTTTTGTTTTTTTCATGCATTCCTCCTACCGCTGCCACCTTTTTGAATAACTTGGAAAAAACCCTTAAAAGGGGTTTTCCGAGTTAAAATGTGTATATGTTAATGCTTGTAACTTATGAATGTAAATACATTCCACATGCTACCGTGGGGTACTTCACGGGTGACGTCACTCTCTGGCCTCTGTGTTAATCTTCAATCTTCTTCCAGGTATACGACACTTCACTAGTGACGTGCCGTGTATGGGCTCTTCAATTGTACAATTGTTCTCTCGACAGCAGGGACCACGCACGCACGCACGTCACTGGCTGTTCAACGCACGTGCGCGATCCCTGCAGTTCTCTCAAGAACAGCAGGGACCGCTCATGCGTGTTACTGACTGTACAACAGAACAGCCCATACACGGCACGTCACTAGTGACGTGTCGTATAATCGGAAGAAAACCCCTTTAAGGGCAGATGTACATGGTCTTCATAGTTTAAAATGTTTGGGACAGCCGTCCGCATTTTTGACCCATGCTCCCATATAAAGTATGGGAGCACGGTCCGTTTTGTGGAGGCTTTCTTTGGCCCGGACACCTTTCCGCGAATATACGGGAAGGTGTCCGTGGTCAATATAAATAAATCTACAGTCGTGTGCATGGGGCCTTACAGTGGAGCATCTGTAATCTGCAGAGGAACCTGTCGGAAGTGTTCAGATGCCCTGCAGCACTCCCGCAGGGGAAATGTAGTATTACATGGTGCTCATTGTAATCAATGGGCTGTTTGTGCAGCAACTGAAACTACGGATACGGGAAGCCTGTGCTAGCATTTCTTCTGCGGTGTTGCTATCAGTGGGAGAAGAGGGTTGCATTGACAATCCAACACAATGGGCAGCACTTTGAACACATTTTATAAGTGGTCAGAAACTTGTAAATTACTCATGAAAGAATAAAGTAACGTTAAAACCAAGCACACCATTGTTTTTCTTGTGAAATTCCCGATAAGTTTGATGTGTCACATGACCCTCTTCCCATTGAAAAAACTAAAGTTGGATACAAATTGGCCGACTTAAAAATGGCCGCCATGGTCAACACCCAGCTTGAAAAGTTTCCCCCCTCCCATATACTAATGTGCCACAAACAGGAAGTTAATATCACCAACCATTCCCATTTTATTTAGGTGTATCCATATAAATGGCCCACCCTGTATAATGGACGGACATGCTGAGACTCTCTTTGTAGCCGCCCTCAACTCTAGCTAATTGATGAAGGGATCTGTCCTCAAAATGCGCTAATAGGGTTTTCGAAAACTTTTTTTTTCTTTACCAGGTAGTCCCTTTTAAGGACAGTGGAATATATTTATTTAGCAAAATGTGGCAAGAAAATTGAACCTCAACAGCTTTGAAAAGTGGACGTAACGAAGTCATGAAATACGCAGAATTTGTTTAAGACATGCAACATTTTTCGCTGCAAAATACTTGGACCGTGAGATGTTAGAAAGGGAGATGTGTGCAATTTTTGCGAATTTGGTGCAATTTTCTTATTTTTTATTGACTCAGAAAGTCTTGCACCACGACACTATATTTATTTATAGATATTATATGTCTCCTGTCTTCCTTACATTAAGCAGTTGGTTTACTGTTCTTTTCATTAGGTTCTCGCTGCCGTTTCTCCCTGCACTTAACATGACTGGAAACTTTCTTTTATAATGTAATAGAAGGGGGAAGAGGATCATTGACTCAATGGGGCAGTAAATTATCTTTACTTGTGAGCTCTTTGCAGCTGTTAGGAAAAGCAATCCTTAAACACTCGTGTAATTCAGTACGTTCCACAGTGAAACCTGCAGCCCCGAAAATGTATGTTTTGTGTAGTCTCCTGTGGCTGCAGTACAATGTCTTACACCGCAGCCGAATGTGATTAAATAATAGAGAGTAAATCTTACGTCTCTACTTGTGGTGGGAAATAGATTGGAGGTCAAACATTTTAAGTGTTTTTTTGTTTTTTTTAAGTCCTAATAGAATTATCATATAATGGTCTTCCAGCTACAACATAATGTGTTTTTCTTGGCAGATCTAGATGTTACTTTTAATAAGGAGATTTGTGAATCTACAACATGTGCAAAATATTTCAGGGTTTGGACCATTGGAAAAGAAGGATTCCACCTCTCTCCTAGAGATTTCAATCTATATCTAGAACATGGCAGAAAGTGATTCAATGGGTATGAACACTGGGACCCTCAACGATGCCAAATATGTAGATGCTCGGTCCCACGTCTCTGGTGTAGAATTGGCCACACTGTATGGAACTCTTAGGCTGGGTTCACACGAGCACATTATGTCCGTAATGGACGGAACGTATTTCTGCCGCAAGTCCTGGACCGACCACACTGCAGGGAGCCGGGCTCCTAGCATCATAGTTCTGTACGACGCTAGGAGTCCCTGCCTCTGTGGAACTACTGTCCTGTACTGAAAACATGATTACAGTACGGGACAGTTGTCCGGCAGCGAGGCAGGGACTCCTAGCATCGTATATAACTATGATGCTAGGAGCCCGGCTCCCTGCACTGTGTTCGGTCTGGGACTTGCGGCCGAAATACGTTCCGTCCATTACGGACCTAACATGCTCATGTGAACCCAGCCTAAGGAGACGTGAAAACAGAGCACACTGACTTGGCTGTTTCCGTATCTACCCTAAAACTCAATGTACAGTGACCACATAAGCACCCAACTCTCTGTTGGGAACGGGAGACCAGGCATCGTTGTTGGTGGGCCTTGGCCATTGAGGTATAATGGGCTCCCTGCCTACTCCAAGTTAAGGTCATGCTTACTCAGATCATCATGAGGCCTCCAAGCCTAATGGGCCCTGGCATCTTTGCTAGGTGTTGACAATGGCCTTGGTCCCAGAGGTCGGACCCCCCCCCCCCCCCCCATTAATGATAAGCCAATAAGGTTAATTGTAGGGAAAACCCCTTTACACAGGAGCGAATAGAAGGTGCAGAGCTCCCGGGTAACAGACCTGTCCATGCTGAGCTCAATCGGAGACTATGAAAATAACATTTGAGGGCCACTTTTTGGTATTTTTAGTCATGATTCTGTATATAACAACTTTATTAGTTTAACAGTGCAAAAAATGAAGATGTAATTATCTGCATCATTTATCTGAAAAGTCTATTGTGGCAGCAATCCTTTCTCTCACACTAAGGCGTAATTTCATGTCACTCTGTGAACACCTCGGCCCACCGTTCTGCTGCTTTGTGCTAATGGGCGTTTATTGCCTCACTTAGCAGAGCTGTGTTTTCTTTGCAAATGAAACATGCAAGTTGTAAAATGGTGCGTTTGTGCAGTGACCTATCAAGCTTACATCACACGCAATAAATCATAGATTGTTCCTTACGTGACTTATTACTGGTTCATAATAAAAGGGAGCATATAACCAACATGAATGTGTACAAGACAGGTAAAATCTGCGATGTTTGTGCCATTTTATATTTTACATATAGAATTATTCTACATAAGTTGGGTCACTATCTGCATACATTCCTTATCGTGTACTGATCCTGAGTTACATCCTGTATTATACTCCAGAGCTGCACTCACTATTCTGCTGGTGGAGTCACTGTGTATATACGTTACATTACATATCCTGTACTGATCCTGAGTTACATCCTGTATTATACTCCAGAGCTGCACTCACTATTCTGCTGGAGGAGTCACTGTGTACATACGTTACATTACTTATCCTGTACTGATCCTGAGTTACATTTTGTATCATGCTCCAGAGCTGCACTCACTATTCTGCTGAAGGAGTCACTGTGTACATACATTACATGACTTATCCTGTACTGATCCTGAGTTACATTCTGTATCATGCTCCAGAGCTGCACTCACTATTCTGCTGGAGGAGTCATGGTGTATATACATTACATTGCTTATTGTATTATCAAATGATATTGGGATAATTAAGTGCCCCTCTAAGCAGTTAGTGGGCTGTCTGTCACAATTTTATTGACTGTTTTCAATAACAAGAAGCAAAACTGTGTCTTGCAGTTTTAAAAAAAAAAAATAAATAGAAAAACCGAAAACTTTATAATATATTTATCAACTGAATACGTATTCTGCCCCCTTTTTCTGGGCCTTCGCCAGCACCATGTGTTTACCACGCCGCAGTGAAATTGTATTCATAGTGATATGTTATATGACTGAGTCGCCCAATTGCTGCTGCAGGATGGCACAATGGACCATACAATTTTATCCATCCATATTTTACTTTTATAAATGTCTGGATCGTGTGTAACCCCATTAATGTGGGATTAAGAAAACACTTTAAGGTTTGTTTTGAAAGTGACTACGTTGCGACCATTCTCACTGTTTGGCTGATTGCAAAAATGAGCACTGAGATCGGTGAAATATTGAGATTTGGCATCACATGGGGGTATTTAATGTGTCATATCTTCTGTCCGGGAGGCAGAGGTCACATCTGTAGGTTCCTGGACACATGTGTCTAACATCATGCACACTGACCTTTCCTTTACAAGGATCACCTCTTTCTGGGGTCTGATTGCCGGGGTCTTTTTCCTGCTAATGAATTGTACTTAATTTATATTAACTAGGTAGGAACCAAAGTGAAATAAGTAATTGCCAGTCTCGTCTCGTCTCGTCATCGGGGTCCGGAAGAAAGTACTCGCTCATACAAAGCTTAATGACACTTTTTTTATTTTTTGCTCTTGACCCCTTTAACAGTAAACCTATAAATTAATTTCTGGGGTCAGACACGCTCTATATGTGTCCTCTTTCTGTCCAGACTGCAATTTTTTAACAGTGATTCTCTATTTCTCCTAACAAATTTCTGTCCAAATAAATTATTTTAATGTTCTAAATGTGTTGAAAGGGCTTATACACCCCCCCCCCACCCACCCCAAAAAAATAAAATAAAAAATTGTATGGTATACTATAATCCATTTACCACTGGTGTCCTCCCCTCAAATTATTATTTTTTCTGCCTTTTCTGGTCACCCCCGATTCCTCCTTTTCGACATTGTCTACTTGCACCACGTCTTAAAACTGGACAGTTCTTATGAATCCTTTGTTTTGTGTTCTCTCCCGATCTTCGAGAATAACCGCTACCTGTATTGCTACCAAGTTCCCTTCTACTGTACTCCAGTCTGTTCCACTTACCCTGTAGTTTAAAGATTCTCCTAGACCCCATCTAATAGCTCCGTTTTATTGAAGAGGAGGTTTATTTACAGGTCCTGTGGCGCTACATACAGGGGGTAATTTTCCTGATCCGGATTAGTCACAGGATCTGTGAAGTGCTATTCAGTGGGAGTAGAGGAGGACTAATCACATCATCTGTGACGTCTCGTACTTTGGAGGCAGATGGAACGTGTGATTAGAGTATGAAACTTCACATGGCATGGACGTAAATGGCCGGAGTGTAATCACGTGAACCTGTTCTCCTAGTGGCTTTTCTGGGACTTTCTGCAACGAACACTATATTAGTAAGTTGCTTATGTGGACTATTTTGTCTCCATGGTAACAGACAACAAACAATCTCTGTGTAGTCTGATCCTGCAGTCAAACTTCTTTCCATTTGTCCCCTACTATTGTACATTTGGTAGGTTAGTAAGTTGGTAAGTAGAAGACCGATAGAAAGGAGTATTACTGCAGGATCAGACTACACTGGGTTTGTCTGTAACCATGGAGATGCATAGTCTGCAAAGGAACTGTAGACACAAAACATTTTCTTTCTTTAAGACCTATTTTTTATTTTAGAAATTTGGTTGTGAAGGTGGACATAGATTTTATTTCTTCTATGCAGGGAATTTGGAACTCTGTATCAGAAAAAGTGAGCTCAAACTACCGTAAAGATATATTATAAGATTAATCGGGATAGAATGGTGACCTAGAAAACAACGTGGTAATAAAAGGTGGCGATCCACTTAAAAACTCCCCAAGACTACAACAAAATGGAAGACCAATGGCAGTGCTTTCAGAATATTGTTCATCTGAAACTGGATCGGACCAAATCATTTAACCCCTGTGTTTGCCCCCATTTCTTTTAAAAAAAAAAAAAACATATCGAGTTCTGATTTTGTTCTTTTCGTTTTATGATGACGCAAATATTGCAATTAAAATGAGCTGAAAACAAATGATTACATTTCCTATGTTCTTTGGAAATCCTTGGCTTTCTTTTAGCTTATGTTCTTCAAGCTTAATTTTTATCTCGCGGGCCACAGATGTCATCTGTATGACCCGTAATCTGGAGATATGGAGAATTTGTTTTCTGTCTATGGACATTTCTCTTTTACTGAATTTCATTTAACATTTAGGACTACAAAGGCTGGATATAACCCTAGTATCCCTCTATCCCCATCAATTGTTGTTTCTCTGTATTTATCATTGCACATTTGCTATTGATCACCAGGTGGAAATAAATATTCACCTCCCAAACCTGTGAAATTTTCAAGAAAATCTGAAGTATCCTTCCACAATCTATTCTGGCTCCCTAGCCTTTGCTATATGCAACAGTCCAGACAATCGAGCCTTAGAACGTGCCTCAATCCATCACCAGATCTGCCTCTATGCAGACACTATTTTCCCTTTTGACCTTTTTTCCTATCCCTTGGGAGGTCCTGTCCAGCTTCAGGATGCCTTGAGCCTCATTATTAATAACGCCTAATATTTCTTAACCTTCCATACTGATTAAAGAAATAAAACCCAGCCTCAAATCCTTAGTCTGGAAAACAAGAAAACTATTGGGGTTGTCTCATGAAGACAACCCCTTTTGATCGCTGCGGGACCAACTTCACTACCCTCCCAGCAATCAGCTGTTATCACCGAGCGTAGTCACGGCCAGCCACACATCTCCAAATGTAGTAAATGTAGCGTTACACGCCGTCATAGCCGTCCATGTAGCTCTCTTTTCTGGCACTTAGAGGGGAGACCCACCTTTATGACCTCCATATGCCCTAAAAGCGGACATTATATTCGTTTATTACAATCTCGGGACAGCGCTTCAGTATATGTTGGAGCTAAATAGGCAAAAAGATTAATGAAAATCCCTTATATAGTGCCCACATATTCCATGTGTCTCCATCTTGCCCTAAAAAATGTTGACGGGCGTGGAGAGCGAAAGGAAGAACGAGCGAGCAGCAAGTGTTTTTATGTACGTCCTCGGTGACCACAAATTAGTTTTCCTTAGCCTCCAACATGGCTGCAGTAGTAGCATTTTCCTGTACTGGGTTACGGTAAGATAAGCTGATGTAGAGACCACACTGCTGCTCTGACAAGGTCAATGTATTTTCATATAGAGAATTATAGCTAATTTAGATATTCCTTGCGGTTGATGAATGATCTGCCGTTTTAGTCGGAAAATATATTCCTTTATGTGCAAGTTAAATCACCTTTAGACGTCAGATCCCCCTCATTTGCCTAGTAAAATCATAAAGTTCCGTCTGTTCCATTAATATAAATGTATTTCGCTGGCAGATATACATACAGCAACATGGAACACTAATGTAAATACGTCCTTTATAGAACTCTCAGGGTAAGCAAAGTGGCAAAAAGTCTATTGTAAAGGCCAGTAAAATATTGCTGTGTACATAAGGCATTCGGGGACCTCTTGCAAAGCAATAAATCCTCGGTCCCATGGCTCCGCACTTGGAGAAGGTCTGTTCTTCATCCCATCGAGACTTCTTTAATTGCAGGGGATTAACTCAGGTGGTGCAATTCCAGAATAGAAGCAAAGCAGCATGGGAAAAGTCTAAGCTTCTTTTTGTGTTCTGAGGCCATTTTCTTCTAAGAAACTTTCAATTAGGCGAAACATTTTAATGTAGGGAACTGGTTAGTGTTACTATCCATGAGAGATCTTTATCAGGATGGCACTCAATCCAAATTCTTGAGAACTCAAGTTATTTACAACCCTGTCTAATCACAATCTGGGATCTCCGTTGGAGAAACATGAATGGTTTCTTTAAGGGACCAAGTCTTGCGTTGTGCCTTTGCTCCTCCAAGCGAGACCACTTTTCATACCTTCTCCCATTGTAGTAAATTGTCCTGGTCCTAGATGTGGCAGTGTTTCTCATCTTACTGCTGCCCTGTTGCTCCCCATTAGTGGTCGTCTTTGATGTCTTCCTGTATCTCCACTTTACGACTTCTCCATATCAATGATTGGAGGGATTGAGGTTAATGCCTTTATTATGCCGGACATTTCCTGCAGGTGTTAACACAATTAATTCCGTGTTTTCTCTCCTCTCAAGATAAGAATACGTTACTAATCTTGGTTTAATTGGCCTCTTTCGACAGTGATGGAAATATTTGACACAACATCCGGTCCGTTTCAAGGATTGCTTCAGAGGTTTGCAGTAAGGGAGAGATCCTGGCAGCTGTGATCGGGTGCTACTCAGTGAAAGTCGACGCTACCTTTATATGATATATCAGAAAATTATTTTAGGTAGAGTTCGCCTTTATTGAAAAGCTTGCCAAACTAGAGATTTTTCATGGCCAAATAGGCCGTTTTAGACCATTTTCGGACGACTGGTGCGTCTTTTCGCGGCACAAATCGCTGGGAAAGTTGATCTGCAATGTTGGACTTTTTCGGTCATTATCGGGGGCAGCTATTGCTGCCGACTCCACTTTCGGCTCGGTTTGTGCATATTTATTTCATTGGGGAGAGGGGAATAAGCTGCTGCCGGACGCATTTTGGCTTCTCTCTCTCAGTATCAATGGATCCAACGTGCCCAATCCCTTTTCGCACGACATTATCCATCGGGGAGAGTCAGAAGAAGCCCGTGTGTATGTCCAGCAATGGTTTCAGTTTATGTGGCTACACAAAAGTTCAGAAGGTCTGTTATCAATTTCTGACACCTTATTGACCACGCAAAGACACCTACAGACGGCAGACATCATGTCTATGGTACATGGGAAGGTATATCGTCTCATAGGTTTGCACTGCAGCTTTCATGCATTGGGTCTTGGATTTGAATCCGATCCTAAACAGCATCTGCATGGAATAATCTCGTTCTCCCACTTGGGTTTTCTCATGGGTACTGCCGTTTCTTCTATAAACTTCGATTATAGTGTCTTCATATGAAATTCGAGCTAGTCCTGGGTTTCTTAGTTCCGCCGGTGCAAACAACTTGAGACCATGTTTGTGAGAGTATTACTATTAAAGCATAGAACTAATACAGCAATTAAAATAACATGGTAGGGGGGGGGGCTTTTATATCTACCGTATATGTTGTGGAGATGGACCACGGATTCACCGCTACCTCCCCATGGTTGGCCGGGTGATCTGCAACTTTTTTTTTGGACCAGGGGCTGCATGGCACATTATTACATTTGTAAACATAACTACAGACCAGCTTCTTTAGGGGAGGCCGAGACCTCTGACCTTTATACTTTGCTGGAGTAAGCTACTTATCATACTGTTAGCGCAGACTAGCTTTGTGTACCTGTGCCGCCTCATCTTCCTACCGCCGCACGCACTTCAAACAGGGATAGGCTGTGCAACATTACACCACCCACCAGGCCAGGTAATTGGCAGGCGCAGGGATAGAGGACCACCACTTGCACTGAAGAGCATGTCATTGGTGGGAGGGGCTAATCTTGCGGGGCGGCTTTCAGCAGTGTCACTGTCTGGAGTCGCGGGGGCCCCAACCAGTGGTATTGTGTGCTGCATGCAGTTATGGAGTTCTGCTTCTTTGCTTTATACATATAGCTCTTCGACTTTTGGATCTCCTGTAAGCAGAGGCACGGTTCCTGATGGTTGATGAGCTGCTGCGTAAATGCGCATACAGGGCATTGAACATTGATTGCTTCATAGTTTTTACTCCAATTCTTCAAGATATAATAGATTTGACACTGTTTAGAGCCTCCATTATGCTCTTTGGCAGCACAATACAGACACACGAGAACATCTGCACCGAGGAATACGGCTGGGAACCCGTGAAAGAATTGATCTTAAGTACGCAATACAGAGCACTTTGGCACCCTGAAGATCTGCAGGTTTAAGCTGCTACTTGTGGCGTGACGCAGGTTTTACTCTTATTGTTCTTTTTCCAAGTTGTTTTCCCGGCCAGAATCATGAATGGTGGAAGGACATGGACTACTTTGCATCAGATTCATGAATGCCGATATCTCATACCACATCTTATCTCTTTTATTAAGGAGGTTATATGATTTTTTACACGATACAACCAAGAAGGATGAGTGAACTGATATTTGACTGAATGGTAAGACCTCTAAAACGAATTGGTCACTTTTCAGTTTTGGTTTTATGAAAATTAAATCTGACCGATCACCTCTCCTGACATGCCTGTTTCCGTAAATAATTGTGTTCCACATAAAATACAGATTCTGGGGCATCTTTTCTTAAAGCTCTACGATGTATTGTTCCTCTGTTATTCCTCCTAGAACTTTATGCATAAATTGACAACTGGGTGTTGCTAGTTGGGGGTGTGTCCCTACACAGACTGACAATGTCCAATCAGTGCTGGCAGCGTGAGACCGTGTAGGGACACACCCCTTTTGACAATGGAAACACTCTGTTGTCATTTTATTTAAACATTCTAGGAGGGATAACTGAGGAATGACACATCATAGGGTTTTTAAGAAAAAATGATCCGAAATTGTTTCATAGGGAATACGATTATTTACTCAAACAGACACGTCAGGAGAGGAGACCGGTCCTCTTTAAGTTTTACAAGCGTATAGTCAAATGTTAATCTTTCAAATCTACTTTGTTTCAATTCCTCACCATTTTTAAGATCTCGATTTGCTGACCTTGAATGGAAACATTCTGGTTTACATCCGGAGACTGAAAAATGTACAGACTTGTTTCTAGTGCGTTAACTGCTCACAGCTAAGCATTGGCTACCATTTACCTAGAATAGATACTGATATAGATGATTAGCTGGATTGGATACAATTGTAGCAAACCCTCAGCTGTAAAAAGTATTAGGTCCGTACTGGTTTTCTAAATTGAAACAAGAATGTTTCCATTCACTGACAGCAAGCAGACATCTTGGAAATAGAGGGGAATAGAAACACAAAATATATCAGATAGTTGCATACATTTTTTGTTTCGCTTGATTTTCCAAAAAGAAATACACCCATCCCATATACAAGGTTGCTTTACTTTTTATCATGAAATGATTAAAGGGATTCTTCCCAGAAACTGCACCGTTCTTGTTTCTTGGCTATGTCTGTTATTCAACGTAATAAGATTGAGCTGCAATACCAGACACCGTCTATTGACGAGAGTGGCGCTGTTCCTGGAAAGATAAGGTGGGGATTTTTAAACAAACATCCCTTTGCAAAAAAATCTGGACAACTTCTTTTACGTTAAAGGGTTGCTGAGTTTTCCATTGTAAATTCTTAAGGTACCCATATACATTAAATTAAAGTGAACCGGCTGGCTATTCAATGTGTACGGGGGTCTCCCGACCCTGCCATGACAGCAGATGTTAATGGAAGGATCGGTCAAGTTGGACTTCAAATGCCCGATCCATTATATCCGCGGGAATCTTGCTGCGTCTTATTTCCCTTCTCCCCATTAGGCTGAGTTCACACAGAGATTTTTTGCAGGCAGAAAATTCTGCCTCAAAATTCCGTTTGGAATTTTGAGGCAGATTTTCATCTGCCTGCACGCCGTTTACCACGTTTTTCGCTCGCGCCCATTGAGTGCCACGGGTAAAAACGCCTCCCATTGATGTCAATGGGAGGTCAGAGGCGTAAATGCCCGAACATAGGGCATGTCGCTTCTTTTTACCGCTCGCGGTAAAAAAAACGCATCCGCCTCCCATTGAAATCAATGGGAGGCATTTTCGGACGTTTTTTGGCACGTTTTCCGACACGGTTTCCGCGTCAAAAACCATGTAAAAAAACTCAGTGTGAACAGGGCCTTAAAAGCATACGCTGTGCGTGTATATGAGGGAGTCGGGATGATTAACGTTCGGCCTAAAGAGCATTCGGCCAACTACTAACCAAAGTGTATGGGTAAATTTATTGCTTCTAAAGCCACAAACCTAATATGACAACACTGGATCTCTACATAGTTTCCCCCATATTATGAGGCTGGCTCCACACGGGTCAAATTTGCTGCGGATAATTCTGCAGCATATCCGACCAAGAAGCAGACCGATATTCTCAGTGGCAAATCCTCTTCCAAATCTTGTGGATTTCCTTATTGCGGAAAAAAGTAAACTGTACACTCACTTTTCCGATACCGTAGCGCTCCTGCGGTGAAACTTCCCTAGTTCCCCACAGGAACCTGTTCTCCCGACTCCAGCGATGACGGGTAGGACTTGAGGCCTCTGCAGCCTGTGATTGGTCATTTCTGGAGGCCAATGAACAGAAAACCTGCAGCATTTGTGTCCTATGTGGCTAGAATATCTAAAAAAATAAAAACTAACGTGTACTCCATAAGGGTATGTTCACACGGCTTACGTAAACGGCCGAAAAATCGGAAGCAGAACGCCTCCAAACATCTGCACGTTGATTTCAATGGGAAAACGGCGTTCTGTTCTGACGGGCCGTTTTTTTCCGCGAAAAAAAAATGCATGTCACTTATTGAGCCGTTTTTGGTTCCAGTTTTCATTGACTATAAAAAAAAGCAGATCCAAAAACGGCCGTAAAAAAACGCAGCGAAAAACACCGGTTGCTAAAAAAACGTCTGAAAATCAGGAGCAGGTTTCTCTTGAATACAGCTCCGTATTTTCAGACGGTTTTGGTTAAGCGTGTGATCATACCCTAATAGTGGCGTGATAAAAGTACAACTTGTCCCGCTAAAAGCAGAGCCTCGCACAGCCATGTTATAATGGTCATAATTTGGACAAAACTGGCCAAGTCCTGAAGAGATTAAAGCAGTGGTCTCCAATCCGTGACTCTCCAGTCTTTGTGAAACTACAACTCCCAGCAGACTGGAAATCGTCGCTCTAAAGTAACGTATAGTATATTAGTCTATGTGATGATCTCTCCACCATCTGTGAGGAATACTGGAAATGTATTGGCTCGTAGTTGGTTGTCCATCTGAAGACATCACGTGGCCGGTCCCTGGTGGGCGATTGTGGTGCACGGTTCATCTAGATAATTCACCCCATCCAGAATAAAGTGAATTTGAGTAGTTTGACTCCAGGAAAAGAGAAACACGTTGATGACATTTACAATCCATTTTCTTCTTTTTCTCTGGCGCAGCCTTTGTTTTGATATGAGGTTCTCGAAGACGTCTTAGATCTTCAAATGAAAGAAACATTAAGAAGTAATCAGTATAGATGCCCGCTGTGTTCCATTTTGGTTTTTATCATTGTGCTTGTTGTAAAGATGCCCAAGGGAACAATGTTTTCTATAGACAATTACTTGGTTTGTACTCCAACAAAGGCCTCGTGGACACAAGAACTTATTACGGCTCTGGACAGATATAGTAAGCCACCCGTAGAAGCCTATGGTGCCTGCCTAAGCCTCGTATTACATACCGAGTCATATGGAGGTTTCTTTATACAGAATTCAACGTAAAAAAAATCGTGGCACGTCCCCTAAGAGTATAGGTAGGAATATCTCCGTAATATGGAGCTCTATATTGTGGCACTCGGTGTATCTACATCTCCGTATTATGGGACCATAGAGATTCCATGTTCTCGGCCCCCTGATGGGGTGGGATTCAAGGAATACCATGGGAGAATCCCTGTGTCGTGCCCCACTCCCTTAGGCCTTGCACTAGACATAACACAGTATCAGTTTTGCCAGAGTGTTATTCTAAGAATGACAGACTGTTCTATCTGTGGAGGTCCAATCTTTGGGATGTCCACGAATTCCATGTATGGAGCTCCTGTATACCCTGTTTGCACTGGAGAGAAGGCTGTGCGTGGGGTAAAAAAATCTGCAGTACATTTTTCAGAAATTTATAGTAGACTGATTTATTTCTGTTCCGCAGATTAGTTCTCAGCAGTCATGTCATTCTCATCACAGGCAGGATTACACTGACAGGTAACACCTATATATAGATAACACAGGATCCACCATTCATAATAGACTGACCCTTAGGCCCTGTTCGCACTTTTATACACACCGTTTTTTGTAGGCAGAAAATTCTGCCTCAAAATTTAGTCTGGAATATTGAGGCAGATTTTGATGTGCCTGCACGCCGTTTGCCGCATTTTTCGCAGTGTTTTTAGCCCGCGGCCATTGAGCGCCGCTGGCAAAAACAGAGCGAAAAAATGCTTTCTCTGCCTCCCATTGATGTCAATGTGAGGTCAGAGACATAAACGCCCGAACATAGGGCATGTCGTTTTTTTTCCCCATGAGCCGGTTTTTATCTATCTCTGGAAAAACCGCCTTTTTGGAAGTTTTTGAATGTGTAAAAAAAAAAAAACGTGTTAACAGGGCCTTACTGTTCTGTAGAGATTAAGGCTTTGTTCACGTCTGTGTCGGGACGCCGTTCTTGGGTTCCATCTGAGCTTTCCGTCAGGGGAACCCAACAACGGATTCCAAACGGAAACCTGATGGATCCAGTGCAAATGGTTTCTGTTTGTGACTGTCGTTTAAGAGATCCGTTGTTTTGACGGAATGAATAGCGAAGTCGACTAAGGTATTCATTCCATCACAACTACGAAACCCTTAAACAACGGTGACAAACGGAAACCATTTGCATCGGATCCATCATCATTGAAATCAATGGTGATGCAAACGGAAACCTATGGTTTCCGTTTGTTTCAGTTTGGATTCCATTCTTGGGTTCCCCTGACAGAAAGCTTCGACAGAACGTAGTCAAGACGCAGATGTGAACAAAGCCTTAATCTCTACAGAACAGTAAGGCGGGATTCACACGACCGGGTCGTTCCCGAGCCCGAGTGTCGGCCGGTAAAATCGGCCATTTTGCCCGGCCGGTTTGCATAAAGTTATGCATCTGGGCCGGGCAGATCCGGACAGTGACATCAGCGGCAGCTCCTGAAGGGGAATCCCCATGTGTTCGGGGATTCCGCTTCAGGAGTTTCCCCTGATGTCACTGCCCAGATATGGACAGAGACATCAAGCGCTCTGTCCAGGAGCGGAATCCCCGAAAACATGGGGATTCCGCTCCTTCAAGGAGCTAAAGTGCGGCTAGCACATAGCAGAGCGGGGAGATACCTCCCCGCTCTGCTATAGTGGCGCCGCTACAGTAGTAGCGGCCGCAGCAGCTGCTGCTACTACTACTACTAGCGGCGCCATCGAAGGTGTCGCCGAGCCAGGGTGCTTTTAACAAGCAGGGGAAGGGAGCCAGCGCAGCGCTCCCTTCCACCTGCTGTACACCCCGGCCCTGCAACACAGTGTACAGCGATGCCATTCGTCAGAATGGCATCAACTCCTCCTCCTCACATGCACTCTGCGCTGTGAGGAGGAGGAGATAGAGCGCAAGCACCGGGAAACCCGGCCATCACTCGGAACACATTCCGGTGATGGCCGTGTAATACCCGGCCCCATAGACTTCTATGGGAGCCGGGCGGCCGGGTGCCCGGGCAAAGATAGAGCATGTCCTATTTTTTGACGGACGGATTTTCCGGCCGTCAAAAAATCGGTCGTGTGAATAGCCCCATTAGGGGTCTATCATTCCTAATGCAGCCGGGTGCCGGCCGATTTATGAACGGCCGGCACCCGGCCGGGAAACCCTGCCGTGTGAATGAGGCCTAAGGGTCCGTCAATTATGAATGGTGGACCCTTCCTGTTCCGTAGAGATCACTTCTCAGCAGTAATCACATTATCATCACAGGCAGGATTACACTGACAGGTAACACCTATATATAGATAACACAGGATCCACCATTCATAATAGACTGACCCTTCCTGTTCTGTAGAGATCTCTTCTCAGCATTATCTCATTATCACAGGCAGGATTACACTGACCGGTAACAACTCCATGTAGATAACTCCGGATCCACTATGCATAATACTGATCCTTCCTGTTCTTATTAATTCTGAGCAGTCCTTTTATTATTATCACAGGCAGGATTACACTGACAGGTAACACATAGATAACACACTATGGAGAGACCTAGATCTGCATAAGAGCTGTATACAAAAAAATATAGATTTGATCTATTTAAGCTCTTATAATTTACCTTGCCAACGTCTTTAGACATGGGTTCCACAGGAAGCTCTGTAGTATTTTTAGGGTTCTGTGTGTTACAGTAGTGTATGAATCACTGATTTATAGAATTGCACTGCTCTACTTTCTCATGTAATTGAGGGAGAATGGGGACTGTGAATTCCCAGAGTGTTAGAGACTGGTCGTGTTCCTTGCCTCTGTATCCTCATATTATGGCAAAATAAAATGTTACCATTTCCTACTACGTTACTAATGCACATTACTACTGCAGCGAGTGCCTAGCTGGTGCCTTACATTGTGTAATATACATTGAGGTGGAATATTTTAGTGCGACGTCTGGGCACATGGATTGCTGCAGTGGTGCTGTGGCAATTTTTGTAGTGACCGTGGTCGCAATTCACCGACGTCATCTTGTGCATTTCAGTTTTGTCGATTTTTTTATATTTTTTTCCTTCCCGGGTTTATCTGTAGCTCCGTCCTTAGGACACAGATACATTTGAATCCAATGGTAGAGCAGGGAGCCGTAAGGTCCCTACTCTACCATGCACTATGTATCGCCATACGCTCATGGCTCGGCGCAGACCGCCGCGAGGCAGTGATGTCATCACGCCTGTCTACACCGAGCCACACAGACCGGAGGAGCAGAGGGATGTCCTCTACTCGTCATTGGAATGGGGTTAGCTGAGTATGTATTTTATTAGGCAATATGAGGGCAGCTGTGGGGGCATTATACAGCCTTGGGGGCAGCTATGGGGGTATCATACTGTGTGGAGTGCAGTTATGGTGGCATTATGGTGTGGAGGGCAGTCATGGGGGTATTATACTGTGAGGGCGGCAGTTATGTGGTGCAATATACTGTGTGAAGGGAAGCTATAGGGGCATTTGACTGTGTGGAGGGCAGTTATGGTGGCATTATACTGTGCAGGGTAGTCATGGGGGTATTATACTGTGAGGGCGGCAGTTATGTGGTGCAATATACTGTGTGAAGGGAAGCTATAGGGGCATTTGACTGTGTGGAGGGCAGTTATGGTGTTCAATATACTGTGTGGAGGGCAGCTATAGGTGCATTATACTGCGTGGGGACAGCACTGGGGGGCTTTATACTGTGTGGAGGGCAGTTATGGGGGCATTATACTGTGTGGAGGGCAGTTATGGTGTTCAATATACTGTGTGGAGGGCAGCTATAGGTGCATTATACTGCGTGGGGACAGCACTGGGGGGGCTTTATACTGTGTGGAGGGCAGTTATGGGGGCATTATACTGTGTGGAGGGCAGTTATGGGGGCATTATACTGGGTGGGGGCAGCTTTGGGGGCATGATACTGGGTGGGGCACAGCTATGGGGGCATTATACTGGGTGGAGGGCACTGTCAGGGGGTATATTATATAAAGTAGTTTACAGCAGGGGATAAATATTAATTCAATGGTGTAGCATGGAAATTTCGGGCGTAGTATGTAAAAAGAGGTGATGCAAAAATAATCGTTCGATAAGCGTAATCGAGGTTACATGTTTGATTAATTGTGATTCTTATTTAGGTCCTAATCGCCCAGCCCTACTGTGAATACACCCATAGACCAAGAACAGCTGAAAGTGATGCCCTACAAGTTGCAGTTGACTTTTTCAGCCGTTTCCCTGTTGTAGCCTCTTCAATAAAATGTATACAGTCTATATTCCTAAATCTTCTAAATGGGTGGGCCGATTAATGTTCTCCCGGCAGCCCTGACGGAGGATCTTGTATACGTTTTACACGCCTCGTAGGTTTCCTGAGCACCGCAGCTCAACAGGACGCCATGTTATTTCCCACAGAGCTAGCCAGCCTTAATATATAGGTTTGAAACTGATTATTTTTTTTTGGATTGTTGGATTCTTCCCAGCTCCCTCAATTACTCTTCTTCCAGGCCGTCCCGCAGGAATATTTCATTCATTCTAGTGTGTTTTAAGTGACCGGAAATCACTCTCCGAGCAGTCGTAAAAATGTTTAATATGTTGAGCAGATGTGAACTATATATTGCTGCATTATCTGCTGGATTCTCCTTGTTCTGCCGGAGCAGTCATTTTTGTATTGATAGTCATAGTAGGATGAAGAGTATCTGAGGCTACAGGACACTTTAATAATATAGTACCCCGCCAAAACCTGAGGGCTCCTGCATCCACTTTGGACTTCCAGAACTTTGCTTGTGAGCTGTTACATTTACGTCATTTGCACAAGGGCCTGTTCTCCAGTACAGAAAAGTAGACGACCGATCTCTTGCATCTCTTATGCCATGGTAAGGCTCTGTTCACATCTGCGTTCTGTTTTCCGTGTGCATGTGGCCTAAGAGTGACCCCCACTCTGTTTTACCCGGCACATCCACGTATCACCACTGCAGGGAAAATGTATAGCCAAACTCGGCTACTAGCTAATCGGTGCCCCGCCTCTTCTTAAAAGGGATAGTCTTCATGAGGCAACGTTTTTGAGCCCCCCTGATCATGTAGCGGAATCGCTGCAGATTTTCCTTCTGGATTTAGTAGCACAGGGCATGAGATTTTGAAATAATCCACACGCTGCTGAAAATTTGTACAGAAATTGACTTTTTAATCCAAAGCACGAAAATTTATGCTGCGGAATGGTTACATCTTTGTTGCAGACTTCCCCCATTGAGTTCTATCGGGAAGTGAAATTCTGCAACAAATAACAAGTCTTGCAATTTTTGCTGCGGAAAAGCTGCAAATTTGCAGCAAAAATCTCAAGTGCGACGTTCTTTAAAATAAAACAAAAACTATACTCCCTTCTCCTGGCATTCCCAATGCGATGCTTCTCTCCTCCGTCTGCTCTCAGTCCTGCCGGCCTCCTGTGATGACATTTCATCCCATGCAACCGCTGCAGCCAATCACAGGCCCCAATGGTCACATGGGATATATTGCCATTCTGTGAGGAGCAAATGTCGCAATTATAGACCAGAGAGAGGAAAGTATTTGTTTTTTTTGTTTGTTTTTTTTCTCACCACATCAGGTGGCAAATCTAGCCAAAAGGTCACACCAAATCAATCATGATTTGGCGTGGATTTTCACTCAGAATTCATTCAATATCTGGATCAGATTGGCTATGGGCAATCCTGTAAATCTACAGCGGGAATTCAGGTTAATAGAAGGGGTCTTAAGCAAGCACCCCGCCTTCTAAGATGTCCATGTGCCCTATTAAGGCATATGGACATGGACAAAGGTTGTCCTAGTGGCACACCCATGGAAAGCTGCCCTGTTAGTTTGCTGTACTAAATTTTTTTGGGTTAACCCATTGTATCCACCTGGAGACCCCACATTCGGTTCAAGAGTTCATTTCACCCACAGTGAGCAGGGATTTAAAAGGATAAACTGGAGAATAACCTGAATGTTTTCTGCGCAAAACTTTAGATCAATAGGCTCCGCACCTTCTGCTCTATAAAATGCTGCCTTCAGATAGGACAGTGTGCTCGTCGTCATAGGTTCCTTTTAAAGGTGTTGTCCTTGCTTTAAAAAAAATTACTAACAGCAGGAAAGTTACCGTTGCAATCTTGCGCCAATTCTACGGTGGTTCCCACGGGTCTTTGTTGATATCCCTGCAGTGATGACGTGTTGTTCATACATGAGACCGCTGCAGCCAACCTGTGATTTGCAGGACAAGTTAAAAAAGACCAGCTGGGACCACCTGAGTGCCAGGCGATTGAGCAAGTACTTAAAAATTGAAATTGGTCAAACTTTTGTTCTGTGCTGATTTTGTTAATAAAGGGTTTATCTTGTGTGGCGCTTGCAGCATATCGTTTACATATTGAGCACAATAATAACACAGTATGCAGTAAGCTCCTCAGCTCCCCCTAGTGGCGGCTGCATGAAGCCAGAATATTATCATGGAACTCTGTCTATGCAGGGTATTTCGAGCTCTGTATCAGAAAAATATACCCTGACTGCTATAAAGATATATTATAAAATGAATCCGTGCAGAATATTGGACCTAAAAATGACACGATGATAAAAGGTGGAGATTAATGATAGGACCTCCGCTTATAATAGCACCAACATATTCCGCAGCACTGTACAAACATGGCAGTACCTATTTAGTCTACAATCTAACTTGTCTATTACAGACATACTGTTACGATAAAGTGAGCATTTCTTTATATAGCGAGTGTGCATGCTGGTATGTCAGGAGTGTGTATTGGTGCATAAATGTAGTGAGTGTGCATGTCACGATTCCGGGGTACGTGGACCCACTAGGCCGCTATGCCGTAGCGCAATGGCAGCTTGCCCAACAACAGTCAATGGAAAGTCTTAGCACAAGAGTACCTGTGTGAGAGTACAGACAGACACGAGATGCAGCAGATGCTTTGACACAGATGATTCGTGTCAGATGACATTTAGCGTGGCAGATGACACTGGACGTGGCAGATGGAACAACATTGACTCCAACAATAGACTTCAGCTCAGGAACAAACACAGTTACAGGATACGGGAAGCAGGATATGGGAACACTGGGGTCAGGATACAACTAAGGGACCATTTGCTTAAACTAACATGGGAAGACCACAACAACAATGCTCAGGCAAGGAGGAAGAGGGCAGAGTCCTTTTTATACAGCAGGGAGAGTAGGGATTAGATAGGGAGCTTTTTGTAGGCGCGCACGCTGGCCCTACTTTGTGAGGGAGCACGGGCCGAGAATGCAAGCGGCTGTCCGTCGGTGGCCGGCCGTGCCTGCAATCACGGCCCGTGATTACGGGCACGGCCGTGTGCATGGAGCCTAAGCCACTTGGCAAATGAGGTTTAATGTAGATAAATGTAAAGTTATGCACCTGGGTACCAACAACCTGCATGCATTATATGTCCTAGGGGGAGCTACACTGGGGGAGTCACTTGTTGAGAAGGATCTGGGTGTACTTGTGAATCATAAACTCAATAACAGCATGCAGTGTCAATCAGTGGCTTCTAAGGCCAGCAAGATATTGTCGTGTATTAAAAGAGGCATGGACTCGCGGGACAGGGATGTAATATTACCATTTTACAAAGCATTAGTGAGGCCTCATCTAGAATATGCAGTTCAGTTCTGGGCTCCAGTTTATAGAAAGGATGCCCTGGAGTTGGAAAAAATACAAAGAAGAGCAACGAAGCTAATAAGGGGCATGGAGAATCTAAGTTATGAGGAAAGATTAAAAGAATTAAACCAATTTAGCCGACTAAGGGGGGACATGATTAACTTATATAAATATATTAATGGCACATACAAAAAATATGGTGAAATCCTGTTCCATGTAAAACCCCCTCAAAAAACAAGGGGGCACTCCCTCCGTCTGGAGAAAAAAAGGTTCAACCTGGAGAGGCGACAAGTCTTCTTTACTGTGAGAACGGTGAATTTATGGAATAGTCACCGCAGGAGCCGTCACAGCAGGGACAGTAGATGGCTTTAAAAAAGGGTTAGATAATTTCCTAGAACGAAAAAATATTAGCTCCTATGTATAGAAATTTTTCCCTTCCCATTTCCCATCCCTTTGTTGAACTTGATGGACATACAGTTCGGTCCAGAAATATTTGGACAGTGACACAATCTTCATGATTTGGGTTTTGCTGCCACCACATTGGTTTGAAAAGAAACAACTGAGATGTAATTGAAGTGTAGACTTTCAGGTTTAATTCAAGGGGTTGAACAAAAATATCCTGTGAAACGTTTAGGAATTAACCATTTTTCTACACAGCCTCCTCATTTCAGGGGCTCAAAAGTAATTGGACAAATGAACATTACCATAAATATAATGTTTTTTTTTAATACTTTGTAGAGAATCCTTTGCAGGCAATGACTGCCTGAAGTCTGGACCCCATGGACATCACCACACGCTGGGTTTCCTCCTTTGTGATGCTTTGCCCGGCCTTTACTGCAGCGTCTTCAGTTGTTACTTGTTTGTGGGTCTTTCTGCCTTAAGTTTTGTCTTAAGCAAATGAAATGCATGATCGATCGGGTTGAGATCTGGTGATTGACTTGGCCATTGCAGAATATTTCACTTCTTTGCCTTATAAACTCCTGGGTTGCTTTCGCAGTATGTTTTGGGTCATTGTCCATCTGTACTGTGAAGCGACGTCCAATCACCCTTGCTGCATTTGGTTGAATCTGAGCAGAAAGTAAATCCCTGAACACTTCAGAATTAATCCTGCTGCTTCTGTCTTCAGTCACATCATTAATAAACACTAGTGCCCCAGTGTCTTTGGCAGCCATGCATGCCCATGCCATCACACTGCCTCCACCATGCCATCACCTTGTCTCCACCATGTTTTACAGAGGATGTGGTGTGGTTTGGATCATGAGCCGTTCCAAGCCTTCTCCATACTTTCTTCCTCCCATCATTCTGGTACAGGTTGATCTTAGTTTCATGCTGTTGCAGAACTGGGCGGCTTCTTTACATGTTGTTTGGCAAAGTCTAATCTGGCTTTTCTGTTTTTGAGGCTGTTTAATGGTTTGCACCTTGTGGTGAACCCCTGTATTTGCTCTCATGAAGTCTTCTCTTTATGGTAGACCTAGGTACTGATACACCTACTTCCAGGAGAGTGTTCTTCACTTGGGTAGATGTTGTGATGGGGTTTTTCTTCACGACGGAAAGGATTCTGCGATCATCCACCACTGTTGTCTTCCGTGGACGTCCAGGTCTTTTGGAGTTCACGAGATCACCAGTGCGCTCTTTTTTTTCAAGAATGTACCAAACTGTTGATTTGGTCACTCCTAACATTTGTGCTATCTCTCTGATGGATTTCTTCATTTTTTTTCAGCCTAACGATGGTCTGTTTCACTTGCATTGAGAGCTCCTTTCACCTTATGTTGTGGGTTCACAGCAACAGCAAATGCCACACCTGGAATCAACTCCAGACCTTTTACCTGCTTAATTGATGATAGATTAACGAGGGAATAGCCCATGCAGCCCATTAAATAGCTTGTGAGAGAATTGTCCAATTACCTTTGGTCCCTTTAAAAAGAGGCAGCTACATATTAAAGAGCTGTAATTCCTAAAGCCTTCTTCAAATTAGGATGTGAATACCCTCAAATTAAAGCTGAGAGTCTGCACTTTAAGCCCATATTCATGGTATAACTGTATATTCAATATGTTTTGGTAAACCGCTAAAATGCCCAAACTTGTCACTGTCCAAATAATTCTGGACCTAACTGTATGTCTTTTTTCAACCGTACTAACTATGTAACCTCCCATAGTATTTTTAAGAACAATTTCAAAGTCTAAGTCCCAGTCTATCACTGGTCTAAACCAGTATGCAGCCTCCAAATATGCGACAACCGGACGTGACAAGTCGCGGCAGTAACGTGTGACTTCTCCAAGGCACCTCAACCCAATGAAAATGTAAACGTCCACATAGTTCATTCGTGTAATAGTCGTAATAACAGCGAAAAGAAAACATGATTACTGATAATTACCCTACTGAGAGATTAATGACTTTGTGCACACAATTCTCCTCATGAACCCGATGTGAAATCCGCTCCTGGAGCATTGATGGATGCGGTACTGGGTGAATAACAATGATCAGAGTCTGTGATACAACACAGGGTAGTCCAGCTACATGTTCAGACACCATGTGTACTTTCCACAAACGTGAGAATGTGGAGTACGATGTGGACGCTTCAGACAGGAAAGGGGTACAATTAAAAGACAAATAAGTAGGAATGTTTGTGTTACTTTTCTGTCCGCTCGTAACTACATGTGCGTGCCTTTAATTCCACCAGGAAGGCCATCCAGTATTAGAGAAGAGGCTTCTGGGAAATACCATTTACATGATAGATTTTTTGATTGACAGCTCCTTTGGAAACCCCTTCTTGGGCTAAGTACATACCCATATATAGCCAGGAGTCGCCATAATGTCACTAAAATGAAGCATTTAAAGGAGTTGGGTGAGATTTTTTTTTAAACTTATTTTTTCACAGAAACTGTGCCATTTCTGTGCATGGGCTGAGTGTGGTATTGCAGCTCAGTTCCTTTAAAGAAAATGAGGCAAAGATGCAATACCGGGCACAGCGCCTGGGAAAGAGTGGCGGTTTGTTGGAAAAAAATTAATAAATCTGCCGCTTTTTTCTGTTCTTACACAAACCTCCTTTGCTTCCTCTTTAAGTTATGGTGCAAACTTTTACCGCAGTCCACTTTTTCCATATTATATGAAAGGCTACAAATATCTGCTTTGATTTGCATTATGAACCGTATGTTGCTCACTTCCCTGCTTTGTTTCTCCTACATCTCAACCTGTCAGACTTTACTGTAATTGTGGAATTATATTCAAGAACCAGGAAGATTAGGATGAAAAATTAGATATCTACTGTTTTTGAATCGGTGCCACCTACTCGGTGTTAGATTGCATGAACGGACTGTGCTAATGATTCTCCAGCTGGGAAGCTGGCGAGCTATAAGGAAGGTGCTCCATGATGAGAGCTGGCTCTTAGTAAATTAGCTGTGAATGAGCAAGAAGCATATTTGGGATTCTTGCGCAGCGGCCCTCTGCTGGTGTCTGACATCATTCTGATCACATGTAAAGAAAAGAACTGACTATTTGTTTTTTCCTTTAATAGAACTGTCCGGACTTGGGATGTTTCCAATGATAAGAAGCATAAGAGTATCTTTAAACCAAGATCTGCACAAGGGAAACGCGTCATCCCAACCTGCGCTACATACAGTAGAGATGGCAAACTTATAGCTGCCGGATGCCAGGATGGCACCATACAGATATGGGACCGAAATATGAGTGTAAGTTATAAAACAAAATCTTTGTATCAACTAACGAGTGCTACATTGTTTTTACACTGATGAACTTCAGAAAATGGGGTGTAAGTTGTGCCCATTACAGTACCTGATCAACTGTGCACTGTCTCTACTGTTCTAACCACTTAAAGGGGTTCTCTGGGAGTCACTTTTTTTTTTCTTCTGTTGCACCCATTGAACTGAGCACTTCTGCATGTAAACCTTAAAAAAAAAAAAAAAAAAAAGGGGGGGGGCGGAGAAAGGGGGAAAATAGGAGTAGAGAGGGAAAGATGCAGAAATAAATTGCGTAATTGAGACCTTCACTGGGTTGTGTCCTGTATGAGGTTCACTGACATGCCTTTAGGCAAATAGCTGCATTTCTCGGGGCCTAGAAGAAGCTGACTGACGTCCGCGAAACGCTAGTCGGGACGAATCCGGTTTTAGAGTAGGGACAATCAATAGGAGGGAAAGTTTACTCACACGTGTGTACCCAGTCAGCAGGAACGATCGCCAAGCAGCTTAGCAGCCTCCCAGTGGCGTTGCTTGATGCCGCTCTCACTCATTATTGAGCGGTAGCAATTCTACAGCTGAATATCAGCATAACTATTCACAGCGCTCGAACAGCGTGTGACTAGCAGACAGAACAGTGGAATTGCTGTTTCAGTTGTCTGCTGTACACATTCGGTGGGAGCGATTGCCAGGCTAGAATGTAGCTTCAGTGGCGTTGCTGGATGCCGCTCTTACTGAAGTATCAAACAATGTAAATTTACAGCTGAATATCAGCACCGCGATCCACGGCACTTCAACGGCGCATGACGAGTACTGCTTTTTACCAACCTGTGTTTTTTTGCTGCCAGATTTTCGATAATAATAAGGCTACTGGCAACATAATAAAGCGCACTCAAAACTATCCTTTTCTTGTGGTTAAATGACAGACTGGAAGTCTGTTTTCACTGTTTAATGTTTCATGTTGCCAAAAGAAAGTGCACCGAATAGTATATATCACCGGTAACTGACCAACAGACCTGTTGCTCATACATAAGAGCAGCCTCACAACACTGGGTAATGCAGCTATTTACCTAATGGCATGTCAGTGAAGCTCATACAGGACACAACCCAGTGAAGGTCTCAAGCGCATCTTTCCCTCTCTACTCCCATTTGACCATTAACCTTGTGGCATATGTTAAATGGGATTTGTAAACACAATAGGGTATTCTCAATGAGGGACCATTCACCCCATCTCTGCTAGGTAAACCATACCTTTCTAATCCGGTCCACACAACCTATCCAGAGATCCTTTGATCCCACGCTTCTGGCCCTTCTTTCCTCACGTTTTCCCCCCTTTCCCGTCCCCCTTTTTTTTTTTTTTTTCTTTTTCCCCCAAACATTCTATATTGGTGGTGTTCATCAGGGCAATATTCGAAGCTTAAAAAAAAAACCAAAGAGGTATTTTTATTATTGCATGTAAACCTTGCAGTAGCGGTCAAGTCCATACATGTGACCCCCCCCCCCCCCTCCACACCTGTACTTGCAATATTTGTATCAGCTAATGATTGCAACTTTGTTTTTACACTGATGAACTTCAGAAAATTGGGTTTATGACGTGATCAAACAGGCACAGTTTCTACAGTTCTTACCACCTAAAAGGGTTCTCCAGGATTCAGCTTTTTTTTCTTTGCACCTATTGAACTGAGCATTGCTGTATGTAAACGTTGTCGTAGTGCATACATGGGACCCCACCCCATACTTGCAATGGTAACAGTTCAGTGTGTGCCAGAGGGAGGGGGTTTAACAAATATACTATTGCAAAGCACTCTTATTCTTTAGAGGTAAAATGGCTAAATATAAAACAAATAATCCCGGAGAACCCCTTTTCAGCTGGTTTAAAAAGGTCTTTTGAAATGTCATATTCTGACAGTCACACTTTTTACTTTGGTGGAGGTCCATGAACTGAAACTCCCACGATCACTAGATTGAAGGGGCCGAGTGCTTAGAAGAGTACAGTATCCTTTCAAGTTTCAGCTCCGTCATCTCCTGATCTCCATACTAATGTCTATCAATGTATGATCGGATCATCAAACGGCAGAATTGGTGACGTAGTTCTCACTAGAGGGTCCTTAACTGCAATACTCGTAACCGTATCATCCAGGTCTGAGTGTGACAGTCTTCAGTACTGCAGCTCAGCCTCAATAAATGGGTTGTCCGCTTTAGAAAATCCATGTTCATACAGGCTTTTAGGGAATTCTGAGTTAATACAGGGGGTCCTCTGTTCAGGAACGTCTTCTCTTGGGTAGAGGGGGGAGCAGTTATAAGGAGCATCTCTTGCTCTGGAGGATCTGTCCTGTCCTGCATTACACAGACAACACATTGATATGAATGGACACTGTGCAATGCTACATTTCCCCTGTGGGGGTGCTGCAGGGAAACTGAACACTTACTGCCAGGTTTCCCCACAGATTACAGTTGTTTACTGGGGGGTCCAGCAGGGGGAGACTTTGCGATCAGCTTATTGTAAAGGGCCCTTCTAACATATAGGGATTGTAAAAAAGCGGAGAACACCGTTTATCCCCTTCACGCACCATGACGTAAGTGCATGTCATGGTTCAGGGGGAGAAGTATGGAGCGGGCTCAAGCGCTGAGCTGCGGGTGTATTACAGCTGACAACCGGCGGTAACTGCCAGGAACAGCGATCAAGCTGTTCCTGGCCTCTAAAACCCTTAAATGCTGCGGTCAATTGCGACCGCAGCATCTGAGGCATTATAAAGGGGGGTGGCCCCCTCCGACAGCTCGTCAGCCCCCTATGTTGCGATCGTGGGGTGCCAATGGTTATCATGGCAGCCCAGAGACCCTGTTGAGGGCCGCCAGGTCTGCCTTCACCTCCCCTCTGTTAAGCCCTGTCTGTGGCTTAACAGAATCCTGTAAAAAGGAATATATATGTCAATACATTAATATTGCAATGTATTGTATCAACGATCTAATTAACGCTGTTTCAAGTCCCCTAGGGGGACTAAGAAAGTGTGTAAAAAAAAAAGTTTGTTTTTAGTAGTGTAAAAAAAAATTACAAAAAATTAAAAGTTAAAAAAAAAACCTTTTCCCATTTTTGCTTTGAAGTAATGTAAAAAATAAAATTGGCAAAAAAATCAATAAAATTGCGTCCGTAAAAGGCCAAACTATT
This sequence comes from Rhinoderma darwinii, assembly GCF_050947455.1. Classification (NCBI taxonomy): domain Eukaryota; kingdom Metazoa; phylum Chordata; class Amphibia; order Anura; family Rhinodermatidae; genus Rhinoderma; species Rhinoderma darwinii. The sequence goes on from NC_134687.1 coordinate 621,634,441, forward strand.
ACAACATAACATTATACGATGAACACCATAAAAAGAAAAAAATATAAAACGCCAGAATCGCTGTTTTTTTTGGTTACCTTAGCGGTTAAAAATTTAATAAAAAGTGATTAAAAAGTCGCATGTGTACCAATAAAAACCACAGCTCGTGACGCAAAAAATAAGCCCTCACACCGCACAATCGATGAATAAATAGAAACGTTATCGCTCGCCGAATGTGGAAAGAATTTTTTTTTTTAACAAATAGTATTTTCTTTGTAAAAAATCCTGCAAATCCACTTTAAGCATTGTAGGGCCGCAAAAGGCCAAACAGATTTTGATTCAACACTGTTAAAATATTCCAGTAAAATGTCTTTAATCTGTCAGCACTTGGACGTTGTAGGTGCTGAATTTTCAGGCTTTCTGGATTATCGGACGGATAATGTTTCGAAAGTCTAGAAAGTTTACTGGTAAGAGGATAAAATGATAGCTGATTTTCCTTATTGGTCGTCTCCGCTCACTCTCCTAGTTTCGTATTTCTGTGCCGGGTTCTGACATTTTCTGGGTTATCCGGTGTTGGATTAAAGGAACTGTAGTTTGTTGTTAAATTAGTCGTCGTCTTCTCTCTTCTACCCATAGCCTTAAAGATCTGACCCAATATCCTGTGATTTAATACTCTCTGGTATATTATACGCCTGTTGAGTTTATGTGGTCAAACTGCAATAAAATCGAAGATGAATGTGTCATAAAAGCTATTAGTGTCACAATATTGTGTGAGTGCAGAGCGGGCATGATGGGGGTGTTGTATATGTCTGGGATTCCTCATTGCCCCGGGCAGAGGCTGCGTTTCGTTCTCTGGCTCATCTAGTTGTATATAGTGCTGAGGTTTTTTCTTTAGCTGTACATAATCATCGCATATAGAAGACCAACGTGCGTCAGTGAACTTTCCATTCATTTTCATCAGGTTAATGTTCAAATCTGCCATGTGTATTATCAGCATGATTATACACCGATCAGCCGTAACATTACAACCACCCGCCTAATATTGTGTAGGTCGCCCTCGTGCCACCAAAACTGCTCTGACCCGTCGAGGCACAAGATCTCTGAAGGTTTCTGTTATATCTGGCACCAAGACGTTACCAGCAGATCCTGTAAGTTGTGAGGTGCGGCCTCCTTGGAACGTATTGAGATCTGGGGAATTTGTTTGACACTTGATCTCTTTCTCATGGTTCTCACCATTCCTGAACAATGTTTGCAGTGTGGCGGGGGCATTATCCTTCTGAAAGAGGGCACTGACATTAGGGGATACCGATACCATGAAGGGGTGTACTTATCCGCAGCAATGTTTAGATAGGTGGTGCATGTCACATCCACATCGATGCCATGAGCCGAAGACCCAGCAGTAAATTGCCTGGAGCATCACACTGCCTCCGCCGGCTTGTCTTCTTCCCATAATGCATCCTGTGCCATCTCTTCCCCAGGTAAGCGACGCACGCGCACCTGGCCGTCCTCATGATGTAAAAGAAAACGTGATTCATCAGACCAGGTGCCTTCTTCCATTGCTCCATGCTTCAGTTCTGATACTCGAGCGCCCATTGTAGGCGCTTTCGCTGACCAGTCCAGCTACGTGGCACAATATACATCAATCTGCGATGCTCTGTGTGTTCTGACAACTTTCTATCATAGCCAGAGGTAAATTTTTCAGCGCTTTGTACTACAGTAGCTCTTCTGTGGGATCAGACCAGACTGGCTAGCCTTTGCTCTTCACGCGCATCAATAAGACTTGTGCGCCCATCACCCTGTCGCTGGTTCATCAGTTGTCCTTCCTTGGACCAGTTTTGGTAAGTACTAACCACTACATACCAGGAACACCCCACAAGACCGGCCGTTTTGGACGTGTTCTGACCCAGTCGTCTACACATCACAATTTAGCTCTTGTCACAGTCGCTCAGATTCTTACGCTTGACCATTTTTCCAGCTTCGAACATCAACTTCAAGAACTGACTGGTAATTTTCTGCCTAATATCCCCCCCTTGTCAGGTGCCATTGTAACCAGATCATCAATGTTATTCACTGCACCTCTCAGTGGTTCTAATGTTATGTCTGAACGGTGTAGAACCTATAAAATATTACTGCCATATTTAAAGGGTTTTTCCGAGACTATGATGTTGATGGCCTATACTATCCTAATTGGTGAAGGTTCCCTTTATTTTAATCAGAAACCGTGCCATACATATTGTAGTGGTTGTGTCTGGTATTGCAGCTCACAGTAGCTTAGTCCCATTCAAGCTTCAGTACTAGATAGTCACAACCAAATATACGGCGCTGTGCCCAGGTAAACAATGAAAGTCCCTTCAGTCAGTGGGGATGAAAGTAGTTGGACCCCCACCGATCAGTTAAAGATAGTCTATTCTAAGGACAGGCCATCAATATTACAGTCCTGGAAAATCCCTTTGAGACCATGTACCACTTTAGTTATTTTTTTAATGAGTTTGTCCAAAATTCTGTGCTAAATGAATGGCATACTTTATTTTTGTAGGGTTAATTGATGAAATTCTAGTCACTTGTACCCACCACTAGGGGCAGCTTATCACTCGGCACAATGAAAGCTGTATAAATGTGTATGTAGTGAGCTCCCCCTGGTGATGGCTGTAGGCAGACAGAATTTTATATATTTAGAAACACAGTTTAACTCCTTGTCACACATTTACATAAATGTATGTCATGGATTGCCTTGACTAAAGGCACCTTGACGTACAATTACTAAAGGTAGATCGCACAGTAGCAGTGCCCGTGCGATAAACAGCGGGAGCCCCACTGTAACGGCCGAAATTAGAGGTTTAACCGGTTAAATATTGCAGTCAATAGTGACTTCGGCATCTAAGGAGCTTGACAGAGGGAAGCCCATCAGCTGACAGAGGGGTAACGGCAGCCCGATGGGTAACGACAGCATAAATCCGCAGCTGAAACTCTGACTTCTGAATGGGATAGTATAGTAGACTATGCTTTTCCGTCCCGCAGAATCCTGCAAATAGACATGCACTGCACGGTATACACTTTGTTTTTAACATTGGAGTCTACGGGTGAGGTATGGCTTAGGTCACAACCTCCATTTCAAGTATATCTAATGAGCTTATTAATAGCTGTTCATGACTTTAAACTAATACCATATTAGTCTATTGGTATCGTATGCTTTAAACGGATGCCTAAGAGTGGCATCCATCACCCAAAGACTATGTTGGTATGCATTCAGCTTATAAGTCATGAAAAGCGTCAAGAGAGTTTATAACATTTTCCTTTTTAACGTATACCATTATAGTCTGTGGGGAATGATGCAACCGTTAGGCAGCCGTCACCTCCTACAGTTAGCGTATACGTCAAAGTAGGCCATTTACCGTAACGTGATCTGAACTAGGCCTAAGCCATTCCTGCAGCAAATTTCTAAAAGCATTGGCTACACCTTACCAAGACTTACTGACCAACATCAAGACTGATAAAAATGATTAGTTATTTGCAAATCCATCAACCGGTCGTCCGAAAATCTAAGAGCTTATTCACACAGTAAAATCACGTTTTTTTTTTTTCTGCGATGTTAGGAAAAATTAGACAAACTGTAAATTATACAACCCCACACATATATTACCTATTATTTATTTAACCCATATGTTCATCCCGTCAATTAAATACATCCTTGTCAAGCTAAGAGTTTGTAGCAGCCATCTGCACAGTGTCAGGAAGGCGCTGAAAAGCTCCCATCTACAGTTACTTTTATATTCTGTTTTAGATTCTACCACATGAAGGGAGCTGTGATATATTATTGAAGCTTAGTATTACCTTAGTATTTAAGCAATTCTAAACAAAATTGTTCATGTTAAGGTGTTTAAGAGATAACAGGACCACCGGTAGCTTACTCTGTATATGCATCCTAAAATCCCAGCCAATTTATGTGGATAGAACTTCAGCTACCAGCTAGTTTCTCTTGTTCATTGTTACCATTACAATGTGAGGTGCAGTGACCAGGGGATAAATATTTAAACAAATGTCTCTTCATGTGTTATCAGTTCAATGGGCGAGTAAGGTAATTTTTAAGAAATGTTCTGTCTTGCTGGGATTGTTGTATAATGGTATCCGCATGCAGTTTATCATTCTTATTCAATTTATTTGTTAATCTGTTCTTTGTCTGAGAAAATGTTGGTGGTTTTTTAGTTTACAATGTTGCCGTTTCGTACATACTTTGCATTTTTTGCTTCGGAATATGTTGGCACTATATAAGTAAGAAATGGTAGCAACAAAAGTGTAAATTGCCGTGAAGAACAGTTTTGTTTTTTTTTATTGTTTTTTTTAAAGTATTGTTCAATTTTAAGAAAATCGGTCAAGTTGGAACAACTTCATTTATTTTTTTATAAATTCTTTTATTTATCAATTTTACAAACATGACACGTTAATGGCAAAAGAATATGCAACCATATGGTACTTCGGTACGCAAGCCGGCATATGTGGTCATCCTGTATGGTAGGTGTACAAACAGAGTATTGTCAAACAATAATTGGGGCTCACCCCATGCATCCCGAACCTGCAGACATGCACTAAGGCCCACAGTGAAACATATCTTAGAAGGAGGTATGAAAAAGGAAAGGAGAAAAGAGGAACGACAGAGGAGGGAAAGGAAGGGACGAGTTCCGTTGTTATATGTCATGCAGAAAGTACAAATCAAGAGGCTACGATGTTCCTGAATTCCAAAGATGATTGAAACCTGACCCAATGATACCAAGTCTTGATGAACTTGGCGTGAGTACCTCTCATGGATGCCGTGAGATCCTCCATCCTCATGATCTCCTGTATCTTATCGAACCACATGCTGAGCGACGGCGCACAAGATTGTCTCCACAGCGCTGGTATGCAGGCCCTGGCAGCATTCACCAGATGACCACAGAGCGATGATATGAGAACAACGGGACCTCGCACAGATGGAGCAAGAAGAAAGCCGGTGTGCACGGGAGTGGGAAGTCCGTGAATATGGAGGTGATACGCCACACTTCTGACCAAAAGGCAGTCAGCCTCGGGCACTCCCAAAAGACATGTAATATCGTTCCCACCTGGTCACCACATCTCCAACACAGCGGGGAGACCACCGGAATCATGGCATGTAATCTGGAAGGCACCCTATACCAGCGCGTTAAAATTTTAAATCCCGCTTCCTGATACCTGCTGGCCATGGACGATTTATGTGTCATTGTGTATACCCTATCTTGTTGTTCCGCCGAGAGTGTGATTCCCAAGTCCCTTTCCCACCGTAGCAAATATGTGGGTGTGGAGAGGGTATATGGGGAGATCAGTAGGGAGTATAGTCTGGATAGTGTGTGTCGCATCGAGCCAGTGCCCACGCAGAGGAGTTCAAACAGAGTTTTGACCTGAGCATGTTCCGCAGGGTTAGGCAAGGACACCAGGAAGTGTCTCAGCTGAGTGACGTGCCAGGGAGTGAGGGGGGGAGGGTCTGTCAAAGACGTCAGTTGCGGGCCAGTCATCCATGACTCCCCGTGCAGCTAATGAGAGGCGGGGCCCCTGCCTGCCTGCAACCAGCTCCTAAATGGACCCCCCTCCCGCCCTGGAGGAAACACCGGGTTACCCAAGACTGGAAACAGGGGGGACGGAGAAGGGGAGATCTCTTTCCGGGGAAAGACCTTTGACGCAACTGCCAGTGAGGGCCCTATCGTCGGGTGTGTCCTTGCTGGCAGAGGGGTATCCCTGCCCAGCCAAGGCAGGGCCTGCAGGGGGACAGCCATAGAAGACTGTTCCATCGACACCCATTGTTTGACTTCCGTGTGGCGGAACCAGTCCAGGATGCGCGCCAAGTGTGAGGCCTGGTGGTAGGAGATAAAGTCAGGGAGCCCCACGCCCCCTTCACTCTTAGAGCGAAAAAGCGTGGAGCGGGCTATACGGGCTGGTTTCCCCACCCAAATGAAGCGGTGGAGTAAGGACAACAAGGCTCGGAAGAAAGTGGGGAGAATATGGATCGGTAGGGCCTGGAAGAAGTACAGTATCCGTGGGAGAATGTTCATTTTGAAGATTGCACATCTACCGAACCACGTGAAGGTGCCCTTCGTCCAGGAATCCAAATCGCTCTTTACACGTTGGAGAGGAGGATAGTTAACTGCATAAAGGCGAGAGAGATCCCTGGAGAGCTGGACCCCCAAGTATTGAAGCGAGTCTCTGGCCCACTTAAAGGAGAAGGACCCCAACAGGTCCTCCACTAGGGACTGCGGCAGCGATATGTTGAGAGCCTTAGACTTCTGATAGTTAATTTTGAAATTTGACAGTTTAGAGTATTCACTCATCTTCGCCATGAGGTTGGGCAAGGAGATCCTGGGCGCAGTGAGGAAGAACAGAAGGTCGTCCGCATACGCAGCCACTTTATGAGATCTTCCACCCACTGATACACCCGCTATATCTGGGTTAGAGCGAACCCGACAGAGGAAGGGCTCCAGGCACAAAATAAAAATCAAGGAAGACAGGGGACATCCCTGCCGCGTACCATTAGAGATAGAGAGCGGAGAAGATAAGGTACCGTTAACCTTAACCCTGGCAGAAGGAGATGAGTAGAGGCTCGAAATCCATTTCATCATGTGGGAACCCAGCCCGATGTGCCGCAAAGTGGCCGACATGAAGTCCCAGTCTACCCTGTCAAAGGCCTTCTCCGCGTCCGTGGACAGCAGTAGCGTGGGCAGAGACGAGGCAGTCGCGTGATAAATCGGATTAATTGCCCTAGTGGTGTTATCCCTAGCTGCCCTAAGGGGCATGAAGCCCACCTGGTCATAGTGGATCACACTGTGGAGAAGGGGGGTAAGCCTATGGGCCAAGATCTTTGCGAACAGCTTGAGATCTACATTAAGCAGTGAAATGGGGCGGTAATTTTGGCAGCTGATGGGGTCCTTTCCTTCCTTTGGTATAACCGTAATGTAGGCCCGCAAGGCATCCTGAGGGAGAGAGCACCCGTCTGTGAGAGAGTTATAGACCTGCAGGAAATGAGAAGACCTTGTAGTACTGAATGGGGAGACCGTCCGGGCCCTGCGCCTTCACCACCGGAGAGTCCTTCAGGGCCCAGGACCACTCCTCTGGTGAAATCGGCTCTTCCAAAGCCGCTAGAGCTTCCTGCGGGATACTTTTCATCCCCGAGGAGCGGAGATATGCCCCCATCTACTCCCGTCTAGTTCCCCCATCTACGGTAGGAGAGGTCCGCGGGAGATTGTAGAGTGAGTGGTAGTACGCCCGGAAGGCTTCCGAGATGTCCTGGGGCGGTGCAAACCCCCAGCTCCAGGAACCTGTACCTGGGGAACATGGCTACGTGACCTAGTTTTCCGCAATGCCCGTGCCAAAGTCCTGCCTGGTTTGTTACTGAATTCGTAGAAATGTCGTCTACACTTTACTAAGGAGGCCCTAGCCTTAGCAAGACAAAGAGAACAGACCTGAACACGCAACTGCCCCAGCTCCACCCCTACCACCCGGTCCAGGGAAGCCTTATGGGACTGCTCGAGGAAGTGTATACGAGATAACAGGTCACTCAAGTGAGCCGTCCGCTCCCTTTTAAGTTTAGATCCGATCTGGATGAAGGAGCCCCGGATCACGCACTTATGTGCCTCCCAAACACTAAGCGGACTTACATCTGGAGATACATTCGTAGCAAAATACTCCCGTAGGTCCCTGTGTATTTCTGAAATTACCGTCGGGTCCTGCAGGAGCGAATCGTTTAACCACCACTGCCAGGAGTGAGGGTGGGCTGCAGGGAGACAGACAGAGAGAGAGAGTGTAATGAGGGCGTGGTCAGAGAAGGTTATGTTATTAATAGAGACTGAGGAGAGGTTGGAGAGATGGGAGTGGCGCAGGAAGAAGTAGTCTAGTCTGGTGTATGTGTTGTGGGGGGCCGAAAAGCAGGTGTAGTCTTTTGTCGTTGGGTGCATAAGCCGCCACGCGTCTATCAGTTGGTGTTCATGTAGCAACCGACGCACCCGGCAGTGTGCCGACCTGGGTAATGACGAGTGTCCCCGTGAGGAGTTTATAGTCGGGTCCAATGTAAGGTTCAGATCCCCCCCCCCCCTAGTATGAGAGTGCCTTCCAAAAAACCATCCAATTCCGTCAAGACCCCTTCAAAAAAAGGCGACCTGACCAGTGTTAGGGAGATAGCATGTGGCCAATGTGAACAGTGTGTTAGCCAACCTACCCTTCACGAAGATATACCGTCCCGCTCCATCTGTACGAGTCCCCACGGAAGAGAACGAGAGATCAAGATAGAGACCCCCTTGGTCTTGGAGTCCGGTGAGGTACTGTGATACCCCTCTGTATAGTGAGTCCATCAACCGTGGAACGCTGTCCGCCCGGAAGTGAGTTTCCTGGAGAAACGCCACATGCGCTTTCTTTTTCCATAGAAGACGGAGGATGGAGGATCTCTTCTCTGGAACGTTCAGGCCCTGTGCAATCAGCGAAACAACCGTAATGTTAGACATGTGGAGCCACAGTAGGAAAATAAAAAGGGGGAGAAAGGCAGAGAAAAGAGATGGCTACCCCCGTAGAGAGGGGGGAGGGCCAAGAAGAGGGACACTAGCGTCCCACTAACAGCGGAGTACAAAACCCCTAAACAATACTTCGCGTATTATGTCGGACCCGGGAGAAAACACCCCCTGAACACGTCACAACAGCGCGGAAAACTAGTGGGGAATGTAGAAGGACAGCGGTGTGAAGAGGTGATCCCCCTGAGACTCGCCACTAATTGGGACTGAGGTAGTATAAGCCCAAAAGAGAGCAGACCGGAACCCTGGACTCAACCGGCTAACTGTAACGGGTGTATGTAGGTTCCTGACCTCCCACCGCAGCGCAGTGTGAGGGGGGAAAAGGGTCCCTGAGACAATCCCCCGGACCTCACAAACAGGACCCCCTGGCCCACCTAAATTCCCCTTCGGCCTGACAACAGTCCCTCCCGCAAAAGCCTGAGAAGAAACCTGAGGAGAAAAGGAAGGGGGGTTAGACACTCATAACAAACAGACCCCCACTGACACCCTCATGGATACAGAGACACGCTAGCGTTCTGGCCCCGGGCCGATCAGTTTCTTCGGGACGAGCGCCGTCCATATGCCTGTTGCTCGCGAAGACCGTCTCTAGGATGAGTCAGAGAAGGGCGCACAGAGTCCGTGTACAGATCCCCCCCCTGGGGAGGAGCGGCGGCTCCGTCCAGTCTGGGAGGCGCACTGGGGAGATCTCTAGGAAACGGAAGGCTGCTTCCAAATCGTCCGGTGAGCGAACAGCAAAGGATTGCCCCTGTCAGCAGAGAATGACGCGGAAGGGATGGCCCCATCTATAGAAAGCGCCCGCTTCTTTGGTAGCCTCCAGCAAAGGGCGTATCACCCTGCGCATATGTAGGGTCAGCCTAGAGACATCCGGCAAGATGGTCACCTCCGCACCCTGGAAAGGAATGGCCCCCCGCTCCCATGCTCGCCGTTCAATGTCCTCTTTTTGTTTGTAAAAGTGCACCCTGCAGATGACATCTCGCGGACGGTTCCTTTCCCTGTTCCGTGGGCCTGCTAAGCGATGCACCCTGTCCATTTCAATGGCCGAGTCGCGTGGTCTGTCCATGAGCTTGATAAAGATATGGGTGACAACATCATATAGCTCCTCGGGCGGCACAGATTCTGAAATGCCCCTCAGCTTTAGGTTGTTCCGCCTCCCACTGTTCTCCACGTCGTCCAGGTGCAGGGAGAAGTCCCTCATTTGGGTAGCTTGGGTGTCCATAGACTGAGAGAGAACCGAGATGTCCGTTGTGTGAACAGAGTTCTGGCGCTCCAAAGCGTCTACCCGTGCGGTTAAAGATCGTAAATCTTGGGACACCACCCCTATGGCCCGGTCATGTTTCTCTTCCAGTAGGGCGAGGCGAGCATCTAAATCTGATTTCGTGGGCAGTGCCCTCACCATCTCCCATAACTCTGCCAGGGTCCATTCCATGGAAGGGGGGGCAGTATATGAAGTTAGGTGGGGGTCCCCCCCGGTCAGCGGAGGAGGTGAGTGGGCCCCTTAGTATGGCTGGTGTGCCCTGGCTCAGGGATGACATGTCCTCTGTGTAATAGTGCATGGGGACAGCGGAGGAGAGTGGCGCCTTATCTGCCGCGCCTTTTAGTGCCCGGCGGCATGTTCCTGCCCGGGCTAAGGTGGATGCCTCTGGGGGAGGGGGACGGAGCATCAGAGGAGCAGTCCTGCAGTTCTCTGGAGGATCCAGCCGGGACTATGGTGTCGGTGGGCGGAGAGTCCCCACACGATTTCGGGGATCGACTGCGGCCTACGGCTGGAATGGAGGAGGGCCGCGGAGAAGACCCGTCGCGGCCGGATCGGAGGTAGCGATCCATCTAGGAGGGACCTGGAGTGACCGACTGCGACTTGCGGTGTCGCCCTTTGGTCATCCCGACGCTGAAGCAGGTAAGAGAAGCCCGAGGTAGTGTGCAGAGAGTGGTGCGGGTCCGGAGCTCCGAGCGCAAGCGTCCTCACAACGCCATCGCCAAGCCACGCCCCCCACAACTTAATTTATTAATGGGATATATCATCCGAAAATGACATTTATTTTATGCAAAATATTTAAGGAAAACTATATAGTATTTAAAGCAGGTTTTTATGGTGTCATTTTTTTATTACTATATTCTTAAGAAAGCAAATTTTACAGTTCTCACACTGGCCACTTGAGCAGATCAAATAGGCTGCTGCTTCTTGTTTTCTGCAGCTCACTTGTCAACTTTGCTTTATAGACTTGGACAGAATGAGCAGAGTCATCTTATTATCATTAGAGGATAGGTTTTCATGACCGCTGAATTGCACTGCTAGAGACTGGGATAAGGCAGGTTGGTCACACTATACACACAGATAAGACTACGTATGCAGCTTCCCTGTCTCTTTTAGTCCTGCGTGACTTTGGCTATATGGCCAAAGATTGTTGTGTTTCGCTGCCTGCATCACTTTAATAAAAGTGCTTGTGGCTGTGTTTCAACCCACAGGTTGCCACGACACGACAATCAAAAGGAATCCTTCAAGTTTCAATTTCTAGCCACGCGTTAACCTGCATTTCGTAACGCGCCCACATTCACTTTCAGTGCTGCGATGCAGCCAGCTTGACACTGCGATCACACCCCGATCTTCAACCGTGCAGCCTGTTTCATGGCCAATGTCTCCTTATACTGCAGTTCCATGCGGATCAATTGTAAAGCCTTGTTTTCCGGTCTGATAATTCTGTCTTATTGTAACCACAATAGCGCGGCTGCAAGTAAAGCATAGTGGAAAACCATTGTCTTGATAGGTATTCTACCGCATCTAGTAATAACCATCACAAGAAGCCCTGACCGCAGAATCATTGGCATAGTAACGTTATTTTCTATTATCCAAATAGTTACTTCATTACCCTGAAAACAAGCGATATGCCGGTCTTTGTTTTTGCTTCATTTATGAGAAAATCCTAGAAGGGGCAATGGCCTCCCTCTTTAATCCCTAAACACTCTCTTTGTCACTCACAATGCATCGTACTACATTAAATAAAGCAGAGATTTAATGTAGTGAAACACTTCTATTACACTGCCAAAGGATATGACAAATGTTCCAAATTTACCGTAATTTGGGCTGTGGGACCTAGACGCACCAAAGAGAGGTGTCTCTACCTTGTCTTTAGCCGCTGGTCCCAATAGAGGGAAGCAATGTATTGCTGAACCTGTCACGGTGGCTCGAACCTTCACTAGTGTGTGAGTGTATATATAGAATCCTGACACAAACTATAACTAGACTGTTAAGACAAACTTGGCTTTTGACCAGACCTACAAATCTATTTTCCTCCTCCGCTTCTGCTGATTACCATTTATTTATGGTTTGCTTGGAGAGTCCGCTTCAAACTTGTCTTTCTACTTGCCAGAAAAAAAAAAAGGTATTAAATCAGCATTATTGTAGAATAAACCATACAAATTGAAATAAGGACAATTAAAGGGATTTTCCTACTAAACACATTTGCCATCTATACATTGGTGGGGTGATAAATGTATGATCACTGGGGTGGGGGCCCCCACCAATCACTAGAATAGGGCATGCCCGACCGTCGCTCCATTCAAACTTCTTTGTCACTGTCATGTGGTGTGGAGGAACAGGGGACTCAGGACTTCCATTCTAGTAATCACTGGGGGAACCCAGTGGTAGACCCCCCAGCAATCCTATATTTCATGAGAAAACCCCTTTAAGTCTTCTACAATTTTGCTCAAATGAAGTTACATGTTAAAGGGAGCACTAGTAAAATCCTATAGTCTTTATTTTACAATATGTCTCACGAAAGTATTTACAGTATATCTACTTTAATTCTTCCCTAAGAGGTGGTGCTTGCATTGTTTGCACCCAAGATGTGTGTGGGCTGTCCTGTCCGCATCCTGACCTCACTGTAAGGATACCTTCCCCTTGAGTACCTATCCAAGTGGGCATAGAGGCATAATTATGACTGTAGCATTAGGCAATATCGACATATAGTCTGTGGATACTTGTAGCCTGATGGGTGAGTAAGTCACCAAAAGTAGCACTCTGTGCCCTCCATAATGTCTGACAATGGTAGCAAATTCCAATGTTAGTATTCAAGAATGAAGAGCAGCTCCAGAGAACAAACTGCAGCTCTGAAAAGTAGAAAAACATACACATTTAGAGAGAACATGTATTAATTTTGGAGCATAAATTGCTTTATTAATTGCAGCATCGGTATAAATTTGTTGCATCGCCTTACTTGACATTTATAGTGCCCACATTTACCAAAGGTTGTACACATATTTGCCTAGTCACTCAGAATGTCTAGGATACTCCTGAAAACAGAGAAGAGACCTCTAGACTCCAGTTATCTATAGCGTGCAGACCTCTTCACTCCTAGTTTGCACCTCTTAATAAATTTGGCGCTTATCCGCCTGCGTAAATTCATTTAAGACTGGCATTTGAAACGCGGTTCTTCTATTCCGCCCCCCTATCTCTGCGCAGAAGCTGCCCCATACTCTCCTGGTGCCCCCTTTTACTGTGCTGCCCGCTACGCACACTTTACCCCTGCTCTCCTCGTTTAGGACAGAGTCATGGGCCATTATTTGTGTGAGTGAGTTTAAATATGTTTATTCAAATTTATGCAAATATATATTTGATTTCTGTGTACGCTTGTATGTTTGACTGTATGTAGTGCATGTGCATACTGTATATGTGTGTGCGCATGTGTTTAATAAGTGTGTGTACACGCATGCTTGCATGTAGTGAATTCGCGTGTGTGTGTGTGTGTGTGTGGCGAGCATGCGTAAGTGAACATGCCTTTATATAGCGAGTGTGCATGACGGTATGTAATGAGTGTGCGTGTGTATTAGTGCATGAATGTAGTGAGTGTGCATAAGTGAGCATGCCTGTATATAGCGAGTGTGCATGCCGGAATGTAATGAGCGCGTGTGTGTATCAGTGCATGAATATAGTGAGTGCACATATATGTGTGCGCCGGTATGTATGTGCGCATGTGTGTAGTAAGTGTGCGTGCATGCTAGTGAATGCGTATATGTGCGCGTATGTATGCAATGAGTATCCATGCCGAGTTTGTGTATTAGCACATGAATGTAGTGAGAGTGCATATATATGTGTGCCGGTATGCAATGATAAGTATGTGCGCATGTATGTTGTGTGTGTGCATGGCTACATGTAGTGAATGCACGTGTGTGTGTGTGTGTGTGTGTGTATGTAGTGATTATGCATAAGTGAGCATGCCTAAATATATATAGTGAGTGTGCATGCTTGTATGTAATGATTTTGCGTGCTGAGTGTGTGTATTAGTGCATGAATGTAGTGAGCGTGCATATATGTGTGTGCTTTTCTGATGAACAAATGCCCGTCGTTGTTTCGTAAAATATTAGTGACTAGTCGCATTTCACAGGCACATTTCTTCTTGTGACTTTGTATTTCAGCCTCCACTGTCTGATTAGTTGATCTCTAGTCTTGAACGAGAATCAATATTTCTATGTTACTAGAACAGTTGGTGCCATTGATGAAAGCGTGCCAAGCCAGGGTTCAGGAATCGTGTGCGGGCAGGTTTATTGAAGTCGTTTCTTCAGCCGTCTTGCATCATGCACTGTGATTTAAAAAAAAAAAATCTGTGGGTAAAATTTCAGGAACGGTCACAATAATTGATCCTTGCACTAGGAATATGTGTTCTTGTGACCCATTGGCCCATTTCCGCTCTTGGGAATACCTGCTTATATGCTAGATTCCTCCTACACTCTGGTAGATAGCGGAAGTCAATTCTCTATGGCACTGAGCTAGCAAGTTCCTGTACAGGAGTGGGTGATAGAAACCAGCGATGCTAGCGAGTGATGAAATGGGGAGAGGGGTGTATTCCATCTGTAGTGCATGTAATATATGACTCCACTGACACTCCGCAGCCTGTAACTAGATACTCAGATCAACCAGCTGTTCTCACTGAACCCAGATATTTCTCCCGAGGTAGGAAGCTAGCTTCCGTCATATAGATTATAATTCGGAATGGAAGATAATATACTGCTGATATATATTGCCGGGAATTGTCAATTCTAAAAATGTTATTGACTTTCTACATTTCTTCTCGTGTTGTAGTTGAGATGAATGGGCGGATATGTGAAATATAATAGTTTGATGCTCTTATTCTCATTCACACAGGAAGGGCTTTCTACTTTCCTCGAGTGGGATCTGCTCTTTCCGTAACTCATATAGTCTTGAATGGATAAAGCCATGCCCATGTGTGGCCATTTTTTTTTATAGAGTCTGGCTGGATGAGGACAACTCACCTCAGGGGCACAGCGCTGCGGAATGTGTTGGCATAAACTATGGGAAAGCCCCTTCTAAAGGGAAAGTGTCATCAGAAAACGACAATCTTTAAATGCGTTTTTTGGTACAGGTTTATTTATTTTTTGTCTTATTCATATAAAAAAAATCCTTTCATATTGCAGTTCTCACACTGGCCACTAGAATACACTCAATAGGTGACACTTTTTTCTGCAGCTCACTTTTCAGATTTGCTCTGTAGACTGGGATAGAGTCAACAGAGTCATTCTGTTGTCATTCGATAGTGGGGGATTTAAAGGCTATGGAAGCCTTTTGAATTTTTTTTTTTTTTTTAATTAAATCAATGTAATTTTTTATTTTAAGAATTTTTTGAATTGATTAGATTTTATTAAAATATATATAATTTAAACTTTTTATACATGTATACATAGAAGCTGTAGGATACTGTATCGTAAAAAGTTGAAAAAATAACATTTAATTAAAAAAGTGCTCAGAATCAGAAATACATTGGTTTAATCAATATAAAATAACATTCAAAGGTGTTCATATTCGTCAATGACTGAGGACAGCTCTATTGTATTTCTGAAGGCTTTGTAATACTATACACACAGATAAGGCTCTGTATGCAGCTCCCTGGTCGCTGGGGGGAGAGGCTGTACTCCATTACTTCATGGAGACTGTAATAATCTATGGCATTTTTTTTGACCATTAAAGGCTATAAACACCTTTTAAAAGGAATAAAAATAATTTTTTAAATGTTAGTATTTACCTTAAAAAAATGCTTTGTGTTTAGGCTGCAATTTTCATTCCTTTATTAATTTTCAGCCACCCTGATATGCAGTTTGTAACCATCTCCTAGTCTCAAACTTGGCTCCTGTGGACGTTTCCTCCCAGTAAAACATGCTGGATGTGAGTTTTTTGTGTATCCAGGATGCTGCTACCTTCTCTAGCTCTCCTGTATCAGCACAGCCTTATTCCTATACTGCTATCTCCTACTAAAACAGTCCCTGTATGATCTGCTCTCAACTGTGCAGACACTGATACTGCAGACTCTTCCATGAGAGCTCTCCTCCCGCTCTACATTCTGATGGCTTGCTTTGTATAACCTCCTCCTCTCCCTGCTGTTCTCTCTAATAGTATGCTTCTCTAAGAGGAGGGGGAGAGCAGAGAGAGTAGACTGTCAATAAAGCAGATAGATGATGTTCGCAACATGAGGCACCTTTGTCAGAACCCCTACTCTCCTACCTACCTACTTTAGTAAAGGATTCTGACAAGACCATTTATTTATTTTTTTTCATTTATAGACCGCTTTTCATTAGCGTTAGAGCTTTAATATAGTGGCCATTACCTCCGCTACCAGTATCCGCAGTAGTGACGTGTCCATTGCTTCTCCTGTATCTTTTGTTTTTTTATCCAAGAACTTGCCAGATATGCCCCATCAGACCCTCCCTCCTTACCCATCTATACACCCGGGTTTTGGAAGATGAATGGATATAACGTAAATGAAAACGACAGATTGCATATAGATCTACACCTTGATCTGTGATTTGGTCTGGACTTTTATTGATAGGACGCTGATCTGTTGTTTGACACAAGTATTTCCAGTGATTGCACCCGACAACGACCGGAAAAAATTGAACACAGCAGATCATCTGCCATAAGACGCCTTCAGTGGGCGTCTGTCACGCTAGTTTGTGTCCTTCTAAATCTACCTTTTCGGCTGTTAAACCTTTGCGCATAGTGACACTTAGCTCTGCTACATCTGTGTATGCTGAAACACTGTGCAGTCTCCAGCCCAAGTAGGGTTGTAAATAGCCAGCTCCTTTGAGACACAGAGAACATGGAGCGTTGTGTACAGCGAACAGCCGTGAAGTGTTCATCTTCTGATTCATGGCTGTAGTTTGTGACCCTCCAGAGTGCCGCTTCTGCTCAGCCTCAGTGCACTCCTCCTGCGCTACCAATACAAATCCTTAATGGTGTTGATTTGTTTGCTTAATGCTCTGTCGAGGATTTAAAGAGTGTGTAGAATAATCCGGCGATCACACAAATCCTTGTATTTTTGTGTTTATTTATTACATTCATGGAGGAATCCTTTTCCGTCGTTTTCCACCGTTTCGAGTAACAAAATTCCTGCAAAGTTGATTTTACGTGTAGCAGGCGCGTACGTTTATTGTAGTTTTGCTTATTATCAGCATTCACAGATGTCTATGTTATTCAAGCTTTTTGACAGGAGATAAGAGACGCTCTTCTCACCTAATCTAAGCTGTTTTGAAATCTCATAATCCGCCTGACATGTCGTATTGTTTTCTTTAAGATCAAGCCACTTCTCACTATTTTTCTGGATCTGGCCACCCTTTGTAATATTTATCATCTTTTTGTACATCCATACTCTGAAAACAGACCTAATACTTCTCACAGCTGTGGGTTTGTTACATTTGTGTCCAGTCTTGACAGTCCAGCAGCACAAATCCTTATCCTGTCCTAAAAGATTGCCACAATATATCAGCGCAGGTAAATGTATCAATCTGGAGACCAGGCAGTTTAGGGGATTGTACAGACTGGATATAATTGTAGCAAACCCTCAGCTATGAGCAGTATTGGGTCTATAAGTGTTTCCGGCCTCTGGATGTAAACAAGTCTGTTCCCATTCACTGACTGTAAGCAGAAATCTTGAAAATGATGATAAATTATGTATATCAAGTGTATGTCAGAAAATTGTAGAACTTTTTTTTTTTTTTTAATTCTTTATTTATTTATTTTTCAAAAGATATTACATGTACAAGTCTACCTTATCGGGAGATCTATCCAGTACAGCGAATTAATAATGACAACATGGACATAAAAATAAGAATAAGTAATAGAATAAATAAAACAATGAAAAAGAAACATTTCATGATACATCATATATAATAATAAGTACGTAGGTATATATTCATTTAGATACTAGACGTCGAATCAACAACTTAGGTAAGCCCTCAATACCCCTATACAGAAGAAGAAAAAGAAAAGATTTCTTCCAATCTATATATATCTTGAACCTTATCCAGCCAATCTTGTAGTCCCGGGGGTTTACCGTCTAGCCAATGGAGAGGAATTAAAGCTCGTGCGACGCTCAACAAATATGTTACCAAATTAGTTTTAGAGGGGAGATATGTCTGAGAAGGCAAAGATAACAACACCTCTGTGATTGACAATGTGGAAGAAAGCAATCCAATGTCCCTCAGGCACCCTTCTACTTCTGACCAAAACTTTCGAATTTTGGTACACGTCCACCAGATATGAGACAAGGACCCTGTATTTGCGTGACATCTCCAACAAAGATCATTTTCTGTAAGATTTAATCTATATAATATTTCAGGGGTCCTATACCATCTAGCAATTCGTTTAAAGGAGCTCTCTTGCATTTTAATGCAACGTGAGAAATCATGTGCGTTTTTCCCTAAAGCTTTAAGATCTGCATCTGAAAAGGTGGTGTCTAACTCTACTTCCCACTGTCTCAGATATAATGGCACTTCAGGATGTTGGAGAGATATTATTTTATTATACAAAGAAGATAGTATTTTCGGAATAGGTTTTGGTAACATAACATACACTGGCGTAGCTATAGGGGTCGCAGCGGTCGCAATTGCGACCGGGCCCCGAAGCCAGGGGGGCCCACGGCCCCCCGCACCACATCAATAAAAAGTTACTATAGTAACTCGGGCCGCGGGCCCCTGTTACTATAGTAACATACTTTACTTACCTTCCTGGTTCCGGATCGCAGCGGAGGTCCTGACGTCCTGCGCTGTGCGCAGCGCATGACGTCACAGCGCTATGCCGCCGCGCACAGCATCGAGACTGCAGAACTCCCGCCGCGGCCGAAGAGGAAGGTAAGATTAGCCCTGACTGGCGGGGTCTGACTCCCGGGACCCGCCAATCAGCTGTTTTGAAGGGGCCGCAGCACTCGTACGAGAGCTGCTCCCCTTCATTCCTGTCACTTCATTCCGGTCACACTGTGAATCCGTGTCGGCGATTCACAGTGTGGGCGAGTAGTGAAATGAAGGGGAAGCAGCTCTCGTACGAGTGCTGCGGCCCCTTCAAAACAGCTGATTGGCGGGTCCCGAGAGACACATCAGCTATTGATGGCCTATCCTGTGGATAGGCCATCAATGTTTAGGGACTGCACAACCCCTAAGCCTACGATGTAGCAGGCTTAGGGGGCCCATGAGACAGGATCACAGATTGTGTGATCCTGTCTGCTGGGCCCTGTATCTAAGCCAATCACATGGTAGGCTTAGATACATGGCCCATGCGTGATCCTGTCTGCTGGGCCCTGTATCTAAGCCTACCACACTGTAGGTTTAGATACAGGGCCCCAGCACACAGTAATCTTATACTGTATAAGATTACTGTCTGCTGGACCCTGTATCTAAGCCTACCTTGTGGTAGGCTTAGATACAGGGTCCCACAGACAGTATCACACATGGGCCCTGTATCTAAGCCTTAGGGTATGTGCACAGACACTAATTACGTCCGTAATTGACGGACGTATTTCGGCCGCAAGTACCGGACCGAACACAGTGCAGGGAGCCGGGCTCCTAGCGTCGTACTTATGTACGATGCTAGGAGTCCCTGCCTGCTGCAGGACAACTGTCCCATACTGTAAACCTGTTTTCAGTACGGGTCAGTAGTTCCCTGGAGAGGCAGGGACTCCTAGCGTCGTACATAACTATGATGCTAGGAGCCCGGCTCCCTGCACTGTGTTCGGTCCGGTACTTGCGGCCGAAATACGTCCGTCAATTACGGACGTAATTAGTGTGTGTGCACATACCCTAACACGTGTTACTAATCATTTTTTGTGTTTTCTTACAGGTTCGGTCGTTGGACTACGTCGGATTCCAGGACTACTTCGATGACAGCTTTTTTTTTATTAATAAAATGGTTAATGAGGGCTGTGTGGGTTTTTTTTTATTTCAATAAAATATTTTTTCTATGTCTTTGTGTTTTTTTTTAAACTATATTACTACCGCCTTAGTAATGGCCGCCGGCTGATTGACAGCATCCATTGCTAAGGCGGGGCTTAGTGTTAGCGGATGCAGAGGCTAACACTAACCCCCTTTATTACCCCGGTACCCACTGCCACCAGGGGTGCTGGGAAGAGCCGGGTACGATCCAGTACATGACCATCTGTAGTGATGGTCGGCCACTGGGGTGGCCGCAGGCTGGTATTATCAGGAGGGGAAAGGCCAAAAACAGTGGCCCTTCCCACCCTGGTAATGCTAGGCTGCTGCTGCTTTATTGTATCTGGCTGGTTATGAAAATGGGGGGGACCCCACGTCATTTAAAAATAAATAAAAAATAATTGGAAAGAACGATGTCGGGTCCCCCCCAATTTTCATAACCAGCCAGATACAACACAGCAGCAGCAGGCAGCATTACAAGGGTGGGAAGGGCCACTGTTTTTGGCCTTTTCCAGCCTAATACTAACAGCCTGCGGCCACCCCGGTGCCTGCCCGTCACTACAGATGGTCGGGTACTGGTTTGTACCCGGCTCTTCCCAGTACCCCTGGTGGCGGTGGGTACCGGGGTAATAATGGGGGTTAGTGTAGCCTCTGCACCGGCTAACATTAAGCCTCGCCTTAGTAATGGAGGTTGTCAATCAGCCAGCGGCCATTACTAAGGCGGTGATAATAAAGTTTAAAAAGATACAAGCACATAGAAAAAATATTTTATTGAAATAAAAAAACACAACCCTCATTAACCATTTTATTGAGAATTAAAAAAACGCCGTCATTGAAGTCCTCGAATCCGAAGTCCAATAACCGAACATGTAAAAAAAACACAAACACACAAAAATAATCAGTAACACATAAAGAAGCAAAATTATTATTCTTACCTATCCTGGGTCCAGCGCTGGAGACGCAATGTCAGCGAGCTGGGCCCTGTATCTAATCCTATCATGTGTGATACAGTCTGCTGAGCTGTGTATCTAATCCAATCATGTATGATACTGTCTGCTGGGCCCTATATCTAATCCGATCATGTGTGATACTGTCTGCTGAGCCACTGTATCTAATCCTATCATGTGTGATACTGTCTGCTGAGCCACTGTATCTAATCCTATCATGTGTGATACTGTCTGCTGAGCCACTGTATCTAATCCTATCATGTGTGATACTGTCTGCTGAGCCACTGTATCTAATCCTATCATGTGTGGTACTGTCTGCTGAGCCACTGTATCTAATCCTATCATGTGTGATACTGTCTGCTGAGCCACTGTATCTAATCCTATCATGTGTGATACTGTCTGCTGGGCCACTGTATCTAATCCTATCATGTGTGATACTGTCTGCTGAGCTGTGTATCTAATCCTATCATGTGTGATACTGCCTTCTGAGCCACTGTATCTAATCCTATCATGTGTGATACTGTCTGCTCAGCCACTGTATCTAATCCTATCCATAGTTTATAGGGTCGTAGTGCTATAGATATGCTATGCTGTCTCATATACACACATTTTTTTTTGGGGCGGACACATATGTATTGGGGCTATTTCCCGGACATTTGAAGCCCTGAGGGTATGTTCACACGGCAGCGTCTGTTACGGCTGAAATTACGGAGCTGTTTTCAGGAGAAAACAGCACAGTAATTTCAGCCGTAATGGCATGTGCAGGCGTCTTTCGCTGCGTCCATTACGGAAGTAATTGAAGCTGGTTTTCCATGGAGTCCATGGAAAACGGCTCCATTTACGTCTGAAGAAGTGACAGGCACTTTTTTACGCGCCGCCTTTTGACAGCAGCGCGTAAAAAAAAATGACCATCAGCACAGAACATCGTAAGACCCATTCAAATGAATGGGCAGATCTTTTCCGACGCTTTTGAGCCGCATTTTCGGACGTAATTCAATGCTAAAACGCCCGAATTACGTCCGTAAATAGTGTGTGTGAACCCAGCCTTAGTGACGCCCCGGCTGCTAGTGCTGCATTGTTGGGTCACTTAGGAGACCCAGCGATGCAGCTTAAAGCGGACCGTCGGCCATGAGAAGTTTGCGGGGGGGGGGCCCAGTAAGAATTTTTGCATCGGGGCCCATGAGCCTCTAGCTACGCCCCTGATAACATAGGTTTCAAACCACAAAATATCCCTTAAAGACGGGACTTTGGAAAGAAAGCTCGCACAAGTCACAGAGAGATAAGATAGGTGGGCTGTACCTAACCGTCTCCCTCCCAAAAACTCACTCCATTCATGCACAACTGGCAACTTTCGATCCACTAATAATCTTGTCCACGGAGTGGTCCATAGGTCTTTCCAAATATTGAAAGGGTCTTTAAACGAACCTTTCAAAACATAAGGAATTATCGTAGCAGGTGCTATGGGGGATGGAAAAGATGACAGATGGAGTTGGGCATTTGTTTTACGCCACACCATAATCGTATTCCAAGTAATATTTGAGATTTTTTCTTACGAAGCGCTGTTCGGTGATTCCGTCCACAACATATGTAGCCGGTCAGCACCTAACAGAGCAAGTTCGAGTTCAATTGCTAACGTCCTGGGAGGAGATCTAACCAGGTCCAGCCACCTACCCAGGTGAAGAGCAATATAATAAATATAAACATCTGGCAAGCCTATCCCTCCCAGCCCTTTAGGTCTAATTAGTGTATGATGCGCAATTCTAGGTTTCTTATGCGCCCATAAATATTTTTACGTCCCATCCACGAGAGCATAAGTGTATCATAGGTCTTTAATAGGGGTTTCAAGGAGTTCAATAAGGAAGTGTAATTATGAGCAAATAGGCCTTTTGTATCCTTTGCCAGCCAAACCCCTAAATACTTAATTTTGTGTTCAGCCCATTTGAACGGTGAAGTACGTTTTAGAATATCTGCCAAGGTATGGTTCAGGGAAATATTTAATACTTCAGATTTTGAGTAATTTATTTTAAAATTTGACATCTGGCCAAATTCTTTGAATATGGAAATAAGAATTGGAAAGGCCTGAAGGGGGTTCGAAACCAGAACTAACAAATCATCTGCAAAAGCAGCCATTTTATAGGTTTTTCCCTCTATAGTGATGCCACAAATTTGCGATGTCTCCCTTATGCTTTGAATTAATGTTTCCATAACTATTATAAAAAGGGAGGGTGATAGGGGACACCCTTGTCTTGTCCCATTAGAGATCCTAAACGTAGATGATAGAGAACCATTCACTATCACCCTTGCGGTGGGGTCCGAGTAGAGCGACAACACTGCTTCCACAAACTGAGCCGGAAATCCAAAATGCTCTAAGGTTTTTACCATATATGACCAGCTAACCCTGTCAAACGCTTTTTCAGCGTCAGTACTAAGAAGTACCAATGGTACCTTTTTCACGTGAGCGTGTCTAATTATATGTAGAAGTTTAACAGAATTGTCCCTCCCCTCACGACCCCCCACAAATCCTGTTTGCTCTCGATGGATAATATATAGGAGAATAGTACCCATCCGTCTCGCCAGTATCTTGGCCCAAAGCTTAATATCTGTGTTTAATAGTGAAATCGGCCTATAACTGCTACATAGGGTCAGATCTTTTCCTTCTTTCGGGAGAATGGTGATATGAGCTGATAAAGCCTGTGAAGGGAGAGAATACCCCCTCAACAGTCCATTAAAGAGAGTGACTAGATGAGGAAGGAGGGGATCCAGCAACTTTTTATAATAAATTATAGGAAACCCATCAGGACCGGGACTTTTACCATTAGGAATAGATTTGAGAGTGGCCAAGATTTCAGACGAAGTAATGGGCTGGACAAGGGTTTCTTTTTGCTCGGGACTAAGTTGTGGTAAAGTCATCATGGAGAGAAAATTATCTACCAATTCAGAAGTGTCAGAAGACGGGTGAGAAGGGATATCACTGGTTAGATTGTACAGAGAAGAGTAATATGTTCTAAAAGCTTCCACAATATCAGGTGTGGATGTGACATTGTAGAACTTTTTAAAATGATAAAGCTTGAATTACATTCATCAGGAATAGCTTTCCTTTGCCCTCCGTGACATATATGTACTAGGTGGGGAGAAGTTCCTGTACCCTGACATACCTTGCACATGTGTGTATGTATTGTTATGCACTTGCATTTAGGGATCAAAAATTAACCTCTTAACTTAGAGCTGCCAATCATCTTCGGGTGGGTGGGGCCTGCTGCTGCTTATGAATATTGAGTACTAGTCCGTAGTTATTAGCTGTGGCTAGCCACACCCTCCGCTGATTGGCAATTTTATCGGTATGCACAGTATGCAGAGAAAGCTGTCAATCATCGGTTGGTGGGCGGGGCTAACCGCAGCTCATGAATATGGGCTGCAGGAGATAAAGATGATTTTGGGAAAAACTACAGACTTTTTCCAAGTAAAGGCCCTTTTAAATGAACCAATGATCGGGCAAACGAGCGTTCATATGAACACTCGTTCCCGAACATTGCCCTGTGTAAACAGCGCAACGATTAATCGATGAACGTCAAACGCTTATTCATCGGCTGATCGCATCTTTTATGTAGCCTTAAATATTATCATTGTCGGCAGCACATCTTGGTCTGTAAACAGGTGAGACGTGCTGCCGACGTGATAGAAATGTATGAAGACGAGCAATCGTAGTAGCGATCACTCTTCCCCACACATAATCGAACGTAGCTACCTGTAGAAGAAGCAAACGAGCGCCGATCAACAATCGGTCTTGTTGATTAGCGCCTGTTTTCATGGCCCATATTGGCCTGTGTAAAAGAATGACCCACCGCTTGAATCAGGGTCCCTGTCACTACTTTATCCTGCCCTCAGATAGGGCAGCATAAACCGGTTGACAGACTCCCTGTAAGACCTATTGCTAGGGGGGGGGGGGGATTAGGCCGGTTTTCCCAAACCGACTGTTAGCATAAAATCCGAGAAGAAGCTGGATGACGACCCGGATCTCCCTCTCCTTCAGCAAAAGTGCCTTAACATATGCAGGTAGGTGCACGTAAGCCTTAGGCTTCCAGATCTGCCGTTCAACGTCATTCCTCCAGATGCAGGTGGTGCGATGACCTCATCATAGCGCT
The DNA here is from genome assembly GCF_050947455.1 of Rhinoderma darwinii. Classification (NCBI taxonomy): domain Eukaryota; kingdom Metazoa; phylum Chordata; class Amphibia; order Anura; family Rhinodermatidae; genus Rhinoderma; species Rhinoderma darwinii. The sequence continues at coordinate 621,659,269 of NC_134687.1, forward strand.
GCGAGGTTCCCCATGGGACAAGGCCTATGCAGAAGAGCATGCATGCCCTTCTAATGCTCTGCAGACTCCGCATCCAACTGTTCCTTGCTTCTCCTCCCGCTTCATCCCGCGCTAGAGCCGGCACAGACAGGCAGCCAAGGAGACAAATGACGAGAAGCATCAATGGAAAGGGACACAAGACTGACACCATATGCCCTAGTAAGATTTATGTCTCAATGGATGTGCATCTATAGGTATGTATTTACCCATGTGCGCATGTATATTTTGGTTTATATATAAATGGATGTGTGTGCTGGTGTCTGTCGGTTCGTGAGAGAGTTTTTTGGTTTTGCAAGGGGGATGGGGCATTATTTGGGTGTTGTATGGAAGCATTAAAGTATCTCCAATGTTGGTCTGCCCAGTGTAAAGGCAACCATACGACAGCCAGCGAGTCTCCTGCACGGGTCTCATTAATATAGGACCCTTGTACGATTCTCGCATGGCATCGTATAGTTGTCTTAGCAATTGTGCCGCCCAGCGTGCAGTTGCGGCTCTCCATGCCCGATGTCAGATTTTCAAAATACATAGGATATTTAGTGTTACGTCATTTCCGTGCTATCACTATTGATATGTGGTATATTTAGACTATTGTAATTGTTCATTTAATGTGGTAGAGCAGGGATAATTTACAGCGAACCCGGCTATATCGTGCAACGCAAACATGGCTATGTCGCCCGGATAGGAAAACTGTTAAAAATTAGAATATCACCCCTGCCTAATACTGCGCCCTGGGAAAAAGGTATGCAAAATAGTTCTCTTAAGGGAAGAAAACTTTCTACTGTTAAACATGAGATTTATGGTGGCAGCGTGAAAGATGAAAAGGACGATGCCTTCTGGTCACTAAAGTATCAACTTCTTAAGAAAGCCGGATTAAGAGGGTCCATAAATCAGAGCCTCCCACCTCTATAGGGGTCATGTACGTGACTACCTGTCTAGTTTCCATTTCACAGTTCTAGGCTACAAGCTTATACCTTTAAAGAGTTGGCAGCGGCGGCCAGTCCTAGTAACATTTCAAGTTATTCCTAGTTTGAATTGAATATAATTTTGACTGATTTTACAAAAACGTTACTTTTACTTTTTGTACCAATTATTTCTTCTTTCATCTATATGCTTTAAAACTTCTGCTGGTTTCCTTGGAAACCGTCAGCAGTGGAGCTGCATTCCGCTGTCAGGCGTGAGCTGACCACTTAGCTCAGAGGCGTAACTTGAAGCTCCTGGACCCGAATGCGAAATCTGTAACCGGGCCCCCACCTGCAATATGTCTCATATAACTGTGGCAGAGTGGCTTTTGGGCACCCTCAATCATCAGAACCAGGGTGCGACAACTACCTCTATACCACCTATAGCTATACCCCTTTTTAGCGCTAACTGTGTAACTTTCATCTAAGCTACCACGTTGCTTTGCTCTCTGGTATTCGGAAACCAGAATAAATATAAATGTAGCTTTAGACCGGAACGGAGAAGAAAATATTGTGTAACCAAGCTGTACATGAAACATAGTAGTCCCCAAATTACTTAAAGTGGTTTCCCCATCTAATAAAGTAATGGCATATCGCTAAGATAAGTCATCACTTTCTGATCGGTGGGGGTCCGACCTCTAAGGATGAAGGGGTCACCGCGCTGGTTTAGTTGCGGTGTCCTCTTTAAAGTTTTTCCTGCACATCGGTGCTCCCGGCTTCTCTTGAATGGGGCCCTGCTGTGGTCTTTGTACAGCGGGTGGCTGAGAGCGCTGCAACCACTTCAACCTCAGGATCGGTAATTGTTTTGAGATCCCCACTAATCAGAAAGTGATGGCACATTTTTTTTTTTTTAAATCAGACACGTTTTTATTGAGAATACAACAGGTATTATACATCTTTTGCATTTCTGATAAAGTACAAAGGAAGCACTCAACAGGAGAAAAACAAATCAACAGCATAACATCGTGTGTTTAGTACAAAGTTCCTGCAATTACATTACACTTTGCATTTCATCATTTTTTTTTAGTTGTACCTTCATATACCTCCCCCTCCCTAACCCTAACAACCACACTCCCCCCCCCCCTCCTCGCAGTACCTCCTCTGTTCCCTGATTTGCCAAACCCCTCCACCTCCTCCATCCTTCCTGTATTCCAAACAGCGATCCCGCCATACTTTGAACATATAAATGCGTCAGCCCACCTTCAAATCTCATCTAATGTGTCACATTACTATAGGTGTTCACCCATTTACTCCATTGCTTCTCATACTTATGGATTGCCCCTCTTTTCAAATATATTCGGTGTTCCAGTGATACCGTGTGGTTAACATCCAACCAGTTCAGACACCTCCGGGGGATCCGCCTGCAGCCAATACTTTGCAATTAATTTCCTAGCGTGATACATAACCTTTTTGATAGCCAGTAATTCCACTCCATCCCCTCCTTCCTCCCCCATACAACCCAATAAAAAGATCTTCGGTTCCAGTGGGAAATCTCTACCATATACTCTAGATACCATTCCTTGAACTGCTTTCCAATATACATTTAGCACCGGACAGCTCCAAAACATATGTTTTATGTCCGCCCCATCAAACATACATCTGGGACACTCTTTTGTTGTTCTAATTCGCATTTGCCACAACACCTTAGGTGTCCTATACACCCTATGCAGCAGAAAGAGTTGGGACCTTCTGTGCGCTACACTAATAGAGATTATTTTGGGCGATCCAAGTATTTCCTCCCATTCTTCATCCGCTATAGTCCCTACGTCCTCTTCCCATTTACGTCTAATCTCCACCAGCGGATCTCCCAGGAATTTGGCGAGTAGCATACTATAAAGCACCGAAATAATCCCCTTAGTGTCCTGTGCCCCCAGCACCCTTTCCATCCCTCCCATAGCGGAGCAACTCAAGTCTACCAGCCTCTCTTGTGCCTGCGTCGCATGCCTTAGCTGAAGATATTGGTAGAACCGCCAATGTGAGAGTCCATACTCTTCCTGTAATTGTGCAAAAAGCTTGAAAGTACCTTCCTCGTATAACTGGTGCACATATCTGATCCCTGCTTGTTCCCAATCCTGAAATCCTTCCAAAATATTAAATTCCCATAAATATGGATTACCCCATATGAGCATATAATTGGAGCATCCTGTAATCCCCAATATCTTCTTACTTTCCCACCAAACTTTATGCAGTAATAGTAGAGTCGGTTTCCCTCTCGCCTCCCTCCGTAATTTATGCGACTCCATGGCCTCTAATAAATCCGTTCTCTGGCCCATATAGTACACCAATTTCCCACTAGAGTTCCACTCCTCCCTATTCTTCCATCCTTTAAAGTGTTCTATTTGAGCTGCCAAATAATATATCCACGCATTTGGAATAGCTAACCCCCCCTGTTCAGCTGGTAACTGTATCTTTTCCATTTTAATCCTGGGGATCCCCCTTTTCCACACCAAGTCCCTAAACAAATTATGTATTCTCCTAAACCAATATTTAGGCAACCACACTGGGGCATTGTGCACAATATAGAGAACCTGGGGCATCAGAATCATTTTGATGAGATTTGCTCTTCCCAGTGCTGACAGCGGTAACCAAAGCCATACTTTGGTCCTATCTGTTAACTTATTCATTAATGGTATCATGTTCAACTCAACAAAGTCCTGCACCCTTGCTGATACCGTAATTCCCAGATATTTAAACTTCCGTACACACGGAACTTCAATTCCTCCAACCATCAATGGCGTATCTACTGGCCGGAGTGGTAACAACACCGACTTGCTCCAATTAATTTTTAACCCTGAGAATCTGCCAAACCTCTCCAATATCGTCATTATCACTGGCAATGAATGATCTATCTCCCCCAGGAACAACAGTATATCGTCCGCGTATAATGCTATACGCTCCTCCAACTCTCCACAACGAAACCCTTCTATCCCCGGATGTTGTCTTACCATATTTGCTAGGGGTTCAATTGCTAGTGCAAACAGCAACGGAGAAAGCGGGCATCCCTGTCGCGTCCCCCTCTCCAGCCTAAAAGAGTCCGACATTCTTCCATTTGCTCTGACCCTAGCTACCGGTTCCCTATATAATAGTTGTACCCATTTTATAAAGTTCCTTCCAAAGCCAATCCGCTCCAGTACAGCCCACAAGTAGCCCCATTCCACACTATCAACCGCCTTGGCGGCGTTCAAAGACAACACTGCTCTACACCGCGCCTCCGGAGCGTCTGTCTGCAAATTTAAGAAAAGTCTACGTAAGTTAACTGCTGTAGAACGTGATGGCATAAATCCCGATTGATCCGTCCCTACTATTTTAGCCACTACTCGCGACAACCTATTAGCTAGTATTTTGGCTAAAATTTTTACGTCCGCGGTTAACAGAGATATCGGTCTGTAAGAGTCAGGTTGCGTCCGATCTTTCCCTTCTTTAGGAATTACAACTATAGCAGCTTCATACATTGTCTGCGGTAAGCGCCCTCTGGCGAAACTATCCTGGAACACCTCCAGTAACTCTGGCAGAACCGTATCTCCATATGTTTTATACAATTCAGTGGGTATACCATCTATCCCTGGAGCCTTTTCATTTGCCATAGAACTCACCGCTTCCTGTATTTCCTCTAAAGTAAGTGACTCCTCCAACCCCTCCCTCTCTTCCTCCCCCAAGGTAACCCATGTCATTTCTGCCAGATATTCTGACAGAAGATCCTCCGGATAGTCCACCTTAGTGCGATATAGTTAATATAGAATGATGTCAGCACACCTAATATATCCCCTGTTTCCCCCACCATAGTCCCATTTGCTGTCTGTAGCTGATGGATGAACGCACTCTCCCGCTCCGGCCGTGCGAGATTTGCTAATAATCTGCCCGTCATTTCACCCTCCTCATAATATTTTTGTTGCAAAAACAATCTTTTATTAGCTGCCTGCTCCAGCTGGTGTTCCTTAAGCAATTTTTGAGCAGCCTTCCATTGGGCTAAGGTTTCCGCAGTGTTATTGGTAATGTGACTTAGCTCTGTTATTGTCACCCGGTCTGTCAAATGTTGACCCACCTGCCTTGTCTTAGTTTTTATATGTGTGATCTCCCTTATATACACCCCTCTTATATTCGCTTTCATAGCATCCCATAGAATATCTGTGGGGACCGTACCCTTATTAAATTCGAAGTATTCTCTCAGGCTCATAGTTATGGTCTCCTCTCCCACCAAGCGTATCCAAAACGGGTTGAGCCTCCAGTGCATTCTCAACCCCCCTGTCTGTAAACCTGTTCGGAGCTTCAACAACATTGGAGAGTGATCAGACAGCGATCGCGGTAAATATTCCACCCCTTCCACACATTCCATCCCCATTCCATTATTAAACATTAGGTCTATTCGGGACAGTGATCCATATGTAGATGATACACACGAGTATTGCGTAGTAGAAGGCCACTTTGCCCGCCAGATATCCGTGAGCCCAACTTCCATCATGTATTTGCCAAACCTCGTCAGACAAACATCTCTCCCCCCCCCCCCCCATTTGGAAATTTAGCCCACCCTTTATCCATTATGTTGTTAAAGTCTCCCATCAATATGGTCGGTATCATAGGCCATCCAGCCAGTTTCTCCAACACCTCTCGTATTGGGACCACAGAGTACGGGGGAGGCACATACATCACCACAATTATACATTCCCAGTTAAACAATTTACAATGCACCCCGACATATCTACCTTCCCTATCCTTAAAGGAATCCAAACAGTTAAACGGCACATCTCTATGGATTAGGAGGCTAACCCCCCTCGAGTATGTAGAATGAAAGGAATGGAAGCTGTGCCGTATCCACACCCTATTCACCTGTTGCATCGTATCAGCAGTAAGATGGGTTTCCTGCAAGCCCATCACTCCAGCGGACTGCCCTTTCAGGTAATCAAATATAGCTCGCCTTTTAGCTATCTCCCCCATACCTCTCACATTCCAGGACAACAAATTTACCCTACCCCCCATCTGGACATTTTTTGCTTTTGACAGTGGCTATTCCCATTACCTCCAGTGGTCTGCGTTTCAAACTCCCTTTCCCTCCAAAACCTTTCCCCTCCCCCCACCCTAACCCCCCCAAAATTTCCATAAACATACCCTCCTAAGAGGGCTCAGGCTGGTGAAGAAAACGTCACCACTTTGACCATACAGCTTCCCACTCACTTCGTAGAGACACATTCTGTTTCCCTACAGTTTTAACCTTCAGAACCAAGAACCTCCCGCTACCTCCTCCGCAATAAACAATTAGTATTTTAATGACTCCAATATCCCATTCTGCCCTTGAACTGACAGCACTTTCCACCCCTCCAACCATCAATGACATATGGACTTCAGCCCAACCTTAGACCAACATATAAATGCATAAAAACAAGGCCTTATGCCCTCATGTAACTCATCTTCCTCCTTTCATAGCAGAGTCCCCTCTTCAACCATCTGCCTGTTGATAACGCCGCCGCTTCCTCTCGATCCTGCCGTAAGCGATCTTCATGACTGTCCAGCCATCTTAGTGCATCTTTCGGATTCTCAAAGAATTGCACGGATCCCAACTCCGCCACCCGAAGCTTTGCAGGATACAGCATGGAATACTGAACCCGATGGTTCCTCAGCCGCCTTTTTATGTCCAAAAATTGCATCCTCCGCTTCTGAACTTCTGCAGAGAAATCCGGATAAAATGACACCTTCACACCGTTCACCCGAATATCTTGCCTTTCCCGGGCCTGTCGAAGAATTATATCTCTATCTTTATAATGGAGCAGCTTTACCAAAACAAGTCGCGGTGGCCGCCCAGGTGGACCAGGACGTGTGGGTACTCTATGAGCTCTTTCCACTGCAAATAATGGGGTCAGCGACTCTTTTCTAAAAACCTCCAAAAGCCATTTTTCAAAAAAGGAATCCGGATTGGACCCTTCCACTTTTTCAGGTATTCCCACCATCCTCACATTATTTCGTCTTAAACGATTCTCCAAATCATCAGCTTTTGATAAGAGATACTTAACATCCTCCGCCACCGCATTTACATCTCTTCTCATGGGCAGCATTCCATCCTCTAAGTCGCTGACTTGACCCTCCACCGCTGTTGTGCGCTCTGACACCTTCTGTAAATCATGGCGTATGATAGACAAATCCTCCTTAATTCCCCCCACCTGGCAGGTAAGCTTAGCCAGCGTAGTATTACTCAGGCTTACCGCCGAAAAAACATCTGCCAGCGTGGGGCCAGGCTTGTCCAATCTCTGCGTGTCGCCATCTAATCCTCCTCCTGAACCGCTTGAAGCGTCTCCTCCATTTTCCTCCTCCTCCTCTGACTCCATCTGTGCTCGCAGCGGCTCATATCTCAAGCCTGTGCGGCCAGCCTGCTCCTTCCCTCCATCCGACATCCCTCCATCTGCCTCAGGTTTCATAGGGGCCTTCCTGGCAAAGCGTTCCAGCCTGGATGCCGCCGCCCCTCTCACATCTCTGCTCTCTGCATGCGAGCACATGTCGGCGCCATCTTGCAGCCCCAGCTCACCGTCCTCTGCCGCCTTAGATTTCCTGGACCGGGTCATAACAGCCTCCGTCAGATCCAGAATTATGCCTGCAGGATCACCGCCGTCTCCTCTTTCACCACAGGTATGTCCGCGTTAGTATAGTGGAGTCTCAGGATGATTTCCAGGATATCGGCAGCGGGAGCTCCGGTTCCTGCGTCTTCTCACATACGCCGCTAAGCCACGCCCCCGTGATGGCACATTTTAGTGATATCCTATCACTTTATAAGATGGGAGTACCCTTTTAACCTGTTCTGTAGACTTTTAATCTGAAATATTGTGTTTTGTTTTTCATGTTTACTTTAGATTTGTGGTTTAGTAATCATTATTAGACAATTATCAGGGCTTTTAACTTTGACATGTAATATTTATAATACTGCCACTCTGTTTAAAGGAAAGTATTATTTATATATATTTTATTTATTACTAATTAAGCCTATGTGCTGAAACATATATTTTTTTCTAATCTGTTCTCATTTTCTGATTGTATATTTTTTTATATTCTATTGCCTGTACATAAATATGAGGGCAGCCATCTGACCTGAACTGCTGCACCGAGCTTTGAACAGCACTTCCAGAGATTGCTTTACAGCAGCCACAGGGACATAGACAAAAACCACAGTCAGAAAATGACCCGTTGACTGCTATGGGGGAGTGTAGTGGGCATGCTCTGTGACATGTGCAGGTAGGAAGGGGGGAGGAGAAGCTGAGCTGTATCCATCAACTATTGTAAATTGTATGATCTGCCTCCAGCTTGTTAATAGAGGTGTTACTTGACATTGTAACCCCGCATGGAGTTCTGCCCCTGGCAGAAAGGAAGTGTGGGGCTCCAATATGGCCGCTCCCATGAAAGGCAATAAAAACATTATTTCTCTTTTAGATCCTTACGTTTAATTAATGAAATCAAATTGAATATGTGACATGTGACATGTGTAATGTCCGTGGCTGCGGGCCGTCAGCTCCAATCCCCTCCTGACAGCCGCAGCTACGAGTCGGCAAGTGCTGGCCCCAACCTCCTCCTCAGGAGACGCCAGCACCCACTTCCACTCACCTCAGCCGGATCCCGTAGGGTGCGCGCGCACGCTCATGCCCGCTCTTAAAGGGGCAGCGAGCGTACCGGACTTTTGATGAACTTTGACCCGTGAGTACCTTGGACTATAAGAGGGGTCCAGCCCCCTGCTTCTATGCCTGAGCGTTGTTGATGTTTCCTAGTTTGTCTAAGTGATGGCCTCCTAGTGTGTTCCTGTTTCCTGTTCCTTGCATTCCATACCATCCTAGTCGAGCACAGTGCTGTGCCAAAGTCGTGTTGTGCTGTATCCCACGTCTGATCTGGTGGTCTTCTCCAGCCATTGCCTGTGCCCAATGCTCCCTGGCAGCATATAGCTATGGACTTTATTACGGACCTGCCTCTCTCTGCTGGATGCAGTGATGTCTGGGTGGTGGTAGATCGATTTTCGAAGATGGCCCACTTCGTTCCTCTGATCGGTCTTCCTTCTGCTCTTCAGCTGGCCAAGCTGTTCATCCAACACATCTTTCGCCTGCACGGCTTTCCGCAGCATATTGTGTCTGATCGGGGGGTTCCGTTTACCTCGAAGTTCTGGTCAAGAGGATCAATCAGATCTTGGAGAACTACCTATTAGGGATGCACGGTGCATCGAAACTTCGATACTGTTTCGATACTGTGCATCCCTAAACGGTTCGATACCGCTTTCCTGTATTTCGATACTGAGCTGCGCAGCCGCACAGCTCAGTATAGTAATACATGAATGTATGGGAGCGCGGCTGCGGCTGTGTAATTCAGCCACAGCCCCGCTCCTGAGTCATGATAAGTTCGCGGGGTCAGGATGATGCGATGCGGCCGGCGCTGCACTAATGAGCGGCAGCACTGAAGACAGAACATGGCGGGCGCTCTACAAAACACCCCCGTGTTCTGTGCCTGAACTGCCGCTCATTAGTGCAGCGCCGGCCGCACCTCCTCATGCTGACCGCGCGCGCACTTCCTGTCAGGAGCGGGGCAATGACTGTATTACACAGCCGCAGCCCCGCTCTATAACGGCGGAGATCAAAGAAACCTCTCATCTCCGCCGTTATTCTCCTGAATGCTGCGATCACAGCTCACTGCAGCATTCAGGAGAAAATGAGCAGGGGGGATGCCCCTGGATCGCGTCACAGGGAATTCCTGTGACGCGATCGAGGGCCATACCATATATGGGCAGACAGCTCAGGGTCTATTGACGGACCCCAGGGCTGTCTTACCATATTTCATGTTGTTAGGACATACTTGGGTATGTCCTAACAACTGCCTGTGTGCTATCTGTCCACAGGCTAATGTACTGGCACATATCTGATATATGTTAGCACATTAAAGTTTAAAAATAAAAGTAAAAACAAAGTATTGTTAAATTAAAAAAAAAAAATACACATTCACCTTTTTTACAATAAACATTAAAATAAGTCTCAATACATAAAATATTCACATTCAGTAATGGCGCGCACAACAATTTTTTTGCATTTATGATATGTGCGCTGTAAAAAAAATGAAATAAACACGGCTTTCATTCACTTATTAATGTGAGGCGCGAGGTGCGATGAATTTAACCTCCATGTTCCTCACATTAATAGTAATTAACCCCATCATGTACCTCGCACATTAACCCATTATGACTGAGAAACATGATGGGATTACTATTAATGTGAGGCGCGTTCAAAATTCATCACACGTCGCGCCTCAAATCAGAAAACGGAAGAATTTTATTTTTTTATTACTGTTGGCAAAAGTATCGAAATTGGTATCGAAATCGCAATACTAAACGAAGTATCGGTATCGAAGTCCAAATTCTGGTATCGTGACATCCCTACTACCTATGCCACTTCATTTCCAAGCAGCATGATGACTGGGTGCAGTTGCTCCCATGGGCTGAATTCTACAATAATCACACCAGCGAGTCCACAAGGAATACACCGTTCTTCATTGTTTACGGCCGGCACCCACGAATTCCTCTCCCGGTGCCCGATACTTCCGAGGTATCAGCGGCTGACTCCGCTTTTAGAGACTTCCTACAGATCTGGCAGCAGACTCGATCCTCCATCCTAATGGCAGTCGACCGCATGAAACGGAAGGCTGATACTAGGAGAAGAGAACCTCCTCCGTTTCTTCCTGGCACGAGGGTCTGGCTGTCTTCCAGGAATATCTGACTAAGGGTGCTCCCAGGTTCCTCTGACCCTTCGAGATCCTACAGCAGATCAACCCTGTCGCCTATAAGCTTTGGCTGCCTCCTACCCTCAAGATCCCCAACTCCTTCCATGTCTCCCTCCCGAAGCCGGTGGTTCTGAACCGCTACACCAAGACTCCTAAACCTGTGGTTGCCTCCAGCGGCCCTTCAGACACCTTTGAGGTTCAGGAGATCCTGAACACCAAAATAGTGAGAGGAAAGACCTTTTATTTGGTGGATTGGAGGGGGTTTGGTCCTGAAGAAAGGTCTTGGGAGCCAGAGGAGAACCTCAATGCTCCTACTCTTCTGAAGAATTTTCTCTCTAGCTCTGGTCCCAAGAAGAGGGGGCGTAAGAGGGGGGATACTGTAATGTCCGTGGCTGTGGGCTGTCCGCTCCAATCCCCTCCTGAAAGCCGTAGCCACGAATCGTCAAGCACTGGCCCCAGCCTCCTACCCAGGAGACGCCAGCGCCCGCTTCCACTCACCTCAGCCGGATACCGTAGGGTGTGCGCGCACGCTCATGCCCGCTCTTAAAGGGGCAGCGCGCGTACCAGACTTTTGATGAACTTTGACCCGTGAGTACCCTGGACTATAAGAGGGGTCCAGCCCCCTGCTTCTATGCCTGAGCGTTGTTGATGTTTCCTAGTTTGTCTATGTGATAGCCTCCTAGTGTGTTCCTGCTTCCTGTTCATGTTCCTTGCATTCCATACCATCCTGGTCGAGCACTGTGCTGTGCCAAAGTCATGTCGTGCTGTATTCCACGTCTGACCTGCTTCACCTCGCCTGACATCTAGCTGCTGCCTAGTCCAAGCCGAGCCTGCCCTGCTGCTGTCTGAGCTGCCACAGGTACCTATACGAACTGTAGACATTCACCTGCACCATGTTGGCCAGCTGCCTTACTGCCAAGGCGGTACGGACCAGTGGGTCCACAGACCCTTCGTGACAGATGTGTACAACTGATACAACAGCAACCCAGAATCATTATTTCAAGAAAGTTTCAATTGGGCTGAACTGCAATACCAGACACAGCCAATAGGCAGGAGTGGTGCTGTTTCAGGGGAAAAAAATCTGTAACTATTTTCTAATCTCCGGTAACCCCTTTAAGATCTTTGAAATAAAAAAAAAACGTGAAAACATCGTTGGATTACCAGTACGAGAGTTCTTAGTAAAAATACAACATTCAACACGTATTGAGCCCATGTTCATTTGTCATAAAACATGGAAGTGAATATTGTGCATATAGAATCAATTGACTTCTACTAGGAGAATATTTTACCAATTTGCTGCAAATTTGATATCCAGCTGTGTGAATGGGACATAATACATACATACATTCCCTGCTTTCACTTGTCACCTCTGATTTTGTAGAATTCACGGTATATGGGGTTGCACCTTATGTAATTCTGGTTTCAGTGAGAGGTCACCGGGGCAGACTTATAATGTAACACGTCTACCCCTGCCTGGGGATGCACATCTGGAATTCCATCCATTCCTGGGACCAGTCTGACTCACTACGATATCAGAACTTTCCCATCTGAGTCACAAGCCTCAGGAAAATCACCTTTTACAACAAAACTATCACTGGTATCAGACAGATGTGTGACATTACTTAATGTTTTTCAAAAAGCCTAAAGCTGGCCATAAACATGGGACAAAAGTAGTCTAAAATGACTGACTTAATATTTTATACGATGGCCGACGAAGTGTTCCCTCATGTCGGCTGGAACTATGCATGTATGGCATGTTCGACAAATGACAACCAGTCTTTCATGTTTTTTGTTTTTTTTTATAGAGTAGATGAGGGAATTTTTTTTATTTTGTTGTTGCTTATAGAGCCGACATATCCTGTACAGCTTGTCCCATTCACAACAGTCCCTGTCCCGAATTTTCCTATCTGTATGCTTTTGGAGAGTGGGAGGAAACTGGAGTAGCCAAAGAAAATCGACAAGAACGCTGGGAGAACATACAAACTCCATGCAGATTTTGGCCTTGGTCAGATTTGAAGCCAGGACCCCAGTGATGCAAGGTAACCGGGTTAGACACACAGTCTCTGTGGGGAAAAAGCGTCCTGTGACTTTATATAAAAAAAAAAACACCCTAAAAACACTAGTGGCTCAGTGGTTAGCACTGTGGCCTTGCGGCACAAGGCAGCTTAAGACAAATGTGTTTGATGGAAATCTTGCCCAGCGTGATCTCGAGAGCAAGACTGTCATAAGCTTCCTTACGCTGATTGGATAGCATCAGAGGCAGTGAGGATGGCTCCGCCCAGGGAGGTTGACTGTAGTTCACGCCCCGTTGGCTAACTCAAGTGAATTAGTATACTGGGCACCTAAAGTATGAAGCGTAATTACTCATGAAAACAGCGCTGGAAACAGCGAGGATGCGGGCTCAAGGTAGTAAATGGCAATTAGAAGTTAGGACCTGGTGACAGGTCCTCTTTAAGTGACCCCAATCTGCATATACGTAGGTGCAGGTCCCAGTCATAAAAGGGTTCTTTTCAGCTTGTATGTACTTTTATTCTTTTTAGTTGTCCATGTTAAAGGTAGCTACATGCACAACTAACGCAGCTTTCCAAATTGATGACGCCATCAAGCAGCTTCTCATATCTCTGCTTTCTGGACCTCTGTGAGTGTGACATGGAGGAAGTAGGCTTAAAGCGATTGTCCAGTCATGAGCTTAAAAGTGATATGTAAGTCAGTATCTATAAGTCATTTTTACCTGCTATTTATTTTCCTTTGTGCTGATCTGTGACTACCGCTAAGCTACAGTGTCTACAGGAAGTTTGAGGTAGTCTGAGACAAACCCCCTGTCGCATCGTTGGTTCCGGCTGCTGCTTTGTCCCTCCCCACTGCAGCTCAGCCTCTTCAGATTGGCTGCTGTGTATAAACACAAGCTCAGCAGGAAGTTCGGGAGAGCTGATTTATATTACAGCAAGGGCTGAATAATTATAAAGTACAGATTAATAAACCAGCATTGAGATAAGGAGGATCATCAGGTAATTGCCACAAATAGACTGAGGGGAATGAGCCGGAGTCATCTGGCATTACCGCTTGTATTTATGAAGAGCAGTACTCTAATGGTTTCCTTTAAAGTTAATCTCTCTGTCTGTTATGAACTTGCAGGGGTATTACTGCTTCAAACATCCAGTGGATAGGTGATAAATGTTTGATTGGCGGGGGTCCGATTATTGGTACCCCCAATGATCACTTGAACTCCTGTCAATAGATTGGCAGTCGAGCATGCAATTCTTGACACTATATAGTAAACGTCCCCCATTAAATCAAAAACGTTCAAACATCCTTCTATGATATAGATATTCAGTATTTACTCCCAACCAGCAGGATGTGTGACGATACATGTTTTCTGGTCTTTCCTAAATCGGGTATTCACAGAATCAAAAATTGTAACCTATCCATAGGATAGGTGAGGCTTTTCTGATTGCTGAAGGCCTCACCTGTGGTACGCCATCCGATTGCAAGAGGTCCTCAACCCCGCAGCAGTGCGCACGCTCGGCCACCGCTCCATTCAATGTCCTTCTTTTGGGACCCCCGTTCTTGTGATCGGTGGGGGTCCCAGCGGTGTAGCCCCCTGCGATCATAAATTATCACCTATTCTGTGGATGGGTGTTCATATTTAATTCTTGTACATTCGCAGGGCAGGCAGTTCCGTCATTCCCTTAGACTGTGAATGGAGCGGCAGCATGCATGCTCGACCACTGCTCTATTCAATGTCCTCCTTACTGCAGTCGAGCAGTGAGGAGGAACAGGGCGTTCGGGACTACCATTCTTGCGATCGGTGAGGGGTCCAGTGGTGGGGCCCCCCTGAGATCAGAAAATGATCAAGTATTTTGAGGATAGGTGATAATTTTTCCTCCTGGTACAACCCCTTTAATGTTTGGATAAGAAAAGAGCCCAAGTTATATAAGAATTGGGTATTACCCATTTACATTATACTCATGTCAGTGACTATTCATTTACCAAGTAGTACACTGTTCCTAACCCGGCCATGACAACCTCAAGACGAGCTCTGTCCCAGTGTCTCAAGGAGAGGGGTTAATTTATGGATTACAGGGTAGGTAGCTGCTTGGGGTTTTCGGAGGCGGGATTTGAGCAATTTATAAATTAAACAAAACAGACAGTACTCTGTAGGTGAGTGCTGGGATAGAGCCGGTAGGGGACGCTACTACATATATGTGTTTTGGGTGGCAAGTCGGCCCTGATTTGAGCGCTGCCCTTCTTTGGAGGGGAATGGGGAGTACATATTATAAATCTAGAAGAACGCTAAGGTTTGGTGGTGAAGGAAATCAGGAAACATTCAAAGATCCACTAAATGTGGAAAATTTAAGATGTTCTTCTCTTAATCTGTTTGCTCCTCTTCTGTCTCGTAAATTAAAATATTGAGAAGTATATAATGAATTCTTCTCAGGGCCAGATTATAGGGCGGACATAAGGTGCACATGCCCGGGTCCTTCACCACCCAGGCTAGTAGTCCTGCTCCACTTTTGCCTGCATTTTCTACTCCTCCCCCCCCCCCCCCCTGGCAGTCACTATTTATATGTGTAGAGTATACACTGCTCACTTCTGGGACCCCCATCTGTATTGAAAATGGGGATCCCCTGCATGCTTTTTAACAATACTATCCATTCAAGAGGAGATGGTTGTGAATGAGTATGTCTCCCTTTTCAAGTATAAGGAAGTTGCTGGCTCTGTTGTCTACCGATTTCCCATAGAACTCAGGGGGGGCACGCACATGCGCTGCCTCCTTTACTATATGTTGCTGCAATAGGGGGTCATTCTCCAGAGGTGGGATTGGGCCATTCTCCAGAGGTGGGATTGGGCCATCGACCAGCCTTAATCTGGCCAAGACTCTTTTCTGTGTGTCCCAGGAGATTAGCCATTTCACTGCGCCTTCTCACAAATCGTGTCTGGTTGTAAGGCAACTGGCTGCAGTAGGGGCTTTCTCCCCCCTCAGCTCTGTCTCAATAAGTGATGAAAAAGATAACCCCACCCAGTCTAAGCCCTGCCCAGAGCCATCTACCAACCCAAGATTGAAGGGATCAATAAAAAGTTAATACCTGTGTGCTCGGCAAAATTTCTACATGTTTCAGGGACATGTAAAATAAAATGTGCAGACTTCTGTTACTTTTTATCATTAATTTCTAGGGTAAAGGCACTTTTACAGAGGCAGGTGATTGGCTGAACGTGCGTTCGTAGAAACGCTCGCTCTTGATCATTGCCCTGTCTAACACAGGGCAGCCGACAAGACGGCAGATCTCATCGTTTATGCCAATGAAGAAATGATCGTTTGTTGGCATGATATCTACTGTGTAAATAGGGGATGTGCTGCCGAAATTATGCAAATGTATGGGGAAGAACGATTTGTCCCTATACTCCTGATTTATCTCTCAATGTAAATGGAGCAAACGATCCCCAATTAACATGCTGTTCTCAATCGGCGCTCTTTACCGGGCAGAAATCTGCCTGTGTAAAACCACCCTCCGAGTTCCTTTTAAATAAGTGATTTTCCATCTGATGGTGATCATGCAGAACTTCAGAGAGCCCGGACTGGGGTGGGACCCTGCAGGAAAGCTTTTTGGGTCTATAACCGTAAGGACCAAAAAAATAAAAATAAAAAATCCCTACATTTTTCCATTTAAGGCAACGCTCACTAGATCCTATGGCGTTACTACCATCCCTCCTGGACACATTGTTATTATTATTAGAGGTAGAATTTATTATTTCTTTATTTGTAAATGTGTCGTGTTGTCAGTGGCCTACGGGCAGCGCCGTCCGGTTGGCGTTGTGAAGTTAATGGGATGTGACTGTGTGGTCACAGGAGCTCGCAGAGTTCAGCCACTTCCTTTCCTTTTATTGTATACTCGGCGGTTCCATATTTCATTTATTTCCACATTCTGTGACATTTTAAGTTGTCAGTGCTCACCTCACCTTAATGATGTCGTAACCCCTGTGGTTAGAGTCTAAACACAAGATGATCTATTACCAGCTGATCAAGCCCAAGTCATGGCCGGTAAATCCAAATCTACAGGTTTAAAGGGAATGTCATATATATGGGATTACAGTCTCCGTAATTAGGTGTCAGTCTGTGGATGAGAAATATTGTGTTTGTTGTTTTTAATTTTATGTTGTAGCTATTTATATTTAAAACCTTCCCTGGGGGCAGCCATATTGAGGGTAAATACTTCCTTCCTGTATTGTCTGTATATAGACCGTGCAGCAGAATGTATGTGCTTTGGCAGCTGCAATGAATAGGTGGTAATGGGGGTTGTCCAAAATTATAAAATCATGGCTGTTTTCTTCCAGAAACGGTGCCACACCTTTCCAGAGGTTGTATGTGGTATTGCAGTTCAGCCCTTTTCACTTTAATGCAGTTGAGCTACAACACCAGACACCGCCCATGGACAGGTGTGGCGCTGTTTCTGGAAGAAAGCAGCCATGTTTTTTTGATGAAGTACAGCCCCTCACCCAGATACCAGATGTGTGTATAGTGTTACTATCGTACCTTATCTAGGCCTCCAGCAGTACAATAGTTCTGTCATTTGTCATTAAACTCCACACTGTCTAATGATAATGAGATAAATCTGCTCTCCGATGATAATGAGATGACTCTGCCCTCTGATGATAATGAGATGACTCTGCTGACTCCATTCTCTGATGATAATAAGATGACTCTGCCCGCCTATGATAGAGATCACTCTGCTGATTATGACCTCCTGAGATAGAGAGGACTCACCTGACTCCGCCCTATAGTGATAAGGAGATGACTCTATCCTATGATATTGAGATGGGACTGCCGACCTAACCCAGTCTACACAGCAAAACTAAAGTCACCAGCAGAAAACAGGAAATGTCAGCCTATTGTGTGTGCTCCAGTCGCCAGTGTGAAAAATGTTCTGAAGATACAACCTATTGGGCCTTGTGCACACTTCCGACACCGTTTTCACGGCCGTTTTTGATGGATCCGTGTGCCCGTTTTAGCGGCTGTGTTTCAGAGCGCCAAGCATGGTACTGTCCAGGGTGCTGAAAGAGTTAATGGGCTGCACTGATCGGCGGTAACTCTTTCAGCACCCTGGACAGTACCATGCTCGGCGCTCGGAAAATACAATTTTAATGAAATTAAAAAAAATAAAAAAGTTCATACTTCCTTTCCTCCTGTCCGGCCTCCAGCGATGACGTTTCATCCATGTCACCGCTGCAGCCAATCACAGGCTGTGGTGGCGGTCACGCACGTCAGGATGACGTCAGAAGGCCGGCCTCCAGGGATGACGCTTCATCCCACGTGACCGCCTCTGCATCCAATCACAGGCTGAAGCGGCCTCTGCAGCCAATCACAGGCTGCCGCGTCAGAAAGGAAGGTCGGACTGGAGGACTAAGAGGGACTCGTCACCAAGACAACGACCGGGTACGTATGAACTGCTTTTTATTTTATTTTTAATCAGCAGCCTCTTTTCTCTATCAGTGATTGATAGAGACAAGTGGCTGCCGATTAGTGTAATATTTCTGTAATGTATTTCTGCCCGCCCGGCCGTTGCTGGGCAACGGCTCCGTCACACACGGACGGCACACGGATGCCTTCTGTGTGCCTTCAGTTTTTTTTGACTGCCCCATTGACTTGCATGGGCCTCACGGTCACGGAATCTCGGACCAAAGTAGGACATGCTCTACTTTGGATCGGAACGGAGCAAAAAACTGAAGTGTGCATGGCCCCATTGAAATGAATGGGTCAGGGTGCCAGCCGTCAGAAAAACAGCTGGCACCCTGAAGAAAAACACTAAAGTGGGCATGAGGCCTTAGAAAAGATGTTTCTGTCCGGATACTCCCTATGGTTGGTTCGGATGCCTCAGCACAACATCACATGATCAGCTAGTGCCAGTACATCTGTGCCTGCTGGGACAGTGTGATTGTCCTTCTCTTAGTATTCTTCTCCTATATAAAATAAGAGATTATAAGTATAGAGACAGGGAGGCTGAGCTGTGATCTTCTCCAACTGTGTAACTGGAGCCTGTCTAATCAATCATCATTTTAGTTGGAGTTCCCCTTTTAACTATATATAGTAGACTGCACTATTCATTTAGTAAAAACGACGGAACCCTTGCACAACACAGACAAACGGAAACCATTTGCACCGGATCCGTCATCATTGAAATCAATGGTGAAGCAAACGGAAACCTATGGTTTCCATTTGTCTCAGAGTTCCGTTCTGACGGAAAGCTCCGACGGAACATCAGAACGGGAACCTGACACAAATGTGAACGCAGTCTTATTAACGCTTTCTAAAAATGGCTATAAGGTGTCTGTCCTGAAGGCTTAAAATGTCCTGGACCTGAACCGGTTAACTTGTAAGAGCGAAGAACCTTTCGATTATATACAGTTCTGTGCTGCCAGATTATCGGGCTTTCTGGATGTTCGTATGCTGGATTAAATCAATTTCACTGTAGTAAATTTATTGCACATACAAACCGTAAACCAGAAGCATCCATGTAATGAATGTGCAAGTTTCTAAAATAAAAAAAGATAAATAATTTTTTCAAAATTGTAAAATTCATGTGCTTATATTAAACGTGGCGAGGACGCGCCATTTATCGCCTCTCTTACACGTGTCACTTCGATCTGCTGTTCTTCTCACACAGTCGTAAATGTTCTTCGTCCATCTTCCATTTTTATTGTCTTAATCCTCAGAGTTCCTGGAAAAGACTCTTAATAACATATTGTTAATGTCTGAGGGGCCAAAAGACGTACGTACGCTGAGGAAGTAATCCCGTTCCTCGCTTATCGGGGAGAAATGCTCAATTTTCTCACTTTGATTCGAGCTGTTGTTCTGCCGTCTGCTGATTCTCACTTACACTTCTTCTGCTGGTACATTTATTATTCCCGTGTCCTGTGTCTGACTCATTAGCTGAACCGTCCCATGTGTTGAGGGTTGTTTTATTATTTTTTTTGCTGTATGACGGAACCATAGGTTTTCATTTTTTTTAATTTGAAATTTTCCAGAATCCGATTGAAGGATTTTTCTGGCAATGGTCCTATGTCGAGTCTCTATTTATTTCTAAATCACAATAAATAATCTCGGTGTTCTAACTCTTTTCATAGTGGATGTTAAAGGGGTTGTTTTATGTAGGCAAACTCTATCCTTGTGCCCTAATAGGGCATAGCGGGGTGCCCCACGCAAGACCCCCTCTATGAGACAGAAAGGAGAGCCACTTTATAAGACCAGTTCTGGCCAATACATCTGAATGGCTGCTATGCAATACTACATTTCGGGCCATGGTTATCTCCGATCAGCTGAACTAGCTCCCATATGAAAGGGGTTGTTTGTGATGAGACGTCCCTTTTAAAACAAAAAACATCAATAAAATTGAAAGAACACAACACGGAAAAAGTGATCTACTGTGTTATGCCATTGCAGGGCTTGAGGGGGCGAAGTATGACATAGGGTTTCTGTTATTTGCATCCCCGTGTCATGCCCTACCCCGTCAGGTCCTGCATTAGGCTTAACACAGTGGATCAGTCCTGCCTAAAGTGTTCTTAAAAGTCAGGTTTTTAAAAAAGTGGTGTCCGTTTTAAGAATCCTATTTCTAAATACCCTATTAGGCATTTTGGGCATAATAGATGCAGAGTCCCCCTTTGAGAACCTTCATCCTTTAGCCAGAGCGTGTCTTGTTCAAAAGGACAAAACATGTCCATGCATTACACAAACCACCCACTGATTTCAATGGGAACTGTGTAGTGCTTCATTGCACCTGTGGTGGCGCTGTAGGGGAATTGAACCCTTGCCGCCAGGTTCCCCAAAAGATTGCAGCTGATCACTCGAGGTACCCGTAGCAGGATATCGTGTGATCAGCTTAGTGTTAGTCTACTCTTCTAACAACTAGATCAGACTACTCAGAGTTGTGTGTAGTCTGTAACCATGGAGACGCATAGATCTGCATAAGAGCTATAAAGACAAAACGGTAGGTTTGTATTCATGACTATTTGCGAAGTTGCTTAGTGGTTATATTTGAGATGCTATGGAACAATAAAGAATGGTGGTAAAGTTGGACAAAGGCTTTAAGTAGAAATAAAAATCACAATTTATGTTTGTGTTCTTTTTAACAGGTCCACACAAAGTTTCACTGCCGACAAGCACATGTACCTGGCACTGATACTTCCTGCGTTGCTTTTTCTTATGGGGGCACTGTAATAGCCACACGAGGAGGTAAGTTTTATGTTTTTTATATATGCTTAAAATAAGCTTATTTTATTTATTTATTTATATATATACTTATATATATTACACTGGGGCAAGAAGTTGACATGCTGCCCATAGCATTGAGGCATACCAATGTAGCCCATGGCCAGTGAATGACATTGCACTTAGCGACACTGGATGCAGTGCAACTTGTGCTGCAGAATTAGTGTTGCTATTGGGATTGCAGACAATTACTCTATTTTAGGGATCGGGAAGTCAAGGAGTTATTATACTGTGTAGCAGCTTAGCAGAGCTCCTGTAATGCTGGGGGACAGATGACTGTATAGTGTCTGGTGTAAGGACTGCACATTGAACTAGAATAAATGGTATTTTTTTTAATGAATGACTTTCATATATCAAGCAGGCACGTCCTAAAGTCCGACTATTGGGTGTCCTGCTGTAGGGATCAACATAATTATGAGAGCATGTTCATTTCATGCACAGTCACTGTCTGCTGAGCACAGGAAATAAGAGAGCAATGTTCCTGAGATCAGTGGGTTCATCTATTTGTTGTAAATATCAACATTATAACCCCCTCTATAGATTAAAGCCACCCCTTTAAGAATTTCAGTAATGTGGGTCTGGCTTCTGTGAGATCTGTTGATCAGTTATTATTGCCAAGGAAGGTTGTGGTCAGGATCGGCAATCAATATCTGATTGGTGGGAGTCAGACTCCCAACACCGCTGGCATTCAGCTGCTTGTAGGGGGCCGTAGCATTTCCTGGAACACCATATCCCCATCATTGTTCGCACAGTGCTCTACATTTGGTAGTGGCTGTGCCTGGTACTGCAGCCCACGGAAGCTCAGTCCCATTCTAGTTAAAAGGACTGAGCTGCAGTACCAGGCACAGCCACAACCATGCAGTTGATCCGTGGGGTGCCGGTTGGAACTTTGTCGATCAGATATTGATGACCTATCCTATGGGTCAATATTGCAGTCCTGAAAAACCTCTTTAACAAATATGACAAGGGGACTATCCAGATAAGGCAAACCTCATCACTAGCATGAAATGCAGGTCACTATGAGCATATAAACAAGAAGGCACCCATGAGGCAGACGTCTGAGATACAGCCATCTCCAGGCATTAGTGGCAGCATTGTGATCCTTGGTCAGCTGCGTCTTAATGGATCTGATCCCCCTAAAGGATGATCCCTCATAGGAAACCCACAACCTTATCACATTGCAGCAGCGAAGATGGTTCAGAGAAGTGGTGATCTATGTGGTATAAACCACCACTAACAACAGATGGGATCCAATCCTCATTGGAAATCCTCGGCATATACTCTGGCCCGCCTAGACAATAGGTGAAGAAGTCTTTTTAGAAGACTCACGTCAGAAATTGTAAGATAAAAGTGGAAATTATGCGGATTGTAGTGGAGCTGTATGAGGCTATATCTAGTCTCAAGTACATCCAGCCATGCTCCCCGGCCCTTTCAGATTTTTATCAGCCATAGCTGTCGGAAGATACTGATTATCTTTGCAGAAAGCCAGCCTTTAGGAAGTCTTTCAGGCAATACCCCCTAGGAAAATGTATGCAAAATAGCTCCCCTCCATTTGAAAGAAAATTGACTTAAGGCTGGCTTACACGGGCCCCTAAAAAGCGCCAACCGTCAATTTAAACAAGTGGATTGGCACTTGTTAACCGTCCCTTTACATGTTAATGCGATCTTTTGGTCCCCATACGGTTTGCATCCTTATCGGCAGTACATCCCCTGTTTAATGGAGAGATTTGGTGTCGACAACGTTCATTTTATAGTTTTCACAAAAGATGCAATCAGCCGACAAGAGCCTTTGCTCGTTTCTTGGCTGATCATTGCCATGTTTACTTTGGCAAATGCCACACCCGATTCTTGGACTGTGTAAATGGGTCTTTACATGGTAGCTACCAATAGGTGGCAGTGAAGATGCAGTATCCGACCCTTTTGGAGAGCCTTCAAACATAAGCACCAAGATTTGGAGCGGTTTCTCTTCGTCAGAACAAGCTAGGGTCCGTGAGACTTCGTGTCGCTTCATCCAGGCTCTGTGTTAGGTGTTGCAGTCCTGTTCATTAGAGCATGACATCACGAAGGTGGTAGGACCAGTTTCAGTGTGATATTGTAAGCAGCCGACACATAGGTTGAAGAAAGATGCAGGTCCATCAAGTTCAACCTTTCTTAATTTATTACACTTCTCAGATTGCTAGATTAATTATAACCCTTAATGCCATTAGTCCGTAAATAAACATCTAGCCGTTTTTTTTTTAAATGCTGATGTCTACCGTAACTACCTCTTGGGGTAGGGCATTCCATAGTTTGACTACTGGTCCTTGGTACAGTCCTTAGAAAGAACAGATTATGTGCTAGTTATCAGCATTGACCACATATATACATGTTAAGAAGATCACCTCTAAGGCGTTTTTCTTCCAAGCTGAACAAGCCCAAATTTTCTAGCCTTTCATTGTAAGCGACACCTCCCATCCCATATAATAATCTAGTTGCTCGCCTTTGTACCCTTTCCAGTTCCCCTATATCCTTTTTTACAATTTAGAGCCCAAAACGGAATTCCATATTCAAGATGTGGCCTTACAAGGGATATAGAGCGGTAATATTACGTTTTAAATAACAGGATTTTAGGGTGTATAAAAATAGAGATATAAACCTAATTGCTTTTGCAGCTGCTGTCTGACATTGAGTACTGCTGCTTAGTTTATTTGTAACCAGAATACCCAGGTCCTTCTCTTATCTCCAGTTTTATTCCATTTAATGTATATGTATTAATACTATTATTTCGTCCTAGGTGCGTTACTTTACATTTACCAACATTAAATTCCATCTGCCATGTTTTTGCCCATGCTGCCAGCTTTATATAGGTCTTTCTCTAATATTTTATAGTCCAGCTGAGTTTTAACTATCCTACAAAGTTTTGTATGGTCAGCAAAAACTGACACATGGAGAACAAGTTCTGGTTGCACGTATGTATGGGGAAATATCCTAGTTTTGCTCTTTGAACAGATCAGTGATGTTTTTATAAGAAGCCATTTGCCCGGATTGTTAATTTTTCTCAAACTTTTTCACCAGAACACATCACACAACATACATTATATCCCTGATTTCATGTCATATTAAACGTGATATATGGGAGTATTATAGAATTATCACTCCTTGATGAATAACATATAAAAGGAAATCCATTTCCTCCAGGCCCAGGGATGAGAACTCGCTCCATGTTCCTGTTATTTGTCTTATAATGTCTGGAAAACAAGATCTCTTAAGAGCATAGGAAGAATTATTGGTAGAGAACCTTTTGAGATACGTTACATCCTGAGAAGTTTTTCATAGTATTTTTTAATAATGTATTTTGACTGTAGCTTGATGACTCATTTGTACTCGGTCCAAAAACTGAGCTGTAAGGTAGCGTAAATCCAGCTTAGAGTAGTTATCTGGAAGGAGACCAAGTAACCCAGATGTGCATTGAGTTTGACTGTAACACACCTGCTAAGTGTGTAGAGAGAAAATAGGACATGACCCAACTCCCGTACACCGTGCTCACGAGATGATGCTTTCCAGGCACCTACAACTAGAAAGGGTTAAAGGGACAGAAACATGTCCAAGTCCCCACCAAACACGCAGAGCTTTCCATTATTAGTATTGTAATAAACAGATTGCGCTGTACTTGTCCTTTTATATAGAGATGTAAAATACAAAACTTCTTTGTTGGGCATTTATCATATACACTATCTGGCTATAAGTATGTGGACACCTGCTCCTCGCACCTACTGTATATAAGCTTGTTGGACATCTCATTCTAAAACCATGGTCATTAATATGGATGGGGTTGGGTCCGAGCTGTGTGCAGCCTCTCCAAACCAAAATCCTCACCCCATGTCTTTATGGAGCTCACTGTGTGCACAGGGGCGCAGTCATGCTGGAAGAGGAAAGGGCCGAACCCCAAACTGTTACCACAATGTGGGAGGCTACAGTTGTGTAAAATGTCTTTTTGTATGCTGTAGCATTAACCCGTCAATAAAAATAGGAGGCCAAACCCTGAAAAATAGCCCCAGACCATTAACCCTTCTCCACAAAATGTTACATTAGGCACTATGCATTCCGGTAGGTAGCATTCTCCTGGCATCCACCAAACCAAGATTCCTCATCAGACTGCCAGATAGTGAGACATGATTCATCACTTAAGAGAACACGCTGCTCCAGAGTTCTCTGTCGCTCCAGCCAGTACTTGCCATTGTGATCTGCGACTTGTGTGCAGCAACTGATGTCACTTCCCGAGGCAGTGTGTATCTGTGTAGAGAGTGATACAACAGAGTATAAGCTATTATTACACACCATACGCTTGAGCACTCGGCGGATCCGCTCTGTGAGTTTGGGTGATTTATGCTTCTAGGCTGAGCTGTTGTTACTCCTAGATGCTTCCACTTCACAATAATAACACTAACAGGTGACTAGGGCAGATATAGCAGATAATAATATCACCTACAGGTGATTGGGTAGGTCTATCAGATAATAATAGCACTTACAGGTGACTGGGGTAGATCTAGCAGATAATATCACCTACAAGTGACCGGGGTAGGTCTAGCAGATAATAATACCTACAGGTGACCGGGATAGGTCTAGCAGATAAAAATATCACTTACAGGTGACCGGGGTCGGTCTAGCAGATGATAGCACTTTTAGCTGACCGTGGCAGATCTTGCAGACAATAATATCCCTTGCAGGTGACCAGGGCAAATCTAGCGGATAAAAATAGCACTTACAGGTGACAGGGTATATCAAGCAGATCATAATAGCACTTACAGGTGACTGGGGCAGATCTAGCAGATAATAACACAGGTGACCGGGGCAGATCTAGCAGATAATAACACGGGTGACCGGGGCAGATTTAGCAGGTAATAATAACACAGGTGACCGGGGCAGATATAGCAGATAATAACACAGGTGATCGGGGCAGATCTAGCAGATAATAACACAGGTGACCGGGGCAGATCAAGCAGATAATAATAACACTTACAGTTCACTGGGGCAGATTTAGCAGATAACACTTACAGGTGACCGGAGCAGACCTAGCAGACAGTAATAGCACAGGTGACCGGGGCAGATAATAATAAAGAATGATAATAATAATAGCAAGGAAAAGGGAGGAAACCTCCAGCTCACCGGTCTGTTGTGTCTCCAGACTCCTCGCTCGGATCCCCGCTACGGCTGGCGGTACATAATGGAGAAAGGAAAAAATGATCCAACGCTGAGTCGTAGTCTTGTTAAAAGGGAAGGAATATTCCCACTTTTATTGGAGGAAAAAATTAAAATTTGGAAGGAGACACAATCCCAAGACGTATGATAGTTGCGGGTCGTTGCCCTGGCCTACGCGTTTCAAGCACGTACCGTGCTCTTACTCATGGCAGAAGAAATGAGTAAGAGCACGGTACGTGCTTGAAACGCGTAGGCCAGGGCAACGACCCGCAACTATCATACGTCTTGGGATTGTGTCTCCTTCCAAATTTTAATTTTTTTCTCCAATAAAAGTGGGAATATTCCTTCCCTATTAACAAGACTACGACTCAGCGCTGGATCATTTTTTCCTTCCTTAATAATAATAATAGCACTTACAGGTGACCAGGGAAAATCTAGCCGATAAGAATAACACTCACAGGTGACTGATGCAGATCTAGCAAATAATTATAGCACTTACAGGTGACCAGGGCAGATCTAGCAGATAATAACAACACAGGTGATCAGGGCAGATCTAGAAGATCAGGAATTTCACAAAATGACTTGTGACAAGGTGGCATTGTAAAGTCATTGAGCCCTTCAGTACAGCCCATACTACTAGCAATGTTTGTCTATGCAGATTACATGACTGTGTGCTTAATTTTATGCACCTTTTTGCAATCAGTGTGGCTCAAACACTTGAACTCAATAATTAGGAGGGGCGTCCACATACTTTTAACCATTATAGAGTGTGTTTGTATTATTACCTTTCCTGGAAGAATTATGGTAACCACTAAGGCCTCATGCACACGACCGTGTTTTTGCGTCCGCAATTCCCCCGCAAATCCACGGGAGAATTGCGGACCCATTCTTTTCTATGGGGCCGTGCACACGACCGTAGTTTTTGCGGTCCGTGCACGGCCCGGGAACCCGGACCGCAGAAAGTACGGACATGTCCTATTATGGTCCGGAGTTGCGGTCCGGGCTCATTGAAAACAATGGCCCGGCCATGTGCATGTGCGGGCGGCTTGCGGCTGACAGTCCGCTGACAGTCCGCAGCCGGCCGACACGAAAATCACGGGCGTGCACACGGCTACGGTCGGGCTACGGTCGTGTGCATGAGGCCTTAGACTACCAATCCAACAAGAGACAGCTAATGGTCCTAGATTGTGTGAGATTAGATATTTTCTTTTCAGAAACAGCGCCACTCCTCCTCATTCACTTGAGTACACCTAAGCTGCATTACCAGATGCAGACAATGGGTAAGAGTGGCGCTGATATGGTGGTATACTACATAGATGAATTGTAGTATAGTATACTATAGAATTCTGTTATAGTATATTGCTTCTCCGTTTTCCATGAGATCACACCTTATGACTGACAGGTTCTCCAGGTGACATCATGAACACCAACGCAGTCATCAGATCCCAACCGTGCCCGACAGACTCTAATGACTTTCAACCAGGTTTTCGCGATTCTGTCCATAATGCATGCAGCATTATTTTTGCTGTTATGTTTTATACTTCTATCTAGAGCTGCATACAAAGTTCTGCTGTCACAAGTGAAACTATTGTACTGTGCCAAGTCTACAAAACAACTTCTCTCTCAAAAAAAAACAGCATACACCCTACAGTCAGTGAATCAAGGTGCCTCTGAGATATGTGAGAGCATACTGCCTGGAAGCAGAATAATGAATGCAGCTCTGGCTGTTTTCTTTTGTTTTCGTGATTTGTCATTTTGTTTGCTTATTGTCTCTCCTGAATGTACAATGCTTGAAAATATGTTGATGCTACATTCAGAAGTATCGAAAATGATCAGTTGTGGATTTCACCCTTTCTATGCCGGAACATTCGGCAGCAAATCCGTGACCTATAGGGTCACGTCCAGTGTATAGCGCAATGCAAGAGAATGGGTTTGACAAAACCGTATTCACACGCGGCACAATAACTATTTGGACTTTAGGGCATGCTGCAGATATTTAAATGCCCTATATGTGGCAGAATTCTGCAATACAGAGGGTGAAATCCACGGCAAACCTGCTACAATGGATTTGCTGCGGATCCGCTATGTGTGAACGTAGATTTATTATATAGGTTTCTCAGGTGAGTTCATTGGTTTACGCAATAATAAAGGATTTCTTGTCTGCATTTCAGGAGACGACACTTTAAAAACATGGGACATGAGAAACTTTAAGAAGCCCATTCACATGACCTCCGGACTGCCCAACTACTTCCCAATGTATGTATTCCGCTCCTGCTTTGTCCTGTTTTCCGGTAGAGATGAGCAAAAATTCACCACTCCTGCGATTAACAAACCTATCACATAGCCGTATTTTCCTCATATAAGGCAGAAGAGGCTGAAGTAAGGAACTTTAGTGGAGAATGGCAGCCTCCATTGGCTTATATGGAGGAACCACGGCTCTGAAATAGAAAAGTCGGACATCAAGGATTCAAATTTTCAGTTCACACATCACGATATAATGAACCGGATTTGCATTTGAATATTGTAAATATTCGGGAATGAGGGGGGTTGCACTGGGATACCCATCACCTATGTGCAATTTAGAGTCCTATTAGTGGTTGCCTCATCATTGGTGGCATATTGTTGGGATATAGCACCAATTTCCGGTCGGTGGGGGTCCACACCAATTACTAGAACAAAGTGGCCCAAGTGCTAGGAAAGTGCCATGTCACTTGGTCTGCTGCTGACTCCATGAAAACATTGAGTCTCCTCGCCTTTTCCCGGGCAGCCACGTTGACAGCCACCGACCGGAAATCGGTGGCATATTCTAGCGGTATGCCACTAATGTCTTTGAGGAGACAACCCCTATAATAGATTGACAAAACCATCTATAAATTGTGTATTTATGTATTGGGTGGAAATGACCACTACCGTCATACCTCCCAACTTACCCCAAAAGGGCGTGGTTTCTGCAAACTTACAGAAAATTGGTCAATTTTGGGAGGTTTTATGGGCAGATCTGGGCAGACGGGCGGGCACAAATCGGAAATCAAATGTTGGGAAGTATACTACAGCGTCCACTATAATCCAATCCTGAGCAGGAGGTGCCCTTCCCCACCGGGCTGCCCATAGGCACCTGCCTCTCGTGCCGAATGGGAAATCCAGCCATAACTGCTGCCGTATGATATCAATGTATTCAAAGGTTGGACAACTAGTTATTCTTCTACAATGGCTGACTGCATTGCATGTAGAGGACTATTGAAATAATAATGATATCTTTCTACTGCTGATGGAATTTGTTCCTTCCTTCATTCATTTATTGATTGATTGATTGATTCATTCATTCAGTCATTTATTCGTTCTTATGCTCCATTTCCTATAGGACAGATTGCTGCTTCAGCCCTGATGATAAACTTTTGATAACTGGGATGTCCGTTAAAAAAGGAGAAGGCAACGGAAAACTATTATTTTTTGACATGGTGGAATTCAAGAAGGTTTATGAAATTGTCGTCACAGATGCTGTGAGTTATTATTATTTATTTTTTTATCTTATGGCATTTTCTGCTAAATCACAATTCTGATTTATGTCGGCAATCATTTGTTATCACCTGGGGGAGCCTCCTCTACGTGTACATTTCAATAGCCGTCTATGCAATGGCACATAAGTGCTGGCAGGTAGATGGGGGTGCCGAGCGGGGAACCCCCTCTATGACATCTATATGCCCTAATACGACATATGTACAGGGGTTATCAACCTAAGACAACCCCTTTAATTTAAGCTGAGGACACAACTATGACCATAAATAATAATAGTCATGTCTGCGGCACTGAAACGATGATTTCCGATCAATAGAAATTTGTTCTATCACAAGTTTTCGAAGATGTTTATATTGGAAGCATTTCATTGGCGATTGGACAATAAGAAAATATATAGGCAGAACAATGTACAAATATTGGTACTGGTTGTTGGTTTGGGGTCGAATCTTCCATGTTGCTGATTGCATTCACAAGGACATAAAATAACTTAAAGGGATTCTCTGGTTTTATGTAAACAAAGCTTAAAGGGATTGACCACTTTAGCTATACTATTTCCAAGTGAGAGTCAAATAGTAAAATAGGCAACTTACTAATTCATTCTTTTTAGGAGCTGTGCGGCGTTTTCACTATGTGTGAAGCCACGACCCCTAGTTCTCATATCATCCTTCCCCGACAGCACACCACGCCGTCCAAAAAGCTAATTCTTCTATGTCCCGGAGGGTTATCTCTCTCTTTAACTTCCTTCTTCAGTGCAAGTACATGTGAAACAGGGGTGGGGCTTAGACTTCTGATCGGGCTTGGTTTCTCTGCCCCTTTTGCTCTGCCCCAGCCTTTCCATCCAATCCCCCTATTTTACTGGTGAGTACCTGAAATCCAGGAGCCTGCAAAGTTTCATAGGCAAATAAATACTATTCTCTTGAAGTTTTTTCTTTTGATTCACTTCAAAGTCTAGTTTCCCTTTAACTTAAAGACTTTGGAAATTTGGGATGGGAAATGTACATAATGAATAGATCTGGTGACCTATCCACTGTACCATAGTATACAATCGGTGGGGGTCCGACACCTCTACCACACAACGATCAGCTGTTCCGGTTGCCTCCACGCGCCTGAAGCTATGCAGGGGTCGGTGCAGAAGGTTCCGACCACATAAAAGTGGCCATACTGCAGTACTCCAGGCGGAGTGGGGCTGCAGCACAACCACTATACAGTGGTCGGAGCCTTCTGCTTCCGGCACCAACCACTGCATGGTGCCGGTACCTGGATGCAGCCGGAACAGCTGATCGCTGCGGGGTCCGGGTGTCGGACCCCCATCGATCATATACTATGGTACTGTGGATACTGTAGGTCACAGTATAAAAAAACATCCGCCTGGACAACTACTTTAATACTCAATATTCAGTGGTTATCAATGTACGTGAAGGTTAAGGCCGGGATCCCACTAGTCGGATACACTGCGTAAAAATCACGCAGCGTATCCGACCTGAAACCCGCAGCACCTTCCGTCCGAAAAATCCCACCACATTGTGGTGTGGTTTTTTGGACGGAATTTCCTCTGCGTGAAAAAGAGCTCCCTCCTTTGATGTCCACTCCGGCCTCCTACGATGATGTTGCAGGCCATGTGATGCCGCAGCCTGTGATTGGCTGCAGCGGTCACATGGGATAAAAGGTCAT
Organism: Rhinoderma darwinii; assembly: GCF_050947455.1. Lineage (NCBI taxonomy): Eukaryota > Metazoa > Chordata > Amphibia > Anura > Rhinodermatidae > Rhinoderma > Rhinoderma darwinii. The sequence continues at coordinate 621,690,619 of NC_134687.1, forward strand.
CCCAGGAGGCCGGACTACAGGAAGGAGGAGGGCGTTCTGGGTAATTATGTTTGTTTTTTTTCCAGAGTTTCAATTTTTGCAGCGTAATCGCTGAGAATACGTCACAACGCTTAGCTTTCTGTTGCGGGTTTTGCATCCCCATTGAATTCAATGGAGAAAACCCCCAACATGAACAAAAACGCAGCATAAATTGACATACTACTGAATTAAATTCCGCACCGCAGGTCAATTTATTAACGTTTATACTTAGTTTTTTTCCCGCAACGCGGGCATGAGATTTACTAAATCTTACCCACTTTGCTGCTACCGTAAATGCTGCGGAATTTCCGCACACAATTCCGTTGCGGAAATTCCGCAGTGTTTACGCTACGTGGGAACTCGGCCCAAACAGGATCTTGAAAAAAAGATGGTGAAATGACAAATCTTCAGCTTTTGCAGTTAACCCTGTCTAGTCACGGTAAAACCATCCACAAACATTTCATTAATTTTTGTATAAAGGTTGTAAAAGCCTTTACGGTCCCTCATCTCCTTCTTCAGGTGCTGGGCTTGGCCTTTCAGTGAACCTCAAGGGTAAAGGAAGCTAAAAGGGAATGTTTGAAGGAACGCCGTTCTATGTTTGACATTCCTTCATAAATGGGTCTTTCCCTTGTCTGTCTTGTCCATATTGAACCGTTCAAGTCGCCCTTACTTCTGGAGTTGCCGCAGAAGAAAATCCTTTTGTTTTATGGGCTGATCTAGCGGCTTAGGCATCTTTTAATGAGGCAGCCATATCTGGATCTCTTCTGGATGGACCTGTCAACAGAGACAAGTTACTTTCTGATTTTTTTTCTTTTTTTTTTCTTTACTCACTTTTTTATTAGATTGTTTTACTTTTTTTTCTTTTTATATAATTTTTTTTAGTATCGATCGTTTTATCATGTTTTAACTTCTACTTACATGTAAAAAAGTGTAAATCTAGTTTTTTTTTAATTTATAAAAATTGACTTATCCACAGGATATGGCATAAGTGTCTAATACCTGTCGATGCAGGTCCCACCTCTGGTGCGGCAGTCGCCACATCCATGCAAATAATTAATTGAGAATTAACTCCCTTAGAATTCATTCTCCGCCTGAATGCGGCGGCCACTTTACCAAATAGGACGGGGTTGGGTAACCCTTGTTCTGGAGATTGAGGTAGTTCCTAGAGCTGGGACCCACATTTATCCTGTGGATATGCCATGGATGTCTGAGTTGGGAATACCCCTCTAAGGGAACTTCTCCATATTTTCTAAAGTAACTGAAATGTATCTGATCTTTATTATCTGTGTAGGTAAGTTTATCAGAAACAAGTATAGAGGATCCACCTCGGTCACTGCACCATATAAAGTCAGGGTAAAGGATACAAACTGTGGCCAGATCAGTTGCAATGATCGGCTGTAATCTGTGGGGAAAACCTGGTAGTAAGTGTTCCATTTCCCTACAGCGCCCCCACAGGGGAAATTAAATATTGCACAGTGCCCAACTGCCCATTCATATCAATGTGTCGTCTGTGTAAGACAGGACAGGTCCTCCAGAGAGAGAAACACTCTTTATAATCTCTCCCTACTCATGCCAAGAGATAAGGATCCTGAACAGGGACCCCCCCCCCCCCCTATTACCTCAGAATTCCCTAATAGGGCGTATGAAAATAGGTTTTCTAAACTGGACAATTTATTTTTAGGAAATAGACCATCCGTGTTTTGGGAGAGCAGGCCAGCAATATTATGCAGCTCCGTGCCACTTTGCCAAGATTTACACATCCAGGAACCACCCAATTCACCTTATTCCAGAGATCTTTTTCTATAACTGAACCTCATATTCTCCAGGTCTTTCCCTATATTTCACAGTTTTTTAATAGATAATTATACTCCACCTTCTGTAAACTTGTTCTTTTATTCTCTATAAAGTCATTGGATTCTATAGGGTCACACAAGCCGAGGTTTGTAATTTGCTGCGACTGAAGATGTAAGTGCATGTGATGTCCATGTGTACTAGGATAGAATAGGGAATGTGGGCTATGTGCGCTGTACAGGCTTCCATGTGACCTTGACTGTCGCTTCCCGTCATTGCTGTTAGCACTTGATGTGACGGCATTGCATCAGACCTCACTATATCTATTTAGTAAATGGATGGAAGGGGCCTCCACTTGCATGTAAATTGTAGACTTCGACATCCAGAAGTGTCAATCAGTATCCAGTCTTCATTGATCAGTCATAATGTGACAGCTCGTAGCTTGCAATCTATCGACCCGCTGCACCGCATCCACTGTCACATTTTAGTACAACTGGTTTATGCTTTTAAGGATATCCATTTTACAAATTTACAACCAGACCTGACTACCTCTTGTAAATGCGGAGCTCTGCTGTTCTTTTTGCTGTTTGTCCTATATATGTTTTAGTATTTTAATACAACTTGCCCTCAATTTGCCTGGTCATAGTCATTCCCAACACAGTATAGAGCCGAGGTCACCAATGTCATTAGCTCCAGAACCATATTTTTAGTGAATACTGGGATATATAATTGATGGCTTATACTTAGTGGGTCCAACCCCTGTGACCCCCACCATCAGCAGAACGAAAATGTCAAGATGAGATCCCTGCTGTAATGGCGACAGGTCTCGCTGCTGTGTCCTGGAGTCCCACCCAAGTAGCCCCTTAGATCCTGCGGCAAATAGGTACCATGGCATCTAAGTGGTTTCAGAGGAAGAGGGCTCCCTCTGTCACTCCATCGGCACCCTCGCTACTCTATATAAATTATATATACCCCAAAATGGTGCAATTAAAAACTACAACTTGTCCTGCAAAAAACAAGTCCTCACATGGCTATTTTTATGGGTAAAAAAAAAAAAGCTATGGCGTTTGAAATGCGACGATAAAAAACTGAAAAAAAAATCGCTCCACCATTAACTCCTCCCATCGGACACGCTCAGCTCAGTAATAGTACTGACCTGATTTAACACAGCGCCATTTATCCCTGGCGTGCGTTTGAGCTGTGATAACTGCGGTTTCCGACAGCAGGCTATAACAGCTCGTTGTGCAAGGACCAATCGCGGTGGTCCTTTCCGATTAACCCCTTAGAAGCCACGTTCAAAAGCGTTCACGGCTTCTAAGGGGCCATAACAACATTGGCGGCCCCGCACAGCAATCGTGGAATGCTGATAGTTGCTATGGCAACCGGAGGCCTAACAATGACCTCCGGGTCTGCCATCTATGGAAGCCTAGTAGGTCCTGCCAAAAGCAGGACCCATTATGCTTGCTGTCAGTGAGTAACTGACAGCTCTAATACACTGCACTAGGCATGTAGTGCAGTGTATTAGAATTGCGATCAGGGATTCCTTCCTCCAGTCCCCTAGTTAGGAAAAAGTTAAAAAAATATATAAAAGTTTTAAAGTAATAGGGAAATTCCCCCTTTTTCCCTTATCAAGTCCTTTATTATTAAAAAAAATAAGTAAATTATACATAATTGGTATCGCTGCGTCCGTAACGGCCTGAACTATAAAAAAAAAATTGTTATCCATCCCGTGCGGTGAACGCCGTAAAAAAGTAAAATAATAAATCATACCAGAATCGCTATTTTTTTGGTCACTTCACCTCCCAAAAAATGGAATTAGAAGCGATCAAAAGGTCGCACATACCCAAAAATGGTACTGATCGAAACAACAGCTCGTTACTCAAAAAACAAGCCCCCACACAGTCTTGATTGGAAAAATAAAAAAGTTGTGGCTCTTAGAATATGGCAGCACAAAAAGGAAATGTATTTATTTTTTTAAAAAGTTTTTTATTGGGCAAACCCCATACGACATAAAAAAAATTATATACATATGGTATCGCCGTAATCGTATCGACCCGCAGAATAAAGTGAATATGTCATTTATAGCGCACGGTGAACGCTGTAAAAAATATAGTAGAATTGATGTTTTTTCAGTCATCACACCTTTTAGAAAATAGACTAAAAACTGATCAAAAAGTCGCATGTACCCCAAATTGGTACCAATGAAAAGTACAGCATGTCCCGCAAAGTATAAGCCCTCACACAGCTCTGGTGGAAAAAATATGACGACCCAAAAGGTGCAGAATGTGTTCCAAAAGCGGATAAGATCGGGCACCATTTATCAGTGCGAGACTGGCCACATATCTGCAGATTATTATTTATTTACCGCATTATTATGCTCTCTTATTATACTATGATTTACCCCGCACAGATTACATATACCCTGATGTACTCCTCACAGTTTACATATACCCTGATGTACTCCTCACAGTTTACATATACCCTGATGTACTCCTCACAGTTTACATATACCCTGATGTACTGCACCCAGCTTACATATACCCTGATGTACTGCACCCAGCTTACATATACCCTGATGTACTCCGCCCAGCTTACATATACCCTGATGTACTCCGCACAGATTACATATACCATGATGTACTCCGCACAGATTACATATACCCTGATGTACTCCGCACAGATTACATATACCCTGATGTACTCCGCACAGATTACATATACCCTGATGTACTCCGCACAGCTTATATATACCCTGATGTACTCCGCACAGCTTATATATACCCTGATGTACTCCGCACAGATTACATATATCCTCATGTACTCCGCACAGCTTACATATACCCTGATGTACTCCGCCCAGCTTACATGTACCCTGATGTACTCCGCACAGCTTACATATGCCCTGATGTACTCCGCACAGATTACATATACCCTGATGTACTCCGCCCAGCTTACATGTACCCTGATGTACTCCTCACAGCTTACATATACCCTGATGTACTCCGCACAGCTTACATATACCCTGATGTTCTCCGCACAGATTACATATACCCTGATGTACTCCGCACAGCTTACATATACCCTGATGTACTCCTCACAGCTTACATATACCCTGATGTACTCCGCCCAGATTACATATACCCTGATGTACTCCGCCCAGATTACATATACCCTGATGTACTCCGCACAGTTTACATATACCCTGATGTACTCCGCACAGTTTACATATAACCTGATGTACTCCTCACAGTTTACATGTACCCTGATGTACTCCACACAGCTTACATATACCCTGATGTACTCCTCACAGCTTACATATACCCTGATGTACTCCTCACAGATTACATATACCCTGAAGTACTCCGCCCAGATTACATATACCCTGATGTACTCCGCACAGTTTACATATACCCTGATGTACTCCGCACAGTTTACATATACCCTGATGTACTCCGCACAGTTTACATATAACCTGATGTACTCCTCACAGCTTACATGTACCCTGATGTACTCCACACAGCTTACATATACCCTGATGTACTCCTCACAGCTTACATATACCCTGATGTACTCCTCACAGCTTACATATACCCTGATGTACTCCTCACAGATTACATATACCCTGATGTACTCCACACAGATTACATATACCCTGATGCACTCCGCCCGATTACATATACCCTGATGTACTCCGCCCGATTACATATACCCTGATGTACTCTGCACAGATTACATATACCCTGATGTACTCCACACAGCTTACATATACCCTGATGTACTCCGCCCAGCTTACATATATCCTGATGTACTCCGCACAGTTTACATATACCCTGATGAACTCTGCCCAGCTTACATATACCCTGATGTACTCCGCACAGCTTACATATACCCTGATGTACTCCTCACAGCTTACATATACCCTGATGTACTCCGCCCAGATTACATATACCCTGATGTACTCCGCCCAGATTACATATACCCTGATGTACTCCGCACAGTTTACATATACCCTGATGTACTCCGCACAGTTTACATATAACCTGATGTACTCCTCACAGCTTACATGTACCCTGATGTACTCCACACAGCTTACATATACCCTGATGTACTCCTCACAGCTTACATATACCCTGATGTGCTCCTCACAGCTTACATATACCCTGATGTACTCCTCACAGATTACATATACCCTGATGTACTCCACACAGATTACATATACCCTGATGCACTCCGCCCGATTACATATACCCTGATGTACTCCGCCCGATTACATATACCCTGATGTACTCTGCACAGATTACATATACCCTGATGTACTCCGCCCAGCTTACATATACCCTGATGTACTCCGCCCAGCTTACATATATCCTGATGTACTCCGCACAGTTTACATATACCCTGATGAACTCTGCCCAGCTTACATATACCCTGATGTACTCCGCACAGCTTACATATACCCTGATGTACTCCGCACAGCTTACATATACCCTGATGCACTCCGCACAGATTACATATACCCTGATGTACTCCTCACATATTACATATACCCTGATGTACTCCGCCCAGCTTACATATGCCCTGATGTACTCCTCACAGATTACATATACCCTGATGTACTCCTCACAGATTACATATACCCTGATGTACTCCGCACAGTTTACATATACCCTGATGTACTCCGCACAGATTACATATACCCTGATGTACTCTGCACTGCTTACATATACCCTGATGAACTCCGCCCAGCTTACATATACCCTGATGTACTCCGCACAGTTTACATATACCCTGATGTACTCTGCACTGCTTACATATACCCTGATGTACTCCGCACAGTTTACATATACCCTGATGAACTCTGCACAGATTAAATATACCCTGATGTACTCCGCCCAGTTTACATATACACTAATGTACTCCTCACAGCTTACATAAACCCTGATGTGCTCCGCACAGATTCCATATACCCTGATGTACAGCTTACATATGTCCCCACATTATAAACTGAAACAGCAGTAAAACCCCAAAAAGAACTACTACCAAGCAAAATCCGCGCTCCAAAAGCCAAGAGGCTCCATTCTGAGCCCTACAGCATGCCCAAACAGCAGTTTATGTCCACGTATATGGCATCGCCATACCCAGGAGAACTCGCTGGGTATAATATATTGACCCACTGCGCATTATTTTCTAGTAAATAACACCTTTTGGGTCAAAATACTCACTATACCCCTTAATAAATGCCTTAAGGGGTGTAGTTTCCAAAATAGGGTCACTTCTGGTGGGTTTCCATTGCTCTACTACCTCTGGGGCTCTGCAAACACGACATGGCACCCGAACCAATCCAGCAAAATCTGGACTCCAAAGAACACATAGCGCTCCTTCCTTTCTGAGCCCTCCCATTGACCCTAAGGGCAGTTTATCACCACAAATGGAGTATTGCCACACTCAGGAGTAATTGCGCAACAAAATTGGCTATTTAATTCTTTGTGTTAAGAAATTTAAAGCAAAAATTACATATTATTGGAAAAAAATTAGTTTCTTTATTCCACTTCCCAATTCAAATACTTTCTGTGAAAAAACTGTGGGGTCAAAATGGTCACAACACCCACAAATGAATTCCTTGAGGGGTTTAGTTTCCAAAATGGGTTATGTTTGGGTGTGTTTCCTTTGTTTTGGCACCGCAAGACCTCTTCAAACTTGGCATGGTGCCTAAAATATAATGTAATAAAAAAGAGGCCCCAAAATCCTCTAGGTGCTCCTTGGCTTCTGAGGCCAATGCTTCAGTCCAGTAGCACACTAGGGTCACATGTGGGATATTTCTAAAAACTGCAGAATCTGGGCAATAAATATTTAGTTGTGTTTCTCTGGTAAAACCTTCTGTTTTGCAGAAAATAAATGGAATAAAATTGAATTTCTGTGAGAAAAATGAAATTTGCAAATTTCACCTCCACACTGCTTTAATTCCTATGAAACGCCTAAAGGGTTAAGAAACTTTCTAAATTATGTTTTGAATACGTTGAATTGGGTCCAGTTTTTAAAATGGGGTGTTTTATGGGGGTTTCTAATATATAAGGCCCTCAAAGCTACTTCAGAACTGAACTGGTACCTAAAAAAACGGCTTTTGAAATTTTCTTGAAAATATGAGAAATTGTTGCTTATGTTCTAAGCCTTGTAACGTTCTAGAAAAATAAAAGAATGTTCAAAAAACTATGCAAATATAAAGTAGACATATGGGAAATGTTAACTAGTATTATATTGGGTGGTATAACCAACTGCCTTACAAACAGATATATTTAAATTCAGAAAACTGCAATTTTTCTGTAAATTTTGCTATTTTTCACAAATAAACACTGAAAGTATCGACCAAATTTTACCGCTAACAGAAAGCCCAATGTGTCACGAGAAAATCTTGTCAGAATCGCTTGGATTAATAAAGGCATTTCAAAAGTATTACCACATAAAGTGACACATGTCAGATTTGAAAAATAAGCTCTGAGCCGTAAGGCCCAAACTAGGCTGCGTCATTAAGGAGTCAGGCTGGGTTCACACAACCTATTTTCAGACGTAAACGAGGCGTATTATGCCTCGTTTTACGTCTGAAAATAGGGCTACAATACGTCGGCAAACATCTGCCCATTCATTTGAATGGGTTTGCCGACCTACTGTGCCGACAACCTGTAATTTACGCGTCGTCGTTTGACAGCTGTCAAAAGACGACGCGTAAAATTACAGCCTCGTCAAAAGAAGTGCAGGACACTTCTTGGGACGTTTTTGGAGCCACTTTCTCATAGACTCTATTGAAAACAGCTGAAAAAACGTGAGTTGCTCAAAAAACGTCTGAAAATCAGGTGCTGTTTTCCCTTGAAAACAGCTCCATATTTTCAGACGTTTTTAGCTCAGCGTGTGAACATACCCTCAATGTCCAAAATGGGCTGGTCACTAAAGGGTTAAATGTATTTAAATAGTGTAGCAGTTGAGAACTACTTTTACATGTGACCATCTAATCTCTGCTGTATTCGTATTCTACCACAAGTCCACTTTGGACAATACCTTAGAGTCCTCCAGTGATCACCTATGATTTGCGGGGAAACTAGCAAATGTTCAATTCCACTGCAGCGCCGCCACAGGTGAAATGAAGCATTACACAATTTCTATTGAAATGATTGTGTTGTCTTTGTAATGCTGGGTCCTCCACAGTAAGAGTGTCCTTGTAACTTTGTACCACAACCTTCTCAGACCTGACGTCGGAGCGGATGGCCGGCTCTGCGCCCGGGTCTAGCTCCTTTCAGTTTTTCGTACTGTATTTCACTAGGTGCGCTTCCTTGTTGGCCGAGGAGTCTTCAGAAAGCAGAGCTTTTCAACATGTATTCCATATTTAGCTGTTTGTGAAAGCCTCGCCGGCTATTTCCCTTCACTTCCTTTCCCTGAAATGTAATCCGTTTTTTTGGAGTTGGACTCGTGCCAGACCAGGAGGAATGTACATACACGAATGAGTGGAAGGTGCACGTTGGAGCTGCTCGCTTTGATGATCTGCCACTTGTTAGCCGCTTCTAAAATGTCCTGCCAAGTGAGGTTGAGCCCTGCTTGATGCCTCATCGCAGTCATTCCATCTCGTATTCTAACCTCTGCTCCCGGCCTGACATGCCTGTGGGGAAAACAAAACCTCCGCGTATTTACATTCACTGTGCTCCTTCTAATAATAAGTAACGGGCCGAGTGTTGGATATACTGTATGCACCGTCTCTGTTCACCCCGTTATTGTACTGGAAGAGGTACCGGACACTCGTCTTCGGAGCAGTGTACGTCTCGGTTCGGCTCTTCTAAGAGGCCAATGCAGTAATCTCCAGGAGTCACTTGAGCACCCAATGTGCAGACATGTAATAGCATCAAGGCGCGCGTCCACATACCACCCTCAGCGTAGGTTTCAGGACTGCTCTGGGGGTAAGAACCCAGTGAATCACCGACACCGTATTGCATCCTTATTTACAGGCTGCATCATGTTCCCCAAATGGTTTGTGCACTAAGCTGAAGTCTCTTGTTTCACAAATATTTCGTGCATTGAAAGCACAAACCCGTCTTCTATATCAAAGTGACCTTGAAATGGAAAACTCGGAGTTAAAATCTGAACGGGTCATCATGAGTTAACCGCCTCCAACTCAATGACATAGTGAATGAGAACGCTCACTGACCGCATGCTGATGTGTGTGGCCATTTGGCTTTTACCCCTTGTAGTCACAGCCATTTTTCGTTTTTTTGACATGTTCGGTTTTTCATTCCCCGCCTTTTTAATTGTTTCGTTGATTGAGCGATGTGATTGGGCTTATTTTTTGCGGGATGAGCTGTAGTTTTTATTGATACAAATTTTTCGTACATACAACTTTTTGATTACTTTTTATTCGTTTTTTTTTTTATCGCAAAGGTGACCAAAAGACAGCAATTCTGACATTTTACTTCTTTTTTTTTTTTTGTACGCGGCGTTCACCATACCAGTTAAATAATGTTATATTGTAAAATTTTTGCGTTTTATGGATGCGCCAATATCTGTTATTTTTATTTATTCATTAAGGCTTTTTTTTTTTAATTTTAAATTACTTTATTAAAATATAATTTATTAAACTTTTTTACACTTTAATTAGTCCCCCCTAGGGCAGTAGTCCCAATCACTGGGCCGCGGACCAATAACAGTCCACACAGTAAGGCCTTATTCACACAAACGTGTCAGTTTTGCGCGCTCAAAAAACGCTGCGTTTTGCGCACACAAAAGTTCCGTGTGGCATCAGTGCCTGCGCGAAAAATGGCCAAGTATAGGACATGTCGTGAGTTTTACGAAAATCACGGACTGTCTGAACGGCCCCATTCACTAACATAGGTCCATGTGACGCGCGTACTTTTAACGCGCGTAGCACGGATGTAATACACGTTCGTGTGAATAAGGCCTAAGATTAAGGCTGAGTTCACACGGGGGCGGATACGCTGCGTAAAGTTACACTGCGTATCCGCCCCGGTGGCCACAGGGAATTCCGGGCAAAAACCTGCACAAAACTGTGGTGCACTTTTTTGCCCAGAATGTCCGCTGCGGAAAACTGCAGCGTTCAGCCGGCCTCCGGAGTATGACGTTTTATCCCAGGAGACAGCTGCAGCCTGTGATTGGCTGCAGCGGTCACATGGGATAAAACGTCACCCCAGGAGGAAGAAACACAGACTTCTGGGTAAGTCTAAAAAAAATGTTTCCCCTGCGTTGCATTTTTTTGTGGTGGAATTGCTGCGATTCTGCCGCAATAAAGGCAACAGCTGTTATTTGTTGTGTGATTTACCTCCCCATTGAATTCAATCGGGGAAACCCGCAACAAATAAGCATCGTTTACGCAAATACAACTGACTCCATTTCTGAGCGTTTTTTCCGCTCACTATTTACACAGTGTGTGGATGAGATCTGTTCTATCTTATCTACTCTGCTGCTACTGTATTATGCTGCGGATTTTCCGCAACAAATACCGCTGCGGAAAATCCACAGTGCGAACTGACCCTAAAAAAGTTATTATTTTATTTCCATTTAATTGCATCAGTAGGGTGTTTTGTTATGCGTGTGATGCGTTGATTTACTGCCTCTGATCAAGCCCTGCAAGAGCACAAAGATGGCAGACCTGGGGGCCTTCATTACGCCCCCGGGCTGCCATGAATGTATCGTCAACCCGCGATCGCGTCTCTGGGGTGCGGGGCTGTCTGAGGAGGCGCCCCTTCTTTCTAATGGCTTAGATGCCGCCGTCGTTATCCACTGCGGCATCTAAGTGGTTAAATACAAGGCTGACACCCACAGCGTATGGAGCGGGATCAGCCCGTGAGCCCGCTCCATTTTTCAACCCCCATACCATGACGTACAGTGTCGTCATTGCGGTTAAAGGGATTGTCCAGTTTAGTATAATGCATAGTTCTGCAACTTTCTAATATACTTCGTGTCTCATTTCCTCACCCTTTTGAATATTTCTTCTTGCTGTCAGTGAATGGTAAAACCTTGTTGATCTCTAGTGTCTAAGAACCTCAACAGATCTCTTCCGGATTTATGTGAATAAAGCTTAAACGCTGTATAAATGAAAAGTTCTACAACTTTCTAATAAACTTTGTGTTTCAATTCCTCACCATTTTTAAGATTTCTGTTTGCTGTCAGTGAATGGGAACATTCTTGTTTACATTCAGAGACAGCAAACCTGTACATAGCTAGTCCTGCTCTCAGCTGAGATGTGGTTACAATTGTCTCCAGTCTAGACAATGCTCTGTAATATAAACAGCCTGGACTCCAGACTGATACATTGTAGCAAACTACCTGAGAGACGTGTACAGCCGCTGATGTGTTTATATCACAGAGCATTGTCTAGACTGGATACAACAAACCCTCAGCTGAGAGCAGGACTAGACATGTACAGGTTTACTGCCTCTGAATAAAATTCATATTAATAATCTGTTCACGATCATGTGATGGACACACAGCAGCAAGGGTCGCTACAGAACAGTTACCAAATGTCTTATAACGAGCCGTTCACCTGTGTGTCCATCACATGGACCCTGGAAGTAAACATTACTATTATATGGCAGCAATCAGAGATCTTGGAACCCATTAGGAATTGATACAGAAGGTAAATTGGAAAATGGTATCACTTTTTTATTATTATACAATGAATAACATTTATCTGCTGAAACAAGAATACGCCTTTCAAGGAATTGTCCTCTTTAGAACCCCCCAAATCTAGCAACCGCCATTCATTTCTGCATAGGAAACAATTAATTTAAGAAGATTTTCTGAGTTAATCAGGTGTAAAAAAAATTATTAAATCCCCCTCACTGAGTTATGACAAGTACAGGGCTGGAGTAGGCGGAGCATGACACCGATCACCTCACAGACTGGTTATGCATGCGACCTTGTCTTGCTCTTCTTATACATATTTCAGTAATGAAAAATTACCAAATTGCAATATTACTACGTAGACATAATACATTGCCATGATGTGACGAAAATGCAGCAGAAATGTAGAGACAGCACCAGGATAATAAGGACTTTTCTGGAAATCGTCTTGTACTCTGCTCATTGATCCCTATCCTGCATAATTGAGATCCTGCCACGTGACCACCGCATCATGTCTCAGGATAATAAGGACTTTTCTGGCAACCGTCTTGTACTCCGCTCATTGATCCCTATCCTGCATAATTGAGATCCTGCCACGTGACCACCGCATCATGTCTCAGGATAATAAGGACTTTTCTGGAAATCGTCTTGTACTCTGCTCATTGATCCCTATCATGCATAATTGAGATCCTGCCACGTGACCACCGCATCATGATGTCTCAGGATAATAAGGACTTTTCTGGCAATCGTCTTGTACTCCGCTCATTGATCCCTATCCTGCATAATTGAGATCCTGCCACGTGACCACCGCATCATGTCTCAGGATAATAAGGACTTTTCTGGAAATCGTCTTGTACTCTGCTCATTGATCCCTATCATGCATAATTGAGATCCTGCCACGTGACCACCGCATCATGATGTCTCAGGATAATAAGGACTTTTCTGGAAATCGTCTTGTACTCCGCTCATTGATCCCTATCATGCATAATTGAGATCCTGCCACGTGACCACCGCATCATGATGTCTCAGGATAATAAGGACTTTTCTGGGAATCGTCTTGTACTCCGCTCATTGATCCCTATCCTGCATAATTGAGATCCTGCCACGTGACCACCGCATCATGTCTCAGGATAATAAGGACTTTTCTGGAAATCGTCTTGTACTCTGCTCATTGATCCCTATCATGCATAATTGAGATCCTGCCACGTGACCACCGCATCATGATGTCTCAGGATAATAAGGACTTTTCTGGCAATCGTCTTGTACTCCGCTCATTGATCCCTATCCTGCATAATTGAGATCCTGACACGTGACCACCGCATCATAATGTCTCAGGATAATAAGGACTTTTCTGGGAATCGTCTTGTACTCCGCTCATTGATCCCTATCATGCATAATTGAGATCCTGCCACGTGACTACCGCATCATGATGTCTCAGGATAATAAGGACTTTTCTGGAAATCGTCTTGTACTCCGCTCATTGATCCCTATCATCCATAATTGAGGTCCTGCCACGTGACCACCGCATCATTATGTCTCAGGATAATAAGGATTATCTGGAAATCGTCTTGTACTCTGCTCATTGATCCCTATCCTGCATAATTGAGATCCTGTCACGTGACCACCGCATCATGATGTCTCAGGATAATAAGGACTTATCTGGAAATCGTCTTGTACTCCGCTCATTGATCCCTATCCTGTATAATTGAGATCCTGCCACGTGACCACCGCATCATGATGTCTCAGGATAATAAGGACTTATCTGGAAATCATCTTGTACTCAGCTCATTGATCCCTATCATGCATAATTGAGATCCTGCCACGTGACCACCGCATCATGATGTCTCAGGATAATAAGGACTTATCTGGAAATCATCTTGTACTCAGCTCATTGATCCCTATCCTGTATAATTGAGATCCTGCCACGTGACCACCGCATCATGATGTCTCAGGATAATAAGGACTTATCTGGAAATCGTCTTGTACTCCGCTCATTGATCCCTATCCTGTATAATTGAGATCCTGCCACGTGACCACCGCATCATGATGTCTCAGGATAATAAGGACTTATCTGGAAATCGTCTTGTACTCCGCTCATTGATCCCTATCATGCATAATTGAGATCCTGCCACGTGACCACCGCATCATGATGTCTCAGGATAATAAGGACTTATCTGGAAATCGTCTTGTACTCCGCTCATTGATCCCTATCATGCATAATTGAGATCCTGCCACGTGACCACCGCATCATGATGTCTCAGGATAATAAGGACTTATCTGGAAATCATCTTGTACTCAGCTCATTGATCCCTATCCTGTATAATTGAGATCCTGCCACGTGACCACCGCATCATGATGTCTCAGGATAATAAGGACTTATCTGGAAATCATCTTGTACTCCGCTCATTGATCCCTATCATGCATAATTGAGATCCTGCCACGTGACCACCGCATCATGATGTCTCAGGATAATAAGGACTTATCTGGAAATCATCTTGTACTCAGCTCATTGATCCCTATCCTGTATAATTGAGATCCTGCCACGTGACCACCGCATCATGATGTCTCAGGATAATAAGGACTTATCTGGAAATCATCTTGTACTCAGCTCATTGATCCCTATCCTGTATAATTGAGATCCTGACACGTGGCCACCGCGCGCTCTCTTCTGTTCTGACGCTATTACAGGTTTACTGTACGCTGGATTTCAGTTATTTTTGGCCTTGCAAATAGTTTCCATGTGTTCCATATTATGTAGGAGCAGCAGTGCTCTGCAGCTTGTCTTGCCTAATGAACTGAAATAGACATCATGTCTGCTCTCCCCGCTCTGAGGAATGAACGCGCAGTGCAGCAGCCTGCGGTGCTCAGTCCTGGAATACAAGAGGACCCGCTACGGAGATTGTAGCTTCTCATCACTATTATTTCTACATACGTCTGGCTGTCAAAATCCCATTAAAAACGGCAATTCTGCCGTCTGTGGTTTCCAAACTTTATGCAGATTAGAACTTTAGTATGGGCAGCCATTTTTATTTAAAGGGATTCTCCAAATAATTAAAGGGGTATTCCAGTTTCAGCAAATAAAGCATATTCTTCGTATAGTAATAGTTATGCATTTTTGCTATATACTTTTGTTTTTCTATTCCTCTATTCTTGCTGGCATTCAATAGAAACCTGCACTGATAGAAATCTGACCCGGTCATGTGATGATCACACAGGTGCAGGGTTCGTTACAAGTCAGATCTGTGATAACTGTAGCTGTAATTAGTCCTGCAGTAGTACAATACAATATATGTCAATGGGGTTTTCAAGTACTCATTGACACGCAGAGGAAAAATTTGCAGCACGCCTTCTATGACGTGGATTTGAAATCCGTGACATACGCACAATTTGATGCAGATCCACCGTGGTTTCACAGCAATAGCGCAACAGATTTTTTTCTGGTAGCGTCTGAATTTACCCTTATATTGTAAGTTAATAATCTGTTTTAATTGATAGAATGATTTTTAGAAGGGTGATGGCGGAAGCCCCTCAGTTGGTACAGGTCCCAGGGCAATTGCCCCATTTGCCCTCCCTGTAATCTGGCCCTGTCAGAGAAGTCATAAAAAATAAGTTCTCCTTAAAGGGGTTCTCTTATGAAGACAAAATCCGCCGAGCCAGCCACACATTTCCCCTGCAGCGACCCCTGCAGGGGAAATGTAGCATTTTTTATTTTTTTTTCGTTTACTATACATTGGAAATGTATAGTCAACTTACCTGCTGCCCCACTCCTGAATGATCTGCCTGCGATCCGGTTCTCCGTTTCCCGCTCTCCAAGATGGCCGCCGCTACCTCAGACTTTCCTATGGTAGGCTTCTTTGGAAGTCTTAGACAGACACCCACTGCCTTCACTTTCTTCTCCAGTGTGCCCAGCAGCGCTGATGTCATCAGAGGGCAGTGGAGAGGATGGGG
Source organism: Rhinoderma darwinii (assembly GCF_050947455.1). Taxonomy (NCBI): domain Eukaryota; kingdom Metazoa; phylum Chordata; class Amphibia; order Anura; family Rhinodermatidae; genus Rhinoderma; species Rhinoderma darwinii. The sequence continues at coordinate 621,706,993 of NC_134687.1, forward strand.
CCCGTCTCAGATTTCCCAAAAAGCCTTCCATAGCAAAGTCTGAGGACATATTGGAGTGTGGAACACGGAGAACCGAAACCCAGAAATGGAGGCCGCAACATTCAGGAGCAGGGCTGCAGGTAAGTTGACTATACATTTTCAATGTATATATAAAAAAAAAAATTGGGACTGGAGGGTTACTTTAGAGAGTTGCTCTATTCTGGCACATAGTGGGGCTTCCCAAGCAAGGGAATGACTTCTATATGCCCTAATAGGACATATGGACAGGTGTTGTCCTGGTGAGACAAGAATTAGAAAAACATGGCGGTTTTACCCCAGAAACAGCGCCGCACCTGTCCACAGGTTCTGTCTGGTATTACAGCTCAGTGTCATTAAGGTGAATGTGGTGTGTGGCAATTATTATTAATTTTTTTTCGATTTTCTGTACAACCCCTTTAATAATCCTCGTAATACACATGTAACAAGCACAGGTAACCTTATTGCAGTGCTCTAAAAATAAAATGAAGATACATCATATTAATAATAGACAAAAATAGCGAACATTACTGCTCTGAAAATTCATAATCAAAACAAACGCCATTATCTGAGCCGTGACAGTGTCGGCGTCCTGTCAAGATGCTCTATACGTTATGTGTCAACATAACCGTGCACTATGGCTGGTCTCGCACTTACCATTGCTACAGCGGAGACAGAATCCGCCGTTCAGCGCTTATATTCCATTAGCTCAGGCTTGTCAAAGTGAATAGCAAATTTCCTTGCACAAATAGTAGATGTGACCTTGACCACATATGAAATTATCATGTTTTTTTATGCTATTTTTGCCGCCTATTATTGACCTAGCGCAATTGCTTCTTTAACCCTTCACATTTTTGTAGGATTTCCTGACGGGTAACTTGATATATTAGCATTTAGGATCTTAACCGCTCCATTCAGTGGTGCCATCTACTAACACAGTGGATGTGTATAGCAGGTAGGGCAAAATTTGCATATTTAACCTTCATTTTCACCACAAGTTATGGGTTCGGGCCCATATTTATAATTGTTGCCTGGAGCTAAAAGGATCTTGGACTCTGTGGAGTGTGTGTTTCTTTTTATTTGCTCAGTACTGATGGCTTTACTTGAATTATGACATGTTAGCCAACCATACGTATGACATACCTTGGTAGGAACTCTGTTGTATTATTTATCCTCTATTCTGCGGGTGGTAATACTTTATGTTGCCTAGCAACCACTTGTCTCCCTATCCGGGTGACTACCATTTCAGTATATATAGCTAAAGTGGTTACAGGAAGTTCTAATGTATCTGCAACACAATCTCGCGCCCGATCCTGCTATATAGACTTGCTAATGGGAGAGTGGTGGGGGATGGCGGAGGAGAGCTGCCCAGCAAACACACGTTCCCATGCATGGCGTCTTAAAGGAACACTCCTACTTTTTTTTTATAAATATATATATATATATATATATATATATATATATCTGGGCATGTACCACGGTGTAAATACTAATAAACACAGTAGAGTTTTCACATAAAACATATGGCTAAGCGGTGTCATACAACATTTCTGTTCCCTTTTAGCTTTCTTTTTGTCAATGTTATAGGAACGCCATGTTTGTCTCATGTATGTAATATTCGTCTCAGTAATACGATGTCAGTTGGTAGAAGGAAAACAATGTGTTTCGTTCTTTTCTTTTTTTTTTATATTATATCTATACATTTTTGTTTTTAAAAACTTCCCTGGGTGCGGCCATGTTGGAGACAAACCTTTTCTTCCTGTATTGGATGTACAGAGGCGGCCATATTGGAGACACAGCATTCCTGTATTATCTGTATAGACAGTGCAGCAGGGTGTATGTGCTTTATAGCAGGTAAAGTGATGAGAGTGAATAGACAGAGACCTTTTATAGATTATTACAGCCTCCGTAAGTAATGTTGTACAGTCCGTCCTCCAGAGACCCGGCAATGAAAGGGCAGCCGCATACAGAGCCTCGTCTATGTGAATAGTGTTACTATCCTGCATTTTCTAGGCCTCCAGCAGTACAATAGAGCTGTCATTAAACCCCCGTCCTCTAATGATAATGAGATGACTCTGCTCATACTTTACCAGTCTATACAGCAAAGCTGACATGTGAGCTGCAGAAAACATAAATTGTCAGCCTATTGTGTCTGCTCTAGTGGCCAAACTGCAATATCTCAAGATTTTATTTTTGTATGGACATATCTAGAAAATACATAAAAAAGAAAAACACCACCAAAATTTAAAGAACTGAAAAAGATATATAATAAAAACCTGCTGTACATAATGTCCTTCTCTGAAGTTAAATTCCTTTATAAAAATAAACTGACATTACAAAGGGCAATTTCCAGCCTATACCATCAAATTAGTGAAGAGAATATTGACAGTAGTACCTGTGAAGAGTGAAGTTTCAGCTTGCAGCCATCTTTCCTAATCTATTATAGAAATGCTCTCCCTACTCAAAAATAAGCATTTTAAAAAAGAAATGTAAAAAAACTCCATGCTCCTGCACTGGAGTCATGTGGCCATCTTTCTGTCTGGTACTGGTGTTGTGTTTGAGCCCTTCCTCAGATATGAGAGTTATGCCTCATGCACACGACGGTGTGTGTCACGTTGGGTACGTGGACCCACTGGACCGTACTGCCTTGACGGTATGGCAGCTGGCCAACAGGACACAGGTCACAGTCTATAGTTCGTATAGTTTACATGTGGTAGCTCAGACAGTCGCAAGACCGGCTCGGCTGGGAGTAAGCAGCGGGCAGGCACCAGGCAGGCACCAGGCATGATGTAGCAGGACAGGCAGGGTATACATCACCGCTCGACTTCAGCTCAACACGGTACTTGACCAGGATAGCACGGGGCACAGGTTACAGGTAGCAGGAACTGGAAAATACTTAGGAGACTATTTGCTTAGACAGACTAGGGTAACGACAACAAGGCTCAGGCAAGGTGGGAAGGGGCTGAGCCCCTCTTAGGCTGGGTTCACACGACCTATTTTCAGACGTAAACGAGGCGTTTTATGCCTCACTTTACGTCTGAAAATAAGGCTACAATACGTCGGCAAACATCTGCCCATTCATTTGAATGGGTTTGCCGACGTACTGTGCAGACAACCTGTCATTTACGCGTCGTCGTTTGACAGCTGTCAAACGACGACGCGTAAAAATACAGCCTCGTCAAAAGAAGTGCAGGACACTTATATACATTATGTGCAGGACACTTCTTTCAGACGTCATTTGAGCCGTTCTTCATTGAACTCAATGAAGCACAGCTCAAAATTTACGGCTGTCAGAGAAGCCTCGCAAAATGCAAGGAGGAGGAATTATGGCTGAAACGAGGCAGCTGTTTTCTCCTGAAAACAGTCTGTCTTTTCAGACGTAAAAGCCTGCTACCGTGTGCACATACCCTTATAGTCCAGGGGCTCATGGGCTAATTTTAACTAATTTCAGGACCCAGCCGGGAGAAGCGGAAGTCAGTTCCATGGCTGCGGGCATCAGGAGGTGAGTGAGCCTGACCCCCGCGGCCATGGGCATGACAGTGTGCGTCGGCTGGTTCCCGTCAGTGAGCCGTGGAAACATAGGACATGTCCTATCTTTCCACGGATCGGAGAATCGGGTCCGTTTTCACGGACCCGATTCACCCGCTAAAGTGAATGGGCCGAGTAGCACATTGGTCGTGTGCAACTTTCATTACGGTCTACACCGGAATGTGGATATCCAGCAGTCTACTTTGCCAGAATCTGTCGCCACTCAGTAGCCCAAATGTATAAGGGTATGTTCACACACAGCATGCCCTATATGTTGTCGAGTTTTGCTGTGGATTTCATTTCATTGCAAAGGTTGAAATTCTGCTGCAAAATATGACACATGAACTTACCTTTAGGGTCCGTTCACACAGTTTTCTGGCGTTGATTTTGACGCAGGAACGGCGTTGCAATTAGCACTGGAAAGCAGCTGAAATCGACCCCCCCCCCCCCACAATTGATTTCAATGGGAAGCAGATGCAGGTTTTTTTTCCCAGGTGTCTTTTAGCCAATCATGGGGAAAAAAAGCGACATGTCCTTTCTTGCCGTGGTTTCCGCCTCTGAACTCCCATTGAAATCAATGGGAGGCAGACAATACCTGGGACGCTCGTTTTTCGCTATGTTATTTGCTCGCGGTCCTTGCATTAGCTTCAACGGTTGCGGGTGAAAAACGCAGCGAAAAAATGGGAAAAATACATGCAGACAGTTCAAAATTTCTGAAGGAATTCTGAGGCAGATATTTTCTGACTGCAAAAAAAGTCTGTGTACATAGCCTTAAGGTTTCTGCCCTTAACCCCTTAAAGACCGGCGTATAGTGTTTTTATATGTATCATTTATCCTGATCTTGGAGGTGTAGTTTATTTTTTTTAACCAGAAATATAGTATAAAACACAAGTGCCCCTTTTTCAATTGCGCACTAAAAGGTCTTCATTTAGTTTTTTACACCATGGTATTAATGTATGGGTAATGGACTTGAAGTCCAATAAATAATGGTAAAAAAAACATTGTGTTCTACAAACTAAACACTCTAAAGTCTATTTCTAGCGGTTCAATTTCCGTTTTAACCCTTCACACTTTACAGAATTTGTCCAAACTTGGGCCAAAAAAATGTAAATTGCTTTTTCAGGATAAATGAAAAAATATATTTCAATACATTTGTATGATACAATTACTTTTATTTCCAAACTGTTACATTTTAGATGATGAAAAATCCAAATTTTTCTTTTTTTTTCTGTCTTTCCACGGCTATAAAAAAAGTAACAAAAATGTTACCTATACATATATACCACATAAAGGAAGCACTACATGTCCCAAGAAATGCAAAATTCACATCGATACATAAAACACATACAGAGTTATACTGCGTTACATGTGTGAATAGCAAAACTTCGAAAATTGCTCTGGTCACTAAGGTTTAAAACACCTTCGGTATTAACCCCTTCCCTCTTTAGCCACTTTTGACCTTCCTGACAGAGCCTCATTTTCAAATCTGACATGTTTCACTTTATGTGGTAATAACGTCGGAATGCTTTCACCTATCCAAGTGATTCTGAGATTGTTTTCTCGTGACACATTGCACTTTAAGTTACTGGCAAAATTTGCTCGATATGTTCAGTATTTGACTGTGAAAAACACCAAAATTTAGCGAAAAATTTCAAAAATGAGCATTTTTCTCAATTTAAATGCATCTGCTTGTAAGACAGGTAGTTATACCACACAAAATTGTTGCTAATTAACATCCCCCATATGTCTACATTAGACTGGCATCGTTTTTTGAACATCCTTTTATTTTTCTAGGACATCACAAGGCTTAGAACTTTAGCAGCAATTTCTCACATTTACAAGAAAATTTCAAAAGGCTATTTTTACAGGGGCCAGTTCAGTTGTGAAGTGGCTTTGAGGGCCTTATATATTAGAAACCCCAAAAAGTCACCCCATTTTAGAATCTTCACCCCTCAAAGTATTCAAAACAGCATTTAGAAAGTTCCTTAACCCTTTAGACATTGCGCAGAAATTAAAGCAAAGTAGAGGTGAAATTTACAAATTTCATATTTTTTTGCAGAAGTAAATTTTTACTACTATTTTTTTTATAACACAGAAGGTTTTACCAGAGAAATGCAACTCAATATTTATTGCCCAGGTTCTGCAGTTTTAGGAGATATCCCACATGTAGCCCTAGTGTGCTACTGGACTGAAGCACCGGCCTCCGAAGCAAAGCAGCACCTAGTGGATTTTGGAGCCTAATTTTAATTCGAATATATTTTAGGCACCATGTCGGGTTTGAAGGGCTCTTGCGGTGCCCAAACAGTGAAAATCCCCCAAAAGTGACCCCATCTGGGAAACTACACACCTCAAGGAAATTATCTAGGGGTATAGTGAGCATTTTGACCGCACAGGTTTTTCACAGAAATTATTGGAAGTAGGCCGTGAAAATTAATATCTAAATTTTTTCAAAGAAAATGTAGGTTTAGCGATTTTTTTTTTTTCATTTCCACAAGGACTAAAGGAGAAAAAGCACTGCAAAATTTGTAAAGCAATTTCTCCCGAGTAAAACAATACCCCACATGTGGTAATAAACGGCTGTTTGGACACCCGGCAGGGCTTAGAAGGGAAAGAGCGCTATTTGGCTTTTGGAGCTCAAATTTAGCAGGAGGCCATGTCACATTTACAAAGCCCCTGAGGGGACAAAACAGTGGAAACCCCCCATAAGTGACCCCATTTTGGAAACTACACCCATTGAGGAAATTATCTAGGGGTATAGTGAGTGTTTTGACCCCACAGGTTTTTTGCATAAATTATTGGAAGTAGGCCCTGAAAATTACAATCTAAATTTTTTCAAAGAAAATGTAGGTTTAGCTAATTTTTTCTCATTTCCACAAGGACTGAAGGAGAAAAAGCACCGTAAAATTTGCAAAGAAATTTCTCCCGAATAAAACAATACCCCACATGTGGTAATAACCGGCTGTTTGAACACACGGCGGGGCTTAGAAGTAAAAGAGCACTATTTGGCTTTTGGAGATCACATTTAGCAGGAATGATTTGCGGAGGCCAGGTCTCATTTGCAAAGCCCCTAAGGGGACAAAACAATGAAAACGCCAAAAAAGTGACTCCATTTAGGAAACTACACCACTTGAGGAATTCATCTAGGGGTGTAGTGAGCGTTTTGACCCCACAGATGTTTCATAGAATTTATTAGAATTGGGCAGTGAAAATAAAAACAATCCTTTTTCTTCAATAAGACGTAGCTTTAGCGCAAATTTTTTCATTTTCTCAACAAAAAAAGGAAAAAAAGAACACAACATTTGTAAAGCAATTTCTCCCGAGTACGGCAATACCCTATATGTGGTCATAAACTGCTGTTTGGGCAAACGGCAGGGCTCAGAATGGAAGGACCGCCATTTGGAGTGCAGATGTTGCTGGATTGGTTTCTGGGCGCCTGTGGGCCCAAAACAGTTGAAACCCCCCAGAAGTGACCCAATTCGACCAGGCTCAGGAGTGAAAGAGTACCATGTCAAATTGAGGCCTAATTTGGCGATTTACAAAGTATTGGTTCACAACTGCAGAGGCTCAGATCTGAAATAATAAAAAGAAACCCCTGAGAAGTGACCCCATTATGGAAACTGCACCCCTCAAGGCATTTATTAAGGGGTGTAGTGAGCATTTTCACCCCACAGGCCTTTTCCATAAATGATTGCACTGCGGATAGTGCAAATTAAAAATTTATATTTTTCCCTAGATATGCCATTCAGTGGCAAATATGTCATGCCCAGCTTATGACGCTGGGGACACACACCCCAAAACTTGTTAAAAGGGTTCTCCCGGGTATGACGATGCCATATATGTGCAAGGAAACTGCTGTTTGGACACGCTGTAGGGTTCAGAGTGGAGGGAGCACCATTTGCCTTTTGCAGAGCGGATTTTGCTTGGTAGTAGATTTGTTTGAGTATTGCTGGTGTTTCCATTTATAATGTGGGGGTACATGTAAGCTGGGCAGAGTACATCAGGGGCATAGTCAGGTGGTATAATAATGGGGTAAAAAAATAAATAAAATAATCCATAGATGTGTGTTACGCTGTGACACAATCCTTTCTGCACAGGCCAGTGTCACACTGATATATGGCGTCCTTTCTTATGCCCCTTTTGGTCCACACTCCGTACCTTTGCAGTTTTGGGAATTTTGCTGGGAAAGTTGTTGTCCTGGTATAATACGGGCACCGTCGCTTCCAGCGGATATGTTTGGGCTGTCCCCTTCCTGGTTCCCTAATTTTAGGTCCTTGATAAATCGCCTCTTGAAACAGAAGAAATGTTCCCCTCGGGCACAACTGCATATTTTTTTATTTCCTGACTTATTGGAGCCTTAACTAATTTTATTTTTCATAGACGTAGTGGTATTGGGCTGTTTTTTTGCGGGACGAGCTGTAGTTATTATCGGTACAATTTTGGGGTACATGCAACTTTTTGATCACCTTTTATCCTATTTTTTGGGATGCCAGGTAAACAAAAAAACGCAATTATGGCACACCTTTTTTAGTTTTTTTTATACAGCGTTCACCATGCGTTATAAACTACATGTTCACGTTATTCTGCGGGTCCGTACGATTCCGGCGATACCTAATTTATAGCACTTTTTTATGTTTTACAACTTTTTGCACAATAAAATTACTTGTAAAAAGAATGTATTTTTTCTGTCGCCAAGTTGTGAGAACCATAACTTTTTAATTTTTTTGTCGATGGAGCTGTATGAGGGCTTGTTTTTTGCGGGACGAGCTATAGTTTTTATAGGTACCATTTTTGGATACGTGCTACTTTTTGATCACTTTTTATTCCAATATTTGTAGGGCAAAGTGACCAAAAAACTCTGGTAAAGTTTTTTACGGTATCTTTTTACGCTGTTCACCGCATGCAATAAATAATATAATATTTTGATACCTCAGGTCGTTCCGGTCGCGGCGATACCAAATACGTATGGTTTATTATTATTTTTCAATAATAAAGGACTTGATAAGTGTAAGAGGGGGATTGTGTTTTATTTTATTACTTGACACTTTATTGTTTTCAAACTTTTATTTTTTACACTTTTTTTGTACACTTTTTTATACTTTTTTTTACACTTTTTCTCAAGTCCCACTAGGGGACTTGAAGGTCCAACGGTCAGATTTTTTTTTTTCTAATACATTGCACTACCTACGTAGTGCAATGTATTAGATCTTTCAGTCATTCACTGACAGCAAGCCGAATAGGCTTCGCCTCCCGGCGGGGCCTAAATCGGCTTCCATAATGGCAGAGCAGGAGACCATTGTGTCTCCTGTTGCCATAGCAGCAGTCACCAGTCCCGATTGCCTGTCAGGGCTGGCGATCTGCTAGTAACCGCTACGATGCAGCAATCGCTTTCGATTGCTCCATCGAATGGGTTAATGGCAGGAATCGGAGCTAGCTCCGGTTCCTGCCGTTACAGGTGGATGTCTGCTGTAACATACAGCGGACTTCCACCGCTGATGACGCCGGCTCAGCTCCTGAGCCGGCGCCATCTTTCCGGCGGCTACGGATGCCAATCAGGCTCCGCCGCCGGGCGGATCTTGAACGGCTTCGGTGCTAGGCAGACTGGGAGGCCAGTATTAGGCCTCCGTTTGCCATTGCAGCCACCGGAACCCCCGGCAATTTCATTGCTGGGGTTCCGATGAGCTGCAAACACCTTAAGTGCAGCAGTCGTGTTTGAGCGCTGCACTTAAGGGGTTAATGGCGGGGATCTAAGCTAATTTCGGTCCCCGCCATTACAGCCGGATGTCAGCTGTCAGATACAGCTGAGATCCGGCGATTATGGCACCGACTCTGAGCCGGTGCCAAACATTTGGCGTAAGTATACATTTTGTGGGAAGCACTGGCTTTCCATGACGTATACTTACGACAAATGTCGGAAAGGGGTTAAGGGGTTAAAACCGCCCACAGTAAAAAAAACAAAAAACATTTGGGAAGTCTAAGGAACCGGGTCCCCTCCCATGACTAATTTTAGTGGAGTTATTAGTACAAAGAATGTGTCAAAGAATGATAGGTGTGAGTCTTGTTACATTGTATTAGATCGCTCTCTTGTAATGTGCCCGGCACTTGTGTCTTTTGGACATGATCAGGACACATTTTGAACCCATGTATCTAAACAAAAAAAAATTATATTCCACATGCGCAAGCAGAGATATTGAAAATGGTGAAGAATTAAAAGAAAATACAATGAATTATTAGTAAACTGGTCAGCATTTTTAGAGTTGGTCAGAAGAAATAAATGAGTGTTCCCCTGTAGTATCCAGGCTGGTAAATGTGCAGTAGTCCTCCTGGTTTAGCTGTAATGACACGGCCGGGCCGCTGCTGTCATCATGTTGTTCGCACGCTCACCATCTCCACAGCTGACAGGTCTCTTGTCTCCTTTCTGTGGCTGCTCAAGTGCAGCAGATGAGACGCACAATTCAAGCAACACATCACAAAGCAGCAGGGCAGATATGAAGCTTGGCGTTCTATAAAAGAGAATACTTTTTTCTACCATCCAAAAATAGTCTTACTTTTATACAGTTTTAATTTTAGTTTTTTTTTCTTATCGTAGTAGGCTGCCCATGTCCTGAATTTAGACGATCGTAAATACACATTTCAAGTTTCTGATTATTTTGCTCATTAAACTTTTTTAATTTTGAGTGGTTTCTGTTTCAGAAAAGTTGTTATTTGGTTTATTTTTTGTTTAGTGAATAATTATAAAATGTTCCAATATTATTCTTTCTGTATATATTCCTCACAGTTTTTAAGGTCTCTGCTTGTTGTCATTTAATTGTTCATCAATCAAGGCTGAGTGTTAACAAATTCACAGGTACTATCTGCAGGAGACAACACACAGGAGAGCTGACGGGTTCTCTATACTACAACACACAGGAGAGCTGACAGCTCCTCTATAATACACCACACAGGAGAGCTGACAGCTCCTCTATACTACACCACACAGGAGAGCTGACATATCCTCTATACTACACCACACAGGAGAGCTGACATATCCTCTATACTACACCACACAGGAGAACGGACAGATCCTCTATACTACACCATATAGGAGAACTGACAGCTCCTCTATACTACACCACACAGGAGAGCTGACAGATCCTCTATACTACACCACACAGGATAGCTGACAGCTGCTCTATAATACACCACACAGGAGAGCTGACAGATCCTCTATACTACACCACACAGGAGAGCTGACATGTCCTCTATACTACACCACACAGGAGAGCTGACAGATCCTCTATAATACACCACACAGGAGAGCTGACAGCTCCTCTATAATACACCACACAGGAGAGCTGACAGATCCTCTATACTACACCACACAGGAGAGCTGACATGTCCTCTATACTACACCACACAGGAGAGCTGACAGATCCTCTATACTACACCACACAGGAGAGCTGACAGCTCTTCTATAATACACCACACAGGAGAGCTGACAGATCCTCTATACTACACCACACAGGAGAGCTGACAGCTGCTCTATATTACACCACACAGGAGAGCTGACAGATTCTCTATACTACACCACACAGGAGAGCTGACAGCTCCTCTATACTACACCACACAGGAGAGCTGACAGATCCTCTGTCCTACACCACACAGGAGAGCTGACAGATCCTCTGTACTACACCACACAGGAGAGCTGACAGATCCTCTATACTACACCACACAGGAGAGCTGACATATCCTCTATACTACACCACACAGGAGAACGGACAGATCCTCTATACTACACCATATAGGAGAACTGACAGCTCCTCTATACTACACCACACAGGAGAGCTGACAGATCCTCTATACTACACCACACAGGATAGCTGACAGCTGCTCTATATTACACCACACAGGAGAGCTGACAGATTCTCTATACTACACCACACAGGAGAGCTGACAGATTCTCTATACTACACCACACAGGAGAACTGACAGATCCTCTATACTTCACCACACAGGGGATCTGACATGTCCTCTATACTACACCACACAGGAGAGCTGACAGATCCTCTATACTACACCACACAGGAGAGCTGACAGCTCCTCCATACTACAACACACAGGAGAACTGACAGATCCTCTATACTACACCACACAGGGGATCTGACATGTCCTCTATACTACACCACACAGGAGAGCTGACAGATCCTCTATACTACACCACACAGGAGAGCTGACAGATCCTCTATACTACAACACACAGGAGAGCTGACAGATCCTCTATACTACACCACACAGGAGAGCTGACAGATCCTCTATACTACACCACACAAGAGAGCTGACAGCTCCTCTATACTACAACACACAGGAGAGCTGACAGCTCCTCTATGCTACACCACACAGGAGAGCTGACAGCTCCTCTATACTACAACACACAGGAGAGCTGACAGATCCTCTATACTACAACACACATGAGAGCTGACAGATCCTCTATACTACACCACACAGGGGGTCTGACATGTCCTCTATACTACACCACACAGGAGAGCTGACAGATCCTCTATACTACACCACACAGGAGAGCTGACAGCTCCTCCATACTACAACACACAGGAGAGCTGACAGATCCTCTATACTACACCACACAGGAGAGCTGACAGATCCTCTATACTACAACACACAGGAGAGCTGACAGATCCTCCTATACTACACCACACAGGAGAGCTGACAGCTCCTCTATACTACATCACACAGGAGAGCTGACAGCTCCTCTATACGACATCACACAGGTGAGCTGACAGATCCTCTATACCACACCACACAGGAGAGCTGACAGATCCTCCATACTACACCACACAGGAGAGCTGACAGATCTTCTATACTACACCACACAGGGGAGCTGACAGATCCTCTATACTACACCACACAGGGGATCTGACATGTCCTCTATACTACACCACACAGGAGAGCTGACAGATCCTCCATACTACACCACACAGGAGTGCTGACAGATCCTCTATACTACACCACAAAGGAGAGCTGACAGATCCTCTTTAAAAACAAGCCATGGCTGCTGTTCGTAGAATAAACTCGAAACAGAATCATATTTATTTAAGTGGCTAAGAATTATTCCTGCTCTCTGTATAAAAACGGACCTTAGAAAGATCATAGTTATTCTTGGTGATTTAATGCAATGCAAAATAGAAAATGTTAAATTCCTTCCAAACATTGTTTCTATGTATATCCATCCATTCATCATAACCCGAGAGAGAAAGAGAGAGGTGATCTTTTAGTAATTAGACTTTCTCGGTGAGCTGCAAGAACATTGACTTCTCTTACCGGTTACATTCCCTTGTGTGTCCACGGTACAGAGTGCGTGATGTCTGAACGTACTGTACCGCACTGCATAAACTGTCTAGTTTCATTCTATTCACGCGCTTTTAAATGTTGAGGATATATCAAGTGCTAATTATATCCACATATCTTGTTCTTTGCATTCACTTTTGTAAAATCAGCATTCTAGAGAAATTATTTTTTTTATTACATTTTGTTACTCCAAATTCCCACAGGAAGTGAAAATGTAAATCCGTTCATATCGCAGTTCACACACTGTGTATGTGCCCTGGTGGCATGAGCGCTCCTTTATTCCCCAATGGGGTTCTAAAAATAGGTTTTCCAAATCAGACAGCCCCTTTTAACCTGTCAAGATATATTTTTTCTTGTGGTCGGCATAGGTTAAACTTCAGTCGTAAACATTAAAACTCCTGGAATTGTTTCCATAGTCCAGTCTTATGTGAAGGAACTTCCAACTCTTGATCATTGTAAGCTATTGAGACATTTTATGTCTTCTCGGGTACAATCGTAAATTGTGAATTTCGAGGCATGTAGCACTGTCGGTGTGAGGCATTGATGTATTCTAGGCAGTAAGTAGCCAATTAGGTTCTTCAATACCATGACCAACAATCTTCGAAAAGGTCAAACTCATAAAGTGGACTTTTGCCTCAAATTGTCTGTGAAGCCTGCATAACCATAAAAGAAGTTTCCCTCAAAACGAAGGTCAATCAATCTAGCCAGAGGAAATCATTGAGCCTTTATTACAACTTCAATCTATTCAATAATATTCTTTTGAAAGGTCCACAGACAACGTAGTCTAACCAGCAGATGGAGCAGACCGCTGACTGGTTTGGGGTGAAGAGTTTTCGTGGCTCGATCACTGAGGGAAGACAGAGATCTAGAGACCCTTGAATGGCACATCCTCCTAGCTTTGCAGTCAGATTCCTCGGTCCTGTATTGCTGCACACTTAGGAAGTGCCTTTTCGGGACTCTAAGGAAACTATGTAACAGTCCCTTAGGCAGATGTAATGGAAGCCATAAAAGTTGTTGTCTATGGGGGAAAAAATAACTAAGAAACAATTGTCTTTTTTAAAACTTGACATAAAAAGGAATACTCGGTGTATTCCAACCCCTGTTTTACGGTTGTATCTCCTCAATCATACAGGTCATAAAATTAAGTTTGGTTTGGGGCCTTATCTCCTGTACCCACCATTGCCGAGAGAAAGAGGTCACTTTTCTTAGCAGAATAAACATCTCCTTAGAGTTGAGTGGGAGCGTCAGAAACTGTCAAACTCCTTCACAGTGAATGAGGTTGTTGGAAACTTCCGAATGGGAGCGTTTGGCATTTTCCTACCCTACCATTCAGCTCTGAGTCCTCGTCCTGCTCTCCAGCTGAGAATGGAGACTTGGGGCTCCTTGTACTCTGCAATGGTGGAGGTTCCAGACTCCGTTAGACACCCCTTTTCAATTTTACTGCTGATCTTACATGTCCAGAGGAAATGGTCTATACTGTACGACATATTCCTGAAAATGTAATTGTCCATGCGTGATCTTTATACTAATTTATTTCTCATCTCTGTATTGCAGCGCACCATTTGTATTGATTTTATAAACCTGCTATAAGAAGATCTTTTTTTTTTTTGCAGAGCGTTGTCCGATGCTTGTGGCATCCCAAGTTGAATCAGATCATGGTGGGCACCGGTAATGGACTAGCCAAAGTATATTATGACCCATTCAAGAGCCAGAGGTAGGAAATATCTCATTTCTATGGCAGTCTCCTAATGTAATGTAATGGCAAAGAGCCGTCTCTTACGCCCTCTTCCCCCTGTCATTGGTCTAGTGAATAATAAATGCAGCATTTTTTTACTAGTTCTTTTTTTAACATAAAATGGGTTGCCCATTTAACACAACTGCTGTCCATAGCCCTATTAGGATTGCTTATTATTTAGAAAAAGGGGTGTCCAGATGGGCAACCCCTTTTAAATTTGCTTTGTCTTCCTATGCAATATTAAATTATTAGTCACCCTATAGCAGTGAAAGTCAACTTGACACACTTGAGGACCTCAGATTTGAACCTGTAAGGGACAGCACAAGTTGTATATTCGACTCTATTTAACTTTAAAGCATGAACGTCTTTGTTAAGATGAAACTAGGAAATTAAAGAAGAAGTTGCAGGAAATAAATGAGGTCATGGGGTTTCACTATATAGTATAATATAAGGACAAACATTTAAGAATATAAAGATAAGTAAGAAGAGAAAAAAGGAGGTAGAGAGAGAGAGGATTAAAAAAGGAAAGGGGGGCAAAAAAAACAAAACAACTGAAGGAGGCAGCAGCAACCAACCAAAAGGGAGGAGCATAAAGTTCTATAATCCTGCAGGGTAGTCCATTCAAGCTGGATAATGTGGGAAGGCTCGATATTCTGTGGACTGCTGGAATTCCATCCAATGGTCCTATGTTATACAGAATTTCTCATAGGTGTCATGAACGGAAATAGTCAAATTCTCCATGCGCGTGACGTCATTAATTTTGGAGAACCAAAGTGACCTACTGTAGAAGCCCGGTCAGTTTTTTCTCCACAGCAGAGGAATGCACGCCCGAGCTGATATCACCAAAAAGCGTAGAAGAGATGGTTTATAGGCATTGGAGGTAGTCTAGCAGTGATGGAGAAGGAACAGCGCTGAGCCCAAGTCCATGGTCCCTCCAGTAACAAGACATATCACCTGTTGTACATTCCTCCAGAAGGGGCAAAAAACTGTACAAGACCAGAATGTGTGATGAAAAGTGCCTTCAACCTTCCAACACCTCGAGTCAATTTCTGGCATGAGGCCATGTAATCTAGTAGGCACTTATGGAAAATTTGTGTACAAGAATGAATGCACGAAGCCTCTATTCTGGTGTGTGAAGGAAAATCTTAATTCTTCAGCATACCAAGACATTTTGGACAGTTGTATTCTTCCAACTTGTGGGAATAGTTTGGGGTTCGGCCCTTTTCTGTTCCTCATGACTGCGCCCTAGTGTACAAGGTCCATAGAGACATGGTTGGGGGAGTTTGGTGTGGAAGAACTTGACTGGCCACAGAGTCCTGACCTCGACCCCATCCAATACCTTTGGGATGAACTAGAGCAGAGATTGCGAGCCAGGCCCCCTACATCAGGGTCTGACCTCACAAATGCTCTTCTGGATGAATAGGCAAAAATTCCCACAGACACCCTAAAATCTTGTAGAAAGCCTTCGCAGAAGAGTGGAAGCTGTTTTATCTGCAAAGGTGGGGGGGGGACTCCATATTAATGTCTATGGTTTTAGAATGGGATGCAATGTGTAGGTGTCCCAATTAGGGATGTCACGATACCAGAATTTGGACTTCGATACCGATACTTCATTTAGTATTGCGATTTCGATACTTTGCCAACAGTAATAATAAAAAAAAAAGTTCTTCCATTTTCTGATGTGAGGCGCGAGGTATGATGATGAATTTAAACTCCACGTGCCTCACATTAATAGTAATTAACCCCATCATGTTTCTCAGTCATAATGGGTTAATATGTAAGGTACAGTGAAGGAAATAAATATTTGATCCCTTGCTGATTTTGTAAGTTTGCCCACTGTCAAAGTCATGAACAGTCTAGAATTTTTAGGCTAGGTTAATTTTACCAGTGAGAGATAGATTATATAAAAAAAAAAAAAGAAAATCACATTGTCAAAATTATATATATTTATTTGCATTGTGCACAGAGAAATAAGTATTTGATCCCTTTGGCAAACAAGACTTAATACTTGGTGGCAAAACCCTTGTTGGCAAGCACATCAGTCCGACGTTTTTTGTAGTTGATGATGAGGTTTGCACACATGTTAGATGGAATTTTGGCCCACTCCTCTTTGCAGATCATCTGTAAATCATTAAGATTTCAAGGCTGTCGCTTGGCAACTCGGATCTTCAATTCTCTCCATAAGTTTTTGATGGGATTAAGGTCTGGAGACTGGCTAGGCCACTCCATGACCTTAATGTGATTCTTTTTGAGCCACTCCTTTGTTGCCTTGGCTGTATGTTTTGGGTCATTGTCGTGCTGGAAGACCCAGCCACGAGCCATTTTTAATGTCCTGGTGGAGGGAAGGAGGTTGTCACTCAGGATTTGATGGTACATGCCTCCATCCATTCTCCCATTGATACGGTGAAGTAGTCCTGTGCCCTTAGCAGAGAAACACCCCCAAAACATAATGTTTCCACCTCCATGCTTGACAGTGGGGACGGTGTTCTTTGGGGCATAGGCAGAATTTCTCTTCCTCCAAACACGGCGAGTTGAGTTAATGCCAAAGAGCTAAATTTTAGTCTCATCTGACCACAGCACCTTCTCCCAATCACTCTCAGAATCATCCAGATGTTCATTTGCAAACTTCAGACGGGCCTGTACATGTGCCTTCTTGAGCAGGGGGACCTTGCGGGCACTGCAGGATTTTAATCCATTACGGCGTAATGTGTTACCAATGGTTTTCTTGGTGACTGTGGTCCCAGCTGCCTTGAGATCATTAACAAGTTCCCCCCGTGTAGTTTTCGGCTGAGCTCTCACCTTCCTCAGGATCAAGGATACCCCACGAGGTGAGATTTTGCATGGAGCCCCAGATCGATGTCGATTGACAGTAATTTTGTATGTCTTCCATTTTCTTACTATTGCACCAACAGTTGTCTCCTTCTCACCCAGCGTCTTACTTATGGTTTTGTAGCCCATTCCAGCCTTGTGCAGGTCTATGATCTTGTCCCTGACATCCTTAGAAAGCTCTTTGGTCTTGCCCATGTTGTAGAGGTTAGAGTCAGACTGATTCATTGAGTCTGTGGACAGGACTCTTTTATACAGGTGACCATGTAAGACAGCTGTCTTTAATGCAGGCACCAAGTTGATTTGGAGCGTGTAACTGGTCTGGAGGAGGCTGAACTCTTAATGGTTGGTAGGGGATCAAATACTTATATCTCTGTGCAAAATGCAAAAAAAATATATATAATTTTGACTGTTATTTTCTGTGTTTTTTAAATATAATCTATCTCTCACTGGTAAAATTAACCTAGCCTAAAAATTCTAGACTGTTCATGTCTTTGACAGTGGGCAAACTTACAAAATCAGCAAGGGATCAAATACTTATTTCCTTCACTGTACATGATGGGGTTATTACTATTAATGTGAGGCACATGGAGGTTAAATTCATCACACCTCGTGCCCCACAATAAGTGATAGAAAGCAGTTTTTATTTTATTTTTTTACATCGTACACATCATAAATGATGCAAAAAAATTGTTGTGCAGGTTATTACGGCCGCGCCAATACCGAATATGTGAATATTTTATGTATTGAGACTTATTTTATTGTTTTTGTAAAAAAGGTGTATGTGTATTTTTTATTTTTTATTTAACATTACCTTATGTTTTTACTTTATTTTTTAAACTTTAATGTACTGGCATATATCTCTATTATAGTACATTAGCCTGTGTACTGATAGTACACAGGCAGTTGTTAGGACATACCTAAGTATGCCCTAACAACAGGAAATATGGTAGGACAGCCCTGGGGTCCTTCAATGGACCCTGGGCTGTCTGCCCATATATGGTATGTCCCTCAATCGCGTCACAGGAATTCCCTTTGATGCGATCCAAGGGGCATCCCCCTTCTCATTTTCCCCTGAATGCTGCAGTCCGCTGTGATCGCAGCATTCACGGGAATAGCGGTGGAGATGAGAGGTGTCTCTCATCTCCGCCATCGGGGCTTCAGCTGTGTAATACAGTCATTGCCCCGCTCCTGACAGGAAGTGCGTGCGCTGTCAGCATGAGGAGATGCGGCCGGCGCTGCACTAATGAGTGGCGGTTCAGGCACTGAAGACAGAACATGGGGGTGTCTTGTAGTGCGCCCGCCATGTTCAGTTTTCAGTGCCGCCGCTCATTGGTGCAGCGCCGGTCGCATCGCATCATCCTGACCCCGCGCACTTGTTATCAGGACTCGACAATGACTGTATCACACAGCCACAGCCCCGCTCTCATACATTCATGTGTTACAATACTGAGCTGTGCGGCCGCGCAGCTAAGTATCGAAATACATGAAATAACGGTATCGAACCGTTTGGGGATGCAGAGTATCGAAACAGTATCGAAGTTTCCGTGCATACCTAGTCCCAATACTTTGTCCATATAGTGTATACGTGGACTAGTGGAACCACTCATCACATGACAACTTGATGAAAAGCTTTGTTGATCTAGAAAAAGACCGAATTAAAAGAGAGCGCTTTAGTTTTATATTTCGGACAGTTTTAGATGTCTAGTGGGGCTTGTCATTTAGCTCACAACCCAACCTTTAGTTGATATGCAAGGCAATGCTTGGTACCATAAATAAAAGAAAGAGGCCTTTACTGCAAAAAGTTGTCCCTTAACCTTCATCAGAGAGAGTCTTTGTGAAAGTGAATGGTCACTTGGTGACTCATTGACTTTCATAGTGATGGAGGATGAAGACTCCTTTAATAGGGTCATGCCCCAAGATCATAACTTTGTCATGTAGACCAAAAAAAAGAGAGAGGGCAATCTAAAGGGCCAGCAGGATCTGTTTTATGACTGTCGGAGCTGGACATCTGCTTTCCCTTTCATATATGGACTTTTACTCTTTGCATTGCATCTCTCTAGAAGAGTTTGCCGTGTGCTCGATACGATAATCTGGATCATGTGTATTGGAGGAGGCTCCGTGGACCTGTTTTATAGCAGTGATTTGTGTTCATACCTGGAGAATATGAGGACTTGTAATAATTTAATGAATATTTGCAGTATTTTTACGGCATTACTATCTTCTGTTAGGTATTATTTGCTGTCTTTTGGTTATTTTATGGTGCAGTAAAAGGCCTCTCATCCCACAGTAAGTACTATGTATCACAGATATAAAGCTGGAGAATGTCAATGTTTGCAGAGCATTTTACCATCAAGGGTTATTAGGAGCAATGATGTTACTTTAACCGCTGGCATGCTCGCAAATTACTGCACTTCCAACCAGAAAATTGAGTTACTCCGCCAGATGTGCTATAAAGAGAATATCGAGTACATTCGATGAGGCCAGGCTTGTAGGCTCAAGTGTGTAGCGCACATTTCTGCAATAGCTATCCATAGGTTTTTCAGCATGTATTTCAAGTTTCAGCAAAGGAAGCTAATTTCTGTCTTTTAGCATCATGTCATTTTGTGGTCCAAAATTTTGTGCAATTACATAACATATCTTTATAGCGGTCAGAGCTTAGTTCCCTGATACAGAGCTCCAAATCTCCTGTATAGACATGGTTACATGATAAAATTCTGGCTTTGTGCACCCACCACTAGGGGGAGCTTACTGCATACTGTGTTATTATTGAGTTCAATGTATAAATCGTCTGCAGTAAGCTCCCCCTAGTGGTGGCTGAATTATATCATTTAACTCTGTCTTTGCAGGGGATTTGGAGCTCTTTATCAGAAAAAAACCGAAGCTACTACCGCTATAAAGTGAAGCTACTACCGCTTAACTAAATCGGCACACAATTTTGAAGCAAAAAAAGAATAAAATGGTGTTAAAGGCTGTCTATTTACTTTGAGCCATTACATCCTCCTACTATATTTAACGTGTCATTTTCCTTTTCACTTAGGGGAGCAAAGTTATGTGTGGTGAAGACCAAAAGGAAAGCGCGGCAAGCAGAGACGCTTACTCAGGACTATATTATCACTCGTAAGTAAATACTATGTGGCGTAAAATCCTGGAGTCTGTTGTAATATATGATAATATGAAGTCCTAGTGCAAGCATGTTGGCTCTTTAAAGGGCTTGTCTCACCCCAACCTCTGTCCATATTCACTATTGAAGCATTTGGACGTCATAGAGGGGGTTCCCCGCTGGTAACCCCCACTATATGCCAGATTGGAGAGTTGTTCTGGCAGACTTGGCGCTTACATTTATTACATTGTCGATCATCCATTTGAATGACCGGCATGTAATGCTACATTTTCTCTGCAGCGGGGGCTGCAGGAAAATTGTATGGCAGGACGTGGCTTCCCCAGGCTATGAGCTGATCACCCCGCTTCCTTTTTTATAAAATGTGGTTGTCTTAGTGAGACATTCTCTTTTAAGGGTATGTTCACTCTATTAACTTATTGCCAGAGACCATTCACAGAAAATTAGAAATGTGGAAAAGCCGAAAGATTCCTCTTCAGAAAGTTTGATTTCCCTTTCAGGCGCACGGGTGGCCAAAGATGCGCCTAATTTCATATGGGGCGTGCGCCTCTCAATAGATTAGGCGCATCTCATTCAAGCGATCTTTATATTAAGACTGGCGTATGAAACGCCAGTCTAAAAAAGAAAATCTCCTCCATATAGTTTAAATAAAATAAAAAATCCTTTCTGCTGCCACCACTACAGGGAGCTTATTGCATACTAAATAATCAATGTACAGTATACAGTAAGCTCCACCTAGAGGTGGTGGCAGGCAGCATGTTTTTTTTTTTTCTACCCTATGTCTAGACAGGAGATTTGGAGCTCCGAACAAAGGAGCTCCAACCAATATAAAGATATCTAAAAGAGTATCATATCTGCATTTTCAGAAAATTATTAATATGTCTTAGAGATATATCAGGAATTTTAATCAGTCCGGGGGTCCGGCTGCTAAGACGGCTCACTTAAACCGTTTATGTAAACCATCTTCAGCCTAATGAGGATCACTGATCACACCTGAACATACAGATCGCTCAGCTCAGCGCTTCTGCACCTTAGTTTCATCGGCTGTGGGGGTCTCTGCACCCGGATCACCACCGATCAAATCTTTCTGAAAGCGGTTCTCTGGCATCGACTTATCTCCCAGAGGTACAAAGGATCGGGCAGGTTGAAGGAGAACAAAGGATCTGGCAGGTTGAAGGGGAACAAAGGATCGGGCAGGTTGAAGGAGAACAAAGTATCGGGCTGGTTGAAATCCAAATGCCAATCACTCTTTGGGCATGGGCTACCCCCATATACATTACAAAGTCTCCCGAGACATTGTTTGGCCAGCTTTTGGGCCTTTTACTTGATTTGCACCTCCTTATGAGAAAACATGTTGTTCATTTTTAACGAATAGTATTTGAGCAAGGAAAGTAAAGCAGGGTGCTCATTGAGATCAATGGGTGAGTATAGCCTTCACGGTACATTTCTGATTCTCCAGAGCTAAAAGCCATGGGGGACTCTATAGCAAGACGTAGCCATATCGTGCATATAGTTTCGTCCAAACCAGGGCATGGTTGGATCACTGCACACAAACCTCTGTTTGCCCCTAATTCTCTGTGGTAAGCTGAGCCGCGTCTGCCCTTTTTCTCTATTAAATGAAATATCAGTAACAAAAAACATTTAAGTAGGACCATGTGGCCCGGCATCCACTAAGTCAAAGGACCATTAAGCTAAACAAAATCCAGAAGTGTTTGCCGTCCCCAGACCTGGTCTGGATGCATATGAAACGTGAAGTAGCTTGCAGCACTAAACTTATTACATGGAAATTTAATAATGTAGAAACGCAGGGAACTTCCTGATGTACAATATAAAGTTCTCATCAGTAATGCCGAGCCGCATTGCAAGTCCATAGAGGTCACCGAGAGAATTACTGCAATTCCAACTTTTCTCCGACTTCGTCCTCACTTCTTTAGTAACAATGAGATCGAATCGTGCAACCTGAGCCATCCCATCCGCCTAGCTACCATTGTTTTCCTTTTTATTGCAATTTAATATGGCAGGGAAACGGCGGAGAGCCATGTCTTGGCAGGATGTAATGAATGAAAATTGGCAGTACTTGTTCAAAATTGTAACCCATTCTGTCTCATGGATCAGCAAGAAATACGTAGCGGAGACCTCCCGGCACTTTCTAGGAAATGTCAGCAACTGGCCTACTCTAATCTCCCTATAATGGTTGAATTGGAGTTTTGTAATGTTGTATCTTCTCTTGATAATTCATTTCCAAGAGTTGATTGTTAAATATCTCTGCTTAAAGTGGTTGTCTTCTTTGTCCCCTGATAATAGGCTGATCACAGGGTATCCCTTTATTTGAATCTCTATGTGTAACCTGTGGCTGAACATTGCATAAATTGTTCGTTTCCCCGCAGCGCCTCCAGGGGGAAAGTGAAGTATTACACCGTTGTCATTGAAATCAATAGGCAGGCTGTGAATGCATTGACGTGTTGGGTCCTCCAGAGAGGTCCTCTTTGTAGCTGTTCTAAGCTCTATCTAATAGATCAGGGTACTAAATGGGGGACCCACCTTTATTATCTCAAAATTCCCTAATAAGGTATTTGGTTTATATAGCCCACTTTCAGACAACCCATTTAACAGTAGTCCTTGAGTCGCTCTCCTGTGGTTAAGCTGAGTAGCAATAAATATGGTCACAACTTCAGCTTCTTCATGTCAGAAGTTTTGATCGTTGGGGGTCCGTGTGCTGGGACCGCCACTGATCCCTGAAACGAACGGGCAGAAGGTCTCCGCTGAGCACTGTGCCTTTTCGGCTGTGATCGGCTCTGCTGATCCTTGGAATAGTGTGGTTAACTAATAGAAAACTTGGCTTTGCTAGAAAAAACGGAGCACTTCTGCCCCTTCATTTGAGCAATCTATGGGTTCCCAGCACGCGAACCCCCACCGATCAAAACTTCTCACATGTCACTTATGAAATACGTAACTTCAGAAGTTCTCAAGTGGCTGCCTTCTCCAACAACAGAAGACCATGGTGATGTTTTCATTCGTAGGGAAATTATGTCTATGAATGTTATCGGAGGACATGGTCATGTGACCTTAGGTAACATGGACGAAGCGTCACACATGCCGTGGACGCGTCTGGGAGTGATGGAGACAGGAGACGGAGGAGGATTTCAGAAGATATATTGTGTTCCCCTTTTTAGAATATATTCTTTGGGCTAGATGACCTCTTTAAGTCAAAATTGTGTATTCTTCCAGAATATCCCAGAGACTCCTGATATGGGGCAGAAACCTCCCAGACTCCTTGAAAAGTAAATGTCAATTATGTGAGTATATGGCAGCAGTATGCAGGGCCAGTTTTGTAGAAAATGCGTCCCTAGTCAACAAGCAAGGTAGGGCCCACCACTTGCAATTTTTCGACAGTTCTCATAATTTTAGCCCACATAATACTGCCATACACCACCAAGATAATACCACCATATAGTGGCCATATGATATGCAGTAACCGAGTAATACTCTTTTTACCTCCTAATGGCCAGCATAGTATGGCGCAGGCAGAAATCATTTAGAGGACTGATCGTGTGGGCAATGTTGCTGTGACCGCGTAATTAGGAGCAGGACCGCATCTATGATCCACAACGGGGCTCCTTCTGCAACTGCTGGGTCAGTTGCCACCACGGCATCTAAAATATTTGACAAAGGGAAGAGGCTCCCTCTGTCAGCCCATCAGTGCCCTGCGATACAAATTTACCAATAAAAACAACTCTTCCCGCAAAAAAAACAAGCCGTCTTATGACTATGTCAACAAGAAAATAAAAAAGTTATTGGTCTCGGAATGCAGCGACTCAAAAATGAAGTTTTTACCTGAAACATTTTTAGAAACAAAGTTAACATGTTGTTTTTACTACACAATTAACCCCTTCAGGACTGAGCCACTTTTGGACCAAATGACAGAGCCTCATTTTTTACTGTGTTACTTTATGTGGTAATAACTCGGGAATGCTTTTACCTATCAAAGCGATTCTGAGATTGTTTTCTCGTGACATATTGTACTTTAACCCCTTCCCGCTCCTTGACGTACTATTACGGCATGGCAGCTGTATCGTTCGCGCTCCATGCCGTAATAGTACGTCTCGGGAGTAACGGCCGTTTCGGCCGTCCTCCCGACACATACAGGAGCTGTGACGCTGCTGTCTTGTTCAGCAGCTGTCACAGCTCCTACAGCGGGGACCGATCGCTGTGTCCCCGCTGATTAATCCCTTAAAAGCCGCGTTCTATAGAGATCGCGGCTTTTTAGGGGTTAAGCTGCCATCGCCGGCCTGCTACGCGATAGCGGCCGGCGATGGTGACTATGGCAACCGGACACCAAACAATGGCGTCCGGCTATGCCATAGACGGAAGCCTAGTGGGTCCTGACAACGTCAGGACCCACTATGCTTGCTGTCAGTGAGTAGCTGACAGTTCTAATACACTGCACTACGCATGTAGTGCAGTGTATTAGAATAGCGATCAGGGCCTCCTGCCCTCATGTCCCCTAGTGGGACAAAGTAATAAAGTAAAAAAAAAGTTAAAAAAAGATGTGTAAAAATAAGAAAATAAAGGATTTAAAAGTAATAAAAGTAAAAATCCCCCCTTTTCCCTTATCAGTCCTTTATTATTAATAAAAATATATAAACAAACAAATAAACTATACATAATTGGTATCGCCGCGTCCGTAACGGCCTGAACTACAAAATTATTTCATTATTTATCCCGCACGGTGAACGCCGTAAAATAAAATAATAATAAACCGAACCACAATCACAATTCTTTGGTCACTTCACCTCCCAAAAAATGGAATAAAAAGAGATCAAAAAGTCGCATGTACCGAAAAATGGTCCTGATCGAAACTACAGTTCGTTACGCAAAAAATAAGTCCTCGCACGGCTTTATTGATTAAAAAATAAAAAAGTTCTGCCTCTTAGAATAAGGCAACACAAAAAGTAAATGATTGTTTACAAAACGTATTTTATTGTGCAAACGCCATAAGACATAAAAAAAAACTATAAACATCTGGTATCGCCGTAATCGTATCGCCACGCAGAATAAAGTGAATAAGTCATTTATAGCGCACGGTGAACGCTGTAAAAAAAAACGAAAAAAAAAACAATAGTACAATTGCTGTTTTTTAGTCACCACGCCAACTAAAAATAGAATAAAAACTGATCAAAAAGCCGCATGCACCCCAAGAAAACTACAATGGATTCCTCAAGGGGTCTAGTTTCCAAATTGGGGTCACTTTTGGGGGGTTCCCAATGTTTTGGCACCACAAGACCTCTTCAAACCGGACATGGTGCCTAATAAAAAAGAGGCTTCAAAATCCACTAGGTGCTCCTTTGCTTCAGAGGCCGGCGCTTCCGTCCATTACCGCCCGAGGGCCACATGTGGGATATTTCTCAAAACTGCAGAATCTGGGCAATACGTATTAATTTGCGTTTCACTGATAAATCCTTTTGTGTTATAAAAAAAATGGTATAAAGAGGATTTTCTGACAAAAAAAAATGTAAATTTCACCTCTACTTTGCTCTAAATTTTTGTGTAACACCTAAAGGGTTCATAAACTTTCTACATGCTGTTGTGAATACTTTGAGGGGTCTAGTTTCTAAAATGGGGTATTTGATAGGGGTTTCTAATATATGGGCCCCTCAAAGCAACTTCAGAACTGAACTGGAACCTAAAAAAATAAATAAATGAGGCAATACTTCGCTTCTTACATTATACTGATAATGAGCCGTGCCCACCCCGAGATGACCCCAGTTTTGACCGTTTGTATAAACGGAGACCCCTATTAGACCGTTCCAGTGCCCGGTTTTCCCAAGCATACACCCCCGAGAAGTGTATTTCTATTGATGAGTCCCTGGTACATTTTAAAGGGAGGGTTCAATTCCGCGAGTACCTGCCGGGTAAGAGGGCAAGGTATGGCGTGAAGATGTATAAGCTGTGAGAGTGCATCAGGGTATACCTACAGGTTTAGGATATATGAAGGAAAGGCCACCCCCAAACCAGACTGCATCCTGGACTACAATAGGTACATGGGAGGGATGGACTTGTAAGATCAAGCCCTGAAGCCCTACAGCGCCATGCGGTGTGGTATAAGAAGCTGGCCGGGCACATCATACAGATGGCATTGTACAATGCAGGTGATTATCAAGAACCTAATCTTTAGGGACCAAGAAGGGGGGGCACCCAGTACTTCTGGAAGCGGGGCCACACGCATCGTACCAGGGCAACACTTTCCAGGAGAAGTTCCCCAAACTGGCAAGAAGGGAAAAAGTCAAAAGAGGTGCAAAGTCTGCTATAAGAGGGCGATAATGGATGACACAATATATCAATGTGACACGTGTCCCGAATAACCAGAGCTCTGTATGAAAGTGTTTTAAAATTTATCATACATCCCTTGGTTTATAATTTACCCCAATTTTACTTACCCTCATGCACTCCACACAGCTTATCCCCCCTCGTCTTTCCCCTCTGGGCCCTGCTGTGTGTCCAGGCAGCTGATAACAGCCACATGTAGGGTATTGCCATACCCGGGAGAACCTACATTACAGTTTATGGGGTGTAGGTCTACGGTCAAAATGCTCACTACACCTCTAGATGAATGCCTTAAGGGTGTAGTTTTTAAAATGGGGTCACTTCTTGCGGGTTTCAACTGTACTGGTACCTCAGGGGCTTCTGCATACATGACTTCGCACTAGAAAATCCCCAGTAGGCCAAATGGTGGTCCTTTCCTTCTGAGCCCTCCCATGGGCCCAAACGGCAGTTTATCACCACAAATGGGGTATTGCCGCACTCAGGACAAATTGGGCAACAAAATGGAGTATTTTATTTCTTGTGAAAATAAGAATTTTTGAGCTAAAATTACATATTATTGGAAAAAATATATTTTTTTTTAATTCCCAGCCCAATTCAAATAAGTTCTGTGAAGAAACTATGGAGTCTAAATGGTCACATTACCCATAAATGAATTCCTTGAGGGGTGTAGTTTCCAAAATGGGGTCACTTCTGGTGGGTTTCCATTGCTTTGATACCTCTGGGGCTCTGCAAATGCGACATGGCACCCGAAAACCAAACCAGCAAAATCTGTACTCCAAAGAACACACAGCGCTCCTTCCCTTCTGAGGCCTCCCATGGGCCCAAACGGCAGTTTATTGCCACAAATGGGGTATTGATGCACTCAGGAGAAATTGGGCAACAAAATTGAGTATTTTGTTCCCTGTGAAAATAAGAAATTTTGATCACAAATGACATTTTATTGGAAAAAATGAAATTTTTTTCATTTCAGAGCCCAATTCAAATACGTGCTGTGAAAAAACTGTGCGGTCAAAATGGTAGCAACAACCCTAAATGAATTCCTTGAGGGGTGTAGTTTCCAAAATGGGGTCACTATTGGGGGATTCCTACTGTTTTGACACCTCAACACCTCTTCAAACCTGGCATGCTGCCTAAAATATATTCTAATAAAAAAAGAGGACTCAAAATGCACTAGGTGCTTCCTTGCTTCTAGGGCTTGTGTTTTAGTCCACGAGCACAGTAGGGCCACATGTGGGACATTTCTAAAAACTGCAGAATCTGGACAATACATATTTAGTTGTGTTTCTCTGGTAAAACCTTCTCTGTTACAGAAAAAAAATGAATAAAATTGAAATTCAGCAAGAAAAATGAAATTTGCAAATTTCACCTCCACTTTGCTTTAATTCCTGTGAAATGCCTGAAGGGTTAAAAAACTTTCTAACTGCTGTTTTGAATACTTTGAGGGGTCCAGTTTTTAAAATGGGGTGTTTTATCAGGGTTTCTAATACATAGGCCCCACAAAGCCACTTCAGAACTCAAGAGGTACCTTAAAAAAAAAGGCTTTTGAAATTTTCTTAAAAATATGAGAAATTGCTGTTTATGTTCTAAGCCTTGTAACGTCCAAGAAAAATAAAAGAATGTTCAAAAAACGATGCCAATCTAAAGTAGACATATGGGAAATGTGAACTAGTAACTATTTTGGGTGAGATAACCGTCTGTTTTACAATCAGATGCATTTAAATTCTGAAAAATGCAATTTTTTCTAAATTTTCTCTAAATTTTGCAATTTTTCACCAATAAACACTGAATATATCGACCAAATTTTACCACGAACATGAAGCCCAATGTGTCACGAGAAAACAATCTCAGAATCGCTTGGGTAGGTTTAAGCATTCCGACGTTATTACCACATAAAGTGAAATATGTCAGATTTGAAAAATGAGCTCTGAGCCTTAAGGCCAAAACTAGGCTGCGTCCTTAAGGGGTTAAGTTAGTGAAAAAATTTGGTCGATATATTCAATATTTTTGTGTGAAAAACACCAACATTTTGAGAACATTTGCAAAAAATTAGCATTTTCTAAATTCAAATGTATCTGCTTGTAAGACAGATAGGAATACC
This sequence comes from Rhinoderma darwinii, assembly GCF_050947455.1. NCBI lineage: Eukaryota > Metazoa > Chordata > Amphibia > Anura > Rhinodermatidae > Rhinoderma > Rhinoderma darwinii. The sequence continues at coordinate 621,735,979 of NC_134687.1, forward strand.
ACACAAAATAGTTACCGTATATATCGGCGTACAAGACGACTTTTTACACCCTTAAAAAAATGTCAAGTGTGGGGTCGTCTTATATGCCGGATATTGTCTACATTAGGGATGCACGTTGCAGCCGCACAGCTCAGTATAATACACATGAATGTATGGGAGCGCGGCTGCGGCTGTGTAATTCAGCCACAGCCCCGCTCCTGAGTCATGTTAAGTTCGCGGGGTCAGGATGATGCAATGCGGCCAGCGCTGCACTAATGAGCGGCGGCACTGGAGACAGAACATGGCGGGCGCGCTACAAAACACCCCCATGTTCTGTCTTCAGTGCCTGAACTGCCGCTCATTAGTGCAGCGCCGGCCGCATCACCTCATGCTGACCGCGCGCGCACTTCCTGTCAGGAGCGGGGCAATGGCTGTATTACACAGCCGCAGCCCCGCTCTATAAATGGCGGAGATCAGAGAAACCGCTCATCTCCGCCGTTATTCCCCTGAATGCTGCGATCACAGCTGACTGCAGCATTCAGGGGAAAGTGAGAAGGGGGGATGCCCCTGGATCGCGTCACAGGGAAGTCCTGTGACGCGATCGAGGGCCATACCATATATGGGCAAACAGCCCAGGGTCTATTGACGGACCCCAGGGCTGTCTTACCATATTTCATGTTGTTAGGACATACCCAAGTATGTCCTAACAACTGCCTGTGTATTATCCGTCCACAGGTTAATGTACTGGCACATATCTGATATATGTCAGTACATTAAAGTTTAAAAATAAAGTAAAAACAAAGTATTGTTAAATTGTAAAAAAAATAAATACACCTTCACCTTTTTTACAATAAACATTAAAATAAGTCTCAATACATAAAATACACACTTTCAGTAATGGCGCGGACAACAATGTTTTTGCATCATTTATGATGTGTACGCTGTAAAAAAATGAAATAAACACGGCTTTCATTCACTTATTAACGTGAGGCGCGAGGTGCGATGAATTTACCCTCCATGTTCCTCACATTAATAGTAATTAACCCCATCATGTACCTCGCACATTAACCCAATATGACTGAGAAACATGATGGGATTAATTACTATTAATGTGAGGTGCGTTCAAAATTCATCACACGTCGCGCCTAACATCAGAAAACGGAAGAATATTTTTTTTATTACTGTTGGCAAAAGTATCGAAATTGGTATCGAAATCGCAATACTAAACGAAGTATCGGTATCGAAGTCCAAATTCTGGTATCGTGACATCCCTAGTCTACATATCGTCTACACACAGGTTGTGTGTTACCTTGTGAGCCTGCAGTCCGGTACACAGGCTCCCGGGATGCACGGAATCCGCCACGGATCTGAGGGAAGCCGGTATTAGCCGCCAGGGAACATCTCTGTAAGATCCTCTGGCCCGCCCTTTCCTCTCATTCCCTGCCTCTCAGATCTCGAGCGATGAAGCAGCCTATCTGCGCATGCGCGAGTTCAAAGAGACAGAGTCCTGGGTCCTGCCGCCGATGGCCATAGTGAAGCGCTCCTGCACGAAATGGTGAGTATATCTTAAATTCTATATTTTAAGGGTAAAAGTTGGGGGTCGTCTTATACGCCCAGTCGTCTTATACGCCGACATATACGGTACTAGTTAACATTTCCCACATGTCTACTTTATGTTTGCATCGTTTTTTGAACATCCTTTTATTTTTCTAGGACATTACAAGGCTTATAAGTTTAGCAGCAATTTCTCACATTTTCAAGAAAATTTCAAAAGGCCATTTTTTTAGGGAACAGTTCAGTTGTTAAGTGGCTTTGAGGGCCTTATATATTAGAAACCCCCACAAATCACCCCATTTTAAAAACTTCACCCCTCAAAGTATTCAAAACAGCATTCAGAAAGTTTTTTAACCCTTTAGGCGTTTCACAGGAATTAAAGCAATGTAGCGGGGAAATCTACAAATTTCATTTTTTGGGCAGAAATTCAATTTTAAACCATTTTTCCTGTAATACTGAAGGTTTTTACCGGAGAAGCAACACTGAATATTTATTGCCCTGATTCTGCAGTTTTTAGAAATATCCCACATGTGGCCCTAGTGCGCTACTGGACTGAAATACCGGCCTCAGAAGCAAAGGAGCACCTAGAGCCTTTTAGGGCCTTCCTTTTCTTAGATTATATTTCAGGCACCATGTCAGGTTAGAAGAGGTCTTGTGGTACCGAAACAAAGGAAACACCCCAAAAAATACCCCATTTTGGAAACTAAACTCCTTGAGGAATTCATCTAGGGCTGTAGTGAGCATTTTGACCTCACAGGTGTTTCATAGATTTCATTAGAATTGGGCAGTGAAAATGAAAAATTACATTATTTTCCAATACCATGTATTTTTACCTCAAAATGTTTAATTTTTTCAACAAATAAATGAGGAAAAGCACCCCAACATTTGTAAAGCAACTTCTCCAGAGTACGGAAATACCAAACATGTGGTCATAAACTGTTGTTTGGGCAAGCGGTAGGACTCGGAAGGGAAGGCACGCCATTTAGCTTTTGGAGCGCTGATTTTGCTGGATTCATTTCTCTGCACCATGTCGCATTTGTAAAGCCCCTGAGGTACCAGTACAGTGAAAACCCCCCAAAAGTGACTCCATTTAGGAAACTACACCCCTTGAGGAGTTCATCTAGGGGTGTAGTGAGCATTTTGACCCCACAGGTGTTTCATAGATTTCATTAGAATTGGGCAGTGAAAATGAAAAATTACATTATTTTCCAATAAGATGTTACTTTACCTCAAAATTTTATTTTTTTTTCAACAAATAAATGATGAAAAGCACCCCAACATTTGTAAAGCAACTTCTCCAGAGTACAGAAATACCCAACGTGGTCATGAACGGCTGTTTGGGGAAGCGGCAGGACTCAGAAGGGAAGGCACGCCATTTAGCTTTTGAAGTACAGATTTTGCTGGTTTGATTTCTCGGCACCATGTCGCATTTGTAAAGCTCCTAAGGTACCAGTACAGTGGAAACCCCCCAAAAGTGACTCCATTTGGGAAACTACACCCCTAGAGGAATTAATCTAGGGGTGTAGTGAGCATTTTGACCCCCCAGGTGTTTCATAGATTTCATTAGAATTGGGCAGTAAGCATGAAAAATTTAATTTTTTTCCACTAAGACGTAGCTTTAGGTAAAAATGTTTCATTTTCTCATGAAATAAAGGTGAAAAATCACCGTAACATTTGTAAAGCGAATTCTCCAGAGTACGGAAATACCCCATATGTGGTAATAAAGTACTGTATGATTACACATCCGGGCTCAGAAGGGAAGGAGCGCCATTTGGCTTTTGGAGAGCAGATTTTGCTGGATTGGTTTTTCTGCGCCATGTCGCTTTTGCAAAGCCCCTTAGGTAGCAGTACAGTGGAAACTACCCAAAAGTGACTCCATTTGGCAAACTACACCCATTGAGGAATTCATCTAGGGGTGTAGTGAGCATTTTGACCCCACAGGTGTGTCATATATTTTATTAGAAATGGGCAGTGAAAATTAAAAATTACATTATTTTCCAATAAGACGCAGCATTAGTTAAAAATGTTTCATTTTCTCAACAAATAAAGGAGAAAAAGCACCGTAACATTTGTAAAGCAACTTCTTCAGAGTAGGGAAATACCCCACACGTGGTCATAAATTGCTATTTGGACACACAGCAAGGCTCTAAATGGAAGGAGCGCCATTTAGTATTTGGAGTGGAGATTTTATAAGATTCGTTTTTTGACATCATGTTGCACTGCGCTATAGTACCAGTACAGTGGTACCCCCCAAAAAATTACCCCATTTTGGAAACTAGATCCCTCAAAGAATTGATCTAGGGGTGTAGTGAGCATTTTGACCGCACAAGTGTTTTGCAAAAATGAGTAAACAATAGATGTTGCAGATTGAAAATTGCTGTTTTCCACAGAAATGCCATTTCAGTGCCCAATGTGTTGTGCCCAGCTTGCATCACCGTAGACACACATGCAATAAATTGTTAAGCGGGTTCTCCAGAATACCCCATATGTGGTCATAAATTGCCGTTTGGGTACACTGCCAGGCTCAGTTGGACCACCATTTGGCTTTTGAAGCGCAGATTTTGCTTGGTGTATTAGTGGTATTTCAGCTTATAATGTGGGGGCATATGTGAGCTGGGCGGAGTACATCAGGGTATATGTAAGCTGGGCGTAGTACATCAGGGCATATGTAAGCTGGGCGGAGTACATCAGGATATATGTAAGCTGGGCGGAGTACATCAGGGTATATGTAAGCTGGGCGTAGTACATCAGGGCATATGTAAGCTGGGCGGAGTACATCAGTGTATATGTAAACTGGGCGGAGTGCAACAGGTCATAATAGGATGATGTAATAATGGGGTGAATGAAGAATCCATGGATTGGTGTGGTACGCTTGGAACCAATCCTTTATACACAGGCTGGGTTTATTGGGTATTATACAAAATATCTGCGCTCCAGTGTTGCCTAATGTTTGACATCTTCACTAGCCCTATAAGCCGCACAAGACCCTAAAGTTTCCTCATCACCGCTGCGTCTACGGGGTCCACCTGTGGGGTCCAGCAAATGACGATGTGGGGTATTTAGCGAAATTCTACTGGACCTAAAAATTAGTCTGGGCGGTCATTTAACATCATTTTGCACCATTGCGTTTTGAGAGTCATAACGTGTTATTTTTCCGGTGACGGAGCTGTGTGAGGGCGCGTTTTTTGTGGAACGAGCTGTAATTTTTATTGGTTCCATTTTGGGGTACATACGATTCTTTTTATCACTATTTATTCCATTTTTTGGGAGATGAGGAAACCAAAAAACAGCCATTCCAGCACGTTTTTTTTTTCTTTTTTTTGACAGTGTTCACCGTGCAGTATAAACAACATGTTAACTTTATTCTGCGGGACGATACGATTACAGCGACACCAAATTGATATTGTTTTTTTACGTTTCACTACGTTCCCACAATAAAAATACTCTTTTCGAAAAAAAATCATGTTTTAGTGTCGCCATTTTCTGAGAGCCGTAACTTTTTTATTTTTTCGTTGATATCGCTGCGGGAGGGCTTGTTTTATGCGTGACGAACTGTAGTTTCTATTTGTACCCTTTTGCGTTACTTACAACTTTTTGATCACTTTTTATTACATTTTTTTTGATACAAGATGACCAAAAAATAAAATGCGGTCATTGTTTTTTATTAAATTTTTTTACGGTGTTCAGCGTGCGGTAAAAATAATGTGATATTTTTATAGATCAGGCCGTTCCAAACGTGGCGATACCTATTATGTATAGTTTTTTTTTTTCATATTTTCATGTTTTTTTAATAATAAAGGAGTTGATCAGGGAAACGGGGCAAGTGGTGTTTTTATTATTTATTTATTATTTATTAACTTTTATTTATTTATTTTTCTTTCACATTTTTTTTTACATTTTTTACTTTTTCTTTTACACTGACCTGGGGACATGAAGATCTGGTCTTCTGATCCCCGCTACGATGCTCTGCACTACTTATGTAGTGCAGTGCATCATAACTGTCATTTTTCATTTGACAGTTAGCGTATTAGGTCCTGCCTCGGGCAGGACCTAATAGGCTACCGTACCTGGGCAACCAGGAAGCCTAGTAACGGCTTCCTGGTTGCCATAGCAACAATCGCCACCCGCGATCCACCGCGGGGGGGCCCGGGGGTTACAGAGGGAGCTCCCTCCCTCTGTAAACCACTTCAATGCGGCGGACGTCATTGACAGCCGCATTGAAGGGGTTAAATGGCTGCGATCGGCGGTAACAGCCATCGCAGCCATTGCAGCGGCATGTCAGCTGTGTATAACAGCTGACAGCAGCTGAAGATAAAGCGCGCACAGCTTCTGTGCTCGCTTTATCTGCAGGGCGTAACTGTACGCCCGTCTGCGGGAAATCACTTTTATTTCGGACGTACAGTTACGCCCAATCGCGGGAAGGGGTTAAAAGCAAAAAATAATATGCTTCTGAGGTTCTAGTCCTCGTGGGGCCCCCTAGTAAACTGGGGAACTGGGCAACTTTTCCAGTTTGCCCTCCTGGCAGTATGGCTATCCCTGTTAGGAGGGCACTGGGGATGATGTTATAGAGACTTTTTGGCTGTTTTTCTTTTAGGGGAACCGTGGCTGGCAGCACCAGCAATTGTGGGCCCATGGTCAGAGTATTTCAGGGCGGATCTTATGTGTAACAAAAAATAGAATAGCATCCAACATCCAAAGTAATTTTTCTTTTAGTAGTTAGTTATGCCATTAGTTCTGCCCAAGTAAATAAGAACCATAACGTGGATTAAAACTGTTCCCACGATCCGTAGAGAGGTATTTTTCGTGATGAGCCTCTAAAATCCTTTTACATTGTTTACCATCTGCTCAGGCGAGTTCAAAAATGTATTTTCGTATTGATTTCATTAATTGTAAATGGCAGTACATTAAATTTAATGGATAATGTGCAGAGACTGCGAAATATGTCTTTTGATCCTTAGTAACATTGCCAGAGTTTCCATTTTTCTGCAGAGCTTAAGAACCTTCATCAACAAACTCCCTTATTACAATCATTCTATAATTAAAGGGGATGTCTAGTTTAGAAAAGCCCATTTTTATACACCATATTAGGGAATTCTGAGTTAATAGAGGTGGGTCTTCTGTTCAGGATTCTCATCACATGGCCAGAGTGTAAGGGGTCTCCTTCTCTCTGGAGGACCTGTCCTGTCCTGCATTACACAGACAACACACATATGAATGGGAACTGTGTAATACATAATTTCTCCTGTGGTGGCACTGTAGGGAAACTGAACACTTGCTGCCAGGTTTCCCCACAGATCACAGCTGATCACTGGGCGGCCGCAGGGATTATTCAAAGCAAACAACCATTTTAACTTGCCCATTTTTCTATGTTTCTTACATGTTTACACCCAGCACAGATGGACCTGGTATTTGTCTCTTTTTCTTCATTTTGTCATGACCCCTGTGCCAATTCCAGCTTCTTGCCACCCAATAGCAAAAAGGATTGGGACAACCAGGATTGTTCTAACATATGCTGTATTATGGCAATATTCTCCCCCAACAGTGCCTCAAGATGGGGGTATAGTGCACCAACAAACAGGGCCGATTTAATAGAAAATGTGGTCTGGAACCACAAGCAAATTAGGGCTCCCTGCTCTCCATTTTAGAACAGTTTTTCTTGTAATCTCATCCCAGATAATACTGCCGTATACTGCCAAGATAATACTGCCATATACAACCCGCATAATACCACTATATAGTGCCCAAATATAATGCTGTATCCAAATAATACTATATAGTTCCCACATACTACTTAAATTCCCAAAGAATTCCATCATACATTGCTAAATAATACTGGGTGACTTGAAGGGAGAACGAGAGTCCCCCAAACCCTGTCCCACCTGCTCGGATATTTCCGTAACTCTCATAGAAGTGAATGGCACGGCCACCTCTTTCTTCATTCTCCGCCTGGATGCATCGGCCAGTTTAGGGGACCCCCCTTCTCTAGATTGATCTGTGTCCTGTGGATATGCCATAAATATCTAAAATGGGAATACCCCTTTTGAGTTTTTCTAGAGTTCCTGTCTTCGGGCCCGTCTAGGAAATGGGGATTCTGGACTGTTACCCAGTATGACACCCCCTAAAACCAGTCCTGTGCATAGGGACTTCGTATGCTGCCGTACAGGGGCCAAGCATTTCTACCTGTATGATCCAAAACAGGGAAAATAAAAAGTTATTAGTAAGAAACAAGTGTACAGAATTTATGGACACGAGGAAAACTCAAGAACATTCCTTGGCTTTAGGTGGAAATAGTCTATAAATGTTCTCCTCTCGGGGCTCTGTTACACCTCAGCTCAGTGACTCGGGATGGAATGCTGGTTTTGGTCAACTTTCCTCTTTTATGCTGGGGAAATCCTTCCTAGGGAACAATGTTTCCAAAGCCTGTCTGAAGGAAATCCTGATTGATTTGGTAGGATGACTTAGTAGGTAGATGTATGTCATGTCTCACTTCTGTTCCACCATGTTCTTGATGAAAGGTCAGGGAATAAATTGTCTGGTCCGTCTTCGACATTCTGTATACAAATATGGAAAGAGTGTTTCCAGTTGTAACTAAAGTCTTCTCTCTTTCTTTTAATAGCACACGCTCTTCCCATGTTCCGAGAACCTCGACAGAGGAGTACAAGAAAACAGCTCGAAAAGGATCGTCTGGACCCATTGAAGTCACACAAACCAGAGCCACCTGTAGCCGGGCCAGGTAAATGTCATTGGTTTAACCCTTCCCCTAACCCAGGTCCGCAAACAACTTTTTCTTAAAAAGTCACTCAAACCGTGGCACACATTTAGGATTCAGCTTACGACCGTTTTAGGCGTAAGTTGGGCAATGTTTTTTTTAATACTAAAATGGACAATAGACAAGAATGTAGGAGACATAGTTTACGCAAGTTTTATTAAAAGTAGATTGCAAAAAGAAATTAAAAACAATTTGCGCAAATATATGGCTGCTAGTGGTCCCTACAAAATAGCTGATCAGCAGTGGTTCCAAGAGTTGAACCCTCACCGATCAAATATTAATGGCCTACCCTGACAAAATCACATAACATTTATCTTTCCAGAAAACCTCTTCAACTTTATGCATTGACTGTGCAAGACGTAGCTATAGGGGGTGGGGAGGTAGCAGTCCGAAATGTCCCTCTCCCGCATAATAAGACACCAGTTTTTGTAAATGGCAGAATGTAGGTTTGGGCCCTTTTAAAAAAATTTGCACTGGTGCCCATGAACTACAAGTTACGCCTCTAACAATATATTAATGTACACACTCCCTTTAAATTAAAGGGGCATTCCGGTTTTAGCAAATACATTTTATTCTTTGTATAATGAAAGTTGTATACAATTTTCCAATAAACTTTCTGTTAATTACTCCATTTTCAAGATCTCTGCTTGCTGTCATTCAATAGGAACCCCTATATTTTTTTTTACTTCCAGGGGATAAAAATCAGTCCTGGTCATTTGATGGACACACAGGTGCACGACACGTTACAAGACACATCTCTAATAACTGTACTGTTATGAGCCGTGCACCTCTTTGATCATGACATGACCAAAACTGATGTTCCTTTTGAATGACCGCAATCAGAGAATACGCCTTTAAGGGGGGAAAAAAAAAAGTGGAAGTCCCCGGCTCCCAATAAACCAGGGTTTCTGTATGCAGATTATTTACTATAGCTGGAGCAGTGTTTGCTGAGTCTTTCTGAGAACTGTGCATGGTGTATCCTGGATGTGACCTTTACTCGTTTTTAGGCGCCATGACAAGGGTTCTTTGTAAGGTTTTGTAGCTGGAGGCACAAGGGCTGGAATGACCATTACAAGTAACGGAAATGCCAACACACAATACAAAGAGCTATACTCCGGCGCTGGTCAGTGCTGTATACAGACCTTAAGTGACGCTTTCTGCCTTAGTATAGTAACCACCTCCGCAGTCTCCAAACTTAGTGCTGTGACTTGTCTATATCACTTATATGAAGATGACGCAGAACACCCATCATTGATGAGTAAAGATTACTCTGTTTTTAGGGGTCGGAGATGCAGAGAGACTCAGTCTCTTACTTTGGGAGCCCTTCACTAAAGAGCAATAATAAAAATCGTAGTCCAGGACGACGACAAGTAGAGTGGGCATGTGACCAGAATGCGGAGTTTCAGGGGGGTCCCAACAAGCCATCTCTGCCTTAGATACAGGGCAGAGCAGCACTTTGTATCTTTGCTCCAGGTGAAGTAAAAGCCTACTATAACCACCAGTACAGCACCCACTGGCTGTCACCCAGCTTTCCTAAACTCCTGAATTTTAATACAGCCCATTCTGCCAGAAGATTTTTTTCTATAAGGAGTCTGTTATAGCTGTAGGACAACTCCTAGAAGAGTTGTGATGCTCTCTAGGCTGCATGAGCAGTATTTTCTGCTCTCTCTTCATGAAATTTGGTCTAATCAGAGCCCCCCAAATAATAAACACCGTGATGTCACAGTGCAGAGATAATAAACACAGTGATGTCACAGTGCAGAGATAATAAACACAGTGATGTCACAGTGCAAGGATAATAAACATTGATGTCACAGTGCAGAGATAAAATAAAAATACAGTGATGTCACAGTACAGGGATAATAAGCAAAGTGACGTCACAGTGCAGAGAAACAGGGATGTCACAGTACAGTGATAATAAACACAGTGATGTCACAGTACAGAGATAATAAACAGTGATGTCACAGTGCAGAGATAATAAACACAGTGATGTCACAGTACAAGGATAATAAACATTGATGTCACAGTACAGGGATAAAATAAAAATACAGTGATGTCACAGTACAGGGATAATAAGCAAAGTGACGTCACAGTGCAGAGAAACAGGGATGTCACAGTACAGTGATAATAAACACAGTGATGTCACAGTACAGTGATAATAAACACAGTGATGTCATAGTACAGGGATAATAAACAGTGATGTCACAGTACAGAGATAATAAAGTGACTTCACAGTAGATACGTAATAAGCACAGTGATGTCACAATACAGGGATAATAAACAGTGATGTCAGGGTACAGTGATAATAAACACTGCGACTACACAGTACAGAGATAATAAACACAGTGATGTCACAGTACAGGTATTCTAATCAGTGATGTCTCTCAGTACAAGGATAATAAACACAGTGATTACACAGTACAGGGATACTAAACAGTGATGCCACTGTACAGGGATAATAAAAACAGTGATGTCACAATACTGAGGTAATAAACACAGTGACGTCACAGTACAGGGATTATAAATACAGTGACTTCACAGTATATGCATAATAAACACAGTGACGTCACAGTACAGGGATTATAAATACAGTGATGTCAGAGTATATGCATAATAAACACAGTGATGACATAATACAGAGATAATGAACACAGTGACGTCTCTTTACAGGGATTATAAACACAGTGACATCACAGTATATGCATAATAAACACAGTGATGTCACAATACAGAGATAATAAACAGTGATGTCACAGTACAGGGATTATGAAAACAGTGATGTCACAGTACAGGGATTATTAACACAGTGATGTCACACTATATGCATAATAAACACAGTGATGTCACAGTACAGGGAAAATAAACACATAAACTGTAGCAAAACATGTAAACTATGGGGCCCTATTCAGTTTTCCATCCCCCCCCCCCCCCCCCCCTAACATCATCCAAAATTTAGTGCATTCGTAATGTGTAGATTTTCGAAACCATTTGAGTCTGCTTCTACATATAGACAGATGTCACGGTTTGGTCATGGACAATCCAGGCACCTTCTTTGCAGTCATTCAGCAGGGCTGGATCTCCGATGGATTCCACCTCTTACCTCAGCAGCTTTGTGCGTTGTTTATGTTAACAAGACTTTTGCACATTTTTTGCATTGTTGAGGCAGTCGTCCTGGTTTTCTTCTTCTTGAGTGGTAAATTGAACCACATTTTTGTATCTTGTCTTGTGAAAACGTCTCCCAGATGAAAAATTTATTTCCAGCAGCCTTGACGATTGCAAATACAAAATAAATCTCTGTGTTTGACTCACAAATACTGTGTACAACGTGTTGACCATCTTTCTCCCACATTTACATGCTGACACTATTTACTTCGTGATTTGCTTACACTAATAGATCTTCATGTTTGAGTGCAGAAAATTGCAGCAAGTGAGACGTGCGTGTAGTAAATCACAGGGTGTCATGGCTGGAGATTGGGGATCCTTCTCTTCCTGCTGACTACATCCACCTTTGCAACCAAATTTGTTGAACTGTCCCAATTCATCCAAAACGAAGCAACTTTGCAATAGGTCTTACAAAACAGTACAGTATTTCTTTTTCACGCTTTTTTTATTTTTTCTCTTTTTATATTCTCTTTTTCTATCTCTTTGCCTCTCTCTTTTCCCTTTGTTTTCTCTCTCCCCCTTTTCTTTCATTCTCTCTTTTTTTCCCTTATTTTCTTTTTTCTTTTTTTTTCTTCCTTTTTTTTACTCTTTCTTTCTCTTTCTTTCTTTCTTTCTTTCTCTTTCTTTCTTTCTCTTTCTTTCTTTCTTTAATTTTTTCTTTCTTTCATTTTTTCTTTCTTTCATTTTTTCTTTCTTTCATTTTTTCTTTCTTTCATTTTTTCTTTCTTTTTCTGTAATTTTTTTTTTTTTCTTACTTTTTTTTTTTCTTTCTTTTTTTCCTTCTTTCTCTCTCTATCTCTTTCCCCCTTTCTGGCTTTCCTTCTCTCTCTGTCTCGAGGACTTGGCACGTTTATACATTACACGGTCAGTGCATTAATATGAATAAGCACTGTGTAATGCTTCATTTCCCCTGTGGTAGCGCTGCAGAGAAATTGAACATTTACTGCCAGGTTCCCCCCAGATTACAGCTGATCGCTGGTGGTCCCAGCAGCAGGAAACCCTGTGATCAGTTTATCGTCTTGTAACAAAAAGGGATTGTACAAAGTGAACAGTCCCTCTAATTAGAGTGATGACAACATATTAAGTTTCATTAATTTTCATGTTTTAGTTGTTTTTTTCATGGACTCTCCTCGTACTTTGGTCCTGGCAGTACACTTGCTCTCACATGACACTCCAGGAATATCTTCTTGTAATTTTACAAGTATTACCCAACATGCTTCAGTGCATCACTGATAATGTAACCTGAGATATTGTGGTGAAAGGTGCATTGACATAACGCAGGTTGACAACATATATTACATATGGGTTAAGGTCAGGATAAACAGACACAATCTGCCCCTGTCTGCTTCTGTGCGGAGGCCTGGTAGTTATACTGATATATGGCAGCATTTAGAAGACAGAAGGTAAGGTGATTTTATATATGTGTGTATATATATATATATATATATATATATACGCCTTTAACTAACAGGACCTAGCAGATGATCAAATATTCTGGAAATCAGGCTGTCATAGAAAAGTATATAGAAAACCCCAAAAATGTCACGTGTATCATATACAGATTACACATTAATCAGAGGAGTCTCTTTATTGGTCTCTTTTCAGCTTCGTGTAAGATTATATGCCATTCTATGGCCTTGGTATTGGAGTTTCTGAACTGTCAGATGCTGGATTAAAGGAATTTTACTCTAAATGTTTCTGAATAGTATTTATAGCTATAAATCTTAATATCTATAGTCCTCTTTATTTTAAAAGACGTCAGAATTATTCTCCAAACGGTGACATGTAGACCCCACTCAACAGTACCATCATTAAAGACATGCAGAAAAGTTTTACAAAACACGGACATACAATCGGTGGATGAAAGATCTTCTTTAATGAGGATTGCTGCAGCCATTTACGAGCAGCAGTCCTTGGAGCCTCATTGCTGCCTAGCGACAACTCCCAGGAGAGCCGCACGCTAGGCATCAAAGACTAGTGCAGTGGTCAACCTGTGGCTGGCCAGGGCATACTGGGAGCTGTAATTTTTTCAACAGCCTGAGAGCTACAAGTTGGAGCCCACTGGCCTAGAGTAAATGTCGATATGAGTGGCATTATCAGGTCAGTAACCATGTTTTTTAGGATCAGCCATCAAAGATATGGCAATCCGAATAAATCCCTGGATCAACGACCCATCTCCAGTAATCTAGTGCCTATAACTTGTAATATTATTTAATTTAGGAAAAGCCTCCAGATCCATTTAAAACTCTTAAAATGATCCATAGTTTTACTGCTCTTACAGTAGAAAGTTCCATAGTCTCATTGCTTTTACAGTAGAGAGTTTCATAGTCTCACTGCTCTTATAGTAGAAAGTTCCGAGGTGTGAGTGCTCTTATAGTAATGTTCCATAGTCTTACTGCTCTTGCAGCAGAGTGTTTCATAATATTACTACTCTTACAGTAGAGAGTTTCATAGCGTGACTGCTCTTACAGCAGAGAGTTTCATAGTGTGACTGCTCTTACAGTAGAGTTCCATAGTGTGACTGCTCTTACAGCAGAGAGTTCCATAGTGTGACTGCTCTTACAGTTGGGAGTTCCATAGTGTGACTGCTCTTACAGTAGAGAGTTTCATAGCGTGACTGCTCTTACAGCAGAGAGTTTCATAGTGTGACTGCTCTTACAGTAGAGTTCCATAGTGTGACTGCTCTTACAGCAGAGAGTTTCATAGTGTGACTGCTCTTACAGTAGAGTTCCATAGTGTGACTGCTCTTACAGCAGAGAGTTCCATAGTGTGACTGCTCTTACAGTTGGGAGTTCCATAGTGTGACTGCTCTTACATTAGAAAGTTGTATAGTGTGACTTCTCTTACAGCAGAGAGTTTCATAGTGTGACTGCTCTTACAGTAGAGTTCCATAGTGTGACTGCTCTTACAGTAGAGTTCCATAGTGTGACTGCTCTTACAGTAGAGTTTCATAGTGTGACTGCTCTTATAGTAGCATTTCATAGTTTCACTACTCTTACATTACGGAGCTCCATAGTCTTACTACAGTACTCTTACAGTAAAGAATATATGTTATGTTGATAGTGTAACCTTCTCTCCTCTAGACATAGTGGTTGCACCCTAGTTATAGTTAGAGTCCTTTTACACTGACCAATATTGGCTGTAAAAATGAGCGCCCATCAACCAGACAGCTTATTGATAAGCGTTAGTTTGCTCCTTTCACAAAGAGCTATGTATGGGGACGAGCGATCGTTACTACAATCAATGGTCATTTCCATCATGTCGGCAGCACGGTAGCACAGGGAGATGTGCTGCCGACAATGATAATATTTCTGGCTGCATAAACGATACAATCCGCCAATGAACGAGGGTTTGCTCGTTCATCGGCTGATCGTTGCCCTGTTTACATAGGGTAATGTTCAGGAACAAGCGTTGATATGAACGCTCGTTTGCCTGATCATTGGCTGGTGTAAAAGGGCCCTTTACAGTCCCGGTTAGAAATAGATCATTAGACAGATCTCTGTACTAACCAATGATATATTTATACATAGTGATTGGATCACCTCTAAGCCGTATTTTTTCCAAACGAAGTAACCCCATGTTCCAGCTTTGCTATTTTTCTGGTGCCCAAAACTGTATGGAAAGTATTTAATTCATGGTCTGACGAGTAATTTGTGTAGAAGTTCATGTGGCCGATTGTCCTCTTACTCAAGCCTCATTGTCTTGCCATTGAATCCTGGTTTTTAAAACCCTCCATTTCGTAATATTTTTGACAGCCTGAAGTCCTTCATGGCTCCTAGACATGGGTGCTATGACCACAGAGGTCTAGTAACATCATGGTTGACCCTTCTACTGGCATGAGAGAACATTGCTGTGGTCTACTACAATGCAGGGCAGATGCCCTCAAATGTCATAGTTCTCACAAGTGTCAACTTTTTGAAATGGTCAGACAGACCTCTCCGTGATCATTTCGACTTGTTTTCAATTGAACATTATTATTCAGAACTTTTTATGACTTATTCAGACAGCAAATTACTGTAACCACAACTATTAAGTAAAAGCGGGTATCATAGACTGGAGTCCCCTTCATGGAATTGGCCAATTTTAACATTTGTGGTTAGGAAAACTTGAATTATGCATTTCAGTCCCAGTGGCCATGCTCCATGTGGGAGACGTGCTTGCCCTACCAAAACAGATACGTAATTCTAGATCTGCTAGATTCTTTGATGCCAATGTGTCATAGAGGAAGCAAGTGTTCAAAAGAATGCCGTAATAGAGATGTCTGTAATTACTGGGCTATGAATAGATGGGCCCGCTGCTCTAAGTCACAGGGAAGTTGTAGAGGCCCTGAGTTTTCTCCTCTTTATGGCAGGGGTCCAAGGCAAAGCACATAATATGAATAGCCCCTCCTCATATACAGGTGTATCTGTCTATAGAAGGTGCAGACCACATTGATCCTGACAACCACCTTCCTCGCAAGTCTTTCTTGGCAAAGGCAAATGCCATGAAGACCGTACAGATCTTTTATCCAAACGTGGCCCGGTTTATAAGCATTACCATAATGCTGCCTAGCAACCGTTTCTCTTTTTGTCTGGGCGACCACCCTTTAATGTGCCGTGCACTTTAGAAAGTTGTCGGATGATCACTCATTAAGCCAACCGCTATTTCCCCGACTCCCTTACATGCATGCACACTTAGCTTGTGCATGTCTTTTTCAGTGGAGAGGAGAGTAAGCCCCTTTGGCAGTGACTTATCCTCCGCAGGAACAAAGGATCGGGCATGTTGAAATCCAATTTGCCTGAATCTTCTTTCCCCGACATCTGTAGTCAGGGGAAGAGTCATGAGACCCCATTAGACACAATAGATTTTCGGCCGATCCCACAAAATTAGTGTTTTCAGACGACTTTTATCTAATGTGTATGGCCTACTTTAGTTCTTGTTATTGCAGGCAGTTCTATCTGCTATACAATAGACTGCCTCCCCATGTTACTTATGCATGTTTTTGGTCCCTTGTACTGTGGTACTTACCGGTAATTAGCAAAGCAAAAATTATAATAAAACAGAATACGAAAAAGAAAATGTTGTTTTTATTTCTCTTCAGACAAAAATATATTGAGAATTCAGCAGGCTTCCGGTTATCAGAGAACACTGCATTATGGGAGCTCGCATAACACTTACACACAGTTAAAGGGGTTGTCCACCACTGGACAACTGATGACCTATCCACCGGGTAGGTCATCAGTACATGATCTGTGGCGGTCCGAAACCGGACGTACATGCCGGAAGCGGTTGGCTCCGGCCACTGAATAGCGGCGCGCTGCCATACTCCAACTGCTTTCGTCTCCGTACATAGCATGATGGGCCATAACATCCGGTGCCCGGAGACAGCCAGAGCTGCTTAAAGGAGCGGAGTCCGGGTGTCGGACCCGCACCTATGATATACTGATGACCTATCGGGTGGATAGGTCATCAGTTGTTTAGTTGTGGACAACCCCTTTAAAGAGAATCTGTCATTTAGATTATAAATACTGATCTCCTAACTAATCGAATAGGCGCTATGATGCTGATAACTACAGTTTAATTTTTTTTCAAAAACGTTTATTATTTACAAAGTTATGAGCATTTTGTGACTCTGTCATTTCACTCTGGGCTGTGTAATGTTTTCTGTATGATGCTGTCCAATCGGCACACAGCTTCTCCTCCTTCCTTGCCCAGCAACACAGCGTGATCATATAGTATACAGCTTCCATTCCCGACTGTGTTTTCAACTGGTGATATCTCCAGTTGTTTTACAGCTAGATCACTGCGATCCTGGTGCCTACCTGTTCTAGGTGGTCCACAGCCCGATATGGCTATTTTAAGTGATTCCCCTTCCCTCCAGCCTCAGTCTCTCACACTGTGTGAAGCAGCTTCATGCTGATAGGACAGCGTCAGAGGCGGTGAGGTAGCTCCACCTCAGGACAATCGCTGGTGTTACCTCCCACTTGTCTAGTATAGCCTCATTTGCATATTTAGAAAAAAGCTCAACTTTTAAAATAATAAACATTTTGGGACTCATTTTTCACTATAATTATCTGTGTGACGGTGCCTATTAGATTAGCTAAGAGATTGGGCATTACTAAACTAGTGACAGATCCTCTTTACGCTTTAAGGTCACATGACTGGGGGTGAAGCTAAACTTGTGTCTGGTCTAAAGCCAACCCACAAAAATTTTAACAAATTTTGAAAACCGCTATAAACCAACATTAAATATCTCATACTCCATACAAAAACACTAAATAAAAGGATTTAAATAATTTCTCAACTTCTGTAGATTTGAAATGTGAAATTTCATCTTAAACTGGATTACACTTTCAAGTGGTTGTTTCATGAAGAACAACCCTTTTTTAAATGCCATGGGAGACAGTTTCTGGCCATACATTTCCTTTCAGTGGCCTCAAACAATTGGCCGTCCATGTAATGCATGAACAGGAAGGGTACTCCAGAGCTGCTCTCTGTTCAGGCTTATATAGGCCTAATGTATGTTTGCTTCAATGTTTACTAATGAATCCATGTTGTGTTCTTGTAGGTCGTGGTGGGCGTGTGGGCACCCATGGTGGTACCTTGTCTTCTTTCATTGTGAAAAACATCGCCCTGGATAAAACTGATGATAGTAATCCTCGGGAAGCTATTCTTCGTCACGCAAAGGATGCAGCAGATAACCCATACTGGGTGGCACCAGCATATTCCACGTAAGTTTTGGATCTCGCCCATTGTTTTCTTATCAAATTTGTCCAGTTATATAATATCATCATAAGCCCTCACTTTTCTTAGGCCTCGGCCACTTGGACAGTTTTTAGTAGCACATTTAAAAAAGGTTGTGTGATGATTTTTTTCTTTCTTTTTTGTTAACCCCTTCCCGACATCCGCCGTATATATACACGGCGCTGTCGGGAGGTGCTTCCCGCAAAACGCCGTATAGGTACTGTGCAACGGGAAATGGTCATCGGTGCTAATTACACCGTGACAAAGTAAAGATGGCTGCTGTCTCTAACAGCAGGCCATCTCTACTACTCGCCCAGGGTGCCGTTTCGGCCCCCCCGCATCGGCGATCGCTGCTATTGGTCAGTCAATTCTGACCGGCCAATAGCAGGCATTTTTGTTAAAACTGTGCCCTGGAGTCACAGGGCACAGTTAGACAGTGGCGATTGGTGCTGTCTAAGACAACACCCATCGCCACCAACGTCACCTAGGGAGGTGGCAGTGATGCCACTTCTAGGAGCGCTCTGATTGGTCGGTCTGTAATGACCGACCAATCAGAGCACCGGGGGGTGTTTTGAACATAGAGACCGCTCTGCACGCCGCCGTTCCAGTTTGAGGCAACGTGCAGAGCGGTTGAGAGACTGTCTGCTGTGGCTTTGCTGGGATTTGTAGTGCGATCTGCGCTACTGTATAAAAGAAGTGTCCTATCTTTCTACTTCTGTCTGATCACCAGCAGTCTTTTTTTTTTGTGATCAGACAGATTTTTTGGGCCTTTTCCCTGTACTTGTCCCTGTCCCAATCCACCCACCCCACCCCCTCCCTGTCCGAGTCCTGTGCCCACTGAGTGCTGATCAGTGACCACCATTGACCACTGATCAGCATCTGTGCTAAATTTTTGGCGCAGGATTTTTTTTTTTCATTTGCAGCATCTCCCTGTGTGCGCCCTGCGGCCACGAAGTTCTGGTTAGTGACCGCCATCACTGATCAGCATCCGTGGGTTTTTTTTCCGCAGGTTCTTTCTTTGTACCCTTTTTCACCCACACCAATTACCTGTGTGTGTCCTGCGACCGCTGATCACTGACCGCCATCACTGATCGGTATTTGTGCTCAACTTTTGGTCCAGGAATTTTTGTCATTTTTTTCCAATTATAAATTTGCACCATCTACCTGTGTGCACCCTGCGGCCACAGACTGCTGATTAGTTATCAGCATCTGTGGTAATTTGTTGACGCAGGTCTTTTTAGGTCTTTTTTTTTTCACCTGCACCTTTCCATAGATGCACATCACTGATCAGGTTTTTTTCTAATACAATATAAAATGTAAAATATAATAGTAGTTAGGTGTAGGTAGGGCGTTAGGGTAGCATACGCCAGCGTTAGAAACTTTCATTTAGTTTTAGATCTAGATATATCTAGCAACTTTTTTCTGCAGTTTTAGTAGAAATTTACCGTAGTTCAGTTAGACTACAGTTTTTTTTAGAAATAGAAAGCGTCACTTACTGACGGACGTTCAGTTGTTTTTTTTCTAACTGACGATCGTACAGTAAATTCTATTCTTTTTTTTTTTTTTTCCTTTTCTTCTCTTCTCTTTTTAAAAAAAAATAAAAAAAATTCTTATCTTCCAATTTCTGTTCACTATACACGTGCAAAAACACCACACACCTCCCTGTAATAAATCAAAATGTCTCAATCGTCCAGAAGGATGTATTCAGTCGAGGAGGCATACGCCATCATTGCCTCTGACACTGATTCGGCCAGTGAGGGAGACGAGGAATACGCCCCACTCCTTTTAGTTTCTTCCTCTTCCCCCTCCTCCAGTGATGAGGAACCCCCCAAAGGCGACCCAGGAGAGCAGCTGAGGCAACGTCAATGATTGATCCCGTGTGGACTCCACTCCCCAAAAATTATGAGCCTCAAATTCCTGATTTTATAGGCAGCTCAGGAATTCAGTTTGAGACTGAAGGCCTCACAGAAATGGACTTTTTAAAGGTCTTTTTCTCTGAGGAGTTTATTAACTTAATGGTTAATTAACCATTAACAAATCTGTACGCCCAACAATTTTTAACCCAAACCCCCACTTCATCATTTGTTAGGTGAACCACAGAGATGATGACATTTTGGGGTCTTATGCTGCATATGGGACTAGCGAGGAAGCCAGAGGTTAGGCAATACTGGAGTGCGGATATTTTATACAGCACCCCAATTTACCGCATGGCCATGACCCGGACTCGCTTTGAAGCGATTTTAAAATTCTTGCATTATAATGATAGTGCACAGTGCCCGCCCCAGGACGACCCCACATTTGACCGTCTATTTAAAATCGGGCCACTCATTGATCATTTCTGCACCAAATTTTCACAAGTGTACATCCCCGATAAATATATTTCCATTGAGTCCCTTGTTCATTTTAAGGGGAGGCTTAAATTCCGCCAATACCTGCCCAATAAGAGGGCAAGGTATGGAATTAAATTGTACAAACTGTGTGAGAGTACATCTGGGTATACACACAGGTTTAGGGTTTACGAAGGGAAGGACTCTATTATTGAACCCCAAGAATGCCCCTTCGTCCTGGGAGTTAGTGGGAAAATAGTGTGGGATTTTATACACCCATTGCTGGACAAGGGTTATCACCTTTATGTGGATAATTTCTATACCAGCATCCCACTATTTAGGTGCCTTTCTGCCAGAATTACTGTAGCATGCGGCACCATGTGCAAAAATCAGAGAGGCCTCCCTAAAACACTGCTTAGCCAAAGCCTCAGAAGGGATGAGAACAGGGAACTATGCAGCGAGAACATGCTGTTCGTCAAATATAAGGACAAGAGGGATGTCCTTATATTGACCACAATTGATGGCAGCGGCAGCACCCCTGTCCCTGAACGAGGTACCACCACAGTGACCCAGAAGCCAAATTGTATCCTGGGCTACAATAAGTACGTGGGCGGGGTTGATCTCTCTGATCAAGTACTGAAGCCTTATAGTGCCCTACGGAAAACAAAGACATGGTACAAAAAGCTGGCCGTGCACATTATACAGATGGCATTATATAACGCTTACGTACTATCCCGATGTGCAGGCCGGTCAGGGACATTCCTTACCTTCCAAGAGGTGGTGATCAAGGCACTTCTATTTGGGAACCAGGCAGGGGCAAGCACAAGCAGATCAGCTGGTAGCGATACTCCACGCATTGTACCAGGGCAACATTTCCCCAATGAAGTGCCCCAAATTGCAAAGAAGGGAAGGACACAAAAAAGGTGCGGAGTGTGTTCCAAAAGGGGAATAAGAAAAGACACTATTTACCACTGTGAAACCTGCCCCGAAAAACCAGGCCTATGTATCAAGGATTGCTTCAAAGAGTACCATACAGCCATAATTTAGTAATTTCATGATTCATTAACCCCTTTATTATGCCAAAAGCAACATTGCGTCCACACACATATCCAGCTAAATCCTAATTCCAAAAGTCAAATGGCGCTTCTGAGCCCTGCCGTGTGTCCAAACAGCCATTTATGACCACATGTGGGGTATTGTTTTACTCGGGAGAAATTGCTTTACAAATGTTGTGGAGCTTTTTCTCCTTTAGTCCTCGTGGAAATGAGAAAAAATAAGCTAAACATACATTTTCTTTTAAAAAATGTCGATTTTCATGTTCACTGCCTATTTCCAATAATTTATGTAAAAAACCTATGGGGTTAAAATGCTCACTATACCCCTAGATAATTTCCTCAAGGGGTGTAGTTTCCAAAATGGGGTCACTTGTGGGGGGTTTCCACTGTTTTGGCCCACCAGGTGCTTTGCAAATACGACATGGCCTCCGCAAACCATTCCTGCTAAATGTGAGCTCCAAAAGCCAAATGGCGCTTTTTCCCTTCTCAGCCACGCCGTGTGTCCAAACAGCCGTTTATTACCACATGTGGGGTATTGTTTTACTCGGGAGAAATTGCTTTACAAATTTCGTGGTGCTTTTTCTTCTTTAGTCCTCGTGGAAATGAGAAAAATTATCTAAACCTATGTTCTCTTTGAAAAAATTTAGATTTATAATTTTCACGGCCTACTTACAATAATTTCTGCAAAAAACCTGTGTGGTCAAAATGTTCACTATACCCCTAGATAATTTCCTCAAGGGGTGTAGTTTCCAAAATAGTGCCACTTGGGGGGGGGTTTCCACTGTTTTGGCACCGCAAGAGCCCTTCAAACCTGACATGGTGCCTAAAATATATTCTAATAAAAAGGAGGCCCAAAATCCACTAGGTGCTCCTTTGCTTCTGAGGCCGGTGCTTCAGTCCATTAGGACACTAGGGCCACATGTGGGATATTTCCTAAAACGGCAGAATCTGGGCAATAAATATTGAGTTGTATTTAGCTGGTAAAACCTTCTGAGTTAAAAAAAAAAAAATTGATTAAAAATGAATTTCTGAAAAAAAAATGAAATTTATAAATTTCACCTCTACATTGCTTTAATTCTTGTGAAACGTCTAAATGGTTGATAAACTTTCTAAATGCTGTTTTGAATACTTTGAGGCGTGCAGTTTTTAAAATGGGGTGACTTGTGGGGGTTTGTATTGTGTAGGCCCCTCAAAACCACTTCACAACTGAACTGACCCCTGTAAAAATAGCCTTTTAAAATTTTCTTGAAAATGTGAGAAATTGCTGCTAAAGTTCAAAGCCTTGTAACGTCCTAGAAAAATAAAAGGATGTTCAAAAATGATGCCAATCTAAAGTAGACACATGGGGGATGTTAATTAGCAAAATTTTGTGTTGTATAACTGACTGTCTTACAAGCAGATTCATTTAAATTGAGAAAAATGCAAATTTTTGAAATTTTTCACTAAATTTTGGTGTTTTTCACAATTAAATACTGAACATATCGAGCAAATTTTGCCAGTAACATAAAGCCCAATGTGTCACGAGAAAACAATCTCAGAATCGCTTGGATAGGTAAAAGCATTCCGACGTTATTACCACATAAAGTGAAACATGTCAGATTTGAAAAATGAGGCTCTGTCAGGAAGGTCAAAAGTGGCCAAAGCGGGAAGGGGTTAAAGTAATTTTTTCGGAGATTAAAAAAATCTTTCACCATGATTTTTTTCACCATATCCATTATAATAGAGAAATCGATTAATCACTACAATCAATTTGGGACATTGAGCTTATTTTGTGCACAGAGTAGTGTGATCAACAAAACTGATGTATCATTGCCCATATGGCTTACACCAAATCCTAAAATCTGATGCTTTTACCCAGGTGCAGACTCCTTTTACCAATAGCGACATCTGCATGGAGTTTGTTTGATCTGCTGTGTACTCCTAGGTTTCCTTCTGGTTCTTCGGTTTCCTCCCACGCCCCAAAAACATCTTTATAGGATAATTGGCTTCCTATGAAATTGGCCTATAGATCCCATTAAACTGCCCAATATGGGACATGAAAATTAGTGCTGATCAACTAGACAGCTTGTTGATCGGCGCTCGTCTGCTCCTTTCACAAGGAGCAATGTTTGATTATGCATGGGGACGAGTGCTCGTTACTCCAATCGTTCGTCCCCATACATTTTCATCATGTCAAGCTGACGACGATGATTTTTAATGCTGCGTAAAGGAGCAGATGAACGAGTGTTTGCTCGTTCATTGGCTGATCGTTGCCCTCTTTACACAGGGCAAGGATCGGGAATGAGCAATCATATGAACACTTGTTTGCCCGATCATTGCCCATGTAATAGGGTCTTTAGTGTGTGTGATTGGGTACCGGGACTAATGTGAGATATAACAATCTCTATACAGCGCTGCGGAATATATTAGTGCAGTATATTACAGATGAGACCCTGCTTCTCCCTCCGATCCAAGTCGTTTTACCCCTTGGGTCAATACCGATTGTGGCATCTAAGTGGTTAGACAGCTGGAGAGGGCTCCCTCTGCCACCCCATCGACATTCTCGCGACAAGATAGGCGGGGTACCGATAAGTTCCCATGGCAGCCGGGGGTTTAGGTTGCCTGTCCGTTTTATAAATAATACACAAGTAGTGCAGTGTATTATTATGTAAGCGATCAAACGATCACATGTCCACGTCCCCTATTTTGACTTAAAAGAATGTAAAATAAATGTTCAGAGAAAAAAATAAACACAAATCCAAAGTAAAAAGAAAACCCCAAAAAATGTTACACTTATAAAATGCTTTCTTTAAAAAAAAAAAGAAACTAAATATATTAAAAAAAAACATAATTGGTATCACCGCAATCATAACGACTCATGCTATAAAACGTTTGCGTTATTTATCCCGCAGCGTGAACGCTGTAAAAAAAGAATAATAATGCCAGAGCTGCATTTTTGTTGTTTAACCCTTTCCCAATAAAAGTAATCAATCAAATGTACCCCAAAATGGTACCAATGAAACGGGTATTCGTCTTACGAAAAAAATCTTCCTGTAAACAGCTTGGTTGACCGTAGTTATGGCTCTCAAAATGCGATGACACAAAAATGAGTTATGTCATTTATGCCACACACTGAACACTAAAATTAAATTCCAATAAACATTGGTGCAATTGCAGAAAAAAAAATTTCATCACCCCCCCCCCCCACCCCGAAGGAGATTAACCACTTCCTGACCAGGAGCTTCACCCCCCCCCCCTTCCTGATCAGGAAGGGGGGTAAGCCATTTGCCAATTTAAAAGCAAATTGTTGTTCTATTATTTTTCAAACCTACATGTATTTGGTCTAGTTTTTTTCAGAACATATTGGGCTTCCATATTGTGTAAAAAAAAATAATAGATATATTTTACTTTTTTTTTAAATATGGAAGGTAAAATGGAAAATAAAGTTGAAAAAATGTGAATGTGTGATTTTAGGTGACTTTTTTTTTTTACATCTGGTGCATGCCACTGAGTATACACACCTGAATACATATTTGGCAACTTCTACCGACGTCAACGATACCAAATATGTGAGCATTTCTTACACGCTGGGCGCAAGGCGGCGCTTACATAGAATGGTGCGCAAACTGGCTTTTAGAGAAAAAATTTCCAAAGCTGGTTCGCTGACACCATACGACCATTACAGATGTTGTGGCGTTTCCAGTCCACAAAAACTGATGGCCTATCCTCAGGATAAGCCATCAATATCTGATCGGTCAGGGACTGACACCCCCGTCGATCGGCTGTTTTGAAGGGGCCACAGTGCTTATACAAGGGCTACTTCCACTTAATTTCCTTTACTGCTCACACTGTGAATCACAGATACACTTGTAGCGCCGGTTCACAGTATTACAGCCTTCTACCATTCAAGATTAACTGATTCACAGTGTGAGCTCTAAAGGAAATGAAGGGGAAGCGACAATCGTACGAAACAGCTGATCTGCGGGGAGACGGGCCACCACCACCAATCAGATATTGATGGATAAAGCTCTATTCACACGACAGGGTCCGAGTGTTGGCCGATAAAAACGGCCGTTTTTCCCGGCTGTTTTGCATCCGTTTCAGGCCGTGTTTCCGTTTTCAACGGCCGATTTTGACCCGTTTTACATCCGTTTTTTTCCCCTGTACGTTTTCAAATCGGATGAATTTCATTTGTACATTTTTTGCCACACACTTCCCCCTGTAGATAATGCCACACACTGCTCTCTGTTGATACTGCCACAGCTCCCTGTAGGTAATGCCACACAGCTCCCTGTAGGTAATGCCACACAGCTCCCTGTAGGTAATGCCACACAGCTCCCCTGTAGGTAATGCCACACAGCTCCCTGTAGGTAATGCCACACAGCCCCCCTGTAGGTAATGCCACACAGCCCCCCTGTAGGTAATGCCACACAGCCCCCCTGTAGGTAATGCCACACAGCCCCCCTGTAGGTAATGCCACACAGCCCCCTGTAGGTAATGCCACACAGCCCCCCTGTAGGTAATGCCACACAGCCCCCCTGTAGGTAATGCCACACAGCCCCCCTGTAGGTAATGCCACACAGCCCCCCTGTAGGTAATGCCACACAGCCCCCCTGTAGGTAATGCCACACAGCCCCCTGTAGGTAATGCCACACAGCCCCCCTGTAGGTAATGCCACACAGCCCCCCTGTAGGTAATGCCACACAGCCCCCCTGTAGGTAATGCCACACAGCCCCCTGTAGGTAATGCCACACAGCCCCCCTGTAGGTAATTCCACACAGCCCCCCTGTAGGTAATGCCACACAGCCCCCCTGTAGGTAATGCCACACAGCCCCCCTGTAGGTAATGCCACACAGCCCCCCTGTAGGTAATGCCACACAGCCCCCCTGTAGTTAATGCCACACAGCCCCCCTGTAGGTAATGCCACACAGCCCCCCTGTAGGTAATGCCACACAGCCCCCCTGTAGGTAATGCCACACAGCCCCCCTGTAGGTAATGCCACACAGCCCCCCTGTAGGTAATGCCACACAGCCCCCCTGTAGGTAATGCCACACAGCCCCCCTGTAGGTAATGCCACACAGCCCCCTGTAGGTAGTGCTACACAGCCCCCTTGTACATAGTCACCCCCCATAGATGACACCCCCCCTACCTTCCTGTAGGGGACGGCTCCAGGATAAGTCCCACATTTCACTGTCCATTTATAGACAGTGAAGTCAGGGACTTCTCCTGGAGCAGAATCCCCAATCCCCGGCCACAGTGTTGCCGAAGCTGTGGCCGGGGATTGGGGATTCCGCTCCTACAGGGAGCAACAAAATACCCTCCTCCTCCTCCTCACATGCACTAAGCACTGTGAGGAGGAGAGAGAGCGAGCGACGGAAGACACGGCCGTCACTCGGAACTCATTTAAATGATGGGCGTGTATTACCCGACCCCATAGACTTCTATGGGAGCCAGGAGAACGGCCGAAAATAGAGGTTTACCGGGCCGTAAAAAAAATCGCTCGTGTGAATAGCCTCATTTGGGGTCTATTGTTCCTACTGAACGGCCATTACACAGCCGGGAAACCCTGTAGTGTGAATAGGGCCTTATGATTACTTTATGGAAAGCAGATCCCAAGGTATTAATTTAACGGCATATCAAAGATTTGAAAATCTGCCATGTAAAATGTCTGCAACATGCAGATGAGTTTTGTAAAATCTCATCTACTTGCCTTGTACTGTAATCCGCAGGCAAAATTTGCAGTGAATCTGCCACATCTAACGTCACCCTAAGGCCCAATTAACACTGAGTTTTTTGGTGCTGATTTTGACGTGGAAACCGCGTCGGAATTAGCACCAATATACAGCCGAAATTGTTGTTTTTTTCCGGGCGGCTGGGAGGCAGAAAAAGTGTTTTACGCCCTTATTCCTCAATGGTGAAAACACGGCAAAAAAGTGCAGGCAGGTCAAAATCTGCAGATTTTTTTCTGCCTGCAAAATACTCCGTGTACAGGTTGTCCGACCAAAGATCGCTATGTCCCGTAGCCTACACCACAAGTAGTGAAAGTCAATGTGCTCGCGTTGCGACCTGCAAGTAACTGCGACACGACAGTTTGGATTTCTTGCAACTGTCATGTCGTGGCAAATTGCACATTGCGACACAACCACATTGACTTTTATTACATGCAATGTAGGCTATGGGACATAGCGATCTTTGGCCGGTCGACCCGTGTCAGGGGTGGCTAAAGTCACCGTGTAGCAGATAGACAAATTTATTTATAGAGAAAAATTTTATTGGAAAAAAAAAAGTGTGTTTTTTTTTTTTTTTTTTTTTACATTACATTATGCCAGAAAGGGAGAAGATTCAACTGGTGATCGCTGTGACAGGCTGTCACAGCGATCACCTGACCAGAGACCACTCCGAAGCGCGGTGATACAGCTGTATCATGGAGCTCCTTACCGTCTACACGCATGTGATCGCTGTGACAAGCTGTCACACCGTTCACATAGCTGAGCTCCTTACCGTCGGCGCACAAGCGCTGCTGGGAGGAGCAATGTGATCGCTGTGACAAGCTGTTACAGCGATCACATGACCGGAGACCACACTGAGTGGTCTCCGGGTGAAAGCTCCGTGATATCAGCTGTCTATAGACAGCTGTATCACGGAGCTCCTAACTGTCTGCGAGTAAGCGCTGCTGTTCGGAGCAATGTGATCATTGTGACAGGTTGTCACAATGATCACATGACCAGAGACCACGCTGAGTGGAAAGTTCCATGAGACAGCTGTATCACGGAGCTAAAGGCCGCCGGGGAGCGGCAAACATGCTAACTCTGCAGGACGTTCTGGATTGGCCCTGTAGAGTTAATTGCGGATGGCCCGGACGTTTATAGTCTATGGCCGGTCCGGAAGTGGTTAAGAAAAGTTTTTTCTATAGATTATATGCACCCCAAAATGGTGCCGTTAAAATAATACAACTATACACGCCGCATCTTGTTTACATCTTTATCACAATGACGTGTGGTATTCAACTCGTCACTATCATAACCAATCGGTAACCGAGACGTCACTAAATTTTTAGGGGTTATAATAGTTGGCGGCAGAGTCCAGACCTGGAGAAAGCAAGGAGATGTGTTAGCCCCTGTGGTCATAACGCTCTCTGTTGTGCCGGCGGGTTACAAGGTCCTGGAGGGCAAGCGAGCATTGTAGTCACTTCACCTTGTACCCCCTCGATGTCACCTTGGGTTAGTTATGCCAGACACTCCCTACAACTAGCTCATTCACACTTGGCCGGTGGGGACCAACCTGCAACTTTTTTTTTACCTCATAGAATAATGGAAATTATATGTAAAAAAAAACTTGCACAATAAAAATTGCAAATTGAGGTTATGCAGCGACGTGAGAAATGAATCAAGCAACTCAGTCATAGGAGAACAAGTTTGTTTTAATACAGAGCCCACATATTTTGGGGTGTTTTTGTTAAAAATTGTTGTTGATCGATCTGTATGGCCACACATTGCACTGGAGCTAAACAAGGGTTAACCCGGCTGTTCATGTAGAATTGATGTGCGTATATTAAGCCACATTTACCATGTCTGACAATAGTTGTGAGGTTCACATGCTTCCAGCTATTGTCCAGCCTGCCTGACAAGCGTACACATAAATATATATATATATTCCTTCTCCTGTGTAAGCTAATAGCACCCATCGCCTCCATCCTGCCCACTTCAAGGCCGGCTCTCTTTCCCCCTGGCTACGGCTCTTTACAAGAACCTGTAATGCAATCAGCCCACGTGTGGGACGGCGGCCCTCCTGGGATCAGTGTCTATTAAATCTTTCATGACCGTAACATTGCAGGTGTCATGGATGTAACCTTATATGTAGAGTATGAAGTTCATGGGATGAACCCGTTACCAAATTACCTTTGTGTCCTTGCTTCTGGGATGGGGGAGGGCTGGGGTGTATTTCTCAAAAGTATAAGGGGTGTGATAAATACTATTCTCCCCTTGGGTGTGTATATATAGTGTGTGGATTTTTTTGGGCTGAGTTTTGTACAAAAATTATTTTCAAAAATAATCCGTCAATCTGAAGGGAAAATATTCTCAACATATCTGGGGTGGTGATTTCTGTGACTATAGGTGTAGCCGACTGTGTTACAGATTCAGGGCCCCTAGTCGGGGCAAAGAATTAAGTTTATATTTCAGGCAAAAGACATTCATTTAGTTCAGATATATTTCTCATTAAGATTCATGACATTAAAGGGGATACTTTTGGAGCTATATATTCAATGTAAGGCCATGGTGGGCAGGGTTGTATTGGCATTTACTATACAGAAGTGAATTCTATACCTGTGTAGGAGGTAGTGGTATAAGGTGCCTGTATAGGAGGTAGTGGTATAAGGTGCCTGTATAGTAGGTAGTCGTATTCGGTTCCTCTATAGCAGGAATAAGTGGTATTTGGTGCCCATAGAGTCGGTAGTGGTATTCGGTGCCCATATAGTAGGTAGTGGTATTCGGTGCCCGTATAGTCGGTAGTGGTATTCGGTGCCCGTATAGTAGGTAGTGGTATTCGGTGCCCGTATAGTCGGTAGTGGTATTTGGTGCCCGTATAGTAGGTAGTGGTAGTCGGTGCCCGTAAAGCAGGTAGTGGTAGTCTGTGCCCGTAAAGCGGGTAGTGGTATTCGCTGCCCGTATGGTAGATAGTGGTATTCGGTGCCCATATAGTCGGTAGTGGTATTCGGTGCCCATATAGTCTGTAGTGGTATTCGGTGCCCACATAGTCGGTAGTGGTATTCGGTGCCCATATAGTCTGTAGTGGTATTCGGTGCCCACATAGTCGGTAGTGGTATTCAGTGCACGTATAGTCGGTAGTGATATTCGGTGCCCGTATAGTAGGTAATGGTATTCAGTGCACGTACAGTAGGTAGTGGTATTCGGTGCCCGTATAGTAGGTAGTGGTATTCGGTGCCCGTATAGTCGGTAGTGATATTCGGTGCATGTATAGTAGGAAGCAGCGGTATACGGTGCTGTATAGTAGGAAGCAGTGGTATAGGGCGCATGTATTGTAGATAGTGGTATACGGTGCCTGTATAGGAGATAGCAGTGGTTAGGATGCATGTATAGTAGGAAGCAGTGGTATAGGGTGCCCATATAGTAGGAAGTAGTGGTATACGGAGCCTGTATTATAGAAAGCAGTGGTATATGGTTCCTGCATAATAGGTAGCAGTGGTATAGGGTGCATGTACAGTAGGAAGCAGTGGTATACGGCGCCTGTATAGTAGGTAGTAGTATACAGTGCCTGCATAGTTGGAAGTGGTGATATATGGTGCCTGTATTATAGAAAAAAGTGCTATATACATGCCTGTATAGTCGGTATCAGTGTTATCCCATGCCTGTATACTAGGTAAGAGTGGTATACCATGCCTGCCACAGAAGCATGCCTGCCAAATAAGTGTGCCCCACCAGCGTGGCTGACACCGATGTGTGTATTTCCTGAGTGTCTAACATGGATGTGCATCCCCCAAGAGTGCCTGCCACAGATACGTGTCTTCCGCCAGAGTACCTGTCATGGATGTGTGTGTCCCTTCCACCGAGTATCTGTCATGGATGTGTGTGTCCCTTCCCCTGAGTGCCTCCCATTGATGTGTGTGTCCCTCCCCCGAGTGCCTGCCACGGATGTGGGTACCCCCCAGTGGGCCTGCCGCAGATGCGCGTGTCCTCAGAGTGCCTGCCATGAATAGGCACCTCCCCACACTGCCTGCCACAGATTTGTGCCCCCAAACTGCCCGACAAACATTTGTGACTGCACACTGCACGCAACAGACGTGCCCACACAGCCCGCCAGATGTGTGCTCCACCGGTCGCCAAATGCATGCCCCCACTGCCGTCACAGATGTGCCCCACACTGCTGGTCACTAATGTGTGCCCCCACACTGCCCACCACAGATGTGTTCCCCCACACTGCCCACCACAGATGTGTTCCCCCACACTGCCCACCATAGATGTGTACCCCCACACTGCCCACCACAGATGTGTTCCCCCACACTGCCCACCATAGATGTGTACCCCCACACTGCCCACCACAGGTGTGTGTCGCCCCCACACACTGCCCACCACAGATTTGTACCCTTTCAGTCTGCCTGCCACAGATGTACCCTAGCCCAAAAACTCAGCCCGAACTTATCTCCTGGAATATGCCTGGCTTCGTCACTGGGTACAAAACTAACCAGCCTCAGCTAATCACGGCCCCCCATGCATAGCGGTATACCATGTCTGTGGGGTATGTACACCCCTGAACTTGCTGATAGTATCGTTTTGTGTACGTGTTGGTTGTGCCACTTCTACATTGACCTTTTATGTTTCTTGTCGTCTTGTGGCATTGATCCTCGGTGATACAGAAAAGTGTTATTTATAAGAAGCTTTACATTCCGAGCCCCTTACCATCCGCTGGCCATGAAATGGCTCATTTATCCATAGAGGATTGAGTGTTTCTGATGAATCACAGTCCTGATCTCTATCTTCTTCTGGACTCTAATTGTCTGACTATATTTCCAGTCTATTCATACAGCGGGGGCTCAGATGTCAGAACTGTGACTGATTTTCTGCTTTCTCCCTGTTAAATTGTTGGCTCCGTGACACAGAAACCGCAGTTTATCCCCTTGTAATTGACCCATGACTATATGTAATTTCTAATCTTATTCACAACATTATCTGCTCTGATTCATTGGCAACACAACGCATTGGTGAGGGAAAAAAAACAACCACTTTTTATAAAGAATCTACAATACAAAGACATACAGGAATACCTATCATAGAATTTAGCTGTGCCACTACTATGGGGACTGGCACCAAAAACACCTTCAGCATGTATGGCTTCCAGATTTTGAAATACAGTAGACCAATGACCAATAAGTAAGTGGCATAAGCAGTATTTTTTTAAAAAGGATGTTCATTGGTGCCCACAGGAGAGACCAATAGACCTTACGACAACCATACACTGTATGTCCATTTGTAGGATGTATGGACATCACAGAGGGGGTCCGACATTCAGGACCCTTTCTATTAGCCAGAGCAGAGAGTGACCGGTCAGGATATTACATGGTGGCTTATTTATTGAAATGGCCACGTGTAATACTACTACCCCTGTCGTGACCACTGCGTTACCATGCAAAACTTCCCTCAACAATTTCAGCGGGGTCCCAGGGCGCCGGACCTGCGATGGATCCATTGGAGGAAAGGGCTGTCGTGATGTGACAACCCCTTTAATTAAGCTTTTGAAAATTACCCCTTTAATTTTTGGAGACACAAACTTTTCTAATGGAACGACAAGCTACTATAGTGTAAAAAAAAATTTGTGTTTCCAGTTTTTGTTTTGTCGCCAGGATCGGTAATTTGTCATCTGCTCACTTCACTGTCCCCAATGATTTCCATATGTTGCAGGACACAGCCCAAGGCTGTTTTCGCCGAGGTGGATTCTGAAGAAGATGAACCAGACAATGAGCCAGAGTGGAAAAAACGTAAAATCTGAGAAGACGGCAGAGTGGAGTAACCGGAGACTGATGCGTCCATTGTTCTACGATTTTATTACCCAACTTTTTATATAAATAAAGTCAGCTGCACCCCCTGTATGAGTGTGACATTGGTGAATTACTCGTGTGTGTCTAAGGATCAGTGGACAGGGCTACCCTATTAAAGCAACACAAACCTAGAAACTAGTAAAAATAAAAAAAACGGGTAGGGACTTACCTTACCTTGTTCTGTCTCAAAGTCAAGAAGTAGTGTGTTGGAAGATTTCTGCTACAGCAAGCTGCTTCCCAGCCAGAGATAAGAGCCTAAGCCCCTGTCTTTCCTGGTTTTATGTAACACAAGTTTAATCTTCATATAATGAAAAGTTCTGCAACTTTCTTATATACTTCGTCTTTCAATTCCTCATCGTTTTCATGATTTCTGCTTGCTGTCAGTGAATGGGATATTTTTATCCACACTCCTACAAATATAACACTTCTTCCAGCTGAGGGTTTGCTACAAATCCGTTTCGGTAAATGAATGTTTTACTTAGTGTAATGAAATGTTATATCATTTTCTAATATATTTTCTACATCAATACCTTATCGTTTTAAAGATCTCTGCTTGCTGTCATTCTATAGGAATCTTCATTGTTTACGTTCAGTGGGTAATAAAATCTGCCTTGGTCATGAGATGGACACACAGCTGTACAGCTTGTTACAGTACAGTTATCAGAGCTTGTGTGGAATTTATACAGATAATGTATTGGAAGATTTTATAACTTTTCATTATACAAATTATAACATTCGCTAAAAAACAAAATACCCCTCTTAGAATTCTCATTACTTTTTTTGGCCTGCTTAACCCCTGAGTGACCAGCCTATTTTAGACCCCAATGACCAAGCAATTTTTTTTTTTTTATATTTTTTCTATAGTCGCATTCAAAGAGCTATAACTTTTTTTTATTTCTCTGTCGACAAAGCTGTATGAGGACTTGTTTTTTGCGGGATTAGTTGTACTTTTTAATGGCACCCTTTTGGGGTACATATCATTTTTCGGGGGAATAGAAAAAAACCTGAAATTCCACCATTGTTCTATGCGTTTTAAATTGACGCCATTCACTGTGCGGTGTAAATAACACATTACCTTTATTCTATGGGTCGGTACGATTACGGCGATACCACATATGTAGATGTTTTTCATGTTTTACGACTTGCACAATAAAAACACTTTTGAACTAAAATTATTATTTTTTGCATCGTCGCTTTCCAAGAGCCGTAATTTTTTTATTTTTTCCGTCAATGTAGTGATATGTGGGCTTGTTTTTTGCGGGACGAAACGTAGTTTTGATTGGTACAGTTTTGGGGTACATGGGACTTATTTATTAACTTCTATTATTACTTTTTTGGGGGGCAATGGAAAAAAATTGCAATTTCGCCATTATTTTTTGCGTTTTTTTTCTGGTGTTCACCTTGCGATTTAAATTACATATTAACTTTATTGTTTGAGTCATTGCGATCGTGGCGATACCACATATGTGTACTTTTATTTTTATTTTTTTACACTTTTACTAAATAAAACCACTTTTTATGGACAAAAATGGTTTTATTAATTTTTTTACTGTAATTTCTATTCATTTTTATTTCACATTACTTAATTATTTTTTTAGTCCCACTAGGGGACTTTACTATGCAATCTTTAAATTACTGCTATAATGCTTCGATCGCGGTCGTTGGAGCAGGAGACCGGCTGTCATCAGACTGCCGAGCCACGGCCCCAGCCTGCACACGCGTGCAAGGCTTAGACTGGGCCGCCGTGAATGGCGTATTGGTGGTCACTAAGGGATTAAAGGCGTTGGACAATCCCTACTTATTAGAAGGGTCCTTGACAATCAGCAGATCAATCCGCTGTAATCGGTGATGAAATCTGTCAGTAAGAGCTCAATTTCCATACAGCGCCGCTACAGGGCAAATTAAGCATTTCGCGGTGTCAATTAACCTCAATGTGTTGTCTGTGTAATACAGGACAGGACAGGTCCTATAGAGAGAGAGAGTCGCTCTTTATAACCGCTCTCCAGTCTTCTCAAGAGATGAGGATCCTGAACAGAGGACCCCCCTCTATTAACTCAGAATACCCTAATAGGGTGTATTACAATGCGTTCTCTAAACCAGATAAGCCCTTTAGTAGATACAATTGCTGTGATCACCTATAGTTATAACATGCAGCAAAGAAGACACCGCCGTAATATAGACAGGAATTAACTAGATAGAGTCTGGTCACTTCATAAGCCTGGAGGTCCGTGCCGAAGATTGGGAGAAGAAAATAATACAGGTATGTAGCATGGGG
Organism: Rhinoderma darwinii; assembly: GCF_050947455.1. Lineage (NCBI taxonomy): Eukaryota > Metazoa > Chordata > Amphibia > Anura > Rhinodermatidae > Rhinoderma > Rhinoderma darwinii. The sequence continues at coordinate 621,771,353 of NC_134687.1, forward strand.
CAGAACTTCTATTATGAGTGAAGTTACACTTTAAAGGGTTATTCCTATCTCACAAAGTGACGACATATCAATAGGATTCAAGTGAATAAGGCCTTGCTGCTGTTGTAAAGCTTTGAAGAAGCCGCAGCGCTAAAACAGTTCTTTCATTCTCAGGATCGGTAAGGATCCCAGAGGTCGAAACCCTGCTGATCAGAACGTGATGGCATACCCTAGCTTTATGTCATGACTTTCTTTGATGGGAAGAACCCTTTAAATCAGGGGTCTCAAGCCCGCGGGCTGTCATCTGCGGCCCGCAGGACACAGAGCCGCTAGTATCGGCTCTGCTCCGAGACTCTGGAATTCCCTGACATCGCTGTCCACATATGAACAGCGATCTCTGGGGCTTCCCCAGAGCCGGCGTCCCGAGCAGAGCGCTGGTGTCGGCTCTGCTCCGGGACCTGTGGAATTCCCTGACATCGCTGCCCATATATGGACAGTGTGTCAGGGTCTTGCCCAGAGTGGAGCAGAGCGCTGGTATCGGCTCTGCTCCTGGACTCTGTGGAATTCCCTGACATCGCTGTCCACATATGAACAGCGATGTCTGGGGCTTCCCCAGAGCCGGAGTCCCGAGCAGAGCGCTGGTGTCGGCTCTGCTCCGTGACTCTGTGGAATTCCCTGACATCGCTGTCCACATATGAACTGTGATGTCTGGGGCTTCCCCAGAGTCCCGAGCAGAGCGCTGGTGTCGGCTCTGCTCCGGGACTCTGTGGAATTCCCTGACATCGCTGTCCACATATGAACTGTGATGTCTGGGGCTTCCCCAGAGCTGGAGTCCCGGGCAGAGCGCAAGTACAGGCTCTGCTCCGGGACTCTGTGGAATTCCCTGACATCGCTGCCCATATGTGGACAGTGTGTCAGGGTCTTCCCCAGAGCGGCGTCTCGGGCAGAGCGCTAGTATCGGCTCTGCTCTGGGACTCTGTGGAATTCCCTGACATCGCTGCCCATATATGGACAGTGTGTCAGGGTCTTCCCCAGAGCGGAGTCCCGGGCAGAGTGCTATTATCGGCTCTGCTCTGGGACTCTGGGGAAGCCTTTGACATCGCTGTCCATACATCGACAATGATGTCAGGGGCTTCCCCAGAGCAGGAGTCCCAGTGATGTCAGCAGCACAGCTGGAGTCCCAGGAAGAGCCTACTTGCGCTCTGCCTGGGACTCCGGCTCTGGGAAAGCTGGATTGTTGAAATAAGCACTTGGAGAAATATTTCAAATTTTAAACCTAGCGCTATTATTATAGTAATGTAGTATTATTATTCTAGTAATATAGTGTTATAGTCGTTCAAATAACTCATTGATTAACAATAATTTTGTATTGTATCAAATTTGAAAGTAATGCGGCCCGTCAACTTCCCATTTTTTCTATATGCGGCCCACTGACCCGGCCGAGTTTGAGACCCCTGCTTTAAATGCTCATATGAGCCAGTCTTGTAATTGCCTTTTTTGTTTCTGTACTTCATACTTTGTCAGAAATGTTCTACTTTACAAACTTCTCTCCTAGAAGAGACCTTCCATGACCCCCGAAATTCAGATTGTTCCATTTCCATGAGTCGGTAGCCGCCATCTTATGTGTATGGCTGGTATTGGAACGGCAGTTCTGTAGGATTTTCTTGACCCTGCAGATTATAATTTATTTAGCTAGAGAAAGAAAATCACCAGTGTCCAGAGTATTACCTTAATATCACAGGCAGGCACGGAGACAGCTAAAGCAGCCCTACAGTGTGAGTATCCCCCCAAAACAGCTCATATTGTACGTTCCTGGACTCCATATGAGCATGACATGGGGGAAGTAGCATGTTAGGCTTAAACCAGGTCTGTCCTCATACTATGGTGTTCTATTTAAGGGCAGCATAGTATGGGGGCAGGTCCATAGACTAATGGGAATTATCAAAGAAAAGAGCTGACTCAAAGTTATGAGTCTGCTGTATTCATCAGGGGAGCGCTCCCCCTACCCTCTCTTGGCAGTGATTTAATGGGTTACCGTGTATTTGGCTGCATACATGGCAGTCCGTCAGACACGGGTGGAGAGGCAATGGGAGTGTTCCCCCTTATGAATAACTATGAGTCCGCTGTATTCTTCAATAGCTCCTATTAGCCAATTGACACAATATTTTTTTGTATCGTACGGCTAATAGTAGAGTAGATTTGATACTGTAATATTCTGCCATTAAACAAGATACCATAGTAGGATGACAAATCCACTTTAAAAAGCAGGCATTCCTTAATTTTCTATGAAGTGAGTAGACCATAGTAGGAATGGGCTGTCACGATGCGGGGTGTGGACCCACTGGGCCGTACCGCGTAGCGGGATGGCAGCTGGCCAAACAGGTATGGTACAGAGTCAATGTTCCAGAAAGGTTACCTGAGGCAATGTAGACAGTAGCAAGGCAGGCACGGCTGTGACCAGGTGGCAGGTAGACGTCAGGTGTGGAGTAGCAGAGCAGGCATGGAAATGCAGCTCAGCACGGCAGTGGATCAGGATAGCACGGGAAACAGGATACAGGTACGGGGTACACTGGGAAAATGGAAGACACTTAGGAGACCATTTGCAAGACTGACTTTGGGAAACAACAACAAGGCTCAGGCGAGTATCAGAAGGGTGGAGGCCTTCTTATAGTCCAGGAAATTATGTGAGTTGATAATGATTTAATGCGCGCGCTGGCCCTTTAAGAGCGTGCGCACCCTCCGGGAAACAGTCTCGATGACCAGGAAGTGAGTGCCGTCGCCGCACAGGGGGACGACGCAGCACAGCAGCAGTATGGCCGCGGTCGTCGAGGGGTAAGTTAGAACGACGGACCGCGGTCATAGACGTTACAGTATCCCCCCTCTTACGCCCCCTCTTCTTGGGGCCAGAGCGGGAGAGAAACTTCCTCATGAGGACAGGGGCATCGATGTTCTTCTCTGGCTCCCAAGACTTCTCTTCTGGACCGAATCCCCTCCAATCCACCTTCTTGGTGGCTAGAATCTCCCTTACCTCGAAAGTCCCTGACGAGCTGCCAGGAGCCACTGCGAAACTAGGAGTCCTATAGTAGCGGATCAGGACCACGGGCTTCAGCAAGGAGACATGGAAGGAGTTAGGGATCTTGAGGGTAGGAGGCAGCCGCAAATTGTAAGAGACCGGGTTAATTTGTAGCAGGATCTCGAAGGGTCCGAGGAACCTGGGAGCAAATTTGCAGGACGGCACCCTGTATTCTTTTAGGACAACCAGACCTTCGTACCTGGAAGAAACTGAGGATCCCGTCTTCTAGTATCTGCTTTTTTCTTCATGCGGTCAACTGCCATCAGAATAGAAGATTGGGTCTGTTGCCATATTTGCAAAAAGTCCCTGAAGGTCGAGTCAGCTGCAGGCACCTGGGACATAGTAGAGACGGGAAGAGGTATTCGAGGATGTTGACTATGACTATGAAGAACTGGCTGGAGGTGGTGGACTCACTAGTATGGTTATTATAGGAGAATTCTGCTCACGGGAGCAGCTGCACCCAGTCATCCTGTTGCCTGGAAACAAAGTGACGTAGATAGTTCTCCATAATTTGGTTAATCCTCTCGACTTGCACATTGGACTGGGGATGATAGGACCAAGAGAAGTCCAACTTTACACCGAGGAGGCCGCAGAGAGCTCTCCAAATCCTCGAGGTGAACTGGACCCCTCGATCCGAGACAGTATGCAGAGGCAAGCCGTGCAGACGGAAGATGTGTTGTATGAAGAGATCAGCCAGTCGAGCAGCAGAAGGCAGACCAGTCAGCAGAACAAAATGAGCCATTTTAGAGAATCGATCCACCACCACCCAGATCACACTGCATCCCGCAGAGGGAGGCAGATCTATGACAAAGTCCATAGCAACATGCCGCCAGGGGGCATCGGGCACAGGCAGTGGTTGGAGCAGACCGGCTGGTCTGGAGTGGCCAACTTTGTTTGCTGCACACACCGTACAGGAGGAGACAAAGTCTATGACGTCTTTGGGCAGCGTGGGCCACCAGAACTGACGGGCAATTAAGTCTCAGGTTTTACGGGCACCCACGTGACCTGCCAGCTTGGAACTGTGACCCCAGCGACGGATTCTTCTTCTGTCAACCAGACGTACAAAAGTTCTTCCTGGAGGAATGTCACTAACCCACTAAGGGGGTTAACAGAATAGAAGCAGGAACGGTCAATAATATTCTGTGGGAACTCCACAGTGTCCTCTGTTTTAAATGACCTAGACAAGGCATCGGCCCTAACATTCTTGTCAGCAGGTCGGTAGTGGAGTTCGAACCGGAACCGAGCAAAGAACAGCGACCACCTGGCTTGATGAGGGTTCAACCGTTGAGCCGTCTGTAAATAGGTCAGATTCTTGTGATCCGTGAAGACCAGGATAGGATGGACTGTGCCCTCCAGTAGATGTCTCCACTCCTGCAGGGCCAGCTTGATGGCCAGTAACTCCCGATCCCCAATCGAGTAGTTGCGCTCTGCAGAAGAAAACAGTTTGGCATAGTAGCCACATACCACAGTCTTGCCTTTAGTGCCTCTCTGGAACAACAGTGCACCTGCACCAACAGAGGAAGCGTCCACCTCTAAAGAAAACTGTAGGGACACATCAGGATGGTGAAGAATAGAGGCTGACGTAAAGGCTTTTTTTAAGGTCTCAAATGCGGCTTCTGCCTTCGGAGTCCACATTTTGGCATTCGTACCCTTTTTTGTGACGGTAGAGATGGGGGCTGTCAATGACGAGAAGTTGGGGATGAACAGCCGGTAGAAGTTGGTGAGTCCTAGGAAGCGTTGTATGGCCCTTAAGTCTTGGGGGCGTGGCCACTCCAGAACAGCTTTTACCTTCTCAGGGTCCATCTTGAGGCCCTGATCGGAGATGATATAACCCAGGAAGGGAAGAGATCTTTTTTTCAAACATTCACTTCTCCAGCTTGGCATAAAGATGATTCTCCCTAAAACGAAGCAACACCTGGCAGACATGTCATGATGAGTTACCGGATCTTGGGAAAAAATCAAAATGTGATCGAGATACACCACAACACAGACCTAGAGCAAATCACGAAAAATGTAATTGACAAATTCTTGAAACACCGCGGGGGCGTTACACAGGCCCGAAGGGCATAACTAGGTACTTAGTGCCCATTACGTGTATTAAATGCGGTCTTCCACTTATCACTCTGACTAATCCGAATCAGGTTGTAGGCCCCCCGCAAGTCCAGCTTAGAAAAAAATGTTGCCCCACCGTATGCGATCAAACCGTTCCGAAATCAAAGGCAAAGGTTACCTGTTCTTCACCGTGATCCGATTGAGGCCCCGGTAGTCAATGCAGGGTCGGAGATATCCATCCTTCTTCTTGACAAAGAATAACCCAGCTCCGGCCGGGGATGAGGACTTACGAATGAAGCCCCTCTCCAGATTCTCCTTGCTGTAGGTCGACATAGACTGAGTCTCTGGCAGGGACAGAGGGTATACTCTACCGCGAGGAGGTGAATCCGGAACCAAGTCGATCGGACAATCGTATGCTCGATGTGGCGGCAAGGTCTCTGCTTCCCTTTTATTGAAGACATCAGAGAACATAGAGAAACAAGAAGGCAACCCTGCCAATGACTGAAGCAGAGGAGGCTGCGGTGGCTGGATATGACCCAGACAGCGGTCGAGGCACTTGGGGCCCCACTCGAGAACCTCTCCAGAGTTCCAATCCAGGACTGGGGCGTGCAAACGGAGCCAAGGCAAACCCAGCAGCACGGTGTTGACGGCCTTGGGCAGGACAAACCGCAAGATGAGCTCCCGCTTGAAGTCTCAATGGCTTGGTCACAGAAAACACTGGGTCAGGCGACAATCAACGGCCTTTCCAGACGGACAGTGGGCAACTGGAGAAGATCCACAAGGTCTTGACAGATGAAATTAGCTGCAGAGCCAGAGTCCAGGTAGGTAGAGGCCAAATGGGGTTTCTCGCCAACAATGATGGTCACGGGAATAAACAGTTTCGAGGAGAGTTCACGATTAAATGCAGTGGCGCCCAGGGTTGGCTCTCCAACCAAACCTAGGCGTTGGGGTTTTTTGGCTTTTGTGGACACAGACGCACGACATGGCCAGCGAGGCCGCAATACAGACTGACAGTCCAGAGGTGCGCCTGTGCTATTTCTCTTGTACAGACAATTTTAGGCGATCCACCTGCATCGGAACCTCGGGCAAGGCAGTAGAGGACGGCAAGAGGGGTTGCTGGAAGTTGGGCGCCAATCTAGGAAGCCGTCTCTCCTGTTGAAGTTCATGAGATCTCTCCCTGAGCCTTATATCCACCCGGGTTGCCAGCAGAATCAGGTCGTCCAAGGCAGGTGGTAGATCTAGGTGAGCAAGTTCGTCCTTGATCTCGGGCGATAGGCCATGCCAGAAGGATACTACCAAGGCCTCATTGTTCCAGGACAGCTCTCCTGCCATGGTCCGGAACTGGATGGTGTATTTGCCCACGGAGGTGTCCTCTTGGCGCAGGTTAAAGATACTCGTCCTGGCTCCTCAAAAACAGTACGGAACAACCGCACAAACCCCTGGAAGTCTTGAGTCTCAGGTTCCTGACGTTCCCAGATTGGATTCGCCCATGCCAGGGCCTTGCCGGCAAGTAGAGACACGATGAAGGCAATCTTGGTTCCATCCGATGGAAATGCTTGGGCGTGCAGGGAAAAATGGATATAGCATTGGTTCAGAAATCACTTGCACGAACTTGCGTCTCCATGGAACCGAGAAGGTAAAGGCAGCGAGAACCGAGGATCCGAACCGGAACCGCCATGTAGTGTAGCAGGAGGGTCGGTCGGAGGAGTTTGCATAGAAGCAGGAAGGGAAGCAGCTAGCGCCACTAGCAGCTGCGCCATGGAGTCCACTGCCACAAGAAGTTGATCATGTCTTGATCGGAGGTCCTGCAGGTCCACATGCAGGGCTTGGGAGGGTGACATGCCCTTAAATTGACCAGCAGGGTCCATGGCCTGAGCGTACTGTCACGATGCGGGGTGTGGACCCACTGGGCCGTAACGCGTAGCGGGATGGCAGCTGGCCAAACCGGTATGGTACAGAGTCAATAGTCCAGAAAGTTTACCTGAGGCAATGTAGACAGTAGCAAGGCAGGCACGGCTGGGACCAGACGGCAGGTAGACGTTAGGCGTGGAGTAGCAGAGCATGCGTGGAAATGCAGCACAGCACGGCAACCATTCAGCACGGCAGTAGATCAGGATAGTACTGGATAGCACGGGAAACAGGATACAGGTACGGGGAACACTGGGAAGCTGGAAGACACTTAGGAGACCATTTGCAAGACAGACTTTGGGAAACAACAGCAACGCTCAGGCGAGGATCAGAAGGGCGAAGGCGTTCTAGTCCAGGAAATTATGTGAGTTGATAAAGATTTCATGCACTAGCTGGCCCTTTAAGAGCAGACACGAGCGCGCACGCTCCGGGAGACTGTCTCGATGACCCGGAAGTGAGTGCCGTCGCCTCACAGGGGGACGACGCAGCACAGCAGCAGGATGTCCATGGCCACGGTCGTCGAGGGGTAAGTTAGAACGACAGACCACGGCCATAGACGTTACATGGGCGCCATGTAATACTACATTTCTCCTGCAGTGGCCACTGCAGGAGAAATGTTTAGCCACCTTCAGCTGATCACCGCTGATTAAAGCTACTAGACCTGAAGTGATCATCTGATCGCCAGTAAGTCCTCATTTAGGGAAGGGTTTTCCAGATTCTCATTTCTTTTTTAAACTGCACATATTGTATATTCACTGCTGATTCAAGGTCTTGTAGCTGAGACTTCCAGCATTCCAGATAACTTTTAATGACAACAGATGTCACCGAGACTTAACTCCTTAACGCCGAAGGACGGATATATCCGTCCTCAGCAGTTGCTAGTTCGCGCAGGAGGACGGATATATCCGTCCTGTGATGGCGCGGGTACTGAGACTGTACCCACGCGATCAGCGGCAGGAGCACGGCTGTTATACTCAGCCTGGCTCCTGCTGCAACTGCCGGAATCGAAGCGCGCTCCGATTCCGGCAGTTTAACCCATTAAATGCCGCTGTCAATAGTGACAGCGGCATCTAATGTGTTTGACAGAGGGGGGAGCTCCCTCTGTCACCCGATCGGCGCCCCCGCAAACAAATCGCGGGTCGCCGTCGGGTTTCCATGACAGCCGGGGGTCTAACAAAGACCCCCAGGTCTGTCTTCAGCATCTGCCTGTTAGGCGATGCTAGAGGCATGACCTAACAGGTTGCCTGTCAGTTTTACACTGACAGGCAATAATGCTTTGGTATACGAAGTATACCGAAGCATTATATATGCGATCGGCACATCGCATAGTGAAGTCCCCTGGTGGGACTAAAAAAAAAAATGTAAAACAGTTAAATAAAGTTTGTGAAAAAAAAAATAAAAAAAATTACAGTCAAAGTCAAATAAAACTACTTTTTTGGCCCAAAAAGTGGTTTTATTTAGTAAAACTGTCAAAACAAATCACACATACACATATATGGTATCCCCGCGATAATAACAACTTGAACAATAAAATGAACACATTAATTAAACCGCCGGATGAACGGCGTCCAAAGAAAACGCAAAAAACAACGTCAAAATTCTCTCTTTTCTCCCATTCCCCCCATAAAAAATAAAATAAAAGTTAATCTATAAGTCCTATGTACCCCAAAATAGTACTAATGAAAACTACACATTGTCCCGCAAAAATCAAGCCCACATACGACCACATCGACGGAAAAATAAAAACGTTACGGCTCTTGGAACGCGGCGATGCAAAAACAAGTAATTTTTTTCTAAAAGGCTTTTTATTGTGCAAACGTAGGAAAAACATATAAAACCTTTACATATTTGGTATCCCCGTAATCGTGCCGACCCATAGAATAAAGTTAACATGTTATTTACGCTGCATAGTAAACGGTGTAAATTTATAACGTGAAAATCAATGCTGGAATAGCTGCTTATTTTCAATTCTCTCCTAAAATAAAGTTAATAAAAGTTAATCAATATGTTATAAGCATCTAAAAATGGTACAATTACAAAATACAACTCGTCCCGCAAAAAACAAGCCCTTATACGGCTATGTCGACGGAATAAAAAAAGAGTTACGACTCTTGGAATGTGACCGTGAAAAAACAAAAAATAATCCTTGGTCATTAACGTGCAAAATGGCACGGTCATTAAGGGGTTAAATTCATGGTCTCCACCAATCTGGCAATGTTGTTGTTGTTATTCATTTGGATTGTATACAGAACTATGCAAACACGTTCCAGACCTTCTGTCATATGAAATGTGTTGACTATGATGTGTATACATAAATGAACAATATCTACAGCGGCAAAGAGTCCAATATCGCTAGACAATAAGGAATAGACAGTGAATGAACGATCCGCTCCAGGGCTCCCTGTAGTGGGCACTGTTGCTCAGTGGGTTTAATCTCATTGTATAACATGTAAATGGTGTTTTATAGGTTGTCTTTACGTTCACGTGTTTTTCATCGTGTGAGCATCTGCAACTGGTAAAGTTGTAGTATATTTCAGTCTGCCATTTAATGTTTTTACTTTTCTTTTACTGTGATAACCTATTGGGCAGATTCATTTAAAGAGGCTCTGTCACCAGATTTTGCAACCCCTATCTGCTATTGCAGCAGATAGGCGCTGCAATGTAGATTACAGTAACGTTTTTATTTTTTAAAAACGAGCATTTTTTGCCAAGTTATGACCATTTTTGTATTTATGCAAATGAGGCTTGCAAAAGTCCAAGTGGGCGTGTTTAAAAGTAAAAGTCCAAGTGGGCGTGTATTATGTGCGTACATCGGGGCGTTTTTACTACTTTTACTAGCTGGGCGTTCTGACGAGAAGTATCATCCACTTCTCTTCAGAACGCCCAGCTTCTGGCAGATCACGCTGTGACATCACTCACAGGTCCTGCATCGTGTCAGACGAGCGAGGACACATCGGCACCAGAGGCTACAGTTGATTCTGCAGCAGCATCGACGTTTGCAGGTAAGTCGATGTAGCTACTTACCTGCAACTGGGGAAGTGACGTCACAGCGTGATCTGCCAGAAACTGGGCGTTCTGAAGAGAAGTGGATGCTACTTCTCGTCAGAACACCCAGCTAGTAAAAACGCCCCGATGTACGCACATAATACACGCCCACTTGGACTTTTACTTTTAAACACGCCCACTTGGACTTTTGCAGGCCTCATTTGCATAACTACAAAAATTGTCATAACTTGGCCAAAAATGCTTGTTTTTTAAAAATAAAAACGTTACTGTAATCTACATTGCAGCGCCTATCTGCTGCAATAGCAGATAGGGGTTGCAAAATCTGGTGACAGAGCCTCTTTAATAATATATCTTCATAGGGGGCTGCTGCTCAGTAGCAAAAAAAAAACAAAAACGGATCTTTAATTCCCCTACTTCTCTTTATTCATCCATAAATGATAAAATTCTGTCTATCTGTAGCCTCCACTAGAGGGAGCTTAAAAGCTTACAGCATGCAGTAAGCTCCCCCTAGTGGTGGTGGCAAGCAGTCATAATTATATAATTTATCTCTATTCAGGTGAATAGTAAATTTAAAAAGGATCTGTCAGGTTTCCTGACATGTCTTTTTTTTTTTTAGTAAATACTTGTATTTCCCATTAAATATGGATTCTAGAACATATGTTCTTACATCTCTGTGTTGTGGCATTCCTCTGTTATTTTTCCTAGAAATGTACCAATAAATTGTCAACTGGGTGTTACCATTTTCCTTGTCAAAGGGGTGTGTCACACAGTGTCACTGATTGGACAGTGTCAGTCTGTGTAGGGACACACCACCAACTGGTAACGCCCAGTTGTCAATGTATTCATAAAGTTCTAGGAGGAATAACAGAGGAACGGCACAATGTAGAGTTCTAAGTAAAGATACTACAGAATTGTTATTTCTTGGGGAATACGAATATTTACTAAAACAGACCTGTCAGGAGAGGAAACCGATCCCTTTTAAGACTCCATGTTGTAAAAAAAATATGTTTAATTCTCCTTCTCTTATATCTGTGTCTTGGACAGCTGGGTGACAATCAATATGGCCATTTACAGTTTGGTAGTTGAAGACGATTCAAGGACTTTACTATATTTACTTGTGATTTTGTATTTATTCTATGCTCTTTTAATGTCTGAGCAAATCCCTTTATGCAAAGATCTAAAAACCCAGAACAGTCGTCTAATTCGTCTTAAAGTAATTTATAGTTTCCATGATTTTGTTTGCACTTTGTGTTCAGGCTAGAAAACGATTCATGTGGCTGCTCTGTGTATTTCTGTACAGGATCAAATACATAAGTTATACAGTGCTTGGAAACTGTTTACCTTCATATGATACCTAACAGCGCTGGAGAATGTTTTACCCTTTTTCCTACAAAAACACATGCTGACGGAACAGTGTGTAACAGAGAAACCCTATAAAAGACGGGGGAGGGGATGTTTCCTGCACACTCTGGTGACAATTGCTGGGAAGTCAGAATAAGATAGAGAACCGTTTTTCGTTCATCATTCTGTATCAGTATGCCATTCCCCTTGTTCCTCGTAGAAAAATAATAAAAATGAGCCAATAGATATCTCCAAACGTAAATTGACGATTCCTAAACTAGAGTGGATATACTCCACATCCATGTACAAACCTTAAACCGCCCATATGGTTTACAGTACCTGTGTAGTTTACAAGCTCTGACGGACAAAAAAAATATATATTTACTTTTCAGCCTCCCTGTGTTCTCTGGGCTTAGTAAATTCAAAACATTCTCGTCTTGTGGAACCAAAGAACATAGTAAAAGATCAAAGGGGTTCCCTAAATTTAGCAAATATCGGTGAAATAAATAAGGGCAATGCAGGTGTCTAATATCCAACAAAACATGGTATTAAAGTTTGTATCACCGCCCCCAAAGCCTTGATCTCTTGGATTTGCTACTGCGGGGAAAGGATTGAGATTGGAGGTAGAAGATGTGGGAATATAAGAAATTTCACAAAGATGAAGATATATCAAAAGTAATGCAAAGGAAAAATTGAGCAGTTGCTTATAGTGGCTAATCAGATTCCAACTCTTATATTGTTCAGAGACATGACTGTGAATGTAGAAGCGCTCTCTCCCACTATCACAGCAAGAGATCTCAGCACAATGTCAAATACCAAATTCTGCCAGCTACTGCTTAGACTGTAGACAAAGCCTTGTATCATTGAATCTGCAGCTGAGTAAACTCCCCGAGTCTAGTCATTGCCTCCACCAATAAACAAGACTCAGCAGTCTACAGTTTAGAAGGGAAGTAATGGTTTTGATTGACAGTAGGTCGGAATTATAATCTATAGCTTCTCTCTTTGTCTTAAAGGGGTTTTCCAGTTTAGAAAACCTATTTTCATATATCATATTAGGGAGTTAATAGAGGGGGTCCTCTGTTGATGGCCATAGTGGAGAGAGGTTACAAAGAGAGTCTCTCGTTCTGGAGGACCTGTCCTGTTCTGTAGTACACAACCTACTGATTTGAATAGACTCTATGTAATGCTTAACTTAACCTATGGTGGTGCTGTGGGGAAATTGAACACTTCCTGCCAGGTTTTCCAACAGATTGCTGCTGGGAGTGGGACTATCTTGCTTGGTGTGAGTTGCAGCTTTAAGAGTTAAGCCTTCCTAATGCCCCCCAGCCAAAAAAAAATATACCTGTAGTGTATATCCCACCATTTTTCCTAAACGTATAATTTTTATTGCCTACATTCAGGAGAGGGGGATAAAATAAGTGCCTCCAGGAATATATAGAAGAAGAATTTTGGATTGATATTTTGAAAAGAGTAGGCTCAAGAAAGAAGAGGGGGCTGCTGAGCTCTTGAAATTCCCATTGTACTTTTCCGCGCAAAGCAAGGAATACAATGTGTGCGTGCAGCTCTGTATGCAAAGAAATTAACATCATCTGGATGTGGAATCAACTTTAATCATGGTTGTATTTACTAAGTGAGGATATTAGACAAAAGCTTAAGAAAACGTTATTCTTTGGCAGTCGTTGAATGGTTTTAGTCTGGCTAGAACCTTTCTAGTAAGTTGCACAACCTAATAATGTCTAAAATCTAAATCCTTCACGCTTGTGCCTAGATGTTACTGCTTAAGTATTTTACTTTTGAGGGGTTGTCCACTTTAGACAATCCCAACTTGTTGGATGGGTTCCTTGACAAAACGTTGATATTGAAGCGATCCCTGCTGGTTCCCCCAGCGATCAGCTGCAATCGGTCGTGAAACCTGGCAGTAAGTGTTCAATTTCCCAGCAGCGCCACCACAGTGAAAATACAGGACAGGACAGGTCCTCCAGAGGGAGAGAGACGCTCTTTATAACCGCTCTCCACTCTGCCCATGAGATGAGGATCCGGAACAAAGGACCCCCCTCTAGTATCTTAAAATTCACTAATAGGGTATATGACAATGGGTTTTCTAAACGGAACAGTACCTTTAAATTTGCAGGTATGTGTCCAGATATTGAAATATTGCATTTGAAAGGGACATTTCTTCCTATATTATATGCATTGGAAAATTATTTGAAAGCTGTTCCCTTCTTTTTATTTTTATAAAAACGATTTATACGTATGATAACAGGAGGCCATTGCATAGCAACAGCCAATGTGACACAGGATGACCACATCTCACAGGTTTCAATGCAATGTGATATACTACATAGAGAAAAGTATTCCCCCCCCCCCCTTCTTGATCTTGGAATTCCGGTGTTTCCTTCAGTCCCATTCCCACAGGTGTATAACATCCAGCACTCGCCCTGCAGTCACTTTACAGACATTAGTGATAGAATGGGTCGTTGTAAAGAGATCACTGAATTCCAGCGTGGTCCTGTATTAGGACGCCACCGGTGTAACAAGTCAGTTCCTAACATTTCTTCTCTCCTGGATATCCCACCATTAATTGTGAGTGATATTATTGTAAAGTGGACTGAACCCAGCCACGAAGTGGAGACCACGTAAAGCTACAGAGTGGGGGTGCCAAGTCCTGAGGCTCATAGTGCAAAAAAAAATCACCAACGCTCTGCTGACTCCATAACTGCAGAGTATAAACTTCATCTGTCATTACAACCGTACAAAACTGCCCCGGGAGCTTAATGGCATGGGGGCCAAGCAGCTGCATGCCAGCCTTACATCACCAAGCACAATGCCAAGCGTCGGATGGAGTGGTGTAAAGAACGCCGCCACTGAACTCTGAAGCAGTAGAAACGTGGTCTGTGGAGTGATGAATCATGCTTTTCTATCTGGCAGTCTGATGGACCAGTCTGGGTTTGGTGAATGCCAGGAGAACGTCACCTGCCTGACTGCATTGTGCCAACTGTAATGGTTGGTGGAGGAGGGATAATACTATGGGGTTGTTTTTATGGGGTTGTTCTAAGCTCCTTAGTTACAATGAAGGGTTAATTCTTCAGCATACCAAGACATTTTGGACAATTGTAGATTCCAACTTTGTGGGAACTGTTTCGGGTTCGGCCCTTTACTGTTCCTCATGACTTTTCCCAAGTGCACAAGGTCCATAAAGACATGGTTGGAGTAGTTTGGTGTAGAACAGGGGTCTCAAGCACGCGGCCCCTGGGGCTGTCATCTGCGGCACGCGGGACACAGAGCCGCTAGTATAGGCTCTGCTCCAAGACTCTGGAATTCCTTGACATCGCTGTCCACATATGAACAGCGATGTCTGGGGCTTCCCCAGAGCCGGAGTCCGGTGCAGAGCGCTAGTATAGTCTCTGCTCTGGGACTCTGTGGAATTCCCTGACATCGCTGTCCATATATGGACAGTGTGTCAGGGTCTTCCCCAGAGCGGAGTCCTGGGCAGAGCGCTAGTATCAGCTCTGCTCCAGGACTCTGTGGAATTCCCTGACATCGGTGTCCATATATGGACAGTGTGTCAGGGCCTTCCCCAGAGCGGAGACCCGGGCAGAGCGCTAGTATCGGCTCTGCTCCAGGACTCTGTGGAATTCCCTGAAATCGATGTCCATGTTTGGACACATGATGTCTGGGGCATCCCCAGAGCCGGAGTCCCGGGCAGAGCGCTAGTATAGGCTCTGCTCTGGGACTCTGGGGAAGCCTCTGACATCGCTGTTCATACATCGACAATGATGTCAGGGGCTTCCCCAGAGCAGGAGTCCCAGTGATGTCAGGAGTACAGCTGGAGTCCCAGGAAGAGCCTACTAGCGCTCTGCCTGGGACTCCAGCTCTGGGGTTGCCCCTGACATCTCTGTCCATATGGACAGTGATGTCCGGAGCAGAGCTGGAATCCCAGGCAGAGTGCTAGAAGCGGCTCTGCTCCGGGACTTCAGCTCTGGGCAAGCCCCTGACATCACTGTGGCAGCATCCGCGGAGAGCAGTGTGGCAGCATCCGCGGGGGGCTCTGTGACAGCATCCGCGGAGGGCTCTGTGGCAACATCCGCGGAGGGCACTGTGGCAGCATCCACGGAGGGCACTGTGGCAGCATCCACGGAGGGCACTGTGGCAGCATCCACAGAGGGCACTGCGGTATATAGTGTTATAGTAGTTCAAATAACTAATTAACAATCATTTTGTATTGTATCAAATTTGAAAGTAATGCGGCCCGTCAACTTCCCATTTTTTCTATATGCGGCCCACTTACCCGGCCGAGTTTGAGACCCCTGGTGTAGAAGAAATTGACTGGCCGCACAGAGGCCTTACCTAAACCCCATCCGACACCTTTGGGATGAACTAGAATGGAGATTAAGAGCCAGGCCCCCTCCCCCAACATCAGTGTCTGACCTCACAAATGCTCTTCTTCCCACAAACTACTAAATCTTGTAGAAATTCTTTCCAGAAGAGTGGAAGCTGTTTTAGCTTCAAAGGGGGGACCAACTCTATATTAATGCCTATGGATTTAGAATGAGATGTTGTAAAAGCTCTTGGAGGTGTAGTGTGTGTGTGTGTGTTCCAATACTTTTGTCCATATAGTGTATATCCTTCTGCCTACAAGTTTTCAGCCGATCACGTGTATTATTGTGGACCAAGATAAATGTAAAACTTTTCTTCTTTTAAGGACACCTGTCCCATAAACTAGGAACCCTTTAATTGCAGATTTACCATCTCACACAGGTTTCCCATTATGTCTAGTACTAAGCACTCTAGGTTGCTGATTGATTCAACTTTTTCTACCTCCCAGTGCTTTGACATCTGTAATATCTGTGGAGTAACCACTGTATAAAATGTCCTACTGGTCATACTAATCTCTCTCTGGCCCTGCCCCCGGGGTCATGAAAGAATACAATATCATTGACTTATTATAGGCATGTACGCCAATTTCATAAGAAGCCAATTAACCTAAGGCCTCAAGCACATGGTAATCCTGTGTGCACGGACATGTATGGAGGTACACAGTGTCTAAGAGATGCCGAATGGACCACGACGAGGCACTCTAAGCTCCATCAAAAGCAATACTTCCAAGAATGCCTCCGTAATATGGCCTCCAATGGACAATACCACTATTTTTGAGAAACCTTTCTGTGTCCCAGGGTTACATTAGAAGTACAAATTAGGCCCATAGATTATTATGAGTACCGTATACGGGATCTGTGTCACATGGCCATGAACATGAGGCTTAAGGTTCTGTGGTGTCTAAAAAAACGGTACTGGAGAACATGCTACCCGCATGAAGATATTGCTCTGCCTGGATTTGAACCCATGGCCTCAGTGCTAAAGGCCCTTTTTTATGCAGTGATGATGACATACAAACCATGGATGTTGCTGAATTCCTTATGATCTTCTTGTATAGAGGATACTGAGATCATAGTAGAAGACAGTCAAAGGTTACATAGTTCAGTCTTAAAGGGAATGTCTCATGTATGTAATTTTAGTCTGTCCTCCGATATCAGTCTGAAGAAGATAAATAATTTGTGTATTCATAATGTGTGTTCTATTTTTTTACATTTTTTAGTTCTTTTTAATGTAGCTGTAATTTTTAGAAACTTTCCTGGGGAGCCATATTGGAGGCGTGCACACTTTTTTTTCCTGCATTGTCTGTATGGACGGTTCATCAGGGGGTGTGTGCTTTATGGTAGCTGCAATGAATTGGGAGTTAAATGACAGCCCCCATTCCTAGAGGCCAGGGAGTTACAGAGGACCAGCATACAGTGCCTTATCTAAGTGTATAGTGTTAAGGGGGTTTTACACTGGGTAATTATCGGGCAAACGATTTTTCATAGAACGCTCATTGCGGATAATTGTCCTGTGTAAACAGGGCAGCAGTCAGCAAATGAACGAGCAACAGTAAAAAAAAGTTAAATATTATTGTCGTCGGCAGCATATCTCCCTGTGTAAACAGGGAGACGCGCTGCCGACATAATAAATGGGGACGAGCGATCGGAGTAAGGACCGCTCGTCCCCATTCATAGCTCCTTGTGACAAGTGCAAACGCGCCAATCAACAAGCTTTCTCATTGATCGCTGCACTGGCCAAAATCGGCCGGTGTAATAGGGCCTTTACTCTCCGGCCTTATCTTGGTCTCCAGCAGTACAATAGAGCTGTCATTAAATACCCCACCCTCTAATGACAATGAGATGACTCTGCTCATTCTATACAGTCTATACAGCAAAGCTGATAAGCGAGCTGAACAAAAGAAGAAATGTCAGTCTATTGTGTATGCCCTAGTTGCCAGTGTGAAGACTAATGTGTTATTTTTTTTTTCTAGATGGATAATCACATAAAGAAAAAACAATCCCTTTAGCATGTCAGTGGTTGGGGGTACTTTATTAAAAATGCAATTCCCCAATATATAATCATTACTGTCAGGGAACAATCTGAAAATAGAAGAGAATAGCTGCAGGAAATTTAGATTTATTTTTTGTTGATTATATCGCCCACATATTCTGCAGCGCTGTACAGAGATTGTCACCATTCACATCAATTCCTTTCCCCAATGGGGTTCACAATCTTCATTTTTCCTGTCTCACACACTGGGGCCAATTTTATAAAAAGACAACTTATCAAGATGTGTTTGCTATGGGGGATGAACCCGGAGGAAGTAAACCCATAAGAACGAAAAGAACATACATACTTCATGCAGATGTTATCCTGGGTCAGACGTGAACCAAGGCTCTCAGTGCTCCAACCAATTAGCCACCATATAAAATATATTATGATGTTTAGACCACATTCAATCTGTTGCTGTTTTTGGTAAACCTGTCGCAGGGTACTGATTCTTCCTGAGATCCAGCTAGTAGGGATTCTTTAGGGCCATTCTCCCTGGGTAATGAAGTTTAAAGGCAGAATGGGTCCCGGAGTAAGGTCTGTACACAGTGTTATGTATCCAAGACCGATGGAGAAGCGGGATCTGCTTCTCTGCATGGTGGCTCCACTGATGATGTACAAATTTAAATCCGTTTTTAATGTGACCAAGCTGATTCGAGTGTGAGGTTTGCACGTGCTGGCGATTAACGTGGAATAGTGTTCACATTACCACGGCTTGTTAAACGGACAGAGCACATAGAAGCCGAACGCTACCAAAATTCTTCATGGCTTATATTGAACTTCATCTTTGGATTAAAGAAATATACCTCTCAAAATCACCTGACGCCATATAAATATGGGCAAAGACTCTAATGGTACATAAGATGAAGGGCCTTAGTGGTAAAATCTTTTGGGAGCTTCATAACTGGAAATCAGGCACAAGGCAACATTCGAGCACCGTTAATTTCCAAAGTTGGATATAATACTTGTTACAAAGTGTCATTGATTTGGATAGAACTTTATTGCGACATTTTCAGGAAATTTCTATATGACATCAGAATTGTTTTATTTTTCAATGAAGGTTTTTTTATTTTGCTTAACGGATTTTCTCATCAATGTGCAGGCCTGGCTCCTTGAGCCCCCAGTGATTAGCTGTTATTGTTGGGTAAAGTTTCGTCTGGCTACACATGTAGTGTTACATTGTGTTTATTAACATAACTAAATGGACTTTCTAGTAATTTTAGAGGATTTACTTAGTGGCTCGAGATCCAGAGCGACCCGAAAGATCTTAATGAGACAACGTCTTTGAGCAACGTTAATAACTCTCATTAAAATAAATAAAAAATTCTGATTTAAAAAATATATCATAATAAAGTGCTATTCAAATCAATGACACTTTTGTAAAGTATTATATCTAATTTTGGAAATCGACAGTTTTCGATTGTTGCATTGTGTGAGAAATTTCCATTGATGAACATTTTTGAGGAGCACCCAAGAAATGGAAATACTGAGGCCATCTTGGAGGGTATATAACTTTAGTAGTGGCCCATTTATGATTGTGATAATTCTAAGAATGGAGGGAGTTGGTACAAAGACATAAATCAACTTGTTTAAATAATGAGAGATGGATTCAGAGGCATAACTTGAAGCTCCTGGTCCCCAAAGCAAAATCTGTGACCAAGTCCCAAACCTACCATGTGCTATTTATAATACTGGTTTCTTCTCATGTGGCAGTGGGGCTTTTAAGCAGCCTTAGGTGCCAGGGCCCAGATGCAACTGCTACTTCTGCACCCCCTATAACTATCACCTTACTGGAGTTGTCTGATCTTCCAACTATTATACAGAGAACTTGGAAGAGAAACTGATCGTGTTTACATTCCAGCTTGTACAGAGTTAGAAACAGGCAGAAAAAGCAAGCTGACTATTCCACAGGCTTAGAAAAGCAGCTGCAGCTTCCAGCGTGAAAGACATTCCAAAAAATCTCCGAAATGTTTTGGAAAGATAAATAAATACAGTAATTTATAAAATTATAGGAGACAGAATGCCTAACTGAGCATATTGAGGAAACTTAGCCAGTGTGCCTGGAATTTTTTAAATCTTTAGATAATGCTTCTTTATTAGTATCTCACTATATGAATGTTTTCTTTTTAAACACCTGCCATTGATCCAATTCCCCCTTGTTTAATAAATCACTGAAAAAGGCCACAGTGCTATAAGAGCAGATTATATACCAGTTCCCAGCAGGATGCAGACAAGCCACAATATTATATGAGGGAGGTCATACAGATACAAAATGCTGGTGAACAGCCAGTATCGCTTACCATTCAGAAGGCGGGTGGATGCTTAGTATAACAATTGCACATAGATAATGCTTTTATAGGGTGTCAGTCACACGGTTACATGGCTTACAGCCTATTAGTTACACCCATATTATTAAATCAAGTGGATTACCCAGCACCTTCTAAGTGCACCACACAAAGTACTGACAATAATTGAATCTATGGGTTGGTAAATTTAATGGATTGGGTCGATCAGTCTACTCGACTACATAACCCATCGAAAAGTATCGTGTCACGATCTTTTGTGTAATTGATGTAATGAAATGCGACAACTTTCATTGCTACCAGCTGGCCACCACTTGGGGCAATAGAGAGCCGATCATGGCAGCTGCAAGTCACACCAATACGTGCTGCATAAGACTAAGACCCAACTTTACTTGAATTTACTATTGGCAAATGCAAAAACTGGCTGGCGCCATCACTAACAAGACCTGGAGTGATGCCAGGGTCCACTCAGCATGATAGGCCCATGGTGATCTGGGTAAACATCCTCTATGCTCGTCAAGTTGAGAGTCGGTTTGACAGGGGGCCACTGTGACTGTCATCCATGGGCCCAAATATACCTGGAGCCGGCCTTGCATATAACTTTGGTTACACATCTAATAGTAGACTACTTCATTGCCACCCTTGAAGAATCTTGTGCAGTCGTCCTGGAATGAGAATTATATTGTCCAGAAATTCTTCATTCTGCTTTGTTCCAGCCACTGGCTTCCTTTTAGGAACAGAAAGATTAAGATTTGTGCCAGCGATGTGGCTGAAACTTGCTGGGCGGCTGAGTGGTAGATCAGAAGACTGAGTACGAGCCAGCAGAACTTGAGCATATCAGTGAAATGACAGGCTGGCTAGGATTACACAAGGGGAAGGAGTTGCCTGCCAGATCTCCCATCTGGTGTCAAGGTGCTGAATGGAAGCTACTCTCCATATAATGAGGTCATGAATGTGCGGCTCAGAAGAGACAGGCAGCGTATTGTGGAGCTGCTAGTGTCATTGTATTGTTACTGCAGTCAAACTTTTCTTTTCCGTTCTCTTTGGATAATACTGTTCTAGAGCACGAGATAATCCATCTATATAGTCGTCACCACCGTTTGAGGAACATTCTGTGGAAGCCCCTGAGTAAACCAGACCCCTATCCTACTAAATCCTGACCTTCTATGGAATGTGTCATATATCGCAATGTTAGGACTCATTGGTTTATTTTTTTATTCTATACCTCTTTTTTGCTCATTTTCAATCTATACAGCAAATACAAACCGATAATGGGGCCAGAACATGTAAGGCCAAACTATAGGTATGGTGGAATAAAGTGGGACACATGAGAAAGAAGGAGAAAGAAGCGAGTTCTACAACATAAGAAGACACCAGTATTGTAAATTACACATGGTAGGTGGGGGTCCTGTTACAGATTGGGGCCCAAGAAAGAGCTTCAAGTTATGCCTCTGGGTATGAGCCATGGTTGTCCGAAGATTATGCACATAGAAGAACAACCCTCAAATAGGAGACTCTCAAAGCATTGCCCATAGGAGACGGCTGAAAGCAACTTAAGTGTCTTAAAATGTATCTCCACGGTAGTAATTGCATCTACATAGTATCATTAGTATCACATACGTTGGAGTAATCTATGTTTTTATCTCATTCAGATTTTCATTGCTCTCTGATAGCCAGAATAGTGTAGTATGCTGTGCTAGTATAGGCTCTGCTCCGGGACTCTCTGGAATTCCCTGACATCGCTATCCATATATGGACAGTTGTCACGTAGGGTTCGTGGACCCACTGGGCTTTACCGCCAGCTGGCCAACAGGGCGCAGGTCAAAGTCTAAGGTCCGTATACGGTACCTGTGACAGTAGCAAGGCAGGCTTGGCTGGGACTAGGCAACGGGTAGACGTCTGTCGTGGAGTAGCAGGAATACAGCACGGCACTTGACCAGGATAGCACGGGATACAGGATACACTGGGAACTGGAAAACACTAGGATATGAGAAACAACGCTCAGGCACTGCCCTTCTTATAGTCCAGGGGGCTAATTTAGCATTAAAGTCCAGGGCGCGCGCTGCCCCTTTAAGGACCCGGCCGAGGTGAGTGGAAGTGAGCGCTGGCGTCTCCTGAGGAGACTGGAGCCAGCGCTCGCCGACCTATGGCTGCGGCCGTCAGGAGGTGAGTGAACCTGATGGCCTGCAGCCATGGACATGACCGTATCCCCCCTCTTACGCCCCCTGTTCTTGGGGCCAGAGTGAGAGAGAAACTTCTTCAGGAGAGTAGGAGTATTGATCCTGAGGAGTTGGGGATCCTGAGGGTAGGAGGCAGCCGAAGCTTGTAGGCGACAGGGTTGATCTGCTGCAGGATCTCGAAGGGTCCATCGAACCGGGGAGCAAATCTGTATGATGGCACCCTCAGTCTAATATTTCTGGAGGACAGCCAGAACTTCGTGCCAGGAAGAAACTGATCAAAACATACCTGATTCCTATCTTAAGATATGTAGGCAGCGTGTGTATCTTGCCAGAATCTCTCTGGACCAGGGTCTATGGTTTGTTCTTCGAGATGTTATGGGGGAGCAGACTTAACCTAGTCAAAAGAGGGGTTACTTACCGTACAAGGAGACTAGGGGGGTTGGATATGGTCAACCCCGTTGTATTTCTAGTAAATACCTTTCTTAAGATCAAACTTGCAAACCTCTGGAAAGGGAGGGCTCCTTTGTGGGTATTCTCCTGTAGGGTGTGGTTTGTGCCTTTCTTCCAGGAATGGGAGAGAGGAGGGCAAGTGATGAATTTGCGCAGACCGCACAGTTAACTTCTGGGTTATGTTACCTTGGTTATGAAGGCCATTGGCCGGTGGGGTTTGGGAGTGTGGGAGATCAGGGCCTTGTCGTGGAAATTCCTTGACATAAGGGTTCTATCGACCCATTTCCAAACCCCATTGGTGCTCAGGGATTGCCCAGACAGGGTCCTAGAGGTGGGGTTGGAACTATTAAACAACAAAAGGATTCCCACAAAGTTTAGAGACTTCGCCTGGCACTGCTTCCAGGGGAAGTTGCATGTAAGGAGCAACCTGAAGTAGGAGGCTCGAAGAAAGAGCTTGTCCTCGAGAGGAGTGCTGTAATATGCCGGAAAGCATGGAGCACTTCTTGTTTCAATGCCCCTTTAATGCAGAGGTCTACAGTAGGGTGGGTGCATCCATCGGTTGGCCTAGGCTGGCCGGTCTCCCCTATCCTGAGTTGGTTTATGGATCATTCAGAAATCTTGGTGGGAGGGACCAGAGCACCCTTTACGTAGTTAGCCTAGTGGTTAGGTTTTACACCAGGAGCGCACGTTGTTTAGTGACGACGCAAAAGAAAATCCTCCTTGTAGATGAAATTTGTAGGAACATCTTGGGGAACCTGGTGAAGGTACGCTTCTTGGAGTTCGAGAGACTTGGTGCTAGCAGGGCCTCTTCCTTGTCGAGGTGCCTTGCTTTTCAAGTGTAATAACTCTCTCAGCTCCCTTCCTGGTGGTAGGGCTAATGTTAACACCCTAGCTTTTTTTCCCCCCATAAAACATGACAAGTATATGGTTTGAAAGCACCGAACTTGGGCCTTCAAGGTTTTTTTTGTTTAGTAAGTGCAGCCATGCCAAAGCTGACCCACTTGCTCTCGTAGGCTCTCAAGTGGGTAAGCCAAGAGCCTCTGTAGTACCAGCTCGGGTCCGGCTGTGACCCTGAGGTGCTGTCAGGATGTCACGAGATTTTGTATTTTTGTATTTCTATAATCTTGCAAATGGAGAGGGTGGTTTATGTGGGCTTGAGCGGGTGTGTTTTTGTCAAATTTTTGTTGTTATCCTGTTGTGTCGTTATCATCATTATTGAAAAAAAGAGAAGGGTGTCTTTGGGTGTGTACACACGCACATATAGTGATGTTTGAATCGGTTCTTCCTTTTTGGGTTCATTGGTGAGAGTTAGGACAGAGTGGGAGGGATGGCTGGATCAGAGGATGGAGAAGAGAGTAGAAGTTAAAGGTCATGAATGGGTGTAGATGGAGTACGACATAGGTGTGGATGGAGTAAGATATTTAGGCATGACAAAGGTATAAATGTAGAGTTGATGGAAGTGGTACTGGAAGTGGTAGTTAGAATGGACGGAAGAGTGGATGAAAGAGAGAATGGGGGCTGGGGCAGGGAAGGGCAAATGGAGAGCATCATGCTCATGTTATGTTATGTTATTTGTGTTATTTATATATGAGGTGTATTTTGCCAGTATATGGCTCTGTATGATATGTTTTTCAAATTTGTAATAAAATAAAGATTAGCAGATAATAATAACAGGGGACCGGGGAAGATTTAGCAGATAATATCACTTACAGGTGACCAGGCAGATCTAGCAGCTCAAAAATTGTACTAACTGACTTGCGGTAAAGGTGGCATCCTACGACAGTGCCACGTGTAAAGTCACTGATCTCTTCAGTACGACCCACACTACTTGCAATGTCTGTCTATGGCGATTACATAACTGTGTGCTTGATTTTATGCACCTTTTTGCAAATGGTGCGGCTGAAACACCTGAACTCAATACGCAGGAGGGGGTCCACATACTTTTTTGTTATAGTGTATGCAATCATGGGCAGCAGTCAGATGACACATATGTTACAAATAGTGATAAGTCACACATTATAAGATCACGCTCAAAAACGGCTGTTTCTGGTGGGTGAAGTCACTGTGGTTTGCAGTAGTTTTAGTCATGGAGACAATGTACTCGGGTGACATCACGGGCGAGTTTAGCAGAGAGCAGAGAATGTTCTAGTTGTGCAGGGCTCAGAGATAATAATATCACTTTGTCCAGGACGTCTCTACTGGGTGACGAGTTCTCCCGTTCATCTTGTTGCTCATCTTCTTTTTTTTTTTTTTAAATATCCTTTTTATTGTCAGTTTTCACATTTTCTTACAAACATTTCACATAAGAGTTACATCATGAGTGCGCAGCACTCAACTGTCATAGGATTAACTTTTAAATTAAATTCAACATAACATATAAACACACCAACATAGAAACACGGCATAATTGTCGATCTTCAGATGGACCAAACAAACATGACTCCCCCAACTCCAACACCACCTAGATCATCAATGAGTTTCCACTCATCCTTTCTCCCCCAGCTGGTTCACAGTTGCATCCTCCCTAAAACGCCTGCCAAGAGCTGCGTGCAGTACCACTTTGTGTACTGGAAAGGCCTAACAATTTCCGCTATTTCGGCTGTTGTACATTGCGTTTCTATAAATACTTGCCACTTATCAAATAGCTTCTTGGTTCCCGTTTCCTTCCGCCTTTCCACCTCCACCCTCTCAAGAACCAATAACTGTTTCAGCCGTGACACAATCAATTCTAACCCCGGCGTGTCTGCCTCTAACCAGTGACTCAGGAGGCATCTCAAAGCTACCAGTAAAATCGTGTGCACCAACACGGGAGGTGATCTTACTCCTCGAGCACCCTCTTCCTCTGGCGGCCGCGCCTGATGGAATAGTAGCGCTTGAGGCGTCATTGGGAGATTCGTTTTCCAATGGTCCTTAATATATTTCTGTACCATCCCCCAAAATCGTTTCGTATGTACACACCCCCACACTCCATGCCACAAATTCGTCAGTGGTGTATTGCACTTGGGACAACTTGTAATGCGATCAGGGAAAGATTGTGAGGGCAAGATATTAAAGCCATATATAGCTGCATGCATCAACTTGAAATAGGTTTCCCTCCAGCTCTCATTTATCACACTCTTCCGTACCGTCTCCCAACCCCCCAGTATGGTCTCTCCTATATCTGGATCCTGAGTCCACCGTTCCCAGCTTTTAAAACTAATCCTTAATTGCGGACGAACAAAACCCTCTCTCAATGCTCTATACATTCCTGAAATGGTCGCCTGCCCAGTTGTTGGACCTATGACCTCATCCAGAGTGTGCGTAGTAGCTTCCTTACTCAAATCCCTGAGCCTGGAGGTACAAAATGTTCGTACCTGAAGTACTTGCAAAAAATTGACTCTATCTACTATGGGCCTGAGTTTAGCGGTGATTTCCTCCCCAGTTAACCACCTCTTTTCCTCTGTATGCATAAGATCCCCTGCGCTACCAATGCCTACCCTCCCCCATGAGGCAATTCCGTCCCCCTTGTCCATTCCCGGTAAAAACTCCGGATGACCGCTCAACGGCATATACTTCGATACCAGGTGGGGTAACCCAAACTGCTTACGTACCACTTTCCAAGCTAGAACTGTATCTCTCAATACAATGGAGGTTTTGAGACGGCACGGAAGAGAAGCGATTCTACAATGTAACAAAGCTTTTAGGTTCCAGGGTGAGGCATACTCCCCTTCCAGATCTAAATTGGAATAATTACTTGTTTCATGAAGCCAATCTACTACATGACGCATAAGACAGACCACGTTATAACCCCTGACATTCGGAAAGTTCACACCCCTTTCTTGTTTACCCATCATGAACTTAGTGAGTGCTATGCGCGGCCTTTTTCCTGCCCATATAAATTTAGTGAATGAAGCCGTCAATTTCGAGACGTCCACATGCTTCAATAAGAGAGGTAGCGTTTGAAAGGGGTATAGCAATCTAGGAAAACTAACCATCTTGATCAGATGACATCTTCCCAAGAGGGACAACGGCAATTGGCCCCATCTAGTGAGTTCCGCTTGTATTTTTTTAATTAACGGGGGATAATTTAGGCCATACAGAGTGTCTGGTACCCTCCCTATTTTGATACCCAGATAGGTAATGCAGTGCTCCACCGGTGATATCCCGCAGCCCAAGGATTGCCAAAAGGTCTTTGGCAATGGCCTGCCCAACTCCAGCAGTTCGCTCTTAGCTATATTGACTTTGTATCCCGAGCATTGCCCAAATTCCTGCAAAAATTGAAAAACCTTCCCTAAATGCTCCTGAGGGTTTGACATAAAAAGTATGACATCATCAGCGAACAGGGCTAATTTCACTGCACAAGATCCCACTTGAATGCCTCTGAACATATCCGATTCCTCCAAGAATCTGGCCATAGGTTCCAGTGGTAGATTGAATAGCAGGGGCGACAAGGGGCAACCCTGTCGTGTTCCTTTATGTAATTGGAAGGGATCTGATAGGAACCCCGAGGAGTGAACACGTGCTTGCGGGCTATTGTAGACTCCCTTCAGGAAGACCCGGAAATCTCCCTGAATGTTCATTTTGTCTAGCACCATCCCCAGCCATTCCCATTGTATGTTATCAAAGGCTTTCTCTGCGTCTAGCGCTAAAAGTGCCGGCCTGGTACCTGGCTGGGGATCGTGCCTGACTGTTTCTAGCACCGTCAATACCTTGCGCAAATTTGTCACTGCAGCCCTGCCCTTTACAAAGCCTATCTGAGATTTTCCCACCAGTATGGGTAGATACATAGCCAGTCGATTGGCCAAAATTTTTGTGAGCAATTTCTGATCTTGATCTATCAGCAAGATGGGGCGGTACGACCCCGGGTCAAGAGGATTCTTCCCCTTCTTGGGTAACACCTTTATATGCGCTACCTTGGCCTCTGCTGGTAAAGCTCCCGTTCCTAGTAAAGTATTATAATATGCCACCAAGGTAGGGCTGATTTCCTCTCTCAGAGATTTGAAAAACTCCCCTGTGAATCCATCCGGACCCGGGGCCTTTCCGTTAGATAATGTTTTAATGGCGCTCCAAACTTCCTCTAGTGTAATCTCCGCGCTCAAATGACCATTCTGCTCCTGGGTGAGCCCTGGCAACTTCACCTTCTCCAAAAATTCCCTCCCTTTTTGGAGATCTATGGGTGTTTCTGCGTAAAGGGCTTGGTAATATTTACTTAATATGGTATTGATTTTTTTTGGGTCCGAGATAGGAGTTCCGTTTCATTCTTTAAGTGTTGAAATATGTTCCGGTGCATACCTCCCATTTGCTAACCGCGCTAATAATTTGCCCGCCTTATTGCCGAAACGCATTAAATCAGCATCAAATTGGGACCGGTAAATACTCTCTCTTTTGTCTAACCATTGATCAAACTGTCGCTTGGCTTCCTTCCATTCCTCCCCCAATAGCCTTGATGGTGAATGTAGGAATGCTGTGTACGCACGCCGTAATCTGTCGCTCGCTGCCTTGTATCCTTCGGTCGTCTTACGTTTAAGATTAGACATATACTGCATGATTTTCCCTCTTATTACCGCCTTGGCTGTATGCCAATACAATGACGGTTCCGAGCGATGCGTTACATTATCCCCATCGAACTCCATCCACCACCCCTTAAGCTTCTGTGTAAAGCCCTCATCCTTTGCCAGAAAAGCGGGGAACCTCCAGATAAAATCCGTTCCTCTAGCTACTGTGTCAGCCAATGTAATGGTAACCGGAGCATGGTCCGAAATAACTAAATCTTCAATTGCCGCTTCACGTAAACGTCGCGCCATTGCATCACTAACTAACAAATAATCAATACGCGACCATGACTGATGAACATGAGAGAAATGTGTATATTCCCGCGCATCTGGGTGTAAACTCCTCCACGCATCTATTAGGGCCGTGTGTCTTAAAAAGTCGGGCAAGATCTTATCTCTATTTCTCTGCGAACTAGTCCCTGCGCTCCTATCCTCCTTTGAAGACCTTACAGTGTTAAGGTCTCCCCCTAAAATCAAAAACCTAGTGCGATCCTGCTGGAGTTGGGTTTCCAAGTGACCAAAAAAACCAGTGTTAACCGTATTTGGGCCATACACATTATGAATACTGATGGTTTCCCCTGCATGCTCCATCACTAGATGGATCCAACGGCCCTCGTCATCCCGCTCCTGGGACACCAACGTAAACGCAAAGTTTTTATGCACCAGAATTATAACTCCCGCCTTACCTTCCCTTGCCGACGAGCCAAAAACCTGACCCACCCAGAACTTTTGCAAATACTTAAACTCCGGCTCGGTAAGGTGAGTTTCCTGCAATAGGGCCACATCAGGATGCAATCGTTTCATGTGCCTTAAAAGTTTGGTCCGTTTCTATTTTCATGTTATTGGACCGTGTTTAAGATGAGCTAAAATGCCTAAAAGTCGTGTGGAGTCCGGGGAGTCAGATCCGTCTTTTCCCAAGAGCCATGTACAAACATTAACATTAACATCATAACCAAACCCTGGCTTGTAAGCCAGAACCAACAAGGCCCACCATCCCTTACCTAACAAAATCATAAAATCACCTGCAGCAAGGGTTAGCAATTCCTTAATACCCACTGGTGTATGTGACTTCACTTTTTTCTGTTCTGCCAGAACGCGCCCCTCCCTCCCCCTCCCCCCCCCCAGCCTGCCTATATGGCTCCTTCCATGAGGAAGTAACACCTGCCCTTGCCCCCTCAGTACCTCTTTGTCGCCTGCGCACCCTTATGTACATTCCCTTACCATTACTTTAACAGCCTAGAGTCCGTTAGGATTGCATCCTCACATTTCCCTATGAACCTTGCTTCGCTTCAAGGTTTCCCTACCTCCGTGTCCCCTATCTCCTACCACAATTTCCCTCAGTCTGCCATTGTAACAGATAACACTAATCCCTTGCGTGGGGGAGGCATTGTATCACTCCCCTTCAATCCCGCCCACCAGGGACAATCTCAGATCCTGATCTAACTCCCTCACAAATATCTTGCAGTGAAAAAGCAGGGAAATATCAGAATGCATATACTTCAACCTTGATAACATTGTAGCATTGTAACAATAGGTCAACTATTGACCGATACATAGTGCTGTATAAGACCGCAAAATATCCCCCTCAATAACTTTCAGATTATCTGTACACTTATCTGTAGCTGGTCGGAATCTGCAATTGGTCTACAGCGTCCACAAAACATCATCACAACAGCTTAAATAAAATGCGCCAAAAAAAAAGGACTTCGTCCGTCAATCAGGAGACGTGGATCGGGTGCGGTCCCGTGTTCGCCTCTGCGGCTTCGGAGAGTCCCCTCTATTTCCGGCTCGACCCCCCCGGGATCTTCCAGGTGTGGGCATTAAGGCTTCTGCCCAGGTACGCTCCATATTTAGCCGGTTCCTTTTGTCCTCTCTTGACTTGCGCTGCGGACTATGTACTGGACTGTGACGCTCCTCTTGCTGTGATCTGTTCCCACAAAGCTCCGCAAGTGCGTCCTCCGCTTCCTGTGGAGTGGTGAAAACCTTGTTCTGCCCGTTCTCTTGAAACACCCGCAGGATGGCTGGGTACTGCAGGCTAAAGCGTATTCTCGCTTGGAACAGCGCAGTGCAGATCTTGCTGAAAGCCCGCCTTCGTTTTGCAACCTCCGCCGAGAAATCCTCAAATAGTAGCACTTTCATGCCCATTATTTCCAAAGGACGCGATCTGCTACGGAAAGCTTTCATGAGTGCCACCTTGTCATTGTAATCCAACAGTTTGAAGATCACTTGTCTGGGACGATGTGAATTGTGGTCATCTGTTGCTGGGAGGTTTCTGGGGTCCGGCCCCACTCTATGCGCCCTCTCCACCCGGCATGGATGGGGGAGACCTAAGGCTTCCGGCAATGTCCTCTCACACACTCGCTGCAAATCAGCAGATATCACCGCTTCTTTCAGCCCCACCAGTCACAGGTTGCTCCTCCTGGAGCGGTTTTCCAGATCCTCCACCTTGTCCCCCAACTGCGCAGTAACAGACAGCACCCCTTTGAGTTTGGATTGCAGGCGTTCATTTTCATCCTCCAGCAGCGTCATACGCTGTTCTAACTCATCTGCTCTGATAGTGACTTGTGCCAACTCCGCATGCACGCGGTTTAGAGAATCTTGCGCCGTTTTTTCCAGCGCCTTTTGCAGGTCTGGCGCTATCTGTTTGGCTACTTCACGGGCCAGGGTTACATAGTCAATGGCTACTGGAAGAGCGGACAATACATGCTCTGCCGGGCTTGAAAGCTGGGACTGATGGTGCTGCAGCTCATCTTCTTGTGTGTATAGCTGGGTCGCAGTGGCGGGAAGCGCCGCCATCTTACCTCCCTTTACCACGGCCGCGGCTGATTCCTCCATGGCTGGCTTCTGCGCGCTTCTGAGGAGGTACCTGTCCATACAGGCACCACCGATGATGTTGCCGTGTGCAAGGCTGGTGACTTCCCCGCTGATTATCGTCGCCGTAGCGACTATTGCGAGCTTACAGGCTGGACGGGAGCGGGAGCTCAGTCACTCGCGTCCTGCATCCCCAGCGCCGGAACCGGAAGTCCTCATCTTCTTTTTAAGACAACGTGGCTATAAATAAAGCAGTCTCGATATTTATACTTCTTTTATAGCATTACATAATTCCTCCCCTTTCCCCCCGTGTCCCAAAATAAATTAGATTATTCTATTACTATATGCCTCCAAATAGTTGTATGGACTGAAGATCCTAAACGTATGATGATGATAGCAGAAATGAATTACTA
The DNA here is from genome assembly GCF_050947455.1 of Rhinoderma darwinii. Taxonomy (NCBI): domain Eukaryota; kingdom Metazoa; phylum Chordata; class Amphibia; order Anura; family Rhinodermatidae; genus Rhinoderma; species Rhinoderma darwinii. Next base: position 621,802,808 of record NC_134687.1, read on the forward strand.
GTAAGATAGGTCTGATTTAAAGGGGAATTCTATGATTACAATTAAAATGAGCCCTTCTACTCAAAACTTTATAATATACCTCCTGTATATATTTGGTTTTTGACAACAGATCTCCGCTATTGCAGAGATAGGGACTTGCAAATTATGTGCCCCCTATTATTCCTTATTTCTCATAATTATTTTTTTAATTAAAATAAAAAGGAATTTAGGCGGTCCGTCATAGTTTCTTTTTTTTTTTTCTCCCCCATTTCCAGTAGTTTATAAAGCTCCAAAATATTCTGAAGTCACCTTTCACATCAACCCCTATCCTCAGTTAAAGAATAATTTGATAGGAAGCCTCTTAACGTATTAGTATATTTTTGGGGTGTGGGAGGAAACCCTTGAGTACACAGGAGAATATACAAACTCCATAAAGATGTTGCACTTGGTCGGGTTTGAACCCAGGACCCCAGTGCTGCAATGCAATGTTCTTGATGAAGTTTAGTATGGACCAAAAATGATCAGTCACCAGTCAGAGATCCATCACGTTGCTGTGTGCTAGGACAACACGAATCGAATGCTTTATGTATGTGTAATAATATCGCCGCAAACTTTATTGGCTTCCAGATAAATGGGCGAACATGTAATATAGGGTCACACCATTTATTACAAGAGGGCTAATAGAGGGGTCTCAAGTAGAAGATTCCTGTATATTATATCCCAATGACCTTGTAGGGCATATTGACAAGGGTTTTCTAGATGGGTCAACCCCTGGCCCTTTTATTGTGTCTAGTCACAGTGACATCCATACAAGTGTGGCTGTGCCTGGAACTGCAGCTCAGTACCACACAGCTCCGTTCACTTGAATGGGTTGAACTGCAGTACCAATCATATGTGCGGCACTGTTTCTGCATAAACTTTCCCCCATGGCCCCTTCGGTCTTCTGACTGGTGGAGGTCCCAATAGACAGACCACCACCGATTACGGATTGATGGCTTATCCTTTGAAAGGGTTTTACCATAGTGGACAATTATCACCTACCATAGGATAGGTGATAATTGTCTATTCGCTGGGGGTCCCACCATTGGGACACCCACCGATCACTAGAATAGTTGTACAGAGCTCCCCATTTCTCCTCACTGCAACCCCCGCAGTGAGGAGCTTGAATAAAGCGATGGTCGAGCATGCACGCTGCCACTACCTTCATTGTCTAGGGGACTGAGGGAAACAGCCAAATGCTGTACTCAGCTGTTTCCTTCATTCCCATAGACTTTGACTGGAGCGGCAGCATGCATGCTCGTCTGTCGCTCCATTAAATGCCCTCCTCGCTGCGGTCAAGCCGGGAGGAGGAACAGGCAGTTCAGACCCCCATTTTTGTGAGCAGTGGGGTCCTAAGCGCTCAAACAGTAATCACCTATTACCTATCCTGTGATTCGCTGATGATTGTCGATTCTCAGAATACCTCTTTAAGGCTTTTCGTGCAAAAATATGATTGTTATGTAACTTTTTAGTTCACAAGTAACTTTTTGGAATATTGAGTCACGCTACGAGTGTCTTCTAATATAAGCTTGTCTTAGTGGTTGTGTTTCTCAATGTCAACAGAGAATGGGTTAACCGACCACTTGAGAAAATCCTCTGCTAAACGGCTGGTGGTTTTACGGAGATTAACAGTGATGTTTTTACTGTAAATTGTTTGGAAAATGAGTCACCACAAAAAAAACAAAATGTTCTGCCTTCCCTAGTTTGCTATATGTAGCCTAAGAGCTGTAGATAATGAATATATAGAATTCTCTCCCAGACCCACGGCATGTTTTTCCCGTAGACCAGGGGGTGCTAGTGTATTAGTCGCACCAACATGGTGCCTGAGGGTGCCCAAAAGGATCCGGTATTATAAATGGCACAGGGTAGGTGGGGGGCCCTCTTACATGTTTTGAATTTGGGCCCAGGAGCTTCAGGTCTTGAAAACCGCAAAGGGACCATAACTGTTCCGGCTCCTAAGGTATGCCTGACCTTCTTCCTTCTAGCCATTTGTGGCCGCTGTCTGGTCACTTTCTCGGGGTGGTTTGTTACTGTCTTGTCTTTCTGTTTACCTCCAAGTTGTGCTCAAGGACTCTACACGGCATTATTTGGAGTCCGGACGGGTTTGGTCTTATGAAGAAGAAGGCACTCTGTGTGCTACCACATGGTGCCTCCATAAAACACTGTATTCTTCGCTAGAAGCTGCCGAATATGTACATCGCTTTCTAGAGGCACACAGTATGACCGACCCCATAACGATGTATCTGTACAACATGGATCCGTACTATAGCTGTGTGCATGAGGACTTAACTTAGTGGTATTTCATACACCAGATTACACCAGATTGCTGAATATTAAACGGTAACTAAACTTTAAAAAAAAGTTTTGACATGTCATAGTGACATATCAGAAGTTTTGATTGGTGGGGGTCTGAGCACTGAGACCCCCAACGATCGCTAAAATGAAGCAGCAGAAGCACTGTCATTCTTAAACTTAGGAAAGCCGATCAGTATCAGCCAAAACCAGGAGTGGGTCAAAAACACGGAAGAGGTGCAAACTTTCCATTATGCTTTGGGTATGTGCACACACACTAATTACGTCCGTAATTGACGGACGTATTTCGGCCGCAAGTACCGGACCGAACACAGTGCAGGGAGCCGGGCTCCTAGCATCATACTTATGTACGATGCTAGGAGTCCCTGCCTCGCTGCAGGACAACTGTCCCGTACTGTAATCATGTTTTCCTGCAGTTGTCCTGCAGCGAGGCAGGGACTCCTAGCATCGTACATAAGTATGATGCTAGGAGCCCGGCTCCCTGCAGTGTGTTCGGTCCGGTACTTGCGGCCGAAATACGTTCGTCAATTACGGACTTGATTAGTGTGTGTGCACATACCCTTTTTCTCTATGTGAGCTCCACTCCTGATTTTGGTTCACAAAAACAGAAGCAAAATACTGCAGTGTGAAAGTGGCCTAAAACATTAAAAATTTGGCATACAATTTTTGGCACAATTTTAACTTTTTGCTTAGTAAATCTCTCCAAGGGGATTTCAGCTGTACTGTATTGGTAAACTCAACTCTGCTACATTTGTAATTCTTGTCATCAGTGAAGCAAAATTGTGTTTTCCTTTTTTATGGGTTTGTCAGTTCGTCTGCACCATCATTAATTCTAGTAACATTTTTAATTGTCCCAGAGCTGCGTTTCGCATGTGTGGTAAAATTGATCGGCCGCATGTGTCATCTTCTAAGCCTCACTTCTTCACTGGCTTTGATCTTCCGGATAGGATCCTGGAAATGTTGGCGCTTTATTTTATACATTCTCGCTCTGAATGTTTTCCATTACTGAGCCCCTATTCTGTAGAAACTTCTAGAGACTCTTATTCTGTGGGATACTTCTACTTCAAAAGCTTCATCTATGAGACGTGTTTCTAGGAACCTGATGCAAATGTAGGTAAAAAATGACAGAAATTTATCCCAATCCCACGTATCAATCATTGTATCACGGACCTATTGCATCAGCTTCATGGTGAGGGGAACTCTGAATGACTACCAACACCCCGCGGCAACGGCAAATAGAATTCCGTTCCATGCCAATCAACCCCTAGGATGCTTCAATGCCGATCGTTGGGCTGATGATTCTATGGGATATCCCTGGGCCTAACAAAGGCCCCCAGGGCTGTCCTGTGATAATGCCCGTTAGGCTATGTTCAAACTGCCATCAAAGGCTTCAGAACCTCTGGAGGCAGCTTTTGTCAGATTTGACAGGAAGAATAGCGCTATACACTGTGATCATTTTCCTGTTAAACCTGTAGACACACACCATGATGAAACCCATTGTAAACTTAAAACTGAGGACTTAAATGTTGGGCGGTATGGGTGGGCAAGTCTGAAACCTGGATCGCCCATGGAAGTGTATGGGAAATCTTTAATGCTGGGTGTCAATCACCCAGCTTTCTGATTTTTTTTTTATATATAACTATATATCAACTTGACAAAAGAAAACAACTCAAGATTTATATTTCATAGATTTTTGGGCAATGTTTTTCAATATGGAAAGCCGTGTAAGTTCCCTTTCTACTTCTCCCTATCTCCTTCCTGGAATTCACCGTTTCTCTGATGTCTTTTGATAAGAAATGAACCTAAATTATTTTTCTTTCCCACATTTGACATCACATTTGTGTCATGTCGGACTGTTCCTGTGGTAAATCATACATCAGTATTACAAAATATCACACAAACCTCTGAGATAAGGACAACGTTCAGTTTTCTTATCTCGTGCTTATTACAAAATAGCGATGTTTTATAGAAATATTGTAAATAAGATTAGTAATGATGCAAATGTAAAACCTTACACCAGTGGTCTCCAACCTGTGACTCTTCAGCTGTTGTGAAACTACAACTCCCAGCATGCCCTGAGTTGCAGGCTGGGAATAGAAGTTTCAGCTGAAGAGCCACTAGTTAGAGACCACTGCCTTAGACTATGATAAGGGGTTTTCCCAATCTCAGACATTAATGGCATATCCACCGGGTATGGCAGAAATGTCTGATCGGTGCGAGTCCCACCTCTGACTCCGACCCCCTTTACTGCCAGGTGAGGCGGGTATTAGCCACCACATCCAAATGAAGAAGACATGTAGAATTATCCGTGCATATGAGCGGCTCATTCACTCCTATGGAAGTTACGGAAATACCTGAGAAAATGTGTACGGCTACCTCTCAAATCTTTCTTTGCCTGGAAAGCTGCCTTTTTTAAATAACAAATCTTGAAGTTTTCACATAGGCCACTAGAGCACACACAATAGGCTGACATTTCCTGTTTTCTGCAGCTCACTTGTCAGCTTTGCTGTATAGACTGCAGCTGCATGAGCAGAGTCATCTCATTATCATTAGAGGGCAGGGGCGATTAAAGGGGTTTTCCAATACTGTTTTGTTTTTTTTTAGATCACCGCAACGCTTCTCAATTTACCTATTAATTCCCCCTGAATATCATTATCTAATATTTTTTTTTTTAATTTACCATTATTCTCGTTTGTTTACATTGGGAGGTTTGTTTACCTCTGTGTGCTCGTTGTCTTGCTCTTCCAGTCATACAGATCCCGGCATGCAATTCGCCGGCAGCAGGGAAACATTTTCTAATCACCGTTGCCATCTTACTGCTCTTATTAGATCAGTTGGAGCTAATGATAAACGTGCAACATATTAGTGCTGTACCAAACAACACTCTTCTACATAATGGTAAAAAAAAACTTCATTTGACCCCAGAGCTGGAGTCCCAGAGCAGAGCGCTGGTATAGACTTTGCTCCAGGACTCTGTGTTTAGTGCACCTGAGCACTATCCCTCTGTAGCCTTTTTGACTTGTCTGCGTCCTGTTGGGTACTGGTGTCTACCAACCCATTTAGTAAGTATGGCCTGTTTTTGTGTTTTTTTGGAGTCCCGGGCAGAGTGCTAGTACAGACTCTGCTCCGGGACTCTGTGGAATCCCCTGACATCACTGTCCATATATGGACAGTGTTGTCAGGGGCTTCCCCAGAGCCGGTGTCCCGGGCAGAGCAGTAGTATATGTTCTACTCCGGGACTCTGTGGTATTCCTTGACATCACTGTCCATATATGGACAGTAATGTCCGGGGCATCACCAGAGCCGGAGTCCCGGGCAGAGTGACAGTATAGGACCTGCTCCGGGACTCTGTGGAGTCCCCTAACCCCAACGCCGGAGTCCTTGTCAGAGCGCTACTAGCAACTAGCTACTGGCTCCTCACATAATTTCTTCTGATAGTTTCCGGTCCGCTGCTAGGGGGGAGAAAATTACGCGCCTGTGATAGTGCAGGAGTGGGCATGCGTGGTGAATACTGTTAGTGTAGAAACCACGTATGCTCAGAGACTAGCAGTGTTTACCACACATGCCCACTCCTTCGCTATCACAGCCCATGCGCGTCTTTTTCTCTCCCCTAGCAGCAGACCGGAAACTATCAGAAGAAAGAGAGTATCCGGTCCACCACTTCCCTCGGTGTACAGTGACGTCAGGAATGACGTACCCGTACGGAACTTAGATCATGGACAGGCTAGCGCCGTAAATAAGGATTTTGCTACTGGAGACGCATCCTGTGACCGGCGCTGGAATCGGGTGTTAGAAGATGAAATCAAAACGTACGTTTTATACAAATTACATTATTTTTATATGTACAGTGAAATAGAAATGAGTTAATTGGTTCCGGAAAACCCCTTTAAGGATTGAAATCTACAGGGACGGAAAATCAGTGGCACGCATTGACAAGACCCCAGACCAGACCCAAGAGATGACCAGACACAAGACCCCAGAGATGACCCCAGACTTTAAACCAGGCACTCATATTGGTACTTACCCTCCTCCTCAGCTCCAAGTTTCCTTCTCAGCTGTCCTGACGTTGGAAAGTGTCAGGTCCCAGAGCGACGGCTCCTGAAGAGTGAAGGGAAGGTAAGTATTGTCAGAATCGTTCGCTATGTATTGGATAAATCCAATACATAGTGGCCTATTAAAGCAATTGAAGCAATGCTCTATAGGGGGCGATTGTCGCATCACCCCCCCCCCCTAAATCTGCCCCTGAGGAGTTCGTGGCAGCTCTATTGTACTGTTGGAGACCTAGATAAGGCAGGGTAGTAACCGTATACACAGAGATGAGACACTGTCACTCCATGGTCTCTGGGGGAGGGGCTGTACTCCATCACCTCCTGGAGACTGTAATATTCTATGACATTTCTCTGTCAATTGACTCCCATTCATTGCAGTTGCCAAGGGGGCGCATAAATCTTGCTGCACTGTTTGTACGGACAACTCAGGAAGGAAGTATGTCTAAATACTTTTATATACAAGAAATAAATTTCTAGAGCAATATTTTTTTTTTATAATGAACACATTATTTCTCTTCTACAGATTTACATCTAATAAATCAAACTAAAATGGTATACTGTACATTAGACATTTCCTTCAAACAGGGGTTGTCTGGACCAAGCTATCTGTTTAACAATCCATTTATAGGGGTACATTTTGACCATATACTGAGCATAATGCACCTGTAATGTCTATCTGTTAACAAAATGCTCTTGTTTTGATTGTCAACCCCTTTCAGTTGTGTGTAGACTAAAGGGGGCACCACACAGCCCCCTGTAGATAGTGCCACAGAGACCCCCTGGAGATAGTGCCACACAGACCCCCTGGAGATATTGCCACACACCCCCTGTAGATAGCATCACACACAGCCCCCCCTATAGATAGAACCACACTGACCCCCCCCCCTGTAGATAGTGCCACACAGACCCCCTGGAGATTGTGCCATACAGCCCCCCGTGAAAATAGTGCCACACACCCCTGTACAGATAGCGCCACACTTCCCCCTGTAGATAGTGCCACACAGCCCTTCTGTAAATAGTGCCACACAGCCCTCCTTTAGATAGTTCCACACACACCCCTTTAGATAGCACCACCCCCTTGTAGATAGTGCCAAACAGCCCCGTTGAAGATAGCCCCACCACCCCTGTAGATAGCGCCACCCACAGTGTAGATAGCGCCACCCCCCAGTAGATAGCAGTACCCCCTTGTAGATAGCACCACACAGCCCCCCTGTAGATACAGCACACAACACCTCTGTAGAATGCACCATCCCCTGTAGTTAGTTCCACACTAACCTTTCCTTGTTCCATCACCGTCCTCTTCAACGATGCAGGCCTGGTCTATTCTGACAAGACCGCATCCAGCGGATTAACGCAAGCGGCGTGATGACGTCATTGCGCCGCCTGCATTACAAGAAAACTGGCGAATGGTGGGGAAGGGAACCGATGGTTCTCTTGACTTGCCAGCGTTGTCAATTGTATCCGCGTCCAAAGGCCTTCAGATTTATAGCGTTTTTTACTGCCATTCACTGCAAAAATGTGACAAAACTGCGATGTGGTCTTTGGGCGGCCATGGGCCCCCTGGGAGCTTTAGGCCCCGAGGGGCTGCGCATAACAAAACTATGGGGATCCGCCACTGAGTCGAAGGATTAACGTCATCTCCCTGGTGGGAACGGGGAGAGGTGAATGTTTAAGACACAGCACTGGGGAGACTTGACAGCTCATCTGGGAGGTTTCCTGTCTATCTTGGAGAGTTGGCAAGTATGAGTTATCCATAGAAATTCACGAACACCGTTTTCAAGTACATAGGTGCCAGGTACCACATATATGGTAACGATCCCCCTTTAGGGTAGTAGGTGACTTCACAGCAATGTCTACTGGGGCTCAGCATGACCCCCCACACACATGAAAGCTCTGCTGACAATTTTATACTTGAGAGACTCTTCGTGCCGCATAAACCTTAGGCTTCTCCTTCTTTTTAGGCAGCTCAGATACACATGCATCACATTTAGTAAAATTCCTCAGCAGCTGCTGTAGCGCCCTGGTCTTTGTACAGAGAGAATATGCTTTCCATATATTCAGGGAAATGAGCTGCTGAATCCTGAGGCTTAAGGTGGTAATAATCAGATAATCCGACCATAAATGATGGTGGTAATGATGCTCGTTGTGTCGATGGAAGAAAAATTACCCTTTGGTTCTGTCCAATGCAAATTTGTTCCATCTATTAGTAAAGAATATGACCTGCTTTAAAAATGTTCTCATTCATTATAGGGGCTGTCTGCTGTGGACAATCACTTTTAGTTAAAAATAAGCTGATCATAGGGTTTACCAATACGGATTTCCACAGCGATCAGTTGTAATCTGTTAGAGAAATCAGCAGCTATTCTTTCATTTCCCCTGCAGCGCCCCCACAGGAGAAGTGAAGCATTAAATTGTTCTCTTTGAAATCAATGTGTTGTGTATGTAATGTATGGATGTGCTGGGTCCTCCAGAGTGGGAGAGCTCTGATTGTTTGCTCTGGGCAACATGAACAGTTTTTCCGTTAGACAGTTTTGATAAATGGGGCTTTATTTATTTTTTATCATTATTTTTTTTTTTACCCTTTCGGACACTTTTCTGATTAGGAAAACAAGGCCTAGTCTGAGCTATTTTAGGTCTGTGCCGTATTTATCACTAGGGCTTGTATATATAAGAATATAATGCCGCATTGTCCCATACATGTATGTACAAAATACACGCACTAAAGCCTGGAATCGGAGCAAGCTCAAATCCAAGCAGTTTATCCATTTAAGAGTGGCAATCAGTGCTGACTCCCTTTTTCATCTCTACGCCAGCCCCAACATTGAGATCTCTGTGGCTGAAAGCTTTAAACTGGCAGCCTGGGTCCTAAATAAGGCTCCTAGAGCTGTCTAGTTTTAGTGCCTCTTAGGGCATATCTGAGGTATGCCCTAAAATATGCCAGTACATTCTACATGCACAGGCAATAATATAATGTCATATAGATATATGACATCATATTATAACTAAAAAAAATATTTAAAAGTTAAATGTTCAGAATGGACTAAAAAATTAAAAAACACAAAAACCCCAATGAAATAAATATATATATTTTTTATTACAAAACATTACAGCACAACACAAAATATTCACAATAAAAAAAAGTAATTAGACAGATATTTATTTGGTATCGCCATACTTGTCTTGACCCGTACAGTAATCTTATGCCATCTGTTACCATGAACGGTAAATGGCGTAAATAAATAAATGACATAATTATTTTTAATACGTTATTATAAAAAAATTATATAAATTAAATGCTGCTATATACAGTTAGGTCCAGAATTATTTGGACAGTAACACAAGTTTTGGCATTTTAGCTGTTTACCAAAATATATTGAATATACAGTTATATAATCAATATGGGCTTAAAGTGCAGACTCTCAGCTTTAATTTGAGGGTATTTACATCCTAATTTGAGGAAGGGTTTAGGAATTACAGCTGTTTACTATGTAACTGCCTCTTTATCAAGGGACCAAAGGTAATTGGACAATTATCTCAAAAGCTATTTAATGGGCTGCACGGGGTTGGCCCTCATTAATCAATCATCAATTAAGCAGGTAAAAGGTCTGGAGTTGATTCCAGGTGTGGCATTTGCATTTGGAAGCTGTTGCTGTGAACCCACAACATGAGGTCAAAGGAGCACTCAATGCAAGTGAAACAGACCATCGTTAGGCTGAAAAAAAATGAAGAAATCCATCAGAGAGATAGCACAAATGTTAGGAGTGACCAAATCAACAGTTTCAATTCTTGAAAAAAAAAGAGAGCACTGGTGATCTCGTGAACGCCAAAAGTCCTGGACGTCCACGGAAGACAACAGTGGTTCATGATTGCAGAATCCTTTCCATCATGAAGAAAAACCCCTTCACAACATCTACCCAAGTGAAGAACACTCTTCTGGAAGTAGGTGTATCAGTATCTAAGTCTACCATAAAGAGAAGACGTCATGATAGCAAATACAGAGGTTCACCACAAGGTGCAAACCATTAAACAGCCTCAAAAATAGAAAGGCCAGATTAGACTTTGCCAAACAACATGTAAAGAAGCCGCCCAGTTCTGGAACAGCATGAAACTAAGATCAACCTGTACCAGAATGATGGGAGGAAGAAAGTATGGAGAGGGCTTGGAACGGCTCATGATCCAAAGCACACCACATCCTCTGTAAAACATGGTGGAGGCGGTGTGATGGCATGGTGGAGGCAGTGTGATGGCATGGTGGAGGCAGTGTGATGGCATGGGCATGCATGGCTGCCAAAGACACTGGGTCACTAGTGTTTATTGATGATGTGACTGAACACAGAAGCAGCCGGATGAATTCTGAAGTGTTCAGGGATTTACTTTCTGCTCAGATTCAACCAAATGCAGCAGGTTGATTGGACGTCGCTTCACAGTACAGATGGACAATGCCCAAAACATACTGCGAAAGCAACCCAGGAGTTTATAAGGCAAAGAAGTGGAATATTCCGCAATGGCCAAGTGATCACCAGATCTCAGCCCGATTGAGCATTTAATTTTCTTAAAGGTAATGTGTCGCTAGAAAATTTTTTTTTTTAGTTAAACAATTAGTGTATGGGTGATTAAACATTGTTCTAATTTTTTTAATTTTTTCACGAGTCAGGAAATATTATAAATTAGATTCTAATTTATAATATTTCCCAGCGCTGGTCACTAGATGGAGCAATTCCCAAAATTGCAGCATTGCATGTGGTAAAGCAACCACATTGCTTTATGCTGCAAAATTTGAGAGAACTCACTCGCTCTAGTGAGCTCTCAGAATCCCCCCTCCTTTATCCTGGCTAGTGCCGGGAGAAACGAGGGGATTGAACGGTCAAACCTCCTACACTGTGTGTCGCCATTTTTTGAGCTAACACACAGTTTAGTAGGTTAACATACAGTAGTAAACACACAGTAAATCACGTACATACACAGACCTAACTTACCTGCTCCTGCCGCCGCCGCTCCCTCCAGTCCGTCCGCTCCGTCTGCTACCTCCGCTCCAAGTGCACAACTCCGGAAGCCGCGACCGGAAGTAGTAATCTTACTGTCTGGCCGCGACTTCCGGTCCACAAGAAAATGGTGCCGGACGTCGCACAGTTCAATTTGGACTGTGTGGGAGCGGCGCATGCGCCGTTCCCACACAGACGGCGTACAGCATAGTGGATGGAACGGGCCCCGTTCGCATTCACAATGGGACTGTAGCTGCCGTATTCCATGTCTGTATGTGTCGTTAATCGACACATACAGAGATGGAAAAAAAAATGCCAGCCCCCATGGACAAGAAAAAGTGGAAAAATAAAAAAAAGTAAAACACAAACACACAAATAAATAAAAAAATTTTTAATAAAACACTTAAAGCAAATTGATCTAAAAAATGTTTTTTCCGTGACACTGGTCCTTTAAGACTAAATTTAGGGCAGAAAGACCCACAAACAAGCAACAACTGAAGACGCTGCAGTAAAGGCCGGGCAAAGCATCACAAAGGAGGAGACCCAGCGTTTGGTGATGTCCATGGGTTCCAGACTTCAGGCAGTCATTGCCTGCAAAGGATTCTCCACAAAGTATTAAAAAAAAAACAACATTTTATTTATGGTAATGTTAATTTGTCCAATTACTTTTGAGCCCCTGAAATGAGGCGGCTGTGTAGAAAAATGGTGGAAATTCCTAAACGTTTCACAGGATATTTTTTTCAACCCCTTGAATTAAGCCTGAAAGTCTTCACTTCAATTGCATCTCAGTTGTTTCATTTCAAATCCAATGTGGTGGCAGCAGAGCCCAATTCATGAAGATTGTGTCACTGTCCAAATATTTCTGGACCTAATTGAATGTACTAAAAAATAGGCTCTAAAAAATTTAGGATTCATCCGCAAAAACAAGGTCTCAAATTGATGGGTAAATGTTCATTGATTATTCAGGCCACGTCACAAAATTGCAATTTACTTGGAGTGTCCTTAAGACAAAGGTTAAAAACTAGAGTGCGGTAAATGTCCCTGACAGCAGGAAAATGTCAGATTCAGATATTAAACTTCGTGTCATTTATGATGTGAGTACACGGAGCGCCGCTGATATATTTACGCCACCTGACAGTTTAATGCAGCAGATAAGAAAACAATTGTGTAAAGATGAATTTAAAAGCAAAACTGTGTCCTTATCGGCACTTCTAAAAATAATGTGAATATGTCACCTGGCAGGGACAAGTCTTACAAAAGCCTCGTTCTTAAGGAAAAAAAAAAGTTACAAAAACATTTATGAAATGCTAGGTAACTGTTTAAAAATGTGTCTTCGTTCTTTGCAGTATAGCCGCATATCTAGTAACAATGAATCTTGTGATACATGGTGGTAATATGTGGTTATGGTGTGGCGGTATTATTCGGTATCAGTATGGGGGTATTATTCAGTCACTATGTGGTTATGGTGTGAAGGTATTATTCGGTATCAGTATGGGGGTATTATTCAGTTACTATGTGGTTATGGTGTGGCGGTATTATTCAGTATCAGTATGGTGTTATTATTCAGTCACTATGTGGTTATGGTGTGAAGGTATTATTCGGTATCAGTATGGGGGTATTATTCAGTCACTATGTGGTTATGGTGTGGTGGTATTATTTAATATCACTATGGGGGTATTATTCAGTCACTATTTGGTTATGATGTGGTGGTATTATTCAGTCACTTTGTGTAATGGTGGGGGGGTAGGGAAACGGACAAGTGAGCCCTAATCTACCCGCCACTCTGTCCCTGCCTACTTGCAACGACCCGCCCTAGGCGACGGGGTACAACTGGGCGGCGGTCCCTGCGCTCAGTAAGTGCATGACAAACACGACAAACAAACAAGGGAATACAAGCAAGGGAAATGGGCAGTTGCTCGCGGAAACACCGTGAGCCACAGAGTAGTGAACGAGCCGAGTCAAGCCAGGAGAGTGCGAGGTACAAAGCGAAAAGCAGAAGAGTAGTCGGTAAGCCGGGGTCTGTATGGAGCAGGATCAAAAAGTAGCAGGAGCTGTAGCTGGGCCAGGAAACCTCAAGGAAAGAATTCACAAGCACAGATGGACAGGAAGAGCAGGCTTAAATAGACCGAGGGCGGGAGCTAGCTGAGTCTGGCCAGGTTGCGATAGGCTCTCCCACTCCTAAGCCTGCCAGCCTGAGTGGAGGAAGCTGGTGTCTGTCTCAGGGATGTACACTCAGGTGTTGACTGATTAATTCTGGGAATTAACCCCGAAGCAGTGCCTGGCAGATCCTTTACAGTACCCCCCCTTTTATGAGGGGCCACCGGACCCTTTCTAAGTGGACCTGGCTTACTGGGGAAACGCAGGTGGAACCTCCTGACCAATACCCCAGCGTGAACATCCCGGGCGGGTACCCAAGTCCTCTCCTCAGGCCCGTATCCTCTCCAATGGACCAGGTACTGGAGGGAGCCTTGGACCATCTTGCTGTCCACGATCCTGGCCACCTCAAATTCCACCCCCTCAGGGGTGAGGACGGGAACAGGAGGTTTCCTCGAGGGGGCCAAGGACGGGGAGCAGCGTTTCAGGAGGGAGGCATGAAACACGTTGTGTATACGAAAAGACGGGGGTAACTCCAGCCGGAAAGAGACAGGACTGAGGACCTCAATGACCTTATACGGCCCAATAAACCGGGGAGCAAACTTTTTGGACGGAACCTTGAGACGCAAGTTCCTGGATGACAACCACACCAGATCCCCGACCACAAACAGGGGGTTAGCAGAACGTCTTCTATCGGCCTGAGCCTTCTGTATGCTCTGGGACGCCTCTAGGTTCTTCTGAACCTGGGCCCAGACTGTGCACAGATCCCGATGAACGACCTCCACCTCGGGATTGTTGGAACAACCAGGTGAAACGGAGGAGAACCGTGGATTAAACCCAAAATTACAGAAAAAGGGAGAGACCCCTGACGAGTTACTGACCCGGTTATTAAGGGAAAATTCGGCGAGGGGAATGAAAGAAACCCAATCAGATTGACAGTCAGAGACAAAACATCTTAAGTATTGTTCTAGAGACTGATTAGTCCTCTCCGTTTGGCCATTGGTTTCAGGATGGAAAGCAGAGGAGAAGGACAGATCAATCCCCAACTTATTACAGAAGGCTCTCCAAAACAATGAAACAAATTGTACCCCTCTGTCAGAAACAATATTGACGGGGACCCCATGGAGACGCAGGATGTGTTTGATAAACAAGGTAGCCAACGTCTTGGCGTTGGGTAGTTTCTTGAGGGGCACAAAGTGGCACATTTTACTGAAGCGGTCTACCACCACCCACACCACCGACTTGCCTTGGGATGGAGGCAAATCGGTGATAAAATCCATGGAGATATGTGTCCAAGGTCTCTGGGGAATGGGCAACGAACGCAGTAAGCCCGCTGGTCGGGACCTGGGAGTCTTGGACCTGGCACAAACCTCACAGGCGGCGACGTAGGCCTTAACGTCTTTAGTCAAACCAGGCCACCAATAATTTCTGGTAATGAGGTGTTTGGTACCCAGGATGCCTGGATGGCCAGATAGTGCGGAGTCGTGATTTTCCCTAAGTACCCTTAGCCGGAATTGCAGGGGAACAAACAGCTTGTTCTCAGGAAGGTTCCCAGGAGCTGAACCTTGATCAGCAGCAATTTCAGAGACTAAATCGGACTCGATAGAGGAAATGACTATACCTGGAGGCAAAATACAAACAGGATCTTCCTCCGAAGGAGGGCTGGCCATGAAGCTACGCGACAGTGCATCCGCCTTAATATTTTTAGACCCGGCCCTATAGGTAACCAAAAAATTGAATCTGGTAAAAAACAACTTTTTCTTGTGGTCGGTAAGGACCGTTACCTGGTGCCTAGCCCCCTCCAGGAAGTGGCGCCACTCTTCAAATGCCCATTTAATGGCTAAAAGTTCGCGGTTGCCAATATCATAGTTACACTCCGTGGGCGAAAACTTCCTAGAAAAGTAAGCACAGGGGCGGAGATGGGTGAGGGAGCTGGTACCCTGGGACAAGACGGCCCCCACTCCCACCTCGGACGCGTCAACCTCCACAATAAATGGCTCCCTTTGGTTGGGCTGAACCAGCACGGGGGCCGAGATAAAGCACTTCTTGAGGGTCTCAAAAGCCTGGACGGCCTCAGGGGGCCAATGGAGGACATCAGCACCCTTGCGAGTGAGGTCCGTAAGAGGCTTAGCGACGACCGAGAAGTTAGCAATAAATCTCCTGTAATAGTTAGCGAACCCCAAAAAACACTGTAGCGCTTTCAGGGAGGCAGGTTGGACCCATTCAGCCACAGCCTGAACCTTGGCAGGGTCCATGCGGAATTCATGAGGAGTGAGGATTTGACCTAAAAATGGTATCTCCTGTACCCCAAATACACATTTTTCGATTTTGGCAAACAGTTTGTTTTCTCGAAGGACCTGGAGCACTTTCCTGACATGCTCTATGTGGGAGGACCAGTCCCTGGAAAACACCAATATGTCATCAAGGTACACTACAAGAAATATCCCCAGGTAATTTCTCAAAATCTCATTTATGAAGTTCTGGAAGACCGCAGGGGCATTGCACAACCCAAAGGGCATGACGAGGTATTCGAAATGGCCTTCGGGCGTGTTAAACGCAGTCTTCCACTCATCCCCCTCTTTGATGCGAATAAGGTTATACGCCCCCCGTAGATCCAATTTAGAGAACCATTGGGCCCCCTGAACCTGATTAAAGAGATCAGGAATCAAAGGAAGGGGATACTGGTTCCTTACCGTGACCTTATTCAGGCCACGGTAGTCAATGCATGGCCTAAGACCCCCATCCTTCTTCCCTACGAAGAAGAAGCCAGCACCTACCGGAGAAGAAGAGGGACGAATGTAACCCTTGGCCAGGGATTCCTGGATATACTCCCTCATGGCTTCACGTTCGGGACAAGAAAGGTTAAATATCCTACCCTTAGGAAGCTTAGCTCCTGGTACCAATTCGATAGCGCAATCGTATTCTCTATGAGGCGGTAATACTTCGGAGGCCTCTTTAGAGAAAACATCAGCGAAGTCCTGAACAAACTCGGGTAGCGTATTCACCTCCTTAGGGGGAGAAATAGAATTAACAGAAAAACATGACGTACAACATTCATTACCCCATTTGGTTAGCTCCCCAGTATTCCAGTCAAACGTAGGATTATGCAACTGCAACCAGGGAAGACCTAGAACCAAATCGTACGATAATCCCTGCATCAATAGTACAGAGCATTGCTCCAAATGCATGGAGCCAACAAGGAGTTCAAAAACAGGGGTATGCTGTGTAAAATAACCATTAGCAAGAGGAGTGGAGTCGATACCCACTACCGGAACAGGTTTAGGCAAATCAATCAGAGGCATAGCGAGAGACATAGCAAATTCCACAGACATGATATTAGTAGAGGACCCTGAATCCACGAAGGCACTGCCGGTAGCAGACCTACCACCAAAAGAGACCTGAAAGGGAAGCAATATCTTAGTACGTTTCATATTTACGGGAAATACCTGTGCGCCCAAGTGACCTCCCCGATGATCACTTAGACGCGGGAGCTCTCTGACAGCATTCTTACGCTTGGGACAGTTGTTTACTTGATGCTTGACATCCCCACAGTAGAAGCAGAGACCATTCTTCCTGCGGAATTCTCTACGTTGTTGAGGGGACACGGAGGCCCCGAGTTGCATAGGTATTTCTGAGTCTTTAGGGGAGAAACGAAGCAACGGGACTTCGGGAGGCATCATGGGGGAGTCGGAGGAAAAAACACATAAACGTTCACGTTGTCGTTCCCTGAGACGTCGGTCAAGTCGTACCACTAAAGCCATAACCTGGTCTAAGGAGTCAGAAGAGGGATAACTAACTAGCAGGTCTTTCAGGGCATTCGACAGACCCAACCTAAACTGGCACCTTAAGGCAGGGTCATTCCACCGAGAAGCTACGCACCACTTCCTAAAGTCAGAGCAATACTCCTCAACAGGTCTCTTACCCTGACGTAAGGTCACCAGCTGACTCTCGGCAAAGGCAGTTCTGTCAGTCTCGTCATAAATGAGTCCGAGGGCAGAAAAGAAACAATCAACGGAGGAAAGTTCAGGGGCGCCAGGAGCCAAGGAGAAGGCCCACTCTTGGGGCCCTTCCTGGAGCCGGGACATAATTATACCCACCCGCTGGCTCTCAGAACCTGAGGAGTGAGGCTTTAAGCGAAAGTAAAGCCTACAACTCTCCCGAAAGGAGAGAAAAGCCCTCCGGTCACCTGAGAACCGGTCGGGCAACTTGAGGTGGGGTTCAAGGGGTGCGGTGAGGGGAACTAC
The DNA here is from genome assembly GCF_050947455.1 of Rhinoderma darwinii. NCBI lineage: Eukaryota > Metazoa > Chordata > Amphibia > Anura > Rhinodermatidae > Rhinoderma > Rhinoderma darwinii. Next base: position 621,820,508 of record NC_134687.1, read on the forward strand.
CAAGGTAGCATCAGGCTGGTTGACCCTCTGAGCCAGGGCCTGGACCTGTAGGGAGAGACCCTGCATTTGCTGAGCCAGGGTTTCACGGGGTTCCATAATGGTGTCAGGGACCAGGGTAGACTAGGTATAGGGCTTGTGAATTTGTAATGGTGGGGGGGGTAGGGAAACGGACAAGTGAGCCCTAATCTACCCGCCACTCTGTCCCTGCCTACTTGCAACGACCCGCCCTAGGCGACGGGGTACAACTGGGCGGCGGTCCCTGCGCTCAGTAAGTGCATGACAAACACGACAAACAAACAAGGGAATACAAGCAAGGGAAATGGGCAGTTGCTCGCGGAAACACCGTGAGCCACAGAGTAGTGAACGAGCCGAGTCAAGCCAGGAGAGTGCGAGGTACAAAGCGAAAAGCAGAAGAGTAGTCGGTAAGCCGGGGTCTGTATGGAGCAGGATCAAAAAGTAGCAGGAGCTGTAGCTGGGCCAGGAAACCTCAAGGAAAGAATTCACAAGCACAGATGGACAGGAAGAGCAGGCTTAAATAGACCGAGGGCGGGAGCTAGCTGAGTCTGGCCAGGTTGCGATAGGCTCTCCCACTCCTAAGCCTGCCAGCCTGAGTGGAGGAAGCTGGTGTCTGTCTCAGGGATGTACACTCAGGTGTTGACTGATTAATTCTGGGAATTAACCCCGAAGCAGTGCCTGGCAGATCCTTTACACTTTGTGGTTATGGTGTGAAGGTACTATTCAGTAACAGTATGGGGGTATTATTCAGTCACTATGTGGTTATGGTGTGGATGTATTATTCAGTAACAGTATGGAGGTATTATTCAGTAACAGTATGGGAGTATTATTCAGTCACAATGTGGTTATGGTGTGGCGATATTATTTAATATCAGTATGGAAGTATTATTTAGTCACTATGTGGTTATTGTGTGGAGGTATTATTCAGTAACAGTATGGGGGTGTTATTCAGTCACTATGTGGTTATGGTGTGGAGGTATTATTCAGTAACAGTATGGAGGTATTATTCAGTAACAGTATGGGAGTATTATTCAGTCACAATGTGGTTATGGTGTGGCGATATTATTTAATATCAGTATGGAAGTATTATTTAGTCACTATGTGGTTATTGTGTGGAGGTATTATTCAGTAACAGTATGGAGTATTATTCAGTCACTATGTAGGTATGGTGTGGTGGTATTATTCAGTAACAATTTGGGGGGATTATTTAGTCACGATGTGGTTATGTTGTGGTGGTATTATTCAGTAACAGTATGGAGGTATTATTCAGTAACCGTGTGGGGGTATTATTCAGCCACTATGTCGTTATTGTGTGGCGGTATTATTTAGTAACAGTATGTGGGTATTATTCAGTTACTATGTGGTTATGGTGTATCAGTATTATTCAGTAACAGTATTGGGGTATTATTCAGTCACTATGTGGTTACGGTGTGGCGGTATTATTAAGTAACAGTATGGGGGTATTACTCAGACACTATGTGGTTATGGTGTGGTGGAATTATTCAATAACAGTGTAGGGGTATTATTCAGTCACTGTGGTTATTGTGTCGCGGTATTATTCAGTAACAGTATGGGGGTATTTTTCAGTCACTATGTAGTTATGGTGTGGGGTTATTATTCAGTAGCAGTATGGTGGTATTATTCAGTCACTATGTGGCTATGGTGTGGCGGTATTATTCAGTGACCGTATGGGGGTATCATTCAGTCACTATAGGGTTATGGTGAGGCGGTATTATTCAGTAACAGTATGGGGGTATTATTGAGTCACTATGTGGTTATGGTGTGGGGGTATTATTCAGTAACAGTATGATGGTATTATTCTGTCACTATGTGGTTATGGTGAGGCGGTATTATTCAGTAACAGTATGGGGGTATTAGTCAGACACTATGTGGTTATGGTGTGGTGGTATTATTCAGTAACAGTATGGGAGTATTATTCAGTCACTATGTGGTTATGATGTGTTGATATTATTTAGAAACAGTATGATGGTATTATTCTGTCACTATGTGGTTATGGTGTGGTGGTATTATTCAGTAACAGTATGGTGGTATTATTCAGTCACTCTGTTATTATGTTGTGGCGGTATTATTCAGTGACAGTATGGGAGTATTATTCAGTGACTGTGTGGTTACGGTGTGGCGGTATTATTAAGTAACAGTATGGGGGTATTAGACACTATGTGGTTATGATGTGGTGTAATTATTCAATAACAGTGTAGGGGTATTATTCAGTCACTGTGGTTATTGTGTGGCGGTATTATTCAGTAACAGTATGGGGGTATTTTTCAGTCACTGTGGTTATGGTGTGGAGGTATTATTCAGTAACAGTATCGGGGTATTATTCAGTCACTATGTGGTTATGGTGTGGGGTTATTATTCAGTGACCGTATGGGGGTATCATTCAGTCACTATAGGGTTATGGTGTGTTGGTATTATTCGGTAACAGTATGGGGGTATTATTCAGTCATTATGTGGTCATGGTGTGGTGGTATTATTTAGTAACAGTATGTGAGTATTATTCAGTCACTATGTGGTTATGATGTGGTGATATTATTCAGAAACAGTATGATGGTATTATTCTGTCACTATGTGGTTATGGTGTGGCGGTATGTTTCAGTAACAGTATGGGGGTATTATTCAGTCACTATGTGGTTATGGTGTGGGGGTATTATTCAGTAACAGTATGGTGGTATCATTCAGTCACTATAGGGTTATGGTGAGGTGGTATTATTCAGTAACAGTATGGCGGTATTATTGAGTCACTATGTGGTTATGGTGTGGGGTATTATTCAGTAACAGTATGATGGTATTATTCTGTCACTATGTGGTTATGGTGTGTTGGTATTATTCAGTAACAGTATGGGGGTATTATTCAGTCAATATGTGGTGGTTATGGTGTGGTGGTATTATTCAGTAACAGTATGGGAGTATTATTCGGTCACTATGTGGTTATGGTGTGGCGGTATTCTTCAGTAAGAGTATGGGAGCATTATTAAGTCGCTATGTGGTTATGGTGTGGTGGTATTATTCAGTAACCGTGTGGGGGTATCATTCAGTCACTATAGGGTTATGGTGCGGGGGTATTATTCAGTAACAGTATGGGGGTATTATTGAGTCACTATGTGGTTATGGTGTGGGGGTATTATTCAGTAACCGTATGATGGTATTATTCTGTCACTATGTGGTTATGGTGAGGCGGTATTATTCAGTAACAGTTTGGGGGTATTAGTCAGACATTATGTGGTTATGGTGTGTTGGTATTATTCGGTAACAGTATGGGGGTATTATTCAGTCACTGTGGTTATGGTGTGTTGGTATTATTCGGTAACAGTATGGGGGTATTATTCAGTCATTATGTGGTTATGATGTGGTGATATTATTCAGAAACAGTATGATGGTATTATTCTGTCACTATGTGGTTATGGTGTGGCGGTATGTTTCAGTAACAGTATGGGGGTATTATTCAGTCACTATGTGGTTATGGTGTGGGGGTATTATTCAGTAACAGTATGGTGGTATTATTCAGTCACTCTGTGATTATGGTGTGGCGGTATTATTCAGTGACATTATGGGAGTATTATTCAGTGACTGTGGTTATGGTGTGGCTGTATTATTCAGTAACAGTTTGGTGGTATTATTCAGTCACTATGTTGTTATGGTGTGGTGGTATTCAGTCACTATGTGGTTATGGTGTGGAGGTATTATTCAGTAACAGTATGGGGGTATTATTCTGTCACTATGTGGTTATGGTGTGGCTGTATTATTCAGTAACAGTGTGGTGTTATTATTCAGTCAATATGTGGTAGAAATATGTGGTAATGATGTGGAAGTATTATTCAGTAAGAGTGCGTCATACTCACTTAGGCTTCGTTCATCGCAGGAACAGAGACTAGGTGAGTATGACGTTTTTTTTAGTTATATGGTTCTATCTAGAGGACGGGGGGTCGCTGTATGGCACTATCTACAGATTGGGCTGTATGGCACTATCTACAAGGGGGGCTCTATGGCGCTATCTACAGTGGGGTATTTATGGCGATATCTACAGGGGGGTTGTATGGCACTATCTACAAGGGGGAGGTGGGGGGCGCTTTCTACAAGTGGGGTGTGACACTGTCTACAGGGGGGCCATATAGCACTGTCTATGGGGGGCTGTATAGCTCTGTCTACAGGGGGGGGCTGTATAGCACTTGTAAGGGTGCGTCCCTTCTTACCTCTCTCCGGAGGACAGTAGAGCCAAGTTGTCGGGCGGCGGGAGCGGCCGCAGCTCCGGACGAAGGAGCGTCTCGGGCGTCATGGCAACGGCCACCCTGCCGCCAGCCATGACGCCTGCGCCGAAGAAGGAGGAGGGCGGACTCTCGCGCGGCGGGAGAAGGGAGAGAAGGGGGAGCGCGGGAAGCAAGAGGGGCGGTGCGGTGTGTGGCGCGAAATAGGAGGAAAGAGGAAGGAGGAGGGAGAGAGTGTGGGGGAGGAGGAGCCGAGTCTGGGAGAGAGAAGAAGAGAGGCGACAGAGGCTGCTGGAAGTGCAGCTGCAGGAAAGAGGATCCGCGGTGTGTCAGCAGGAGGGGATTGGGAGGAGGAACATGCCTCCCTACAGAGGACCGGACTGGCAGGAGTATACCCAAGGAAGAACGGCCTGAACAGGAGAGTGGAGTGGAGCCTCAGCATCCACTACAGGTACCAGCCACACACACACACCCGTAACCATTAGGACCCTCAGACCTCCCCAGGCAAAGTCCCATAGCCGCAGTACTACCTGACGCTCCACGCGTAGTACGGTCCGCGCCTACCTCGGTTACTAGGTACTTGAAAGACTATCCTTACACTAACTTCGGCTGTTGGAGCCTGAATTAGGCCTAGAACACTGCATGGAACTGTTATTTATGAGCACCGCATGTAACACTGCATGGAACTGTTAGTTATGAGCACCGCGTGTAACACTGCATGGAACTGTTATTTATGAGCACCGCATGTAACACTGCATGGAACTGTTATTTATGAGCACCGCATGTAACACTGCATGGAACTGTTATTTATGAGCACCGCGTGTAACCTTGCATCGAACTGTTATTTGTGAAGCTTGTTGGAGCGGGAGCAGATAGAAGGAACGGTCGGGTTGACGGGACTTTGTTGGACTATTAGCTGGACTTCGTGTAACTTGTAGCGTCAGCCCGCCAGTTCAGTTGCGTCCTAGGGGGTCCACCGTTCGGACCACCGACTGAGGAGAGAGAGGGTTTGTCATGAAAGGTAGCGGATAGCTCCGCAAGGATTCGTGACGGTGCTAGTAGGTACGTGAGTCGCTGGTTCCCACGACGCGACCCGTGGGCCGAGAGTGTGACTCTTACCCTAGGGTAGGCTGTCAGTAGCGGGTAGCTCCCGCCATGACTGACAGCGGCGTTTCCTTAGCCAAGCCGGCAACGTGGGGTCAGGCACAACCTCTCTCCGGGGGACTTCCAGCGGGATCGAAGTCCTCAACCTCAGGTTTCCTGTCTGCTCCATAGAGAAGAAGTTATTGTTGATTGCTCTCCGCAGTAAAGAAGTTGCTCAACCAGAAAGTGTGTCTTGTTCATTGTGTGCTAACCGCGGTAATTCCTCCTACATAAATTGGCGTAGTCGGCAGGATCCGGAACCTCGCCGCGATGGAACCATCCAGCAGTGGGACCTTACCGCCGACCCCAACCGTCATGATACCCATGGGGGCCGCCTTAATGAACATCCCCAAGTTTGACGGGAAGAGTGTTTCAATCGCGGACTGGACGGAACGAGTTCGCACCGCGGCCCGATTATTTCAAGTACCGGTGACCCACCAAGCCGACCTGGCCTTCAACTCACTCGAAGGGGACGCGAGACAGGCTGTCCTGGTTTTACCGCTAGAACACCGCGACACGCTAGAAGCAATCATCAGCCGATTAGAGTCTCTATATGGAGATATCGCTTCAGCCGCCGACCTCTGTAAGAAATTTTATACCAGGGTACAGAGGAACGGGGAATCGCTCCAGCAATTCGCAGTAGGATTACAAGGAATGTGGAGTCGACTAGTACGGAAGGATCCCGCGGGGTGCGCGGCCTTAACGGAGCCGGACCGAATAGTGCGAGACCAGTTTGTATCCGGGCTAGACAGCCGGACCCTGAGGCGCGCCGCGAGGGACCTCGTCCGGGTCAACCCTGCCGCCACGATGAGTGAGGTGTTACGAGAAGCACTCGAGGTTCACCGAGAAGAGCTGGGAGAGGCGAGTATGGCCCTGCAAAACGTGGGTACACCCGAACCCTCTTCAAGGGAGACCGGACGGCCAGAAGCGGTGTTCATAGAATTCGCCCGGGATGTCAAGGAGGCTATTCGGGAATTGAAGACCGATGTTGCTCAACTAAGAGTAATGGCCGATCGACCGGAACATCTTCCTCGTCCGCCCCGATCGACCCAAGGGGGGCCTCGACGCTGTTGGCAGTGTGACCAGCCGGGTCATTTCGCCAGAGAGTGCAGGATGAGACGCTATCCAAGGCGAGAGCAGCCACCTTTAAACTAAGGTACCCCGCCGCTGAGGGCCAAGCCGCGGGCATTCCATCGACGGGCCCAAAAGGAAGGGTGGAACTTTTGACAGGGAAATGTCCCGTAGTGACAGCCAAGATCGGGGGGTTAACGTTCCTTGCCTTATTGACACTGGGTCGGAAGTAACCACCATGACTTATTAGTTGTTCCATGAACAGTTCCAAGGTGACCAGACTCTAGAAGCCCCTTGGATTGAACTTACGGCGGCTAATAGCCTGCCAATTCCCATTGCCGGTGTTACGTGGTTAGAAGTAGAAGTATTTAATCGTAATTTTCCCAGTGCTGGTATTGTGGTAGTACATAATTGTGCAAGGCCAGGTATACCTGTTATTATTGGCATGAATGTGTTGCAGGAAATACATGGTATGATGTTTAACGAGACGAGCGGTGCCCAGTGGGAGGAGCTGGCAACCAACTGGACCGCCCGGCAAGCTTTCTTTCAGGTGCACCAAATCTGTCAACGGCAGGCTGACTTGAAGACACTACAGGGACGAGTGGGGTCGGTGAGGGCCCCAGGTAAAGCGGTGCTGCAAGTCCCACCTCTACAGGAAGTCACCATTCCTCTCTCCGTAGGGACTCATCACCGCTTAAAGGATGCCATGGTCGTGGTGGAACCCATGCGAAGTCTCAAGAGTACGCCACCCTGGGTGATAGGAGGAACGGTGTGTCGGATAACCAAAGGAATGGCGACCGTCAGGGTGCTGAATCCGACCTAAGGGGTGATCGAGATACCGGCTGGCACGGTACTAGCCAGCGTTGAGATGGTGAGGCCCGAGGACGTGACGGACCCGGCCATGGCCGAAACGTTAAAAGAGACATCATCAAGAGATGAAGGGAGTGAGACCGACGTGAACGAACAGACCGATAGACTGTGGCGCCAACTCGAGCTGGACAGAATAGCCCCGGATATCAAGTCAGAGGAGCAACTGAGGACGCTTCTGCAACGCTTCGGCTGGGTTTTCGCTCAGCACGAAGAGGACTTTGGATGCACCACTACCATTGAACATGGAATTCACACGGGGGCAGCACCGCCCATCAGAGAGCGATATCGCAACATACCTCCCGCGCTGTACCGAGAGGTAAAAGAGCTCCTCCAGAAGATGTTAGACGGACAGGTGATTTGTGAGAGTCAGAGCCCATGGGCCGCCCCGATTGTGCTGGTAAGGAAGAAGGATGGATCGCTCCGGTTCTGTGTGGATTACCGCAAGTTGAACGCCTGTACGCATAGGGATGCCTATCCACTACCCCGAGTGGAAGAATCATTAACCGCCATGCAGGAGGCTCGGTATTACACAACACTCGATTTAGCAAGTGGGTACTGGCAGGTACCCATGAAAGAAGCGGATAAGGAGAAGACGGCGTTCCTTACTCCCTCAGGCTTGTTCGAATTCAACCGGATGCCGTTCGGGCTCACCAATGCGCCCAGTACTTTCCAACGGCTAATGGAGCATTGTCTGGGGGATCTAAATTATGAGTCGGTCTTGATCTATTTGGACGATATTGTCATTTTTTCAAAGACCTTCCCAGAACATCTGCAGCATCTACAGATCGTGTTGGAACGATTGGAAAGGTATGGACTCAAACTAAAACCAAGCAAATGCCGACTGGGCCGCCAGCAGATCAAATACTTGGGCCATGTCGTGAATGCAACAGGATTTGCACCCGACCCAGATAAGATTAAAGCCATACAGGAGTGGGCCACTCCGCAGAACACCACGGAAGTACGAGCCTACCTCGGGTTGGTCGGGTACTATCGGAGGTACATCCGAGACTTTTCCAAAATTGCAAGTCCTCTGAATCAGCTCCTCTGTGGACAACCTACCCAAAAGAAGGGGAGCCGAAGCCCCAGTGTAGTGGAACAATGGCGGGAGCCACAACAAGCGGCATTTGAAGCATTGAAGGCACGACTAGTGACCGCACCCATACTCGCTTTCGCAGACTTCGCCCAGCCATTCCGGCTGTACACTGACGCCAGCCTGAAGGGACTGGGAGCGGTACTGGCCCAGCAGCAAGGGGACGTGGAACGTGTCATCGCCGATGGTAGACGTAGTCTGCGACCGTCAGAACGCAATCCAACCAATTATAGCTCGTTCAGGCTCGAGTTATTGGCCATTATGTGGGCTGTTACCGAACGGTTTGCCGAATACCTGGTCGGGAGTCGAGTGGAAATTTACACGGATAACAATCCCCTGGCGTACCTGGGAACAGCAAAATTGGGGGCGATGGAACAACGCTGGATAGCCCGACTGGCTCGATTCAACTATACCATTCGTTACAAGCCCGGTAAGAACCATACCAACGCCGATGCACTCTCCCGACAGCCGCGTGAGACCCCGGTCGGAGATGTGGACGAGGAGCAAGAAGAAATAGAGATACCCCCACTGCGTGTGGTTCATCCCCCGATGCCACAACAGCGGGTAGTGACCGCAATACAAGGAGCCGAGGATCTTACTGAAATGTATGATCGGGCTGAGTGGAAGAAGCGGCAGCAGCAAGACCAAGACATCCAAGCCATCGATAAGTGGGTGCGGCGAAAGGAAAGACCCACGGCAGCGGAGCGAAACAGGTTGTCAACACCAGCTAAAGCCTTGGTTCGGCAGTTGGAGCGACTAGAACACCGTGATGGAGTATTATACAGAAGAGTGTGGGCCCCACGGGAATCTCGCGATATATGGCAGTTGGTCTTGCCCATCGCTGACGTCAAGGCCGTGTGCAAGTGGATGCACGAGAATCGAGGTCATTTTGCAGTGGAAAAGACTGTACAGAACATCAGGAATCACTTCTATGCTTCAAACCTGGAAGAAATAATGAGGGGTGTCTACCAGGAATGCCCAGAGTGTGTCTTACACAAGGCGACAGAACAGGCAGAGAGGCCCATGACCATCGTGACGGGTGAACCACTCGAACTACTGACGGTAGACTTCTTAACAGTCCAAGAAGTCACATCGGGGCACCGATATGCGTTAGTATGCTTGGACCATTTTTCGAAATTTGCCGTGGTAATTCCTACAAGGGACCAGACGGCGACGACTACCGCGGCTGCATTGTGGAAGCATGTCATCCGTCCGTACGGGTGCCCCAGACGCATCTTGTCGGATCAAGGACCGAATTTTGAGTCGGATCTCTTCCAAGAGCTGTGTATCTTACACGGAATGCGGAAATCCAGGACGACCCCCTATCACCCCCAAGGGAATGGGGCTTGTGAACGATTCAATCGCACCTTACTCGGCCTATTGAAAACCATCGGGGACGAACGACAAGAACGGTGGCCCGAGTATGTGGACGACCAGGTATGGGCCTATAACAACACTGTGCATCGAGCTACCGGGTATACCCCATATCAATTGATGTTCGGCCGACCAAGCCGAGTTCCGTTGGATCTTCTGTTAGAAACGCCAGAGGTGGGGGGCGATCGATCCCCGTCACAATGGATCCAGGAACATCAACGGCGGTTGAACGCGGCGAAGGACGATATGGCGAGAGTTCGGCCCACCGAGAGCCTACTCTTCGTAGAAGAACGACGGCAAGCATTTCATACGGGAGATCGGGTGCTGGTGCGAAATCGCAGGGCAGCACGTGGCCGTAAGCTGGAGCCCCGATGGGAGAGGAAACCATATGTGGTGGTAAACCGCGTCGACCCCGGGCTTCCTGTGCATGAAGTGAGACCAGAAGGTGACCAGGGACCGAGTAGAAGGCTGCACCGCAACCTGTTGCGGGCATGTACCTTTCTGACACCAGAACCAGTCACGACATCAAGACAAAAAGAACCGCAGAGTGCTTCACCGACAAATATTGACGGGGATTGGTGGTTGCTGGTTCCATCAGACGACCCTAGTGTTTCCTGGGCGTCACGACCGACCAGGACGGAGAACCAAACGGAGTGTGTGGAGACACCTGCAACGGAATTGAATCGTGTACCGCGTTATCCACAGAGGTGCACTCGCAACCGACAACCGGCCTATTTACAAGACTATGAAGTTTAGTGCAAAGGACTGCACTTGTTAACAAGGGGGGAAGTGTAAGGGTGCGTCCCTTCTTACCTCTCTCCGGAGGACAGTAGGGCCAAGTTGTCGGGCGGCGGGAGCGGCCGCAGCTCCGGACGAAGGAGCGTCTCGGGCGTCATGGCAACGGCCGCCCTGCCGCCAGCCATGACGCCTGCGCCGAAGAAGGAGGAGGGCGGACTCTCGCGCGGCGGGAGAAGGGAGAGAAGGGGGAGCGCGGGAAGCAAGAGGGGCGGTGCGGTGTGTGGCGCGAAATAGGAGGAAAGAGGAAGGAGGAGGGAGAGAGTGTGGGGGAGGAGGAGCCGAGTCTGGGAGAGAGAAGAAGAGAGGCGACAGAGGCTGCTGGAAGTGCAGCTGCAGGAAAGAGGATCCGCGGTGTGTCAGTAGGAGGGGATTGGGAGGAGGAACGTGCCTCCCTACAGAGGACCGGACTGGCAGAAGTATACCCAAGGAAGAACGGCCTGAACAGGAGAGTGGAGTGGAGCCTCAGCATCCACTACAGGTACCAGCCACACACACACACCCTTAAAGAGGCTCTGTCACCAGATTTTGCAACCCCTATCTGCTATTGCAGCAGATAGGCGCTGCAATGTAGATTACAGTAACGTTTTTATTTTTTAAAAACGAGCATTTTTGGCCAAGTTATGACCATTTTTGTAGTTATGCAAATGAGGCTTGCAAAAGTCCAAGTGGGTGTGTTTAAAAGTAAAAGTCCAAGTGGGCGTGTATTAGGTGCGTACATCGGGGCGTTTTTAATACTTTTACTAGCTGGGCGCTCTGAAGAGAAGTAACATCCTCTTCTCTTCAGAACGCCCAGCTTCTGACAGTGCAGATCTGTGACGTCACTCACAGGTCCTGCATCGTGACGGCCACATCGGCACCAGAGGCTACAGTTGATTCTGCAGCAGCATCAGCGTTTGCAGGTAAGTCGATCTTACCTGCAAACGCTGATGCTGCTGCAGAATCAACTGTAGCCTCTGGTGCCGATGTGGCCGTCACGATGCAGGACCTGTGAGTGACGTCACAGATCTGCACTGTCAGAAGCTGGGCGTTCTGAAGAGAAGAGGATGTTACTTCTCTTCAGAGCGCCCAGCTAGTGAAAGTATTAAAAACGCCCCGATGTACGCACATAATACACACCCACTTGGACTTTTACTTTTAAACACACCCACTTGGACTTTTGCAAGCCTCATAGGGAGATGTCCTGTTGAGAATGATAATATTTTCGGCTGCATAAACTATACAATCAGCCAATGAACGAGGGTTTGCTCGTTCATCGGCTGATCGTTGCCCTGTTTACACAGAGCAATATTCTGGAAATAGCGTTCAATGAACGCTCGTTTGCCCAATCATTGGCCTGTGGAAAAGGGCTTGCAGCGTGGGCCCCTATCAATTCATGGAAGGAGGTGAAATATGGAATACGAATCAATCCATTCCGCAGGCTGCTCAGTTGTTAGTACAGAAAGTAAATCTTAAGAGACTTCTCTGAGCAGTGACGGAGACACAAGGCACGAAATACAAACGTCTCTGTCCTATATCACTTATGTTTATACAGACGTCAATAGCTGCAAGGAGACCTGGAGATGCCTTTGGAATATATCTTTCTGCATTCAGTGATCTCTCAAGTGTCACATATTTTCAGAATTTACAAACACAGAGGAGTGTGGGGGAGGGAAAACTGCAGCCACGTGAGATTTAATATAACAGTCTCATAGGAGAGCAGGTTAAATTTAAGGAGATGTTCACACGCGGCAGATTCGTTGCTACTGAGAATCTGTTCCTTACAAGAGAATGAGGTTGTTTCTGCAGCAGGTGCATGGATTTCAATAAATCCCATTCAGATGTATGGAACAGTTGTAGAAATTTCTGCAACAAATGTGAATATACCCTTTAACTCCTTAACGCCGAAGGACGGATATATCCGTCCTCAGCAGCTGCTAGTTCGCGCAGGAGGACGGATATATCCGTCCTGTGATGGCGCGGGTACTGTCACTGTACCCACGCGATCAGCGGCAGGAGCACGGCTGTTATACACAGCGTGGCTCCTGCTGCAACTGCCGGAATCGAAGCGCGCTTCGATTCCGGCAGTTTAACCCATTAAATGCCGCTGTCAATAGTGACAGCGGCATCTAATGTGTTTGACAGACGGAGGGAGCTCCCTCTGTCACCCGATCGGCGCCCCCGCAAACAAATCGCGGGTCGTCGTCGGGTTTCCATGACAGCCGGGGGTCTAACAAAGACCCCCAGGTCTGTCTTCAGCAACTGCCTGTTAGGCGATGCCGGAGGCATGACCTAACAGGTTGCCTGTCAGTTTTACACTGACAGGCAATAATGCTTTGGTATACTAAGTATACCAAAGCATTATATATGCGATCGGCACATCGCATAGTGAAGTCCTCTGGTGGGACTTAAAAAAAAAAAATGTCAATCAGTTAAATAAAGTTTGTAGAAAAAAAAAATAATAATTACAGTCAAAATCAAATAAAACTACTTTTTTTGCCCAAAAAGTGGTTTTATTCAGTAAAAGTGTCAAAACAAATCACACATACACATATATGGTATCCCCGCGATCGTAACAACTTGACCAATAAAATTAACACATTAATTAAACCGCCGGATGAACGGCGTCCAAAAAAAACGCAAAAAACAACGGCAAAATTCTCTCTTTTCTCCCATTCCCCCCATAAAAAATAAAATAAAAGTTAATCTATATAAGTCCTATGTACCCCAAAATAGTACTAATGAAAACGACACATTGGCCCGCAAAAATCAAGCCCACATACGACCACATCGACGGAAAAATAAAAAAATGACGGCTCTTGGAACGCGGCGATGCAAAAACAAGTAATTTTTTTCTAAAAGGGTTTTTATTGTGCAAACGTAGGAAAAACATAAAACCTATACATATTTGGTATCCCCGTAATAGTGCCGACCCATAGAATAAAGTGAACATGTTATTTATGCTGCATAGTACACGGCGTAAATTTATAACGTGAAAATTAATGCTGGAATAGCTGCTTATTTTCAATTCTCTCCTAAAATAAAGTTAATAAAAGTTAATCAATATATTGTAAGCATCTAAAAATGGTGCAATTACAAAATACAACTCGTCCCGCAAAAAACAAGCCCTTATACGGCTATGTCGACGGAATAAAAAAAAAGTTACGACTCTTGGAATGCAACCGTGAAAAAACAAAAAATAATCCTTGGTCATTAACGTGCAAAATGGCCCGGTCATTAAGGGGTTAAAGGGGAAGTCAAATTGATTTCCAAATTTACCTGAGATTGCTTTGTTGATGTGAGTTTGAGAATATAAGCTGTATATCCATCAATAAGACACGTCAGAGGAAAGCTCTCGTGGTAGGGTGATAATATAGGGAGGGCAGAAGGGGCAATTGCCAGGGGCCTCCAACACCCTCCAGCCCTTCCTAGAAAGCTCCCAGGATCCAGCCATTGGAGTTTCATCCAATCAGCAGGTGCCACAATGTGAGCATGTAAATAAAAAGCCCAGCAGGACGGAATCTCTCTCCAAAAAAAGGCATCCATATTTAGAGGCCCACTTGGGCTGGTCTTCAGTCAGCTAGAATTAGAAGTGAGTGGCTACTATCGTATGGAACCCATAAACTGGAGGGAGCCTCCACCAAATTCTATGTCCAGGGCCTCCATCAACATTGAACGGTCCATGGTTTGTGGCCTCTAAGTTAAGACCCAAACAGATGGTAAGAATTTTAGGGGTCAGAGATGACCATGTTAAGCCAGAGGAGCACAGCCTTTAGCCTACCATGGCCATAGCTACCGAGCAAGTACTATGGGGCCCTACATCGGCACTCAGAGGTGAGGTATAGTGATCACTGTAGATGATGGGGAGAGAAGAAGGGGCAGTAAAACATTTTACACAAATCACTGGGAGTATAAGGAAAGGAGTAAAAGACATAGGGACACAGTAGAGGCCAAAATACCCATAAGCATGTCATGTCCTGATCTCACTTGGTCATGGTGGAGTGGGGCCCCGTTCTGTGTTTTACTATAGGGCCCAATGATTAGTTGTTATTCTAGTTTAACCCTAGGTTTTATATATCGATTAGACCTATCAGTGGGGTCAGATTGTAGGTTTGTGTGCTGTGCCTCATTGGTTTTCATTCTGATGATATCTTTTTTTAGTCTACTTTTTCTACAAGATTATGGGGCCAGTCGTGTTGCTGCAACTGCCGTTCCAGAGATTTTTTTTTACAGCAAGCGCCTTGATAAGAAAACAAATCTAGAAATGACCTGTTAACTTCTATTGGAAACTGTAGTGAGCATGCTCTGTGACTGTGCTCTGAGGGAGGAGCGGTGTCTACTACTTATTACCAATGGTGTGATCCGAAAAACATATGTTTAACACTCGATATGGGCATGATACTTAGATTCCTATGCATGCTTTCACCCAAACATACATACAGAGGCATAACTTTAAGCTCCTAATGTGAAATCTTTAATGGGGCCTCCACTTAGCATGTGTCATTTCTTCGGTCTCTTCTTCGGCGATAGAGAGGCTTTTGGGCCCCCTGAGCACCAGCCCGGGTGCAATTGCAAGCTCTACCACGTCTATAGCTACGCGCCTGCATACAAACCCCCTCCGACTGTCGTATATCTATAGGTTTGATAACAGACAAAACACAAACCACAAAGGATGATAGAAATGAGTTTTATTTTGTAAAAAGTTAAAAAATGAATATTGTACAAAAATAAAGTTTGTAGAGAACTTTGGTTGAATAACACAAATAAACAAGACATAACTCATAGGTGAAATTGAAACTTTCAGATAAGCAAATAGTTATAGCTTCATACCATTTTGGAAGAATATATACGACAATCACAGACTTTACCCCTTTCTCCAGAATGCAATGAACCAAAAAGCAGGCAAAAAGATATATTCCACATAAGTCAGTCCTAATTCACAGACTGCAGTACAGCACTTCATAATTCTCAAGACTTCTGAGTGGATAATTCCCGACAGTCCCTGCTGGTTCAGGGTCTGCACAGTGCTTATACTAGTGATTTACAGTCTATAAAGTAGTTGCTGTACTGTAATATGGTGTAAGTAAAACTAACGATTGCATTCTAGAAGCTTTGCTAAAGGGAAGACAAGTTTTCTGACCGTTTCCAATAACAGGATGTAACTCTGCATCAGTAAAATGTAAGTTATGTAATGTTTGTACACAGTGACTCCACTAGCAGATTAGTGAGCCCAGCTTTGGACTGTAATAAAGGATATAACTCAGGATCAGTACAGGATAAGTAATGCAATGTATGTACACAGTGACTCCACTAGCAGAATAGTGAGTGCAGCTCTGGAGTATAATACAGGCTTTACTACCAGAATTTAGCAAACATGTATCGGCCATACAGTTTACATTTTTGTTTTGTAATAAATGAAATATATATGTTATCCGTTTCCCTGGACAAGCTAAATATGGAAAAGCCCACAGGGTCCTGCAGCTGAACTGGCCCCTTCCTAATCCGATTGGTATTACGCAGCATTCTTACAGAATGGGCAACTAATTGGAACCAGGGCAGAAATGAGCTTTATGGCTTAAAGAGGGCCTGCCAGCTCTCCTGCCGGTCTTCTCCAAAAAGTAACAATCCTGGGGCATCTTTTCTTAGAACTCTGCATTTGCCATCCCTCAGTTATTCCTCCTGGAAATGTATGAACAATCTGGGTGTCTTTATACAGTCTGACACTCTAGGCACTGATTGAACAGTTTTAGACTGTGTAAGGACACGACCCGTTGACAAGGGTACTGTAAACACCCAGTTGTCAATTTATTCATACATTTCCAGGATGGATAACAGAGCAACAGCACAATGCACATCTTTTTGGGTTGAGTGTCTGGTTTGAGGCCTGCACCTCCTAGTATAAAATTCACTATAACCAGCAAGGGCCGCTTTTAGTTGATGATAAATGAAAGGAAGTATGATTGCAGGATCAGACTACACAGGGATTGTTTGTAGTCTGTAAGCATGGAGACACATAGTTCTGAATAAAAGCTGTATACACAAAACGGTAGAAGTTTATTATTTTTTTTGCAAAGTTTAAGATGTATTTGAACAATGCAAATCGTAGTAAAGGTGAACATAGCCTTAAACATTTTGGCTTTTATCTGCAGTCACCATAGTAATAGTAACCGTTTATGTACAGCCATGCCATAGGGCTCTCCAAATAATAATAATCAGCCATTGAGAAATAATTAGCTTCCTCTATATTGGGGTTGTTTGGGTTAGAAAACCCATTTTCATTCACCCTATTAGGGAATTCTGAGTTAATAGAGGGGGTTCCTCTGTTTAGGATCCTCATCTATTAACCAGAATGGAGAGCGGCTCTAGAGGACCCAGTATGCATATGTATTACATGGACACCCCATTGATTTTAATGAGAAGTATGTTATACTCAATTTTTCCTGTGGTGGCGCCGCAGGGAAATTTTAATATTTCTACAAGTTTCCCCAATGATTACAGCTGATTGATGAGGATCTCAGCAGTAGGACAAGAAAGTATTGTCCAAAGTGGACAACCCCTTTAAAATTGAACAGTAGTAACTTTCTAATCTTCATAGTTGTAATTTACTGATATAACATAACAATTTATAAAGTTCTCCCTTTATATTATAGATATATACGATATCCTAAACTCTGGAACCGATCACTGTTTTATTATAAATCATGAATACATAAGGAAAAATAGAGCTGTGTGTATTATTTAAAATAAAGTTTCCTCTGGACAAGGTCGCCTGACCATTTTATGCTATAAGAAAAAGACTCACCTCTAATGGGTTCATTTTAAAGGGGATGTACAGGACGAGAAAAAATATCTTCTTTCTTCCAAAAATGGCACCACACCTGTACACAGGTTGTGTGTGGTAGTGTAGCTCAAGTCCATTAACTTCTATAGAGCTGAGTTGCAATACCAGACACAACCTGAGGAGACGTGTGGTACTGTTTCTGGAAGGAAGTAGCTATCTTTTTCTAATCCTGTACAACCCTGCCTTCCAAGAGCAGAAAAAAAAAAGGGTAAAGTCTGTGATTCTACAACTACCAACATACACTTGCTTGCATCCATCTCATCGTAGTTTTGAGAGCATGCTTTGCTTTGGCACCATCAAAGAAGAAATTGCAATAAATAGGAAAAAGAAACATTCATAACTGGACTGTAATAAATAGCAATAACTTAATTATCAATAAATATATTCTATATCTTCATGTATCTGAGTGGATGCATGGCATCAAGTAGTCTGCTTGATCTCTTGGACCAATTACCAATGTACTGTCAAAAAAAACATAAACCCTAAAATATGTCCTGTATATAGATTAGATGTTAATGAACTGTGGGTGTTAAGGCAGCCCCAATAAAGGTCCTAATGCTGGGGCACATTTGCGTTGACTAGATGTCCTCAGTAGGCATGACCATATAGTGAGTTTTCAAGGTAGTTCCCTGAGGACTTGAGTGGGTATATCTGAAGGCATCTTCAAGTGTGTCATACCAATGCCTTCCAAAGGTGTAACTTCTACTCAGGGACTCAAAATTACTCAAAAATGCCCAATACTTTTCCACATTAGGCTCCATGTACATTGGATTATGGCTCCGTTAATGGGCTGTATATTCAGTCCTAATGACGCGGTCTCATCGTTTGAGAAAGGCCTCTCTGATCATATAGGATAGGTTCCGATCCCATTCTTGACACTAAATATACAGCCATATGCAGAGGCCCTAGCGTTATTTTTATCATGGCTATATGTTATGTATTGGCGAACGTGGAATTCGGTTATACCTGTATACCTGTATAATATACTGGGCAGGCCATTTTGGCCTGTCCTTAGACCCTACCCTCTTATGTACTGCACTGAATAATGGTGGTACGCCTTCTCTTTTTGTATATAAAAAGATATATTAGGTAAATCATAGTGAAATTTCCCAACATTGACAGCCTCAAGTCTTCAGTTGGAAGCCCTCATTACCACCTCCCAACAAAGCCCAATTCTCAGTCAATTGTAACAAAAATAAATGACCTGTGTATGGTTGTCTTAAGCAGATCTGATCTTTTTGTTAGGGCTATGACCCGGTTAGGCTTTTATATTGTTTTTAACATTATATATAATATTGTGCATTATTAAACAGGCATAACTGACGTCCACTTTCCCATAATTTGGGGGCAAAAATAAAAAAAACACATGAAATGGAAGTTACGTCGTTGTGTACAGTTACCTGTAGATTGTACTGAAAAGGACTTAGCAGAGTACAGTATGGACTAAAGTAATATGTACTGTAAGTATGTAACAAAAAATTTAATTAAACCCCAAAATACAGAACGGATTATGTAATACGTTTTTTTTTTTGATGTAACAAAAAGATTTACAGGAAAAACCTGACATGCCTGATGTATAAATGCCGGTGCTTAAAAGCTGCTTATTGACCTTTCCAGTCAACACTGCTGGTGAGTCATGTATATAAAAATTGGTGAAAATACATCCTCCGTATAAGAGCAGTGTCTGCTGTCTGCATCTCTCTTGTGGAGGTATTTAATTTTATCCTTACACTCATTGGATAAATGCCACAACAGGTTTCCATGATAGCTCCATGCTCAACCATTCTTGGTCCTCTTCATTATCTCTGTCTTCGGGAGACCTCTACGGGAATCTTGATCCCTTGCTTTGCTTCATTTCAGGAATGCAATACACACTGCCGCATGGCTATCCAAAAACAAAATCATACACATCCACATTTCTTAGCGGAATGTTGCCTTAAGGTGTGGTAAACTAGATTGTCATCCAAAAATGAAACATCGTCATCAAAGGAAATTGGCCTGCAACATGCTTGTTTCACTTTATCGTTAACCAACTTTTTCTTGATTGTCAAGTTTTTGAGAATTTGGTCGTAAGTTGTCTCTGGGTTATTGCAGGACCCACTGCAGTACCGAAACTTAAGTTCTTCCTTAGCTTCATAGCCCAAACCCAAGTCAGTCACATTCAAGTGTATCTCCCTAAGGACACATCCTTTGTTTCTCCTTTTTCTAGTCTCCTTGGTTGTCTTTTTACTGGAATTCCGAGTGTCTGTTGCAGCAGCTAGTCTCCCTCGGTCTCGTCTGGAGAGGGATTGCTTGTTGGATGACCTCCGAAGTCTTTTTATAGTGTCTTGAATAAACTCCAACACATCATCAAACTGATCTGGATAATCGTCGGGTACTTCAGCTGCATTTTTAAGAAAAAAAACAAAACATATTAAAATATCATGCCAGAATAGATGCTAAATTAAGTATTTTCTTTTTAGATTTGTAAGTGTGAAATGCTACAAATTTGCTGTTCTTTTTTTGTTCTTCGGGACTCTAGAGTCAACACAGATCTACATTCCTTAATCAACAAACAAAAATTTTGTACACATGTACCATGAAGTAGTACGGTAATAGTCAGAGTACACTAGTAAGAAAAAAACATGAAAACAGACACATTGCCGACAAATCAATGTGAGTCTGGCTCAAAGAAAGACTAATTGAGTGGGGTCCCAACCAGAGGACACACCTCAATAGCATCCATATACCCTGATAGGACATATAGAGAGGGATTGTTCTGTTGAGACAATTAATTTAAATTAAAGGAGTACAATTTCAATAGACCAAAAGCAACCATATTAGTCTTCATTCAGACAACATTTAAGACTCCGACTGTCCACTAATAAAAAGTAAAGTAGGAAATTTCTTTTATATTTTGTACTATTTTGCACACGATCCATATAACGCTTTGTTCACCTATTTATTTCTGTTGCTTATATAATGCGGACATATTCTGCAGCATATACAGAGATTGTCCATATTTACATTAGTTTCTGTCCCAAATGGAGCTCCTAATTTTCATATCTCGAAAACACACAGATACCAATTTTATAGGAAGCCAATTATCCTGTCAGGGTGTTTTGGAGTGTGGAAAAAACAAGAGGACCCAGAGGAAGCCCACAAGAACACAAGGAAAACAAACAATCTCCATGAAGATGTTGCCTTTGGTGAGATTTGAGCCAAGGGCTGCAACCTCTAAAGCACCATATGTAAATTTTGAGACGGTTATCTCTCACAGGAGTCTCTGCCGTGTGGAACTCACATTCTAATTTTCCAATTTCGGACACATACAGTGGCCAATTTCTTACTAAGCCAATGAACCTATCAGTATGATTTTGAAGAGTGGGAGAAAGCCAGAGAACCCGGTGGAATCCCGCAGGAACTCGGAGAGAACATATAAACTTTGAATCACCCTATACAGGGGATTTGACTATGCCCACATTTTAGACCAGCTTTGCAATGTATGAAAAATGCAACTAATTATTATAACAGATTTAATAATTTATCACATTGGTGAAAATGCATGAAAAGCGTGATATAGAGCATATAAAAATTAATTTTAATCTCTACTTTAAAGATTTTTTATCAAATAATAGATTAACAATGTATAAATATCAAATTAAGTTCTTGAATTTGATTGAGTTGTTTTGGGGTTCCCGCAGAACCCATTGCGGTTCCCAAATGTTATCATGTTAGAAAGCTGTGTTATATAAATATTATAGTATTTGCTATATAGTTATTAGCTTGCTATATAGTTATTATAGTTTATGCATCAATTGTGTTTCCATTCAGGTAATTAACAGCACAATAGATAATGGTCTAAGTAGCATTGTAGGTAATCGAGCCCAGTCTTCGTAGTTGGTTTTTTTCTTCAATTTAATCTCCCAGAACCTACTTATTGCATCCCTTCACTTTTAAGTTCTGTCCATGGTAGACAGAGATATTGCCACATTACTATTCAGTCACAGCAGACATTTTTACAAATGTAACAACATGAATTGCAGCCACATTGAGTTTGAGAAGCCAATTTAAAGGTAACAACCCATATGGCTACACTCCATGTAGTCATTTTTCCAAAGGATCTCTTCAATGAGTATGCAACTAATGTAATTCTAAATGTACTGGAATGTGTAATGGTCACTAGAGACCAAACAGGCTAAGGAGAAGCATTAATACAATTTATTGTGATTTCTTAGGTGCAAAGATTTACCCATGGCCGTATCAAATAAAAATGTCATGGAAATACAGAGGAAATTGATCTGAGATCCATTCACTCAGAATACAACCCTATGTCTGTTTCTATATTTGCTTAATGCAGTATATACAAGACTATGCAGTATATACAAGACTGGCTAGTTTATTAAAAAGATCTGTGCTCAGCCCAAACTATGTAATGAAGGCCACATGACAGCCATATGTTTGAATATGGATCTACACTATTATTGTACCAATACATTCCATCAGCAAATAACACAGCTTTGTAGTAAAAATGAACAAATTCTTTATAGAAACTTTTTAGACATAACAAAGAAGTGAAAAATTGAGGTTCATGTTTCTTTTAGGATTTTATAGTGTAGATATGGTTGATACATAGGAGAAATCTGGTCAAAGACATAGTCAAACTAAAGTCTGGTCTCGGGCCACATGGATTTTATAAAAAAAAAAAAGAGGTCTCTATAGACACTCAAACCCCTTTAGTAATACACAGAGTTTTCTGCTACTGGGAATCTGACAACATTCTTAGCATAAATATCACAATTTGGACTGGCTAGAAGCTTGCAAGAAAGATTGTGTGAACAATAATATATTATTTAACGGAATGGGCTTTTAGAAAATAAATATATAGAATTAAGCTACAAAAAAGTTGAATTACTTTGTAAATACATCAAATTACTTATTTTCTACTGATACTGAGTTACAACCTGTATTGAACGCCCGACCTGCACTTACAATTCTGCTTCTGGAGTCACTGTGTACATACATGACATTACTTATCTTGTACTGATCACGAGTTACACGTGTATTATACTCCAGAGCTGCACTCACTATCCTGCTGGTGGAGTCACTGTGTACATACATTACATTACTTATCTTGTACTGATCCCGAGTTACACGTGTATTATACTCCAGAGCTGCACTCACTATCCTGCTGGTGGAGTCACTGTGTACATACATGACATTACTGCACAGAACTACAATGTAGGAAAACTAAGGGTATGTGCACACACACTAATCAAGTCCGTAATTGACGGACGTATTTCGGCCGCAAGTACCGGACCGAACACAGTGCAGGGAGCCGGGCTCCTAGCATCATAGTTATGTACGATGCTAGGAGTTCCTGCCTCTCCGTGGAACTACTGTCCCGTACTGAAAACATGATTACAGTACGGGACAGTTGTCCTGCAGCGAGGCAGGGACTCCTAGCGTCGTACATAACTATGATGCTAGGAGCCCGGCTCCCTGCAGTGTGTTCGGTCCGGTACTTGCGGCCGAAATACGTCCGTCAATTACGGACGTAATTAGTGTGTGTGCACATACCCTTAGTTTTCCTACATTGTAGTTCTGTGCAGTGTTTGATTAAAGACCACACTTCCCAGAATGCAAGCCACTAAAGTAAGCCCTGTGCAGACTTGAGTCAGAAAGGAATGCTGGGACATTTCAGCTATGAAACCTGTGACTTTGTGACTTCAGCTCTGCAGTATATAACTTTTTATGTAGATTATTTTTATAAAGAAACTGTAAAATTGTGTCTGAAGGTAGACATGTGCTTAATCTAAATTGGTCCTAAATTCCGTACTGATGAATATATCTTAGTGGCAACCACTAGGGGGAGCTTGCTGCATACGGTTCATTAAAGACCATAATAAAATAGTATACAGTAAGCTCCCTCCACTGGTGGCAGCAGTCAGATTTGTTGCATTTATTTCTACGTTTTTGTGGGGATTTGGAGTTCTGTGTCAGAAAAACGGAGCACTGACCCTTACAAAGATTTATTAAGAGATGAATTGGCACAGGATGTTGGGCCTAAAACAATGTGGTGTTCACTTTAAGGGTAAGGAGAGGAAGGGAAACCGAGTTCTGTAGACATTAATGTAGCAGTGATGTCTTGGAACAATGAACTTTCAGGGGAGGATATATGTCTTGACTAGAGGGGAGTCCTGAGTGGGGTACCCCCTTCTGTGACGTCCATATGCCCCAATAGGAAATATGGACAAGGGTTGTCTTCTAAAACAATCCCTTTAATGTACAGCACTGACCATCCCTTCCTTAATTCCTAATAATACTGTATATATCCCAGTGTTTAGGTCACTTTGACTTCAAACCTTCAGGAAATACACGAAGCAATGCAATTCCACCATAGCTTTCAATGACAGAAATGACAGAACAGGTGCAATGCATACTAAGCCCAGCATCCCATAAGCCTAAGTCCAAATGCACAGCGCTCCACCTGTCTGCAGGTTGTGTTTGGTAGTGCAGCTTGGCCCTATTACTTTCAATGGAGCTGAGCTGCAATACCAGACACAACCTCTAGACAGGTGTGGCGCTATTTGTAGAAGAAAGCAGCCATGTTTTTCTAATCCTGAACAACTCCTTTTAATCACAGTCACCAATGGAGCTAAACCTAAGACCAGTATAATCACCAGATGTTAAGTTTGCAAGTCAAAAGACCGCCTGCTTATAGTTCATATAATAGTCGTCTCAAATGTCCCCAGGAGCTTTCCTGTGTATAAGTAGCATACAAATGTGGATCAAGTTATTCACTTGTTCCATTGACATTCATGATGTCTTGTTTGCTTGATTACTTGTTTTTGCTCCAATGAATATTCTATTTGATTATTCAAATCCTGCTCGAAAGGCTGCATCAGTATAGGGTTTCTTATGTATCTGAGGCCTACACAGGCTTCATTGTGTTCTCCTGCAGTATTACATTAATTGAAATAGAGAGTTTCTTAAGGTAATGTATAATTGCAAAATTACATATTATTTAAATATTTTTTTTGTCATAAATACCATTTTGGTGGTGCTTGTTATTGTTCTTAAAATTTTACCATCCATATAAAGAAAATCTTGAAATATTGCAGTTCTCACACTGGGCACTAGCGCAGACATTATATACTGACATTTCCTGTTTTTGCAGCTCACTTTTCAGCTTTGCTGTGTAGACTTGGACGCTATGAGCAGAGTCATATCATTAGAGGGTGGGTGAGTTAATGATAGATGACAGCTCTATTGTACTGCTGGGATTCTGGATAAGGTTGGATTGTAACAATATACACACAGGCAAGGCTCTGAAAGCAGCACCCCTGCCGCTCTCTTGGGGACGTGCTGTGCTTCATCACTTCCTGGAGACTGTTGTAGTCTATTGACATTTCTCTGACTATTAACGCTCATTCATTGCAGTAACCATAAAGCACATACACCCTGCTGCACTACCTATGTGGACCACACAGGAAGGAAGTGTGTGCCTACAAAAAAGCTACAGGATTTAAAAGAAATAGTAAACATATTGGGATTTTTTTAAATTAATTCTCTCCTTAAGAAAGACAATATAAAATTAGACCAGACGGGCAGAAACGGCGCCAAAATTAGCATAGGGGCGCACTTGCTAGACATATTAGACACTTTGGCGGTAATTCATTAACCTTTCTGGCATAGAAAAGTCACAAAGGGGCTCAAATGTTTTGGCCTTTTTACACTGTTCTCACCACTTCTGAGGAAAGGGGTGTGGCTTCAAAAAAAGGGGGCAGAGTCACAATGGCCCAACAAAATAATTTAAATTCACTCTATGAGGCGTACCAAGGTCGAGGCCAATGCTGGGCCCCTACCTTGCCAATCCATCAGATTACCCCCCGCTCCCCTCCTTGATATGATGAGGGACCCAGAGGTGGAGAAGAGGAACGATGAGGTGTGTATGTGTTTGTTTTATTTTATGGTCGATGTAGGGGGAATGTATGGTGCCTCTTAATAAATGTGTCGTATTTTACGCCAATTTTTTTAATTTATTAAGACTGGCATATAAGAACGCCAGTCCTAATACATTGCACCCTTTAATCTTCATTACGGCACCACTTGGTTGGCTTATTTTACACCAATATTTTGTGCTAGGTGCACTTCCATAATAAATCTGGCATATTTTAGAACACCTCTTAGCCACACTCCTTTTCTGGACACTTTCAAAACGGTCTAGTGAGGCGCAAAAAGGTTTTAAAACACATAATAAATCTAGCGCACGCCATATACACCAGTTTTTTTGGTACAATTTGAGGCCGAATTCTGGCAGATTTTGCTTAGTAAATTCCCCCTATTGATTCTCTTCACAGACTTGAATGTAATTAATAAAACTAATATTAGATACATGAGACATTCCCTTTGATAACCAGTGGCTTGTGCCTAACATAGAAGAGAAGGTGACTACCTCAAGCTCCACAGGAGTAAGGAGATCTGTTGTAGTCACCCTCCAGTCTACAAGCAGTTATCTACACTGCACAGAGTAAAATGTAAATGGAAAAAAAAAAAAAAAAAGGTGATGAAGACCGTAAAGAGGAGCAAATGACTAGTCAGCCACTAGTGGAGTTTCACTCTAAGAATCGCAACATAAATGGAGAGCTTGTTACATTTGGCGGAAAACAGCGGAAATATTGAGGCCGAAAAACTGATCTGAACGTTACTGTTATAAAACAGCATCCATCACCTGTCAGAGAGGCACACATAGATATTTAAATGAAGGCCTACAGCTCAGAATAGCTCAGAATACCAGGATATCGCGTATCACCAGTGCACAATACAAGCTCTTCTGTTGCAAGTTCATACTGAATGTTGCTGAGTGAGGTATGTTACACAAGATTCCAAAAAGTTTAGGTGCCGTGCCAGATTGCAGTGCTAAGGAGCTGCTAATATCCTGATTCAGAGAACACTATGGCACTTCTGTTTTGTGGCTCATGTTCCATACGTGGATGCTGACATATTTGTGTCGCTTAGAACATGCAGTATAAAGAAAAAGTGGTTACCCAGGATCATGTCGGGCAAAATGGGCAATACCAGTTTTATAAAAAAATCCCTTGGTGAGTCCTCTAACATGTAGAATGATGTAGCTGAAGATCATTCCAGTTCCATGTGCCAGACTAGACTAAACGATTGGTCGAATTTTAACTCTCTGATTCCCACACTACTGAATGTTGACTTCCAGCTACATTACACAGTTATTATTTGTACACTACATCGCCAAAAGTTTGTAGACCCCCTACTTAATATTGGGTGCAGGTGTTTCAGCTACACCCATTGCAAATAGGTGCATATGTCAAGGACACAATCATATAATCTTCATAGACAAACATTTCTATTAGTATGGGTCGTACTGACTTTATATGTGGCACTGTCATATGATGCCACCTTTGCCACATGTATGTAAGTAACCTCATGGGTCATTTGTTTACATAAACACTACTAAAATATTTGGAGATTCAATCATTGGATTGATACCCGAGACAAGAGCAGGTGTTTCTATGTCTACCACTTCTATATGAAGAGATGTTTTTCTTCAAATGGAACGTAAAAGTGGACTAAATTCTATATTCTGATATTTCATAGGGACATATGGGAAGATAGTATCGGGGGGAGTCAAAACACTGAGACCACCGCCAACAGCTAGAATAGACATGAGGCACTATTCATTAGACTGTTCCTAACTCTGAGCCTGACCTTGACTTTGACCTTAACCTTGTCTCTGGATTCTGCTACATCCTGCTCTTTCAGATTTGTCGGCTGGTACCTTCTGAATTTGACCCCTGGCTTATCTCCTAACTAAGTCTTCGTCTCATTCTCTGGTTTGTCGCATCTTGACTGTCCTACTAGTGACTTCCCCTGATTCTATTCCAGACTTCGCCCTTGCCTTGTCTCAGCCGTTCCAGCAGGATACTCGAGACCAATCAGGGACTACTCTGAAGACAGCGACTTGGGTTCTCCAGCCTGGAAAGTCGATACCTCTTTTGCAGGGGTTAAGAGTAAAAAAAATGGGGTGATTCCTTAGACACTACACCAGTTTAGCTAGGGCAAATCCAATTGTGGCTCAATAATCTAGTCCTCCAGTGAATATCTTAAGAACATCAAAGTATACTAACTGAATGATAGTTGAAGGGACTATGGCAGTAAAAATTCCGGTGGTGATGAGATACATTGGGTCCCTCCACCCATTCTGATACTTTCTCTTGACTTATAGTCAAACAGAGAAGGCGCCTAATCCAGACAGTAGACAAATATAAATCATTTCATCACATATCAGTCTTCAAGGAGAGATATGTGCGTGCCGTTGTAAATCTGTCTGCCACAGACCAAATGTAACTTCAGATGAACTAGTGTAGAGGAAGACAGAAACTGTATATTATACAGCCTTATAAAATGTCACATAACACCAAAGACGAAGGGATGGCTATAAAAATATTGTGGAGTTGAGAGCCTCAACCACTGCTGAACAAATAGTCACAACCTTCTATTGCATCATGAGGTCCTACAAAATCGGGCAAAATTCGACTATTACTAAAGATGAGCAAACCGATCTTCCAGAATGACTATTTGACCCGATCTGCCAGCCCAAAAAATACAATGGGTTAATTCCTTCTCTTTAACTTGTCAAAAAAACATCAATTTGATTGGCCCAATGTATCCCAATGGAAAGCAATTCAATCTCCAAATCGAAAAACCTGATTCTCTTTCCATGGCTGGTCGCTCGAGGGCCTTCGTTTCTTCATAGCCAAAATCTAAGGCTCTCAAGTCTTAGATTTAGGCAATGAAGAAGCTTGGCTGATCTTATCCTCTCGTGTATTCCTTAGACTTGTGTTCCATTGGGCAATGCCGTTTTACCGTACTGCATCACTTCCTGTCTACTCTCCCTCCAAGACATTCTTTCATTCGAGATAAGACCATCTTTGAAAATCTTTGCGTGGGCAAGGGATCAGTCAGACACGTACTATCGATGATATACCAGGTACTTTCCTCATGTTCCGTTTCTTCCCTTCTTGTCTTTGTCTATCCCACTGTCCTATTCGCTCCTTAAAAGCCCAGCATGCAAAGTTGTAATGCTCTCCCTTTCCCCATTCCCACTTTTCCCATCTATCCCTCCTTCTTATCCCTCAGAATATAGATAAATCACCATACAAGTTTCAACACAACATATTTAATAATGATTTTCTTTGGCAGTTAATTCCAGCAAATGTTGCGGCATGCTCTGCATGGAAGGGGCCACCTTTCCATTTTTGCCCCCTAGGCACAGAATCACAGTTCCTCTTTAAAATAACCTGGTACTGACTAGGCTGAAAACTTAAGGAGCCTGTAACAATGATATTCTTTCAAAAATTCCATTATGTTGGTCTACGTGGGTCCATGGCCTAACTGTATGGAGCAAACGCCCCATTTGCCCTTTATACAAAATATGTGAATGACAAATAACGTTTATTTTCTCAAGTGTCTGAAGTTGGTAAACATTTCAGAGCTGTCTTTACTTCCTTGTAGAAACCCTACAAATTTTCTTTTATACAAACAGTAAACATTTTCTAAATGAGAAACACGTTCATCAGTTTCCCAATACCATATGTGATCTAGATGTAACATGCAGAATGTGAAGAATGCACAAAAAAAAAATATTTTGTAAGTAATCTATGAAATAATGAATCCACCATATTAACTTATGCATTGCCAGGTCCTGAAATATAATTTAGATTACCAATAAAACTGCGCTTATTGTTGGGAACTCATTCTTCTATGGGAGCAGTAATATAGTAGTTATATTCTTGTATATAGGGGGCAGTATTATAGTAGATATATTCTTGTATGTAGGGGGCAGTATTATAGTAATTATATTTCTGTACATAGGGGCAGTATTATAGTAGTTATATTCTTATACATATTGGAAAGTATTATAGTAGTTATATTCTTGTTCATAGGAGGCAGTAATATAGTAGTTATATTCTTGCACATAGGAGGTAGTATTATAGTAGTTATATTCTTATACATAGTGGAAAGTATTATAGTAGTTATATTCTTGTTCATAGGGGGAAGTATTATAGTAGTTATATTCTTGTACATAGAGGGCAGTATTATCTGGTATCTGAGGCCCAGTTGAAAGGACACGTGACATCCCGTGAGGGGCGTTCCAGCAATTCAGGAAGAGGTGTGGACGGTGGGAGAGAGCCTGGAAGTTGAAACAACATTATACTGTGGGAGCAGCTATGTGGTGCATTATACTGTGTGGGGCAGCTATGGGGGCGTTATACTGTATGGGGGCAGCTATGTGAGGCATTTTACTGTATGGAGGCAGCTATGGGGGGGGGGGAGTATAGTGTGGGGGCAGCTATGGGGAGCATTTATATAAATTAACAGACCACTTCAGTATTATATATAACAGACCACTGCTATTATAGTAGTTATATTCTTGTACATAGGGGGCAGTATTATAGTAGTTATATTCTTGTACATAGGGGCAGTATTATAGTAGGTATTTCCTAATCGTCCTTGGCATCACAACACAAATGGGTTTTAGTCCCCGAGGAACAATTAATCAGAGACAGGTTAATTAGCAATAAGCATTAAGCAATTAACGACTTCCCCCTATAAGTATGCACCGGTTACCGGGCCCCAGCGTATTTTTTCTCTCTCTCTAGGTTCGGTTCAGAGACCGTTGCATATCCTACCGAAGGAAAAGATTTTATCCGGGCTGTCCCTCAGCCTCGAAGGTGTACCAAGATGGTGGACGTTCCTTGGTACACGGTGACGAGGCACTCGCCACTCCCGGAATAACGGCGTTCGGAAGAGGTATGGTTCTTTCCTAGTGCACCCCCGTCGCCGAGGTCCGGGACGAGTTGCCGGATCACTTGCCTGCACACTTCCGGTGACCGGAAGTGCTGCTCGGCATTACAAGGGCATGGATGGGGGCGGAAGTGATATCATCCCTGGCTCCGCCCCCCCGTATATGACGCGCAGACACGGCAGGCTTTAAATGCCGGCGTCTTTTGAAAGGATGGCGCGCTCTGCCTCTGGTCCAGCCCTCTGCTTGCTAAGGTTGGTATGGCGGTCTGATTTATGGGTCGGCATGTTTCTCTATGCGGTCGTTCCTAGGCACGTATTGTTCTACCATACTTTTTGTCTCTGCTCTTATCTAGATGTCGCCCTCTAGAAGAGAAGGTAGGAAAAGGACCCATAAATCAAGGCACAGACTTAGCAGGAAATGCCGTCAGCCCCTTACTGATGATATTGAGTCAGATCTCTGTGTATTGTGCTCCACCCCAGTTAATTCCTCTCAATGCAATGCAATGGTTCAAGCAAGAGTTATCTGTAGCTTTTGAGGAAACCAAGTCATCACACCATTCTAAAAGGGCCAGACACTCTTCCTCTCAACTCTTCCTCAGTACCAAGAGGTTTCCTCCTCAGCAGGGGGGTTGAGACTCAGAGGTGGTCTCTGATGCTCCAGATTCTGACTACCCTGAGGAATATTATATCCTGAATAAGGATAAGCTGCATGATCTTCTCAGAGCTGTGAAAGATACATTGGAGACGGGGAAAGAAGTTGAACACAAACCTAAAAAGGACAGACGTTTTTATTTTCCCATTTCCAAAAGGGAAACATTTTCCTAGTCATCCTGTCCTAACGGAATGGATGAAACGAGCTTGGTATAGGCCAGAAAAGAAGGCAGATCTGGGCTCACGGCTCAGAAACCTTTACAGGCTGGATGAATCCTACTCAAAGGAGTGGGAAAATGTGCCGAAGGTGTATTTACCAGTAGTGAAATTGGCAATGAAAGCTGTTTTTTCCTCTAATGAATGAGCATTACTGAAAGACCCCATGGACCGCAAAGCGGATTCCCTCTTGAAAAAAAGGCTCGTGCAAAGCCTCCTTGTCTTCAGTGGCAGTGGTTAGAGCACTAGAGGAAGGAGTCCCAAGGGCAGAAATCCTCCAGTCCCTCCCAGTAATAAAGGTAGCCTCGGAGTTCCAATTGGATAACAAAGTATGCATCTAGAGCCCTATCCCTTTCAAATGATGCCAGAAGAGCTCATTGGCTTAAATTTTGGTCAGGAGATAATCTCTCCAAATATAAATTTGGTAGTCTCCCTTTCCAGCCAGAATCCTTATTCGGTCCCCAACTTACGGATATCTTGGAATCCTTAGGGGAAGGCAAAGGGGCCAGGTTTCCTGAACCTAAAAAGAAGGAATCAGAAAAGAAGATCCCCAAGGTTTAAAAGAAGGTTTCCAGACCATCAGCACACGTTTAGAACTAAGCGGGAAAACCCTTCATCCTTTCGGAAGAAAAACTCCAATCAAGGCTTCAGAGGTGCTCCTCTCGGTCGTCGGTGACATCATCTGACGAGTGGGTGATGGCAACCATCAAGAGAGGATACTCGGAGTTCAAAATGTTCCCCCCAGACCACTTTGTTCTCAATGTGCATCACAATCCTATAGTCCATCAGCTTTTACATGTTTTTCTTCAGAAAGCAGCCTTGGAAGATGTTCCAGTCTTAGAGAGGGGGCACGGAGTCTACTCCAGAGTGTTCCCGGTGCCCAAATCAGACGGCAGTTGGAGACTAGTTATAGACCTGACTTTCCTCAATCAATATCTGTTGAGGAGAACTTTCAAGATGGAGACCATCCGGTCGGTGATGAACCTTCTGGAGAAGATTGATGTTCTTGCAACGATCGACCTTACGGAATCATACATGCATGTTTCGCTCACAAGAAATTCCTTCGACTAGCAGTCCAGACTCAGTGTGGAATAAAGCACTTCCAATTCATCTGCCTACCCCTCGGGATCTCGTCAGTACCCCGGGTGTTCACAAAAATTGTAGTGGTCTTTACTGCAGCACTGAGGCTGAAGGGAATATGTGTGGTGCCTTACTTGGACGACTGGCTAATAAGAGCGCCATAAAAATCTCTACTCCAAGAACATCTCCACGCCACACTGGAATTTCTTCACTTTCACGTGTTCCTAGTGAACTTCAGAAAGTCACAGCTCTCGCCATCACAGAGTCGGAAATTTTTAGGGTTCATGGTGAATTCTTGGTCAATGACGGTCAAGTTGTCTCCAGAGAGGATTGCTACAATACGGGGCTCAATAGAACACCTCATTCACCATCCGAAGGTATCCGGTCGAGGGGCTATGAAAGTCCTAGGTCTAATGACCGCATCTATAGATGCGGTCCCCTGGGCAAAAACCCACATGAGGTCATTGCAGCTCAACATCCTCAGATCCTGGGACAAGAATTTCAGAAACCTGGATGCTCTCTTCAATGTTTCCAACTTTACTCTTCAAGACCTCAGCTGGTGGTTAATCCCAGACACTCTATGGTCCGGCAAGTCGCTCGTTCCCCCACCTCAGAAAGTCCTCACAACGGATGCCCCCTCCTCGGGTTGGGGTGCCCATGTAGATAATCTATGGGTTCAGAACAGATGGAGTCAGAAGGAAATGTTACTATCCTCCAACATGAGGGAACTCAGGGCAGTAAGACTGTCGCTAATGTTTTTCCAAACTTATCTAAAAAATCTTCAGATCCTGGTCCAGTCGGACAACCTAGCAACTGTTTTTTATATAAACAAGCAAGGAGGAACGAGGAGTGTCTCAACTTTGGCCAAATGCAGACTACTTATGAGGAAGGCGAGAACAACATTCTTTAGGAATTTCAGCGGTTCACACACGTGAACCACACACGTTGAACCACACTGCGGATTTCCTCAGCCGCAACACCCTCCATTCGGAGGAGTGGAGTCTCAACCCTCAAGTCTTCAGCAGTTTAACTACCACATGTGGAATGCTAGACTTGGATGCGATGGCATCAGAAGAGAACAACAAGGTCCTCAGCTTCTGTTCTCTATACCACACACGCCATGCGGTAGCGTTGGATGGCCTGTCTGTCAGCTGGAGGGAAAAATTAATTTATGTTTTTCCTCCCCTTCCCTTAATACCCAGAGTATTGAGAAAAGTTCAGGACGAAGGAGTGAAAGCCTTTGCAGTCCTGCCATTTTGGCCCTGCAGGGCCTGGTTCTCCCTAGCGTGGTCTCTTTAGAAAGGCAGGTTCCTGGAACTACCGGTATCACCGGACCTCCTGCCCCAGAAAGGGGTGTACCACCCGAACCCTCGCAGTCTACATCTCATGGCCTGGAGACTGATCGGGAGAATCTGACGGAATTGGGGCTCTCTTCCGAGGTTATTAACACCCTATTGTCAGCCAGACATCGCTCAACTGTCAAAGTATACAACAGGGTTTGGACCCTTTTTGTCTCCTGGTGCTCTAGAAATTCAGCAAACTCAGTCTCTTTGAAGACAATCCTTAAATTTCTTCATGAGAGCTTCAATAAAGGGTTGAAACTAAATACCCTTAAAGTGCAGTTCACAGCAATCAATGCCCAACCTCAAAACCATTTCTCTAACCAACAGTTAGTGAAAACCTTCTTCAAAGCTTTAAGAATGCTTAGCCCAGCTTCTGAAGTACCCTCTCCTTCCTGGGATCTTTCAGTGGTTGTGTTGGCTCTAACAAAGCCTCCGTTTGAACCAATGCAAGAGTCATCCATCAGATTTCTCTCCTTCAAGGCTTTCTTTCTGGTGGCAATCACATCGGCCAGGCGCCTAAGCGAGCTCCAGGCCCTCTCCTTCAAAGAACCCTATTTGAGAGATCTTGGAGATAGTCTTCTACTACGTACCATGCCTGGGTTCTTGCCTAAAGTTCCTTCTTTCAAAAATATCAATCAAGAAATATTGTTGCCAGTACTTTTCCCTCATCCCCAAGGTGAAGATCAGGAGAATTGGCATACACTGGATGTGAGAAGAGCCGTTCCCACCTACAGTATATTGGAACAACAAAGGCTTTTAGAAAAGCAGAAAATTTGTTCCTCTAGCAGGCCCGTCCTAACAAGGGTCAAAGAGCAAGTAAAGCCATCCTAGTCAGGTGAATTAGGTCAACCATTGAGAAATGCTATCATTTTAGTGAGCTTCAATCTCCTCTGCAGATCAGGGCACATTCTACACACTACAGCTACCTCATGGGCAGAAGTCGGGCATTTTCCCCTGGATCAAATCTGCAGGGCTGCTACGTGGGCATCCACATCAACCTTTATTAAGCACTACAGGCTCGACTCACTAGCAGCAGAAGAGTGCTAGAAATGGCGTCTGCTATACCTCCCATATAGCTATTGCTTGGCAAGTCCCATTTGTGTTGTGCTGCCAAGGACGATCAGGAAAACGAAAATTTACTCACCTAAATTTTTATTTCCTGGAGTCCGTAAGCAGCACAAGCTTCCCCCCCTAGCAGAACTTATATCTATTGCTTCATCAAAATACGCTGGGGCCCGGTCACCAATACATACTTATAGGGGAAGTCCTTAATTGTTTAATTGCTTAATGCGTATTGCTAATTAACCTGTCTCTGCTTAATTGTACCTAAGGGACTAAAACCCATTTGTGTTGTGCTGCCTACGGACTCCAGGAAATAAAAATTTCGGTGAGTACATGTTCGTTATGCTTGTATATAGGGGGTCAGTATTATTGTGGTTATATTCTTGTATATAGGGGGCAGTATTATAGTAGTTATATTCTTGTATATGGGGCAGTATTATAGTATGTATATTTTTGTACATAGGGGCAGTATTATAGCATTTATATTCTTGTATATAGGGGGCAGTATTATAGTAGTTATATTCTTGTATATAGGGGGCAGTATAATAGTATTTATGTTCTTGTATATAGGGGCAGTATTATAGTAGTCATATTCTTGTACATAGGGGAAGTATTATAGTAGTTATATTCTTGTATATAGGGGGCAGTATAATAGTAGTTATAGTCTCGTACATAGGGGCAGTATTATAGAATTTGTATTCTTGTATATAGGGGCAGTATTATAGTATTTATGTTCTTGTACATAGGGGCAGTATTATAGTAGTTATATTCTTGTATATAGGGGCTGTATTATAGTAGTTATATTCTGGTACATAGGGGGCAGTATTATAGTAGTTATATTCTGGTACATAGGGGACAGTATTATAGTAGTTATATTCTGGTACATAGGGGGCAGTATTATAGTAGTTATGTTCTTGTATATAGGGGCTGTATTATAGTAGTTCTATTCTGGTACATAGGGGGCAGTATTATAGTAGTTATATTCTGGTACATAGGGGGCAGTATTATAGTAGTTATATTCTGGTACATAGGGGGCAGTATTATAGTAGTTATATTCTGGTACATAGGGGACAGTATTATGGTAGTTATATTCTGGTACATAGGGGACAGTATTATAGTAGTTATATTCTGGTACATAGGGGGCAGTATTATAGTAGTTATGTTCTTGTATATAGGAGCTGTATTATAGTAGTTCTATTCTGGTACATAGGGGGCAGTATTATAGTAGTTATATTCTGGTACATAGGGGGCAGTATTATAGTAGTTATATTCTGGTACATAGGGGGCAGTATTATAGTAGTTATATTCTGGTACATAGGGGGCAGTATTATAGTAGTTATATTCTGGTACATAGGGGACAGTATTATAATAGTTATATTCTGGTACATAGGGGGCAGTATTATAGTAGTTATATTCTGGTACATAGGGGGCAGTATTATAGTAGTTATGTTCTTGTATATAGGGGCTGTATTATAGTAGTTATATTCTGGTACATAGGGGGCAGTATTATAGTAGTTATATTCTGGTACATAGGGGGCAGTATTATAGTAGTTATATTCTGGTACATAGGGGGCAGTATTATAGTAGTTATATTCTGGTACATAGGGGGCAGTATTATAGTAGTTCTATTGTGGTACATAGGGGGCAGTATTATAGTAGTTATATTCTGGTACATAGGGGGCAGTATTATAGTAGTTCTATTCTGGTACATAGGGGGCAGTATTATAGTAGTTATATTCTGGTACATAGGGGGCAGTATTATAGTAGTTATATTCTGGTACATAGGGGGCAGTATTATAGTTGTTATGTTCTTGAACAAAAGGGGCAGTATTCGAAAAATTATATTCTTGTATATAGGGGACAGTATTATAGTAGTTATATTCATGTACATAGGGGCAGTACTATAGTACGGGTATCATAAATATATTCACCTTAGTTTCTGAGAATACTAGTTAATTTAATTTGGAGAGTGACAACCATTTTTTCTGAGCCACAAATGTGCTCAGGGCAGTTGTCACTTCCCTTCTCCCACTCCTCTTGGCAGAAGATACAAAAAGTGAACTACTCAACAGGGACATAGAAAGAATTGACCCATCCTGGGGCAAGACCGGAATAAAAAGTTGATTGTACAAAACATGTATGTATCAGAAAAGCAACCCTTACAGCTACGGTGAGACTCTTCAGACTTACCTTCACATGGGGAAAGGATTCTATTCACTGCACTAGCCCTGTATCCAAATACCTTGTCCAAAGCAAAGCAGCTTGTTGGAGCATCCCATAGCAAATGGCCCATGAGTACCCCTAGCTACACCCCTGGGGCTTTTGGTGAGGGGTCCAAAAACCATATTGTCCAATCCTCTTTCCATGGGAAATTGTAACTTGTGTGTGGCTACCCCTCTGCAAATACACATAAGGGTAGGTTCACACGGCAGCGTCCGTAACGGCTGAAATTACGGGGCTGTTTTCAGGAGGAAACAGCCCCGTCATTTCAGCCGTAACGGCATGTGCTGGCGCTTGAACGCCGCGTCCATTACGGACGTAACTGGAGCTGGTTTTCCATGGAGTCCATGGAAGACGGCTCCATTTACGTCTGAAGAAGTGACATGACACTTCTTTGGCGCGGGCGTCTATTTACGCGCCGTCTTTTGACAGCGACGCGTAAATATACGCCTCGTGTGAACAGACAAACGTCAGCCCATTGCTTTCAATGGGCAGATGTTTGCCAACGCTATCGAGGCGCATTTTCGGACGTAAATCGAGGCGTAAAACGCCCGAATTACGTCCGTAAATAAGCCGTGTGAACATACCCTAAAGGTAGCAAGGAACAAGTTAAGGGGAACTGGCGTGGGATTTTTGTTAATAAGGGGCATATAGGTGGGTGTGGGGAGGCTTTTCTTTGCTATATGGCCCACCCTTTGCTATAGGTCCACCCATTGTGTTCCATGCCCAACTATATTTGCCTATAGATGATTATTTTAGTTTTATACAGATGCCATTACCATGACATCCTGTTGCCACTATCACATGATTGTCCTGCATTAAACCTTCATTCACAGTCCATTTCAATTTTGAGTTTGTTGAATTCAAATTCCGTCATTTGAATAATTGGCGCACGATTCATTTAGCTAAACAGACCGTGCCTGAGTAAATATACAACTCTATATATATATATAGGAGAGCCGTTTCGTTCATTGTTGTTGTCTAGGGGGAGGGGGTATGCACCTGCTGACATCTATATAGATGCCTCCACAGCTCAATTCTGTTTGTTATTTAAAGCCTCGGGATTACAACATACATAAATCATGAATCTCAGGGTCCTTTGTAGGTAAATTCATCTGGAACAATTGTGATACATTTAACTAGTCACCTCCTAGTTATTTCTACCTATATTTCCTGCAATAGGCTTCAAGCTCAGCCTCTTTACGTCTGATTATGGACAATTTGGGCAACTCTTTCCATGTGACCCATTAAAAGGACCCCCTTAGGTTTAAACACTGATGTCCTATCCTTAGGATAGGTCATCAATATTTGATTGGTGGGGGTCCGACCTCCGGAACCTCAATCAATTGGCGCAATGAAGCTGCTGTGGTGCTCCTGCCGCGTCCCTTTCATTGTATGCAACTTTCTTTCCCAATGAGGAACATTGAAATCTCATGCAGACGAGGTAATCCACGTGATTTTACTGTGGCCAGTAAACAAAGTCATGTAGCAGTGGAGCACTAGCCTATAACTCCTGTACTGAGAGCAAATAAGTGTCAAGATGGTGACTCAGGGGCAGAGCCAGCCTTTGGGGTGTGTGATCACTTCGGACACATAGGGCACCACATATGGCAGGCACCCAAGGCTTGTGACCACCATAATCTAATTGTATAGCGCTGTTATTAGATCACTTTATGTATGGAGCTGTTATCTAATTAATATATGGCTATATTATTTGAGCACTGTATGGGATGCTTGAGAAAGACCCTGACAGTGTTGAAAGGTTGCAAGTCCATATTTTGGTGAATTAAAGAAAAATTTTTTTTTCTATTTGTAGTGCTACAGTCTTTTTTTTCTTTTTATGTATGGAGCTTTTATCGAATTACTATATGGCTATATTATTTGAGCACTGTATGGGGGTATTATTTGGGCACAGTATGGGGATATTACTTGGGCACTGTATGGGGGTATTATTCAAGCAGTGTATTGCGGTATTATTTGAGTACTCTATGGCGGTATCATTTGAGCACTCTATGGCGGAATTATTTGAGCACTCTATTGCGGAATCATTTGAGCACTGTATGGCGGTATTATTTGAGCACTGTGGGACGATATTATTTTAGCACTGTATGGTGGTATTATTTGAGCACTTTATGTTGGTATTATTTGGTCACTGCATGTTGGCATTATTTGGTCACTGCATGTTTGTATTATTTGATGACTAGGTTGGTTTTATTTGAGCACTGTATGGTGGTATTTGAGCACTGTGGGGCGGTATTATTTGAGCACTGTGGGGCGGTATTATTTGAGCATTGTATGGCGGTATTTGAGAACTGTATGGTGGTATTATTTGAGCACTGTGGGACAGTATTATTTGAGCACTGTATGGCTGTATTATTTTAGAACTGTATCGCGGTATTATTTGAGCACTGTCGGGCGGTATTTGAGCACTGTATGGCAGTATTATTTGAGCACAGTGGGGCAGTATTATTTGAGCACTGTATGGTGGTATTTGAGCACTGTCTGGTGGTATTTGAGCACTGTATGGCAGTATTATTTGAGCTCTGTATGTTGGTATTATTTGGTGACTAGGTTGGTATTATTTGAGCACTGTATGGTAGTATTATTTGAGCACTGTATGGGGGTGACTACTTAGGTGTTATTTGGCGCTGCTGCTTAGACCCTTAATTCTTTTTTACTGGTCCTGGCGGCAGTATCTACTATTATTATTTTAACCAACTATTTAATATTGTTATTTGGCCAATGTATGGCACTATCTAGGCACCATACATTATGGTGCTTATACTTAGGCACTGTTTGATATGGTTATTTGTACACTGTATAACAGTACACCATATGGGGAAGAGGTAGCGCCAACAGATGGTACCACACGGAACCATTCATTGTAAGACCAGTGGCAGCTTCTAACATCTGTTGGCAGATTAATATATTGCAGCATGAAACGAATTATGTTTAGTACTTTGAATGTGTTTCCTGATTACAGCGATTGGTGGGTTATACGGTGACCTGTCTAATATATACAAACTGTCACGATGACACAGACATACATTAACTGGAGTGGTATTTGTCAGTATTAAATGCCACGTGACTATGACTCAACAACTGCTCCTAAACTATTTGACTCAAAGCAGCAAGTTCCCCAGAAGCAACATAAGACATTACCTATGAGTGAGTCAAGTGGAAGAACTGGAGCCCCAGGCCTGAGAAAATTAGCTGCGATTGTCTTTTCTCCCATAGGGTATTGAATTTGATAAATAGTTTTTCTTTTCCCCAATTTTTAAAAAATTTGTTCACACAGCAATTGTATTATTATTATTATTATTATTTTAGCAACCTCTTCCCACCCGTATAGCAGCATTGTAGTGGCCACAAACTATGGGCCAGTGAGAAGAATTACCACAATAGACAAACATAAGACTCTCCATATCTAGTTATCTATCTATCTATCTATCTATCTATCTATCTATCTATCTATCTATCTATCTATCTATCTATCTATCTATCTATCTAATATCTATCTATCTATCTCATATCTATCTATCTATCTCATATCTATCTATCTATCTCATATCTATCTATCTATCTATCTATCTATCTATCTCATATCTATCTATCTATCTATCTATCTCATATCTATCTATCTATCTCATATCTATCTATCTATCTCATATCTATCTATCTATCTCATATCTATCTATCTATCTCATATCTATCTATCTATCTATCTATCTCATATCTATCTATCTATCTATCTATCTATCTATCTATCTATCTATCTATCTATCTATCTATCTATCTATCTATCTATCTATCTATCTATCTATCTATCTATCTATCTATCTATCTATCATCTATCTGACAAATTAAGGTCATTGCTTTCTGTGAGTACGGAAGTTAAATCTACTAGGGAAAGCTCATTGCATGCACATTAATGAGTACTTGTTTCCTCTCCCGACAGGTCTGTTTTAGTAAATAATTGCATTCCCCATTAAATAACAATTCTGGAGGATATTTTTTTTAGAACTCTAAGTTGTGCCGTTGCTCTGTTATTCCTCCTAGAAATGTATGAATAAATTGACAACTTGGTGTTACTAGTTGGGGGGTGTGGTCTTACACAGACTGACACTGTCCAATCAGTGCTGACAGAGTGACACTGTGGGGACACGCCCCTTTGACAACAAGAATAGTAACACCCAGTTGTTAATTTATTCACAGTTTTCTTGGAGGAATAACAGAGGAACAGCACGATGCAGAATTTTGAAAAATATGTTCAAAAATTGTTATTTCATGGGGAATACAAGTATTTACTAAAATAAACATGTCAGGAGAGGAGACAGGTCCACTCTAATTAATACAGTTCAAATTGTACTTAATGGGGGCTCCAAAAATTTGTATGCAGTGATCTCCCCCTAGTGGTGGCCGCAAGGGATTTGGAGCACAGTATTTGGGCCACTGTCGGCCCTTTTAATGCTCTGGGCCCTGTCTGAGTGGTCAGTCCGCCTCTGCATTCACTATATTTATTCGCCAAGGTGGCGTTTTAGCCCCCTAGGTATTTTGACCTGATCGTGATTAATCTGAACTCCATTGATGTAAATAAAGCTCAAAAACGCTTTCCCAGAATGCAATCTTAAAAATATGCAATTCTGCACTATTGCCAAGTACTGTATGTACAAATTGGCCCCAGACTGTGAGTAAGTATGAATAATAGTGGAATGATATGAGAGATTACAATCTGTGTGCAGCGCTGCAGTATATGTTGGTGCCATGGGGTAATATAATCAACAATTAAAGGCAAAGTCTGCAGTCCGTATCTGTGCCCATAGACACCGGAAAATAAATTCAGACTGTATTTGTGTAGTGATAGTGAGCGTGCTACAGTTATATCTTCCTTGTATGGTTCACCATCAACACGTTGCGAAGTTCATCCAGCATGCGATAATATCTATCAAACATTAGAGCTCAGTGGGAGCCCAGTTACTGCCGGGAACATCTGGCCGGCAGCTGTTTTTCTCAGCAGATGTTGGAAGGAGGCATATGTCTAGCAAACCATGGCCTCTCACCTAAACTACTGCGCGGCAACACTTACTGCGGTGTCCACCGGCCACTTCTTATAATAGCCGGGTAATGGGGCAACAGCCCCTCTGCTCGACTTCTCCTGTATGACATGAGACCCATTATAACTGCCAAGCAGGAGAAGTAAAATCTCCAGACTTTGGGCTTATTCAGACGAATGTGTAATACGTCCTTGCTACGCGCGTGATTTTCACGCGCGTCGCACGGACCTATGTTAGTCTATGGGGCCGGTCAGACTGTCAGGGATTTTCACGCAGCGTATGGCCACTGCGTAAAACTCACGACACGTCCTCCTATCTTTGGCCGTTTTTCGCACATCACGCACCCATTGAAGTCAATGGGTGCGTGAAAATCACGCGCAGCACACGGAAGCACTTCTGTGGGACGCGCGTGATTCGCGCAACAGCAGTAAAAACTATGAATGAAAACAGAAAAGCACCACGTGCTACAAACATACAAACAGAGTGTCATAATGATGGCGGCTGCGCGAAAATCACGCAGCCGCACATCATACGCTGCTGACACACGGAGTTGTTAAGTGCCTTTTGCACCGCAAAACGCCGCTTTTTGCGCGCGCAAAACGCACACGCTCGTGTAAATCCGGCCTTTGTGTTATTATTGGAATAGTTCTGATAATCGTTCCATATCTACTGTAGGGTTCATATACTTTACTGCATCTAAAATTGGGACCAAGTCTGTTATACATTTTCATCTGGGGGGTGTGCAGGAAATGTGAATTTCCTCTAGTATATATGAATTGCTCCTGTAGCTAACATAACTTTAACCATAGGGCCCCCTGGAAGTGGCACCATTTTTTATTATACCTGGGTAATCAAGATGCGGATACAGTTGAAAACCATGGCGGAGCATGGAGCCATGGGATCCCAGCACCGCCATTCTTGACGGGACGAGGCACTGGAAATACAATGGTATTTCACTATTCTCACTGTGACAACTGCCGGGAATGGCATGGCGCAGACAGGTGCGATGCAGTGACATCATCGTGCCGGCCTGTGCCGAGCCACATATCTCACAGACTGGAGGAGACCTGCAGAGGGATCTCCTCCATTAGCCGTGGGCATGGAGCTAAATAAATATTTCTTTTATTATTTTTAGGAGGCACTATGGGGTAATTTTTCTGTGCGGTGAGGCACGGTGAGGCATTATACTATGTGGGGCAATGCGTGGGCTTTACACTATGTGGGGATCACTTTGGGGGCATTATACTGTGTGTGGGGGCACTATGGTGGCATTATACTTTGTGGCGAGGCCCTATAGGGGCAATATATGTTGTAGGGGCAGTTATGGGGGCATTATACTGTGTGACTGTGGGCCACTATGTGGGCATTATTTTGTGTGGGGAGGCCCTATAGGGGCAATATACTGTGTGGGAGCACTATGGTGGCATTAAACTGTGTGTAGGGAACTATGGGGACATTATATATTGTGTGTGGTGGGCACTATGGGGGCATTATACACTGTGTGTGGGGGCACTATGCAGGAATTATACAATGGGGGCATCATAATGTGTGGGGAGGCACTATGGGATCTACTGTATGTGCGGGCATTATACTAAGTGGTGGGGCACTATGGGGGCATGATAATTTGTGGGTAGCACTATGGGAGCATTATCCTGTATGGGGGCACTATTATTATTTTACCTCTTGCTGGAAAGGGTGTGTGGACCCACTCATGACATCTTTGCGCTGAGCACAACAATGTGTTAAAACGACCCTGCTAATCTGTTGTCTTGAAACTCTACATTGCAGTTTCAGCCTTTGTGCACCATTTATTTCCCCAATTCATCCATGAAAAATAAAGCGCTTTTGCGAAGTCTTGCATAAAAAATATCTCCCACCGTTTAGTGTATACAGCTCCTATGCTAACCTATGCCTCTTGTTGGTGACAGATATAAAAGAGGGGTTAAAAGTAACACATGTGAAGGAACAGATAACAAACAGGGCTTAATTGTAGACTGTAACCGTGGACACACATAGCTCTGCATAGGAGCTGTTTACACAATACGGTTGAAGATTTTTAAGCAATAAAATTTGCAAAGTTGCTGAGTTTTATTGCATTTCTTTGACTTGATATCATTTATATCTGTATGTTGTCAGAAGCAGCGCCATATATTTAGACACATACACGGCTTTATTACACCCATGTGCACACAGGCATCAAAGACCTCTTACATAATAATACTGAACATGCCAGAGGGTAATCCAGAGCAGGACTGAGCCCTGCCATTTGTGCGCCGTGAAGGAATATGACATGAAAGGTGCCGAGGTCAAAGCCTTATTCTTAGTGATTAATAAAGGCTTCTTTCTCCAGCTCATTCACCAATTCTTCGGGTGCAAAAAGACACAGGATTCCTCTTCTTATAGCTCTAAAGTTCTGCCGAAACCGACACGGCTCATAGTATCACCTGTCCCCGTATTAAATAACATGCCCTGTCCGTGCCCATGCACTTCCACTTACCAAAACTGAGGCCTCAATCTCACCAAGGGGGGTCCCTATCTGCACCACCACCC
Organism: Rhinoderma darwinii; assembly: GCF_050947455.1. Taxonomy (NCBI): domain Eukaryota; kingdom Metazoa; phylum Chordata; class Amphibia; order Anura; family Rhinodermatidae; genus Rhinoderma; species Rhinoderma darwinii. Next base: position 621,864,904 of record NC_134687.1, read on the forward strand.
CCGAAAAACTAAAAAAATCTCATGTACTTGAGCGTGTATTTTATTGACATGCAGTTTCCAAAATAATTTTTTTCCTTACCATTTAAAGTCATTGGGGCGGCACAAAAAAACCCAAAACAAATAAAATACAATAGGTAAGTAGACATAAATTATTAAAGGGTTGTACAGGTTAAGTAAAACTTGGCTGCTTTCTTCCAAAAACAGCACCGCACCTGCCCATGGGTTGTTTCTGATATTGCGGCTCCGCTCCATAGAAGTGAATGTTGTTGAGCTGCAATACCACACACAACCTGCGGTAGGTGTGGCGCTGTTTTTGAAAAAAAATAATTTTTTTCTTATTTTGTACAGCCAATTTAAGTAGTTGGGTGGACTGTGGCCCAGGTTGTGATGGTGACGAAAAATTTGGTTGGTAACATCCTCCCCAGCCACTCCACACTTAAGTCAAATTTTTCTTCTATCTCTTGGCGGGCAGTCCATAGAATACATGGAATTGTGGAGAAGGGATGCCGAGATGAGACAACCCCTATAAAATTGTTTGAAGTCCTCATGTCTGTCTGATGGAGTCTCTGGGAAGTGGTGGAGGTGACCAGGTGGTGAAGGTCCCACCGGTGGGTAATTGCCCCTTCGGCCCTCACTACAATACAGCAATATATATAATATAATATAGCCCTCCCTGCCTATAGCAATAGACACAGTCCTCTATTATGTCAACCAATGGAATATTTTGATTCTCCGTGAAATTTTTGGCAGTCGCTCTTTAATAAATAACTATTTATAATCTATATCAGAGATCTCCAACCTGTGGCCCTCCAGCTGTTGCAACACTACAACTCCCAGCATGCCCAGCCAGAGGCAAAACCTGGACAGCCACAGGTTGGAGGGCATGCTGGGGGTATAGTTTTGCAACAATTGGAAGATCACATGATGGAGGGCATACTGGAATTTGTAGTTATGCAACAGCTGTAAGATCACAGGTTGGAGAGCATGCTGGGGGTTGTAGTTTTGCAACAGCTAGAGGATCACAGGTTGGAGGGTATGCTGGGGATCTTAGTTTTGCAACAGCTGGTGGATCACAGGTTGGAGGGCATGCTGGGGATTGTAGTTTTGCAACAGCTGGAAGGCCACAGGTTGGAGGGCATGCTGGGGATTGAAGTTTTGCAACAGCTGTAAGATCACAGGTTGGAGGGCATGCTGGGGATTGTAGTTTTTCAACAGCTGTAAGATCACAGGTTGGAGGAAATGCTGGGGATTGTAGTTTTTTCAACAGCTGTAAGGCCACAGGTTGGAGGGCATGCTGGGGATTGTAGTTTTTCAACAGCTGTAAGATCACAGGTTGGAGGGCATGCTGGGGATTGTAGTTTTGCAACAGCTGGAGGGCCACAGGTTTTAGACCACAGCTTTACATCTTGGAACAATCCTTTAAGAAATTCTAAAGAGTATTTCCACCCAATTTAAGAAAATCTTTGACAAGATATTTCTCTATTTATATGATTCTTAGTTAGGTGCAACGTGGTTTTCAAAATGGGACAACTAATTGATTAACGACTAATGGGACCACGACTAATGGCCACCTTTACAGCTCTTATAAGGGTCATCCTTCTCCCTGAATGGAAAATCTGTCCAGTCATACGACAACATGGGGGTATGGGATGTATTACAGCATAACTAGACATGTTTGCCTATCGGGGGACTGAGAATGCTGTTTGGGGGGGGGGTTGTAATGGTGGCCATATCGGCTGACCCCAGCTAAGACCAGGTTGACATAGTGTATGAATACTGAGGCAGCAGTAGCAGATATACATAGACTAGCAGCTTGTGTATACAGTGTGGTAGCACTTACAATGATGTTGTACTTGTTGTGGCCCCTGCACGGCAGTGGGACGTTCAGAATCGGCTTCGTACATCCCCAAAGCTGTGTCCTCGTCTTCCAGCAGGGAGTCTGGACTAGATCTCTTCTTACCAGATGACCAGCTTGAAGGCAATGGAGTGTTGGACACAGATCTCAACAGCAAAATGCAGACAGCCAAGATAGCCCATAACTTCATCTTAGAAAGGCTTCCAAGAAAGGGACCTTCCGGGGGGCAAGGAGAAGACAACGTCTTAGTATTTCAGTTTCGTTACAATGTATCTTGCAATTTTCTTATCTTACATTTCTTCATTATTGATATGGGCCAACAATATTCAGCCATTTATAAAAATATCACCTGCTAGAAACCGGCTACATGTATAGATGTAGCTGAGCTGAGTTTGTTGTATAACTCTTAGGGGGTGAGTTTTGCCATTGTGATGACCCTGAGTCATTAGGGGATCACACATGGCAGATTTGTTGCAGAAATTTCTGCCACTGAAAATCCATCCTGGTCATGTGAACGGGGTTGTATCTGCAGCATGTGCATGTGCATGTTCTTACAAACCCCATATAGCTTTATGGAACAGTTACAAGAATTTCCTACAGTTGACCAACTCAACTCTTCTACATCGATATGCTAATGGCTTACATAAAACATGTGGGAATTGACTTTATCCAAGATTGGATTATTATGGATGAAGATATGAAATGGCTCATCAAATAGGTTTTCATTTTCTTCATAAATGTAAAAACATGGAGATGTAGCAGAGCTAATTTTGTAATTGAGTCGTTTGTTTTTTACATCCAAAGAAGGGAAGCATTTATATAGAAAACCACACATAATAAACTCATCTGTACTATAAATACACCGAGGTCATAGACCAGAAGCCGTGCCGGTGTCCTCCATTTACCGAGCTATCATATAATGCCGTACTATATATAATATATAATATCTATATATGTCCATTACTGTGCTTATAGAAAAAGCCACTTATCTTTCTTAAAGGGGTTGTACGGGATTAGAAAAACATGGCTGCCTTAATATTTTTTGAAGCTCCTCCCACTACGGCAACGTCTCGCCATTAGTTTGGTGTCAAATATCTTCCCAGAACCTAAATTGATTTCTTTTGCAGCTCAGCCTTTAGGACATACTTGCCATCAGGGAGACCCTGAGAAGTGGTGTATTAAGTGACATGTAAAGGACACTGCGCCAATATATTTTACCATATGCCCCGCCCATTTATAAAGGACACACCCCCAACCTAAGGCATTTTTATGGCAAATAGTGCATATCAGTTTCTTGATCACACCCCAAAATGTATACCCCAGACCAGAACCTCTGAACTAATACAGACCTCAGACTAAAACCCCTAAATAAATACAGACCCCCTAAATACAGAGTCCAGACCCCCTAAATAAATACAGACCCCAGACCAGACTCCCAAAATACAGAACCCAGACTGAACCCCTAAAGAAATACAGACCCCCTAAACCAATGCATATCCCATACTAGACACCCTAAATATATTCAGACCCCCAGCCCAGACTCCTTAAATAAACCCAGACCAGACTCTAAAGGTACTCATCTGTCCTTGTTCCTGCAGCTTGCAGTCATCTTCAATCCCGCGAGCTGCCGCAAACAACTAGGAAGTGAGTATTTAAGGACGCATGTCTTCCACATGTCTGGGAGGTGTCCCCTTTTTCTGGGAGCCTCCTAGACATTCTGGGAGAGTTGGCAAGTATGCTTTATTGTATCCTGTGTGTGTGTGTGTGTGTGTGTGTGTGTGTGTGTGTGTGTGTGTGTGTGTGTGTGTGTGTGTGTGTGTGTGTGTGAGAGAGCTGGGGCTGGGTTGCCTAGCAACCACTCACTTCCTGTTTGGGTGACCACTATTAGAGCACGTGTGGGTTAAGGTCACAGGATTTTCTGACAGGAAACTGAATTCTTTGATTAACATGTGATCACCTTGTAGCAATGGGGCATCTAATTACCAAGAAGATTCCCTCTGTCCACGGTGACTCAACCAATGAGATGTAAGAGCAGCATACAACATGGTGTCACTTTAAATTGTTGGGAAACACTAGCGGAAAGGTTTCAGGCAGGACAGTTCACAATGTGATCGCATGTCCAGAAGAATGCAGTAAAAGCAAAGTTTACACTACGAAAATACTCTGTGTGGGAAACACTAGAGCCAAGAGTATGCAAGGCCAAAATAGACACTCACTCCTGTCTCACGTAACCCCTTCATTCCCTGCAGCACACGGAGAAGAAATTAATAAGCGCCCTGCGGAACTTTACCCGAAAATGGAGGTAAACCTTCCTACTGGTCCTACTTAGATGGGACCGAGTCTTCTCTAGATACATGCCCCACTGTCCTTCATCCTGTATAAATTCCCGGTTGTGGGCAAAAAGGTCAACGAGCCACATTATGGGGTCCTCAAAAATAATCCTTACTCACCCAGAAGGCCGTAAATCATGTTCAGCCACGGCCGGGTATATAGTAGATGTACCCACACACATAAAATACTTTTTATTCACCCATTCTGCCAAGGTCTGCTCTGGTTTTTGTTAGGGAACACAAACCAAAAATATAGTCATATATGTTCTGGCCCTGGTGGAGTGTTAACAGAGCCAAAAACATTGGTCCTGCCTAGTGAAGGTTGGACTGGCCCACCAGAGTACTGGAGAACCCTCTGGTGGGCCCAGGTTCTGACACAATAATAGGCACCAAAGGTCCGGCAAAAGAAATCCACATTTTGAGCCAATCACTTACCACCAGGGTCTATTTTTTATGGGATGACAACAAATAACCTATTAGATCTTATAGATGAGCTGTCCTGTGTGTACAATGATAACAACAAAGATTATGATGTGATTAATAGGGGACATTCTGTATAGATGGAGGGTGGGTCTTCAGAGTCATTTGCCCTTGTGGGCACAAGGAACCCAATTCTGACACTGTTCCGATCATTAAACTGGCATGGTACTATGCCCTATTTTGATAGGATGTAGGCTGTGCAGCATATACACATGGGCCACGTGTGATCCTCAGACACCATGGCTGTCCTCCTCTCAATAGAATCAAAAGCTTTGGAATTTATAGACTGGACCCCCAAATTTTTTGTTCGCCTTTTAAAAATATATCTTAAGGGGGCTGTTCAAATTGTTAATCCCCTTTTTGTTTGACGGGCTCATAAAGAAAGATAATTACAGGGTGTTCTTCTGCAGGAGAACCCGGCAATGAGTGTTTAATTCCCCTGCAGCGCCACCACAGGGGAAATGAAGTATTACATGGTGTCCATTGAAATGAATAGGCTGTCTGTGTAATGCACAGATGTGTCGAGTCCTCCAGGGAGGGACACTCTTCATGCAATTACATGGTATGAATGATGGAAAATGTGTTTCCTAAGCCAGACAACCCCTAGCACAAAAATCCAAAATGTCTGCTACCCAGGTGAAGCTTGGAGAGACGCAGAGTGCACCTATATTACCAATGGGGACAAGAAGCTTTTGGGAATGAGAACCCCCTGAGTTTTTGAGTTCTGGAAAGTTTGTTTGGTCGGTGGTTGAAAAGGGATACTGGATTAAAATGGTTTTACAGATGGAGACATGTTTACGGACCACAATATACATATCTTTACAATACAATACTGCAGATGTAGCAGAGTTAAATTAGTGATGCAACTCTTTGTGCATTGCCCTATCTTTCTAAGTTAAGATAATGCAAGAGGTTTGTCTCTGTAATCCTATGTAAAACCACAGATTTGCCAAATGACAAACTCAGCTCAGCTACACCTATATGTGTTCTATGGTAGTATTAAGCTTTTAGTTTGGACTATTATGTGTTGGGTTCTATAGAGGTTTAATGAAATCTGCATCTTTTATAAGATTAGCCTGTGAGGCCATGGCGGGTAGCAGAGCGACAGGTTTCACGTCTTACAATTTCACCCATCTTGCATCTTGTTGGTATTGCAGATGCTTCGGCTTGTGGTTTGTAACTGGAGATGTTGAGTTAATCTCAGCTGAACATGTCACACATGGAGACGTTACACAGAGCTACCAGGAGTGTTTAAACAAGTCCTATACCTTTCCAACTCCAGACAGATCAGCGCAATATTCATTTTACTGCTACTATTTTTAATCAGGCGGCTACAAAAACATACTGGGACCCATACGTGACCAGTACAACCAGGATCAAGTTTGGTCCAATCCTGGAGATAAGCGGAACCACATGTGTCTTGTGGCTGCTTATCTCTACCCTTAGCGTCAAAAACTTGGAGTGGTACAACTTTATGATCAAAAATTAGCAATTCTGACTTTAGGTCTTAACAGGAGGGCCAAGATAGCAGATCTGGGGGCCTTCACTAGCCTCCGGCTGCCAATACAACCCATCGGCACCCTGTGGTGTTGCGTGGGGCCTTGAGGATGACAGAGGGGGCCCTCTCCTTTTATGAAGGTCCATTTGTTTCACTGCATTTAGTATTACATGGCACCCATTGAAATCAGTGGGCCGTCTGGGTAGGCAACAGGCAAGCCAGTCCCTTAAGAGGGCTTTTTTTTTTGTTGCTCTGGCTAATAGAATTGGGCCCCAAGTGGGGCTGTGTATTTAAAGGGGTTTTGTAGGACTATCATATTGATGGTCTATCCTGAAGTCATTTGAATGGGACTGAGCTGCTGTGAGCTGCAGTACCAGGCACAGCCACTACTAAATCTGTGGTGCTGTACTGGGTAAACAATGAAGGGGATGCAGGCGAGAGTCGGACCCCCGCCGATCTCATAATGATTTCCGGTCTTAATAATAGGTCATCAATATTATAGTCCCGGAAACCCGATTTTGAACTGCAGCCCAGGACAGGAGAGAGATTTGTGCTGCTGCTTAACCCCTTAACCTTGAGGACAGAACAATTTTTTTACATTTCCCTCTTTGCATCCCGACGCTCATAACGTTTTTATTTTTTGTACGACGTAGTTGTATGAGACTTTGTTTTTTGCGGGACGAGTTGTACTTTATGTACGTACCATTTTTTGGTACAAATACATTATCGTTTAATTTCTATAAAGTTTTATTTTGGCGAAAATGCAGAAAAAAAAAGCAGTTCCGCAGCAGTTTTAATATTTATTTTTTTACACCATACACCGACCATCATAAATAATGTTTTACATTTGTTGTATAGGTTGTTACGGTCGTGGTGATACCAAATATGGCTATATTATTTCATGTTTTGGGACTTATATTTTAATAAGTTTATTTATTATAAAAAAAAAATTGTGTTTGTGTATTTTTTTTTACTTTTTATTTATTTATCATTAGTTTTTTTTACATTCATTTAACTTTTTTTTTAAATCCCATAAAGAGATTTATCTTTTGATTTTGTAACTAATGTACTGGCATAGATCTATATACTGATTGTACACAGGCAGTTGTTAGGACATACCTCAGTATGCCCTAACAACAGGAAATAAGTTCAGACAGCCCTGGGGTCCTTCAATGAACCCTGGGCTGTCTGGCCATACAAGTTATGGGCTTTGATCGCGTCACAGTTATCTTCTGTGACGTGATCAAAGTGCAGTCCCCTCTCCTTGAACGCCGCGATCAGCTTTCATCGCGGCATTCAAAGCGTTAACGGCGGAGAGAAGATGTGTATTAGGGTATGTGCACACACACTAATTACGTCCGTAATTGACGGACGTATTTCGGCCGCAAGTAGTGGACCGAACACAGTGCAGGGAGCCGGGCTCCTAGCATCATAGTTATGTACGACGCTAGGAGTCCCTGCCTCTCCGTGGAACTACTGTCCCGTACTGAAAACATGATTATAGTACGGGACAGTTGTCCTGCAGAGAGGCAGGGACTCCTAGCATCGTATATAACTATGATGCTAGGAGCCCGGCTCCCAGTACTGTGTTCGGTCCAGTACTTGCGGCCGAAATACGTCCGTAAATTACAGACGTAATTAGTGTGTGTGCACATACCCTTACAGCCGTTGCCCCGCTCTCGATTGCGCGCACAGACGGCTGTCACACAGGACGAGAATGCTCGTCCTAATGCGCAAAGTACCCGCCGCTCAGGCTTAGCATTCTCGTCCTGTGTCGGCAACCAGTTAAAGAAGTTTGTCTACTTGTCAGCCTCTAAATATAAACAAGAATGTTTCAATTCACTGACAGTAAGCAAAGATCTTGAAAATGGTGAGGAATCATAACACAAAGAATATTAGAAAGTTGCAGCACTTTCATTACATAATCATTTACAGAAGGCCCGTCTGGCCCTTACCCCAGCCCTGCAAACATTGAGGGACAGACTGACGGACAGGACCCCCGTAGAGTCGGATTAATGACAAGTAGAGCACAGACAAGCCCTCAGCCTAAAATGCCACTACGAGTAATGATACAGTGTCACATCACTGGGATCGAGCAGTGATCAAACAGATCGGCCACAGGGTGACAGGAGGACCCACCGAAGACAAATGAGCACCGTGAAACCAAGACCCCAAAGCAAATGACCTCTGTGCCCTCCATACACAATCCTCATGTCTTACTTCCCCTGCTCCATAATAAGCGTCCTAACTCAATCCCTTAACCTGGCCCATAATGGGCATTGACATTTGTGCAGTGGGTACAGTAGCTCATTGGAACGGGTGTAGAGCCCACTATGGATCAGGGGTGTGCACACAAAAGGGGTTTCCAATGGAAGGGGCTCCCTTCTTGTACTGGCTAATGCCCACACCATGCCATTACGGGACAGGAGGGCTTAGATTTTTTTTTACCCCCTCCCTTAACTCCTCCTCCAATATTATGGTGGGTACAGTAGGCCATTAGAGAGAACATAGGACTGATGATAGAGGAAAGGGGGCTCCACGCAGATATCAAAATTAGACCCTTTCTTGGTCACGCCCTCCCCCCCCCCTACTCATACCTTGTGGCCTAGATTTCCCCTTTACAGACCCCATAAAACCTGCACCCCATAAAATTAAAACTTCCGGGCCCCAATGCAAAATCTGTAAAGGGTCCCCCCACTTACCATGTACTATATATAATACCGGTGACTTCTTATAGGACAGGGAGCCCCGTGGACACACTGAGGAATGAGGGCCCACGTACGACTGCTGCCTATGCACCCCTATATTGTCGCTACGCCACTGCCTATGAGAGCTGTAGACCCTGTATAGGAACATTGCATACATTTTATATACAGAAGCAGGAATGTTAATACTCCTTACATGTGTAAACCAAATATACACACATATGTAGTAGAGCTGAGTTTGTTAGTTGTAGAGCTGAGTTTGTTAGTTGTAGCAAAGCTGAGATCTTCATTTTGCACAGCTCATTGGGATATTATAATTTGTTATCTCGGGTTTACAGGACTGTCAGTAAACAACTCTAATCTACAATTACGGAAGTCCCAAAGAGTTAATTTTTATTTAGCTCTGCTGCATCTGTAAATAGATCATATAAAATGACTTCTATTAGTATACTATATTCATCTATTTTTAATATCATCATGTATGGCGCAAACGTTTAACTGCTAGTCTGATTAGAAATGTTGGCTCAGAAAAGTGTGTTATTCGTGGTCTATTGATCTGTGATACCGATGTAGCAAAACTATGTTTGTCAGGTGTAGTAAAGCTGAGTTTGTCACTCAAGGCAACTCATTGGATTTACTAAGCAGAATGCATTAGAATTCTCAAAAAGAAGTGGCGTACATAGAATTTATTTAGTGTTTTAGACACTATTTACTCCATATTTGACTGTTTTAAAAAATATCGAAACAAAAGGCTAAGAGGCGTCGTTAAAGGCGCCAGAATTATCGACATCCACCATTTTTTGGGACGCAAATATTGGTGTAAAGTACCCCAACCGTGAAATGACATAAAAAAGAATAAGAAATTGTCTAACATGTTAAAAAAAGTAAGCCAAATTTAGCATTCTGCGCGCCATTTTGCTACTTGCGCCATTTCCTCCGTCACGTAAATTAATACATTTTATGACACCAGGGCAGATTTATTAATATCATTCTAAAATCCAGACCAGACAGGCAGAAACTGCGCCAAATTTATCACAATGTCACCTATGCTGTCTGATAAGTTTGGCGCATCTTCCTAGATATGTTAGATACTTTTGCGCCAAAGTGGCGTAAATTTACTATTTGTTTTAGACACTATTTTCACTTTTCACTGTCCAGAAAAGGGGCCACGGCTAAATACGTATTCGTAAAATGCGCTAAATTAATGTCGTGCACCATTCTTTTGGCTACAATACTTTGCACCAATATTTGCGCTCCAAAAATAGCGGATGTCGTTAATAAATGTGGTCATTTTAGGACTCATCTTAGCCACGCCCCCTTTTCTAGACACTTTCAATGCTGATCGAGAAAGTAGTAAAAAAAGTGTCTAAAACACAATAAATTGTACGCCACTTTTTTGGCGCAATTTGTACCAGAATTCCGGTAAATTTTGCTTAGTAAATCCCCCCCCCCACTGATATCAGGGTGTATTATGACACAGGACTGCAGGTTGTCAGGATGAGTCAGTGATGTAGCCCTAAATAGCTCAGTTACCAGTTCAGCTCTGCTACATCTGTATGACATGCCAGGACCAGCCTATATCCCATCATATTGTATGGATTCTAAGAACTTCCTATACCTTTATCTGATATTCTTTTCTTATCCACAAATCTGCGTCTGTTTATTGAGAAAAAAGAAGCACATGTACGTGAGCCCGAGAGGGATCGGGGAATGGGGGGGGGGGGGGTATAGTTTTGTGTTTTGAAACACTATACTTTAATGAAAGCCACTCGCGCTGCCTCCTCTCAGCTATACTTTGCACAGTTTGGAGGTAAGAACTTCTAATAGTTGTGTATGAGAGTACAGTCCCATAGCAGATGTCACCCAACTTTTCAGCCAATCTGCCTAGTTAAAGAGAAAGGGACATATCACTAGACAGATTAGCCATTCAGGAATACGGCAAAGCTGAGTATAAATCCCTGCAATTCACGTGGTCATGAACATGCACCAGACCCACCTCTACTAACCAGAGCAGAATGCTGCTGAACCATGGGCACATGTAATACCACATTGCTCCTGTAGTGGCCACTGCAGGATAAATGTGCAGTTTCTCCCGCCAGATCCTCAGCAATCATCTGATCACCTGGTCTTTGTTAAGAGATGGGGGTCACTCATTTAATACTTAACCCTTTGGTGGCACAGTGCATATCATGGGACCCAGAGGAGTAACTTGAAGCTCCTGGGCCCGATGCAGAATCTGTAACAGGACCCCCTCCCCCCCCCACCTACCATGTGCCATTTATAATACTGGTGTCTTTTTATGTGGCACCTGAGCGTGGTTACCACTGCTACCCCTATGGCTAAACCCCTGATAAAAACCCAGTTACCAACCAAGGTGGTATCAAAATGCAATAGTTTTACAAAAATCTCCTGCTACGCTTGAAAGACAGACGGATACATTATTTTGGTTCCATTATTATATTCATCCTGGAGTGTGTGTGTTCACATGTGTTCTTGAGATTTATAGATGCAGCAGAGTTGAGATTGTGACATGTAGCAGAGTTGAGATTGTGACATGTAGCAAGGCTGAGTTTGTTATTTACAATAACTGGTTTCCTGAGCATAGCTTGAAGCTCCTTGGCCCTGGGGCAAAATCTGTACTCTTGCCAACCCTCTAACCATTACATCTTTGCACTGCACCTTTTAGGGTATGTTACCGCAACAAATCTGCTGCATGTGAACTCTACCCTTATAGTACTGATATTCTATTGGGTAGGTGGGCTTCGGAACCCTTCAGACACCAAGGCCTGTGTCCAATTGCAGCCTTAGCCCCCTGTATATAGTTATGTAACATGATGTAGTTTTAGATAGGAGTGGAGTATTACATTCAGCACTGCTACATCTGTAAATTGTAAACAGTAGTGTGGTAACTGCTGCAATCTTATTTTGCGGTCTATATATGATATAGTTCTATGTATCATATAGGTACATTTACTGTCTCAAAATTGAAAAATTGACTAGATCTTATGCGATATTGATGGGACAATGTAGGTTATCTGATTAGTGTACTTCCAATACCTGACCACTAGAGGGCAGCAGAGAACAATTTCTCTGACACTACTACCCTGATCAAATTCTATTAGTAGATAGTGGAGATTTTTTCTACCCTGTATGTTTAATTTGGTTTAGAATTGGCTTCTTGTATCGTGGGTTGTGAGGGTAAACCCCCCATTGATGCTTTTCTGTACCCATAAAATTCAATAGACATCAAATGATCTGAATGGACGTTGATGGACTTCCAGAGCAGAAAGATGCTGCTCCCAGCTCTAGCTAATGGAGTGGGTACTGATCAGCTGCATGTGAAACAAACCGCACTGATCTATACATAAGGACACATGTAGCAGAGTGGAGTTTGTCAAGTGATACATTACTTTATGAGATCACTATGTTATATGTGGTTTTACATAGGACTGCAGGTAAACACATTGCATTATCACTGTCAGTCATGCAGAGAGATGTTGACTTCTACTGCCATCACTATTTTGGATGTGATCTAGAGAGAAGTTTCTGAAAATCTGAGAAAATCTGAATAGAGTTGTAACTATACGTGATTTTATATATATATATATATATATATATATATATATATATATATATATATATATATATATATATCCTGTTATTTCATTTTCGTTCAGAATATTTTATGTATATTTCATACTTATTCCCTATTATTATTAGTCTGGTATTACATGTCTAGTATTGGTAGCGGAGGATGCAGCCAAACATTGTCAGAAACATAACATTTTGGTTAAAATAAAGTTTACGGTTTTGGTTAAAGCTTTGAAACCTTTTTTGTATTGGTTTTTTTTACGTTCCATTTGATACATGTAGCGATGTGAGTATTTGATACATTATTACATGTTAGGTTGATACAGGTAGGTATTTGATACATTATTACATGTTCGGTTGTTACATGTGACTATTTGATACATTGTTACATGTAGGGGGGCTGGTTAAATGTGGGTATTTGATACATTATTACATGTTCGGTTGTTACATGTGACTATTTGATACATTGTTACATGTAGGGGGGCTGGTTAAATGTGGGTATTTGATACATTATTACCTGTTACTGGTTCATATTTGATCATATTTGATACATTATTACCTATTAGGCTTTTTACATGTAAATATTTGATGCATTGCTAAGTATTCGATTCCTTTCAATGTGAGTATTTTATACATTGTTTACAAGTTAGGCTTGTGACGTTAATATTTGATAGATTGTTACTGGTTCATATGTAATACATGGTTACAGGTTAGGTTTGTTACATGTTAGTATTTGATGCATTGGAAAATGTTAGACTTCTTTGCATGTTATTTTATACATGGTTACATGATAGATTTGTTACATGTTCGTATTTGCTACATTGTTACATGTTGGGGGGGGGGGGTTATATGTGAGTATTTGATAGATTGTTACATGTTAATATTTGATACATTGATACATGTTGGGGGGTTATATGTGAGTATTTGATAGATTGTTACTTGCTAGGGTTGTTTTATGTAAGTATTTGATAGATTGTTACATTCTAGGGTTGTTACATGTAAATATTTGATACATTGTTACATGTTGGGGGGTTATATGTGAGTATTTGATAGATTGTTACTGGTTCATATTTTATACATTGTTTCACGTTAGACTTGTTCCATGTGAGCATTTGACAAATTGTTACATATTAAGCTTATTACATTTTAGTACTTGATACATAGTTACTTGCTAAGGTGTTTACATATTAGTGAACCTATACATTGTTGCATATAGATTTGTTTGACACATTGTGTTATGTTAGTTTTTGATACATTGTTGCTCGTCGTGTTTTGATACATTGTTTCATATTGCATGTGATACATTGTTAGGGTATGTGCACACACACTAATTACGTCCGTAATTGACGGACGTATTTCGGCCGCAAGTCCCGGACCGAACACAGTGCAGGGAGCCAGGCTCCTAGCATCATAGTTATGTACGACGCTAGGAGTCCCTGCCTCTCTGCAGGACAACTGTCCCGTACTGTAATCATGTTTTCAGTACGGGACAGTAGTTCCACGGAGAGGCAGGGACTCCTAGCATCGTACATAAGTATGATGCTAGGAGCCCGGCTCCCTGCACTGTGTTCGGTCCGGTACTTGCGGCCGAAATACGTCCGTCAATTACGGACGTAATTAGTGTGTGTGCACATACCCTTACAAGTAAGTTATGCATAGATTGCTTTATGTAAGTTGATGGCTGAGTGTATGGTTGAAAGGTTACACTCAGACAAGACACCTACCGTTCGTCTGGCCTCTCTAGCCCTAAGATGGACATTAATCCGACCTCCTGAGGATGAGGGACCTGCTGGGAGTCCAGGGATCCTAACAACTTGTCCTAGGGGGGAGAGCAAAGACCAAATCACAATGCTGGGCAGGTGGGCTGTGTACCAGGTTCACCAGACCTGTCCCTGAAATGAACCAGCTGCTCTGATCTCCTTCCCTCCAGTGATCAGCAGGAGAAAACACAGCAGCAATTCTGCACAGTGTAGATGTGGATGCTACAATCCTGCTGAGGAATCCAAGGATCACACACCATCAACAACTGTGGGGAGTCAAATAAAGACATGGGGGCTCCTGTAACAGCAGCTGGTCCAGAGATAACCACAGAGGGGGCAAGCAGCTGAGGGGGTCACAGGAAGGCTGGACACCACAAGGACTTTAGACTGGTGCAAAGCAAGACTTTCTCCAGGGTAAGATCCAAGTGGAATGTGTAGATGGATGACTACTGCAATGCAAACTCCGTCCAGTGTGAAGAAGAAGAAGAAGAAGAACAGAAGAAGCGCAGAAGAAGAGCCTCCTAATCCTACAGGGTCCTGTGCTGGAAATTCTGGCTCTACCTGCACAATGCACTGGGAAGCTGGAGGGCAGATGTGCCGCACTCCACACATGAAAAGGAATATTTGCCAAGACAAGAAGCAGGGGGAATGGATTTATAGGCTCCCTGGGTGTGACTACTCTTCCAGTCCTCCTCTCATTGGTTCTGCTGCACATCCAGGACCTCTCCAGAGTTTCTGAATATCTTCAGGGTGAAGTCAGGGTCTAAAACCATGTTACTCTGCAGGGCATGGTACAAGGGTGGCATCTCTTCTGTACTGACCTCTGGGGCATTTTACTGCCCAGATTATGATCTATAGCTGCCATGGTGGCTAGGAGCGGATCCCCAGCTCTATAGGATTTACATACAGTCCTTATAGGACAACCCCTGGAACTTCCTGCAGATTCTGGGGATAAGTCAATATTCTGCTGATTGTGAGGGGACACAATGCAAATCAGTCTGTGAGGGCTCAGCGAAAACAGAAGGAGCCCAGAAACTAATTATTCAATATGGAATCCTTCACATGTCGTGGGTGTTTTTGATAAAAGTGACCTAAACATCTATCTGTCTGTCTATCCATCTATCTTGTATCCATCTCATATCGATCTGTCTATATATTTATTATCGATCTGTCTATATATTTATTATCGATCTGTCTATATATTTATTATCGATCTGTCTATTTTCCCTCTCTCATATCTATCTGTCTGTCCCTGACATTTTGTGAAAAGTGTCTCTCCGAGAGTCACTTTTCTGATTTTCCATTGAAAATGTATTTTATGTACAGAATATTGACTGTAAGGGCACATTCACACGTGGTGGAATTCTCCAGCGGCCGTTTTTTACATTTGTTTCAATACATTTTTAGGCAAGTTAGTTCAGACGTTGCGGAAAACTCCGCTGCGGACCATAGAAGAAGCGGAATTTCACTGCGTATTTCCGCCTTTGCAATGCAAAAACTGAAATCTGTGGCAAGTCCGCTGTGTTTTCTGTAACGTCTGAATTACCTGTCAAGTATGCAAATGTTGGTGCAGATTCGTTGCGTGATTGCCCCAAATCTGCAGCAACATTTGCAGCGGAAAAACTCTGCCACATCTGAACGTGCCCTAAAGGCTATGTCCATTACTGAACACCATTGACTCATCTTGTACATCCTGAATTATACTCCAGAGCTTCACTCACTATTCTGCTGATGGAGTCCCTGTGTTACATACATTATATTGCTACTCCAGTACTGATCCTGAGTTACAACCTGTATTATACTACAGAGCTCTACTCACTATTCTGCTGGTGGAGTCACTGTGTACATACATTACATATCTTGTACTAATCCTGAGCTACATCATCGTGCCACTTGCGTCGTTGACAGGCGCTGATTGGCAGGGCAGAATGACTATGGGGCTCTATGGGGGGCACTGTCTACAGGGAGTTCTATGGGGGCACTATCGACGGGGCTCTATGGGGGTTATGGTCTACATGGGGCACTGTGTGTGGGGGACACAGTGTATGGTGCTATTATAATCAGGGACACAGTGTATGGTGCTATTATAATCAGGGACATTAATATAAAGCAAAAGGGAAGGTAGGAACAGAGAAAAGAGGGCAAGAAGTTGAGATATTAAATCTCTTTATGAAAGACCGACCGTGATAATGTTAAATCACCATATAGGGATAGGGTGAATGGTCCCTTGTAGAACACCCTATATATCAGATCCCACTTAGCATATGATGTAATGTAAATCTTTATGAAAAGCCAAGTGGGAATGGAGAGGTTTAGTGAATTGATATAACTCTGAGTGAAATATTGTGTGTTCAAACAGCAACAGATAGTATATTGTCGTGTAGGCAAGTGCTGGAGTACATACTGACAAACAAGTTATAAATATTGAGTAACCTGGAAGTCAGCTTGTGTCATTTCAGACTTTCCCAAAAGACACAATGAGAACGCAAGATATAATCAGGGACACAGTATATGGTGCTATTATAATTAGAGGTGCAGTGTATGACGCTATTATATTTAGTGTGTGGCACCATTGAGAATTTTATCTTCGTTTATAGGTACAGAAATATTTGATAAGTCAGACGCTGAAGACATCTGAGCGGAAAACTGCAGAAATTGGCTGTGGCCGGGAGAAGTCATCATAGAGGTCTGGACCGAATGGAGAAGAAAAGAGAAAAACAACAACTAGATTCTGTGAAGACGTCACCGGTGAGTCACTTAATGTAAATGTTTATTCTGCCTCTAATCAGCACTGTAGTCACTGTATGATCTGCAGCGAGATATTGGGTAGTACGATTTTTTTCTTTTTTTTGTGAGGCTGCCAGTGATGTAGAACAGCCAGGGGGACGTCAATCAAAATCTGGGGTGCACCATTTCAATTTATGCCTCAAGCAGCAGAAAGGCTAGAATCTGCCCTGCCACCTGCTGGACGCCTAGTGACAAATACGGCCCTGGATAGATAGATAGATAGATAGATATGGGATACATGAGAGAGATAGCATTTTATTTTCTGTATACAAGCAAACACAACATCTGCTGCTATCACTATGTTCAGAGAACTCTCCTCTTTGTTTCTCTCTGCTCAGTCTTCTGCTTCTGGTCCTTCACACAATTTAGCAGTTTTAAGCTGGAAACAATTGCTCGACTATCAGAATTCTTGAATTATCGATTCTTCATGTTTTTTTCTTCCTGTTTTTTTTAAGTACAAATACTTGCACTAAGCAAAAGAATAATAATGTCACATCTGTGGATAATGGAGAAGCTCCTCCATCAGGACAAGCACTGCTGCCATCTTGCTACTCCCTACATAGAGCGGAGGATGGGGGGGGGGGGTCATAGTCATAGTCACATGCTGGGTGAAAATATTGTGGGGGTATGGTATATTGTATACCAAAACAAAGTTTTAGAAAATGTGTTTTATATATATACATATATATATATATATATATATATATATATATATATATATATATATATAATAGTAATCTTTATATAGCGCCAACATATTCCGCATCACTTCACAGTTCGGGGGGTACATTGTACGGACAATATCAGACATTACATAGTGCCAAAAGTAACTTACAATTCAAACAAGGGGAGTGAGGACCCTGCTCGCAAGAGCTTACAATCTATGAGGAAATGAGTGAGACATAAAGTGTGAAAAGTGCTTGTTAAGTTCAATGGTCCGGCCATCTTTTATACACATGGGGTAGTACACATAAAGCTGCATGAGCCGGTCACCAGCCAGTGTCTGTGTATGACAGACATGAAGTGTATTAGGGTGCAAGGAGTGTGGGGGATACTGCTGAATGAAGGGGTCAGGTTCTGATGACTGTAATAGGGGGGCCAGGGAAAGGAGTCAGATTAGGGAATGGTATAGGCCTGTCTAAAAAGATGTGTTTTCAGGACACATTTAAAACTGTGGATATTGGCAATTAATCTGGTTGTCTGTGGTAGAACATTCCAGGGAACTGGTGCAGCACGAGACGGCGGATTTTAATCTAAGGTCGTTGGCAGAATGTAGAGCCCGAGTAGGGTGGTGGACAGAGATGTAAGGAGGTGCAGCACCGTGGGGAGCTTTGTGGGTGAGAGTAATAAGTTTGAATTTAATTCTGAACGGTATGGGCAACCAGTGCAGTGGCTGGCAGAGGGTAGAGGCGGTGGTGTAGTGGTTGGTCAGATAGATGAGTCTATCTGAATTGAGGATAGATTGGAGAGGGCAGAGTTTAGTGAGTGGAAGACGGATTAGTAATGAGTTACAGTAATCAAGACGAGAGTGAATCAGAGCAACAATGAGAGTTTTGGCAGTTTCCTCAGTAAGAAACTACCATAACCCCCAGGCAGCATGCCTGCTGTCTTGGCGTTAATTTTGACTCAGAGATGGAGACATCCGGTTTAGGGAGGTTAGTAGATGGTGGGAACACAAGGAGCTCAGTTTTAGAAAGATTCAGTTTCAGATAGAGAGAGGACATGATGTTAGAGACAGCGGACAGACAATCACTGGTGTTCTGTATTAGAGCATGGGTGATGTAATGGGAAGAGGTATATAATTGGGTGTCATCAGCGTAGAGATGGTACTGGAAGCCAAATCTGCTGATGGTTTGTCCAATAGGCACTAGAGAGAAAGGCGGAGCGGACCTAGGACTGATCCCCGAGGAACCCCGATAGCAAGAGGAGAAGAAGTAGAACCAGCAAATGACACACTGAACGAGCGGTTAGAGAGATAGGAGGAAAACCAAGAGAGCCGTGTCTTTAAGGCCAATAGAGTGGAGCATGTTAAGTAGGAGTTGGTGGTCTACAGTGTCAAAGTCTGCAAGAATCAGTAGAGAGTATTTGCCATTAGATTTAGCCGCCAAGAGATCATTTGAGACTTTAGTAAGGGCAGTGTCTGTGGAGTGTTGAGTGCGGAAACCAGATTGTAAGGGGTCAAGAATGGAGTTAGCAGAGAGATAGCGGATAAGGCGAGAGTAGACCAAGCGTTCCAGGAGTTTGGAGATGAAGGGCAGATTAGAGACTGGTCGGTAGTTGGCAGCGCTGGATGGGTCAAGAGTTGTTTTTTTCAATAATGGGTTTATAATGGCATGTTTAAAAGCGGAGGGAAAGATACCAGAGGAAAGAGAGAGGTTAAATATTTTAGTGAGGTGACTAGTGACAGCTGGGGAGAGGGACTGGAGGAGGTGTGAGGGGACAGGATCACTAGGGCAGGTAGTAGGACGAGAAGAAGAGAGGAGCCTCGAGACTTCTTCTTCTGTTATTGGGTCAAATGCTGAGAGTGAAGAAGAGGGAGTGCGGGAGGGAAGGGGATCGATGTTACTAGGGGACTGGGAGAGAATATCATGTTGTCAATTTTAACGTTCAAATAAGTAGCCAGGTCTTCAGCTTTTGAGATCTGTGATCGGCGTCTGCACTTTAGGACTAAGGAGGGAGTGAAAAGTATCAAAGAGGCGTTTTGGATTGTTAGATAGTGTGGAGATGAGAGAAGTGAAGTAGACTTGTTTGGCGCGGTGAAGGGCAGAGTTGTAAGTTTTGAGCATAAATTTGTAATGGAGGAAATCTGCATCCAAATGCAATTTTCTCCACAGTCGTTCGGCACTTCTCAAGCACCGCTGAAGAAAGCGGGATTGACGTGTGTGCCAGGGTTGTCGTCGTCTTTGTCGGGTGGTTCGGAGTGTAGGGGGGGCTGCTTCATCCAATGCATTTTTGAGAGTGTTACTATAATGTTTGGTGGCCAGATTGGGACAGGAGAAGGAAGAGAGAGGGGACAATGAGGACTGTAGACTGTCTATGAGTTTCTGAGTGTTAATGGCATGTAGATTTCTGTATGTCTGATACGTAGGTATGACCTGAGGAGGCAGAGAATATTTGATAGTAAAGGAGAGAAGATTGTGGTCAGAAAGCGGGAGAGGAGAGTTAATAAAGTCAGAAACGGAGCAGAGCCGGAAAAAGACCAGGTGAAGCACAGCACAAGCATATATATATAAAACTAACATAAAGCGGGGGTCGGATACGAATGGTCGCCTGCCGTGTGTGGTTTGCTGGAGGCTGCAGGATGTAAACATTGTGTGTAAATAATATCAGGTTACTCATCTATATTTATTTCCATGTACGACCTGAGAACGAGGTCTCTAGATACAGAAAGAAACATATAAAGACTCCATTGAATGAAATTGTGTTACATTTGACAGCTATGAAGGAAATACAGATGTAGCAGGGCTGAGTTTGTAAGATGTAGTAGAGCTTAGTGTAGCAGACTACAGGTAAGGTTGTGACAACTCATTTTCATTTACAGGAAAGTGGAAATCCATCTATACTTTATCTAATATCTATTTAAGATGACGTGGTAATGAGGTCTCAGTATACAAAATATAGAAATCAAAATATAAAAACTTGATGTTAATTGTTTTTCATTTTACTATAAAGAAAATACAGAGTAGCAGAGTCAAGCGTGCAAGATGTAGTAGCGACTAGTGCATCATCTATCTATCTATCTATCTATCTATCTATCTATCTATCTATCTATCTATCTATCTATCTATCTATCTTTTATATCTTATCTATCTCTTATCTGTCTACTTATCTTCTACAAATCGAGGAAGTAGCAGGTCCCGCTAAGATCTGCAAATGATCATATTTTCTATCGCCTAGCTCCAATCTGTGGCATGTGCAGGGGGACGACGATGACAACATAAAAGCCAGAATGAAAGCAACGTTTTTTAGCCATATGAAACCTTAAAAAACTGGATCAAGTGGTATGGGATGATTGTGCGATGCCTCCTGTTAGTTGGCGTGCCAGTTATTGCCACTTGTCACAAACTGAGTGGGGCAGAGTCCTTGAACTGAGAGACCTTGGTTTATCACTCCGGCAGATCGCTATGCGCCTAGGCCGAGATGTCAGTACTGTTCAACGTTACGTGTCCCAGAGGTCGGGAGAACAATGGACGGGAATGACAGCAAGAGGCGCGCAGAGACGAACCTCTACACTGATTGAAAGAAAGGCGCGTAGTGATCCATTCTATACTTCAAGTGAAATTGGACGTCACATCCCAAGCCTTGGGCGGCAACCAGTGTCGACACAAACCATCAGAAGGCATTTGCACGATATTGGGCTACGAGACAGACGTCCAGCTACAGATGTTCCATTGACCACACGCCACCGCTATCTTAGGGGACAGCAAGACAACAACGGAGGCTGGAATGGAGGTCTATCCTCTTTAGCGATAAGTCCCGCTTTTGTCTCGGACACAATGATAGCCAGAGATTGGTTTAGAGACCAGCGCCATGAAGAGACCTTCACAAGGGACTGTCTCACCGGTCCTACTCCTGGGATTATGGTGTGGGGTGGCATAATGTACAGTAGCCGGACCCCTCTAGTTTTAATTTCAGGTACACTAACAGCTCGGTGTTACATTGACTTGTATGTGGAACCAGTGGTGAGGCAATGCCAGGCTGCATGTTGCTCGTGGTACTGTGAGCACCCTGCGTGGCCTAAATGTGCTACCATGGCCTGCAGCGTCTCCGGACTTGCCTCCACATCTGGGAGGTCATTGGTTGGCAATTGCAAAAGGGAGCTGGCAGCAAAAAAAACTTGATGATTTGTGTGCCCAAGCGCATTCAGTGTGGCATAGCATTCCTCTGACAACCATTAATAACCTCATTGATAGCATGCCAAGATGTGTAAGTGTGTGTATTTCTGTGTGTGGCGCTCATACTCGATAAAAAATAAATAAAGATGTTTGGAATATTTATTTTCAATTTTTTTATCATTTGCATATTATTAACACGTCTATCGATCCTGTGATTTCCACAATTCCAAAACCTTTCCTTCTTGGTGGTTTGATTTCAATGTTGAGGAGTGTATTTATCTATCTCTCTTCAGTGGCACGGTTATAGCCGTCCCAGCAGTCCCATGTGCGACCGGACCCTGAAGCTAGGGTGGCCCATGGCCCTCTGCACCACTTCTGTCAACAGTTACTATAGTGACTGGGTCTATGTAGTTTTTAATAGATGAAACTACATGAGCCCCTTTTATTACAATAACTCTTCCACATACTTACCCTACGCGCTCCTGAGTCGGGTCATCTTCAGCTATGGGCACAGCACTGGGTTCTCTTTGGCTCCGGGTTAAGCGCTGAGTCATAACGCTATGTGTACCACGCATACAATACAACGTCCTGAAGCTGAACAGCTTCAGGGACCAGCGCTGTGCCCAGAGCAGAGAATGACCCAGTGCTGTGTCCAGAACTGAAGAAGACCCATCCGTATAATCCGAATTCTCCAGGAAACAACAACAATACCAATTATGTCGGTGTTAAGTGGGTAGTGTAGAGTCCACTGATTGATAGGATACATTATAACCTGTACAGTAAAGTATTTGTAATCTGCTCTAGGGCAGGATGATAAATAGATAGATACAGTGACGGCTCATCGTTAGGGCGGTTCGGGCGGCTGCCCGGGGCCCAAGACCGCACATGACCGTACGGGCCCCCTCATTCCCGGTGGTGTCGCTAGCACTGGAGGGGGCAGAGGCATAGCTAGGTTCTCCAGCACCCGGGGCAAAGATTCAGTTTGGCGCCCCCCCAACCTCTTTCCCGACATCTCCTTCCCCCTCACGTGTTTGTTTTCTCTACCAATCGACGTGTCATTTCTTTTTATGTAACGCGAGCATAAAAACATTTGGACATTTCACCAGCAATATGGTTCTATACACAACACCAGAACCAAGCTCAGTACATAAATACAGCACCAGCACAAATACAGCTCAATTTAGTGCAACCCCTGCTGTACAGGTTTGTACGGCGTAAAACTACAGCTCCCAGCATGGCCCGAACAATGATAAGGATATGCTGGGAGTTGCTGTTTCACAAAAAATAAATCCTATCATAATCATCTAGCTGCAGATCATACAGTGACTACAATACTGATTAGAGGCAGAATAAACATTTACATTAAGTGACTCACCGGTGACGTCTCAGATTCTAGTTCTTTTTCTCCATCCGGTCCAGACCTCTATGATGACTTCTCCCGGTCACAGCCCATTTCTGCAGTTTGCCGCTCACATGTCTTCAGCTTCTCACTTTTCCAACATTTCTGCACCTATAAATAAAGATAAAGTTCTCATTATACCACACACTACGCCCCTAAATATAATAGCGCCATACACTGCACCTCTAATTATAATAGCACCATACACCGTGTCCCACACACACCGTGACCCCTGTAGATAGTGTCTGCCATAGATCCCCCTGTAGATAGTGCCCCCATATAGCCCACCCCTGTATATAGTGTCCCACAAATAACTCCCCCTATAGTGCTCTACAGATAGCCCACCCCTGTATATAGCCCCGTGTAGATATAGCCCAGCCCTGTATATAGTGCTCCACGTATAGCCCAACCCTGTATATAGCCCCCTGTAGATATAGCCCACCCCTGTATATAGTGCTCCACAGATAGCCCACCCCTGTATATAGCCCCCTGTAGATATAGCCCAACCCTGTATGTAGCCCCCTGTAGATATAGCCCACCCCTGTATATAGTGCTCCACATATAGTCCACCCCTGTATATAGTGCTCCACATATAGTCCACCCCTGTATATAGCCCCCCAGTACATATAGTCCACCCCTGTATATAGTGCTCCATTAGATAGTCCACCCCTGTATATAGTGCTCTACAGATAGCCCACCCCTATATATACTATATACAGGCATGGGCTATCTGTGGAGCACTATATACAGGCGTGGACTATCTAGTGGAGCACTATATACAGGGGTGGACTATATGTACAGGGGGGCTATCTGTGAAACACTATATACAGGGGTGGACTATATGTACATGGGGGCTATATATAGGGGTGGGATTTCTGTGGAGCACTATAGGGGGAGCTATTTGTGGGATACTATATACAGGGGTGGGCTATATCTACAGTGGGACTATCTACAGGGGTGGGCTATATCTACAGGGGTGGGCGATCTATGGAGCACTATATACAGGGGTGGGCTATATCTACAGGGGGGCTATATACCCCCCCCCTGTAGCTATAGCCCACCCCTGTATATGGTGCTCCATAGATAGCCCACCCCAGTATATAGCCCCCCTGTTAGTATGCAGGGACACAGCCCTGTGACAAGGGGAATCGTAACCCCCGTTTGTTAATGCTTGCCCAAAAAGGTAGTGTTAACAATAGTTGCGGCAGGACCGCGGTTACGGAAGGGGGGCCCAAGTTTGGGTAACAGCCCAGGGCCTATGGTCTACTTAATCCGCACTGGATAGATAGATAGATAGATAGATACAAAAAAACAAAATCCAGCAGCACCGGTGAATAAGAAGATGTGGGTGCAAATCCCAGGGAGCCGACCAAGCTCTCAATATCAACAGAAATGCAAAAATAGGCAGCACACCATAGATGAAGTGAAAAAAAGAGGGTACTTTATTGGCCCCAAGTGCGACGTTTCAGCTCTATCCACTAGAGCCTTTCTCAAGGCTTGAGGAAGGCTCTAGTGGATAGAGCTGAAACGTCGCACTTGGGGCCAATAAAGTACCCTCTTTTTTTCACTTCATCTATGGTGTGCTGCCTATTTTTGCATTTCTGTAGATAGATAGATAGATAGATAGATAGATAGATAGATATGAGAGATAGATATGAAATAGATATAATAGATATTAGATAGATAGATAGATAGATAGATAGATAGATAGATAGATAGATAGATAGATAGATAGATAGATAGATAGATAGATAGATAGATATGTGATAGATATATATGAGATAGATAGATAGATAGATATGAGATAGATAGATGGATAGATTAGGGGATAGATAGATAGATAGATAGATAGATAGATAGATAGATATGAGATAGATAGATATGAGATAGAAACAAGAGTGTACGTACCATAGAGGCAGATTATGCAGCTGCTATGGGGCCCTTCGAGAAAGAGGTTCAGCCCTGATTGTTCCATTTCTTCTGCTTTTACTTTTAGGTACTTAGAACCTGTGCAGGACTCCCTTCTCTAGAGAAACTCCATTATAAATGATTCGGGTCTGGTAGTATTACAGATCAGTAGTAAACAGAGTCTAGTTTATAACCTCCCCTTCACCTCTGTATGTATTCTGCTCCATTTACTTATAAAGCACCAATGGTAAGTTTTTGAAGTGTGGAAGAAAATTTACTTCAATACAAACTTTATACATATGTTGGATTGAAAGGCTGTAGATATAAAACAGTAGGAAAATTTTAGTCTAGACTATTTATAAAGTGGCTTCAGTAATTACCCTCTGAAGGAACACAAAATTTAGAAACTGCACAAAAAATAAATAAAAGAAATCATAGCAGTTCCTCTCTTATTCTTCTTTACATGTCCCTCTCACAAACCTCTGTTTGTCTGTAAGGCAACTGGATGCAGCAGGAGCCCTCCCCCATCACTCCGTTTGCTACAGATCAGAAACTCTAAGCTCCACCTCATTGATTAAAGTCCACCCCCTCAGCCGTTTACCAGCCAAAACCGGAAGGGATTGGGAGGAAGTTAAGAACTGTGTTCTCTGTAAAATTTCTACACAACTTTTTAATGCTAGTTGCCAACAGTCCACAGTTCCTGTATGGTTTTATTTTTTTAAATGTTGCAGATATTTACTGTTTTTTTTTTTTCAACCTTACCATGGAGCCGCCATATTGGAGACACACACTTCTTGACTGTATTGCCTGTATAGACAGTGCAGCAGGGTGTGTGTGCTTTATGGCAGCTGCAGTGAATGGGAGTCAATTGACAGAGAAATGTCATAGAATATTACAGTCTCCAGAAAGTGATGAAGTACAGCCCCTCCCCCAGAGACCATGGAGTAACAAGGAGTTTTACTCCCCTCGCCCCTTTCAGCGGCATGTGTCCCCAAGCACCAACCGGTACTGCTGGATGATGTCGTCCTTGGTAGCCTATTTAATGGGAACTCCAGGGTTTACTCTCTTGCTGCAGATCATGTTATATCCTTGCCTGGCTTTTGTTCCTAACTGTTATTGACGCTGTTTCTGGATCCTGATCCTGACCTCGGCCATGTTTCTGGATTACGCTCCTGTCTGGAATTGTCCTCTGCTACTACTCCTGGTATAGTTTCCTGGCCTGACTCCTGACTATGATTCCCTTTCGTTCTCTGACTTGTTGCTTCCTGACCATTAATCCATTGAAAAGCCTGGCTACATTCTTGACTTTACTACCAATTTTTTACTACAGCGCATCCACCGCCAATTGGCGACTGATCGAGGGACCTCGACCTGCGAATCCGACTGGAAAAGTCCATACTTCAGTAAGGTTGGGGTGCAGTCCTTCTCTTAAAAATATGCTCTTTTTGCATTAAATGTATAGATTTATGTAATGTTGACCTGTTTTCCCTCCACAGGTGCAGATCCTGGAGATAAGGACTGTCGGTGCTTCATTGATGAAAAGTTTCTGTTCCCGCCTAACAGAGTCCAGTATGCGGGCTTCAGCCCTAGGGCGCAGTGAGTGCTGGCGTGCACCAGATGAGGAGAGACCCTGAGGCTGGATGGGTCCATTGCCAACAAGTATTAGTTGCCAGGGAGAATCCCCGCAAGCAGAAGGAGAAGCTGGTGTGCCACCTTTGCCCGCATGACCGCCATATTCTTTTACCTGCTGTAACGTTAAAAGAGACTGTGAGAAGTTTTTTGCACCCTCTTTTGGCCATGTCTGAATACCACTAGTCAGTATAGAACTTATTTGAATCACCTTCGCCTACTGTATGTCATCACTTGCAACTAACCCCGTGGCCCTTGCCGGTACTCGGCTTACACCTTCTTGCGGGGGTTAAGGGTGAAGAATGGGGAGATTAATTAGATACTGCACCCCAGTCTAATCAGTGCCAAACTGACTGCGTCTTAGTGAATCCATTTCGCTAGTGAGATACGTAACAGGGAGCTGTATACAGAGCCTTATCTGTGTGTATAGTGTTACTATCCTAAAAAAACACTGAAAAAAGGCCATACTTACCAATGGACACAGCCAGGTCAGAAACGCTGATGAAGGAGAGTGAGCAGGTGCTTTAAATAATAATAGCCACTCCCACTAGTCTTGAGGGGAGTGGCATGTGGTGCATGGGATGTGTAGTAAAAAATAATAAATGAATAGTGTATGTGCAAGTGATAATAATAGGGGTGAAATATAGGGGGCGGTAATGAGTAAAGTGCATAAATAAAAATAAATGAATAATGGGGTGCCAGTGTGTGAAACATGGAGGGATAGTGTGTAGGTTATGAGGCGCAGAGTATATATCCAGGTAGGAGCCTATTTGTGACGCCTTGATAGTTCATAGAGCGGGCTACCCTGCTTACTATGCCAAACAACAGTACACCATGCTCTCCCAGCATCAAAGACCCGGCTGTGTCCAAAAGAAGCAAATATAAGTAAGAATGAAAAATACCTGAGTTATTAGTAATCATTTTGGCCAAAAGGACACAAGCTCGCAATCCACGACAAGGATCCCCAGTCTTGCGAGTCCCTAACTGGAACGAAATGTTCCTGATACACAAACAAAACAGATAAAAACAAGGGGACATATACCACACAAACACCGAAAAAAGGCCATACTTACCAATGGACACAGCCAGGTCAGAAACGCTGATGAAGGAGAGTGAGCAGGTGGCCTTTTTTCGGTGTTTTTGTGGTATATGTCCCCTTGTTTTTATCTGTTTTGTTAGTGTTACTATCCTGCCTTATCTAGAGCTCCATCAGTACAATAGAGCTGTCATTACCTCACCCTCCTTCTAATAATAATCAGATGAGTCTGCTCATACAGACCCAGTCTATATAGTAAAGCTGCCAAGTTAGCTGCAGAAAACATGAAGCTTCTACTGCAATATTTTAAGATTTTTTTTATGTGAATAGTAAAAAAACAAACAAAAAAAACAGCATAAAAATGTAAAAAATATGTTCAGAATAAAAATCTGATTTAACTATTATGCAATTTTCTTATGATATATTCCCTTTAAAGTGAATTTCTTTTCTTCCTAATATTTTTCTCTAAATGCAGAAAACCAATGAAAGGAGACACTATAGTATTTTGAGAGATCCCTTCACTATCAAAGCCGTAGATGATGTTTTATTTAATGTATTGTCAGGACACAATGGTTGACATTGCAATTCCACATTCATGGGGAGAACAATGGCTCGCGGCTTGTAATATATATTATGTGGTTTGTGTTTCCTGCATGGACAATGAGGATGGGGAGCTTCAGCTCATTCACTCTATGACCACGTGGAATCCTCTATTGAGGGGACGTGTTTGCTTTAGTAAGTGATACTCTGCACTAGTGATAATTTGTTGGATTAGTAAATGCTATTTCATTAATCAAACGTAAAGGGGTTCTAGGAAATGGGTAAAACTGGACGTAATCACAGGACCGGAGATATACATGGACACTGGTAGAGATCTAAACATAGTGTCAATAGTCCCTTAAAGAGAACCTTTCACCTGCCCATACATGTGCAGCATGTAATGGGCTGAGCTGCACAAACCCTGGGGCACTACATTTTTTTCCTATCTTCCTCCATTATTTAGATATCGGTGCCGTTATATTTGGCGCCCGATATTTAAATAACCTGCTGAACTGCCAATGGGGCGTGTAATTGGCAATGGGGCCTGTAACAACGCTGTGAAACCGTCCAGTCCGCTATGAACAGTGCCACAGCAAGAGCTGGAGAGAGGAGGGCGAGAGCGTGTGCGCACACGCGGCTCCACCGCCACCATGGAACAGAAGAGCAGAAGAAGAATGTGAATTCTTCTACTTCTGTTCCACGGCGGCGGGTGAATCTTCGGCAGCGGCATCGCGCACGCTCTCATTCTCTTCATCTCTCGGCATACAAGGACAAGACTGTGTGATCTCTCACGAGAGATCACACAGTCTTGTTCAGCTTGTCTGCCGAGAGCTAAAGAGTGTGTGCGTGTGCTCGCACAGCTCCGAGGTGCGCGTGCGCACGCTCACACACTCTCCTCTCTCCAGCTTTTGCTGTGGCCCTGTCCATAGCTGATGTACAGTGTCACAGCGATATTACACGACCCATTGACAGTTCAGGGGGTTATCTAAATATCGGGCGCCAAATATAACAGCACTGATATCTAAATAACGGAGGAAGATAGGAAAAAATTGTAAAGTGCCACAGGATTTGTACAGCCCTGCCCATTACATGCTGCACTCAACTGCACATGTATGGGCAGGTGAAGGGTTCTCTTTAAAGGGGTTTTCCACTTTCTGAAAACTAATGACCTATCCACCTATGAGGTCACCAGTATATGATCGGTACGTATACGTCACTCGGACCCCGCACCGATCCGGCACTCCGGCTGCCTCCGGGCGCCGGACGATGTTGCCGGATACAGATGGCGCCGGTCAAAGAATAGCGGCCGAGCTGCAATATTGCAGCTCTGCTCCTATTCTAGTGAATAGGAGCAGAGCTGCAGTTTCGCCGAACGGCCGCTATACAGCTTCCGGCTCCAACAACGGCTTCCCGTTCCAAACATCCGGTGCACCGAGGCAGCCCGGTGGATAGGTCATCAGTTTTCAGAAAGTGGACAACCCCTTTATTAAGGACAGAGACAATTTTGGCCTTATGGATTGCTTCACACGCAGCGTTTCTAGGAAAAGCTGCACTTTTTTGTAATATTTTTTTCCTACCGTTTTTTGAGGCAAAAAACTCTGCCGCCAGTTGTTAGCTGGAAGTCAATTGGGAGTTATAGAATCTACTACAAACATTGCGTTTTTTTAGGTGTCATCTTTTTTTTGTCTTGTGTCTTTTCACTCTTTTTTTTCCCTTAGCCAGGACATAGGTTCTAGGTTTTTTATTCCTTTTCAAAAAAACGCAAGTGTCTGTGTACTGTGTGTTTTCTATGGCGTTTTATGTTTTTCTGCAAAGAGCAAAAAAAAAAAAAAAATGCAAAAAACTCCATCAAAAACTAAAACCAAAAACGCATGTACCATCTTCCTAAAAGACATGGGCTTTTTTAGATGCGGTTTTTTTTTGGCCAAAAAAATTACACACAAATTGTATGTGATGGAAGCCTAAGGGTATGTTTACACAGATCGGATGTGCTGCGTAAAAGTACACAACGTACCTGACCTAGCACCTGCAAGGAATTCCGGCCGAAAGACCGAATCGTTTGCTATTTGTTGTGGCTTTTACCACCCCATTGAATCCAATGGGGAAAACCCGCAACAAAAGTGCAACTATTCCGCAGCATAAATTGACATGCCGCGGATTTAAAAACTGCACCGTAGTTAAATTTATGCACATTTTCTCAGCTCAGATTTTTTTACCGCAGTGTGTGGAAGAGATTTGTTCAAATTTCATCCATTTTGCTGTTACTGTTTTATGCTGTGGATTTTCTGCAATTTAATCTAAAATGAAAGTATGCAGCTAATCCGCCCAGTGTGAACATACCCTAAGGCCAGGTTCCCACGGGTCAGATATGCTGCGTAAAAATCATGCAGCATGGCTGACCTGGAAGAGGTACATTCCATTCGAAAAATCGCACCACATTGTGGTGTGGTTTTTCGAACTTTCGAACAGAATTTCCGATGCGATGTCTATTCACTCTCCCGACACTTCGATAAAGTTTCTGTGGGACTTAATCACAGCACAGCGTGATCTCTCGAGATCATGCTGTGCTGTGTGAGTAAGTCCCACAGAAACTTTACCCAAGTGTCGGGAGTGTGAATAGACATCGCCTCCTGGCTGGAGGTGATGTCTATTCACTCTCAAGACACTTCAATAAAGTTAATGTGGCTGTATGTTACAAGATCACGCTGTGCTGCGAGTACTGCCAAAAATGAATGGAGAGAAGTGTATGACGCTCATTGGTCAGCGTCATACACTCCTCTGTACAATGCCCAGTTGGTAAAAAGGTAAAAACGCCCAGTTGTCTATTAAGAAAGTAATTAGCATAAATCTAAAATTGCTCATAACTTGCTCAAAATTGATCGTTTTTCAAAGTAAAATCCACTGTTATCTACATTACAGCGCTGATCACATTATGTAGGGGATAGGGCACTTATAATCTTGTGGCATTCCTTTATTGTAGGTGTCATTATAAATACAGGGAAAAATAATATAATATAAGGTGCATTTCTTGTTGTTTATTGACTTCTTTGTGATTTGTGCTATTTTTTATAATACTTTTATTTAGTTACTGCAACACTTTTTTACTTTTATTAGGGGACTTTTAAATATTACGGTAATAAAGTTGTGTTATATTTGTATATAGCATACTGTAAAATGCACAGGCATCTATTATTACATACCTAAGTAATAACAGGCACAGCGCTGTCAGTATTAAACCATCAGCCCTGGCAATCGCAATGCCCGAACTGACAGGCACAGACTGACAGTGCAGTGACCAACATCTGTGCCGGCGTGAACACCATGATGTACATGTATGGCATCTAGTGGAAATTACCTCCATTAACCCCTTCCTGAATATAGATGTACAAAAAAATACAAAAATACAAAAAAAGAAACATACATGTATTTGGTAAGATCTCGGTAACCGTAACATCCGTACTGTAAACTTATAACTAATGTATGCCTAAAAAAAAAACAAAAAAAAAAAACAATGGCTAAATTGCTTCTTAATGCATTCCACCATTATAAAATACTTCATATACATTAAACGCTAATTAAAAAGTATCTGAAAACTATGCTTAAAATTCTACGTCATGTCCTGCAACAAACAAGAACTAAAAAAAAAAAACAACCTAAAAAACTGTAAAATGCGGGGAGATGAAAAGTAACAATTTCATGCTTAAAGTGGTATTCCCATCTCAGAGATTTATAGCTTATCCACAGGTGAATACCACCTCTGGAGAACAGGGCTTCCCCAACCCCCCCCCGCGGGGGGGGGGGGGGGGCTGCCATCTACAGCATTTAGGCAGAAAATGAAGGGAGAGGTGGTCGCACAACTCTCTCCTTTCACTTCTATGAAAGTTCGGAAACAGTTGAGCATCCTGGCTGTGAATATCCCATAAATGTCTGAGATGGGAATACCCCTTTAGGGTCAAAATTGGCTAGTCCTTATGGGGTTAAAGCCTCTGCTACTGTCCTGTGTTGTGATTAGAAGCAGTGGCAGTAAAGCTGCCTCTGTTGGACGTGGAAATCATGTGACTGATCATGTGATTGCTGATCGCCCTCAACATAGCAGAGCTGGTGCACCTTAGCAGACCTAGATCAGCTCTGCATGTGACCACAGGGGCTGTTTTCCCCTGTAACTGGAGCTCCTGTGGATGCCGCACATACAGTGAAACAATACTCGCTAAAAAATGAATAAAAAGTCTAATCGTCCTCCAAAGGTGTTTAATGGGGAAATATTATGTAAGAAAATAAATATACAAACATTTGTCAAAGAAAATTAAATAAAAATGTACATAAAAGAAAACAAAAAGACAGTGCCCACGCCAATCCAATGCGTACCCATAGCCTGCCCAGAGTCCATAAATCAAATCTACCGCAACAAAATGGCAAACTTTTTTTTAACACTTTCATTGTGTGAATTTACAAAATGAAAATTAAAAACCTATTGAACATTTTTTAACATTTTACCCCTTATAGTAGAGACAAAAATATTGCTACAAAAATGGTATAAAAAAATTGGCATATGTAATTCAACAAAAATGTGCACAAATTATTTGGTAGCCCTACAAATATGTTAGGGCTGTTAAACCACCATGTACGCAAAATCGCTTCAAAGTTTCCGGTAGGACCAAAACTCTCTGGCCGTTAAGGGGTTAAAGTGTATTTTCCCCCTGTAATAGAAAAACAAACAAAAAAAACCATAGCAGTAAAAAGTAACTACTTACGGTATGTCGCCCTCTTCTGTCAAGTTGTTAAAAATTCTACTCAGTCATTTCCCTATGTCTGAGAAAACTGGAGGACAATTAAGGGCCTGTTCACATCAGCGTTGGCTTTCCGTTCCCGGGTTCCGTCTGAGGTTTCCGTCGGGTGAACCCCGCAAGGGAAAGTCAAACTGAAACCACAGCTTCCGTTTTCGTCACCATTGCTAATAACGACGGAATCAATAGCGGAGTCGACTGCGCTATTGATTCCGTTGGAAAAACTGAAACCTGCCGGAATGGTGACGAACGGAAACCATTAGCAATGTTTCCGTCACCATTGATACCAATAGTGACGGAAACGGAAGCTGTGGTTTCAGTTTGACTTTCCGTTGCGGGGTTCACCTGACGGAAACCTCAGATGGAACCCCGGAACGGAAAGCGAACGGTGATGTGAACAGGCCCTAAGATGGCCGCCCACAGGGGTTGTCGCCCAGAATTCGGAATGACATATCTGCCTAGGTATGGGGCAATTAACCCTTTCCGCATTCTGGCATACATGTATGTCAGTGTGATCAGGTGGGCACAAAAGCTGTGCCAGTGTGGGAGGGTAGCTGTGATTGACAGCTGTTCCCAACTCCTCCCGGAGCAACACCTGCATTCGAAGAAAACTTGGATCCTGGCTTGTTAGCCCTTAAAGCCTCATGAGACATGTCCCAGTAAGCCCCGGCACCGCCATCGCAGTGTTAAACACTGAGCCACCGTGATGCCCCAATTTGAATGTCAAATTGCAGGAAATTTGGTAACCTGTCCCTGTTTTAGACGGGAAAGCCCCCAAAAGGCCAGAAACGCCTTTTGAATAAAATTGTAAATAAACCCCAGCCCTTTCGTGTTGCAGTCCAGCGCAAAATTGGACTAGTGGCAAGTATGCATATTCAGAAAGATCCCCTCCTAACTTTTTGACCTATAGCAACTGTCCAGACAGCAAGCAGTTTTTTCTGACTTACCATTTTAGCAGAACAAGAACATTTTAAAGGGTTTCTATTTTCTGTAAAGACATTGGGACAGATTTACTGTACTATTAATGTTTCACCAGAATTCTCCTCTAAGTCTCAACTTAAGGGGGGATTCACACGAGCGTGTATTCGGTCCATGCGGGCCGCGTGGTTTTCACGCGCCACGCATCGACCAATACAAGTCTATGGGGCAGTACAGACAGTCCGTGCTTTTTGCGCAGTGTTTGTTCGCTGCGTACAAAACGCGACAGGTTCAATAACTGCGTATTTCGCGCATCACGCACCCATTGAAGTCAATGGGTGCGTGAAAACCACGCAGGTTGCACGGAAGCACTTCCGTGCGAACCGACTGAAACAGCGCACCAGCTGTCAAAAGGATGAATGTAAACAGAAAAGCACCACGTGCTTTTCTGTTT
The DNA here is from genome assembly GCF_050947455.1 of Rhinoderma darwinii. Lineage (NCBI taxonomy): Eukaryota > Metazoa > Chordata > Amphibia > Anura > Rhinodermatidae > Rhinoderma > Rhinoderma darwinii. The sequence continues at coordinate 621,899,413 of NC_134687.1, forward strand.
CCGAACATCCAAACGGAGTGTCTTTGAGACGAGCGAACCCGGACAAGCGAACCGAACTTCACCGGGTTCGGCCGAACTCGTTTTGGCCGAACCCGGCAAAAAAATGTCCGGTACGCGACGTCAGGACATAGTCACTGTCCAGGGTGCTGAAAGAGTTAAACTGTTTCAGCACCATGGACAGTGACTACCAATCCCAAAAAACATGAACCTGTAAAAAAAAACCGAAGTTCTGACTTACCGATAACTCCCGGCTTCTTCCTCCAGTCTGACCTCCCGGGATGACAATTCAGTCCAAGTGACAGCTGCAGCCAATCACAGGCCAAGCACAGGCTGCAGCGGTCACATGGACTGCCGCGTCATCCAGGGAGGTGGGGCCCGATGTCAAGAGAGGCGCGTCACCAAGGACGCGTCACCAAGGCAACGGCCGGGAGGGCAGATCTCGGTAAGTACGAACTTTCTTTTTTTTTAACAGGTTGCTGTATATTGTGTTCGGCATTCACTGTCGAGGGTGCTGAAAGAGTTACTGCCGATCAGTTAGCTCTTTCAGCACCTTGGACAGTGACGGGCGTCGACTAGCCTCATCTCTATGATGGCGGCTGCGCGAAAATCACGCAGCCGCGCATCATACACGGATGACACACGCAGCTGTCAAATGGTTTTTGCGCGCGCAAAACGCAGCGTTGTTTGCGCGCGCAAAAACGCAACGTCTGTATCTGCCCTAACAGTAATTATTTTAGACAAAATTATCATTGAAATGTGCCAAAAAGAACAGATTTTTTTGAATTGACTGACAAGGTGTGGGGCTTAGGGTTAAGGGACAAGGTTTAAGATGCACCAAATTGCACCCAAAATTTAGGGCAGAGAAAGTGAACTAAAGTATGCTTTGCAACAGGTGGTATAGAGTTAGCATGAGCCACTGTGATAAATGTGGGGCATCTAGGCTAATCCTAAGCCATCTGAATTGAAGACACTATTAGTAAATCTGCCCCATTGATGGCAATGGCTAGGAAATATGTTACAGATGTGATGTGTGTGTGTGTGTGTGTGTGTATGTGTGCGTACTTTTTATATATATATATATATATATATATATATATATATATATATATATATTGTATAGATGATGTGTATGTATATGTTTATATTTAATATGTTGTATATATGATGTGTGCATGTGTATATTTTATATGTTGTATATGATGTGTTTGTACTTTATATGTTGTATATGTTTATACTTTATATGTTGTATGTATGATGTGTGTGTATATGTGTATATTTTATATGTTGTATATATGATGTGTATATTTTATATGTTGTATATGAGGTGTATATTTTATATGTTGTATATGAGGTGTTTACTTTATATGTTCTATACATGATGTATGTGTATATTTTAAATGTTGTGTATATATGATGTGTCTATATGTGTATATTTTATATGTTGTATATATGATGTGTGTGTGTATTTTATATGTTGTATATATGATATGTGTGTGTGTATTGTAAAGGATCTGCCAGGCACTACGTCTGTGGATACTCCCAGGATTAATCAATCGACACCTGAGGCCGGACCTCTTAGACTGACTCCGGCTCCCACCAATCAGGGTGGCAGGCTCAGGAGTGGGAGAGCCTATCGCGGCCTGGTCAGTCGGAGTTAGCTCAGCCCCCTGTCCTTTTATACCTGCCGTTTTCTCTTCCTCATTGCTTGTGATTCTTCCTGGTTTCCTGGCCCTGCTCCAGCCTTGCTCCAGCCTGCTACTGCCTTGCTTCAGCCTTGCTACAGCTTCCGCTTATCCTGCTTCGCTCTGACCCCGGCTTGCTTTCTCCTCCTTGCCCTGCGTTTGTATACTTCGTGACATCCTTATTCTGACTGGCTCGTTGACCACTCTGGTTTCCTCACGGTGTTCCGTGGGCTACAGCCCCTTCCCTTGCTTGTTCCCTGTTTGGATTCCCTTGCACTTAGTCAGCGTAGGGACCGCCGTCCAGTTGTACCCCGTCGCCTAGGGCGGGTCGTTGCAAGTAGGCAGGGACAGGGCGGTGGGTAGATTAGGGCTCACTTATCCCCTTCCCCTTCTTCCTGCCATAACATGTATATTTTATATGTTGTATATGATGTGTTTGTACTTTATATGTTGTATATGTGATGTGTATGTATATGTTTATATTTAATACGTTGTATATATGATATGTGTGTGTGTATATTTTATGTTGTATATATGATGTGTGTTTTATGTTTATACTTTATATTTTGTTTATATAATGTGTATGTTTCTGTTTATTCTTTATATGTTGTGTATGACGCGTGTGTTTTATGTTTATACTTTATATGTTGTATACATGATATGTGTATATGTATCCACTTTATTTCCTGGACGACCTTCAGGCAGCACAGAAGGGTTTAAGGGGTTTTCCCATGAGGGACATTTATGACATATCCACAGGATATGTCATAAATGTCAGATAGATGTGGGTCCCACCTCTGGCACCTATCTCTAGAACGGGGCCCCCCAAACCTTCGTTCTTGCTTTTTGTGCTCACGCTGACTCCCGGCCACTTCCTGATTACATGGTCGGGACATAGTCGGGAGTTATGGAAACAGCGTATCTCGCTGAGCTACGCTGTTTCCTTAACTCCCATAGCAGTGAATGGCAGTTACGGAAGCAGCGTAGCGTGCGAGCTATGCTGTTTCCGTAATTACTATTCAGTTCTATGGGAGTTATGAAAACAGCGTATCTCAGCAAGTTACGCTGCTTCCGTAACTCCCGCCAATGTAATCAGTAAGTGGCCGGGAGGCAGCGTGAGCACAAAAAGCTACAACAGGGTTTAGGGGGCCCCGTTCTAGACATAGGACCCCCATATATCTGACATTTATGACATGTCCTGTGGATGTGTCATAAATGTCCCTCATGGGAAAACCCCTTTAAGTTTATACGATCCCCTATTGAACAGAAGGTAATAGATTAATTAGTAATAATATTAAGCAGCTTGACTCCCTTTATAACCCCCTGGAGACAAGGATCGCACATGTTTTGTTCTTCTGTTGAACAAAAGAAGATAGAATCCAGAAGATTTGGAGTAGTTTGACTCCTTGTTCCCGGGTCTGGAGTGGTCCAACCCTAAGGAACCATGCCACATGATTGCAGACCCGACTGTGGGTTTTTGTGGTGGCATATGAAGTGCGGTCCCTGAGTGTTTGGGGGGTCCTGCACTCTTATATGGATGGCAGCGGTTTATCTTGTCTAAGGCAAGTATTTGTTTCCCTCCCTCCTGGGTTATATGCTCTGCTGCTATGTTTGCCTGTTCCAGGCTCTTTCCTTGGCTGCCGCTCGTTTGGTTACAGTGGGCGGTACTTACTATGACACTGCAACTTGCGCACCGCTCCCCCTTCTGGGCAGAAGTAGCGATGCCGTGACCTCCTCTCACTTCAGGCCAGCCTATAGGAGTGAATGACTTCACCAGTTCTCGTTGGGTTTCAGCGGTCGGAAGCTGCGTCAGTACACCTGTTCAGGGAACATGTTTAAAAAGTTTGTTTGGTGCTACATTCAATGCAGACAGCCTTGGCAGCAGAGTCTACCCGCGGTTAAAGTAAGTCCCTGCACAGGTGTCTGTCTGGGTATCTTGTTATATGGTGCTGCTCTCTTCTAAACTGCTGGAGCTGTTTTATTATCACTGCTTCTGACGCATGTTTTTTGTCTGACCTATGCTAGATGCCCTCCCATAGGAAAAGTCAGAGAAAGAGCAGGCACAGGTCATGCATCAAATGCCAAACTACCCGAGGACTGGGAACATGATAATTGTGACAACTGAATGTCTATTACAGAGGAATCTGTGACAGCTGTATACTTCTGGGCCCTCTTCTGCTGCTTCTCCTGTGGGGGGGTTCTTTCAGAAGGAGAGGTTTTGTCTGATGACTCTACCACAGACCCAAAGGATTACATCCGGTGATGTTCCAGCTAAACAGAATTTTTGTGGTCTTCCTTTTCAACCAGATCGCCTTTTTGGTCCAAAAATGGTCCGGATCCTTGAGGCCCTCAATGACAATAAAGGGTCCTCTTTTCCTAAACCCAAAAATAAGCAGAATTCAAGGCCATTCCGCTCCAGATTTCAAAGATCTCCCAGAGATAGATGAAGTTTTAGGGCTGTAGGATGAAGGAATTTACAGGGCAAGAAGGACCAGCCTAGGACCGCTTATAACAAAATATCTTTTGGGGGACCCCCAAAAACAATGAGTCCTGACACCAGGCCTTCCCCACTAGTGGGGGCGAGTCTTTCTCTATTCACCCACGCATGGTGCACAACATCTGCAGACACCTTGGTATCAACAATAATTCAGAGGGGCTATACGCTGGAACTAAAGTCCTATCCTCCAAACAGATTTCTTCTGAACATGCCAACCATTCTAGTGGTCCCCCTCCTGGTGCTGGAATTTGTCGCAAAAGGTGCGCTAGAGAAAGCTCCTGCTTTAGAACAAGGACAAGGCATGTATTTGAGATTTTTTCCTGTACCAAAGCCCGGGGGAATGTGGAGGCTGATAATAGACTTGACATCTCTCAACACTTACATGGTAAAAGAAAATTCAAGATGGAGTCCATACGATCAGCCATAGCCATCATCTCAGAAGGAGACTTCATGGCCACCATCGGTTTGAAGGACACCTACTTGCATGTCCCAATTCTAAAAACTCACAAGAAATTCTTGATAATAGCTGTCAAGGAAAAAGGAGTCACTCTACACTATCAGTTCAAGTGTCTACCCATTGGGCTCAGCTCTGCAGTTGCAGTGATCCTAACTGCAGCCCTTAGGCTGCAAGGCTTTTTTATCATACCCTATCTGGATGATTGGTTGGTAGTGGCTCAGTCCAGGGTTCTTCGCATCTTCAAATAACCTTAAAAGTCCTAGAAGATTTTGGATTCCTGGTGAACAATTAGATCATGTCTAATCCCATCAACCAGGAGAAAATTTCTGGGGTTCTTCATAGCCTCATCCCAGATGACACTCTGTCTGTCCCAGTAGAGATCCTCCAGTCTCAAAAGAGCAGCCAGACCTCTGATCACTCAGACAATGGTGACAACTCGCATAGCTATGTCGGTATTGAGTATACATATTTCCTCAATTGATGTGGTCCAGTGTGCCAGAGCCTACATCAGGAGACTTCACGGGTGTATCCTAAGTCAGTTGTCCCAATCCCCTTGTGCTCTGAACAAGAACATCTTTCTCCAACTGTCAGTAATAAAGGACCTCATGTGGTGACTAAGCAACCCTTTGAATGGAAGGTCTCTATGCCCTCATCCTCAGGTAGTCCTCACCTCGAATGCCTCATATGGGGCTGGGGTGCGCATGTAGAAGATCTCTGGGTCCAACAAAAGTGGAACCCTTGGGAAGAACATTTTCCATCCAACCTTAAAGAATTGAGAGCAGTCCAGCTGGCCCTGCAGCATTTTGAACAGCTTCTGAGAGGCAAGGAAGTCCTTCTCAGGTCAGAATACATAGCGGTACTTTATTACGTCAATAAGCAAGGTGGCACTAGAAGTCCAGCACTATCCAGAGAGTGTGCTCTCCTTATATTATAGGCAGAGAAGACGGTGTACAAAATCTCTGCAGTTCACCTGAAGAGATCTCTGAATACAAAAGCCAACTGACTCGTTCCCCATGTGATCTGGCCATCAGAGTAGTCCCTCAATTCCCAGGTCTTCAGTCAGATCGTTCAGAGGATGGGTATGCTACAATTGGATCTAATGCCCACCAGACAGAATTCCAAACTTCCGATGTTTCGTTCTCTCAGCAACACAGATCGCCCGCTTGCAGTGGATGCTCTCTCGATAAGTTGGAAACAGAGAATGCTCTATATCTTTCCTCCTATCCCTATGATAATGAGAATTCTGCAGAAAGTCAGGCAAGAGAGAACCACAGTGATTGCGGTTATCCCGTTTTGGCCGAGGTTTAGAGATCTATCTGACTGTTTAGTATTAAGAACTATGCCCAGTTTTCTACCCAAGGTTCCATCCCAGCTTGCTGTGAATCAAGAAATTTACCTCCCTGTACTCTGTGCAGACCCAGTTTCGGAAGAACAAATTAAGTTGCATGCACTAGATGTCAGAAGATCAGTCTTATCTTCCCTTCATATGGTAAAAGAGTTCAGGCAGTCCGAAGCTTTATTCTTGCAGTTTTAAGGTCCCAACAAGGGCAAGAAGGCAAGTAAATCTGCTCTTGCTAGATGGATTTGTAACACTATTTCTCACTGTTACAGGTTGGAAGGTCTCCAGTCTCCAGTACAGATAAAGGCTTACTCAACTAGATCAACTTCTACCTCATGGCCAGAGAATGCACACAACTCCCTGGATAATATATGCAAAGCCGCAGTTTGGTCCACACCAGATACCTTCATGAGGCATTATCGTCTGGATGTGGGAAACGCGGTAGACAGCCTTTGGTGCTTTCCATAACTGCGAATCTAAGTACACGGCTCTAAGTATTGCTTTTCAAATCCCTTCTGTGCTGCCTGAAGGATGTCCAGGAAAGTGAAAATTTGCTTACCAGAAATTTTTATTTCCTGTAGTCCAAAGGCAGCACAGCCAGGGCCACACCATTCATGAAGCGGCGCCACTGAAACCAGCCATCACCACCCTCTCCTGCACTATAATTGTACCCAGGGGCGTAGCTAGGGGGGGCAGGCGGGTCATGTGCCCCGGGCGCAACCCGGTGGTAGGGAAGGGGGGCGCGCCGAAGAACAGCTGTTCGCTGCTGATAGGCACCCCGTATGTCGGACACCTGCAGCAGCTTTAGGAAGAGCCAGGAATTTATGGCGTTCTGACTGGGGTCTGTGACGGCCAGGGAGTGGACCAGTCCAGTCACCTTACCTGTCACCTGACCTCACATCAGTGACATGAGGTCAGATGACTCAGGTCAGGGGACAGGTCCACTCCTGTGCTGCAGCCTTCCAGCTCTGCCTCAACTCTGTGCTCTGCCGAGAAGCAGAGAGGAAGCTCCGCCCACAGCCCGTCCTGACCTGTGATGCTGTCAGCAAGGCGACATGGTGAGTGTCTGTGTGTGTAATGTGTGTCTCTGTGTTTGTATGTGTATATGTTACAGTGTGTGTGTGTGTGTGTGTGTGTCTCTGTCTGTCTGTCTGTCTGTCTGTGTCTCTGCATGTGTTTGTCTCTTACATCTACTACATTATCTGTACTCAGAGAGTTATCACTGAGTTATCTGTGGTGTTACATAGGACTGCAGGTAAGGTCTGCCACATTATCTATACTGTGTAGCAGAGGTGAGATTGTAATTTAGCACAAAGTGTTATCTGTGGTGTTACATAGGACTGCAGGCAACAGCTACTACATTATCTGTACTGTGTAGCAGAGCTGAGATTGTAATTTAGCACAATGTGTTATCTGTGGTGTTACATAGGACTGCAGGCAACAGCTGCTACATTATCTGTAATCAGAGTTATCACTGTGTTATCTGTGGTGTTACATAGGACTGCAGGTAACACTACTATCTGTATTTAGAGAGTTATCTCTGTGTTATCTGTGGTGTTACATAGGACTGCAGGTAACATCTACTACATTATCTGTGCTGTGTACATATGTGCCTGTGTGGGTATATATGGGTCTGTTTGTGAATGTGTCTTTGTGCTTCTATATTTGTGCCTTTTATGTATATATGTTCCTGTCTGTGTATTTATCTGCCGGTGTGTGTGCGTATATGTGTTTGTATGTCTATATATTTACCTGTATGTATATATTCCAGATGTGTGTATGTATATTTGCCTGTATGTTTAAATATCTGTCTTTATGTATGTACAGTATATATGTTCCAGCGTGTCCATATATGTGGTTCATTTTTGGTTTGTGTAGGGGGCGGCAATAGAGAGTCAGGGCGCCATCCAACTGAAGGCCGGCCCTGGCTGTCAACCCTAGTCAGAAGGAACTCTCTACAAGAGGGGCTGTGTGTGGCGCTATCTACAGGGGGCTGTGTGTGGCCTCTTTAATTTATTTTCTTTTAATTTATTTTTATGTTAATTACATTATAGAACTATATCGCTTGTAAAATGTAGAAATGCTTTTATACTCAAGTTACATTAAAAAAATTGTGAAAAAAATGACACCTCATTGATTGGTAGGGAAAGAAAACATGGCGAGGGGGAAGGAGATGTCGGGAAATAAGTTGGGGGGGGCGCCAATCTGAATCTTTGCCCCGGGTGCAGGAGAACCTAGCTACGCCTCTGATTGTACCTGCATCTGTAGGATGCAAATACAATTACATGCATAAGCAATGACTGCGCCTTCAAATGACGGCGCCTTTCAGCGGCGCAAGCGGCGCGATGACGTCATCACGCCACTTGCGTCGTTCAGCCTCAGCAGACCTCCTCAGAAGAGAGCATGTCTGCATTGCGAGAGGACGGCGCGGGAACTAGATAAGGTGAGTATGTAAAGTTTTTTTTTTTCTGTATGAGGGGCTATATGTGGAGCACTATCTACAGGGAGGGGTTATATTTGTGAGGAGCCATATCTGTGAGGGGCTATATGTGGAGCACTATCTACAGGAGAGGCTATATGTGTGAGGGGCTATATGTGGAGCACTATCTACAGGGGGGCTATATGTGGAGCACTGTCTACAGGGAGGGGCTATATGTGTGAGGGCTATATGTGTGAGGGCTATATGTGTAGGGGCTATATGTGTGAGGGGCTATATGTAGAGCACTATCTACAGGGGGGCTATATGTGTGAGGGGCTACCTGGGGGGGGCATATTTAGAACACTATTTAAAGGGTGGGCTATATGTGGAGCACTATCAACAGGAGACTATATGTGGGCACTATCTACAGGGGGATCTACAGGGAGGCTATATGGGTGAGGGGCTATATGTGGAGCACTATCTTCAGGGGGCTATATGTGTGAGAGGCTATATGTTGAGCACTATCTACAGGGGGCAATATGTTGAGCACTATCTACGGGGGGGGGGGGGCACATATGGAGCACTATCTTCAGGGTGGGCTATATGTGGAGCACTATCTACAGGAGACAGTATGTGGGCACTATCTACAGGGGGATCGCTGGTGGGGGCAATATGTTTAGAACTATCTACAGGGGGGGGCAATATGTTGAGCACTATCTACCAGGGGGGCCCATATATAAAGCACTATCTAAAGGTTGGGCTCTATGTGGAGCACTATCTACAGTAGACTATTTGTGGGCACTATCTACAGGGGGATCTCATGGGACCACTATCTACAGGGGGCTATATGGAGGGCACTATGTATGTGGGGAACTGTCTACAGGAGGCTCTATGTGGGGCACTGTCTGCAGGGGGCTCTATGTGAGGCACTGTCTTGAGGGGACTCTATGGAGGGCACTATGTATGTGGGGCACTGTCTACAGGGGGCTCAATGTGGTGCACTGTCTGCAGGGGCACTATGGGGGTACTGTCTACAGGGGGCTTTATGGGGGGCACTGGCTACAGGGGCCTCTATGGGTGGCACTGTATACAGGGCCTCTTTGGGGGCACAATCTGCATGTGGGACACAGTGTATTGTGCTATTATAATCAGGGACACAGTGTATAGTGCTATTATATTTAGGGCGTAGTGTGTGGCACAATGAAAATGTTATCTTTGTTTATAGGTGCAGAAATGTTTGAAAAATTAGAAGCTGAAGACATCTGAGCAGCAAACTGCAGAAATGGGCCATGGCCAGCCATGGCCAGGAGAAGTCATCATAGAGCTCTGGACTAGATGGAGAAGAAAAGAGAAAAATAACAATTAGAATCTGTGAAGGCGTCACCTGTGAGTGACTTAATGTAAATGTGAATTCTGCCTCTAATCAGCATATCCTTACCATTGTTCAGGACATGCTGGGAGCTGTAGTTTTACGCTGTACAAACCTATATGGTAGGGGTTTCACTAAATTGAGCTTTATTTGTGCTGGTGCTGTATATATGTCCTGGGCTTGGTTCTGGTGCTGTATATATGTACTGAGCTTTGTTCTGGTGCTGTATTTATGTACTGAGCTTGGTTCTAGTGCTGTATTTATGTACTAAGCTTTGTTCCGGTACTGTGTATATGTACTGAGCTTGGTTCTGGTGCTGTGTATATGTACTGAGCTTGGAACTGGTGCTGTATTTATGTACTAAGCTTGGTTATGGTGTTGTATATATGTACTGAGCTTGGTTCTGGTGTTGTATATATGTACCGAGCTAGGTCCTGGTTCTGGTGCTGTATTTATGTCCTGGGCTTGGTTCTGGTGTTGTATATATGTACTGAGCTTTGTTCTGGTGCTGTATTTATGTACTGAGCTTGGTTCTAGTGCTGTATATATGTACTGATCTTTGTTCTGGTGCTGTATATATGTACTGATCTTGGTTCTGGTGCTGTATTTATGTACTGATCTTGGTTCTGGTGCTGTATATATGTCATAGCTTGGTTCTGGGACTGTAATTATGTAGGATAGATTTATAAAAACAAAATTGCAGGGCAGATGGAGTCGTTTTCAATTCATTGTATATTTAATGGGAACCTGTTAGGTAGTTTTAACAGCTTGAACCGCCACCATGCGATAATACATGAGCGGATAATATTTCCAAACATTCCCCCGTATGTTTTTTTCAGATGCAGCAAAATCTATAAAAACAACTTTTAAAACGGTGCACGCTTTATGCTAATTACTCTTTAAAGGGTCATGGGGCGATCCTGCTATCATGAAGAGTCAAATAGTCCTGTCTCCAAACCAACCTTTCCATGCTTGATTAACATCTCCCTGGCTGTTATACATCACCACCAGTCTCCTCCAACTTTCTCGGATGCGCCATTGCTTTGCACTCCATGGGCACGCACCGTGCAGCGAGGTGAACTGTTCCCGGCTTCATCGATGCACCGTGCATACCAGGGGAGTACAAGGCAACGGCGCATCCACAAAAGTTGGGGGAGGCTGGTCATGATGTAGAACAGCCGGGGGATGTCAATCAATATCTGGAGGTGCCATTTAAATTTTCGCCTCAGTCAGCAGAAAAGCTAGAATCGGCCCTGAGCACAGTTATATCCAGGGGCGTAGCTAAGGGGAGGCAGGCGGGGTATGTGTCTGGTCACAACTAAGAAGGAAGGTGGGGGGTGCCAGGGCGGCAACTTCCATTACGGCGGCCTGCTACCTCTCTGTAACCAGCAGCCGCTACCCCCTCCTGCACTATAGGCGATGAATGGCCGGGTAAGTTCCGTGCTCGGCCATTCAGCGCCTTTCAACTACTCAAGCAGCGCAATGACATCTTTGCACTGCTTGCATCGTTGAAAGGCACTGATTGACAGGGCAAGTCATAGTGCCCTGCCAATCAGCGTCTTTCATAGGCGCAAGCAGGAGTCAAGCTGCTTAATATTATTACTAATTAATCTATTACCTTCTGTTCAATAGAGGATCGTATAAACTTAACTCTTCTGTGCTGCATTTGGACTAGAGAAAATAAAAATTACTGGTAATCAAATGTTCACTATGTTGTGTATATATATATATATATATATATATATATGATGTGTGCATATGTGTATACTTTATATGTTGTATATATGATGTGTGTGTATGTGTATATTTTATATGTTGTGTGTGTATATATAATGTGTGTGTTTTTGTTTATATTTTATATGTTGTTTATATGATGTGTGTTTATGTTTATACTTTTATGTTGTTTTTATTATGTGTATATATGTGTATACTTTACATGTTGTATTTGTATATGATGTGTTTATATGTATATACTTTATATGTTGTTCATATATTTGTGTATATATTTTCTGTTTAAAAAATTGTCTTATTAGATATATAAGACAATTGGTTCTAGTGCTCTAGTTCTAGATATATTAGATCAGATATAAATTTTATTATATCTCATCTAATATATCTAATCATATCTAAATTGATGTGATCAATATTATGGTGATCCTAGAGATTTTGGGGACACACAGGACCCGCTATTAGCCGAGTCGTCCGTTCACTTCACTGACGAATATGTAGTGTGTGTATATGTGTATAGATAGTATATTGTGGACATGTATGAGATGTATGAGATATATATATATATATATATATATATATATATATTTAATTTTGTATATGTCCTATGTATATCTGTATATGATGTATGTATAAGTGTAATACTTTTCCCGCTCATATATATAAAACACAATTGTTATATTTTGGAGGAATGGTGATGCTGTGAACTCTGATCTTTTTAATACCCTAATGGTGGTCTCCATCATCACATCCTTTGGGAATTAATTTTTTCACATAAAAGGCAAAACAAGCAATTTTTTAGAAAATCTGAGACCTGAAAGAAAACCTGCATGAGATGAATATTATATAAGTCGGTCAAATCCATTTAAGAATATAATGCACTTTTGACTATCGTCTTCCAAGCCTTACTAATCAATTTATACTGGAGTGATGTGGACGGGAGCCCTCGTGGGCACAGCAATATATTCCGTTATTTGTCATCAATGAGTGCAAGATTTCCATTTCATGAACAAAACTTAAGGAGAATGGACTCAATAGGATTCAGCCACATAAATCAATGTAACCCAAGTCTTGTGAGAAAATACAGGAATCCTCTATATGGCACAGCAGACGGCTGACCGGGTATGGCTGGAACATGGGCTGTGGAGGGAAGGATTCTCAAAATACAATTATTATTATTTTACCTTTACCATAATCTATCTATCTATCGATCGATCGATCGATCGATCGATCGATCGATCTATCTAATAGATATAAATTAGATATTAGATAGATAGATAATTAATTTAGTGTTTTTATTTTCAATGGCCAAAATAAAATAAAAAATACAAATATTTCTCTTGTCCTTTCTTTGATCAATAATCAGAAGAGAATAAATCAGGGCTGGTTCCATTTTTCTCACCTAGAGACGCCTTAGGATGTTTTAGAGCATTAGCATTTCATGCAGCAGTTCTGGAAGATGAGCCTCTTGCTCCAGGGTCTCTTTTCCTGGGCTCAGCTGACAGGTGTACTCCACATATTTACATATTGCATTAGACATGGTGATTTGTTCTCTAATTGCTCGGCTTATGAATTCAGCGTGTCTGTCACATTTATCTGCCTCAATCTACGATGCTGAGACCCAGGACCTGGAGAGTGCCGCAAAGTACAGATGGTTCCACTTGGCAGGATTTGTAATATGGAGCTAATCGGGTCATGTAACATAAGTACCAGGACCATTATTTAATGGCCATTATTTTATCACTCCGGCCCCCTAAATGCAAGTTTCCATGGTGCTGTGTTTACTATAGGGCATTACCCCACAAGACAAAACAACTACTACTGCATGAAGTACAGCAGAAGTTGCCAAAATGATGCCCCGTTTTCTGACATCACTTCCTGCTCTGCAGCGATTGGATGAAGTGGCAAGACACAGACTTCCTGCCCCCTGCACATAATACTGTTAAAGGGGTTGTTTTTCGTGATGACAATCCTTTTCTATATTGCCTATTAGGGGATATCGATACCAAAAAGGGGGCGGGGTGTTCCCTACTCGGGATTCCTCCACTTTGAGCCTCATTTCAGATAATTGTCTTACTTTCTAGTCATATCCAATCTTTGTTTTCCCGGTACAAATTGGATTGTCGACGGATCCTGATGACATCGAAGGGTGTGAAAAAGAGTAGTAAATGTAAATCTCTGTATAAGAAAAACAGAGACCCGCCCCACACAAAAAAATATATGCTACAGCCAGGGCCGGCCTTAGGGGTGTGCGAATTGTGCCATTGCACAGAGCACATCACTCCAACAGGTGGAGGGGGGCACTGCGCTGGCCCCTTTCCCCTGCTTGTGTTTCAAAAGCTTCTTCTTTCAGTGGCGTCGCTAAAGCTGTAGCAGTCATAGTGGCTGTTAGCGGTGACACCTGGCATGAGGGCGAAGCCACATTCAATAGTATCTGCGTCCTTAGGAGAGCAGGAAGGTATCGCCCTGCTTCGCTATCTACTAGGCTACAGGTCGTTCTGCACATCACTGACATAACAGGATCACGCCGGCCCACGCAATAATCACGTCGTCGACGTTGTAGAGCAGCTTCGTTTATCGTGGGAATGGGGCCTAGGCGAGTACAATTTTTTTTTGGGGGGGGGGGCACTGTCTACAAGGTCAGGTGGTGGCTGTATGGCGCTATCTACAAGGGGAGGTGGGGGGCTGTATGGCACTGTTTACAAGGGGAGTTGGGGGGCTGTATGACACTGTCTACAAGGGGGAGGTAGGGGACTGTATGGCACTGACAACAATGGGGAGGTGGGGGGCTGTATGGCACTGTCTACAAGGAGGTGGGGCTCTATGACACTGTCTACAAGGAGATGAGGGCTGTATGACACTGTCTACAAGGAGGTGGGGGCTGTATGGCACTGTGTACAAGAGGGAGGTGGGGGCTGTATGCCACTGTCTACAAGGAGATGGGGGTTTTATGGCATTGTCTACAAGGAGTTGGGGGTCTGTATGGCACAATCTACAAGGGGGAGGTGGGGGGCTGTATGGCACTGTTTAGAAGGGAGCGGTGGGGGGCTGTATGACACTGTCTACAAGGGGAAGGTGGAGGGGCTGTATGGCATTGTCTACAAGGGGAAGGTGGGGGGCACTGTGTACAAGAGGGAGATGGGGGTCTGTATGGCATTGTCTACAAGGGGGAGGTGGAGGATTATGACACTGTCTACAGGGGGACACTATCTACAAGGGGGGGGGGGCTGTGTGTGGCAGCCAGGGGAGTCGGGCATTATACTGTGAGGGGGCCACTAAGCGGACATTATACTGTGTAGGGGCACTACAGGGGGCAATATACTGTGTGTGTAACTTAGGGGGAATAATACTGTGTGGGCACAATTAGAGGACAAAATACTGTGTCCATGAAGGGGTAATAATATGTTATTAAATATTATTATTATACTGTATGGGGGGGACTAAAGGGGCATTATACTGTGTGTGGGTACTATAAAGGGCATTATACTGTGGGGGGCATTATACTTTTTTGGGGCATTTTTTTTTTATGATGGGGTGGGGCGCTGAAAGATAAGTTCGCACGGGGCGCCATCTATCCTAAGGCCGCCCTTCCCCCACTCACAGTAAAATGACCATCAGCCCCCCACTCACAGTAAAATTACCATGAGCCCCCCACTTACAGTAAAATGACATGAGCCCGCCACTCTCACTAAAATGACCATCAGCCCGCCACTCACAGTAAAATAACCATCATCCCCCCACTCACAGATTCCCCCTGTAGATAGTGCCACACAGCCCCCTGTAGATAGGGCCACACAACCCCTTGTAGGCAGTGCTGCACAGCCCCCTGTAGGTAGTGCCACACAGCCCCCTTGTAGGTAGTGCCAAATAACCCCCTTGTAGGTAGTGCCACACAGCCCCCTTGTAGGTAGTGCTACACAGCCCCCTTGTAGGTAGTGCCACACAGCTCCCTTGTAAGTAGTGCCACACAGCCCCCTGGTAGGTAGTTCCACACAGCCCCCTGGTAGGTAGTGCCATACAGCCCCCTGGTACGTAGTGCCACACAGCCCCCTGGTAGGTAGTGCCACACAGCCCCCTTGTAGGTAGTGCCACTCAGCCCCCTGGTAGGTAGTGTCACACAGCCCCCTGGTAGGTAGTGTCACACAGCCCCCTTGTAGGTAGTGCCACACAGCCCCCTGGTAGGTAGTTCCACACAGCCCCCTGGTAGGTAGTGCCACACAGCCCCCTGGTACATAGTGCCACATAGCCCCCTGGTAGGTAGTGCCACACAGCCCCCTTGTAGGTAGTGCCACTCAGCCCCCTGGTAGGTAGTGTCACACAGCCCCCTGGTAGGTAGTGCCACACAGCCCCCTTGTTGGTAGTGCCACACAGCCCCCTTGTAGATAGCACCCCCCCTTTCTGTAGATAGCACCACTGTAGCTTCCTGAAGGGCTCTGCTTGATGTCTCTATCCATGTATGAACAGTGACATCAGGGCAGGGGCGTAACTAGGAAAGGCTGGGCCCCATAGCAAACTTTTGACTGGGGCCCCCCCTCCCCTGGGTGTCAAAACAACCCCCCCCTAGTAGATAGTGCCTTTTTTACAGCCCCCCCTGTAGATAACGCCATACAGCCCCCTCTGTAGATAGCGCCATACAGCCCCCTCTGTAGATAGCGCCATACAGACCCCCCTGTAGATAGCGCCATACAGTCCCCCCTGTAGATAGCGCCATACAGTCCCCCTGTAGATAGCGCCATACAGTCCCCCCTGTAGATAGCGCCATAGAGCCCCCTCTGTAGATAGCGCCATACAGCCCCCTCTGTAGATAGCGCCATACAGTCCCCCCTGTAGATAACGCCATACAGCCCCCTCTGTAGATAGAGCCACACAACCCCTTGTAGGCAGTGCTGCACAGCCCCCTGTAGGTAGTGCCACACAGCCCCCTTGTAGGTAGTGCCAAATAACCCCCTTGTAGGTAGTGCCACACAGCCCCTTTGTAGGTAGTGCTACACAGCCCCCTTGTAGGTAGTGCCACACAGCTCCCTTGTAGGTAGTGCTACACAGCCCCCTTGTAGGTAGTGCCACACAGCTCCCTTGTAAGTAGTGCCACACAGCCCCCTGGTAGGTAGTTCCACACAGCCCCCTGGTAGGTAGTGCCATACAGCCCCCTGGTACGTAGTGCCACACAGCCCCCTGGTAGGTAGTGCCACACAGCCCCCTTGTAGGTAGTGCCACTCAGCCCCCTGGTAGGTAGTGTCACACAGCCCCCTGGTAGGTAGTGTCACACAGCCCCCTTGTAGGTAGTGCTACACAGCCCCCTGGTAGGTAGTTCCACACAGCCCCCTGGTAGGTAGTGCCACACAGCCCCCTGGTACATAGTGCCACACAGCCCCCTGGTAGGTAGTGCCACACAGCCCCCTTGTAGATAGCACCCCCCCTTTCTGTAGATAGCACCACTGTAGCTTCCTGAAGGGCTCTGCTTGATGTCTCTATCCATGTATGAACAGTGACATCAGGGCAGGGGCGTAACTAGGAAAGGCTGGGCCCCATAGCAAACTTTTGACTGGGCCCCCCCTCCCCTGGGTGTCAAAACAACCCCCCCCTAGTAGATAGTGCCTTTTTTACAGCCCCCCCTGTAGATAACGCCATACAGCCCCCTCTGTAGATAGCGCCATACAGCCCCCTCTGTAGATAGCGCCATACAGCCCCCTCTGTAGATAGCGCCATACAGACCCCCCTGTAGATAGCGCCATACAGTCCCCCCTGTAGATAGCGCCATACAGTCCCCCCTGTAGATAGCGCCATACAGCCCCCTCTGTAGATAGCGCCATACAGCCCCCTCTGTAGATAACGCCATACAGCCCCCTCTGTAGATAGGGCCACACAACCCCTTGTAGGCAGTGCTGCACAGCCCCCTGTAGGTAGTGCCACACAGCCCCCTTGTAGGTAGTGCCAAATAACCCCCTTGTAGGTAGTGCCACACAGCCCCTTTGTAGGTAGTGCTACACAGCCCCCTTGTAGGTAGTGCCACACAGCTCCCTTGTAAGTAGTGCCACACAGCCCCCTGGTAGGTAGTTCCACACAGCCCCCTGGTAGGTAGTGCCATACAGCCCCCTGGCACGTATTGCCACACAGCCCCCTGGTAGGTAGTGCCACACAGCCCCCTTGTAGGTAGTGCCACTCAGCCCCCTGGTAGGTAGTGTCACACAGCCCCCTTGTAGGTAGTGCCACACAGCCCCCTGGTAGGTAGTGCCACACAGCCCCCTGGTACATAGTGCCACACAGCCCCCTGGTAGGTAGTGCCACACAGCCCCCTGGTAGGTAGTGCCACACAGCCCCATTGTAGGTAGTGCCACTCAGCCCCCTGGTAGGTAGTGTCACACAGCCCCCTGGTAGGTAGTGCCACACAGCCCCCTTGTAGATAGCACCCCCCCTTTCTGTAGATAGCACCACTGTAGCTTCCTGAAGGGCTCTGCTTGATGTCTATATCCATGTATGAACAGTGACATCAGGGCAGGGGCGTAACTAGGAAAGGCTGGGCCCCATAGCAAACTTTTGACTGGGGCCCCCCCTCCCCTGGGTGTCAAAACAACCCCCCCCCCTAGTAGATAGTGCCTTTTTTACAGCCCCCCTGTAGATAACGCCATACAGCCCCTTCTGTAGATAGCGCCATACAGCCCCCTCTGTAGATAGTGCCATACAGACCCCCCTGTAGATAACGCCATACAGCCCCCTCTGTAGATATCTACAGAGAGGGCTGTATGGCGCTATCTACAAAGGGGGCTGTATGGCGTTATCTACAGGGGGGACTGTATGGCGCTATCTACAGAGGGGGCTGTATGGCGTTATCTACAGGGGGGACTGTATGGCGCTATCTACAGGGGGGACTGTATGGCGCTATCTACAGGGGGGACTGTATGGCGCTATCTACAGGGGGGACTGTATGGCGCTATCTACAGGGGGGACTGTATGGCGTTATCTACAGGGGGCTGTATGGCGTTATCTACAGGGGGGCTGTATGGCGTTATCTACAGGGGGGACTGTATGGCGTTATCTACAGGGGGGACTGTATGGCGTTATCTACAGGGGGGTCTGTATGGCTTTCCCTACAGGGGGGTCTGTATGGCGTTATCTACAGGGGGTCTGTATGGCGTTCCCTACAGGGGGGGTCTGTAGGGAACGCCATACAGCCCCCCCCTGTAGGGACCGCCATATAGCCCCCTGTAGGGAACGCTATACAGCCCCCCCTGTAGGGAACGCCATACAGCCCCAACCCCCCAAAAAAATGCGACCTACAGTGTGAAAAGACAAAAGACATGTATCCCCTATCCACAAGATAGGGGATACATGTGTGATCGCTGGCATTGATAGGGAGAACGGGGGACTGAAAGTCCCGTGAAGTTGTCCATGACTAACCTCTGACTTCCGGCGTCTGTGCAGCTCAAGAAAAATGAAAGGAGCGCTGGTCACGCATGCGTACAAGCGCGACCGGCGCTCCATTCATTTCTACGGAGCTGCCGACACAGACCCCGGAAGTCCGAGGTTTGTGATGGAGAACTTCAGGGGACTTTCAGTCCCCCGTTCTCCCTATCAATGCCAGCGATCACACATGTATCCCCTATCCTGTGCATATCCTGTGGAGAGGGGATACATGTCCTGTGGAGATCCTGTGGAGAGGGGGATACATGTCCTGTGGAGATCCTGTGGAGAGGGGATACATGTCCTGTGGATATCCTGTGGAGAGGGGATACATGTCTTATGTTTAAAGGCAGAGTGGGGAGATACCTCCCTGCTCTGCCGTAGTGTTCAGTGGCATCCCGCTGTAGCAGCCATAGCGGCAGCTAGCGGAGCCTCTGGCCATGGTGGGCCCCTCATGCCGCGGGCCCAGTAGCAGCAGCTACGGCTGCTATAGCGGTAGTTATGCCACTGTGTTAGGGGGAGTTCACACTGAGTTTTTTTTACGCGAAAACCGTGCCAAAAAACGTCAGAAAGTGCCTCCCATTGAAAACCATAAAAAACGCCTGCGGGAAAAAGAAGCGTTAGGCTATGTTCACACAGAGTTTTTTGCAGGAGGAATATCTGCCTCAAAATTCCGTTTGGAAGTTTGAGGCAGATTTTCCTCTGCCTGCACGCCGATTCTTGCGGCTTTTTTGGCCCGCGGCCATTGACCGCCGCGGGCATAAAACACTGCGAAATACGCTTTCTCTGCCTCCCATTGAAGTCAATGGGAGGTCAGAGGTGTAAACACCCGAAGATAGGGCATGTCACTTATTTTTCCCGCGAGGCAGTTTTACTGCTCGCGGGAAAAAGACGCCGACGCCTCCCATTGAAATCAATGGGAGGCATTTTCTGTCCGTTTTTGACGAGTTTTGCGACGCGGTTTCCGCGTCAAAAAACTCGTCAAAATACTCTGTGTAAACATAGCCTAATGCCCTTTCTTCGGGCGTTTCTGTCTCCGACTTCCCATTGACAACAATGGCAGGCAGAAAATGCATTTTTTGCTGCGTTTTTCTGCCCACGGCCGAAAAACGTCACAAAAAAACGCAACAAAAACGCGGGAAGTGTTCAAAATATGCCTCAAAATTCCGGAAGGAATTATGAGGCAGATTTTTCTACCTAAAAACTTTTCCCTTCTCCCATGAACTTTTTTATTTGATGTACATCATGTACCTGTCCTCTGCAGTCTGCACGTCCTCCGCCCGTCCTATGGGATGCTAGTACTCCGGCAGTCCTGACTTTACTCCGGCAGTCCATAGACTGCGCCCCTGAATATAATTGTGTCAAACACTGTAGATAGCACCACACACAGCCCCCTGTAAATAGCGCTACACAGTCCTCCCCCTCTGTAAATAGTGTCACATAGCCCTCCCCCTCTTGTATATAGTGCTATACAACAATCCCCCCTCGTATATAGTGCTACACAGCGTCTCCCCCCTTGGACCTGCAGCTCTTGTAATTGCTCAGTATAATGTCCCCCTTAGCTGCCCCACAGTATATTGCCACCCATAGCTGTCCCCACAGTATAATGCCCTTCATAGCTGCCTCTACACAGTATAATGCCCCCATAGCTGCGACACAGTATAATGCCCCCATAGCCACGACACAGTATAATGCCCCCATAGCCGCGACACAGTATAATGCCTCCATAGCTGCGACACAGTATAATGCCTCCATAACTGTGACACAGTATAATGCCTCCATAGCTGCTACACAGTATAATGCCTCCATAGCTGTGACACAGTATAATGCCTCCATAGCTGTGACACAGTATAATGCCTCCATAGCTGCTACACAGTATATTGCCTCCATAACTGTGACACAGTATAATGCCCCCATAGCTGCTACACAGTATAATGCCTCCATAGCTGCGACACAGTATAATGCCTCCATAGCTGCGACACAGCATAATGTCCCCATAGCTGCTACACAGTATAATGCCTCCATAGCTGCTACACAGTATAATGCCTCCATAGCTGCGACACAGTATAATGCCTCCATAGCTGCTACACAGTATAATGCCTCCATAGCTGCGACACAGTATAATGCCTCCATAGCTGCCCCCACAGTATAATGCCCCATAGATGTGACACAGTATAATGCCCCCATAGCTGCTACACAGTATAATGCCTCCATAGCTGCTACACAGTATAATGCCTCCATAGCTGCTACACAGTATAATGCCTCCATAGCTGCTACACAGTATAATGCCTCCATAGCTGCGACACAGTATAATGCCTCCATAGCTGCTACACAGTATAATGCCTCCATAGCTGCTACACAGTATAATGCCTCCATAGCTGCTACACAGTATAATGCCTCCATAGCTGCGACACAGTATAATGCCTCCATAGCTGCTACACAGTATAATGCCTCCATAGCTGCTACACAGTATAATGCCTCCATAGCTGCCCCCACAGTATAATGCCCCATAGATGTGACACAGTATAATGCCCCCATAGCTGCTACACAGTATAATGCCTCCATAGCTGCTACACAGTATAATGCCTCCATAGCTGTGACACAGTATAATGCCTCCATAGCTGCGACACAGTATAATGCCTCCATAGCTGCTACACAGTATAATGCCTCCATAGCTGCGACACAGTATAATGCCCCATAGCTGCGACACAGTATAATGCCTCCATAGCTGCGACACAGTATAATGCCTCCATAGCTGCTACACAGTATAATGCCTCCATAGCTGCTACACAGTATAATGCCCCATAGCTGCAACACAGTATAATGCCTCCATAGCTGCGACACAGTATAATGCCTCCATAGCTGACACAGCATAATGCCCCATAGCTGTGACACAGTATAATGCCTCCATAGCTGACACAGCATAATGCCCCATAGCTGACACAGCATAATGCCCCATAGCTGACACAGTATAATGCCCCATAGCCGACACAGTATAATGCCCCATAGCCGACACAGTATAATGCCCCATAGCCGACACAGTATAATACCCCATAGCTGACACAGTATAATGCCCCATAGCTGACACAGTATAATGCCCCCATAGCTGACACAGCATAATGCCCCATATGTACGTACCTAATAAATAAAAAAAACATAATTGCTTACCTATCCCGGTTCCCACGACGGTGGGGGATGCGATGCTTCTCCTCCTCTGCACTGTGCTGTGAGTGACTCCGTGCAGGCAGGCGCGATGACGTCACTACATCGCGGCTGCCTGCACCGAGCCGCTCACGGCAGAGTGAATGCTGGAGCGAGGCTCCAGCATTCAACCCAACTGAATCTGCGTCCTGCAGACGCAGATTCAGTTGGAAGCGGGCAGCGCGGCAGCGCTGCATAGTTTTTTAAGATAGTGTGCGGTTCGGGCTGCGATGGGCCCCCTGGCAGCCTCGGGCCCCGGGCGACCGCCCGAAACGCCCATATTATAATCCGCCATTGCTGTCTACATAAAGGCTGTATGGCACAATCTACAGCAGCACTATCTACAGGGGTGGGGCTGTGTGTGGCAGCCAGGGGACGGGGCATTATACTGTGTGGGGCCCACTCAGCAGACATTATACTGTGTAGGGGTACTACAGGGGGCATAATACTGTTAGAGGACAAAATACTTGTGTCCTTGAAGGGGTTATAACATATTATATTATTAAGTATTATTATACTGTATGGGGGCACTAATATTGTGGCAGGCATTATACTTTTTTTATGGGGCATATTTTTTTTATGATGGGGTGGGGCACAGAAAGATAACACATGGCACACCATCTATCCTAAGGCCGACCCCGGATAGATAGATAGTAATGCCAGGATGAGAGAAGGAGTCCCAGGCAGAGCACTAGCGGCTCTGCTCCGAGACTCCTTCTCTGGGGAAGCCCCTCACATCACTATCCGTATATGGACAGTGATATCAGAGGGAGAGAAGGCGTCCCAGGCAGAGCACTACAAGCAGCTCTACTCAGGGACTCCATCTCTGGGGAAGCCCCTGACATCAGAGCTGGAGTACCGGAGCAGAGCCTTTACTAGCGCTCTGCCCGGGACTTCCGCTCTGCTCCGCACATCACTATCCATATATGGACAGTGACATCAGGAACAGAGCAGGAGTCCCAGGCATAGTGCTAGTAGTGCTCTGCCCAGAACTATGGCTCTGGGGTTGCCCCTGACAACACTGTCCATATATGGACAGTGACATCAGGGGTTTCTCCTGAAGCAGAACCCCAGCCAGAGCATCGGCAATGCTCTGGCTGGGGAGTCCACTCCTAGAGGGAACCACAAAGGGGCTACTTACAGGGAGGGGGGCTGTGTGGCACTACCAGGGAGAGAGGCTGTGTGGCTTTACCTGAGAGGAGGGGCTGTGTGGCACTACCTGGGAGGAGGGGGCTGTGTGGCACTTACTGGGAGGTGGGGTCTGTGTGGCACTACCTGGGAGGGGGGCTGTGTGGCACTATCTACAGAGGGCACTAAATGTATGGTGGTACAAATTGGGGGCCTAACTTCTCTATGGGGGTATGAACAGGGCGTAACGTTTATATGGGGGCACAAAGTGACGTTTTCTGCCATTTTACTGCCGCCATGAGTTCCTCCGCAAAGGGGCTCACTAAGTCTGTGTTACCCAAGGGCCCACATAAACCTGTAGCCGACCCTGTATCTATCTATCTATCTATCTATCTATCTATCTATCTATCTATCTATCTATCTATCTATCTATCAGATAGATAGATAGATAGATAAATAGATATGAGAAAGATAGATAGATATGAGATAGATAGATAGATAGATAGATATGAGATAGATAGATAGATAGATATGAGATAAATAGATACGTAGATTAGAGATAAATAAATAAATATAAGATATGAGATAAATAGCCAATTTTCTTTAGTTTAAAATAAGAAGGATTACTTTGTCTTTGGCCTCGTTCACATCAGCGTCGGGTTCCGTTCATGAGTTCCGTTAGACCTTTCCATCTGAGGAGCCCATAAACGGAAACGCAAACGGAAACCATAGCTTCCGTTTGCATTACCATTGATTTCAGTGGTAATGCTTCTATTGCAAATGGTTTCCGTTTGTTTGCGTACCATAAGGTTTCCGTTTTTTTTTGCGGAAACAATAGCGTAGTCGAGTTTGGCATTCCGTTCATGGGTTGCTCCGACGGAAAGGTCTATTGGAATCCATAAACGGAACCCTACGCTGATGTGAACGAGGCCTTTTCCTGGATATTGTGATAATGCAGAAGAGTTTCCTTTAGGCCTTTGTAAAAACATGGATAACACATTGGAAAATCTTAAAGAGCTGTGCCAAATGGCAAACTCAGCTCTTCTATACCTGTATGCATGAAAAGTAATCACAAAGGCATTTTTCTTACTGATCAGTATTATCAATTGACACATAACTATACAAATGTAGCTGAGCTGAGGTTGCCACATGCCGCATCTCATTGTGATATAATGGTGGGTTATCTGTGGTTTAACATAAGAACCAATATTATCCTGTAACTTTCAGCTCTGCTACTTCTTATTTAGCAAATGATTGCAAGATGTGGTACCTGTTGTGTACACATTAGCTTAAAATCATTTGTATTGAAGCAGGTTAGGACAGCACTAATGAAGATCCAAGAAATAATCTGGATGCTCTAGAAGTATTGGTTGATGACATAAAGCAATAGCTGGTGGAATGCTGAAGTCATATTTCACAGGGATCTGTGTTTATTTGCGGCTCCCCTATACTACCACAAATCTGTCATCTTGTTTATACACCTTTGCACCTTTCACTCCCACAAACAAAATTCCTTAGGCCAACAAGCGCCATCCGGTCCTTCGCTGCCGAGGATGCACATACATGGATTCTCTGAAATAACATATAGATGTAGCAGAGCTGAGTTTGTCATTCAACTCTTTATGGCTGGATCTCCATTCAAAAAGACTCCCGGAATAGCAGATAAATCTCTTGGGTGCCCTGCATCCTCTTTAAAATATACTCCCCCTGTTTCTGCAGTCTTCTTCAGTCTCAGGCGCCCAATTATAACGTGAGTCCGATACAGTTAATACATTACATGGCTTTCCACGGAGTCCTGAATTTTTTTAAAGTGAATTCCAGTAAGATCCATTGATTATAAATTATTTCTGATCTTCTGTATTCCTCTCACTCCACGGGAAACAGATCTTTATTCTTCCCTGAGTAGAGTAATTATAATTGTTTCCGTTGTCTCTCTATCGGCAGCCATCGATTTCCAATACAGCTCAAATTCTTAATTATGTTTCTTAGATAAATGTCTTTTTCTGGAGGACCTTGCATTTCTGTACCTAACATGGACAGCCCATTGATTTCAATAAGAATTGTGTAATTCTTAATTTCCCCTGTGATGGCGCTGGAGGGAAATATAACAGGTTGTACTAAAATTTACACTTGGGATCCCTGCGATCAGTTTATTTTTGAGGGCCCTTTAACTGGTTGGCGGCGCTTGACGTCTATGCTCGTCATGAGCGGTTGGATGTTGCCGCGTGTTGACGAGCATAGACGTCATGAAGCAAGTTTGCCCGCATGATCAGTAGCGAGGCAATGGCTGCAATACACAACCACAGCCCCGTTCTAACGGCGCAGATTAGAGAAACCTCTGATCTCCGCTGTTAACCCCCTTGGATGCCACAATCAAAGCTGATCGCGCCATTCAAAAGAAAATTAGAAATGGGACCACCCTTTGATCGTGTCACAGGAAACCCCTGTGAAGTGATCGAGGGATATACCTTATATGGACAGTCAGCTCAGGGCCCATTGACGGACCCCGGGGCTGTCTAACCATATTTCCTGTTAGGGCATACTTAGGTATATCCTAACAACTGCCTTTGTACTATCAGTATTTAGATATATTCCAGTACATTAAAGTTATAAAATTAAAATTCAAAATCCCCCTATGGGATTAAAAAAAAAAAAAAAAGTGGAATTAATTAAAAAAAAAAAGTAACATTAATTAAAAAAAAAAAGTAATGTGAAATAAAAAATACACACAAATTTTTTTGTTACAATAAATAACCTTTATTAGCTATAAGTCCCAAAACATAGAATATACTCATATTTGGCATCATCACGACCGTTTCAGCCTGCACAACGAATTTATAGCGACATTTATGATGATCGGTTTATGCCTTAAAAAATAAATAATGAAAACTGTAGCAGATCTGCTTTTTTCTGCATTTTTGACAAAATAAAAATGTATTAAAAAAATGTAACGATAATGTAAATGTACCAAAAAAATAAATGGCACCTACATAAAGTACAACTCGTCCCGCAAAAAACAAAGTCTCATACAACTACTTTGAATTAAAAAAAACGTTAAAAAAGTTATGAGTGCTGGGATGCAAAGAGGGAAAACATAAATCAAAAAATTGTTCTGTCCTCAAGGCTAAAATTGGCCCGCTCCTTAAGTGGTTAAGAAAAAGGGATTGCCAAAAGCAGACCAAAACTAAAGCGGGGCCCACAAAAATGTAACGCCCGATTCATTGTACCCGTAAGTGGTGTAAATTGGTGAGATGCTATGGCAGAAATGTAACACTTATGATGCCCCCAAACGTTAACGGCCCAGTGATTTTGTCCCATATTTATCTGTGTCAGGACCTGGGATCTATTTCATGGGATTCATCCGTAAACATGATTGACGCGGTAACACTTTTTTTACCCTCCTGCTCACTTTTGATGTTAAATTTGCCCTTTAAGATGTCATTTCTCACCTGTGACAATCCCATTCATCTCAGAGTGACGGAGGCTGAATACCTGATGACAGATTTTGTGCGGAGCCCTCAACAACGTCCTGTTCAGGCTCTCCAGCTGTTGTAGGACCAAAGCTTCAATATGTATGACCAGGGATAATGGGTATTTTAGATCACAAAAACAAAAAGCCCCGTATAGGGCTCTGTTCACATCTATATTGTGGCTTCTGTTTATAACGGAAGCCACGATGCAGCATGACGTATGACAAATCCCACTAGTGCCCGACGCACCCCATTGACTTATAAAGGAGTCCATCGGGTTCTGCCGTGATGGCCATCATTTTAACAGGAGTACCAATGTTGCATGCAGGGCTATTCTTTCCGTCAAATAAAACGTGACATAGCCTCCAACGCAATTGTGAACTGAGCAAGTGTGAAGTTTGGAGTCATTCATACTTAAATTTACTTAAAGGAGTTATCTCAGGATAGACATAATGCTCGGATATGCCACCAATGCCCACTGGAACCCCAATCAAAAACAAAGTGGCAGCCACCTTGTCCCGTGTCAGCTCTGGTTAACTTCTTCCGGAAGGGCCACATGGTTGTTCACTTCTTCGGGCCGACCATGTGGTGCTGAAAAAAGTGGAGCAGAGCCGACAGGAATCCTAACGATATGCCACCAATGTCTATGCTGAGACAACCCCTTCACAGACGTTTGCTGCGGTAGTGTGCTGAGCGGGCGAGAGACGTGCAACAAAACTGAATACGATTTTATCCCGAAATACAGCGATGTTTGCAATGCGGTTTTTGTGGACTGCCCCATTAGACAACCCTTAAAAGCCCTATAAGAGCGAATATATCTGGATCCTCCAATCTGCAGGACTGCCATAATTCATTAGAATTAATGAATAATTATGGAATATAATGGGTACTTTCAGAGGCTTAGCACGGTCACTCGCATGGAAAAGTTTTGAATCATTTTTGTTTTGTATCAATGTACTGTCAATGTGTCAGAGTTGGAACTAAAACAAGTCGGTGCAACATGGAGAAGCAGTCTATTGTATAGCAAAAAGATCGTTCTTTGGTATAACTTCAGTAGCTTGATGGTGGTCACTACTTCTAGGTTGTAATGCTCACGGTTTTAGTGATTCCCAAAAAAAGAACCTCATCTGGATATGACTTTTAGGGCAACCTTTTCCACGGGCATTGGTGCTCTGTTGGCCCAAGGACCATAATTTTCTGGATAAAGTAGGTAGCAAGGTAACACCCACCAGAGCAAGTAGTTTCTGCCTGCATAGTCTGCGGTTGTTAAAGGGGTATTCCAGGGATTAACATTGATCAACTTTCCACAGGATAGGTGATAAACGTTAGATTGGTAGGGGTCTGACTGCTGGGTCCCCAGGACCTCATACCTGTCCGCTTTATACATGTTGATGGGGTCCCCGTTTAATTGATCGTTGGGATCCCAGTGGTCCAGCCCCCACCGATTAAACATTTATCACCTATCCTGTTTGGAGTGGGGCCAAGCATGTATGCTGCCGCTCCAAACATCTCTATGGAAAGTATAGAAACTTAAAGTATAAAAATGTAGGCACATATAGGAATGAGAGACAACAACGTATTAACCCCTTCCCGCCGCAGCCCTTTTTCAGATTTTAATTTTAATTTTTTCCTCCCCACCTTCCAAAAGCCATAACTTTTTTATTTTTCCGTCGATATAGTCCTATGAGGGCTTGCTTTTTGCAGGACAAGTTGTAGTTTTTCGTAGCAACATTTATTGTGCCATATAATGTACTAGAACCGGGAAAAAAAATATTTGTGGGGTAGAAAATGAAAAAAACAGCGATTCCTCCATAGTTTTTTGCGCGTCGTTTTTACAGAATTCACTGTGCAATTAAAACAACATGTTAACTTTATTCTGCGGGTCAATACGATTACGGCGATACCAAATATATATAGTTTTTTCTATATTTTACTACTTTTACAAGTAAAAACCTAAGTGTAAAAAATAAAATTTATTTTGTGTCGCCAAATTCCGAGAGCCAGAACTTTTTTATTTTTCCATTGATTAAGTGGTATGAGGGCTTATTTTTTGCGGGATACTGAAGTTGAAGTTTTTAATTCTATAATTTTGGGGTACATGCGACGTATTGATCAATTTTTATTAATTTTTTTTGTGGGAGATTAGGTGACCAAAAATAGAGATTCTGGCGTTTACAATTTCTTTTTTACGGTGTTCACCGTGTGGGTTAAATAATGATATATTGTAATAGTTCAGACTTTTACGGACGCGGCGATACCAATTATGTTTATTTATTTATTTTTTGACTATGCTCTAGGGGGAAAATGGGAAAAGTTTTTTTTTTCAGCTTTTAATTACATTTTTTTATTTTTTACATAAAAAACCCCTTTATTTTACTAATTTTTACTTTTATTATTAGTCCCCCTAGGGGACTTCAACCAGCGATTATTAGATCGTTAGATCGTATTGCAGTATATTGTGATTCTTACAGGCTTCTATTAAGCCCTTGCGGAGTCAGGGCTTAATACGAGCACAAAGATGGAGGACCTGGGGGCCTTCATTAGGCCCCCGGGCAGCCATTGCGGGGGGCGCGATGAGCTGTTAGAGGGGGTCGCCCCCCTCTTTCTAACGATTTAAATGCTGCGGTCGCTAAAGGTGTGATCCAGCTCGTTACTCTGAAGTGTTGGCTGTAACATACAGCCGACACCAGCATCGTATAGAGTGGGTTCACTTCGTGAGCCCGTTCCATACTTCCCCTACCCGACTTTAGCGTATGGATACATCAAATGTCGGGAAGGGGTTAAAGTTGAAAAAGGTATATTCTTTGTATAAATATAGTGGTATACAAAAATACTATGGCAGTAGTGTAAAAGTGCAAAAAAGTTATCACCCAATATGATGAAGTCCTTAGGTTCAGATGAGCGGGTGAGATATCACTTTTCTGGACTTGAAATCTAAGGAACTTCGGCAGAGTTCCACGTGGAAGGTCAGTTGGCGTTTAGGTTACGCCTGGTGCGATGTTTCGGGGAACCTCTCCCTTTCTCGTTCTCTATTAAGTATAGAAACTTCCCATTCCTCCCATATAGCGGTATGGCACCAGATATTGCTCTAGGGATGGGCTTGTAAGTCGAGTATATGCAAAAATCTGCAGCGTGTGAACACACCCTAAAAGGCTTGGACCTCAAAATAACATCCTGTTACAGCCACAACTGATGCACCGTCACATCTGTGTGCAACTCACTACTGCCCCAATGTGGCAGGTGAGAAGAACTGCAGTGCAGCTGAAATGTCAGCTTGAAGCCCTGAAACAGCATACCAGTTGGCCAGTGGGGTTATAACTGGTGGACATCATGGATAGTCCTGGCATAAACGCGCATATTTCACTTTTATAGAACAAAAGACGTAACCGAACATCTGCTCATCATACAAATGTAACTGGGATTGTCCATTATAATGTATAAATGTGTAGCGTCCCTTTAAAGGTTAAAACTGATGGTGATTCTGCAGATGAAAGTGATAGCAGCAAATGTTCCACACAATATCAGTAACACAATCCGCGCTGATCTTCATCGCTGACAGCACAATGTGACATACGCTCTATTACACCGCGAGTCGTGACAGCCCGGAGACGACCATTTATAAATGTGCAGTTTAGGTTGTTAGAGGCTGTGAATACGTTCTCTGTCAGAGATGTCAGTATATAGGTTGTTACCAGCGGAGGTGAGGATGTCATCCTGCTGCTCACATCACACTACACAAAGGAAGAAAGGACCTAATGCATCTTGAAGGACAGGGCCTAGGGGTGTTTTTGTTTGTTGTATATGTATCTGTGTATTTATGTCTGTGTGTTGTTATGTGTTTCTGTGTGTTTATGTGTGTATTGTGTGTATGTTGTTGTGTATCTGTGTATTGCATGTAGGTGTATTTGTGTTGCATCTTGTGTTGTATGTTGGTGTGTGTGTGTGTGTCTGTGTTTGTCTAAGTCTAAATATTTGCATGTGTGTTGTTGCGTGTCTTTGTGTTGTTGTGGTGTGTCTTTGTATTGCATGTGTCGGTGTTGTGTGTGTCAGTAAGTTTACGTGTGTATCTGTTTGATGTTTTGTATGTTGAATTGATATCTGTGTGTTGTTTTGTATGTTGAAGTGGTGTATGTGTGTTGTTTTGTGTTTCTGTGTGTTGTATGTTCCTGTGTTTTATGTGTGTCTGTGTGTTGTGTGTGTCTGTGAGTTGTGTGTGTGTGTGTTGATGTGGTATCTGCATGTTGATTTGTGTATTAATGTGTTGACTGTGTGCTGTTGTGTGTTTCTATTAGTTGATGTGGTATATGTGTGTTGTTTTGCGTATCTGTGTGCTTGCGTTTTGTGTGTGTGTGTGTTAATGTGTGTGTTTCTTTCCTGTTGTACATTCACAACACTTTTTTTTTAAGGCATTAATTTAAAGAAATATATATAAGGAATATAGGAGGAGTGGTGCGGCGTGGCTAGGCGTGCAGACACAAGAGGGAGCGCGTCAGGGATGGAGAAGAAGAAGAGGAAGAAGAAGGTCTGAAGATGTCTGCCAATCGTGAAAATCAAGAAGTTAATTGTCAGGACAGCTTGATTCCACGACGACCATACAACAGGTGACTACAAAATGGATCAGGCAGGTCCGAGTTTTTGGCCACTGTAATTTTTTTTGATTACCGATTGAAGAATCAATGATCGCCTATGAGCGCGAGCATGGACACTAATGTATGGGCGGGGAATACTAACAGAAGAAAGAACCAGTAGGAAGAGAACAGTACTACATGTATAGAGCAGTTGGTTACATGTTTCTTAGTATCCATCCGCGGGCTGCAAGAAAAATAATCCCTCACTTCAGTATACGTCTTGCTTGGATAGAGTCGTCTTCTCTCAGTTGCTCCCGCTCCTCGTCTCAGAACTTTCTCTCTTTCCAGTAACAACACATTGGGACGGCTGGCACCAGTCACTGGCAGAAGTTCAACTTTTACCATGTGAGTCCAATAAAACCATTTTGGGTGTTAATGGTCTCAGTGTATAATATAGGGATACACAGAAATTTAAAGGGCATACGAAAATAAGCTACAAAATGCAACAACTATAGAGCGTTAAGTAAATGGACTTATGATAAGTGGCTGCCCAGGATCAAGTACATAAAGACCCTCTTAAAGGTGTGTTTCACTAATACTGTTGGAGACACACACTTCCTTCCTTTATTGCATAGTATAGTCTTCTGCGCTCTACTATACAGTGGCATATGTCAGAGCCTTCCACTAGAGATGTACATTGGGAAATACTCGTGGCCTATACCTCTGCTGGAAGGCAAAACAATATGTGAACCGAGTCTTGTCTAGGCCTCCAGCATTATTATACTAGAGCTGTCATTCAATTCCACACCCTCTGCTGACTTTGCCCTAGTCTGTACAGTAAAGCTGACAAGTGAGATACAGAAAACAAGAATGTCTGCTCTAGTGGCAAATGTAAAAACAGAAGAATTTTTTTTTATATGGATTGTTACATACAAAAAACAAACAAAAAACAAAAATCTTTATATCATTTACCGAACCAGTTTGGTCCACTTGCCTGGATCCATAAAAGGTACATCTGATTGACAGGTGGTCTATAATATTTCAAGCAAGAATATATCATGTTTATTTATGTTGCATATATTGTGCCAACATATTCCGCAGCTATGTACAGAAGTTATGACTCACTGTTTCCAGTGAGGCTCACAATCTAAATTCTCTTTGTATGTTTTGGAGGAAACCCAGGCAATCATAAAAGCTCTATAGAGATGTTGCCCTCGGACGGATTTGAACCCAGGACTCCAGTGCTGCAAGGCCACCGTGCTAACCATTGATTTCATGGGAGATATAAATTCTGGAAAGGGAGGCCTGTTACTTGTTAGCCCCCCACTCCACGATCCTCAGGCTTGTATGTCAATTTTGCATGCAAACGTTGGGGTGGCTTCGGAGTAAATGAGCCCTGGGCAGGCCCAAGAGATATAGGTACTAAACAAATGCCCCCACCTTCTGTAGGTTTCATAGTAGATGTAGGGGTGTCCTTTATGGTATGTAAATCCTTGGCCCCATGTATTTGACTGCTCACAACAACAGCATTATAACCATAAAAGATATGAATACTTTTGCAACTATATTATTGCTCCATTGCATCTAAAATAAAATAAAAATTAAACTCCTCTGCAAATTAAATAAACACCTCACTGGTCTTTTTGATTAATAAAAATGGAATGCCGTTTTGTGTATTCAGCTCCTATGTAGACCTCTGTGTTTCCATGGTTACAGACTACATACCAACCCTGTGTGTAGTCTGATCAATATGTTACTCTTCCTTCTGTCCCCTTTTCTTGTTCATCTAAAGACAGTAGGAGAGGAGGCAAATGGAAAGAAGGGTTGTAACAATGGCGTAGAGCCAGAGGGGGCAACACAAGGTCCCTTTGTCCCACATGAGGAGACTAGTAGTACTAATCTTGTGGCAGGCAGTGACATATACACTCATGTGATAATGTTAGTGAATAGAGTGCTGCATGTGACAGGAGTAATAAAGTGTGGAGGATTGAACACCATGTGTCCAACCAAATTACTGGAAGAATGACAGATGGGAGTGTGCTGATCTTGAGGGAGGAAGTGACATGTACACTCATGGGATAATGTTAGTGAATGAAGGGCTGCATGTTTTAGGGCAGTGTCATGAAATGTGTGGAGATAGAACACTATCTTGCCAATTAGATCACTGGAATGATGACAGCAGCAGAAGAGGAGTATACTGAATTTGTAGGAAACAGTGACTTCTTTGTGTATTTGATACTGTTGATGAGAGGCAGCTCCACATAGCGCCCCCCCTTGTATATAAGGCCACATAGCGCTCCCTCCTTGTATATAGAGCCACAGTGCTCCCTCTTGTATATAGGGCCATATTACACTCCCCCCTTGTATATAGGGCCACATAGGACTCCCCCTTGTATATAGTGCACACAGCGCTCCCCCCTTGTATATAGTGCCACACAGCGCTCCCCTCCCCCCTTGTATATTGGCCAACACAGCACTCCCCCCTTATATATAGGGCCACACAGCACTCCCCCTCCTTTTATATAGGGCCACACAGAGCTACCCCCTGAACAAAATATATATTTTACTTACCTTGCCCCGTTCCCGCTCCAGCCGCTACGGCCAGACGCATGCGCATTCTCCGGGCTGGACGCATGCGCAGACCGGCGTGATGCAGTACGTAATCACACCAGCCTGCGCAGGGAGTCTTCCCAGCGCCTTATAGGCTGCAGGCCTAACTTGGCCTGCAGTCTATAATATTAATTTGTATCTGAGTCCTGAAGACTCAGACACAAGTGAATGTGGCTGCTGCTAGCACCAGGCCTCCTCCAGTGCTATCGACGCCACGGGGCATGAGGGGGCCCGTGCGGTCATCTGCGGTTCACCCTAATGATAATCCGCCACTGATAAGGGGTGCAGAAAATACAATCGCACTGGTGTCTTGATCTTAGAGGAGGCCCTTTCGTCACATAGGATGACAGCTTGAGGGCCTTGGTACAGATTTTGAAAAGGGCCCAGGAGCTACCTGTGAACAGAGCTTTGAAGGGGCAAATGGAGGCCCATGGGAATCCACCGTAGAAGGAGCAGTTAAATAATGATCTGCAGTGATGTGCAAAGAAGAGAGGGGGCCCCATAGTAAAGATCAAACTAAGCCCCTAATTATGGTGCTGGATTTTGCCACCCAGGATAGAAGGGCCTGGTGTTTCTCTTGCCCCTCCACAACCTTTTCCTGACCATTGGGCCAACTACCCACCCTCTTGTTTGCAGTTCCTCTGTCGAGGAGCATCCTACAAAGTAGAAATACCATTGGCAGAGGATAATGGAACCAACCAGGTCTGGGCCCCCTCTCTCCAAAGACCCCATATAAGCTGCATGGTCTGCCTATTTGGTATGTAAGCCCTTGAGGATGTGACAATCCAGACAAATTTAGAGTAACGTGATGGCATATCACATATTAATGCACAGTGGGTTTGACCCGCAATAGTGTGGCAGCACTGGAAGGTTGCACCAAAGTCCAAATTCTGCTTTAATGACAGGTGCATCATGGGAGGCCAGTACTGCAAACATTGTTATAAATCATCTGTGCACCAAAAAGTGTCAGGTAGCTGTGTAAAGGTTTTGGTGTTGTGTCGTGACCTGTGGTAGAACACTCAGTCCAATTTCAACCCAAGAAAAATATTTTAAGATTTCCTTTTTAATGCAAGAGGACAAGGCAAAACAAAATGTCAGTGGACACTGGAATGCTTCGGTGCTTTTGTGTATTTTATTTGGGGGTCACCCCTGGCACTGTTATTAATTAGATACAGCCATCATAGTCAGCTTGTTTATTGTGTTTGAGGAGAACCTGCCAGACTCTACTGTGGTCTTGCTGTACATCCCCCGAGGCGACAGACTCAACAGCCAAGAACACATTTCGGTCATAACTGATTCATTTTGATAGGGCTGAGCGCCATGCACCGTGCCACAGTGAGGTCACCGAGACCCCGCGACATCCTGCAATGATCAATGTTACTGTAAATCAATGTCACTGCCCATAAAAGTCTATTAATACAGAGAGTTATAACTCATCATTTGGACCATCTTTTCTGCCTCCGATGTGAAAAGTGTCAGACCGAAGTACCTGGCCCCCCTAGAGGAAATTATTTTGGGGGTCCAACCTCCATCTACACAGGACAAATGCACATCTATCTATCTATCTATCTATCTATCTATCTATCTATCTGTCTGTCTGTCTGTCTGTCTCTCTTTCTCTCTATCTATCTACGTATCTGTCTATCTATCATCAAATATTATGTAACGACACAGACGTGTAATTTAGTAACTCAGTGTTGTATTCAATGAGAGAATTGTTTTATGGGTTATGCAAGTTCTCTCACTGTTTTCTTGCCTGGTTAGGAAAATTATATTTCTAGCATATAATATAATTGACCAACAACCTGAATTTCCCTATAAAATTAACTACTTAAGTGCATCTGGACAACTTCGGATAAATACTTTGTGCAGGAAAAATATTCCTGACATGAGGAGGACATATTATACCAAAGCCTTAGGTCAGCCGGACTGGCAGGAATAAGATAGATTCCCTATTTGTGTGGGAGAGATTTGTCTATATAGCTTTTTACACTTGTTTAATGTGAAGGTCTGGATGAATGACATGTTGGTTAGTCAGTGACCTATTAGACCTACAGTCTGTGATTGTACATGAAGTCTATCCATCACATGGTTTCATCTATACATGCCACTTACAAGAGCAAGAAAATCTAATTTTACAACTCTCATCATTAATCAAATACTGCAATAATGATTCCTTTTTTTTCTGAATTTTCAAGGAGTCTTTAATTGCACTATATTACCCAACCAGGGGCACCTTCATTTGCATATTTTTCTGCTTTGAAAACAGTTTCATAACTGACTATAGTGATTTAAAAATAGTGCAATTATCATTATCATTACAATAAAAGATAACATCGCTACTATAAAGTTGGAGGCAGATAAGACATCATGACAACATTGACATAGATAACTTGAGCAGCTCAGCTCCTCCTCCCTCTACCCTCTCCCTGCACAGTGACCTCTACACATGTCACAGAGCATGCCCACCCATCCAGGTGCCTGCTGTAAAGCAAAACTTTGTTACAGCAGCTCAGGCAAGATGGTCGTTACCATAAGCATATCAAATTAAATTAAATTTAAGAAAAAATTACCTCTGTACATGTCACAGAGCATGCTCACTACACTCTCCCATAGAGTTGTTTTAAAATTAAGGCTCCTTATGTTTTAAAGGGAACCTGTCACCAACATTTCACCTATTAAACCAGCAATACCTGGTGGTAGTGGGTGAAAAATAATTTTTATGCAACCTATAATTATCTTCTAAGTAGCTCTGTACTTTTAATATTACGTTTTTTAGTGTTCCCGTGCTGTATGCTAATGAGCATAAAAGAGTCATATCTTTATTCCTCAAGCTTTCCGAGTTAACCCCGCCTCCTTACTTTTAATAGACAGCTCCTCGCCTCCCCCCAGCACACATGAAATCCCGCACTTGCGCCTCGATGTGCTGTTCTGGTGCGTGCGTTTAACAGGACACCATAGCGGCGCATGCGCAGTAACTAGATTTGAGGCCTGCTAGAAGCAGGAAAGGGTGTCAGACCATACATGACGGACACATGCGTGCTATCTCAACTTCGGCATTCATGGCAGGCCAGATTTTGGCAGTGGGCGGGCACAAAAAGAGGAACGAACGAGAATGCCAGATTATAACCGTAAAAAGTGCAAAATGTTTGCACAATGTTATTTACAGTCGGAGGAGTTTAGGAGAGGGGATAACGGCAATGAACTTTTGACAGCAGCGGCCAGCAAGGGGTGAGTAGAGTTGAATAGGTGAAGTGCTGGTGACAGGTTCCCTTCAAAGGAACAGTGTCACCAAAATTTTTTTTTTTATATCAGTTTTATGTTAGGGTTTTATTAAAAACTTTTATATTTATTTGTGTGTTTGTGTGTTACTTTTTTCTATTTTTACACTTTTTCTTCCCTATGGGGGCTGCCATTTTTTTTTCCATTTCTGTATGTGTCGATTAACGACACATACAGACATGGAATACGGCAGCTCCAGTCCCATAGGGACTGCGAACGGGGCCCGTTCCATCCACTTTGGTGTACGCCGTGTGTGTGGGAACGGCGCATGCGCCGCTCCCACACAGTCCGATTTGAAATGCGCGCCGTCCGGCGCCATTTTCCTGTGGCCCGGAAGTCGCGGCCGGGCAGTAAGATTACTACTTCCGGTCGCGGCTTCCGGACTTGTGCACATGGAGCAGCGGCAGCAGACGGAGCGGAGGGAGCGGCGGCGACTGGAGCAGGTAAGTGATTTCTATGTATGTTCGTGTTTCAGTGTGTTTTACTAGTGTATGTAAACCTTCTACACTGTGTGTTAGCTCAAAAAATGGCGACACACAGTGTAGGAGGTTAGACCGTTCAAACCCCTCGTTTCTCCCGGCACTAGCCAGGATAAAGGAGGGGGGATTCTGAGAGCTCACTAAAGCGAGGGATTTTTTCCCAATTTTGCAGCATAAAGCAATGTGGTTGCTTTACCACATGCAATGCTGCAATTTTGGGAATTGCTCCATCTAGTGACCAGTGCTGGGAAATATTATAAATTGAATCCAATTTATAATATTTCCTGACTCGTGGAAAAAATAAAAAAAATTAGAACAATGTTTAATCACCTACACACTAATTGTTTAACTATAAAAAAACAAAACATGTTTTGCTGGCAACACATTCCCTTTAAGCATATATCTGGGACTCCTTAGGTCTACCTGAGGACATGACTCTAAGGACCACCCTCCATCTATACAGAACATGTGTACACACACAGGACATATCATCAATAAGGTCTAATAGATTATTTGTGAATCATCTCATAAGATAGTGGTAATGGGGAGTTGGTCACAGGGGATCAAGAGAAGGCAGAGTTACTAAATAGGTTCTTTAGCTCTGTATATACAACAGAAGAAAGAGCAGCTGATGTAGCTGGTGCCAGTGCTGTTAATATATCAGTTGATATACTGAATTGGATGAATGTAGATATGGTCCAAGCTAAGTTAAGTTAGAGTTCTTAAAGAGCTTAGTTCAGTTATTTCTGTCCCCCTTTTCATAATATTCAGAGAATCTCTAGTGACTGGTATAGTGGCAAGGGACTGGCGCAGGGCAAATGTGGTGCCTATTTTCAAAAAGGGCTCTAGGTCTTCGCCGGGTAATTATAGACCAGTAAGCTTAACATCCATCGTGGGGAAAATGTTTGAGGGGCTATTGAGGGACTATATACAGGATTATGTGACAATAAATAGCATTATAAGTGACAGCCAGCACGGTTTTGCTAAGGACAGAAGTTGTCACCAACCTAATTTGTTTTTATGAAGAGGTGAGCAGTAGCCTAGACAGAGGGGCCGCTGTGGATATAGTGTTTTTAGACTTTGTAAAGGCATTTGACACTGTCCCTCATAGACGTCTAATGGGTAAATTATGGACTATAGGTTTAGAAAGTATAGTTTGTATTTGGATTGAGAATTGTCTCAAGGACCGTATCCAGAGAGTTGTGGTCAATGATTCCTACTCTGAATGGTCCCCGGTTATAAGTGGTGTACCCCAGGGTTCAGTGCTGGGACCACTATTATTCAACTTATTTATTAATGATATAGAGGATGGGATTAATAGCACTATTTGTATTTTTGCAGATGACACCAAGCTATGTAATATAGTTCAGTCTATGGAAGATGTTCGTGAATTGCAAGCGGATTTAAACAAACTAAGTGTTTGGGCATCAAGTTGGCAAATTAAGTTTAATGTAGATAAATGTAAAGTTATGCATCTCGGTACCAACAATCTGCATGCATCATATGTCCTAGGGGGAGCTACACTGGGGGAGTCACTTGTTGAGAAGGATCTGGGTGTACTTTTAAATCATAAACTAAATAACAGCATGCAGTGTCAATCAGCTGCTTCAAAGGCCAGCAGGATATTGTCGTGTATTAAAAGATGCATGAACTCGTGGGACAGGGATGTAATATTACCACTTTACAAAGCATTAGTGAGGCCTCATCTAGAATATGCAGTTCAGTTCTGGGCTCCAGTTCATAGAAAGGATGGCCTGGAGTTGGAAAAATACAAAGAAGAGCAACGAAGCTAATAAGGGGCATGGAGAATCTAAGTTATGAGGAAAGATTAAAAGAATTAAACCTATTTAGCCTTGAAAAAAGATGACTAAGGGGGGGACATGATTAACTTATATAAATATATTAATGGCACATACAAAAAAAAAATGGTGAAATCCTGTTCCATGTAAAACCCCCTCAAAAAACAAGGGGGCACTCCCTCCGTCTGGAGAAAAAAAGGTTCAAGCTGCAGAGGCGACAAGCCCTCTTTACTGTGAGATCTGTGAATCTATGGAATAGTCACCGCAGGACCTGGTCACAGCAGGGACAGTAGATGGCTTTAAAAAAGGCTTAGATAATTTCCTAGAACAAAAAAATATTAGCTCCTATGTGTAGAACTTTTTACCTTCCCTTTTCCCGTCCCTTGGTTGAACTTGATGGACATGTGTCTTTTTTCAGCCGTACTAACTCGGTAACTATATATTGACCCAACTAGTAAGTAATTGATCAAAAGATACCTCCAAATGGGACTGTCTACTGATGGACCTCTACGGCCTATTATTGTGTCAGAGTCTCGACCCATCGGAGGATCCTCTGCTGGTGGGCCAGTCTGACCCTGATCATTTTAAGTAATACACATTTGCAATTGTGAGTCCAAAAATTGTGATTTCTGCTCTATGCAACCTTTGATGAAAAAACCTCCTTACCACTGCAATAAAGTCCGTGCAATTTCTCTGGGTTCTGTAAGGTGATCTCAAGGTCAAAGCAAAAATATCACTTATGTTAGTTTTCTTCTTTCTTTATTATCTCTTCAGTTCTGATAAATGACCCTTTATTAACACCTGACATGTGAAAGGAACTGTTCGACTGCCAAAAGTTTTAACTTAGAAAAATATTGATCTCCACTACTGTTTCCTGACCAAAGAAACCTAAGACAGGACAGAACTTTTTGAAAATCTGTATGTTTTGTCTAAAGCTTATGAGGAACATACAATACAGTAGCAAGAATAATAAACTCCAGGTACCCGAGCTGTACTGAAGGATTGGATATATTTATACTGCGATGTCTAAAAATAATTTAAAGTGGTTTACTTACCACATGTCAATCAGACTTGTAGTAAAGGTCACATCTGTGGGGATACGAGACTTGGGGTCCGAATCCCCATTTCAAATTAGATGATCGAGCATGCACAGTCATCTGTGTATTGATAATAATGGGGGCCACACTTCCCCTTTAACAGCAGAAATTAGATAAACCTCTAATGTCTTCCTTTTAACCCCTTGTATGCCGCAATGAATACTGACCAAGGTGTATGGGGAAAACAAAAGGAAAAGGACCCTTTGTCAGTGTCACAGGAGTGCCCTATGACATGATTGTTAGGCATCTTAGGGGGCAGCTATGGTTGCATCCTCTAAAGGGTCCCTGGGCTGTTTGCTCATTTTGCATATTAGCACCGGAAAGTGAATCCCTGGACCTGGCAAAACCAAGGTGCGCCAGGGAAGTACTTCACCCTAAAAACCATCAAGGATGTGTGGACTTTTCCGGTCGGATTCCAATGTTGCGGTTTTCAGAGCACTCATTCTCTTTTGTCCAAGTGTCTGATCTTGGGGACATAGTAGACAGACATCTTTCTCTAGTGATCCAGTAGACCATCATTCACTCCTTGCTCACAGTTGTCTTTTCCCTGGTGTCCCAGTGTAACATTTAGTGACACTTTCCGATCTGGGAGATCCAGATATGTTGGCAATATGCCTTGTCCTTAAAAAGGTTGTCGACGCATGGACAACTGATGACCTAGTAACAGGATAGGTCATCAGTATATGATCGGTGGGGGTCCGACACCCGGAATCAGCTGCCTCCGGGCGCGGATGTTATGCAGAGTATGAAGTATTTGGAGCCGGAAGCAGATGGCTCCGACCACTACATAGCAGCTGTGCATGGAGGCATTCAGAACAGGTGATCGGTGCAGAGTCCGGGAGTCACAATAGATAGAATACTTTGCGCCCATATCTCCTGGTTGACTGGGGTTGTCCGGGCACGGGGAGGTTTTTCATAGTGCATATGTCATCAGTATGAAAAATCGCTGCCACCTAAAAACAAACATGGTCTAATCATTACCAGTGCAGGTAACCCAGGGCTGGCATTAGGGGGGCAAACGGAGCAATTGCCCTGGGCCCCCATCCTCTTAGGGCCCCCTTCCCACTAAAGCAGCCATTGCGACGGGGCCCGCATTTATGGGCCGGGCGGCATGTGTCCGCTCATGCCTGGTGGCGTCGCTAACCGGAGGGGGCTCCGGTGTTAGCGACAGCCACATTCACTTGTATCTGCGTCCTCAGGACATAGATACAATTGAGTACTTTAGGTTGCAGGCCACGTTTGTGATGACGTCTCTGCATCACGCTGGCCTGCGCAAGGGTCCCGTCCGGAGTCTGTGAAGGGAAGTAAAAAACTTTTTGGGGGCTGTGTGGCACTATATACAGTCGGTGGGGGGAGTTGTGTTTCACTATATACAAGGGGGGGGCTGTGTGTCACTATATACAAGAGGGGGCAGTGTGTCACTATATACAAGGGATGGGGAAGCTGTGTGGCACTATGTATGAGGGAGGGCTGTGTGGCACTATATAGAAGGGGTTGTGGCACTACATACAAGGGAGGGGGGAGCTGTGTGGCACTATATACAAGGGGGCTGTGTGGCACTGTATACAAGTGGAGGGGGCTGTGTGGCACTATATACAAGGGAGAGGGGGGCCATGTGGCATTATATAAAATGGAGAGGGGGCTGTGTGGCACTATATAAAAGGGAGGGGAGCCGTGTGGCACTATATAAAATGGAGGGGGCGGTGTGGCACTATATAAAAGGAAGGGGGCTGTGTGGCACTATATACAAGGGGGCTGTGTGGCATTTTATACAAGAGGGGGGCTGTGTGGCACTATAAACAAGGTGGGCTGTGTGGCACTATATACAGGGGGACTGTATTGCACTATATACAAGGGAGGGGGATGTGTGGCACTATATAAAAGGGCAGGGGAATCTGGGTGGCACTATATAAAAGGGGGTAGCTGTGTGGCACTATATACAAGGGGGCTGTGTAGCAGTATATACAGGGGGATTGTATGGCACTATATACAAGGGAGGGGGATGTGTGTGGCACTATATACAAGGGGGGCTGTGTGGCATATACAAGGGGGCAGTGTGGCACTATATACAAGGGGGCTGTGTCACACTATATACAATGGCAGGCTGTGTGGCACTATATACAAGGGTGGGCTGTGTGGCAATATATACAAGGGCGGGCTGTGTGGCACTACATAAAAGGGGGGGCTGTGTGGCACTATATACAAGGGGGGCTGTGTGGCACTATATACAAGGGGGGTGGCTGTGTGGCGCTATCTACAGGAGGTTGTGTGTGGCGCAATCTACAGGGGGCTGTCTGTGACGATATCTACAGGGGATACTGTGGCGCTATATACTGGGGGCACAAAGGGGGCATTATTACTGTGGGGGCATGGTTTCTGATGGGACACTTTTATTGTGCCAAGCACTAAGGGATCGTTATTACCA
The DNA here is from genome assembly GCF_050947455.1 of Rhinoderma darwinii. NCBI lineage: Eukaryota > Metazoa > Chordata > Amphibia > Anura > Rhinodermatidae > Rhinoderma > Rhinoderma darwinii. The sequence continues at coordinate 621,942,361 of NC_134687.1, forward strand.
TCTGGGGCACTGTGGATTACGAGTTGGTTTAGAAGATGGGGTATAAGTGGGGAGGGTGCTAGAATAGAGAGAAACCAACATGTCTGTGTTTCAAATTCTGCAGAGACGAGTCGTGGCATGAATAAGTCGTCATAGTGGTCTGGGCCGGATGGAGAAAAGAAGGGAAAGTGAATGATTGTAAGCTGAGAAAACATCACCTGCGAGTCATTGGATATAAATATGCTGTAATCACATTCATTATTCAGTCACCATATGGTTATGATGTGGGGGTATTATTCAATAACTGTATGGGGGTATTATTCAGTCACTATGTGGTTATAGTGTGGCGGTATTATTCAGTAACAGTCTGGTGGTATTTTTCAGTTACTATGTGGTTATGGTGTGGAGGTATTATTCAGTAACAGTATGGGGGTATTATTCAGTCACTATGTGGTTTTGGTGTGGGGGTATTATTCGGTAACAGTATGGGGGTATTAGTCAGTGACTATGTGGTTATGGTGTGGCGGTATTATTCAGTAACAGTATGGGGTTACTGTTCAGTCACTATTTGTTTATGGTGTGGTGGTATTATTCAGTAACAGTATGGGGGTATTATTCAGTCACTATGTGGTTATGGTGTGGTGGTATTATTCAGTAACAGTATGGGGGTATTATTCAGTCACTATTTGGTTATGGTGTCGTGGTATTATTCAATAACAGCATGGGGGTGTTATTCAGTCACTATGTTGTTATGATGAGGCAGTATTATTCAGTAACAGTGTAGGGGTATTATTCAGTCACTATGTGGTTATGGTGTGGCGGTATTATTCAGTAACAGTATGGGGTATTATTCAATCACTATTTGGTTATGGTGTGGTGGTATTATTCAATAACAGCATGTGGGTGTTATTCAGTCACTATGTGGTTATGATGAGGCGGTATTATTCAGTAACAGTATGGGGTATTATTCAGTCACTATGTGGTTATGGTGTGGCGGTATTATTCAGTAACAGTATAGGGTATTATTCAGTCACTATGTGGTTATGGTGTGGCGGTATTATTCAGCAACAGTATGGGATGTTATTCAGTCACTGTGTGGTTATGATGAGGCAGTATCATTCAGTAACAGTATGGTGGTATTATTCAGTCACTATGATTGTTATGGTGTGTTGGTATTATTCAGTAACAGTATGGGATGTTATTCAGTCACTTTGTGGTTATGATGAGGCAGTATCATTCAGTAACTGTATTGTGGTATTATTCAGTCACTATGATTGTTATGGTGTGTTGGTATTATTCAGTAACAGTATGGGGGTATTATTTAGTCACTATGTGGTTATGGTGTGGAGGTATTATTCAGTAACAGTATGGGGGCATTATTCATTCACTATGTGGTTATGGTGTGGCGGTATTATTCAGTAACAGTATGGGGGTATTATTTAGTCATTATGTGGTTATAATGTGGCGGTAGTATTTGAACCTTACATTGTGTTATTATTGGTAATATTGGTCTTATAATAGTGAGTTGTGCTCAATAAGAGTATGCAGGTAATATTTCTTCTGGTATAGTGGTGTGATATAATAACTGTATATGTATGTAGATATTTTTTTTTGTGTGAGAGGGGGGACATATGCTTTGGGGTTCGCAACACTCCTGGAAGCACTAGAAATCAGTGATGCAGTTCTCTGCCCACTGCCTTCTGAATTAACTGCATTATTGATACAGTAATGCAGCATTTGGGGCCCCACTTTTAACTTTGCCCAAGGCTAGAATTTGTCTAAAACCGGTCCTGAAGTCACCTATAGGGCCATATATACGTCAAATAAGGCAAAACGTGTGTCCACAAATCGGCTGCAAAATATCCACTGATTTTTTTGCACCACATGTGAATGGGGGTTATGTAGATCTCTATTCACTTGCAGTGTGGAATCTGCACTGAAAATGTGGAGCAAATCTGCTACATCTGAATGTCACCTAATAGGGTCAGTTGAATTTCCAATCTGAAAATGGAAAAATTTAGATTTGGCCATGTAACTGGTGTTGTGTGAGGATTGTGATGCACATGAGACCACTTATTATTATTATTATTATTATTATTATTATAAGTCATATATTCTCAACATTTTTTTGTACAGTAATATTCCTTTAATCTGGCACCAATGGGATTTTATAGATGATAAGATTTTCTGGATTATTTAGGTGGTCATAGAAAAGAATATAAAACTCACATGTAAGGCTAGAGAACCTTCTTTAACATGCTCCTTTCAAGTAGCGACAACCATAGTGCCCCCTATATAATAAAGACAGCTAATCCTATTTTGCCAGCCTGAGCCTACATAACTTTCACCCATAAGCGTCAGCCATATTTCTCCCACAGTCACCTCGTAGGTCCCATGCACAATATTCCTGTTTCCAGTGTGACATGTTAATGCCTTAAAGTGAATGTCCACCCTAGATAACAATTTTTTTTAAATCTAAATACATTTTTCATTTTGTGCCAATTATTTCCTGAATATAACTTTATAGCGGCCAGAGCTCAGTTTTCCTGAGACAAAGCTACAAATCTTCTATATAGACAAAGACTTAAATGATAACATAATGATAACATAACTACAGCCATCACTAGAGGGAGCTTACTGCATACTGTTTATACATTGAACTCAATAATAACACAGTATGCAGTAAGCTCCCTCTAGTGGCAGCTTTAGCTAGCATGTTATCTTGAAATCTATGTCTATCTGTGTGGAGGGGATTTGAAGCTCTGTATTGGAAAAATGGAGCTCCTCCCACTATAAAGATATCTTAAGAAATTAATCAGCTGATCATTTTGGCCGTAAAAATTACATGAGTTTTAAAAGGTGGAGATTCACTTTAAGCTCAGATGATTGGCTATATTGACACTTGGACGACCTGCATCTATATAACAGTCTTTGGATGTTCTGCGTAATGTGAAGTGTGTTTATGCAGCATTTATATAGAGCCCATTCATTCAGCCACTAGAGTAATCTCTATATTATCTCAAGAACGGGATGTAGCCAATCTATCTAATCTATCTATTTATTTAATATCTACTGTAAAGGATCTGCCAGGTACTACGTCTGTGTATACTCCCGGGATTAATCAGTCGACACCTGAGGCCAGACCTCTTAGACTGACACCGGCTCCCACCAACCAGGGTGGCAGGCTCAGGAGTGGGAGAGCCTATCCCGGCCTGGGCAGTCGGAGTTAGCTCCGCCCCCTGTCCATTTATACCTGCCGTGTTCTCTTCCTCAGTGCTTGTTATTCTTCTTGTATTCCTGGCCCCACTGCTGCCTTGCTCCAGCCTGCTTCTGCCTTGCTTCAGTTCCGCTTATCCTGCTTCGCTTTGCCCCTGGCTTGCTTCCTGCTCCGTGCTCTCGTTGGTATACTCCACTACATCCTGATCCTGACTGACTCATTCACCGCTCCGTTTCCTCGCGGCGTTCCGTGGGCTACTGCCCCTTCCCTTGCGTGTTCCCTGTTTGTACTCCCTTGCACTTAGACAGCGTAGGGACCGCCGCCAAGTTGTACCCCGTCGCCTAGGGCGGGTCGTTGCAAGTAGGCAGGGACAGGGCGGTGGGTAGATTAGGGCTCACTTGTTCCCTTCACCTCCTTCCTGCCATTACATAATAACAAGCCCATACCTAGTCTACCATTTCTCCTACGCTGACGCTATCATGGACCCCCTTGAGACCTTGACCCAGCAGATGCAGGGCCTCTCCCTACAGGTCCAGGCCCTGGCTCAGAAGGTTAGGATTATCTGACGCCCTGAAGGATCTGCTGGTTAGCTACCCCTCTTCTGACTCCCTAGACCAGGTTATGGCCCTAGCAGTACGACTTGACCGACATCTCAGGGAACGTCAGCTTGAACGTTTCAATGTTTTCCCCTCTGACTTCCCTGCGAATCCACCCGAGGTCCCGTCTCCTCGCTCTTCCACGGAGGACTCGGAGGTACCTATGCAACTCGGTGCCTCCATGTCCCCTCGACAACGTAGAGAGTTCCACAGGAAGAATGGTCTCTGCTTCTATTGTGGGGACGACAAGCATCTACTGAACACCTGTCCCAGGCGCAAGAATAAACAGCCGGAAAACTTCCGTGCCTAAGTGATCATCGGGGAGGTCACTTGGGCGCACAGGTATTTCCCGTTAATATGAAACGCAATAAAATTTTGCTTCCCTTTCAGGTCTCGTTTGCTGGCCGGTCTGCCACTGGCAGTGCCTTCGTGTATTCTGGCTCATCTGCTAATATCATGTCTGTGGAATTTGCTATGTCTCTAAAAATGCCTTTTATTGATTTGCCTTATCCTATCCCGGTAGTGGGTATCGACTCCACTCCTCTTGCTAATGGTTATTTTACTCAGCATACTCCTGTTTTTGAACTCCTTGTTGGCTCCATGCATTTGGAGCAGTGCTCTGTACTGGTGATGCAGGGATTATCGTCCGATCTGGTATTAGGTCTTCCCTGGTTGCAGCTGCATAATCCCACGTTTGATTGGAATACTGGGGATCTCACCAAATGGGGTAGTGAATGCCTGATGTCATGTCTTTCGGTTAACTCTATTTCTCCCCGGGAGGAGGTAAACACGCTACCTGAGTTTGTTCAGGACTTCGCTGATGTGTTTTCTAAGGAGGCCTCCGAGGTGTTGCCCCCTCATAGAGATTACGATTGCGCCATCGATTTGGTGCCTGGTGCCAAGCTTCCTAAGGGTAGGATATTTAATCTTTCATGTCCTGAACGTGAAGCTATGAGGGAGTATATCCAAGAATGCCTGGCCAAGGGTTTCATTTGCCCCTCGACTTCTCCTGTAGGTGCTGGCTTCTTCTTCGTGGGGAAGAAGGATGGTGGTCTTAGGCCGTGCATTGATTATCGGAACCTGAATAAGGTCACCGTAATGAACCAGTATCCCCTTCCTTTGATTCCGGATCTTTTTAATCAGGTTCAGGGGGCCCAATGGTTTTCTAAGTTCGATCTACGGGGGGCATATAACCTTATCCGCATCAAAGAGGGGGATGAGTGGAAAACTGCGTTCAACACACCCGAAGGTCATTTCGAATACCTGGTCATGCCCTTTGGGTTGTGTAATGCCCCTGCCGTCTTCCAGAATTTTATTAATGAAATTCTGAGAGATTACCTGGGTAATTTTCTTGTAGTGTACCTTGATGACATACTGGTGTTTTCCAAGGACTGGTCCTCCCACGTGGAGCATGTGAGGAAGGTCCTCCAGGTCCTCCGGGAAAATAATCTATTTGCGAAGACCGAAAAATGTGTGTTTGGGGTACAGGAGATACCATTTTTAGGTCAAATCCTCACTCCTCATGAATTCCGCATGGACCCTGCCAAGGTTCAGGTCCAACCTGCCTCCCTGAAGGCGCTACAGTGTTTTTTGGGGTTCGCTAACTATTACAGGAGATTTATTGCCAACTTCTCGGTCGTCGCTAAGCCTCTTACAGACCTTACTCGCAAGGGTGCTGATGTCCTCCATTGGCCCCCTGAGGCCGTCCAGGCTTTTGAGACCCTCAAGAAGTGCTTTATCTCGGCCCCCGTGCTGGTTCAGCCAAACCAAAGGGAGCCATTTATTGTGGAGGTTGACGCATCCGAGGTGGGAGTGGGGGCCATCTTGTCCCAGGGTACCAGCTCCCTCACCCATCTCCGCCCCTGTGCTTACTTCTCTAGGAAGTTTTCGCCCACGGAGAGTAACTATGATATTGGCAACCGCGAACTTTTAGCCATTAAATGGGCTTTTGAAGAGTGGCGTCACTTCCTGGAGGGGGCCAGACACCAGGTAACGGTCCTTACTGACCACAAGAATCTGGTTTTCCTAGAATCTGCCCGGAGGCTTAATCCTAGACAAGCTCGTTGGGCACTATTCTTTACCAGATTTAATTTCTTGGTTACCTATAGGGCTGGGTCCAAGAATATTAAGGCTGATGCCCTGTCACGTAGTTTCATGGCCAATCCTCCTTCCGAGAAGGATCCTGCTTGTATTTTACCCCCTGGTATAATCGTTTCTGCCACTGATTCTGATTTAGCTTCTGATATCGCGGCTGATCAAGGTTCAGCTCCCGGGAACCTCCCTGGGGACAAACAGTTTGTCCCCCTGCAATACCGGCTAAGGGTACTCAGGGAAAACCATGACTCCGCACTATCTGGTCATTCTGGCATCTTGGGTACCAAACACCTCATTACCAGAAACTATTGGTGGCCTGGGTTGCCTAAAGACGTTAGGGCTTACGTCGCCGCTTGTGAGGTTTGTGCTAGGTCCAAGACCCCTAGGTCCCGACCTGCGGGCTTACTACGTTCCTTGCCCATTCCCCAGAGACCTTGGACCCATATCTCCATGGATTTTATCACCGATTTGCCTCCATCTCAGGGCAAGTCGGTGGTGTGGGTGGTAGTAGACCGCTTCAGCAAGATGTGCCACTTTGTGCCCCTTAAGAAACTACCTAACGCCAAGACGTTCGCTTCTTTGTTTGTTAAACACATTCTGCGTCTCCATGGGGCCCCAGTCAATATAGTTTCTGACAGAGGGGTACAATTTGTTTCCTTATTTTGGAGAGCTTTTTGTAAAAAGTTGGAGATTGATCTGTCCTTCTCCTCCGCCTTCCATCCCGAAACTAATGGCCAAACGGAAAGGACTAACCAATCCCTGGAACAATATTTAAGGTGTTTCATCTCTGACTGTCAATTTGATTGGGTCTCATTCCTTCCCCTCGCCGAATTTTCCCTGAATAACCGGGTCAGTAACTCGTCAGGGGTCTCCCCGTTTTTCTGTAATTTCGGGTTTAACCCAAGGTTCTCCTCCATTTCTCCTGGTTGTTCCAATAATCCCGAGGTAGAGGACGTTCATCGGGAACTGTGCACAGTCTGGGCCCAGGTTCAGAAGAACCTAGAGGCGTCCCAGAGCGTACAAAAGATTCAGGCTGATAGTAGACGTTCTGCTAACCCCCGGTTTGTCGTCGGGGATCTGGTCTGGTTGTCGTCCAGGAACTTGCGCCTGAAGGTCCCGTCCAGGAAGTTTGCTCCCCGATTTATTGGACCTTATAAGATCATTGAAGTCCTCAACCCTGTATCCGTCTGGAGCTGCCCCCATCCTTTCGCATACATGACGTCTTCCATGCCTCCCTCCTTAAACGCTGCTCCCCGTCCTGGTCCCCTTCGAGGAAACCTCCTGTTCCCACCCCTGAGGGGTGGAATTCGAGGTGGCCAAGATTATGGGCAGTAGGATGATCCAGGGCTCCCTCCAGTACCTGGTCCATTGGAGAGGATACGGGCCGGAGGAGAGGACTTGGGTACCTGCTCGTGATGTTCACGCTGGGGTATTGATCAGGAGGTTCCACCTTCTCTTCCCCACTAAACCGGGTCCTCTTAGTAAGGGTCCGGTGGCCCCTCATAAAAGGGGGAGTACTGTAAAGGATCTGCCAGGTACTACGTCTGTGTATACTCCCGGCATTAATCAGTCGACACCTGAGGCCAGACCTCTTAGACTGACACCGGCTCCCACCAACCAGGGTGGCAGGCTCAGGAGTGGGAGAGCCTATCGCGGCCTGGTCAGTCGGAGTTAGCTCCGCCCCCTGTCCATTTATACCTGCCGTGTTCTCTTCCTCAGTGCTTGTTATTCTTCTTGGATTCCTGGCCCCACTGCTGCCTTGCTCCAGCCTGCTTCTGCCGTGCTTCTGCCTTGCTTCAGTTCCGCTTATCCTGCTTCGCTTTGCCCCTGGCTTGCTTCCTGCTCTGTGCTCTCGTTGGTATACTCCACTACATCCTGATCCTGACTGACTCATTCACCGCTCCGTTTCCTCGCGGCGTTCCGTGGGCTACTGCCCCTTCCCTTGCTTGTTCCCTGTTTGTATCCCCTTGCACTTAGTCAGCGTAGGGACCGCCGCCAAGTTGTACCCCGTCGCCTAGGGCGGGTCGTTGCAAGTAGGCAGGGACAGGGCGGTGGGTAGATTAGGGCTCACTTGTTCCCTTCACCTCCTTCCTGCCATTACAATCTACCGTATTTTTCGGACAATAAGATGCAGTTTTTAGCAGGAATAAATCTTGCTATAAAGTCCCTCCATCTTATGACTAGAAGTGCCGGGTCCCCTGACCGCTTCTTACTTAACCTCTTCCTGACCTGTGATGTGCCGGCACATCATGGAGCGGGGAGGGGATGATGTATGGAGCGGGGATGATGTATGGAGTTCAAAAAAAAGAAACCTTTTTCCATTTCCCCCAAGCACAATGTAAAAAATAAAATAATTTGGTCCGTAAAATTCAGACCTATTACAATATACCATTATTTAACTCGCACGGTGAGTTTAAAAATGTAAAACATCAAAATAGTTTTTTAGTCACCTTAGCTCTTAAAAAATTAATTAAAAAAAAAAGTGATCAAAAAATGGTGCCAATAAAACTACAGCTCGTTCATCAAAAAATAAGCCCTCACACCGTTTAAATCGATGAAACAAATATAAAAAAATTTTTGGCTCTCAGAATGGGGTGAAACAGAATAAATTATTTTTTTAACAAATTTCTTTCCTATTTTCTGTTTTCTAAAACCTAGGTGCATCATTTGGTCAGGTGCGTCTTATATTCCGAAAAATACGGTATCTATCTATTTCATATCTATCTATCCAGTGACGTTACTACAGCTGTAGTAGCCGTAGCGGCTGCTACGGGGCCCGCGACTTGAGGGGGCCCGTGCCGCCCGCCGACACGCCCCCCCATATTCCCGGTGGCGCCGCTAGCAGCCGTTATCGTTGCTACAGCGGTAGCGACGCTACTACGGGGCCCACGCCGCCTAGCCTCTAACATGTATGGTTCGGGCGACACAGACCCTCTCTTGCCCGGTGGTGTCGCTAGCTCCGGAGGGGGCCTCGGTGCTAGCGACAGCCTCCCCCTCTTGCAGCAATTCTACCTGCGTCTATAGCTTGCAGGTACAAATACATGCATTAGCACTGAATAGACGGGCACGTTCTGTGCCCGACCATTCAGCGCCTTGCAATGACGCTGATTGGCGGGGCAAAATGACTTGCCCCGCCAATCAGCGCTTTTCAACGACGCTAGCGCCGGGATGACGTCAACGCGCAGCTTCCGTGCTTGAAACACGCTGATTGACGGGGCAAGTCATTCTGCCTTGCCAATCAGCGCCTTTTGAACGAAGTGCCACTTACGTCGTTCAGCTCCAGCAGACCTGCTCAGAAGAGAGCCACCGGACAGCGCAGGAATGGGATCAGGGTGAGTATGTAATTTTTTTTATTTTTTCTACTAAAACTGTGAGTGGCGTTATCTACAGTGGGGGCTCTATCTACAGGGGGGTCGTCTATATGTGGGGACGTGGGCCACTATATACAGGGGGGTCTATATGTGGGGATGTGGGGCACTATATACAGGGGGAGCTATATGTAGGGCACTATCTATAGGGGTGGGCTATATGTGTAGCACTATCTATAGGGGAAGCTATATGTGGGACAATATATACAGGGGGCTATATGTAGGGCACTGTCTACAGGGTGGGCTATAATTGAGGCACTATCAACAGAGGTGGGCTATATGTGGAGCACTATCTATAGGGGAATCTATATGTAGGGCAGCACGGTGACTCTGTGGTTATCCTTGCAGCTCTGGAGTCCGTATGTGGGGATGAATGTGGGGCACTATCTACAGGGGCTTGTATGTAGGGCACTATCTACAGAGGCTCTATGGGGGGGTCACTATCTACAGGGGGCTATGGGGGCACTATCTACAGGCGGCACGGTGTGTGGGACACAGTGTATGGTACTATTATAATCAGGGACACAGTGTATGGTGCTATTATAGTTAGTGGTGCAGTGTATGGCGCGTTATTATATTTAGAGGTGTTGAGAATTGTAACTTTGTTTATAGGTGTAGAAATGTTTTAAAAGGGAGAAGCTGAGGAAATCTGAGCGGAAAACTGTAGAAATGGGTTGTGGCAAGGAGAAATCCATCATAGAGTTCTGGACCAGAAGGAGAAGAAAAGAGAAAAAGAGCTAGAATCTGAGACGTCACCGGTGAGTCACTTAATGTAAATGTTTTTTCTACCTCTAATCAGTACTGGAGTCACTGTACGGTCCGCAGCGAGATGATGGGTGGTATGATTTTATTTTGTGAAACAGCATCCCCCAGCATATACTTACTATTGTTCGGGCCATGCTGGGAGCTGTAGTTTTACGCATACAAACCTATACGGCAGGGGTTGCACTAAATTGAGCTGTATTTGTTCTGGTGTTGTATATATGTACTGAGCTTGGTTCTGGGGCTGTATATATGTACTGATCTTGGTTCTGATGCTGTATTTAGGTACTGGGCTTTGTTCTGGTGCTGTATATATGTATGAGCTTGGTTCTGATGCTGTATATATGTACTGAGATTGGTTCTGGTGCTGTATTTATGTACTTTAGGTCGATATCTACAGGGGGGGGGCCTCTAAGGCACTATCTACAAAGGAGGAGGCGGGGGGGGCGCTATCTGCAAGTGGGGTGTGACACTAGCTATAGGCAGGGCTGTATAGCACTGTCTACAGGTGGTCTGTAAGGCATATTCTACAGGGGGCACTATCTATAAGGGGGCTGCTAGTGGCACCTGGGGGGCTCAGTCAAGAGTTTGCAAAGGGGCCCAGTCTTTTCTAGTTATTCCCCTGTATGTATGTATGTATGTATGTATGTATGTATGTATGTATGTATGTATCTATCTATCTATCTATCAAAACAAAGGAAGGCAGCACTCCACAGCAAGTAGTTTTCAAGTGAAAAATTAAATTTTATTCACATAATAGGTCATATGAAAACAATCATCTACAAGATCAACTATGGATCAAAGAAAGAGACAGACATTAGTTCTTCAATCCTATGCAGGCTGGAATATAAAATCAAACCCCATAGAAATACTGGAGAGCAAGCCACCACCTAAGTCAATATTGCCAATTTATAATCAATATTGAGGTTTTAAAGTGTTCAACCTAAATGTACATTCTAGTTCATTTTTCTTTAATAAACGAGTTCTGTCTCCACCTCGTCTTATTGGGGGGGGGGGGGGGGCTGTATCTATCACGCGAATGTTTCGCTTCAAAAAAATGTTTAGAAACCGGTAGGTCCAAGCGTTCGCATCGAATTGTGTAACGATGTTGATTGATCCTGTGCTGAAGATCTAATGTGGCCTCCCCTACATAAAGTAGGTTACAGGGACACTGTAACAAGTATGCCACAAAGTCAGCCTGACATGTCAAGTAATGGTCGATATGAAAAATCTTATTTGTAGTAGGATGTGTAAATATACTACCTTTAATCATAAGGGAACAATTTATACAATTTAGGCATGGAAAACAGCCCTTTTTCTTTGACCCAAGAATGCCTGTAAAGGTTTCTTTCTGGAGCCCAAATCTGACATCATCAATTTATCACCTAAATTACAGGGACGCCGATATGAATATAATGGTGGAACCCCAAATTCAGGGATATTGCGGAAGGACCCCCTAGGATAGGCCAGTGCTTGCGTATAATCTGGGAGATCGGTTGGCTCAATTCACTGTAGGTGGACACAAATGGGATTCTATTAATTTTATCTTCATTTCCTCGTTGTGTTCCCCTCAATAGATCTTTACGTTCTATGCCACTAATCCTACTACGATGCTTCTGTAGAGATGTATTGGGGGTAACCCCTTTCTCTAAATTTACATGCAAGTGTATCTAATTAACATCCAGCGAGTCTTCCTCACTCACTATTCTCCTTATCCTAATAAACTGACTGTAAGGCAGTGATTTAATCATTGAGCCTGAATGACCACTGTCAAACTTAAGCAGATTGTTTTTGTCCGTTGGTTTTATATATAGATTAGTGGAGAATTTCTGTTTGGACAATTTCACCTCCGCATCTAAAAACTGTACTACCTCTCTGGACCATACCAATGTGAACTTTAAATCAGGGTCCATTCCATTAAGGAACTCATGAAAATTATTAAATCCTTCTAAAACCCCTTGCCAAATCAGAAAAATGTCGTCTATGTATCTCCACCACCGCAGTACCTGTCTGCAGTGATGGAACACATAAAAGGATTCCTCCTCAAGTATACTCAAGAAGATATTCATGTAAGTGGGCATAACGTTGGCACCCATTGCCGTACCACGCAGTTGAAGAAAAAAAGTCATCCTCAAATAGAAAGTAGTTGCAAGAGAGCACAATTCGTAATAAATTCAGTATCAATTCACGGCTCTCCAACGAATAATCTGAGGTCTGACGTTTCTTAGAGACCGCCAACATGCCCCTATCATGATTTATAGACGTGTAAAGACTTACAACATCGAATAAGGCAAGATATACCCCATCCATATCACTCAAATCAAACTCTCCCAATTTATTTAGGAAATCTGTTGTGTCACGTATGAATGACTTAGTGTGTGAAGCAAAAATCCCCAATGCCTTATCCAAAAATATAGCGATGCGACTCAAAATCGAGTCACATCCAGATACTATCAGACGTCCTAGGGGATTGTGTAAAGACTTATGCACTTTTGGAAGGATGTATATGACCAGAGTCACCGGATTCTCAACTGTCAAAAACCTACACAGGTCATCATCAATGAGGTCAATAATTTTGGCTACGTAGGCTCAATATAGATTTAATCGCACGTGCAATATCGAATTTCGGATTGCATGATAGTTGTCTATACACATTGGAGTCACTTAACTATTGGAGAATTTCAGACACATACATGACCACGACCGCACCACCCTTGTCAGCAGGTTTGATGACAAGATCGGGGTCATGGACCAAGTCCGCAAGTGCCCTAATCTCATCTTGCTTCATATTGGGATGCTTAAATCTACCAAAATCGTGGTTCTCCCTCAGATCATTGATTTCATTCCTAATTATAGTCATGAATATATCAATTGCTGGTACAGTAGTGGGGGGGGGGGGGTGTGTGCAAAATTACTCTTGTTATAAAGGCCAAATTGTTTCAATGTTAAACCAGTACACGCATTTCTATCAGGTATATCACGTTCATTAAACCAAGTTTTTAGTTTAATTGATCGAAACAAAATGACAGTCCCTTATTTAGTACATTTATTTGTGGTATAGCTAATTGTTTAGAGGAGATATTTACCACTATATTTTTTCTTTGCTCCTCAAATTCGGGGTTCTGCTGGAGTTGTATCTGGTCTTCTGATTTTTGGATCTTGCATCTCCTGTTGTGTCTTCTCCCACCGCGTCTTGTAGGTTTGGGTTTAAATCCACCGTACTACTTGTTGTCCCTAAAAAAGGAGCCTGTCTTGTTGTCTGGTCTCGTTGTTCCTGTTGATGTTGGGATTCCACCTGTTTACGTCTCCATCTATTTGGTTCATAGGCAGTCAAATTCCTATTCCCCGGGTCATCCATCTGCCAGTTATATATCCGACCTTGCTGGTAGTCATCCAGATCTCGATACCACTTATTGCGTTTACTATTCTGAATCTCTGCCCGAAATTTCTGTAAATAAACTGCACAACCATCTTTGAATTTTCCATATTCCTCGTTAGACATCACAGATTTCAACATTTCATCGGTATCATGCAATTTTTGTTGAACTTTCAATAACTCAATCTGTAGGTGCTCAATACTGTTAAGCATCACATCCATGGCATATCTATTGGATAATTGCTCAAAGCTGGTACAAAACGCTGTATTTTGTGGGAAGAGATTTGGTTGCAGGTTCGATCTCATCCCCCTAGGGATTCTTTTCGCTTTATAATATTCACCCAAGGTTGTAAGATGTAACGATAAATTGATATGTCTTTTAGACTCAACTTCATACCTTCTTTTCAAATCCATAGTAGATGGCATGTTTATGAAGGTGGCATCTCCCTCCAGGTTCCGTAGGATTCGATTGACATCCTCCCCTGCATAAGCTGATACATAGGTTGTAGGTAACGACATGTTTTCAAGTGGTAGTGCAAGCTCATAGATGAAAAATCGAAAATGCAAAGGAGAGCAGCACTTACAGGCTCATAGCCTTAATAATAATTCATAGGGTGCAGGCCTCTGGACCGCGACCTCTGGTTCTGTGTATATAGAAAAACAAAGGAAGGCAGCACTCCACAGCAAGTAGTTTTCAAGTGAAAAATTACATTACATTGAATAAAATGTAATTTTTCACTTGAAAACTACTTGCTGTGGAGGGCTGCCTTCCTTTGTTTTTCTATATATCCAGAACCGCAGGTCGGGGTCCAAAGGCCTGCACCCTATGAATTATTATTAAGGCTTAGAGCTTGTAAGTGCTGCTCTCCTTTGCTCTATCTATCTATCTATCTATCTATCTATCATCTATCTATCCCATATCTATCTATCTATCTATCTATCTATCTATCTAATCTATCATCATCTATCTAGTCCACCATCCAGCAGCACCAGCTTTAAAAGTATAGATGGGTGCACGCCTTGGGAACCCGATCACAGTTCCATATCCAATAAACATCCAATGATAGGCAGCACTCCAATGTCAAGGTGATATGCAGATGGATGAGATCCCTTTAGAATATAGGTGGCCAATAAGCCATATTCTAATCGCTTCCAGATTCCATATAGCCAAGACATGGAAAACAGCTGAGGCTCTGAATCTCTCGGAGGTGCTAAACAGGGTTTATCTTCACTTCTATTACGAATTGCACTTTGCTACATCTAAAGGTTATAGGCAGAAGTGTTTGTCTCAATGGGCCCCTTGGACGGAGTTACCCCATGTTCAACTTCTGCTCCGCAAGAACTCTGTCAGGCCCCATGCACACGACCGTATTTTTGTCCACCCGTAAATACGAGTCCTTGGTCACACGTATTCGACCCGTATTGCACCAGTATTTACAGACCCGTGCCCGTAAATACGGGTCCGGTGTCACCCGTATTCCACCCGTATTTACGGGCAAGTTTTTGGCTGCAAAATTGCACTGCAGTAATCGGCAGCCCTTCTCTCTATCAGTGCAGGATAGAGAGAAGGGGCAGCCCTTTCCGTAATAAAAGTAAAATAAATTCATACTTACCCGGCCGTTGTCTTGGTGACGCGTCCCTCTCGACATCCAGTCCGACCTCCCTGGATGACGCGGCAGTCCATGTGACCGCTGCAGCCAGTGATTGGCCTGGGATTGGCTGCAGCAGTCACATGGGCTGTAACGTCATCCCAGGAGGCCGGACTGGAGGAAGAAGCAGGGAGTTCTGGGTAAGTATGAACGTCTTTTTTTTTTTTACAGCTTTATCTATATTGTGATCGGTAGTCACTGTCCAGGGTGCTGAAACAGTTACTGCCGATCGTTTAACTCTTTCAGCACCATGGACAGTGACTATTTACGGACGTCGCCTAGCAACGCTCCCGTAATTACGGGTGCACACACGTAGTCACCCGTAATTACGGGAGCCACATAGACTTCCGTGAAATAGGACATGTTCTATCTTTTTCAACGGCACGGGCACCTTCCCGTAAGCATACTGGGAGGTACCCGTGGCCAATAGAAGTCTATGGGCCCGTAATTACGGGCCGTACGGGAGTTTTTACGGTCGTGTGCATTGGGCCTCACTCTGTGAATGTATCTGTGCTAATTTATACATGGTTTTCGTATCCTGTATCATCCTGTTCCTTTTTGACATCTCATATGTATAATTGCTTGTATTTATCACCACCACTGTTTGTATGTCTGTTTTTATGTTTGTTTGTCTGTTAATATGTCAGTATGTCAACGACCGAGGCACGTTTCTGATATCTAAAGGTGCAAGCTTTTTCTGTGTTCTGTATACAACACTGTGAGACTGTATCATTGGGATGTTGTATACTTTTGTATAGTACTTTGGAAAAATAAAAACCAAGTGAATTTCAATGTCAAGGTGAAAAAATAGCTTTAATAGCTCTCGTGCAACGTTTCGGCTCTGTGCAGTGAGACTTTCTCAAGCATGTTAAACAGTGCAAAACATGGTAATATATATAGGGGCTGAACAAAGTAGTCCCAATCAGTGAGTGATTAATACATACATTTAAAATCAATACAATGTCATATGTTGTCATACATTTTTTCACCTTGACATTGGAGTGCTGCCTATCATTGGATGTCTATCTATCTATCTATCTATCTATCTATCTATCTATCTATCTATCTATCTATCTATCTATCTATCTATCTATCTATCATCTTTTCTGATGATACATCCCTTTTAAGGTAGGCTGGATTCACACAAGCGTGTTTGGTCCGTGATATACGGTCCGTATGTCGGCCGCATTTCCCGGACTGAACAAACTGCAGGGAGCCGGGCTCCTAGCATCATCGTTATCTATGACGCTAGGTGTCACTGCCTCACCGCGGGAAAACTGTGCCGTACTGTAATCATGTTTTCAGTACGGGACAGTAGTTCCGCAGAGAGGCAGGGACACCTAGCGTCATAGATAACGATGATGCTAGGAGCCCGGCTCAATGCAGTGTGTTCAGTCCGTTGAAATGCGGACGACATACGGACTGTATATCACGGACCGAACGCGCTTGTGTAAAGTGTTCATCTGAGAAGTGTCCAGCCCAGTCTTTAGCAGAGAAGTTTATAAACTCACTGTGATCACATGGACATTCATCAGTGTAATTGCTGAATTACAAATGCAAAACCCTTTTCCCTCACTTTAGCATAAACTATAGATTGATATGATGCTCAGCAGTAAATTAAAGTGATATCACCGCTCCATACGATTGAACATGATGACATTTTAATTAAAAGCATGTCACTTCTGTCACATGCAGGCTAAGGAAATCCTTGCATCGAATTACTGTAGGAAAATCCATGAATTCCATTACATAAACCAGTATGAACACTTAGTATGTGCCAAACACAATAACAAGTCATTTTATTTTCCTAAGATGTCATTGATTATAGCCAAGATCCAGTCGTTGCTATAAAACTTCAAAGCGTAATGGCTTTTCCCTTCATGGCTGATGTCTATTAGACCCTTCATTCAGTGTTAAAGCTCCTGGGAGGAGCTACAGATAGGAGATTGGAAGAGGGAGGAGACAGCTGGGGCCATTAATTTCTATGAATCCTGGGTGACTCTGTGACTAAACAGAGCCCTGACCTCAACCCCATCAAAACAACTTTGGGTTGAATCGAAACAGACCTTCTCCCCCAACATCAGTCCCTGACCTCAAAAATGGGCACAAATTCCCACAGACACTCCAAAATCTTGTGGAACGTCTTCCCAGAAGAGTGGAGAATGTAATATCTGCGAAAATTGCAAACTCCAGATTAACCCCCATGGTTTTGAAATGGAATGTTCAACAATCTCATATAGCGTGATGGTCAGGGGTCCATATACTTTTGGCCAGATAATGTATTTTCAATATCAGAATCACTTCCTTCATAAAGGGCAGGTAAGTGGGGAGTCCACAACTTAGCCATTGACGGGCCATCTTCTTAATGCAGCCTACATATATTCTGTCTCTGGGTCAGCAGATCGTTGTCTACTGATATGCTGCAAAGACAATGCAGGCATTTGATCTCCCCGCAGTTGCCTTGTTCTGTTGTCATGATTCTGTTAATTGAGGCAGGGGAATAGCTGAAGCTCCTGGCCCCTGGGGAAAGACTGTTACAGCCACCCCCCCCCCCCCCCAACATTACTTGTTACTTATAGTACTGTATACTTATATATTATACGTTTCCAAGTCCCAGGGTCTTGTGAGTCAGATTTGGATGGAGTGAACTATATTATCAGAGAAGATCATGTGGCAGATTTATTAATGTGTCATGAGGGGGAAAAGCTGGCATAAGAAATATTTAAGAAGGGCATTACAGTAGAGTGGCATGGGCAGATATATTATACTAAATGCCACTGACATGTCTGTAAATAATACTTGAATTGATATTGCATTCTAAAGTTAGAATCTGAAGATTATACAGAGAGGAGTGGTGCTGCACGGTCGCTGCTTATCTCTCCCTGCAGAAGAAGTGTGTCATGAGGTGTAATATAATGTTCTGCAGCATATGTGGGTTGTATCATAAGGTTCTGCAGCAGCTGAGGTGTGTATTATGAGGTTCTGCAGCAGCTGAGGTGTATTATGAGGTTTTGAAGTAGTTGAGGTGTGTATAATAATGCTCTGCAGCATCTCAGGTGTGTATTATGAGGTTCTGCAGCAGCTGAGGTATTATGATGTTGGGCAGGAGCAGGTTTGTGTATTGTGAGATTCTGCATCAGCTGACGTATTGTGATGTTCTTCAACAACTAATGTGTGTATCATGAGGTTCTGCAGCAGCTGATGTATGTTCTTTGAGGTTCTGTAGCAGTTGAGTTGTGTATTATGATATTCTGCAGCAGCTGAGGTTTGTATTATGATCATACCCCTCAACTTTCAAGTATCACAAAGAAGGACAACCGATGCGGCGCACGTAGCGCACCGCGGCAATTTTTTTTATTTTAAACGATGCCTCTAATCCAACCCAATCCCCGCCCATACACACCCGATTCAGCCCACACAGTATCATGCTCCCATTGTGCCTTCCACACAAAATAATACCAAATAGCTACCCCCACACAGTATAATGCCCTCTAGCTGCCACCATACAGCAGAATGTCCCCATAGATGCACACATTCAGTATAAAACCAACACATATTCCCCCATTCAGTATAATGCCCACACAGATTCTCCCATGCAGTATAATGCGCATAGATGCCCCCCCATGCAGTGCAATTCCCAAATTCGCCCATACAGCATAATGCGCCCATACAGTATAATGCCCCCTTAGCTGCCCCTAGTGCCAGTGCTCTTGTAGATAGTGACACAGTGCCCATGTAGATTGTGCCCATGTAGATTGTGCCACAGTGCCCCCTGTAGATAGTGGCACTATATAGTGCCACAGTGTACATGTAGCTAGTGCCACACCCCCCTTGAAAATAGCGCCACACACCGCCTGTAGATAGCGCCATTGGGACCGGGGATTCCCCTCCTAGAGGGAAGCCCTGATGTCACTGTCCGTATATGGACAGTGACGTCAGTGGCTACTCCTTGAGCAGAATCCCCGTTGCCGACTCTGGCCAGAGATTCTGCTCCAGGAGGAGCCCCTGACGTCAATGTCCATATATGGACAGTGACCTCAGGTGTTTCCTCTAGGAACGGAATCCCCATCCAGATCATCGGCAACAGGGATTGCGCTCATGGAGTAGGCACTAATTCTGAAGCATGGAACCATCAGCTCCCTGCTTCAGAATTAATTCAGAGCGGGGAAGCAGAGGGAGCTCCTCCACTTGCGGAGGACTCCCTGGGCATGACGCAACTTTAAGCGCTGTGCTCGGGGAAACCTTGGCGGTACTGTCCATATATGGACATTGACGTCAGTGGCTACACTTTGAGCGGAATCCCCATTGCCGACTCTGGCCGGGGATCGGGGATTCCGCTCCAGGAGAAGCCACTGACGTCAATGTCCATATATGGACAGTAATGTCAAGGGCTTCCCTGAGCACAGCGCTTAAAGTAGCGCCATGCCTGGGGAGTCCTCGGTGAGTGGAGGAGCTCCCGCTGTTCCTCCACTATGAACTTATGAACTAATTCTGAAGCAGGGAGCTGATGATTCCCTGCTTCAGAATTAGGTTGACAACAGGACATAACCCCGGCCGCCTGGGACAGCGGGACACCGCCCGGAATCCGGGACTGTCCTGCTGAATCCGGGACGGTTGGGAGTTATGATTATAATGTTCTACAACAGGTATGGTGTGTATTGTGGTGTTTCACAGCAGTTGAGGAATAATGATGTTTTGCAGCATATGAGGTGTGTCATGTTCTGAGTATTAGGAGGTTCTGCAGCAACTGATGTGTGTATTCTATGGTTCTGCAGCAGCTCGGGTATTATGATGTTCTGCAGCAGATAAGGTTTGTATTAAGAGGTCCTCAGCAGCTGAGGTGTGCATTATGAAGTGCTGCAGCAGCAGGGGTGCATACTACAACGTTCTGCAGCAGTTAAGGTTTGTATTATGATGTTCTGCAGCAGCTGAGGTTTGTTATATGATGTTCTGCAGCATATGATGTGAGTCTTATTATGTTGTGCAGCAGCTAAGGTGTATATTATGATGTTCTGCAGCATATGAGCATTGTATTATGAGGTTCTGCAGATGTTGAGGTGTGTATTATAATGTTCTGTAGCAGCTGAAAATGTACTAAGTTGATTAAAAGGAGAAAAAAGAGGGTTGGCACTGCTCCAAGTGCAGAGCAGAACATAGACTCACCTATGCAAGTAGTGTGGCTCAAAACACATAGGATACAGCTGTAAAGTTTGTTGCCGGCAGGGTGCTCATCGATAGGAAATAAAGCACGTATGCAAAACTTGATGATGGACAGGAGAAATGTACGAGGCACTCACCGCAGTGGCAATAGAAAGGATTTATTTGAACAGATCTCGGTCAATGATGATGTGAAAGATGCCAACGACCGTTTCACGCTGAGAGCGCTTTGTCAAGGCGCTTTGTCATAAGACAAAACTCATATGTCGCTGAACATCATAATAAACTCCTCAGCTGCTGCAGAATCTCATAATACACACCTCAGCTGCTGCAGAACATTATAATATAGACCTCAGCTGCAGGAGAAGATCACAGTACGCACCTCTGCTGCTGCAGAATCTCATAATATACACCTCAGCTGCAGGAGAAGATCACAGTACGCACCTCCGCTGCTGCAGAATCTCATAATACACACCTCAGCTGCTGCAGAACATTATAATACACACCTCAGCTGCTGCAGAACATTATAATATAGACCTCAGCTGCAGGAGAAGACCACAATACGCACCTCCGCTGCTGCAGAACCTCATAATATACACCTCAGCTGCTGCAGAATCTCATAATACACACCTCAGCTGTTGCAGAACCTCATAATACACTCCTCAGTTGCTGCAGAACCTCATAATACACACCTCAGCTGCTGCAGAACCTCATAATACACTCAGCTGCTGCAGAACCTCATAGTACACTCAGCCGCTGCAGAACCTCATAATACACTCAGCCGCTGCAGAACCTCATAATACACACCTCAGCTGCTACAGAACCTCATAATACACTCCTCAGTTGCTGCACAATCTCATAATACAGACCTCAGCTGCTGCATAACCACATTTTCCCTATAATACTATTATAAACCTGTCCCAATGAATCACCAGGTTCTGCTTATGAACGTTTACTCCTTTTACTTTCCTTGCACTTGGCAACCTAATCCCAGTTATACTGAAGCGTGTAAAATGGAGGGTTCACATACTTAGGCCTTATTCACACGAACGTGTGCATTTTGCGCACGCATAAAACGCTGTGTTTTTTGCGCGTTGCAGTTCCGTGTGTCATCAGCGTTTGCTGCGTGGCTGCGTGATTTTCACGCATATGCCATCCTTATGACACGCGGTTTTGATGGAAAAATAAATGAACGAAGTGGTTTTATTTTTTCCTTCATTTCTTTATCTACTGTTGCGCGAATCACGCGCGACACACGGAAGTGCTTCCGTGTGCCGTGCACGATTTTCACGCACCCATTGAATTCAATGGGTGCGTGATGCGCGAAAAACGGCCAAGGTGCATCCGTTCTCAGCGCTGCGGGACACTATGTCACGCATCCCCCATAGTTGAGAGTCTATGGTGGGATGCGTGATGCGTGAAAAGAACAGACATGTTGAAACAACGGCTGTGTGAACGGCCACATTGAATTACATAGGTCCGTGGTACGGCCGCTGTTTCAACGGCCATCCCACGGACGTTTAACGCGCTCGTGTAAATAAGGCCTTATTGTATATATTTTATGGATGTATCTTTAATGCATAAAATGAGCCATGAAGCCACAGAACATTTATCTCTCCTGCAATGTATCTAATCCCTTCTTTCATGCGGAGGTTTCTCTATCTGATGGCACAGGAGGAGTATTATACGAGGGGTCCTTGACATTATTTTATTTTTATTTCATGACCCATAAATAAAATATAACAGGTGGCATTGAGTTGATATTAGAAATAAAGGCATGGCTGCTTTTGTCTAGTATAGACTGTGTCTCACATTTTTTTGAATAGGCCTGAGCTGTAATACCAGCCACAGCCTATAGACAAGAGTGGCACTGTTTCTGGGAAAAACTTTTTTTTATACTTATCTCATAGAAACTTTTTAAAGGGTTTGTCCAACAATGACACCCCCTTTTCAAATGAAGCTCCCCTACAGGGCTGCCAATACTGGATGAGCCACTTCTTTCCACCCCTTTCATCCTTCTTTATGCTAAAATGTCTCTTCATCAAGAGAAAACATTGAATGAAGCAATTATTTATGTTGCCACTAGGGGTAGCTCACTGCAGACTGATTTATTATTGAGTACAATAGGAGCTGTATACAGTGCTCTGTAGTGAGCTCCTCCTAGTGGTAGCTGTAGGCAGACAGAATTTTAGCATTTAAACTTAACTAAATGGTTGTGTGAAGGGAGGGAGGAGAGTTAGATCTCTGTATCATATAATTAGCACCCTATAAGAATTATGTACCAATTCAGATTAAATAAAGGCAGCACCAATGCACTTGGAAACCCAAAATTAAAAATTCTAGGCTTAACCGGGCAAGAAAGTTAGGGTGGAGTTGGCAGAAAAAGCTGTTCAGTTGACATCTATCTTATGTCTATTTATGTCTATGGCTGGCCTAGGGGAGCATTTACTGATCGAACCTGACTACAGGAGTCTGTTTGTAGTCAGGATCCATTACTTATCCACAGGATTCTGTACACCTGTAACAAATACACCCAAGAGTGAAACATTAATAAGGAGGCAAATTTGCTTATGTAGATATAGTACAAGCGGTATATTTTTTATATATTATATTATACCTAATTCGTCTAATAGTGAATTTACAATTTACAATGGAAAATTACACGTAAAATTTAGTGCGCGTTTAATAATAGACTAGGCTAAGCAAAATGTGGATTGGTTGCTATGCCGTCTATTATTCTGCACTATTATATTAATAATATGGGATTTTTTACAGTTGTGTGACACTGCAGGCAAAATTAACACATTGTGCCATGTCTAGTACAAGACCTGAGGGGGCGGAGCATGACACAAGGATTCAATAAAGATGAAAGATAGAATCGCTGTGTACATTGTATCAGTTTCCCTGGATTGTTCCTTTAACTTCATCTGTCATATATGAAAAACAGAAAACAAAATCTAGAGAAAAACCTGAATCTCATCATCACATGCAGAAATCCTTTAACCTTTCCCCTTCTTTTCTGAAAAATCGCTGCAATGAGTTAACGTCTTCACAATGCTTTTATAGAGCATTTTATCGTAGAAGAAGTCCTGCCAAGTGTCTTAGTGCTAACTTTGTGCAGATGGCGAACTCACGGACCATGTGCTTCACATTCCTATAGGACGGGGCCTGCACTGAACAATGACTCGTCCTCCTCTGACAACTTCAACAATTATTTCAAGACGTTCCTTAGTCTAGGAAAGCGGAGTCGCTATTATTATGACCGTGATTGCAGCTCCAACAGAGGTTGACAGCTTTATTTTCCTAAGGGTATGTTCACACGGCAGCCTCCGTTACGGCTGAAATTACGGAGCTGTTTTCAGGAGAAAACAGCTCCGTAATTTCAGACGTAATGGCATGTGCAGGCGCTTTTCCCTGCGTCCATTACGGACGTAATTTGAGCTGTTTTTCCATGGAGTCAATGGAAAACGGCTCCAATTACATCTCAAGAAGTGACAGGCACTTCTTTGACGCGGGGGTCTTTATTACAGCGGCGCGGAAAAAAATTTGACTGTCAGCACAGAACATCGTAAGACCCATTCAAATGAATGGGCAGATGTTTGCCGACGCTTTGTAGCCGTATTTTCGGACGTAATTCGGGGCTAAAACGCCCGAATTACGTCCGTAAATAGGGTGTGTGAACCCAGCCTTAAAGTGTAACTATCTTTTAAAAAACGGTTGACATGTCATAGTGACATGTCAGAAGTTTTGATCAGCGGGGGTCCGAGCACTGTGACCCTCACCGATAAAAAAAAAAATGATGCGGCAGAAGGGATTGGTTAAGCGCTGTGCGGGCTCAATAAAAAGTCTAGGAGTCTGTACACCGCTCTGAGGAAAGCTGATCAGTAACGAAGAGGCACAGTGATCACCCGAGTGCTTCTGACACTTAGTTTTAGCGATCGTGGGGGTCTCAGTGCTCGGATCACTGCCGATCAAAACTTCTGAGATGTCACTATGACATGTGAAAAGTTTTTTAAAAGTTTAGTTCCGCTTTAACAGAAAATCTGCCTACTCCTGTATAAATAGGGAGACTGGCTGTTAGGGCTCAAGGAAAGCTGATTGACTACCCTTGTGGGAGCAGTAATGTGTATTGAAGGCTATATGGGTTTTTGAGAAACAGCTCTAACAAAAGAAATGGCGGAATAGAAAAAAAATTAAAACTTTGCAAAGAAGCTCCCTCAGGGGTGTCGCTATAGGGGTGCAGAAGTAACAGTTAATTCCGGCCCTAATGCCTAATGTGGCCCTTAGTCCCCTTCGCCACATAAGAAGACACCAGTATTATAAATGACACATGGTAGCTAACTGTTCCAGTTTTTCCATTGGGGCACATGAGCTTCAGGTTACCCCTCTAATGCCCCCTAATATAACTGAATGGACAGTCTGTATAGAGTGCCAGCTATTGGAAAGCTGGGGTGTATAACTGCATAGGACCCCAGGAAAGCCAAAGGACAACCCCGGAAGAGCTGTAATAGATCATGATTGTCACCAGTGGCGTAACTATAGGGGTCGCAGTGGTCGCAACTGCGACCGTGCCCCGAAGCCAGGGCGGCCCCTAGCCCCCTGCACCACATCAATGAAAAGTTACTATAGTAACTGGGGCCTATGTAATAAACTACACGGGCCCCCGTTACTATAGTAACTGAGTACATACCCCCCTCTTTCCGGAGCCCAGCGGAGGTTCTGACGTCACAACGCTATGCGCTGCGCACAACATCCTGACCCAGGATGGAGTCAAGACCTTCGCTGCCGCCGAAAAGGAGGGTAAGTTTAATACCACTGTCTGCTGTAGCTGATGGGTCAGGGTTCGACTCCCGGGACTCCCACCAATCAGCTGTTTTGAAGGGGGTGCAGCGCTACTTCCCCTTCATTTGAGTCACTTCCTCACACTGAATCGCCGACACGGACGTGTCAGCGATTCACAGTGTGAGCAAGTAAGGAAAATTAAGGGGAAGCAGCGCTCGTACGACCCCCTTCAAAACAGCTGATTGGCGGGGGTCCCGGGAGTCGGACTCCGACCCATCAGCTATTGATGGCCTATCCTGAGGATAGGCCATCAATGTTTAGGGACTGGACAACCCCTTTTACACCTACCATGTGGTAGGCTTAGAGACAGGGTCCAACAAACCGTATCACACATGTAGTTGGCCCTGTATCTAAGCCTACCATATGTGTTAGGCTGTGTTCACATCAGCGTTGCCCTTCTGTTGAGGGGTTCAGTCGGAGGTTTCTGTCAGGTAACCCCTCAACGGAACGGCAAACTAAAATCTCAGCTTCCGTTTCCCTCGCCATTGATCTCCATGGCAAAGGAAACGTTGACTGCGCTATTGATTCCGTCAAAACAACGGAACCCTGTCACAACGGTGACAAACGGAAACCTTTAACAATGTTTCCTTCACCATGGAGATCAATGGTGAGGGAAACGGAAGCTGAGGTTTCAGTTTGCCTTTCCGTTGAGGGGTTACCCGACAGAAACCTCCGACGGAAGGGCAGCGGTGATGTGAACAGGCCTTTACTAAAGGTTTTTTTTTTGTGTTTGTGGTTTTTTAAAGGTTCGGTCATTGGGCTACGTCGGATTCGAGGACTACTTCGATGACGGCTTTTTTGCATTATCAATAAAATGGTTAACGAGGGCAGTGTGTTTTTTTTCATTTCAATTAACCTGTTTTTTCTATGTTCTTGTATTTTTTGAAAACTTTATTACTACTGCCTTATTAATAGCTGCTGGCTGATTGACAGCATCCATTACTAAGGCGGGGCTTAGCGTTAACCGGTGCAGAGGCTAACACGAACCCCCATTATTACCCCGGTACCCACCACCACTAGGGGTGCCGGGAAGAGCCGGGTACGATCCAGTACCTGACCATCTGTAGTGATGGTCTGGCACTGGGGCGGTCGCAGGCTGGTGTTATTAGACTGGGAAAGGCCAAACACAGTGACCTTTCCCGCCCTGGTAATACTAGGCTGCTGCTGCTGTGTTGTATCTGGCTGGTTATAAAAATGGGGGGAACCCCACGTCATTTAAAAAAAAATAATTGGAAAGAATGATGTGGGGTTCCCTCATTTTTATAACCAGCCATATACAACATAGCAGCAGCAGGCAGCATTACCTGGGTGGGAAGCGCCACTGATTTTGGCCTTCCCCAGCCTAATAATACCAGCCTGCGGCCGCGCCAGTGGCCGACCATCACTACTGATGGTCGGGTACTAGATAGTACCCAGCTCTTCCCGGTACCCCTGGTGATTGTGGGTACTGGGGTAATAATGGTGGTTACTGTTAGCCTCTTCCTGTCTAACATTAAGCACCTTCTTAGTAATGAACACTGTCAATTAGCCAGCAGCTATTAATAAGGCGGTGATAATAAAGTTTAAAAAATGCAAAGACATAGGAAAAATATTTTATTGAAATAAAAATCCCAAACACAACCCTCGTTATCCATTTTACTGAGAATAAAAAAAAAACGCCGTTATCGAAGTAGTCCTCGAATCCGAAGTAGTCTAACAACTAAACTTGTAAAAAAAACACAAACACACAAAAAAAATTAGTAGCATGTAAAAAAGCAAAAAAAAAATTATTATTCTTACCTTTCCTGGGTCCAGCGCTGGAGCCGCAATGTCAGCCAGCTGAGCCCTATATCTAATCCTATCATGTGTGATACTGTCTGCTGAGCCACTGTATCTAATCCCATCATGTTTGATACTGTCTGCTGAGTCCTATATCTAATCCTATCATGGGTCAAACGGTCTGCTGAGCCACTGTATCTAATCCTATCAGGTGTGATGCTGTCTGCTGGGCCTTATATCTCATCCTATCATGGGTGATACTGTCTGCTGAGCCACTGTATCTAATCCTATCATGTGTGATACTGTCTGCTGAGCTACTGTATCTAATCCTATCCTGTGTGATACCATATGCTGAGCCACTGTATCGAATCCTATCATGTGTGATACTCGTCTGCTGAGCTATTACATCTAATCCTATAATGTGTGATACGGTCTGCTGAGCTACTGTATCTAATACCATCAAGTGTGATACTGTCTGCTGAGCCACTGTATCTAATCCTATCATGTGTGATACTGTATGCTGAGCCACTGTACCTAATCCTATCATGGGTGATACTGTCTGCTGAGCCACTGTATCCAATCCTATCCACAGCTATAGGGTCGTAGTGCTATAGATATGCTGTCTCATATATATATATATATATATATATATATATATATATATATATATATATATATACACACACACACACACACACACACACACACACACACACATATACATACACGCACACACTTTTACCTGGGGGGGGGGGGTGTATTTTTATTGGGGCTATTTCCCCTGACGTTTTAAGACCTTAGTGACGCCCCTGGCTGCTAGTGCTTCATCGTTGGGTCAATTAGGAGTTGTCATCCAACTTTCCAGAAAATCTTGAAGAATGTCAGGAACTAATAATTATTGGTAAGATACTGGTGATATATTCTCTAAACGGAAAGTGGCAAGGGCCTACATAAAAGGGGCAGGTTGGCGCCAAAGAGCCACGCCTTGCTCAGGGCATTTAGATAGAATGCTAGGGCAGCAAACTGAATATTGGGCCCGGGTGAAGGAAAGTCTAGCTGCGATGCTACTCTGGGATCTGGTATTCATCAAACGATAAATCTGAAAGCTTTTCTCTCTAATGAGCTATAGAAACATTTTATTTGCTTCTTTTTTTCTATTTAATGATGAAAATAAAATAATTGTTCTCTGTTGTTTTAATGTTATTTTAGTTTATATTTGAAATACGATCAATTGTACAGCAAAATACTCTCTTCAGCTGAGCTGGGATTTATGGAAACCCAAGCGATCCATTCCAAAACCATGGGTGTTAATATGGAGTTTGGCTGGTGAGCTTGCTCCATACTTCCCTTACCCACCATTGATGTAAGTATACGTCATATGTCTGGAAGGGGTTAACCTGCTATGAAATAAAATAAATAAAAGCACAGTCACATTCACATTTGGTGCTCGGGCACACCCTAAACTATGACAGGGTTACAAGTAAAGTTCCTGAGTTCTTTAGTACGACCCATACTACTAGCAATGTCGGCCAATAGAGATTACAAAGCTGTGTACTTGATTTCATGCACTTGGTTGCGATGGGTGTGGCTGAAAAATCAGAACCCATTAATTAGGAGGGGTGTCCAAAAACTTTTGGCTATTTAGTGTATGTGAGCAGACTCGTGTCTGGCCATTCAGGCTGGAGAATTTTATTTATGCCAGCTCTGGGCAAGGTCATCTTTTCCAATTTTCTTGTCTTCATAATATTTCTTGCAGCATAAACAACACGATCAGCCAATAAACGAGCATATAGCTGTGTCATATTAAAAGTACAGAAGTTATGACTGCCAGAGTGACAAAATTGGCCTGGTTTTCAAGGAGTTATGCTATTATACCGGACTTGAGTAACAGTAAGCTAACCAGCAGCACTCAATGCCAAGCAGCAGTTACAAAAGCAAATACAATTTTAGCATTCATAAAAATAGAAATAAAAACCTGTGAATAAAGTATAATATTAATACTATATACATTTTGTGTAAGATATTTTAAAAATGCTGGAAAAATGGGCTTGTTCAGATTGGAAAGATTACACATTTTAAAAGATTATTAAAATGTACACATGTATACAGGATGAGTATGAAGATTAGGCACATGTATCCTAAGGACTGGGGACAACAGATGTGTGTGGAAGAGACGTGTTTTCATCATCATAGGAAGCGGTTATTTAAGGTGAGAGTGGTTAAACTGTAAAGTGTGTGGTTTGCGATGACCTTGTCCCTGTATAAACTCAAAGGATCCTGGGCCCCATTGCAAAAAATATAGCAAGGCCCACCACCTCTCATGGGCATTTATAATACTGGTGTCCAGGGCTGCCATCAGAGGGGTATTAGGGGTACTGATGTGAGGGGCCCGGCCAAACCTAATTGAAAGGGGGGGGGCCCGGCAACTGCCTGCGACTTGCCTTTGGTAGAAAAAAACAGGCCCCTGCAAAGGGGCCCGTTTTTTTCACCAAAAGAATGTCGTGAGCTGCGGGCCCCCCCTCTCATGGGGGCCGTCAAACACCGCCGACCGATCGCGCGCACCTGCAAACTGCCACGCGTGCGCACTCTCGAGCGTCCGCGAGCGCGCACCCGCACTCGCGACAGCCCGTGCGTGCACCCGCGACAGCCCGGGCGATCGCAGACGCAGCAGCACGCAGCAGCGATCGCCCGCGCAGCCGCGAACGAAACGCGTACCCGCGAACGAAGCGCACACCCGCGAACGAAGCGCGCGCAGCCGCGGACACACATGGACCCAACTTACCTGGAGCCTGGCTGGAGATGAAGGACTGGACGTCTGGACCGAAGGCATCGCCTGGAAGACATCGCCTGACGAGGACTGGAGTGGGAGCAGTTCTTCTGACACAGTGAGTAAAGTGTCTCAAAGTGCTGTTTAAGTATGGCCCTGTTCACAGAGTATTTTGCAGGCATAAAAAAATCTGCCTCAAAATTCCTTAAAGAATTTTGAGGCAGATTTTGACCTGCCCACACTATCTTGCCGCGTTTTTTTGCTGCGTTTTTTGCCCGCGGCGATTGAGGACAGCAGACAAAAAAACGCAGCGAAAAATGCATTTTCTGCCTCCCATTGATTTCGATGAGAGGTCAGAAGCGGAACCGCGGCAAGAAAGGACATGCTGCTTTTCCTTTTATCCGCAACTGGCTCCAATGGATTTCTGATTAAATCAATGGGAGGCGGTTTTAGAAGTTTTTTGGTGCTGATTCTGACGCAGTGTCCGAGTCAATATCAAGGCCCAAAAACTCTGCGAACTGGGCCTTATTGTTAGGGCTTATTCAGATGAACGTGTAATACATCCGTGCAACGCGCGTGATTTTCACCTCGCACGGACCTATGTTACTCTATGGGGCCGTGCAGACTGTCAGTGATTTTCACGCAGCGTGTGTCCGCTGCGTAACACTCACGACATGTCCGATATTTGTGCGTTGTTCAAGCATCACGCACCCATTGAAGTCAATGGGTGCGTGAAAATCACGCCCAGCACTTCCGCAGCCGTATAAACTATGAATGAAAACAGAAAAGCACCACGTGCTACAAACATACAAACAGAGTGTCATAATGATGCCGATTTTATGCAACACATTTTATTGTGGAAAATCCGCAGCGTATTACAGTCGCAGCAGAGTCAAATGTTATCCACACGCTGCAAAAAAAATGGACCTGCAGTGTGGCTTTTTAAGCCGCAGCATGTCAATTTATGCTGCAGAATCGCTGCTCCTCTGTTGCGGAAATGCTGCGGTTCTGCCGCAAAAAATCACAAATGAGAAAAAAAAAAAAAAAAAGGTACTTTTTAAATTGATAAAGTTTAGACTTCCCCCGGCCATAGTCCTGGTGACGCGATCCTCTATTCTTAGCGCAGCCCCGCCTCCTGTCATGACGTTTCATCCCATGTGACTGCTGCAGCAGTCACATGGTCTACAGCGTCATCCCAGGAGGCGGGGCTACATTCAGAAGAGAGAGAGATGCGTCACCAGGACTACGACCGGGGCAAGTCTAAACTTTTTTTTCCCTGCAGGATTTCCGCAGCGGACACGCCTCACGAAACCTGCGCCACTATTTGGTGCGGTTTTGCTGGCAGAATTCCCTGCAGCTACCGGGGCGGATAAGCGGTGTAGTTTTACTCAGCATATCCGCCTAGTGTGTTCCTACCCTTATGATGTCGCTCCTGGAGCTGCTGCCGGTCTCTAAATAGGCAGTTGGTCCAGTAGAATTTGGAATTTTTTTTTTTGTGAACCAGCTTAAAAAAATACAAAACTTTTGTGTTAGGGCCTGTTCACATCACCGTTCGCTTCCGCTCCGGGGTTCCGTCTGAGGTGTCCGTCGGGTGAACCCCGCAATGGAAAGTGAAAGTGACAGCACAGCTTCCGTTTCCGTCACCATTAGCGCAGTCGACTACGCTATTGATTCCGTCCGAAAACCAGCCGGAATTGTGACGAACGGAAACCATTAGCGATGTTTCCGTCACCATTGAGATCAATGGTGACTGAAACGGAAGTTGTGCTGTCACTTTCACTTTCCGTTGCGGGGTTCACCCGACGGAAACCTCAGACGGAACCCCGGAACGGAAGCGAACGGTGATGTGAACAGGCCCTAACACAAAAGTTTTGTATTTTTTTAAGCTGGTTCACAAAATAAAATAATTCCAAATTCTACTGGACCAACTGCCTATTTAGAGACCGGCAGCAGCTCCAGGAGCGACATCATAAGGGACACACTAGGCGGATATGCTGAGTAAAACTACACAGCTTATCCCCCCCGGTAGCCGCAGCGAATTCTGGCAGCAAAACCGCACCAAATAGTGGCGCAGGTTTCGTGAGGCATGTCCGCTGCGGGAATCCTGCAGGGAAAAAAAAGTTTAGACTTGCCCCGGCCGTAGTCCTAGTGACGCATCTCTCTCTTCTGAACGTAGCCCCGCCTCCTGGGATGACGCTGTAGACCATGTGACCGCTGCAGCAGTCACATGGGATGAAACGTCATGACAGGAGGCCGGGCTGCGCTAAGAATAGAGGATCGCGTCACCAGGACTACGGCCGGGGTAAGTCTAAACGTCATCAATTTAAAAAAGTACCTTTTTTTTTCTCATTTGTGATTTTTGCGGCAGAACCGCAGCATTTCCGCAACAGAGGAGCAGCGATTCTGCAGCATAAATTGACATGCTGCGGCTTAAAAAGCCACACTGCAGGTCCATTTTTTTTTTTGCAGCGTGTGGATGAGATTTGTTGAAACCTCACCCGCTCTGCTGCGACTGTAATACGCTGCGGATTATCCGCAATAAAAAGTGTTGCATAAAATCTGCAGTGTTCATGCCTAGTGTGTTCCTATCCTATGGGCGGATTTACACAAGCGTGTGCTTTTTGCGCGCGCAAAAAACGTGGCATTTTGCGCATGCAAAAGGCCCATAACAGCTCCGTGTGGCAGCAGCGTATGATGCGTGGCTGCGTGATTTTCACGCAGCCGCCATCATTATGACACTCTGTTTGTATGTTTGTAGCACGTGGTGCTTTTCTGTTTTCATTAATAGTTTATACTGCTGCGGAAGTGCTGGGCGTGATTTTCACGCACCCATTGACTTCAATAGGTGCGTGATGCGCCAACAACGCACAAATATCGGACATGTCGTGAGTTTTACGCAGCGGACACTGACAGTCTGCACGGCCCCATAGACTAACATAGGTCCGTGCGAGGCGCGTGAAAATCACGCGCGTTGCACGGATGTATTACACGTTCGTCTGAATAAGCCCTAACAATAAGGCCCAGTTTACAGAGTTTTTGGGCCTTGATATTGACTCGGACACTGCGTCAGAATCAGCACCAAACAACTTCCAAAACCGCCTCCCATTGATTTAATCTGAAATCAATGGGAGCCAGTCGCGGAAAAAAGGAAAAGCAGCACGTCCTTTCTTGCCGCTGTTCCGCCTCTGACCTCCCATCGAAATCAATGGGAGGCAGAAAATGCATTTTTCGCTGCATTTTTTGTCTGCTGTCCTCAATCGCCGCGGGCAAAAAACGCGGCAAGATAGTATGGGCAGGTCAAAAATCGACCTCAAAATTCGGTGCGCGGTTCCAGGCGGTCGTAGGTGCGCGGGCGGTCGCGGCTACGTGCGATCGCGGGTGCGTACTCGCGGACGCATGCGCGTGAGTTTGCGGGTGCGCGCGATCAGTGTTTGACGGCCCCCATGACGAGAGGGGGGCCCGGCAGCTCACGACATTCTTTTGGTGAAAAAAACGGGCCCCATTGCAGGGGCCTGTTTTTTTTCCTACCAAAGGCAAGTCGCGGCAGTTGCCGGGCCCCCTTTTCAATTAGGTTTGGCCGGGCCCCTCACATCAGTACCCCTAATACCCCCCTGATGGCGGCCCTGGGTAGCATGATATAGTGCTGGATGGAGTACCGTTAACAGGCGGTGCCACGGTAGGGGGGCCCAGAAAATTTAGCTGTATGGGGCCCCAAAATTCCTGATGGCGGCCCTGCTGGTGTCTTCTTATGTGGCAGAAGGGCACTTTCAGGCACCAAGGCCTGGGTGCAAATTGCTGCCCTTTGCACCTTCTATAGCAATGCCTCTAGATCTAATATGTCAATTCAATTCATTCAATATGTCAATACCTGTGTTGGATAACTTTCTTTTTTCCCCCTCAAATAACTGTGTGAATAATTCTTAATAAATAAATAATCTAAAAGATCAAAAACCATTCACTATAAAAATTTGAAATAGAGAAAATCTGGAAATACTTTTTCACAGCACTGTAAACTGAAATGGCTCATCTTTCATAAGCGCATTGCTCAATGCAAAAAATCTATATGCAATCAGTTCAGTCTCTTCAGCTATAAAATTCAATACAGAAGCTATTTTGTGATCTCTCTTTGGGGACCAGACTGAGCAGAAGCTGCGGAGTGTTCTTGGAAGATTGACATTTTGAGATGGATTTTTTGCATTTTGACTGATTGTTTGATGTTTTTTCAGTGTGATCTTTGTAAAACATAAGATCAATGGGTTTTTCTAATAGGGATTTGAATGATTTTGATAGGCATATACGTCTGTAAATGTCCAATGAACCTTCAGACTGGTGCGCTATTTTATGTTGACTCTTATCCCCGTTTATCGAATGAACAGATTTTGTATATGGTGACTTGGTCCATACACATGGTTAACATTACTTATACTAAAAGCTATGTCATAATAATAAGTATATGCACATTGTAATTAAAGGGAAGCTCCAGCAGACTCATTAAATCCTTCCCACTGCCCCCGTCACCTCGCCCACATTATACCACTGCTCTACTATTTCCCCCCTATGGCACCACTAACTGCTTTTTAGAAGTGAATAACACAACTTTTATCTGCCATCTTAATTGTTAAAATCACTATGTGCAGGCAGTAGCAGCTCGGGTAACTACATGTGCCATAATTCCTGACACAGGCATAACATAGGGAGGTGTGACCAAATCACATCTATCAGAAGCTATAGTTGTATCGATTTACTCTAAATTATGAGAGTTATAGATGCAGGTCTAAGAAACGGGAAAATGCACAAGAGAGGCTGCAGACTGTTAACTGTGCAGCAGCAGCATGCATGTCACAGGCAGTGTGCAAATTGCAGCCCACCGAAGGGAGAAGCAGAGAGGATTGGTTAGCAATACCTTACATCATCTACCCAAGGAGATTTAGAGCAGAGATACTGAAGGGGCGCAGTGGTACTTTAACAAAAATAAATAGTGCCCTCTACTATCTATCCTATCCATGTCTCACAATTACTCATGGATTAACACAGTTGTGAGGGAATTTCTGGAGAGTTTTGAATGAGATGGTTAAGCGTTGGCAACCTGTCACTAAATTATCAGTTGGAAAACAAGGGCTCTATATACCGTCCTGAGGGAGAGATCCTGCTCCGGCTTTCTACTTCCAGTCTACTATTTACTCTCCTACTAGACATGTTTTTTTTTTTTGCAATTTATATAGTGTATACAGGCAGTAAAGGGAGATTACAGGTTTCTGAAATGTGAGGAAAGTACCACGTCCCCTTAACAATGTTCAAAAAGTTTCATATACTCACATGTACTACAGATTTATGGGGAAACACAAGGATAATGAAAGGAATGTAATCTATTGTTGCATTTATATGACTGTAAAAAAGTCACTTAAAAATTTAGATGTTTTACCCGTATCTAGAGTAAATAAGCAAGTCAATGAGAAATCATCGGACTCCCGTGACCGCAATAGTTCTATTATAAATTAATAATGTAATTGCTTCAGGGGCGAAGCAGCTATTCGGGCACTAAATTATTGGGGGCACACAGCCAAGCAGCACCATAAAGCTTTACAGGGGTTTGGGTCTCATTCTTCTTGTATGCAGCTCCAAGTCCACTGCTTGCCCACATAGAGTTAAAGAGGTATTCGGTTATGAAAAGTTATAAGCAATATTCACAGGATAGGTGATACCTGCTAGATTGGTGGGGCTCTGGCTGGTGGGAGCCTCGTGGATGGCTAGAACACGACTCCCAAGTTCCAAGTTTGAATAGAGCTGTGGTCGAGCATGTGTGCTACCACAACATTCACTGTTAATGGGACTAATGGAGATATTGGCTCTTTCTACTTGTGTATGTGAGTGGGGGAGAAGGTGAAAGGGGGCCAGGAAAGGATCTGACTGGCAGAGGGAGAAACATTGCAAATTAAAGGGGTTGTAAAATTGATGGCCTATCCTCAGAATGGGCCATCAAAACCTGATTGGTAGGGGTCCAACTATCTTTGGCACCCCTGCCCATGAGCTGTTTAAAAGGGTTGCAGCGCTCCGAGTGCTGCTTTCCTTTCATTTTGTACACGGTCCCGAACAGCGTCGAGGATAGGCCATACATTTACGTCACCGGATTACCCCTTTAACATAAACATCATTAGAGGCTTATGAAAGGTACTAATTCCCCTTGTGGAGATCTAGCTGATAGGGAGTCAATGCTCCCTGGGAAAAAGTATGCAAATTAGCTCTCCTGCAGAAGGAAGAAAACTGTCTCTCTAGTGCCACCTATAGAGGACTACCCTGCAAGTCATTGTCCGACCCTTTATAGAGCCTTAAAACATGACTCAGGTTATCAGCAAAACCAGAAACCTCCATCTGTAGAAAAGCACGGTTTTTGAGTTATGACTCCAGGATTGCCACCTATATTTGGCACTTAAGAGCCAGTTTTGCCTAGATCAAATATTTAATTTGCATATTAGAAATAAAATTGTAAATCTATTTAAACTGACTTATTAAACGTCTTTATGCAAGAATGCCGCCCAGCTATTTCAGTTTTAGAACAGGCTGTAATTGATGCACCAGATCTGAGAGCAGCAGGATGAAGATTTATAAAACTGATTAATTGCCACATTATAGGAGTTTAAGTTACTGACATTGTTTCTCCAACTGTCCTAAGCCCTCAAGGAAACGATGGAGAATAAATAAACAATGGGAAGAATACGCCGACAGTCTTCTGAGACATGAAACCTGAGTTACTGACACCATCACCGACTCTAAATTCAGATATTGTCGACCTGACCCCAGGATGGTTATTTCTGGGCCTCCAATAAATAAACAGACGATGGGGAGGAGGCGTTAAATGTATGGCTTAGCGTTAAAGTATTGGAACAAGTCATGACAAATAAGGAGTCAAAAGTGTAGAGGCTTCCTCCGAATCCAACACCTCCAAAATTCAAGACTGCATGGAAAGTCCACGCCTTTATTTCTACTTTTTACTTTAACTCCCATGCGCTCCAAAAGATAAACTTAAAGGAACAGTGTCATCACAAATTATTTTTTTATATGTTAAAGATGTTAGTGCTTTATTAAAAACGTTTATATTCATTTGTGTGTTTGTGTTTTACTTTTTCTTATTTTTACACTTTTTCTTCCCTATGGGGGCTGCCATTTTTTGTTCCATTTCTGTCTGTGTCGATTAACGACACATACAGACATGGAATACGGCAGCCACAGTCCCATAGGGACTGCGAACGGCTCCCGTCCCATTGACTTCAGTGTACGGCGTCTGTGTGGGAACTGCGCATGCGCCGCTCCCACACAGTCCAATTCGAAATTGGCGCCGTCCGGCGCCATTTTCCTGTGGACCGGAAGTCGCGGCCGGACAGTAATATTACTACTTCCGGTCGCGGCTTCCGGATTTGTGCACTTGGACCAGCGGCAGCAAACGGAGCGGACGGGCCGGAGGGAGCCGCGGCGGCAGGAGCAGGTAAGAGATTTCAATGTATGTTCGTGTTTGTGTGTGTTTACTACTGTATGTAAACCTACTACGCTGTGTGTTAGCTCAAAAAATGGCGACACACGGCGTAGGAGGTTACACCGTTCAAACCCCTCGTTTATCCCGGCACTAGCCAGGATAAAGGAGGGGGGGATGCTGAGAGCTCACTAGAGCGAGGGCTTTTAACCCATTGTTGCAATGCTGCAATTTTGGGAATAGCTCCATCTAGTGACCAAAAATGGGTAGTATTATAAATTAGAATTAATTTATAATATTTCCTGACTATTTCCTGACTCGTGAAAAAAAAAAAAAAAATTTGAACCATGTTTAATCACCCACACACTAAATGTTTAATTTTTAAAAAAACAACATGTTTTTCTGGCAACACATTCCCTTTAAATAAATAATGACTCAAACGCTCCTTGATGGTAAAATCTGGGGAATGGCCACAGATTTATTAATTATCCAATCATTTTAAACAATTGGCCTAAAGGCATAACTGTCATTATTCTTAAAGAGGCTCTGTCACCAGATTTTGCAACCCCTATCTGCTATTGCAGCAGATCGGCGCTGCAATGTAGATTACAGTAACGTTTTTATTTTTAAAAAACGAGCATTTTTGGCCAAGTTATGACCATTTTTGTAGTTATGCAAATGAGGCTTGCAAAAGTCCAAGTGGGTGTGTTTAAAAGTAAAAGTCCAAGTGGGTGTGTATTATGTGCGTACATCGGGGCGTTTTTAATACTTGTACTAGCTGGGCGCTGTGAAGAGAAGTAACATCCTCTTCTCTTCAGAACGCCCAGCTTCTGACAGTGCAGACCTGTGACGTCACTCACAGGTCCTGCATCGTGACGGCCACATCGGCACCAGAGGCTACAGTTGATTCTGCAGCAGCATCAGCGTTTGCAGGTAAGTCGATCTTACCTGCAAACGCTGATGCTGCTGCAGAATCAACTGTAGCCTCTGGTGCCGATGTGGCCGTCACGATGCAGGACCTGTGAGTGACGTCACAGGTCTGCACTGTCAGAAGCTGGGCGTTCTGAAGAGAAGAGGATGTTACTTCTCTTCACAGCGCCCAGCTAGTACAAGTATTAAAAACGCCCCGATGTACGCACATAATACACGCCCACTTGGACTTTTACTTTTAAACACACCCACTTGGACTTTTGCAAGCCTCATTTGCATAACTACAAAAATGGTCATAACTTGGCCAAAAATGCTCGTTTTTTAAAAATAAAAACGTTACTGTAATCTACATTGCAGCGCCTATCTGCTGCAATAGCAGATAGGGGTTGCAAAATCTGGTGACAGAGCCTCTTTAAACCTTGTTTCCTGTAACGCCCCGGCTGCTGCCGAGCAGCGGGCATTTAGGGTGTCCCTATCCCGCCTTCAAGACCATAGCTCCGCCAGCTGTGACATCTGCAACAAAAGAAAGAAAAGTCCGAAAACAACCGTTCCAAGAATGGATCCAAAAACCACAGTCATTATGCAACCATAACTAGAGGGAGCGTGGGAGGGTGTTCCATCACACTGTAGCAAAAGGTAAGAGAGGGCTGTGCCCTTGAACTCAACCCTGTATCCCCTTAACCACTCCTCCTTTAGACCCTTTGCCCAATCACGCTCCTGGGCATTTCTTTCAAATTATTTGTACTCCACCTCCTCTTCCCTGCAGTTCCTGGAGCTTTCCCTATGCGGTACAGCTCCCTCAAAAAGTGCATGACGTTTTACGCCAATATCGATGGCTTGGTGCAAATTTCTGGGTTTGTTTTGAAGGCCTTGTGGCAATTAGGGGTCACTGTCCAGGGACTAGAGAGTTTGGCGGTGGGCTCTCAAGAGGGGGGACCACAGGCACTGTGGGTCGCTTGTTTGTCAGAGAGAAAAGTGGGTCAGACATGTCATGGTATACTGGATTTAAAAACAGAGAAGGAGGGATGGGACATGGTGCCTTTTAGAAGGGGTAGGAGACATAAATATGAGCGTAACTACCAGGGTAGCAGGTATAGAAACCACTGTGGGGCCCAACAACTAAGAGGGCTCATCTCTACGCAGAGGTAAGTTGCAGCTAGTAATGACTATCAAAGATGAAGGGGGAGTGGAAAATGTTATGTGGCCCCATTCTGTTTTACTATTGTGCCCCATTATTAATGGTGTGCATTATGCCTTTTAGATAGCTTCATTTTTAACCATATCCCTGTAAAGTGGCATCATGTGGGCATTAAACCTGCATGTGACATCATTATGTGACCGTTTTTTTTCTGTGCTATGATATCACAGTGTGCATTATACCTGTGACATCATTGTGCCCATTATTTCTGTATTGTGACATCTCTTGTGCATTATCCCTATACTGTGACATCACTGTGTGCATTATATTTGTAATGTAACATCACTGTGTACAGTGTACCTGTAGTGTGACATCACTGTGCAAATTATTGCCGTACAGTGACATCACTGTGTGCATTATACATGTATTGTGTCATCACTGTGTGTATTATCCCTGTAATGACATCACTGTGTTTATTATCCATGTTCTGTGGCATCACTGTGCCCATTATCCTAATACTGTGACATCACTGTGTGCATTATCCCTGTACTGTGACATCACTGAGTGTATTTTCCCTGTGTAATAATCATAAGCTTTTCATGATCTAAACTTCATGGTGGAGTTGGATCCTAATCCAAGTTTTGCTATGGGGCCGGATTGTTACTTGCAACGCCCCTTTATAAAAGGAATAGTCATATGACACATTTGGTGGTAGCAGAGAGGATGTGTTAAACATATGTAAAATAGTATTTAACATAATAAAATACAAGACAGAACAATTTACAATTTGCCTTCAGGACCCGATGCCAAGACAGGGGAGGGGAGCAGAATCCTATTGGTTGTCTTGGGAGCATACCAACAAAAGGGGGGGGGGGGGACGAGGAAGACGAGCTGGGCCCAAAGGGTTTAAAATGGCATGCAGCTGCCCAAAATTAAGTAAAGTAAGTGAGTCGCTGTACACCCTCCCTAGTTGGTTGGGTGCGCTTGAAAGTGGTGCTCCTTAATAAAAGACTATCAAAGGCTGATATACTGAGAATCTTTTATACTGATGGTGAGTATGTGAAAAGCGGTATGCAAATGATTAATAAGAAGGCTTTGATCTAGACCAGCGGTTCCCAACCTTTTTTTAACCAAGGACCAGTTTCATGCAAGACGATTTTTCCATGGACCGGCGGGGGTGTTTGGGGTTTAAGGTCAGTTCGCACTGCATAAATACTTAAAATTTTCCGCAACGGAATTAGTTGAGGAAAATCCGCAGCATAATACAGCAGCAGCATGAGATAGAAAAAAATCTCATCCACACGCTGCATAAATAGTGAGCGGAAAAAAACCAGCTCAGAAATTGACAAGCGGTGCAGAGTTTTATTCCACAGCATTTCAACTGTATTTGTGTAAACGCTGCTTATTGGTTGCGGGTTTTCTCCATTTAATTCAATGGGGAGGTGAAACCCACAACAAGCAGTTCTTGCATTTATTGCGGCGGAATTGCGGCGATTCCACTGCAAAAAACGCAACTAAAAAATAAATAAAAATCTTATACTTACTCTGAAGTCTGTTTCTTCATCCAGGCCATCCTCCTGGGATGACGATTCATCCCATGTGACCGCTGTAGCTAATCACAGGCTGTAGCGGCAGTCACATGGGAAGGAACGTCATCACAGGAGGTCGGCCTGGATGACATAAGAGGGCTGGGCCTCCTGGGATAGCGCTTCATCCCATGTGACTGTCTCCTGGGATAAAACGGCATTCAGCCGTTTTCTGCAGCGGACATTCTGGGCAAAAAACTATATCACAATTTGGTATGGTTTTTCGCCCACAATTCCCTGCGGCCACCGGGGAGGATACCAGATACCATGGCCCGGTACCAAATGATCCATGGCTGGGTATTGGTCTGTGGCCTGGTGGTTAGGAATCACTGATCTAGACTTTGCAGGGCAGGGTGGAACTTTTTATATAACATCGTTTGTCATTTGCATTCCACTTTCTCCAGAGGGACGGTTAGCCGCGTAACATAAGACCGCTCCTTCTCTAGATAATTGTTGGGTAAAGTTGACAATGATTTTTGAATAGTCAGGTCCTCTCAGCACTTCATTCTCAGACCTCACGACTAACAGACGATTAATGAGATCTCGTCCCATTCAGCTTCTGACCTCAACTTTGATGCATTTCACTTTTTTGAAGCGGCGCTGCAATCCGATGCTATTACTGAAAGACACCGAAAAGGAGCTGGTTGAGGGCTGGGAAAAAGTGCGGACAAGGAGCCAGACATCAATGAACAGGAGATCCGAGGTTCAGCTTGTGAAATTTGTGTGTTATTTTATAAAGAATTCAATAAAAAAAAAGCATAAAAAGCAACAAAATTTGAACTATACAGTCACCAATATGACTATAATTACCATTTTTTGAGTTTAGTAATAAAATTAATCTTTATTGACACTGGCGTAGCTATAGGGGTCGCAGCGGTCGCAATTGCAACCGGGCCCCGAAGCCAGGGGGGCCCACAGCCCCCCGCATCACATCAATAAAAAGTTATTATAGTAACTCGGGCCGCGGGCCCCTGTTACTATAGTAACATACTTTACTTACCTTCCTGGTTCCGGATCGCAGCGGAGGTTCTGACGTCAAGCGCTGTGCGCAGCGCATGACGTCACAGCGCTATGCGCCGCGCACAACATCGAGAGGACAGAACTTCCGCCGCTGCTGAAGAGGAAGGTAAGATTAGTAGCCCTGACTGCTAAAGCTGACTGGCGGGGTCCGACTCCCGGGACCCGCCAATCAGCTGTTTTGAAGGGGCCGCAGCACTCGTACAAGAGCTGCTTCCCCTTCATTCCGGTCACACTATGAATCCGTGTCGGCGATTCACAGTGTGAGCGAGTAAGTGAAATGAAGGGGAAGCAGCTCTCGTACGAGCGCTGCGGCCCCTTCAAAACAGCTGATTGACGGGTCCCGGGAGACGGACCCCGACACATCAGCTATTGATGGCCTATCCTGTGTGATACTGTCTGCTGGGCCCTATATCTAATCCTATCATGTGTGATACTGTCTGCTGAGCCACTGTATCTAATCCTATCATGTGTGATACTGTCTGCTGAGTCCTGTATCTAATCCTATCATGTGTGATACGGTCTGCTGAGCCACTGTATTTAATCCTATCATGTGTGATACTGTCCGCTGAGCCACTGTATCTAATCCTATCATGTGTGATACTGCCTTCTGAGCCACTGTATCTAATCCTATCATGTGTGATACTGCCTTCTGAGCCACTGTATCTAATCCTATCATGTGTGATACTGTCTGCTGGGCCACTGTATCTAATCCTATCATGTGTGATACTGCCTTCTGAGCCACTGTATCTAATCCGATCATGTGTGATACGGCCTTCTGAGCCACTGTATCTAATCCTATCATGTGTGATACTGTCTGCTGGGCCCTATCTCTAATCATATCATGTGTGATGCTGTCTGCTGAGTCATTGTATCTAATCCTATCATGTGTAATACTGTCTGCTGAGCCACTGTATCTAATCCTATCATGTGTGATACTGTCTGCTGAGCCACTGTATCTAATCCT
Source organism: Rhinoderma darwinii (assembly GCF_050947455.1). Lineage (NCBI taxonomy): Eukaryota > Metazoa > Chordata > Amphibia > Anura > Rhinodermatidae > Rhinoderma > Rhinoderma darwinii. The sequence continues at coordinate 621,985,029 of NC_134687.1, forward strand.
ATCCATAGTTTATAGGGTCGTAGTGCTATAGATATGCTATGCTGTCTCCTATACACACACATTTTTTTTGGGCTGACACATGTATTGGGGCTATTTCCCCTGACATTTTAAGCCCTGAGGGTATGTTCACACGGCAGCGTCCGTTACGGCTGAAATTACGGTGCTGTCTTCAGGAGAAAACAGCACCGTAATTTCAGCCGTAATGGCATGTGCAGGCGTCTTTCGCTGCGTCCATTACGGACGTAATTGGAGCTGTTTTTCCATGGAGTCCATGGAAAACGGCTCCATTTATGTCTGAAGTAGTGACAGGAACTTCTTTGACGCAGGCGTCTTTTTTACGCCCCGCCGTTTGACAGCGGCGCGTAAAAAATATGACCGTCGACACAGAACATCGTAAGACCCATTCAAATGAATGGGCAGATGTTTGCCAACGCTTTTGAGCCGCATTTTCGGACGTAATTCAATGCTAAAACGCTCGAATTACGTCCGTAAATAGGGTGTGTGAACCCAGCCTTAGTGACGCCCCGGCTGCTAGCGCTGCATTGTTGGGTCACTTAGGAGACCCAGCGATGCAGCTGAAAGCCTTTAGCTACGCCCCTGTTTATTGATATAGCGTCAACATATTCCACAGAGCTTTACAATTGGGGAAGTAACAAACAAGTAAAATGACAAGTATTCAAAACTATAGGAGAGAGGATATAAGGGGGTAATACTGCCTTTTCTCCCCGACATGTGAGAGGCGGAGGAGATGGTACACAGCGGCGCTCCACTGAGTGATGCTGTATGGCAGAAAAGACAGCACAGGTAACATAGAGTACCATACGGGAGCTCGCTAAGGAGGTGGCAGAGTCGACAAAGTTGCCAAGGAAACGAGATACTCAGCGGACCTCACCCGCTGTTTTCCCTGCAGTGACCTAATTGGCAGGGTGTGCAGATTAAGGGCTAGTTCACACAGAGATTTTTGCCGGCAGGAATTTTGAGGCAGATTTTGAATTGCTAGCGTTGTTTTTACCCATTTTTCCTCGTTTTTTCGCCCGTGGCTGTTGAATCTTTTGCAATAAACGCGGGCAAAAAAGGCCACAAAAACACTCAAAACGAGTGCCACAGGTTTTTTTTCTATCTCCCGGAAAAAGGTGGATGGGTGGTCAGAGGCGGAAAGCGCTCCAAGAAAAAGCATCCTGCTTTTTTTTCCCCTTGTGACCTATCAAAAGCCACCAGGTAAATAAAACGCCTCTGCTTCCCATTGAAATAAATAGAGGTAAATTTGGGCCTCTTTTTGGCTCTAATTTCGATGTAATTGACGCGTAAAAACCAGCCCCAAAAATGCTGCGTGTACTGACAGTAGGAGGAGTGAGGAGACGTATGACCGGGAATGGCCAAACGTGAGGGAGTTGTGTACGTGAGGCAGGGGTTCGAACTATAGGACTATCAACCGGACACTTTGAAATAAAAGTGTGCTAATAGGGCCTCCGCCTGCTAAAAACAAGAGTTTGTGCAAGTGGTATATAACATTCTACCAAGCATTCAGTTAGCTACAAATGACTGCTGTGACGTTCTACTTGACTTAAAGAGGCTCTGTCACCACATTATAAATGGCCTATCTTCTACATGATGTGATCGGCGCTGTAATGTAGATTACAGCAGTGTTTTTTATTAAGACATTTTGACGGAGTTATGACCTATTTTAGTTTTATGTAAAGGACTTTCTTAATGGACAACTGGGCGTGTTTTACTTTTTTGACCAAGTGGACGTTGTGGAGAGAAGTGTATGACGCTGACCAATCAGCGGCATACACTTCTCCCCATTCATTTACACAGCAAATAGTGATCTTACTAGAACAGTATGTGCAGCCACATAAACACACTAACGTTACTGAAGTGTCCTGACAGTGAATATACATTACCTCCAGCCAGGACGGGATGTGTATTCAGAATCCTGACACTTCGGTAATGTTTCTGTGAGATTTACAGGTACAGCAGGCGTAGTCTCGCTGTAAATGACAGCTTGCAGCGTAGTCTCGCGAGACTACGCCTGCTCTGCTGTAAATCAACCACAAACGCTACAGAAGTATCAGGATTCTGATTACACATCCCGTCCTGGCTGGAGGTAATGTATATTCATGGTCAGGACACTTGAGTAGCGTTAATGTGTTTGTATGTGGCTGCACATAGTGATCTAGTAAGATCACTATATGCTGTGTAAATGAATGGGGAGAAGTGTAGGACGCTGATTGGTCACTGATTGGTCAGCGTCATACACTTCACTCCACAACGCCCACTTGGTCAAAAATTAAAACACGCCCAGTTGGGCACTATGTAAGTAATTAGCATAACGCTAAAAAAGGCCTACACCTAAAACGAAATACATAACAAAAGTAAGATAACGTAAATCAAAACACACTTACAACATAACTCACCCCAACCGCCCTAAAGCAAATGAGGCCGGACATAAATTCTATATCTGTCTGAATCCCACCTACCTATCTTTTTGACCATCGCCGAGGATAAACCCCACCTAGCCGCTTCAGTAGCTGCCCCAATTCTAATGAGAACTATATTCCGATCCCACCCGCCCAGACTACAGGATACATTTCAGAAAAACCTGCACAAACTGATATTTTGACAATGACAAGCCATCTGCATGAATCAACAAAGATACCTGCCACTCAGGCCTAACTAACACAAAATCCTGAAAACATTGAACCGGGCACACCTCAGACCCTGGTAACGCAATCAGGCGCACCAAAAAACCTTTCCCCGCTTGGTCTGTCTTTGATCTGCGAAGCAAGCATGACATGGAGGACCCTTCCAATTCAACATCTGCAAACAATAAACCCCCAGACGCCCGCTTACTTGCCGCCACGAACTCCGATATCCGGAATGCGCCAAAGAAAGCCAAAGAAAAAGCCAGTGTAAACAAGCGAACTTCAAACCCTGACACACAAACAGCCTGCAAATGTCCACAAAGAGATCCCAAAAGATCAAAGGATACCGGCTTCCTATAATCCCTAGACACGGAACCCCTCCGAAAACCCTTCATCTCTTGTCTCACCAAAAATGACTTAGTCACGTCCTCCTCCCCTCAGAGTCTAAACCAAAAAGCTAAGGCTGACAATCGTCTAGACGCCCCTGAAGCAGACACCCCCTCACTGTAGGAAGTACCTATATAGTACAACAAGAATGCCAACCGGTCCGCAGCAGCAATACCCACGTGCGCACTCCCCAATAAGGCTTCTCAAGACCGCCAAACCGCACAGTACCCCTTCCACGTAGCCTTACTAATTGAACGTCTAATCAACGACATCGACACCTTCATACCACCTTCCAAAGATGCTCGGGGCAAGCAATGCCATGAGTCTCCGCCCCCGGTGCCAGAAGGCGGAACCTGTACCACTGTTGACAAGAAAGGGAATCAGCTACAGAATTTTTGCACCCCTGGAACATGAACTGCTACAAAATGCGAATTCAACACCAGCTCCCTCAAAACCAAATGCCTCAATAACCGTACAACTGGAGGGGAATTCGCCGTCTGCGTATTGATGGCCTGAGACACTCCCAAATTATCACACACAAAACGCACTCTCCAGTCTCTCAGACAATCACCCCAGATTTCCGCAGCCACCACAATTGGGAACAATTCCAGCAAAGCCAAATTACACACAAAACCACACTCTCGCCATGCAGTAGGCCAGGCACCCGTGCACCACTGCCCCTGAAAATAGGCCCCAAATCCACAAGCCCCTGACGCATCCGTAAAGAGCTCTAAATCCACACTAGATACTGGCCTATACATGAGAACGGACTGACCGATATAGCTTTGCAAAAACTCCCCCCACACCAACAAATCCGCTTTCAACTCACAGGGCAACCTGACGAAATGAAGTGGAGAATGAACCCTCGCAGTGGCACTAGCCAACCGCCTACAAAAAACCGGCCCCATTGGCATAATCCGACGTGCAAAATTCAAACGACCCAACAATGATTGCAAGTCCCGTAACTGAATCTTTTTCATGCGCAATGCACGCGCCACCAAATCTCTCAAATCCAGCAATTTATCTTCAGGCAAACGACACTCCATTTTTTCTGAGTCAATTACTATCCCAAAGTCAAATCGCCGCCAAAGTCAATCGCCACCCTTTCCATAGCATGTAGCAATCCTGCACATACATATGTGGCTGGAGGACCGATAAACAAAAAAATCGGCCAGATAGTGCAAAGCCGACACCTGCACCTCCTGCCGAACCACCAATTCCAAAAACGTGCTAAACATCTCAAAATAAGCGCAGGAAATAGAGCAGCCCATCGGGAGGCAACAATCCACTAAATAACCACCCTGCCAACAACAACCTAACACACAAAAACTCTCCGGGTGCACCAGCAACAAACGAAACGCGGCTTCAATGTCGGTTTTCGACAAAAGTGAGGGAAGATGGCCACCACCCCACTCCTCCTGCCACCTCCGACCCCGCCCGCCTGCTGGGATTCCTTCCCGACCTCCTAGCCCCCAAGCCTGGTGCTCGCTTAGGAGCTGGAGGAGGAGGGTCCCTGGCGGGGCTCCCACGGCGCCAACGGGACCGAGGCGTTACTTCAGGGGAAAGCCTCTCCGGAGGCCTGGAACGCCGGCCCCTGCGTCCCTCCACGCTCGACACTCCCGCCGCTGGAACAGGAGGAAGAGCCCCAGCAAAGTGCTGCTTGAGCCAACCAGGCCCATGCAGCAGCGCCGCATCGCGAATCCTGGCCATCATGGACTCCAAGGAACCATCCATGCTGAAGGTAAGTTGATCACCCTACACTGCACTATACCACATGAAAATCTTTCTTCTGTCGTCCAGCGGGAAAGAGGGCTGCCTCTATCCCACCAGGGCTTATATACACCATACCCCTCCCACCACTTAAAGATACACCCCTATGCCAACCTCCTTATGCTTAACCCTTTAAATCCCTGTAAACTTAGCCTCAAAATTATAGCATACCCAAAACACCTTGTCATGCGCTCTCTCCATTTCGTCTGCGCCTACATTACGTTGGGTTTACTGTATTACTGAAGTTATCTGAAGCTGTTCATATAGAAACGTTAGTTCAAATCCTGGAAATAGGGCTAAGAACTGTGTGTATGCTGCTTTGTGGCTTGGGACCATTCTCGGACTGTAGCGTGAACCTCTCTGGTTGTGCCAGTCATGTAAATAAAACCTGTTGAACTGCAACCCTCTGTGAAAATTGAATAACCAACACCCTGCTACAAGGTTCCTGACCATAAGAGCTTACACTCTACAGGCGAGAGATCCCTGTCCATAAGAGCTTACACTCTACAGGAGAGAGGTCCCTGTCCATAAGAGCTTGCACACTACAGGGGAGAGGCCACTGCCCATAAGAGCTTACACTCTACAGGGGAGAGGTCCCTGTCCATAAGAGCTTGCACACTACAGGGGAGAGGCCACTGCCCATAAGAGCTTACACTCTACAGGAGAGAGGACCCTGCCCATAAGAGCTTACACTCTACAGGAGAGAGGACCCTGCCCATAAGAGCTTACACTCTACAGGGGAGAGGTCCCTGTCCATAAGAGCTTGCACACTACAGGGGAGAGGCCACTGCCCATAAGAGCTTACACTCTACAGGGGAGAGGACCCTGCCCATAAGAGCTTACACTCTACAGGAGAGAGGACCCTGCCCATAAGAGCTTACACTCTACAGGAGAGAGGACCCTGCCCATAAGAGTTTACACTCTACAGGAGAGAGGACCCTGCCCATAAGAGCTTACACTCTACAGGAGAGAGGACCCTGCCCATAAGAGCTTACACTCTACAGGAGAGAGGACCCTGCCCATAAGCGCTTATACTCTACAGGAGAGAGGACCCTGCCCATAAGAGCTTACACTCTACAGGCGAGAGATCCCTGCCCATAAGAGCTTACACTCTACAGGCGAGAGATCCTTGCCCATAAGAGCTTACACTCTACAGGAGAGAGGTCCCTGTCCATAAGAGCTTGCACACTACAGGGGAGAGGCCACTGCCCATAAGAGCTTACACTCTACAGGGGAGAGGCCACTGCCCATAAGAGCTTACACTCTACAGGAGAAAGGACCTTGCTCATATAAAGCTTACACTCTAAATACACTAGGAGGAGTGATACAATAGGTACATGGTGATTATTTTGCCCAGCGGTCCAGCCACTCATGTTGGTTAAAAGGAATATAAATAAAGCTGCTTAAACCAGTCACACAACCAATAATTGAGCCAAGAGAAGAGCACGGGTGTCTGAGGGGGTAGATGGTGATGAGAGCAGAAATGTATGATAGTGCAGCATCAATATTAGAGACTAGACATGGACCGCACATCCACTTGTAATACATTCATGTATAGCCGCTAGGCCAAAATTTATAAACATGAACGAGGTTCTTTGTTAACATTTTGATCAAACTGTATAAGCCCACTTGCCACTTCACGGCGACCTCTCAAAAAGTGGGTCCCTACTCTACTGGTGGCAGCACCACATGGCGGTCGCTGCCACTGTAACACCACTCCTGCAGAGCGAGCAGCCCAGAGGCCCAAAAGCACCCATGCTGTAAGGCCACGCCAAGCCTCCTTGGCTCTGAGCCACAGACACAACCACACAGCACCACAACATGTGAACAGATTGAACAAGCTCACCTTTCCATGCGCTCCTAGTGGCCAACTGAGATCACATGCCAGAGCAGAAACACTTATGAGGTCATTCCCTAATTAAAATCACCTGGGCCAAATATGTGGAGTGCTGGTGCCAAGTCAAACAAAAGAAGGGGTTCCGTCAGAGGTTTCCGTCGTGTGAACCCCGCAATGGAAAGTCAAACTGAAACCACAGCTTCCGTTTCAGTCACCATTGATATCAATGGTGACAGAAACATTGCTAATAGTTTCCGTTCGTCACCATTCCGACAGGTTTCCGTTTTACCGACGGAATCAATAGCGCAGTCGACCCCGGAACGGAAAACGAACGTTGATGTGAACAGGCCCTTATGAGTGACAGAGCGGTAGTATAACCGCTAGACAGTAGGATCAGGCTGGCGGAATTTATGATTGATTGGAGCCAGCCTGTTTACTGGAATGCCAGTTAGTTGTGAGTTACAGTAGTCTAGGTGGGAAATGATTAGGGCCAGGATTAGTGTTTTAGCAGTGTCAGGGGTGAGTATCGCAGAAAAACACAAAAACAGGCCATACTTATTGAATGGGCAGGTAGACACCAGTTCCCAACAGGACGCAGACAAGTAAAAAATTCTACAGAGGTAGAGGGCTCAGGTGCATTAAATAGTAATATCCACTCCCACTAGTCTTGAGGGAAGTGGCTGCTCAGTGTTATCAGGGGTGAGCATAGTGCCCATATGTCACCATCTGAGAATTTTGGCTATGACTGACTGATGCCCCCTCAAATATCAGAATTCGACTAATTACCCTTAGATGCTACAAGAACGATCACTTTCATTATCACCACACTATTAGTTCCGACATTGTGATCGGCGATGCTGATTGCTTAATATTGACAGACCTGCGCCAAACAAATTCCCTCAGAGCCATAGACTAACATGCATTATATTTAAAAAAATAAATAATAAAAAGCAAGTGGGACAAAAGAAAAAAATGAAAGTAAAATTAACCACAACCATTGACACGCAGTGTTTTCAAACGTGATTCGGGCGTTTTACGCCTCGAATTACGCCTGAAAAAACGGCTTCATTACTCCTACAAACATCTGCCATTTGCTTTCAATGGGTTTTACGATGTTCTGTTCCCACGAGCCTTAATCTTACGCGTCGCTGTCAAAAGACGGCGTGTAAAAAGACGCCCGCGAAAAGGAAGTGCAGGACACTTCTTGGGACATTTTTGGAGGCGTTTTTCATTGACTCCATTGAAAAACAGCCCCAATAACGGATGTAAAATACGCAGCGAAAAACGCGAGTTGCTACAAAAACGTCTCAAAATCAGGATCTGTTTTCGCCTGAAAACAGCTCCGTATTTTCAGACCTTTTTGGTCACTGCGTGTGAACATACAAGGGGTTAATCAGCACTGAATTTTGGACCTAAACACAGAATGGGGGTCGATAATCTTAATAATGGCGGGGCCCATTCTGAGCTTTATGATTTTTGTGTACATCCCTGGTTGTCATCCAGTCTTCCAAGTCAAATCTTTCTCACTTTGCAGTAAATCCAATCAGGACTCTACAAATTTTAGTGACCGTATCGTTTGTTGTAAGGCCCTGTTCATACAGAGTCTTTTGACTAGTTTTTCGGCGCGGAAACCGCTCCGCAAAACTCGTCAAAAAACGCCCAAAAATGCCTCCCATTGATTTCAATGGGAGGCGGACAAGTTTTTTTGTACCGCGAGCAAAGAAAATGCGTGGCGGTAAAAAGAAGCGACATGACCTATCTTGAGGCGGTTTCCGCCTCCAAAACCCCATTTCAATCAGTCAGAAATGGGAAAAAAATGCCTCGACGAGTGTTTTGACGAGTTTTTGTCAAACCACTGTGCAAAAAACATCTGGAGTAGTTTTTGCAGGAGGAATTTTCCTCCTGCAAAAAACTCTGTGTGAACACAGCCTAAGGTTTTAGTTTCTTTGATGAAGTTTTTAGGTCGAGAAAACGATCATTAATCCACGTTTAGATAATCACAAAATTTTACTAATTTGGCACATAATAAAAATGATCTCAATTTTTGAATTCTATATGAAAGTGCTTAAAAAAATGATCAGGGGTGCGTGGGATGTGTTCACACATCGCTGTCAAAGTCAGCCTTTTGCTCCAATCTTTATAAAATCACGGCAAAACCGTAAATTAAATGGCTTTTATATAGGCCCTATAAAGATCAACATTTTGGACTGGGCCAGAACATGTTGGATTTACGACTTTTACTATATACTTTCTGTAATTTGCTTTAATTTTATGACCTTGACCTTCCCGGGTGACCAGAGGTGTAACCTGAGGCTTCTGGGGCCAATTTAATACATGTAACAGGGTCCCGTCCCCCCCTCATACAGCAGAAAGAGCTCCCTGTACCCACATAAGTTGATGTCGATACATTTAGTGGTCATCCACAGGGGCAGTGGTAGCAGTCCCACCCGGGCCCTGGTGACTGAAGTGTTCCAAATGCCCCTCTGCCACATAAGAAGACACACTATTATAAATGGCACATCGTAGGTGGGGGCCCTGTAACATGTTTTGCATTGGGCCCAGAAGCCTCAGGTTACACCTCCTGTCACCCAGGCAGGTAAAGTTGTAGCTAGACAATTTGAACTAATACAAATATATTGAGCAGCGAATAAATATAGGAGTTAATAAAACTGATGTGGTGGGTAGAGCAAAAAACATGGATGGTTTCCTAGCCAAACAGTGCCACTCTTGTCGACTGGCTGTGTGTGGTATTGCACCTTAGCTCCAGTCAAATGAATGAACCTCATCTGCAATACCAGACACAGCCTATGGACTAGAGTGGCGCTATTTCTGGAAGAAAGCACCCATTGTTTTCTAAGCTTTAATGATAAGTAAAAGAAGCTTTTTTGGGAGCCTTTTAGTTGCATAGTGTTGTGTCTCGTAACTGTGCTGTGATTTGTATTATTATTATTATGCCGTATCTTCTCTCTCTTGTGTGATGTAACACTTGGCTTTCTTACCCTTCTGACCCCGTATTACCCTTGTGGGTATTTCGACTTGTGACAGAAGCCCTGCTGCTCTCCACTTTTATATGGAGCCTTTTCAGACTCGGTAATCTTTTCATATCCTGGCCAATTCTCCCAGCTAATGAGCTCACTTTCTAATCATTTCTACAATGAGAGACGCAAACGTTTTACAAGCTAGAATTTGTATCTTTCCCGGAGACTTCTGATTAGACTTATATTGACAATGCTAATTTAAGCATCCGCGGCAGACGCTCGCCCTCTTGACATTTGGGTAGGAAAGTCATAATGATGTGAATGATCTCATGCAATCTCTATCAATTCCATGTGTCTGTCTGTCGTGAATATCCTCGCTGGTGGAGACATCCTTATATATTGTGGTAAATAAGTTGGTCCCCAGGATAGCCATTGACTGGGCAGCCAACCTCCTTGGCAATCTTAGACCGCCATTGTGGCATTATTCCCAATGGCAGATAACCTGCTAAATAGCAGTACTCCAATTGTCATGGGCCCATAATATCACCCTGACAAGGGGTGCGATTCCACCTTAAATAATCCAATTCTCATAAAGGTCATTTACATACTTACTACTGAACCTCTCACCTGACCACCTGTTTTAAACAGGTAATCCCTGCCATTTACACACCTAGACCAATCCTGGCCAATTCAAAATACCCTTTGTTCCTACAACAACCCCCCCTACTACTACTCCACCTCTTTACTATCTACCAGCCCCATTTTCACTATAATACCTCTCTTCTATCCCCCAGCCATATTTTCACTATGATACCTCTATTTTACCAGCTACCTGGGCCGATTCTAGCTTTTCTGTTGCCTGAGGTGAAAATTGAAATGGCGCCCCCCAGATTTTGATTGACATGCCCCTGGCTGTTCTACATCACTAGCAGCCTCCTCCAACTCTTGCAGATGCACCGCTGCCTTTTACTCCCCAGGTATGAGCGGAGCAGCCGGGCAGAATACACCTCACTGCACGGTGTGTGCCCAAGTAGTACAAGGCAATGGCGCTTCCGAGAAAGTTGAAGGAGACTGGTAGTGATGTATAACAGCCGGGGGGATGTTTTAAATGTTGATTTTTATAGATTCTGCTGCATCTGAAAACAACATACAGGGGAATGTTTGTAAATATTGTCAGGTCATGTATTACCGCATGGTGGCGGTTCAAGGGGTTAAAACGACCTGACAGATTCCCATTAAATATGCAATGAATTGAAAACAACTCCGTCTGCCCTGCAATTTTGTTATTATAAATATATCCTAGATAATTACAGCATCAAAACCAAGCTCTGACATATACGGCTCCAGAACCAAGCTCAGTACATATATACAGCACCAGCACCGAGCTCAGTACATATATACAATAACACAACAAAGTTCAGTACATATATACAACAACACAACAAAGTTCAGTACATATATACAGCACCAGAACAAAGCTCAGTACATATATACAGCACCAGATCCAAGCTCTGTACATAAATACAGCACCGGAACCAAGATCAGTACATATATACAGCACCAGAATAAAGCTCATTGCATATATACAGAACCAGAAGAAAGCTCAGTACATATATACAACACCAGAACAAAGCTCAGTACATATATACAACACCAAAACAAATACAGCTCAATTTGGTGCAACCCCTGCCATATAGGTTTGTACAGCGAAAGACTACAGCTCCCAACATGGTTCGAACAATGGTAAGGATAGGCTGGGTGTTGCAGTTTCACAACAAAAAAAAAATCACACCAACTATCATCTGGCTGCAGATCATACAGTGACTACCGTACTGATTAGAGGCAGAATAAACATTTACTTTAAGTGACTCACCGGTGACTATTTGAGATTCTAGTTGTTCTTTTTCTCTTTTCTTCTTCATCCAGTCCAGACCTCTATGATAGTGCCCCACATATAGGCCTTCCTGGTGATAGTGGCCTACATATAGCCCCTCTGTAGATAGTGCCCCACATATAGCCCCCTATATATAGTGCCCCACATATAGCCCACCTGTATATAGTGCCCTACATATAGCCCCCCTGAAAATAGTGCCCCACATATAGCCCCCTGTATACAGTGCCTCATATATAGCCCCCTATATATTGTGCCTCACATATTTCCATCCTGTATGTAATGCCCCACATATAGCCCCTCGGTATATAGTGCCTCACATAGCCCCCCTGTATATAGTTCCCTACATATAGCCCCCCATTGTAGATAGTTCCTTACATATAGCCCCCTCTATAGATTGTGCCCAACATATAGCCCTCCCCTCCCCTCCTGTAGATAATTAAAGAAAAAAACAACTTTACATACTCACCTTGATCCCGTTCCCGCGCCGTCCTGTGTCAATGCAGGCCTGCTCCCTTCTGAGCAGGTCTGCTGGGTCCGAACGATGCAAGCGACACGATGACGACATCGCCCGGCTTGCATCATTGACAGGAGCTGATTGGCAGGGCCAAATGACTTGCCCTGCCAATCAGCTCCTTTCAATAACAATAGTGGCGCGATGACATCATCGTGCCGCTAGCGTCGTTGAAAGGTGCTGAATGGCAGGGCAGAATGACTTGCCCCGCCAATCAGTGCCTTTCAAAAATGGAAGCGGCACACGTCGTCGAAAAGGCGCTGATTGGTGGGGCAAGTCATTCAGCCCTGCTAATCAGCGTCATTGTGAGGCGCTGAATGGTCGGGCACGGAACATGCAGGAGGGGGTGGTGGCGGTTGGTTTCAGTGGTGCCGCTGCCCCCTCAGAGAGGCAGCAGGCTGCCGCCTGAGGCGAGATGCTTATCTTGCTTCATGGATGGTGCAGCCCTGCCAGCTACTACCAAAAATGAACCTTCAGCAAATGAGTAGCAGGAAACCCACCTTATGGCTCCTCATGGTGGGGTTCCCCGCATTTGTCGCTCTTTCTGGCCCTTACAATCTATATTTGCTGACTAGGCCATATATCTAAAATTAGCAGATGCTACTTTTCCAACCCTTCACATTTGGTCTTCAACGTTGCGCTACAAGACAAATTTCCCCATTGTACGTATGTCATTGTGGTCATATTCAGTGCCCAAGAAGTTCTCTACACAAGGCCTCATGCACCCAGATCTATAATATGGCATGCACAGAAAGCTATAGGCCCATACTGTATCTGTGTGATTCAAGTTTTATTCCAATGTCTAAAATTACAAAGCTGTTCTTCCCTAGAAGCATATGGCTCCTCCTAGAAGGCACCATACAGTGTCCGACAGAATTCCTACAAGTCGGAGTACAGACTTAGGGGCTTCATGTGTTGCTGTACAGGCTCCATGCACATTTAACTGTATACATTAGGCTGATAACCAGTGCACCAGACACATAGGCGGACCCATATTTTCCGACTTTTTAAAGGGTCAAAGTGGGACCCTTGTATGAAAGATTTATTTTTTATGCATTTCTATGCACTTGAATAGTTTATCGCTTACAACGTGCTACAAAAATCATCTCAGTATAGAAAATGTTAAGGTCCAACTTGCATTGGGATCTAATATGAGGTTAGGAGCCAGACAGACGCTTCCTGGAGCAATTGTAGTAAAGTTATTCATGTCAATTTATTTATCATGGAAAATAGAGGAGAACATAGGGGGCAAAGAGGGGCAGAGGGATTTGGGTCAAAATTAGGCACTGTCCTTCCAAAAAAATGGAAACTTGGGAGGTATGGGTGCACCGAATGGGGGATGCCATGGGTGCCCATATTGCAGCCCACGTACTGTATACGTCATGCACAACAAGGCAATTGAAATGTATTCATAAATTGATTTCTCCCCCTGCAGCGTGGGTTAAAGGAGTGGTCTCATGAAGTCAACCCCTGTCAATATATCAAATTAGGGCATATAGGACCCCCATTCTGGAGCCAAAACGGAGAGCTGCTCTGTCGGATTGGAGCCGTCTGTGCTTTATTAGGAAATATAATATGTATTGTCCAGGGTGATTGGGCCGGCAATGGTTTGGGTTGGCATAGGCAGTGTGTGTGTTTATGTATTTGCTGTTTTTTTTGCTTCTTTATTTGTATTTTTTAACTACATTTTTTTAAACTTATTTTTGTATATTTTTTTTAATATACAAAAAAATTTCCCCCGTAAGGTCATAAAAAGTCTCTATTTTTTGCTAAATGTTTACTTTTTGCCCTTTTCCACTGCATCCGTTGATGCCCTAGATACCGGGGAAAACAACCCCTTTGGTGACATCAGTCACTGTCAGAGAACATTGTGAGCAGAGACCAGGGCTGCCACCCAGACGGGTGGTGACCAGCCTGTACCAGATACCAGAAGGCCTGTGCCCAGGATCATAGTTATAGGTTGTGCAGAGGTAGTAATCAGTGATTGTCAATTGTGGCATCTTTATAATATATCGTATTCACTTCTTTGCTCTTCTTTGCACACAGAGGTGTAGTGTGGACCCATACCAGGCTATGGGCGCTGTATTTTGGATCTGTGGGTGAGGGATCCCGAATAGAGGCGAAAATGCCATTGTTATGTCTTTGGGTCCTAAAAATAGAAGCAGACATAAAAAGAAAAAGAAAAAAAAATCAATAATCGGTGAGCACAGTGTTCCCTTCATGTCCCAGGCTCCTTATATATCAGCTTTCTAGACCCTTGAGGGGTAGAAATATATTTGGGTTGTCCAGGATTTAAAAAAAAAAAAAAAGGCTCTGCTTTTTCCCCAAAACGGAGCCACACTGTCTTGGCCGAGTCTGGTATTGCAGCTCATCCAATTGACTTAAATCAGACTGAGCTGCAATACCAGGCCCAGCCCATGGACAACAGTGGCACTGTTTCTGGAAAAAATTGTGAAGATTGGCTTTTTTGCTCATTTTGATTATTAATTATGAATGTGCTCTGAGGCGCCACCCTTCTAATTAACATGGCTATTGATTTTCAGGGTGAGATCATTATTAAATATTTTAATCATAAGAACATTGTGAATTTGAAGATCAAAATCTCCCCGTGAATTATCCAATGAGCAATACATGTTTTTGGCCAAATAGACTTGCTAAAAAATTAGCTCACATCTTAGTTTATTTATAATGTGAGGATATTCTACAAGATTTCTCACATTGATTCAATTACATATTTGTAGTTTATGACAATTTATTTATTATAAACAGAGAGTTAAGGAATAGACTGGGTTCTCATGACTTAAGGTATGTTTGATGCCTTTGCTACCTATGACCTCCCACCACCAGTAACCCAATAAGGGACCACAACTTGAATTGGTGTAAAGGCCACAGCAGCCATTTATTAAATACACAAAATATTCAAATGCAATCAAATAGCATAACCATAATATAACAAACACTCAATAAATTTACATCCTGCTCTATTCTGCAAATATTCCCCTGTTAAAGGATCCTTTAAGGCACTTCAGGCATTATATTTTTAACTCCATCCTTTCCTTGTCAGGTCTGGTACTTATTGCCCTACAGCCGTACTGCACCTGACCCGAGGGCACCAACCATCTCCAAGACCTACCCTTCCTGGGGACCATGCCCATCAGGAATGTATGAAACAAGCTGGGTAACCACTCCCCAGCCCCTACAATACTACCCAGGGTTAAATGCCCCGAGTTCTTTTCCAACAATGTTATATGTTGTTCTCCTTCTTCCCATTACGTGCCTTCAAAGACCCCTCCTCCTACCGCCACGACATTCATGTGTGACACCTGTGAGACAGTGACAGGTAAAGTCATTGAGGGAAGGTACATTTCCCCTAGAATCCTGTCATATGTATCCTAGGCTCCAGGGAATGAGTAGTTCTTGCAATATAAAGCTCTAGCTTTCCAATCTCGGCTTAAGGAAAAGCCGGAAAAAAGGGCCTGGAGTTGGATTGGAGAAGAGCAGGGCGGGTTCCCCAATCCCTAGTCCATCTCTGTTTGTAGGACAAGGCTGCTGATCAATTAGCTGCACCTGTAGCCTGTGTATAAAAAGGTGCAGACACAGTGTGTGTGAGTCTCACCCCTGACTCAGACTGGAGACTACTAAGGCTGGAGTAGCCTGTATTCTATGTGAGTAAAGACCTGTGTTACTTTGTGTCCAGTGCCTGGTAGGAAGGCACTCGGTATAGTTAGATAATATCTTGTTTAGTTAGTGCTCAGACGAGCAGGATTTATTTTGTATTTTGCCTTGTTGTACAAGAGGCTGTTTCTTTGACAAGAATAAAAACACAGGCAAAGCCCTGTTATGACTTTTAATGCACGGTGTCCCTGTCTCTGGCTACAAAGAAACCGCTCTACCAACCTCTCCTGATGCTAAACCCTCACACACCTTACACATGAACATCCCTCCACAACCGCAGGGCTTTTTCCAAACCGTCTCGAATACCCAAAGGCCACATGTCCAATCCCACATCATTTAAATGCACCTCGTCAGACCGAAGAAAGCAAACCTCGGCCCCCTCCAACTCCCTATGGCGCACCACCATACCACCATTGCGAGCCACAAATTTTCCCACAACTTTATTAACCTTCGCCCTAGCTCGATTCAGACTCTGCACTGAACGCGCTTGTCTCCACACCCTGCGAGCAACAATGTCCGACCATACCATGATCAGACCCGGAAATGAGGACCCCAAACGCAAAAGGTCCAACTTAACATCTCTCATAAGATCCCTGGACGACCTTATTGCTGAATCATTTCCGCCAAGGTAAATGACCAAAATATCAGGTGCCCTATCCAAACCTGAATAAAACTGAAGCTCCGACAACAGCCTGCACCAAAGCATGCCCCTCAAACCCAACCATCTGACCTGAACCTCGGACTGGGCCAAGCCCAACTGGTGTCCAGCCGGACGAACATCAGCCCGAACACCTCCCCAGTGCATGTAGGAGTGTCCCATTATCCACACCAAGCAGGGGCCGGCACCTAGGACAAAATGCATAACAATAGTAAGGTAAGCAAATCAAAACACACCTACAACATAACACACCCCAACCGCTGTAAAGCAAATGAGGCCGGACATAAATTCTATATCTGTCTGACTCCCAGCTACCTATCCTTTTGACCATCGCCGGGGATAAACCACACCTAGCTGCTTCAGTAGCCGCGCCAATTCTAAACGAATGAGATCTATATACCGATCCCACCCGCCCAGACAACAGGATACATCTCCGAAAAAACTGCACAAACTGATATTTTGACAACGACAGGCCATCTGCATGAACCAACAAAGATACCGGACCCTCAGGCCTAACCGTCACAAACTCTTGAACCGGGCACACCTCAGACCCTGGTAACGCATGTAGGCGCACTAAAAAACCTTTCCCCGCTTGGTCTGTCTTTGATCTGCGAAGCAAGCATGACATGGAGGATCCTTTCAAATCAACATCTGTGAACAATAAACCCCCAGATATCCGCTTACTTGCCGCCACCAACTCCGATATCTGAAACGCCCCAAAGAAAGCTAAAGAAAAAGCCAGCGTAAACAATCGAACTTCAAACCCTGAAAAACAAACAGCATGAAAATGCTCAAAAAGAGATTCCAAGAGATCAAAAGATAACGGCTTCCTATAATCCCTAGACACGGAACCCCTCCGAAAACCCTTCATCGCTTGCCTAACCAAAAAAGACTTAGTCACGTCCTCCTCCCCTCTGAGTCTAAACCAAAAAGCTAGTGGAGACAAACGCCTGGACACCCCCGAACCAGCCACCCCCTCACTGTAGGAGTTACCTATAAAGTACAACAAGCATGCCAACCGATCTGTGGCAGCAACCCCCACCTGCGCACTCCCCAACAAGACTTCCCAAACCCACCAAACGGCACTGTACCCCTTCCACGTAGCCCCACTAACTGACCGACTAATCAACGACATCGCCACCATCATACCACCTTCCAAAGATGCTCCGGGCAAGCAATGCCATGAGTCTCCTCCCCCGGCGCCAGATTACAAAACCTGTCCCACTCTTGACGAGAAAGGGAATCAGCCACAGAATTAAGCACCCCGGGAACATGAACTGCTACAAAATGCGAATTCAACACCAGCCCCCTCAAAACCAAATGCCGCCATAATCTCACAACTGGAGGAGAATTTGCCGTCTGCGCATTGATGGCCTGAACCGCTCCTAAATTATCGCAGACAAAACACACTCTCCTGTCTCTCAGACAATCACCCCAGATTTCCAAAGCCACCACAATCGGGAACAACTCTAGAAAAGCCAAATTACGGACAAAACCACATTCTCGCCATGCACTAGGCCATACACCCACGCACCACTGCCCCTGGAATTATGCTCCAAAACCACAAGCACCTGACGCATCCATAAAGAGCTCCAAATCCAGACACTGGCCTATACACAAAGAACGGACCGACTGTTGTAACTTTGCAAAAACTCCCCCCACACCAACAAATCCGCTTTCAACTCACAGGACAACCTAACGAAATGATGGGGAAGATGAACCCCCGAGGTGGCACTAGCCAACCGCCTTAAAAAAAAACCACCCCATTGGCATAATCCGACATGCAAAATTCAAACGTCCAAATAAGGATTGCAAGTCCCGTAACTGAATCTTCTTCCTGCGTAACGCACGCACCACCAAATCTCTCAATTCCAGCAATTTATCTTCAGGCAAACAACACTCCATTCTGTCCGAGTCAATAATTATCCCCAGAAACTTGATGACCGTCATAGGTCCCTCAGTTTTCTCGGGCGCCAGCGGTACACGAAAGTCAATCCCCACCCTTTCCCTAGTATGTAGCAACCCTGCACACACATACATAGCTGGAGGACCGATAAACAAAAAATCGTCGAGCTAGTGCAGCGCCGACGGCACCTGCGCCTCACGCCGAACCACCCATTCCAAAAACGTGCTAAACATCTCAAAATAAGCTCAGGAAATGGAGCAGCCCATCGGGAGGCAACAATCGACGAAATATCCACCCTGCCAACAGCAACCCAACAAACAAAAACTCTCCGGGTGCACCGGCAACAAATAAAATGCGGCTTCGATGTCGGTTTTCACCAAAAGTGATCCCTTCCCGTACTTGCGAACCTAAACAAACGCAGCATCAAAATAAGTATTACTAACTGCGCACAGGTTAGGATCAATACCATCGTTCACCGACTCCTCTTCAGGATAAGATAGGTGATGTATAAGGTGGAATTTGTTAACCTCCTTTTTTGGAACCAAACCCAACGGGGAAACCCGCAAACCAGGAACAGAAGGAGAGGAAAACGGGCCCGCTATGCGGCCCAAAGCCACCTCTTTCATCACTTTATCTGTAACTAAATTGGGCCGCGCCAAAGCAGATGACAAATTGCGGGACACCCCATCCCGTACCGCCACCTTCTTATTTGGGTACACCTTTAAAAACGGAACCATCCTTTCCACCCTCACTGGCGTCGCCCCTCTTCTGCTCAGCATCTCCCTGCTTGCCTTTATGCTTCCTGAAGCATCTAGACAAACCAGGGGCGCCTCTGCAACCTTAGCACTCGTGCTTGTACCTGCAATCAGAGCCAAATTTACAATGTCCCTCGTGGAACTGCCAGCAACATCCTTTCCCGGAGCCGACCATCCATTTGCTGACCCCTGACCGCCGGCTGCGTCACGAAAGGGCTGATGCCCCTGCTTTGGAGCCGACATTAATCGCATCCAAAGGCTAATTTCCTTGTGATCCCATCTCAAGGAAGGCCGCACCGCCTTCCTCTGACGAAACTGTTTGTCGTACCTCAACCATACGTTACCCCAGTATACCCTGTACGCTTCCCCCACCGAATCCATGTAGCAAAAAAGTGCTGAACAATTCTCCGGTGGCTTTTCGCCCACCACGCTAGTCAAAATAGCGAAGCCCTGAAGCCAATTCGCAAACGTACGCGGAATCAACCGATAACGATGCGGCTCCTCTTCCTCCTTTTTACTCTCATCCGGTTTCCACCGGTCCCGATTAAACTTTTCTAATGGCAACAGAGCAAAAATTTCCACATATTCATCCTTCCATATCTTCTCTCTAACTTCAGATTTCAAATGCGCCCCAACTGCAATCCCCGCCGCAGACGCATCTCCACACACCTCACTAGCAGCACCCCACACCCTCGCCGGGGACTGATCTACATCCCCCATACCTTTTAGCAAAAAATTCCTGCATACCCTTAAAAAACAATTGCATATTAGACACAGAAAACATGCCCCCCACATCACCCCCACCCGTCCCCGGAAGAGAAGTAGTGGTAGACTCACCTGGCCGTCCCTGAGGTGACCTCCCAGCGGCCATTTCCATGGATCCAGAAGGTCTCTCTTCCGATCACGGCATCCCAGGGGGTGATGATCCAGCACCACACTCACCCCGCAGCTGGCAGATGTCGTAGCTGCAGAAGCACGAGGCCCAGCCGACACCGGCCCATCCAAAACACTGCCACCCACTTCTGGCGTGGCATAAAGTGACGGACAATCCCGACTTCCAGGGACATCGGTATCCCCAAGGCTATCCTGTGAATCCTCAGCAGCTCTTCCACGTGGGCAAGATGGCTGCCGACCCCCCCCTCACCGGAAGGGGTGACGTCGACAATACTCGTGCTGTGGGGACCGAGTACTTCCGGTTCCCACAGCATGCCTCCCTTCTCCAGCAGGAGACGACGACATCCTCTCAAAAGAGCCCGCCCGCCGCTCCCTGTGGGCAGCTCGTGAACTCCCTGACTCTTTCTGCTGAGCTCCTGCAGCGCCCGGGACATCAGCGCTGGAGAGTGCCGTCACTTCCGGTCCCGCCGTCTCTTCCGGTCTTGTCGTTAAAGACAAGATAAGGGAAGATGGCCGCGGCCCCACTCCTCCTGCCACCTCCAATCGCGCCCGCCTGCCGGGATTCCTCTCTGAGCTCCTAGCCCCCAAGCCTGGCGCCCGCTTAGTAGCCGGAGGAGGAGGGTCTCTGGTTGGGCTCCCACGGCACTGAGGTGTTACCTCAGGTGAAAGCCGCTCTGGAGTCCTAGAACGCCGACTACTGTATCCCTCCACGCTCGACACTCCAACCGCCAGAACAGGTGGAAGAGCCACAGAAAATGCTTCTCCAGCAAGCCAGGCCCATGCAGCAGTGCCGCATCACGAATCCTGGCCATCATGGACTCCAAGGAAACATCCATGCTGTGAAGGTAAGCTATTCCCCTATACTGGACTACACTACACAAAATATTTCTTCTGTTGTCCAGCGAGAAAGAGGGCTGCCTCTATCCCACCAGGGCTTATATACACCATACTCCTCCCTCCACTTAAAGATACACCCTTATGCCAACCCCCTTTTGCTTAACCCTTTAAACTCCTTCAAACTTAGCCTCAAAAATATAGCTATACCCAAACCACCTTGTAATGCGCTCTCTCCATTACGCCTGCGCCTACATTACGTTGGGCTTCCTTTCTCATCATGGGTGGAGTTTTTCCTATTTGTACTTAGGGTCATACACATGGCCGTATTATGGATCTGTCTTGTACATGTTTAGAGCACATCTTATCTTTAGTAATATGTTCTTAAATGGTAGATACCCACACAGGAGAAAACGTGGTTGCTAGAAAAAGTATGTAGTACTAAACGTTGTATATAATGCTGTGGAGTTACGCTTTCCACCCATATGACCCCCAAACATTACTCTTTAACACTCTATCGTTATGAGGATACCTTTAGCATTGATATGATTTAAAGGGGTTGTCTGGTTTAGAAAACCATTTTTTTTTTTGCTGCCAGGTCCTATTATAGGCAACAGCCGATTGTTGGTGGGCCCAATAGCGGGGCACCCTGTGATCAGTCTATTTTCAGAGGATCCTTGTAACACAGACATAGGAAACCTCCTTCCCTCGACATCGACACTCGGGGGAGAGTTTGGAGGCAGGTTCAGACGACTTTTATCTTATGTATATGGCCAGGTTGAAGGGTTTGTCCAGTTGATAAAAAAAATATTTTCATATACATTATTAGGGAATTCTGACTTAACAGAGGGGTGGTCACCCATTCAGGACCTCCATCCATTAACCAGTGCGAAGAGCGGCTATAAAGAGCGTCTCTCATTCTGGTGGACCCGGCACATCCATGCTTTAAGCAGACAGGTCATTGATCATTAATGAGCACCATGTAATTCTTCACATGTGGTCGTGCTGCCAGTTTTCTTCACAAATTACAGCTGCAAGCTAGGTGTCCTAACAGCGGGACACCGCTTGACCAGCTTATCATTGAGGGACACTTCTAATGAGAAAGTATTTTCTCATATGAACATTGTAACCTTCAAATTGGGTAACGTTTGGGTAATGGGATAATGCTTGAGGGTGTGTTATACAGCGTTTCTTTGGCATGATTGTGAAAACCGTGGCAAAAAAGGCAACATGGACTCAACGTGTGTATCCCCCCTTAGGCCCCATGCACACGACCGTAAAAATCGCCCATAATTACAGACCATAATTACGGTCCATAATTACAGCCCCATTCATTTCTATGGCAAACAGACACCTTCCCGTATGTCTACGGGAGGGTGTCTGTGCCGTAAAAACCTGCCGAAAAAAATAGGACATGTCCTATTTTTTCATTTTACGGACCTTTCTCCTATACTTTATAATGGGAGCACGCCTCGTAAAAACGGTCAACTGCCCGCGGCCGGCCGTTCCCATAATTACGAGTCGTAAATACAGGCATGGTCGTGTGCATAAAGCCTTAGGCCCCATGCACACGACCGTATTTTTCATCCATCCGTAAATACTGTCCGTAAATACAGATCCGTAGTCATTTATAGTCATCTGTAAATCATCCGCATATACGAAAGGATGTCTGTAAAAAACAGAGA
This sequence comes from Rhinoderma darwinii, assembly GCF_050947455.1. Classification (NCBI taxonomy): domain Eukaryota; kingdom Metazoa; phylum Chordata; class Amphibia; order Anura; family Rhinodermatidae; genus Rhinoderma; species Rhinoderma darwinii. The sequence goes on from NC_134687.1 coordinate 622,007,458, forward strand.
GGAATCTAGGCTAATCCCCTGGCGTCGCATAGCAATGCTTCCGTAATTACGGATGGCTACGGATGCACATCCGTAGCCATCCGTAATTTCGGAAGCACTTATAGACTTCTATGGGGAATCTGTGCCGTAATTATGGACAAAAAAAAGAACATGTTCTATCATTTCTACGGCATGGACACCCATCTGTAGAAATACGGAAAGGTGTCTGTAGCCCATAGAAATTAATGTGTCCGTAATTACGGATGAAAGATACGGTCGGGTGCTTGTATTTGACCCTGCCATTGACCTCTGGACTTTCGTTTTGCCGTCTTGGTTTTGTTGTCTGGTACTTGTAGCTCAACCTCCTGGTTTTGATCCTTTGGTTACGTCTTCATCTTCTCCTCTGGATTGTCGCATCAAGACCATTCTCCTGGGGTTGACCCCTGACTTCACTCCTACTCTGATTCTGAATTGCTTTTACATTCCTACAGTGCAATTGCTGCCAATTGGTGACCATTCTGGGGATCATGATCTAGGAAAGACCTTTGCAGGGACCCTACGGTGAAGAGCACACCACAATTTAGTTAGCATCAAACTAATTGCAGTGAAAGGATCCATGTCCCAGTGACAACATAACAATTTTATATCTAATTAAATGGTTCCCAAAGGCATTTGTAGGGATCAGTAAGGTGCCCTTGGATGGCTCTGAACAACTTGGAGGTTGTATGGAGCTGTAGTATGCCCAACGGTCTTCTCTCAGTCAGGTGTCTATGTAACTTCAGGGCGCACGGCTGGCCTTAGGTTGGTGGGTGGCCTGTGTAGAATCTTCTATGGACGCCCCACTCCCTTATGGCATACCATATAGTACCCAAATAATACAAACTTTTGGTGCCCAAATAACACTACCCAATTAATAAACTAGAATATATAGCTTCAGTCTGTGCAGTTGCCTTTCCATAGATTTGGGCACCAATTGTGAGATAGGGGTGCAAACTGTGGATGCCTAGGGCATCAGGTCCAGTGACGCCCCCTTTAGTAATGACAGGTAATGTGCCCTGCGCAATCGATCCCCCCTAAAGCCAGTCCTATCAGGGAGTCCACTTGCTATATAACTAGACAACCCCCAAAATTGTTAAGATCAGCTATAAATCAGTCCTAAACTTTTTTTTTTTTTTTATCACATTTGTTTTTATTGAGTTTTTCAAATCGAACATACAAGTAAGCAGGAACTAAGCTTACTTACAAAACTTAACATAGTAAAAATAGAAATAAATTTACATAACTTAACATAACAAAGGTATCAGTACAATATCATAGCTTTGTGTACAATAAATCATTATGAACAATAAAACAATATGTAAGGGAATACATCAGGGAGTCTCAATGGTATTTTTGCACAATAATATATGGTTTGTATGTGTGAATATCCATAAATCTAGTGTATCGCATTACAATACTGGCTGGAGGTCCAAACATCCCACATGTTGTCAAATGAGCTTTTTTTATTTAAGGAAGAGGCGATCATAGATTCAAACCAGCAGTTGTTGTTTATTCCCTGAATAATTTCTGACAAGGATGGGATTTTATTGGTTTTCCAGTATTTTGCTATTTTGAATCTAGTCACTATAATAGTGTGTAGGATAACTGCTCTGTGAGTGCGATCATACTTGTCGGCACCAATTGCCAACAAGCATAATGGGGCATCTAGGATAATTGGGTATCCACATATATTTGACAGAAAACGACCCATTTTTCTCCACACTTCCAGGATATGTGGACACTTCCACCAGATGTGCAACATAGTGCCTGTATTACTACATCTCCAACACTCTTTTGATTCTTCGTAAAATTTATGAAGTTTCTCCGGGGTGAGGTACCATCTATACAAGAGTTTTCTGGCTGTTTCAATATGATTAGTACATCTGGAGATCGATGAGACAGCATAGAAGGCCGAGTTCCATTGATCTTCAGATATAGTGACCTCAAGATCATGTTCCCACTTTTGTTTGTATATATGCAAGTCATTTGGGAAGGAGTTTAGTAAAAATTTATAACATTGGGAGATATTACCTCTGGAGGATGAGTTATTTGCTAACCATTTGCTTAATTTGGATTCTGATGTTGGGAGAGGTTTGGGTATGGATGTTAGTGCATGCCTAATTTGTAGATATTTATAAAAGTCATGTTTCTGAATATTGTACATTTGGGCCAGAGTTTGGAAGGGTATCAGGATGTCATTTTCCCATAAATCGGACATGTGGAGTAATCCATTAGCCATCCAAGTAGAGATGTCAAGATCTGGAATGAGAGCCATCAGTAGTGCAATACTAGATTTCTCATAATCCGTAGAATACAGGCTATGTTTAATAACTAGGTGGTGCCATAACTCAGTGATTGCCCTTATTGTAGGATGTGTGGACCTCATATGGTTCCCAAATAAAGAGGAAGCAGATAGGGATATTGCTAATGAGTGCCTTCCCAATACAGATGATTCAATGGAAACCCAATGTTTAGAAGCATCCTGTGACCATAACGATTTTAATTGGTCGAATATAGCGGCTCTATAGTATTGTAATAAAGTGGGGCATCCCAATCCCCCCTCACGCATGGGTCTGTAAAGAATATCTGCTTTAACTCTTGATTTGGTTTTCCCCCATACGAATCTCATTAAGATGGATTGCAGTTTATTTATGAAAGCGTTTGTCACAAATATGGGAACATTCCTAAAAGTGTATAGAATCTTAGGAAGAGTTAACATTTTGATGGCAGCTATTCTACCTAACCAAGAAACACCGTGGTGTTTATAGTTATGTAGGTCCTCAATGATTTTCTTGTGGAGAGGAATATAATTTTGGTCAAACAATTTTGAGACTGGAAATGTTAGATTAACCCCTAGATAAGGCAGGGCGTCTTCCACCCATTTGAAGGGGAATGATGCTTTAAGTTGTGCTACCATTTTCTGGGAAAGCCCCATATTCAGAATTTGTGACTTAGAAGTGTTTATTTTGTAGTAAGACGCATTACTAAATTCTGATAAAACTTTACTTATTTCTGGAAGGGACGTGGTTGGGGAAGAGCATATTATTATTACATCATCCGCGAACAGACCTATACGGTGTTCCTTTTTCCCTATTGTGATTCCAGAAATTGAACTAGAAGACCTTATTTTCTCAGCCAGAGGTTCCATTAAAAGCGCAAAAATTAAAGGGGACATGGGACATCCCTGTCTAGTTCCATTTGTAATGTCAAAGCGTGAGGATAAAAATCCGGCTGAGTATACGGAGGCGGAAGGACCGGAGTATAGAGCTAAAATGGCTTTCCCAAACGGGCCCACTATTCCTATTTTATCCAGAACCGACTCTAGATAACCCCAATGGATCCTATCAAAGGCCTTCTCTGCATCTAATGATAGGAGCAGAGAAGGGGTGTTATGCGTTTCTGCATAGTGAAGGATGTTGATTAGTCTTCTAGTTCCATCTACCGTTTGTCTATTTTTAATAAATCCTACTTGATCAATATTGATTAGAGAAGGAAGGATATCAACCAGCCTGTTGGCCAACACTTTTGAATATATTTTCAAATCGCAATTTAGCAAAGAAATTGGTCTAAAATTTTCGGGTCTGTCAGGAGATTTACCTGGTTTCGGGAGGGTAATTATTAGTGCTTGTAGCATTTCTTTAGGAAAACGACCTGAAATAGTGGCCTGATTGAACATTGATACTAGGTGAGGGGCTATAATCTGAGAGAACTGTTTATAATATTCGTTTGTTAGACCGTCTGGTCCGGGAGATTTATTAATCTTGAGTTGTTTAATGACATTTTGTACCTCTGATACTGTGAATTGTGCATTAAGGAGTGTCATTTGATCACTCGGGATCGACGGTAAATTGACCGAATCTAGAAAGCCATCTATAAGTTGCTGCGTAGGTTGTTTGGTGAGAGGATCTTTGTTTAAATTGTATAAATGACCATAGTATTCAGCAAAGGCTTCAGCTATCCCCTGTGGGTTTAAGATTTTATCCCCAGATGGTTTAAAAATATAGGGTATTTTAGCCTTCAATGTTTTGTTTTTAAATTTGTTAGCTAACATCTTCCCAGCCTTATTACCCTGCCAGTAATAGATCATTCTGCTCCTTCTCAGGGCGTATTCACACTTGTGGTATAACAATTGGTGAAGTTGTGTTCTTAATTGTTTTAATTCGATTGTTAGACCTCTCGTGGTTCTCTTTTTATTAAGATCTTCTAATTTCTTAATTTTAAGCAACAATTCTTCTGTTTTAGCTAATCTTATTTTCTTTGCTGTTGCCGCAATTTTGATAAGGTGACCTCTGATTACTGCTTTGTGTGCACACCAGTTGTTAAAGGTGGACGTGTCATCCGGTTTATTAGTTTCGAAAAAGTCAGTCAACACTTTGTTTATCTGTGCATTGTATTCCTCTTTGTTTAGTAAGGAGTTGTTTATGCGCCAGGGGGAGGTGGGAACTCGATTATATTGCTCATTAATAGAGATAGAGACTGGGGCGTGGTCCGACCAAGTGATTGTCCCGATGCTAGGGTTGATCACACGCTGGAGTAACCATTGGTCAGCAATAATAAAGTCAATTCTAGAATAGCATTTGTGGGGGTGAGAGAAAAAAGTATAATCTCTTTCTGAGGCATTACAAGTTCTCCATGTGTCATAGAGATTTCCCCTGAATAAAATGTTATAGATATCTGTGTTTTTTTCTTTTGGTTTGCTCCTACTCTTGTCTAATTGAGGAATCAGTACTTTATTGAAGTCCCCACATAGTATTAGGGAACCAAATTTATTATTCTCAATTCGTTTAAGTAGACGTTTGAGAAATCTGCCTTGATGCTTATTAGGAGCGTATAATGAGACCAAGGTGTATTTCTCATTGTTAATGAGGCACTGTATGATTACAAACCTATCACATTTATCATAAGTTACTTGTATAAGTTGAAAGGCCACAGAATTTTTGATAGCAATCAACGTCCCCTTTTTCTTGCCTGAGTTTGGGGTACAAAAAATATGGGGGAACTGTGCATTTTTAAGCCTGTGGATGTCTTTCTCCAAGAGGTGTGTCTCTTGTGCACATAACACATCACATTTCAGCATTTTACACTCTTTCCACATGAGAGAGCGTTTGAATGGACTATTAAGGCCCTTCACATTCAAAGATGATATTTTAAAGACCATTATACCCTAAGAAAGATCGATACTGTGTACTCTTGTAGCATACCTGAACTCTAAATATCTCCCCTACGTGAGTAATATTATGTGAGTGAGGACCACTCATCTCCGTTATTCCCCAACAAGAAAGACTATATGTACATAACGCATTTTTCTTATCAATCAGTAGTGATACCTTGTAACATAAAAACCTGAGAACACATATGAAAATATGTTCAAATATATCTAGCCAACTCCTTGTAAAGGAAGTTGGCCTCATGGGGGGGGAAGAGACACAACACGTGTAACATAAGTGCCTTCCTAGCCCACATGGTTATTTAAAGGCACAGTACAACCTGCAGCAATAAGATTATCAAAAAGAAAAAAAAAGGATATCAGACAACACCGTGAGTTCCTTATTCTGGATTCAACAGGGAGTCCAAAATTCTTGCTGGGTCATTCTCCTCTATATTCAATCAGATTGAATTCAGGGATTCTTAGGAGATCCAACCTGTGTCCATTCCTGGGATAATACCGGTGGTTTCTTTTTCGCCATCATTTGATGATCTCGAGGCTGAAAGTCGGGAAACCATTTTGCTAGAAGAGACGCTGCTTCTTTGGGTGTGTGAAGGACATGGGTGGCTCCATTTTTCGTGATGAGGAGCTTGACCGGGTAACCCCATTTATAGGGAATTTCTTGGTCACGTAGATGCTTTGTGAAAGGCGCAAATTCTCTTCTGCGATTCATCGTGGTTGGTGATAAATCTGCGTACAACGAGATGCCCACAAACCGCTCAGGGATGTCGTTATTTTTAAACGCCGACTTCAAGATGGCCTCTTTTGTTTGATAGAAATGGATTCTTGCCAGAACATCTCTCGGCGTTGTTTGCGGTAGATGTTTGGGTTTTGGCAATCTGTGTACTCTATCAATCATCAAATCTCTTTGATCCGCCTCTGGGATTAAAGCAGAAAAATAATCAATCAGGAACTCTCTGAGCTGCGCTGGCATGATGGATTCCGGTATACCGCGGAAACGAATGTTGTTCCTTCTGGAGCGGTCTTCCAAGTCAGCCAATTTTAATTTTACTGCTAGCATGTCTTCATCTGTCTCATTTTGAGCGTCCACTAAAGTATTAAAAGCAGAGGAAAATTCATCCATTTTTGTTTCAAGATGAGCTGTGCGATCACCAATATCTCTAATGTCCTTAGACAGTGTGGTAAAGGCAGTTTGGAAATCGTTTTGCATGGATGTCCTTAATTCTGACAATAGACTCCTCATATTAGATAAGGTGATGGCTGATTCCTCAGACGGGCTGCTTTCCCTAGATTTCCCCAGATTGGGCAGACTAGGAGGGAGAGAGACTGACCTGAAATCCAGTGCATACAGCTTGTCTGGTGTGCTTGAAGTTCCTTCCACACTTGGACTGCCTGCTGTGCAATGTGCTGCCTGGGAGAGGATAGGAGCTCCTAGGACCGGAGCGTTTTCCTGCAGAGTGTGGCCGGCGCCATTTTGTGAGTTTCCCGCCGGGGGATAGAAGGACGTGAGTTTAACCGGGGCAGCCGGTTTAGATCTTCCTCTCACCATCCCTGCTGCTTTGTGGCTACTTCAGGAGTCTCCAGGTATATTTTTGTGTCGGTATCCGACCTTTAAGGGTGGTTATGAGCCGCTTTATCTGAGGCTAGGAGAGGAGCTCAGACTTATGTGACTGCTCTCCTCGGCATCCGGACACGCCCCCAGTCCTAAACTTCAAAGAAGTCTGCTGTACAGCCAGAATATTAATAATTATGTATGATATTACCATAGAAATTATATCCAAGCAAATCTTGATCAAAGCTTAATCCAACGAGGAGGATTACGGCATTGTGTGATGTGGAAGTGATAACAAGAATCCAGCTGGTCCTGAGGATTACATATGGTATCACTTATCTTATAATGTATTAACCTGCGAGTGATATGGAAAGTCCTTATTGAATGTGACAGAGCGTCTTACAGACGGAGTTTAATATTTAATGTCAAAGTCAAATAGTTTATCTATGATGTGACTGCGGAAGGGACGGACTCATGACATCAGGATAATTATATAATAGTTGGATATTTCTTCGCATATCTCGGCTGACACCCGTTGTAAACTTTTCACATTCAAGTCATTAGAAGACCATCGAATGCTCATAATGAGTGTGCGAAACGTCACAGATTCTTTACTCTATCGTAACTGGATTGTAAAATGGCAATAATGACTTCCAGACTTAACCCTTTAATAACCAGAATGTTTTGGTTCGAAACGACCAGACACTTTTTCACCATTTTCAGCACATGGTGGTTTAACGCCCTCATTTTTCAAAATCAAGGCTATTTTGTTAAACATTTTTCTGGAATTTTTTTTCTTTTTTTAGTTTTATTAGTGGTAAGTTTTTATGTTTTTGAAACATTTTTTTAATTTATAGTTCTTTCTTTTTTAAATTTGCAAATTCAAACTAAAATAAACTAGCCATATGCCATCACTTTACTGTATAAGATAGGAATAAGCATTATAGCTGCCCATACACTTCCAATAGCTGTCAATTCACAGCTATTCCTCCCGACTCTAGGGCCGTATTTGGAGTTGGTGCTGCCCTAGGCACTTTTAGTGCTGACACCCCGATAAAGCAGCTTTTCCGCCACAAAAATCGCAACATGTGCCAATTGTTGCAGGTTTTACCTCCCCAATGAATTAAATTGTTAAAACCTGCAACAGAAAACCAGCGATCTCACAGCATAAACTGACATGCTGCGGATTAAAAAAAACACACTGCAGGTCAATTTATGAACGTTTTTTCGGTGGGTTTTTAATGCAGTGGGTTTTGTTCAAATCTCATCCACCCTGCTGCTACTGTGTTATGATTTAGATTTTTCGCAATGAAATCCGTTGTGGAAAATCTGCAGTGTTACGCAACGTGTGAACTGACCCTAAAAGAAATGCTCAGTGCTACCCTGTTAACATTTCCTCCCCTGCCCCCACATGAACACTGGGGCCCATTTCCCCTATTATTGATTAGGTCACAATTTATTTATTCATTTTAAAATACTCCCTTCCCGACTGGAGCAAATTACGCCCTGCCAGTTACATCAGTACATTGTCTTACTTTTAAAAGTAGGCCAATGAACTGACGTAACCTTGGATTACGTGATGTAAACTAACCAATGGGATAAGTGCAGGAGAAAAAGTGGATCTTTTCAGGGGCGCTGCTGTGTGGTGGAAATGATAGGAACGGAGTCCGGAGGTATTGGTAATAGGTTCAATTTAATGTTAGTGGCTACGCGTTTCAACGATGAACAATCGTCTTCCTCAGGCCATGTACATATCACAATGGACACATCTTATATAGCATGTAGATTCAAATTGACATAAGTGAAAAAGCCGCCATATCTGCAGGGGTCAAGGTGCGATCGTGACGTCACTCCCGGCTTTTTCCACTGTTCCCATCGCAGGGCTATAAATGCGTAATATGTTTTAACAAACAAGCCAAATATTTATTTGTAAACAGAGATAACCAAGCGGAGATCGAAGCGACAGAGCGAATGAACAGATCTGTGCTTGCTGTGAGTAAGATATTGAAAAAATTAAAAACTACTTAAAACATGTGTTATTGAATGGGAGAATACACATAGATACATTCAATAACACATGTTTTAAGTAGTTTTTAATTTTTTCAATATCTTACTCACAGCAAGCACAGATCTGTTCATTCGCTCTGTCGCTTCGATCTCCGCTTGGTTGTCCTGGTAACGAGGCCGCGTCCCGGCTTCGTTCGTTTTAACCCAGCAACATTCTTCATTCTTTCATTTCACTTTATTTTTCATTTTTACTTTTCATGTTTTTAATTTTATCTCTGTTTACAAATAAATATTTGGCTTGTTTGTTAAAACATATTACGCATTTATAGCCCTGCGATGGGAACAGTGGAAAAAGCCGGGAGTGACGTCACGATCGCACCTTGACCCCTGCAGATTTGGCGGTTTTTTCACTTATGTCAATTTGAATCTACATGCTATATAAGATGTGTCCATTGTGATATGTACATGGCCTGAGGAAGACGATTGTTCATCGTTGAAACGCGTAGCCACTAACATTAAATTGAACCTATTACCAATACCTCCGGACTCCGTTCCTATCATTTCCACCACGCAGCAGCGCCCCTGAAAAGATCCACTTTTTCTCCTGCACTTATCTCTACCTAAGCGGTCCCATCTGGTTACCGACTCGGATCTGGCAGCAGCACTGTGGTTATTACATGCCTTAAAACTTCCATATCCAGGTGAGCACATTTCTTGCTATTTTGTCTCACCCGTACCTACTGATCTGCACAAGGTGACGACGTTTTTTTCTCCTATTATTTCATTAAACTAACCAATGGACATCTTAGAGCTGTCACTGCTTAGTTTACTGTCACAGACCCAGGAAGGTGTCACGATCTAGGGGTATGTGGACCAACTAGGTTGCTCCGCCGTAGCGGAAAGGCAGCTGGCCAAGTCACAGTTAATGCACAAGTCTATTCAATGATTTTGCAGCACGAATGTACCTGAGATAGTCCAGACAATGGCAGAGGCTTTAGCATGGTTGGGGCTGGATGTGGCAGGTTGCGCCAGACGTGGTGGATGGCAGTAGGTACAGCAGGTTGCGCCAGACGTGGCGGACAACAGTAGGTGCAGCAGGTTGCGCCAGACGTGGCGGCCAACAGTAGGTGCAGCATAATTAATTAATTAATTACATATGCGCCAGGAACCAGCGCGCGCCCTCTAGTGGACACTACGGGACAGAGCGGCCGAATGTGCTGACATCTCCAGGGAGGGAGATGCCGGCAAGAAGAGAGAGGTCTGCGGACGGAATGTAAGTGGAGGTTGCGGTCCGTGACCGCGGCCATAACAGAAGGTAAGTATGATAATAATTTAGCTTTTTTAGTCATTAGCGATATTAATGTTTTTTTTGGTGTTTTTTTTTTACAGGTTCGGTCACTGGACTACTTCGGATTCGAGGACTACTTCAATGATAGCATTTTTATTTTCAATAAAATGGTTAACGAGGGTTGTGTGGGGGGTTTTATTTCAATAAAATATGTTTCTGTGTTGGTGTCTTCTTCAACATAATTTCTACGGCCTTAGTAATGACGGTTGTCTGATAGACAGCGTCCATTACTAAGGCGGGGCTTAGTGTTAGCCGGTGAAGAGGCTAACACTATCCCCTCCATTATTACCCCGGTTCCCAATGCCACCAGTGGTGTCGGGAAAAGCCATGTCTGAAGTGATGGTCCGGAACTGGGGCGGCCGCAGGCTTGTATTATTAGGCTGGGAAAGCCCCAAAACAATGGGCCTTCCCACCCTGGTAATGCTAGGCTGCGGCTTCTTTATTGTATCTAGCTGGTTATGAAAAATTATTAAGGGTCCCCCCCCCACTTTTCATAACCAGCCAGATACAATAAAGCAGCCGCAGCCTAGCATTACCAGGATGGGAAGGCCCACTGTTTTAGGGCTCTTTTCAGCACCCCTGGTGGTGGTGGGTACCCACTGCCACCCTGTAGACCATGCTATAAAGCCCCGCCTGTAGACAGTGTCACACCCTACTTGTAGATAGCGCCCCCCCCCCACCTCCCCCTTGCAGATAGTGCCATGCAGTCCCCCTGTAGATATCGCCATAAAGCCCCAACTGTATATAGCGCCAAACATCTCCCCTGTATATGGTGCCACACAGCCCCCCTCCCTTGAATATAGTGCCACACAGCCCCCCTCAGTAGATACTGCCACACACAGCCCCCTGTAGATTGCGCCACAGCCTTCCCACTTCTAAAAAGGGCCATACAGCCCCCCTAGTAGATACTGCCACACAGTCCCTTGTATATAGTGCCACACAGCTCCCCCTTGTGTATAGTGCCACACAGCACCCCAAGTAGTACAAGGCAATAGCGCATCTGAGAAAGTTGTATCAGTCAGGCGGATGTTAATCAAACATGGAAAGGTGGGTTTGGAGGCAGGATTATGTGACTCTTTAGGATAGCGGCACCGCCTCATGACCCTTTAACCCCTACCCGCACCAGGACGTAACTGTACGTCGTTGCGGGAAGTTACTTCCCGCACGAGGACGTACAGTTACTGAGTTAATCCCGGTGCACACTGTCGGCGACAGTGTGCACCGGGAACCAGGAGGTCAGCTGTCGCCGACAGCTGACACTCCCCTCTTGCCGGCCAGCGGTCCTTTGCCGCTGATTTCGGCGCATTAACCCCTTAAATTCGGCGATCGGGTGCAATCGCCGAATTTTAGGGGTTTCTAACATATCGGCAGACCCCCGTCCGAAATCGCGGGGTCTGCCGATAGTTAGTATGGCAAACGGAAGCCAAACAATGGCTTCCGGGTCTGCCACGGACAGAAGCCCATCAGGACCAACCTTCGGCTGGTCCTGATAGGCTTCCTGTCAGAGTGACAGAAAGTCACTGTGCCGTTCCCGATGCACACTGTCGGCGACAGTGTGCATCGGGAACTTGGAGATCAGCTGTCCCCGACAGCTGACACTCACCAGTGTTGCCGATCAGCGGCTCATCGCCGCTGATTTCGGCAATTAACCCGTTACATGCGGGGCTCGATTGCGATCTCCGCATGTAGCGGGTTTGTAGCGCATCAGCAGCCCCCATGCAATCGTGGGGGCTTCTGATGCTTGTGATGGCACCCGGGGGCCAGACAACGGCCCCCAAGTCTGCCATGTATGTCAGCCTATGAGGATCAGCCTCTGCTGATCCTCGTAGACCAACTGTCAGAGTGACTGTGACGTCACACTGACAGTTGGAATACATTACACTACCTAGGTAGTGAAATGTATTCCAGCAGCGATCAGAGCTGCAGGTCAAAAAAAGAAAGTGTAAAAAGTAATAGAAAAGTTAATAAACAAAAATATAAAGTGTAAAAAGTTAATAAAAATGTTTTATAAAAGTGTAAAAATAAAAGGTTTTGTTTTCCTATAATAAGTCATTTATTATAGGGAAAAAATGAAAACGTTAAAAAAAAGTACACATATTTGGTATTGCCGCGTTCGTAACGACCCAATCTATGAAACTATAATGTTAATTTTTCCGCACGGTGAACGCCGCAAACAAAATAAACGGAAAACTGTCAGCATCGCTATTTTTTGGTCACCACCCCTCCCAAGATATAGAATAAAAAGTGATCAAAAAGTCGCATTTACCCCAAAATGGTACCAATAAAAACTACAACCCGTCCCGCAAAAAACAAGACCTCCCTCAGCTTTTTTGACGAAAAAATAAAAAAGTTACGGCTCAGAATAGCGTGTCCCAGAAAATAAATTATTTTATAGAAACTTAATTTTATTGTGCAAACGCTGCAAAACGTAAAAAAAACTATACACATATGGTATCGGCGTAATCGTACCGACCGGCAGAATAAATTAAAACGTAATTTATTGCGCACGGTGAACGCTGTAATAAATAAAGAATTTAAAGCGCCAAAATCGCTGTTTTTTGGTCACCCTAGCTCTAAAAAAGATCCTGAGGGGCCAAAATGATCACTATACCACTAGAAAAATTCCTTGAGGGGTGTAGATTCCAAAATGGGGTCACTTTTGGCGGGTTTCCACTGTTTTGGTCCCTCCGGGGCGTTGCAAACCCGACATGGCACTGAAAACCAATCCAGCAAAATCTGCGCTCCAAAATCCAAAAGGCGCTCCCTCCCTTCTGAGCCCTGCTGTGGGTCCAAACATCAGTTTACGACCACATATGGGGTATTGCCGTAATCGGGAGAAATTGCTTTACAAATTTTGGGGTGCTTTTTCTCCTTTATTCCTTGTAAAAATGAAAAAATTCTATGTTTCCACAGAAAAATAGGTGATTTTCATCTTCACAGACTAATTCCACTAAATTCTGCAAAAAAACTGTGGGGTCAAAATTCTAACTATACCCCTAGAAAAATGCCTTGAGGGGTGTAGTTTCCAAAATGGGGTCACTTTGGGGGGGTTTCGGCTGTTTAGGTACCACAAGACCTCCTCAAACCTGACATAGTGCCTAAAATACATTCCTAAAAAAAGGAGGCCCCGAAATCCACTAGCTGCTCCTTTGCTTCTGCGGCCTGTGTTTCAGTCCATTAGGACACTAGGGCCACATGTTGGATATTTCTAAAATCTGCAGAATCTGGGCAATAAATATTGAGCTGCGTTTCTCTGGTAAAACCTTCTGTGTTACAGATTTTTTTTTATTACAAATGAATTTCGGCAAAAAAAATGAAATTTGTAAATTTCACCTCTACTTTGCCTTAATTCCTGTGAAACGCCTAAAGGGTTAAAATATTTTCTGAATGTGGTTTTGAATACCTTGAGGGGTACAGTTTTCAAAATGGGGGGATTTATGGGGACTTTCTAATATATAAGGCCCTCAAAGCCACTTCAGAACTGAACTGGTCCCTGAAAAAATGGCCTATTGAAATTTTATTGAAAATATGAGAAATTGCTGCTAAAGTTCTAAGCCTCGTAACGTCCTAGAAAAATAAAAGTACGTGAAAAAAAATGATGCAAACATAAAGTAGACATATAGGGGATGTTAACTAGTAACTATTTTGTGTGGTATTACTATCTGTTTCACAAGCAAATACATTTAAATTTAGAAAAATGCTAATTTTTGCAAATTTTTGCTAAAATTTGAAGTTTTTCACAAATAAATATTGAATTTATCGACCAAATGTTTTCACTAACATAAAGTACAATATGTCACGAGAAAACAATCTCAGAATCGCTTGGATAGGTAAAAACATTCCGGAGTTATTACCACATAAAGTGACACATGTCAGATTTGAAAAAATAGGCTGTGTCCACAAGGCCAAAACAGGCTGTGTCCTAAAGGGGTTAATGAGTAATTAGCATATATAGATTTGTAGATAGTGCCCTACATATAGCACCCCCTTTAGATAAAGCCCCCACTGTAGATAATGCCACTCACAGTTTTAGTAGAAAAAAAAAAAAAAAACGTTACATACTCACCCTGATCCCGTTCCCGCTCTATCTGGTGGCAATGTAGATCTGCTCTCTTCTGAGCAGGTCTGCTGGAGCTGAACGACTCAACTGGCACGTCGTTAAAAAGCGCTGATTAGCAGGGCAGTATGACTTGCCCCTTCAATCAGCGCCTTTCAACCATGGAAGCGGCGCGATGACGTCATTGTGCCGATAGCATCGTTGAAAGGCGCTGATTGGCAGGGCAATTAATTTTTCCCCCCCCAATCAGCATCATTGGCCATTCAGCGTGCCTGGCCATTCAGCGCTAATGCATGTATTTGTACCTGCGTGCTATAGACGCAGGTACAATTACTACAAGAGGGGGTGGCTGTTGCTAGCAACGGGGCCCCCTCTGGTGATAGGGATGCCACCGGGCCTGAGTGGGCCCGTGCCACCCGGCCCATAAATGTTAGAGGCTCGGTGGTAGCGTCGCTACCGCTGTAGCAAACATAACTGCTGCTAGCGGCGCCACCGGGCATATGGGCGGGCGTGTCGGTGGGCGGCACGAGCACACTCATGCCACGGGCAGCGTAGCAGCTGCTGCAGCTGCTACAGTGGTAGTTACAGCACTGGGCAGTAGTAATTAAGTAAAAAAAAACCACAGACACACAGGAAAAATATTTTATTGAAATAAAACCCCCACACAACCCTCGTTATTTATTCAAAATAAAAATGCTGTAATCGAAGTATTCCTCGAATCCGACATAGTCCAATGACCGAACATTTAAAAAAACACACACACAAAAGAAATAAAAAATAGTAACACTAATAACTAAAAAAGCAAAACAATTATAAGGGTATGTTCACAAGGAGTTTTATGCAGGCAGAAAAATTTGCCTGAGGCAGATTTTGACCAGCCTGCGCTCTCTTTGCTGCATGTTTTTAGGCCGCGGCCATTGATGGCATAAAATGCAGTGAAAACCACCTTCTCTGCCAAAAGTGTTCAGAGATGGAATCGCCTGAAGAATGGTCACGACCCTTCTTTTTCTCGCTAGCGTTTTTTCCGCTCGCATGGAAAAAAAGCCTCGCCTCCGATTTCAGGAATTTTAAGGAAGATTTTGAATTGACAGCGTTATTTGATGTTTTTTTCTGCGTTTTTTCACATGCGTTTTTTTTAAGCCGTTGAAGCTAATGCAAAAGACGCAGGCAAAAAAGTACTCCAAACGAGCGTCGCAGGTATTTTCTGCCTTCTAGTAATTTCAATTGGCGGTCAGAGGTGGAACCACTTGAAGACCATTAGCCCCCCACTCACAGTAAAATGACCATCGGCCCCCTTGTAGATAGTGCCACACAGCCGCCTTGTAGGCAGCGCCAGAGCCCCCTTGTAGGTAGCGCCACACAACCCTGCACACAGCTCTGCTACACCGCCAACATTCATCGGGTACCGCCGGATAAAAGGAATGAAGCAATGCGAGGACCCTATACCAGTGCGACAAGATCTTATAATTTCCTGGGCCTTGCAGGAGATGGAGAAGCTGTGGCACAGGGCAAAAGCTTTTGACGGAGTTGAACTAAGTGCCCTCTCCCACCCTTTCACGAAGGAAGGTGGAACCTCGTTATTTAAATCCTGCAAACACTTATAGATAAGGGAAATAGTTATCTCCGGAGGGGAAGAAGCAACACATAGCTGCTCCATCGGTGTTAGATCCCTGTGCAAAGACAGCCTTGCCTTGTTAGCAGTATAGAAATGTTGCAGCCTTAAAAAGTCCCAGCGCCCAACCGATGATCTCTCATGCTCCGGGACAAGTGCCTCAAAGGACTTTAAGCCCCGACTCGTCAGTACATGACGAAAAGTCAGTGGCGACGGTCTGGACGCAAAGGTCAAGAAGGTGGGCTGCTTCCCAGGTGGAAAGTCCACATTATGGGATATCGCCACCAAAGGACCATTGGGAGGAATCCCCATAGCCAGAGTTCGGTAACGTATATACGTGAGTACCACTTGTCCCGCAACCAAAGGGAGCAGATCGTTCTCCCGCCCCTTAAAGTACCGCACCCGGAGCCATGGAAGTACAGTTAGAGGAACCGGTGCCAAAAGATTCTCCAGTCCCACCAACAACTTAGAGTCCGCATGGTGGAACCAGTCCAAGATCCGAGCACTTACCGCCGCAAAGTAATAGGCTAGACAGTCAGGCAAGCCTAGCCCCCCTCTCCGCTTATTCTTGAAAAGGGTAGCTTTCGCTATTCTCGGCGGTCTGCCACGCCAAACAAACCTAGCCAGTGCTTTGTTTAACTGAAGAAAAACCCCCCTAGGCAAGACACACGGGACCGTCTGGAAGAGATACATCATCCGCGGCAGGATATTCATCTTTATCACATTTATCCTACCCAACCACAAAAAATCCTTGGCTTCCCACTTGTCCAGGTCAGCTCTAAGAGTCTGAAGAATAGGCAGAAAATTAAGAGGGTAGGAGTCCGCAAGAGACACAGGTATCCGCACCCCTAAATATTTCAATGAGCCAGTCTTCCATGAAAAAGAATAGTTACTACGCATCTGCTGAGCTTCCGACACCGACAAGGAGATATTCATGGCCTCGCTCTTAGACATATTCATCTTATAATTACTGAAATAGCTATACGTTCTGATGGCTTTCATCAAAGGAGGCAATTATAGGCGTGGCCGTGTAATATAAAACAATAAATCATCAGCAAACGCAGACACCTTAAAATGCATATCACCAACCTGAACCCCCCGTATGTCAGCATTATTCCGAACTGCAACCAAAAGATGCTCCATCACCACCGCAAACAGCAGGGAAGACAGTGAGCAGCCCTGTCTAGTCCCGTTACCAACCCTAAATGGGGCAGAAAGAGATCCATTAACCCTAATACTCGCCTGGGGGTGATTGTAAAGGGACATTATATGCGTCAACATTACACGACCTACTCCCATCTGGCCAAGAGCCGCCTCCAGAAACCTCCAATCCACCCGGTCAAAGGCCTTCTCCGCATCTAGCGACAAAAGCATACATGGAACGCCACTCTTCGTTACGTGGTGAATCAGAGAAAAGGTCTTCAGCGTATTATCTGGCTTCGCGTCTTGGGACAAAACCCACTTGATCTGGGTGAATCAGGGACCCCAGAAACCCGGCCAGTCTATTCGCTATCAACTTAGCATACATCTTAGCATCTGTGTTGATGAAAGAGATTGGCCTGTAGTTCGCACAATGCTGCGGATCCCTACCCTCTTTCGGGATGACCGTGATATGAGCCTGTAAAAACGAATCAGGGAACCTCACCTGTTCCGAAATGGAATTAAACGACTCTTGCAATGACGGTACTAAGTCCTCTGCCAGGGACTTGTAAAATCCCGCCGTGTACCCATCGGGCCCCGGACTCTTCCCCGCCGGTAAAGCTTTAATAACCTGCAGTAACTCCTCTCTAGTGAATGGTAAATCCATTCCCAAAGCCTCTTCTGGAGACAACCGAGGCAACGCAGTGTCCCTAATATACTCAGATAAAGAGAGCGGTGATTCGGGAGGAACATTACCCAGAGAAGGAGAGGGCAGGTTATAAAGCGAGGAATAATACTCACAGAAGGCAGATGCTATATCCTCCATCTTAAATGCCAACTCCCCCGCTACAGTTCGTATCGAGGGTATAAAGGAAAACGCACACCGCCGACGGAGCCGAGCACTATTCCTGTCCAGCAAAAGTTGAACCTCATGGCGAGTCTTAGTTCCCGAAGAGTGCGTTCTTGCAGCGTCTGTTTATGTTGGGATTCTAGGGACTGCACCCTAACTAGGAGCGCCTGCAGCTTCGCCCCTCTCTCCCTCTTGAGGCGAGCACTATGCTTGATGAGGACCCCCAGCAGCACACATTTAGGAGCCTCCCATTTCACCGCTGGGGCGGTTTCATCCCTAGCATGATCCCCCCTAAAATTCTCCACCATTTTTTTCAACTCTATCAAACACAATGGGTCCTTCAGCAAAGATTCGTTTAGGCGCCAGGTAAATTCTCTGCGACGCTGCGGAGAAAAGCGCAGTACACAAGACACCGGAGCGTGGTCAGAGAGAAGCATACTGCCAATGGAAGTTTCCTGCACAAAAGATAATAGACTATGGTGAACCATAACATAATCTATCCTGCTGTAGGAGTTATAGGCAAACGAAAAGAAGGTGAAGTCCCTATCGTCCGGATGAGTCAACCGCCACGCATCACAAAGTTACATATCTCTGAGCCTCTTCCTCAATTTGTTCAACTTATTGTATACCAGGGAAGTCCGCCCAGAGGATGTATCAAGCAAAGTATTAATGGCCAAATTAAAGTCCCCACAGAGGATAGGCGCGCCCGACGAAAAAGAGCCCAAATCTTCCAACATCTTCAGGAAAAAAGGAACTTGGTTAGTGTTAGGAGCATAAATATTGGCTACCGTGACCGTGCGGACCCCCACCTCACATTTCGGAAAAATAAATCGTGCCTCAGAATCCACATAGGTATCTATCACCCTACCCTAAAAAGATTTATGCAGGATAATAGACACCCCCCTAGTCTTGCTATTCGGATTACTGCAGTGGTATCCCACCGGGTAATATTTATTTCGAATAATCGGAACCTGATCCGCCCGGAAGTGGGTTTCCTGAACACAAAGTACCTGGATCCTCTGTTTATGTGAAGCATACAAGACCTGAGAACATTAAATCCCTTCACGTTCAGGGATGAGATGGTGAAATCAGTCATTATCCATGAACTCAAAGAGAACCAAGATGCATCTAATCACAAAATACTTGTGTTCGCCAGACACTGCCGCCGTGCCCACCATCCCTTCAAAGACATCGAGTACATTACAAACATTCCATGTGTACAATGCATTACCATAGCATAGCATAAAGAGCATAAAAAGGATAATGAGAGAAAGGAAAAAATAAACAGATCACAAGTAAAACATCCTGTCACGACAAATAAACTATATCGTGCCTCTAAGCACCTGTATCACTGGGTAGAACCAGTCTAGTCTCAGCGATATTCCTATGTGGGGGTCACAGAAGACTACTTTCAAACAGTACCCTGCTACCAATAACAGAAAGAATAGATATCGGACTAAACTCCACAGCCTCTATTATCACCTTCTTCTGAACCAGTTACGTGAAGGGACAGACCTATCATTTGCTGACGGAAACAAACTACGGGGACTATAAATGCCTAACATAAGCCCCCGACGGGACGTTTCTAGCCGCCCCAGAACCGAACTCCTGACAGTATACCTAACCAGATCCCTACATCATCCCAACAGGGAATAATAATATATCATTTCACAGACTCACGAGAATGACAAACTCAGGCATCCCTGTATGGGTGGAAACCTGCAATGCAACGGGGTTAAAGAGAAAGCATATAAAACATCAACGCTCCCAAAATCTTGACGGGGACGCTCTCTGTCGCCACCGCGGTCTTTGCGGCAACGGTGATCCAGATCTCTCCCTCCTCCCAGTCGCTGGCCTCCCAATCGGTGGCGCTCCCGGCCCCTGCAAAGTATTCACATGGAAAGTCTCCCAGTCCGGCAACAAGATGACAGGCAATCCAAGGGCCCTCAGAAATCCCGGGAGTTCAGCGTGCGTGTACAGGGAGACCGTCTTGTCCTCCACTTGCACATGCAGGGCAAAGGGGAATCCCCAGCGATACGATATCCCCCGTTGTTGCAACACGGAGAGCAAAGGGCGCATCAGCCCACGCTGCCTCAGGGTGCGTCTCGCTAGATCCGGAAACAGGAGCAGCTTTGCCCCATCAAAATCGATCTCAGCCTTTAATCTCGCCTTCTGCAGAATCTTTTCCTTTAGGCCATAATAGTGGATACGGCAAATGACATTGCGTGGTCTAGCAGCATCCGCACTCTTCGGCCGCAATGCCCTGTGTGCTCTATCTATCTCAATATAGGTATCCACGGGGCGGTTAAGTAAGGTGTTAAAGATACCTGTCAGCATCGGCAGTAAGTCAGCAGTTCTAGTGGCCTCCGGCAGACCTCTCAGACGTATATTATTCCTCCTGTTCCTGTTTTCCAGGTCATCAAGCTGCCCTTGCAGTTGTCGCTGCTGTGAGCCTGAACCTCTCTGAGCCTCAGAAAGCTGTTGCATAGTTGCAGTCCTTGCATGATTCCAATGCACCCACCTTAGCTCGCAGGGCAGATACTTCAGATTCAAGATGCCTCCGCCATCTTGGATCCTCCTCGAGGTACCTGCCGACCCGGGTAGGTGACCTCCACTCCTCTCCCGGCCTTCACCCCCCGCCAGGGAGCCGGGTGCTTGTGCCGCCGCTCTCTTTGTCCCCAGGGACAGCAGCTCCTCCAGGCTGAAAGCGAGCCGGGCGGGGCTGCACGCCATGTTCCCAGCCGGCGGCTCCATCAAAGACGGTGTCGCGGCCCCCTCCAAACCCGAATCTCCGGCTGCCAGCGGCAAAAAAAAATTGGAGATCGAGGTATCTGCACCCCTTTGTGTCTGGGTACCCCGTGGGGTCTTTTTGGAGCGAATTTTCCCTATTTAAGTGCTCGATCTGTCCCTTGTTAGCACAGGCCTGAGGAGAGCTCTCTCAAGCACGTCTGCTCTCCAGCTCGTCCAGCCACGCCCCCTTACATTAGACTTTTTGATGACTTTTTATTAAAAAAAATTGTGGGAGATGACGTGACCAAAAAACAGCCATTCAGGCGTAATTGTTTTTACGGTGTTCACCATGTGGGTTAAATAATGATATATTGTAATAGTTCGGACTTTTAGGGACGTCGTGATACTCGCTATGTTAATTATTTTTTTATTACATTACTTTTGGGGGAAAATACGATAAGGTTTTTCTTTTAAACTTTTCATATTTATTTTTTTTTTTTATATTTGAAAATAAAACTTACTGTTTTTTGTTTTTTTTACTGGTCCCTCACGGAGACTTGAACCAGTGATGGTTTGATCACTTACATGATATACTGTAGGGCTTAATAGGTGTACAAAGATGGCAGACCTGAGGGCATTCATTAGGCCCCCAGGCTGACATGTTGACCATCTGTACCCCGTGATTGTGTCGCGGGGGGGGGGGGGGGCGATCGCTTGTCAGAGGGTGCCGTCCTCTTTATTCTAACTATCGCTATTGACCGTGGCATCTAAGGGGTTAAACGAGCGGGATCCCACTTGTTACACTGAAATTTCGGCTGTAAGATAGAGCCGATATGCTCATTCTATGGAGCGGACTCATCCCGTGAGCCCGCTCCATAATACCCCACACGACCTAAGGCGGAGGTTGGGAAGGGGTTAAATGGTGCGACATCGCACATACTCGACCACCATTTCATGCAATGTCCTCCTCACTGCAGTGGGGCCACCAGCAGTCAGACAATTATCATCTATCCTGTGGATAGGTGATAATTGTTGATTCTAAGAATAGCCTTTAAGGTTGCACTGTTATTGGGGAACCGTGGTTAGATCTCTAACGGGAGAACTTAGAATAAAGCTGTCTATGTACATTAGATGAAAGTCAGCAAAACCGGATTTCAGTGTATGGGGGCAGCCTGAGAGCCCCTAGTAGCGGACTTCAGGGGAAAGAAGTATAGAGCATGGTGGATTTCATATTTAATTTCTTTACTTGGAATATTAGAGGTGTGAACGAGTGTTCGGCCGATAGCTATCTAGTATGTATTGCTGGCTCAACACTCAAAAGCAATGGTAACATTTATCAGATAACTCTGGCTGGGATTAGGGGGGATACTGCGGAGGGGCAAATTATTTTGCCAGGTGTGCATTAGGCATCAAAAGAGCCTGTCTTAATATACTTGTACTATCCATTTTTTTTCCAATCGTGAGCTGTAGCAATACACGTAATAAGGATGAGTAGCTGTAGGAATATCATATTCCCTATGACTGCTCTCCCTGGATAACAAAAGCCCCTGCATTCTGTCCATTGAGAGAACCCCTCTGATCTTCCCAGAATATAGGCAGTGTTAAATAAAGAAGTAGTTTGTGTTGAGCAATTTATTTTATATTAGAAGGTTCCCCCGACAATTAACTAATCCCAGAATATCCCACTGATGCTATCCCCAGTGATCAGCTGTAATCTGTGATGGAAGCTGGCAGCAACTGTTGAATTCCTCTGCAGCACCACCACAGGGGAAATTAAGCATTACACAGTTCTCATAAAAATAAATGCGCTGTCAATGTAATACATGCATGTGCTGGGTCCTCTAGATCGAGGACGCTCTTTGCAGCCCCCTTTGCCCTGGTTGATGATGAAGATCCTGAATGGCGACCCCCCTATTTTTAATCTCAACCCTTTAATATCACCTTTATCCTGCTGACGGCACATAGAGAGTGGCCATGGGGGGTGGGGTTGGTTATTTCACCACAAATGTCCTCCCTGATTGTCTGAGTCTCTCCTGCTCGTTAAAGGAAATGTGTCGCTAGAATTTTATTACTTTTTTTGAGTTAAACAATTAGTATTTGAGTGATTACACATTGTTTTAATTTTTGTAATTTTTTCACAAGTCAGGAAATATTATAAATTCGATTCTAATTTATAACATTTCCATGTGCTGGTCACTAGAGGGAGCAGTTCCCAAAATTGCAGCATGGTCACTGTGGTAATGCAACCTCATTGATTTATGCTGCAAATTTGGGGTGGACACACTCTCCTCTAGTGTCCTCACACAATCCCCCCTCCCTTCTTCTGGCTAGTGCCAGGAGAAGGAGGGGTTTGAAGGTCTTCAAACCTCCTACCCTGTGTGCCGCCATTTTCTGAGCGACTGCACAGTGTAGGAGGATACAGGGCTCAGCAGACAGTATCACCCGAACATACACAAACATAATACACACATCACATACACGAACATAAATTACCTGCTTCTGCCGCCGCCGACTCCGCTGGTCTACGCTCCTTGCGCCTACGCTTCGTTGAACATATGGCCGGAAGCCGTCATCTTACGGTCCGGCAGCGGCTTCCGGTCCACATGAGCTTCGTTTTGGTCTGTGTGGGAGCGGCGCATGCGCCGTTCCCACACAGACGGCAAAGGCTTCTGTGAATGGAACGGCTCCCGTTCGCATTCTCTATGGGGTTGTATGTGCCGTATTCCATCTCTGTATGTGTCGTTAATCGAGAGATGAAAAAAAAAAATGCCAGCCCCCATAGAGAAGCAAAAGTAAGAACACAGTAAAAAGTTTAAAGTCACAACACTAATAAATAAAAATTTTATTAATATTTTATTAAAACCAATATAGTAAAAAAAAAAAATTCATGACACCTTCCCTTTAAGGGGGCAACTAGGTTAATTCCTATTAATTTCAAATATACAAGCAAGGGTTGACTTTAGTGATACAATATATTAAAAAATAATTTTTTTCTTTTCAGCAGTTGGACAAAAACAAACGTTTTACATTGTGGCCGTCCCTTTAAGTACGGCACCATTTGTACAGTGGATACAAAGAGTTGAGTAACTCGATCGGCTTCATCTCTGTGTTGTAAAGAAAGTGTCTTTCTATACATTTCTGTATGAAAAGAGCAGCAGAGGCCATCTCTGAATGGGGATGAAACTTGATGACAGAAGAAAGCAGCGAGTATCTGAGGACGTTAATCGGAACACATGCATTCCTCAAGTTCTTCTCTTATTCTATCTTTTTACCCCATGGCAAAAAAACTCTATCGAGTCCCATCTGCTTACAAAACTAAATCTGAGCTGTACAATGAAACCATTTACAATGTTACTGTATGTGCAATGTATTACACACCTAATCCAAAACTCTGATCTCATTCAATACGTTGTCATTAAATAATTGAAGAAAAAAAAGCACAAAAAAAAGAAATATATATATATATATATATATATATATATATATATATATATATATATATATATATATATATATATATAAACACACAAATCAATGATTGACATGAAGGTTTTTTTTCTCAAAGAGCTTCTTAAGCATCTGGGGTAATTTATAATACTCACTACAGCTACTGCAGAACCTCTTTGTGAGGAGAAAGGCAGAGCGTCATTTCAGTCAATCAGTGATTAACATCAATTCCCTCTATAAAGGGGTTCGCCGCCTTGGACAAACCCTACTTGTTAGAAGGGTCCCTTTACCATGGCCGGTGTCAGCCCCCGGCAAACCCGTGTAAGTGCCTGGGCCCACTACCCTTGGGGGCCCACTCGGCCACCAGTTGCTGATGCTCATGTCATGGCTCCTCCAGGAGTAGAATCCCCTGACGGAGTGTTATCGAGGCTTTTGCCGGGGATTACGCTCCTAGAGGGAGCCCTTGTCTAGAAGCGGAATCCCCCCAGAGCGTTATCGACGCTCTAGCCTGGGATTCCGCTTTAGGAGAAGTCCCTGATATCACTATCCATATATGGACAGTGACATCAGGGGCTCCTCCTGAAGCAGAATCCCTGGGCAGAGCGTTGCCGATGCTCTGGCTGGTGATTCCTCTCCTGGAGGAGTCCCTGGCAGGGCCCACATAAACCTGGAGCCGGCCCTGCCCTTGAAAATGAGTTCATACCAAAGTATTCCCCTGCTAGGACCCCCCCCCCCCGCGATCGGCTGTAAACTGTAGGGAAGTCTGGCAGTAAGTGTTCTGTTTCCCTGCAGCGCCACTACAGGGAAAGTAAATTATTACACAGTGCTCATTTATATCAATGTGACTGTGTAATACAGGACAGGACTGGTCCTCCAGAGAGAGAGACGCTCTTTATAACAGCTCTCCGCTCTGACCAAAAGATGAGGATCCTGACCAGAGGACTCCCCTCTATTACCCCATAATTCGTTAATAGAGTGTATGAGAATGGGTTTTCTAAACACAAGTTTAGAAAGTCCAGATGTCGGGGGAAAAAGGGATTGGGCATGTTGGCCAATAATTTTTTTTGGAAGGGTCTTTTTTTGTTGGAAGTGTCTAATGAAAATAAGCAGATCACAAATTGTCCTTCTGCTGGGACCCCCCAGCGATCAGCTGTTGTCTAACAGTAACCCTTCCAGCAAAGGTGTGATTTTCATGCAGTGCCACCACAGGAGAAATGCGGCATTACACAGTTCTCATCATTAGAGATCATTGTGCTATGAAATGTGGTTAAAAACATTAAGATATAAACAATTCTGTTCAGCTGCTTCTTAGTTTTTGGTTCACAACAAATACACCATTGGTTATAACTTCAATAAGGATTTGATGCAGTGGTGTGCCTACCATATAAACCATATATAAACCATACCCCGAGGAGAGAGGGAGTCAGAAACTAAACTTCTCCTACTGCTTCTCTTCACAAAAAAATTCTGTTTACCTGAAGCTGGACACTAGGGGGAGCTCACTGCATACAGATGTACAGTATACAGCTACTGCATGACTCAATGTGCAGTGAGCTCCACCTAGTGGTGGCAGCAGACAGACAGAATTTTATCATTTATTTCTATTACTGTATTCAATGAAACAGGGGGGGGGGGGTCAGAGCTCTCATTCAGAAAAGAAAGCCAACGTATAACGGTATATTATAAAATTGAATAATCAGCACAGAAAATTAGGTGGTGGAGTTTTTCTCCGGGGCCATATGATTTTTGTGTGCGCCCCTACTCGTGAACCAGCATCCCTGGTGTACTGAATGGCAAATGTGCCTGCAGTTAAAATAGGAAAAAGGTAGAGTATCACTACATAACTAGGCAGACTTAGTGTTCAAGGGTTAAGGAAAGCTGGGTGACAACCATCATGGAGCTATAATGGGCGCCATATTGGTTGTCACCCAACCTCTGCAGACCAAATCCTAGCCAATACTACTAAACATCACTAGGATTTACGTGGCGTGGTTCACCTATACTTTTAATTAGTTAAAAAACATGAGTAGAAGTCTTCAGCTCTTTTTTCCCATCCCAAAGGAAAAACATTGTTCGTGTTGAGAAAAGTCAGGGGACTAACTTCAGCCTCAGTGCCTGGGTCAGCATGCAAGGTAAATACGGCCCCGGTCCCAGTCTTGTTACTTCAGGACACAACTATAAGCAGACCGAGATCAAAGAGGACAATGTTGAGTCTTTGTATGATCACTCCTTGTATAATGTCTGAATACCAACGCCTTGGATTTGTCTTGTACACAAGACCCATGTCACAACCTGTCTGGACGCCCCTATGGCCTCATTGATTGTGATGTATCCGGCTGTAATGACGCGCGTAATTGTCTTGTCATGAGTCATTTAGAAGAAGACCATGATATACTTCAATGCCATTAGTCCTTGTTATTATATAGGGACATTATTTACTTTTCCCTAAAATCCATGTTTCACAGTTGGTGGACCATATATGGGTTATGTAGAGGAGAAAAATAAACTATAAAATACAATATAACAAGTAACGCAAAAAAACTAGAAATTCCCAATGCCATGAGTAAGGACGGAGGAACCGTCAGTAACGCATAGGCTCTCTACATCCACCCCCTGAATATACGTCAGTCAGGGCATAAATCCGAGCGCTACACAGGAGACCCATAGCAGTAGTGGTGAGCTGGAAAAACTTTTTCTTATTTTTCAAATCCCCAATGTGTTATTCCCATAGAAATCCCTGAGGCTGACATCTTGGAAGTTGTAGTAGGCATCTAAGGGGCATCATAGGTAGGGATTTCTAGCGGCATTTGTTGTAGCTACTTACAATGAGAAACTTTTATGACATCGAAAAGATAGATGTCACGAGGCGGGGAGTGGACCCACTGGGCCGCTGGCCAAACAGGTATGGTACAGAGTCTATAGTCCAGAAAAGGGTACCTGAGGCAATGTAGACAGCAGCAAGGCAGGCTCGGCTGGGACCGGGCAGCAGGTAGACGTCAGGCGTGGTGCAGTATAACAGGCATGGAGATGCAGCAAAACACGACAACAGCTCAGCACGGCAGTAGACCAGGATGGTACTGATAGCACGGGAAACAGGATACAGGATACAGGTACGGGGAACACTGGGAAGCTGGAAGACACTTAGGAGACCATTTGCAAGACAGACTAAGGGAAACAACAACAACGCTCAGGCGATGATAAGAAGGGTGGTGACCCTCTTATAGTCCAGGAATTCATGAGTTGATGATGATGATTTTCAGGTGCGTGCGCTGGCCCTTTAAGAGCGGGCACGAGCGCGCACGTGCACCCTCCGTGGGACAGGGAAAAAAATCAAAATGTCATCGAGATACATCACAATACAGATATAGAGGAGATCACGAAAAATGTAATTGACAAATTCTTGAATCACCGCGGGGGCGTTACACAGGCCCCCGTATGCGATCAAACAGTTCCGAAATTAAAGGCAAAGGGTACCTGTTCTTCACCGTGATCCGATTGAGGCCTCGGTAGTCAATGCAGGGACGGAGGGATCCATCCTTCTTCTTGACAAAGAAGAACCCGGCTCCGGCCGGAGATGAGGATTTATGGATGAAGCCCCTCTCCAGATTCTCCTTAATGTAGGTCGACATAGACTGAGTCTCTGGCAGGGAGAGAGGGTATACTCTACCGCGAGGAGGGGATGAATCAGGGACCAACTCGATCGGACAATAATATGCACGATGAGGCGGCATGGTCTCTGCTCCCTTCTTGTCGAAGACATCAGCGAACTGAGAGAAACAAGGAGGCAACCCTGCCAATGACTGATGCGGAGAAGGCTGCGGTGGATGAATATGACCCAGACAGCGGTCGAGACACTTGGAGAACCTCTCAGGAGTTCCAATCCAGGACTGGGGCGCACAAACGGAGCCAAGACAAACCCAGCAGCACGGGGTTGACGGCCTTGGGGAGAAAAGAAACAGGGAGATGAGCTCAGTGTGAAGAGCTCCCATTTGAAGTCTCAATGGCTTGGTCACGGAAAAAACTGGGTCAGGCAAAGGCAGTCCATCTACCGAGGCAACGATCAATGGCCTCTCCAGGTGGACAGTGGGCAACTGGAGAAGATCCACAAGGTCATGACAGATGAAATGAGCTGCAGAGCCAGAGTCCAGGTAGGCAGAAACCGGAGCCTCTTGCCAGCAACGATGGTCACGGCAATAAACAGTTTGGAAGAGAGTTCACGATTAAATGCAGTAGCGCCCAGGGTTGTCTCTCCAACCAAACCTAGGCGTTGGAGTTTTTTGGTTTCTGTGGACACAGACGACCGACATGGCCAGCAGGGCCACAATACAGACAGGGTCCAGAGGTGCGCCTGCGCTGTTTCTCTTGTACAGACAATTTTAGGCGATTCACCTACAAGAGAGGTTGTTGGAAGTTGGGCGCCAATCTAGGAAGCAGTCTCTCCTGTTGCACCTCATGAGACCTCTCCCTGAGCCTTATATCTACCCGAGTAGCCAGCAGAATCAGGTCATCCAAGACAGGTGGTAGGTCTAGGGCAGCAAGTTCGTCCTTGATCCTGGGCGACAGGCCATGCCAGAAGGATGCCACCAAGGCCTCATTGTTCCGGGACAGCTCTCCTGCCAGGGTCAGGAACTGAATGGTGTATTCGCCCACGGATGTGTCCTCTTGGCGAAGGTTGAAGATAGTCGTGGCTGCCGACAAGACACGTCCTGGCTCCTCAAAAACAGTACGGGAGAACCGCACGAACCCCTTGAAGTCTCGAGTCTCGGGTCTCTGTCGTTCCCAGATTAGGTTCGCCCACACCAGGGCCTTGCCAGCAAGTAGAGAAATGATGAAGGCGATCTTGGTTCCGTCTGAGGGAAATGCTCGGGCGTGCAGGGAAAAATGGATGTAGCATTGGTTCAGAAATCCCCTGCACGTACTTTAGTCTCCATGGAACCGAGAAGGTAATGGCAGCAAGAATCGGGAATCCAAACCGGAACCGCCAGGAGATGTAGTAGAGGGGTCAGTCGGAGGTGCTTGTATAGAGGCAGGAATGGAAGCATCTAGCGCCCCTAGCTGCTGTGCCATGGTGTCCACTGCCACAAGAAGTTGATCCTGTCTTGTTCGGAGATCCTGCAGGTCCGCCTGCATGGCTTGGGAGGGTGACATGCCTTTAAATTGACCAGCGGAGTCCATGGCCTGAGCGTACTTTCACGAGGCGGAGTGTGCACCAACTGGCCCATACCGTGTAGCGGGACGGCAGCTGGCAAAAGAGGTATGGTACGGAGTCTATAGTCCAGAAAAGGGTACCTGAGGCAATGCAGACAGCAGCAAGGCAGGCTCGGCTGGGAACAGGCAGCAGGTAGACGTCAGGCGTGGTGCAGTAGAACAGGCATGGAGATGCAGCAAAACACGACAACAGCTCAGCATGGCAGTAGACCAGGATGGTACTGATATCACGGAAACAGGATACAGGATACAGGTACGGGGAACACTGGGAAGCTGGAAGACACTTAGGAGACAATTTGCAAGACAGGCTAAGGGAAACAACAACAACGCTCAGGCGAGGATAAGAAGGGCGGTGACCCTCTTATAGTCCAGGAATTCATGAGTTGATGATGATGATTTTCAGGCGCGCGCGCTGGCCCTTTAAGAGCGGGCACGAGCGGGCACACTCCGGGAGACAGGCTCGATACCCCGAAGTGAGTGCCGGTGCCTCACAGGGGGACGACGCAGCACAGCAGCAGGACTTCCATGTCCACGGTCGTCGAGGGGTAAGTTAGAACGACAGACCGTGGCCATAGACGTTACAATATGTTATAAATAGAACCGATAAAAACAAGGGGACATATACAAAAACACCGAAAAAGGCCATACTTACAAATGGACACAGCCAGGTCAGAAACGCTGATGAAAGGGTGGGCAGGTGCTTTAAATAATAATAGCCACTCCCACTAGTCTTGAGGGGAGTGGTGTGTGGTGCATGGGATGTGTAGTAAGAAATAATAAATGAATAGTGTGTGTGCAAGTGTAATACTATAAGTGAAATATAGGGGGCAGTAATGAGTGAAGTGCCTCAATAAAAATAAATGGATAATGGGGTGCAAGTGAGTGAAACATGGAGGGATAGTGTGTACGTCATGAGGCACAACGTGTATAGCCAGGTAGAAGCCTATTTGTGACGCCTTGATAATGCATGCTTGCTATGCCAAACAACAACACACCATGCTCTCCCAGCATCAAAGACCCGGCTGTGTCCAAGAGAAGCGAATATACATAATAATGAAAAATACCTGGGGTATTGATAATCATTTTGGCCAAAAGGACGCAAGGTAAATGTCTGATAGATAAAAGACCCCCACCAATCGGGAAATCTAGGGTTCTGTGACCCCTGTTTATATGTAGAAGGCCAAGCATGGTCCATGCATTGTAGTCAAAGGGACATGAAAACAGTCAAGACGCATAGACTATAATGGAATGGACCTCCTCTATCCAACCCATTAGTGTCTCTTCAGAATACCCCTTTAATCACATTATGGTGGCATCCATTGCAAACAGATTATTGCGCCATCTGTGGCAGACAAAGAATGTTTTGGGGAACCTGTGGCTGAGGAAATTAAAGGGCCCTTGACTGGAACACAGTTGGCTTACTTTGGAAACTTTGGGGCCAGACGTGTGGAATATTTGTGTGTCGTGGGAATGGGGGGGAAGGGTGATTGCACTAAATTTTGGTTTCCAAATATTGGAGGGCATGCTTTAAAGTGAAACTCTGCGAATGACATAAAGAAATTATATTTACAGGGTGCCATCTGTAGTCAAAGATAAAATGGGGTGCCACCCATAGGCTAACTTTTCTTACATGTATTCTGCCCTTGCATTTTCCTAGTCTTAACTACTTTTTTTGAGCACTTGCAACCGAGTGGCCCTTTAACCCCTGGGGCCCTACTGCAGCTGCTATGTCTATAGCAACACCCATAGGAGATTATTATGTTATACAGGAACTTTTCTTTATTATACTGACTGTACTGTATTATTCTGCAGCTTCTCAGCACAGGATCTCTACAATTTTCCCATTGCCATTATATACCATTTACGGTTCAGAAAATCCGGGTGATAGTCCCTATTGGTACTGCAATGGTTTCTATTCATGATTGTCACCCATCATCTATAACTTGTGTACGAGACCAAAAACACTCAAAAAAGGCTTCAAGAAATCTTCAACAAATAAAGAACACTGAATTGGCTCTATGTGTGTGTAAAGGGGTAAAGTGAAGCTCCGAGGCGCCAAAGCAAAATCTGTAACAGAGCCCCCACCTACCAATTGTCATTTATAACATATCTTCTCTAGGGGCACCTGTCATTAAAAAACAAAAATCTAAATCACTGGGGGGTGGGGCTAAGAGAGCGGAAAGTGGCAGGGGAAGTAGTGAGGCCAGATCCCTAAATGAATACACACACCAATCAGACACCCAAATTAATTCAGATACCCAACCAGATCCCTACATTAATAATTCAGACCTCCGACCAGACCCCCTAAATTAAATCAGACCCCTGACCAGACTCCATAATTAATTCAGAACCCAAACCAGACCACTAAATTAATTTACACCCCAAATAAGATCCCCAAATAAATCAAACCCCAGACGAGACCCCTAAATTAATTTACATCCCAGGCCATAGCTCCTCAGTACTTACTAGGGTCCTTTTTCCTCCACTTTGGAGATGGGAACGGGTCCTGAAATATATTGGGGCCTGTTCCTTTCTCTAAACTCATTACTGCTGGAGATAGCTTTGATGGGCGTCGGCGCGTGGCAATAAAAGTG
This sequence comes from Rhinoderma darwinii, assembly GCF_050947455.1. NCBI lineage: Eukaryota > Metazoa > Chordata > Amphibia > Anura > Rhinodermatidae > Rhinoderma > Rhinoderma darwinii. The sequence continues at coordinate 622,039,188 of NC_134687.1, forward strand.
GGCGGGATTCAGTGGGAGGGTATGGAGACTCCACGGACCGACATATTTACCATCACTTACGCCAGAAAGCCATTGTGGCTGGCATAAGGAGCAATGGGCTGTTGAAGTGTTTTTTTGGCTGGCAAGGGGGGCATTGTGGATGACCTGCAGGGCATTGTGGCTGGCATGGGGACATTGTGGAAGGCATGGGGAGCACTGTGATTTGTATGTTTTTCTTAGGGTGGGTTAAATAATTTGAGGATGGGGAAAAAGCAGGACACGTTTATGGAGAAAAGTTTTGCGCTACACACCTTGCTCAGCATGCACAACCTCTATGTTTCCCTATGCAATCCCTAGCCCGGCCTGCGTTATCAGTGTCTGCCCTGTTTTGCCAGTCATGAGTGGACATATTAAAGGTCAGGCCCCATTAGTTGATGTTGGCATCTGTTTATACATTTCTCGGAGAGGTATTTCAGAACTGTCATTTTGTTTGAAAGAAGTGGAAAGTATTATTCGCCATCCTTTAATCTTCAGTGCAGCTATTGACCTGGTATAGGGGCTCCGTGATCTGATGTAAACAAATGCAAGCAATGTGTCTGTTACCTGCGCACAGAAATGTAATAGGTGGAATGTCTGCTATTTGGTAACAGAGATTTTCCACATTACTAAATCTTAAGGTGCTGCAGTTTAGGAAGGGTCATTGTGGGTGCTTGTATGATAGGTGATGATAAGATGATTAGACTGCATTCACACATGCAATTTTTATTGCATTTTTATTTAGCCAAAGCCAGAAGTGGATCCAACCAGAAGGAGAAGTATCCATCCTTCCTTTATACTTACCATTCCTTTTAAATCCATTCCTGGCTTTAGCTCAAAAAAACTGCATCAAAAATTGCATGTGTGATTCCAGCCGGATGGTAGTATGTACAGCCTAGAAATTTAAGGCAGGATGTATCCATGTATTAATTCAACTATTGCTGTTTTTGGAAGACTGTGTGGCAGATAAAATAAATATCTCCCAACAGTAGCATTCCCATCTGCGAGACATTTTAAGCCCCACCCCTGCTCTACCAAGGAACGCCCACAAAACCTCCCAGGAATATATTTGCATAAGCCATGCCTCCTTGGAAACCTGTTTAGCTGGATAACACACTACAATTTCTACTATACAAGAGATTGCCTCTACATGGTATACAGGCTTGTATTTAGCCCCTTGGACTACACTGAATGAAACAATTGAACTCTCTGCAAGAATGCATGGAGCTTCAGTTTATACCAAGCATGACAGAGGGAAGATATTTCCATAAAGAAAAAAGATTATATACTTTCCATATACTAAGAACGAGGCTTGGGGGAAACATTCAGGCACATTTATAAAAACTAGCGCAAGAGGTCAGGAGGAGATAATGATGGACCAAATGCATTTAGGGTGTGGATGGCAACTTTTGTATGTTCTCCTGGGAGAGGTGGACTGACTATTAGTGTAATGCCTAGTCAATGACAAAACTCCTTAAAGTGTAAGTGCAGGGCTTGCACACAAACCCCCAAAAACATGCAGGACATAAGTGCATCTGAAATGAAATGTATTAACCCACACCAAGTGTATCGTGACTATGGTGGTTGTTAGACCCATGAGCTTTAGTTCTCAGGTAACCAAATCATTCTCAACCCATCCTTGTCTCCTGGTACTTTTCATTTTGCGGGTATTGATACTTAATGCTCATTTGTCAGCTTTTCTTTATAGACTGGTACAGAATGAGCAGAGTCATCTCATTATCATTAGAGAGTGGGCGACTTAATAACATCTTTAGTGTACTGCTGGAGGGCTACATAAAGCAAGATAGTAACACTATACACACAAATTAGTATGCAGCTCTCCTGTCACTCCCTAATCTCTGGGGGAGGGGCTGTACTCTATGAGATTTCTCTGTCTATTACCCTCCTATTCATTGTGGCTGCCATAAAGCGCACACGCCCGACTGCATGGTCTTTATAAGCAATATCGGAAAGAAGAGTATTCCTCCAACATCGCCGCCCCAGGAAAGGTTTTAAAAATAACAAATAAATAGGTAAAAAAAATTAAAATTATAAACACGTTTTTACTCTTCTACAGAATGATATCTAATTACTGATGCTACAAATACATACATGAGACATTTTCTTTCATTTGGACATTTTTAATTTGGGCAGGTACCATTGTGTAGCATAACCTAAAAATGTACATTCAAAAAATGGAGTTAGGGAAACAAATATAGTAAGAAATCAGTTAAAATAGAATAAAGTAAGTAAAATGAAATAAAGCTGATTGGGAACCTCTCGGTGACGCCTCTTTTGAAAGCTATAGAGTAATTAGCTGAGTACTTTGTCATTGTAGCCAGTGCCGGACATTAGGTCTTCTCGAATTAGCAGCTTTCCAGTAAGTGAAACGCGAGACTTATCTGTAAATGAAATGGATAAATAATTAAAGGAGTTGTTCAGCATTAGGAAAACATGGGTGCTTTCTTCTAAACCAGCGACAAAGCATCCACAGGTTGTTTCTGGTAATGCAGCTCCATAGAAGTAAATTGAGCTGAGCTGCAATACCACACACAACCAGTGGACAGGTGTGGCGCTGTGTTTTTTTTTTTTTTTTTAAAGAAAGCAGCCATGTTTATCCAATTCTTTTATTATATTGCCTTCCTGCTACTACCATATTGCTGATTTTAGCATTCAAGAAGCATCATACAGGACGTGCACTATATAAATGAATGCTCTCCAAAGCCGATGACAGCTGAGATGGAGACATATGCAGTGAGGTACAAGGGTCATGTATTGTTTGAGTCTTCTCACTGCTTCATCCAAACACAGAGACTGGGGTAACTAGCATCTTGTAAACTTCATGTACTCAAAGGCATTGCAATGTTGTAGGAAACAACGGGTCTTATAAATTAAGTGCCCCCCTTAAATGGGTATTCCCAGAATTAAAAATATGCCTCATTGTACCCTAATTTGCACATTTGTATATGTTGGTATTTTGCCAAAATATAATTTTTTTCTAGCAGGACCTCCCCAAATGACCCCATGCTTTTGTTTATAAAACACAAGAAAAGATATTACTCGCCTCTCCATCCCCCCGCCGATCCAGCACAGATGCTCCGGCGATCTTCTCAGTTTTTGTTTACAAGTGGCTGGCACATGACTGCTATCAATGACCTTATCACTCACCTGCCATACTACTGGCATCCTGGAACCCGTACTACTAGACTGTGATGCCAGTAGTATGACACGTGACCGATGAGCCCACTGATTGGCTGCAGCAGTCTTGTGCCAGCTGCTTGTAAACAAAGACCGGGAAGACCGCCGAACCGTCTGTGCTAAATCGGCGTTGGAATGGAGCGGTAAGTATTATTTTTTCTTGTTATTCTATAACATTTGCTGCTGTTATTTTTTTTTACGGAAGTCGGATGACCCATTTTAAGGGACTATCCCAGAATCGTCCATCATTTTAATTAACCCTATGCGCTCCTAACTTGACAAAAATACACGTCCATGAACTTTTAAGCTAACTGGCTATAGTTATTTCATAATATCGATTTCACTATCAATGGCTAGCGTAGTCGGAACTTGGCTAATTTCTCGTAGACGGTTAAGCAGAGTAGCTCAGAGTAGGAGAAATTTGGCAGCCGGCAGGAACAATGAATGACTGGGCCGTTATTGAGTTGGCGCAAGCTAACCTGGGCTGCATCGCCCGGGCATTCTGGTAAAGTAGACAAGTATGATCTAGGGTCTCGTGTCAGTCAGGAGTCTGGAATAGCAGAGTTATAGACACTGAGGAAGCTGTAATGGCGGCCATATATATACATATATATATATATATATATATATATATATATATATATATATATATACATACAGTCATCCAGCTTTCCCAGAAACAGATAACACTTGTAGCCCTACAGACTTTCCTTTGGTTTTAGAAAACAATCCCGACTCATTTACAGCTGAAATAAACTCAGGGAAGCAAATTCTTGTCGCTCTTTCAGTAGACGGATGTAGTGCGTGTTGTGTAAACAGAGCAGGAGGCCTCATTACTCAAAGTATATGAAAAGCAGACAAAGCAGAACCCGGAGCCTCAGCCATCCCGTACATCCTGCTATCTGCAGAGTATTGTAGCAATGTAAGGTGGGAATTGATAAAATTCCAAAGAATAGCAAAATTTAGGAAACGCTTTGTATGGATGTAGCAGAGCTGAGTATCACCTGAAATCACAATGTATTTTCTGTATTTTTTCCAAAAGACTTCAGAAATAATAAGGTTCAAAAAGTTCAACGACAAACTAAGCTCTGCTACATGTGTGTTTGAACATTGATCTAAACAACTATATAGAGTTCATGAGGATTGAAACCTAGTGTGAATAAAATAAAACCAGCACCCCATCCCTCATTATTCAGTTTCAACAACACCTTAAGAAATAGACCACACGGGTAAAAGATAGAAAAAAAACGATATGAAAAAACACTCACTTTGGGGCATATTTACATACAGCACGCCTCTGTGTGTCTGTTTCATGGGACAGTCCCACAGGAAACAGGACAGTTAGGCCCCATGCACACGAACGTATTTTTTTCCTTCCGTAAATACTTGCGTAAATACGGGTCCGGTGTCACCAGTATTCCACCCGTATTTACGGGCACGTTTTCGATGCAAAATTGCACTGCAGTAATCGGCAGCCCTTCTCTTTATCAGTGCAGGATAGAGAGAAGGGACAGCCCTTTCCGTAGTAAAAGTAAAATAAATTCATACTTACCCGGCCGTTGTCTTGGTGACGCGTCCCTCTTTCGACATCCAGCCCGACCTCCCTGGATGACGCGGCAGTCCAAGTGACCGCTGCAGCCTGTGATTGGCTGCAGCGGTCACATGGGCTGTAACGTCCTCCCAGGAGGCCGGACTGGAGGAAGAAGCAGGGAGTTCTGGGTAAGTATGAACGTCTTTTTTTTTTTACATGTTGATGTATATTGTGATCGGTAGCCACTGTCCAGGGTGCTGAAACAGTTACTGCCGATCGCTTAACTCTTTCAGCACCCTGGACAGTGACTATTCCCTGATGCTGCCTAGCAACGCTCCCGTAATTACGGGTGCACACACGTAGTCACCCGTAATTACGGGAGCCCCATAGGCTTCTATGGGCCTGCCCGTGCCGTTATTACGGCCTAAAATAGGACATGTTCTATATTTTTCAACGGCCCGGGCACCTTCCCGTAAGCATACGGGGAGGTACCCGTGACCAATAGAAGTCTATGGGCCCGTAATTACGGGCCGTAATTACGGCCCGTGATTACGGGCGTTTTTACATTCGTGTGCATGTGGCCGGGGTAAATGATTTGATGAACCGTCCATATGATGTTATCATACCTATAAACTCAAAGCAAAAAAACGGGTGTATTTTATAAATATTTGTCAATAATGTGGCGTTTCTAGAAGATATGGATCCTCCTAAGGCTGAAAAATGCACCTCCTTCTTATCAGGATGCTGCTCTATGTATTCCCTATACTTTGGTCTGCAGCTCTATATTTGTAGATTAGCTGCTGTGTATAAGCACAAGCCCACCACCAGTTCTGCAGAAATTCAGTACATAGAGAGCAGATTTTCATTAAATCAAGGACAGAATTTTTAGAAACTTCAAGCAACTAAACTTCCCCGGTGCCAGCCATGTACATATAAACTGGCAGGACCGCCATTAGAATTATCAACCTCCTTGTAGCCTTTTGCATACATTTGGTAAGCATCTGAGGAAGACTGTTATACTTCGTCTCAAGTGTGCAATTAAGGCTCATCCTATGTATTTAGTAGGTTCAACGGGCACCATATTGGTTCCAGGTTTACACATGGGCCCTTTAATTTTATAAGTAAAACTTCATAGCTAACTGGTGGGTAGCAGTTGGATGGCATCCCATTGGCACCTTTTTTGTCTGGGCCCCTGACTTGGGGTCTACGAGCCTCAATGAGGGCATTATAATCACAACCATAGTATTTCTAAGCAACGAGCCGCCCAGACGTTCCTTGCTGCATAATTACTCCATTTACATAGCTGGAAAAAATCTTTAGCCCATGATTCAGTTTGCTGTTTGCATACAGAGCCTGGAAAGCATTTGTGTCTCATCCCGTGTTTAATGCTGGATGCTTTTTGGATTATCACAGTCTAGCGCTGTCCCCATTGTAAATGCCCCGGATTTATGGTTATAGCTCCCAGTGTTGTAGATTGGGAAGCGATACAAAAGTTATTTAAAGTTTAGAATGAGAAACAAATATCCTTATTTATTTTATCTTAATTTTTACAAAATGTTGTAATATTTTCAGCAAAAAATATAAATCTGCAGGAATGTTTTCCATTATTCTTATACTTAAATTCTATGTTTGCAACCATTTTTTTTTATTGTCTCAATGCACCTAAATTGGAAAATAAAGCAACTGTGTGAATAGTCTGGATTAAAAATGTCCTACTATATTGTGTCTACAGCTCTATGTGTCTCCATGGCAACAGACTACAAACAAACTCTGTGTGGTCTGATCCTGCAGTCATACTCTCTTTTTTCTGTCCCCTACTTTTTGCAAACTTACATTCGGCAGTTTAGCAAGAAGTATAGACAGATGGAAGGCAGCATGACTGCAGGATCTGACTACACAGGGTTTGTTTGCTGTCTGTTACCACCAAGACGCATATATTTGCATAGAAAGCTGTAGAAACAAAACGAAAGAACAGAACTTTGAATAACAGAAAAAAATTGGGTCATGGGTCCAAAATTTGTCATACATATTACATATTAGTATTGGAAAAGGCCAGATCACATGGGTGCCACCACCGGACAAACTTCTTGAGCAAAGGATCACCAGGATCATAAAACTATTCAGTAATAAAACATACTACACGTTTCGCCTTCTTCCTCAGGGCCCATGTGCAACTACTAGCTCTTCATCGCCTATAGCTTTGCTCCTGGTTCAGGGTATATGCTGTGTAGACGTACCAGGGTAAATTATCATGCATGCTGAACTTTTTGTCCTTTAGTGAGAACTCAATCCCTTGCAGGACTGCAGAGGTTATCGCTGCACAGCAAATATGCAACCGCAGGAGGGGGATCAGTTGTCAGATCACCAAATACTTAGTGTCCAATGAGCACAATGTGTAGAGAACACACTGTACAATATATATATATATACACCACCGTTCAAAAGTTTGGGGTCACCCAGACAATTTTGTGTTTTCCATGAAAACTCACACTTATATTTATCAAATGAGTTGCAAAATGACTAGAAAATATAGTCAAGACATTGACAAGGTTAGAAATAATGATTTTTATTTGAAATAATAATTTTCTCCTTCAAACTTTGCTTTCGTCTTGGAATGCTCCATTTGCAGCAATTACAGCATTGCAGACCTTTGGCATTCTAGCTGTTAATTTGCTGAGGTAATGGAGAGAAATTTCACCCCATGCTTCCAGAAGCCCCTCCCACAAGTTGGATTGGCTTGATGGGCACTTCTTGCGTACCATACGGTCAAGCTGCTCCCACAACAGCTCTATGGGGTTGAGATCTGGTGACTGCGCTGGCCACTCCATTACAGATAGAATACCAGCTGCCTGCTTCTTCCCTAAATAGTTCTTGCATAATTTGGAGGTGTGCTTTGGGTCATTGTCCTGTTGTAGGATGAAATTGGCTCCAATCAAGCGCTGTCCACAGGGTATGGCATGGCGTTGCAAAATGGAGTGATAGCCTTCCTTATTCAAAATCCCTTTTACCTTGTACAAATCTCCCACTTTACCAGCACCAAAGCAACCCCAGACCATCACATTACCTCCACCATGCTTGACAGATGGCGTCAGGCACTCTTCCAGCATCTGTTCAGTTGTTCTGCGTCTCACAAATGTTCTTCTGTGTGATCCAAACACCTCAAACTTCGAATCGTCTGTCCATAACACTTTTTTCCAATCTTCCTCTGTCCAATGTCTGTGTGCTTTTGCCCATATTAATCTTTTCCTTTCATTAGCCAGTCTCAGATATGGCTTTTTCTTTGCCACTCTGCCCCGAAGGCCAGCATCCCGGAGTCACCTCTTCACTGTAGACATTGACACTGGCGTTTTGCGGGTACTATTTAATGAAGCTGCCAGTTGAGGACTTGTGAGGCGTCTATTTCTCAAACTAGAGACTCTAATGTACTTGTCTTGTTGCTCAGTTGTGCAGCGGGGCCTCCCACTTTTCTTTCTACTCTGGTTAGAGCCTGTGTGTGCTGTCCTCTGAAGGGAGTAGTACACACCGTTGTAGGAAATCTTCAGTTTCTTGGCAATTTCTCGCATGGAATAGCCTTCATTTCTAAGAACAAGAATAGACTGTCGAGTTTCACATGAAAGCTCTCTTTTTCTAGCCATTTTAAGAGTTTAATCGAACCCACAAATGTAATGCTCCAGATTCTCAACTAGCTCAAAGGAAGGTCAGTTTTATAGCTCCTCTAAACAGCAAAACTGTTTACAGCGGTGCTAACATAATTGCACAAGGGTTTTCAAGTGTTTTCTAATCATCCATTAGCCTTCTAACACAGTTAGCAAACATAATGTACCATTAGAACACTGGAGTGATGGTTGCTGGAAATGGGCCTCTATACACCTATGTAGATATTGCATTAAAAACCAGACGTTTGAAGCTAGAATAGTCATTTAGCATATTAACAATGTATAGAGTGTATTTCTGATTAATTTAATGTTATCTTCATTGAAAAAAACTGTGCTTTTCTTTCAAAAATAAGGAAATCTCTAAGTGACCCTAAACTTTTGAACGGTAGTGTATATATATATATATATATATATATATATACATATATATATATATATATATATATATATATATATATATATATATATATATATACATAAATAAAATACAAACATATGAAAGGTAAAAATATAAATAAAGAAAAAACTATATAAAGAAAAGAAAAATAAGAAAGAACTGCACTGGGAAGGAGGACTCAATAAGAAATTTATTTTAATTAAATTTCTGTTGATAAGATAGTATGAGTATAGTTAAAATTAATCAGTAGAACTACAAAAAGTTTCAGTGCCCCCCTGGCCTAACACAACATTTTTATCACTCCCCAAACTTGGTTAGGCCTGGGATTAACCTCATCTTCAACAAATCCTATTGCTTATTATTGTTATTAGTTGTAGTAGTCAGTGCTTCCGTATGCCTGTGCAAACTGTGCAACAGATCAACTGGAACCCAAGGCTAATTGTATGGCGGTATTATTTAGACACTCTATAGTACTGTTATTAGATTACTTTATGTATGGAGCTGTTATTTGAGCACTGTATGGCAGTATTATTTGAGCACTGTATTGTGGTATTATTTGAGCACTGTATGGCAGTATTATTTGGTGACTAGGTTGGTATTATTTGAGCACTGTATGGCAGTATTATTTGGTGACTAGGTTGGTATTATTTGAGCACTGTATGGCAGTATTACTTGATCACTGTATGGTGGTATTATTTGGTGACTAGGTTGGTATTATTTGAGCACTGTATGGCAGTATTATTTGGGGACTAGGTTGGTATTATTTGAGCACTGTATGTTGGTATTATTTGAGCACTGTATGGTGGTATTATTTGAGCACTCTAAGGTGGTATTATTTGGGCACTGTGTGGCAGTATTATTTTAGCACTGGATGTTGGTATTATTTGAGGACTGTTTGGCAGTATTATTTGAGCACTGTATGGTGGTATTATTTAAGCACTGTATGGTGGTATTATTTGGTGACTAGGTTGGTATTATTTGAGCACTGTATGGTGGTATTATTTGAGCACTGTATGGGGGTATTATTTGGGCACTGTATGACAGAATTATTTGAGCACTGTATGGCATTATTATTTGATAACTGTTTGGTGGTATTATTTGAGCACAGTATGGTGGTATTATTTGGCCACTGTATGGTGGTGTTTGAGTACTGTATGGCAGTATTATTTGAGCACTGCATGGTGGTATTATTTGAGCACTGTATGACAGTATTATTTGAGCACTGTATGACGGTGTTATTTGAGTACTGTATGGAAGTATTATTTGAGCACTGTATGATGGTATTATTTGAGCACTGTATGACGGTATTATTTGAGTACTACATGGCAGTATTATTTGTGCATTGTATGGCAGCATTATTTGAGCACTGTATGTGGGTATTATTTGAGCATTGTATGGCAGTATTATTTGAGCACTGTATGGTGGTATTTGAGCACTGTATGGCGGTATTTACTTAGGCATTGTGTGGCACTGCTGTTTAGGCACTGTAGAGTACATTATATTTGCAGTGGTGGTGACGGCTATATGCATTGTTAGTTAGGCAACTGTATGGAAGCCAATGCATCACACTGGTATTTAGGCAGCATACTGTATGGCACTTATCGTGTGGCACTGTATGGTATGGTTATTTATACACTTTATGACAGCACGCAATGCGGTGGGAGAATCAACAGTAGGCATGGCACATGGCACTAGTCATTGTAAGTCCGGCCCTGGTAGTAGTAATAGTGGTCAAAGTAGAAATACTGATGGTGGTAGTAGTAGTATATGTTTTAATAACATATAAAAAACATTTTATTTTTTTCAAAGATAAGTGAATAACAAAAGAAAATCAAATATGAAGAACAAGGATAACGAAGAGGCGTCCACACTGACATGTACTGAATACAAAAGCATGGTAGAATAGCACAGCTTGATTTACTGCTCAGTGACCTGTTCTGGATTAAACCTGTGGGGGGGCCGGTGTCCAGAGCAAATATTATAGTTACAGGAACATCCTCTTTACTTCTTACGTACACTATAGTGATTAATGGGGCGCAGCGTGAAGAAAAATGGACATGACATTCCTACCCACTAGACCTCCATAGTAGTCTAAAATGTTAATTCAGTCTTCTGTATTATAAATCAATTATAAAACTTATTTATTTTTACAATTGATTACAATTAAGGACAAAAGAAAAAGAATATATCATAAAGACAAACACAGTGAAGTCTATTCATTCATATCTTAGAACGGACCCGTCCCCTCTCCTGACTTGTCTGTTCTAGTAAATACTTGTATTCCCCACAAAATAACAATTCTGGAGCATCTTTTCTTAGAACTCTATGTTGTGCTGTTCCTCTGTTATTCCTCCTAGAAATGTATGAATAAACTGACAACTGAGTGTTATCAGTTGGGGGGGGTGCCTCTTACACAAGGTAAATGGTTACACGCATTTGTCAATTTATTCAAATTTCTCGGAGGAATAACAGAGGAACAACACAACACATGGATCTAAGAAAAGGTTTCCAGAATTGTTATTTTTGGGGCAATAAAAGTATTTTTCAAAAACAGACGTTAGGAAAGTTGCAGGGAACTCTTTAAGGAAGCTTAGTTATGAGGAGCTGTTTGGTCGGGTCCTTACTCTGTAAGGCTTCCTATCCATAAACCCTATTAGGGCACTGTGAACTATACTTTCACATAGGAACCGGGCCTGCTACTATCATTACTGTTATATGGACACTATAGATGGTGCTATAAAATACACACTGTGACTATATGTGCACTAATATGAACACTGTTTGGGCTGGTACTATTGTTTTTGCATGAAATAAAGTTTGGAAACTGCGCCAAGAAGTGACATGTTTCTTTCTTTCGACGACACGATTTTCAATTCTGCGCGTAGAGAATTATGTACTGTATGAACAACAGGGTGGTTTCCCATTAAAATCAATGCTTTTAAGTAGTTTTCATGTGTATTTCCGTGCGGAATATGCGCCAAAATAGGCATGAACATCAGTGAACATGGCCTCAGTTTCCTTAACGGGAGGTCTGGTCTGGGGTCTGGATTTATTTTGGACTCTGGTCTGGTGTCTGGATTTATTTTTGGGTCAGGTCTAAGGTCTGACATATTTTGGGGGTCAGTATTCATTTTAAGGTTTTAAGGTGCAGGAGTTGAATGAATTTAAGCTGCAATACCAGACACGGCCTATGGACAAAAGTGGCGCTGTTTCTGAAAAATAAGCAGAGCCAATTATTTCCTCTTTCTGTCGACAGATTACAAATTTTTTCGCTTTATAATTGTCATTTCGTCCTCCTCCCTCAGTTATCCACCAAATGTACATAATGGGTGAACAGTTGGAGGATGGAGAGTTAGTCCAGGGGCGCTTACAATTTTACTGCATGGAGCCCATACATTTCAGATGATGGGCTCGGGTGCACTATTCCTCAGCTCATCACCTAATTTTCCGCCTCCTCGGTTAAATATCTTCTTAATAAAAGCGTATAAATGGCCTTCACTTTGCAATATTCGTTTTTGTAATTGATTTTGGAAATGCTATTTCACGGTGACGGGTTCACACTAAGGGCCGAGCGAGTGATGTAATAGTGTAAAGTTTCCTCATAGTGTGACTCTCCCAAATCGAAATGTTCGGCCTCAATGTCAGACATAAAACCATGCGGACTTTGTGGCTCCATGTAACATTCATATCTATCAAACACATGTCTTTAGAGTTAGATGCTGGCCGGATTATCCTGCATGTATCGCTTACTCTGAGATCTTCTGGCAGCGACTTGTAGTGTCAATGAAATGTGACAAAGCAGAATGACCGGATCCTTTACCTTGCAGACTGCGGGACAAACACGATTAAGGAAAAACATCCACTGATTATCAAAAGGTAAAAATAAAACGTTCCGAAAAAAAATAATTCATGTTACTAAACGAAATATCAATTTACTTTGTACTGTAATTTATATATTTAGAATATATTTTGATAAAAGTATACTGTTTAACCCCTTGGTAACATGTGCCATAAATGTACGGTACCTTTGCAGCACTGTGATCGTGGGGGTCAGTGTCAATCAAACCGCCCCCACCCCCGGGACAACGCCTAGGATTGGAAAAAACTAAGATCCCAATGCCACGATCAACAGCCATTGCAGCATCACAAGGGAGGGGGAGGATCTCTTGTAGCTGATCGTCATTTGATCGTCAAGGTGGTGATTTTAGCCCCTCCCCGCCGCAGCCATTTTTCGAATTTTCACTATTTTCCTCCCCACCTTCCAAAAGCCATAACTTTTAGGGTATGTTCACACGGCCTATTTACGGACGTAAATCGGGCGTTTTTGCCCCGAATTACGCCCGAAAATAGCGCCTCAATAGCGCTGACAAACATCTGCCCATTGAAAGCAATGGGCAGACGTTTGTCTGTTCACACGAGGCGTATATTTACGCGCCGCTGTCAAATGACGGCGCGTAAATAGACGCCCGCGTAGAAGAAGGGTATGTTCACACGGCCTATTTACGGACGTAAATCGGGCGTTTTTGCCCCGAATTACGCCCGAAAATAGCGCCTCAATAGCGCTGACAAACATCTGCCCATTGAAAGCAATGGGCAGACGTTTGTCTGTTCACACGAGGCGTATATTTACGCGCCGCTGTCAAATGACGGCGCGTAAATAGACGCCCGCGTAGAAGAAGTGACCTGTCACTTCTTTGGCCGTAATTGGAGCCGCTATTCATTGACTCCAATGAATAGCAGCGCTAATTACGGCCGTAATTGACGCGGCGTTCAAGCGCCTGCACATGCCGGTACGGCTGAAATTACGGGGATGTTTTCAGGCTGAAACATCCCCGTAATTTCAGCCGTTACGGACCCCCGCCGTGTGAACATACCCTTAAAAAAAAATTCCGATATAGTGTATGAGGGCTTGTTTTTTTGCGGTACGAGTTGAAGTTTGTCACAGTACCATTTATTGTACCATATAATGTAGTGGGAAACTGGAAAAAAGAACTCTTTGTGGGGTGGAATAGAAAAAAAAAAGATTTCTTAATTCTCTTGGGGTCTTGTTTTTACGGGGGTTCAAAACACCACGTTAAATGTATTCTGTGGGTCAATACGGTTATTTTGATACCAAATTTATATATTTGTTTTTATGTTTTACTACATTTACAAGGAAAAAAATTGATTGTTAAAAAGAATAATGTGTGTTTTGTCACCATATTCTGAGAGCTAGAACTTTTATATTTTTGCATTGATTGAGCGGTATGAGGGCTTATTTTTTATGGGGTGAGCGTTAGTTTTTATTGATACCATTTTGGGGTACATGAGACTTTTTGATCACTTTTTATTCCATTTTTTGTGGAAGATGAAGTGACAAAAAAAACAGCAATTCTGGCGTTTTCATTTGTTTTCTTTTAACGGCAACTACTGTGGGGGTAGAATAATAATATACTGTGAGGGTATGTTCACACGCTAGCTGTCATTTATGGCTGAAATGACAGCCTGTTTTCAGAAGAAAACAGCTGCGTCGTTTCAGCCGTAAATGCTCCTCCTCGTAATATACGAGGCGTCTGTGACGCTCGTATATCTTGAGCTGCTCTTCATTGAGTTCAATGAAGAACGGCTCAAATTACGTTGCAAAGAAGTGTCCTGCACTTCTTTGCCGAGGCAGTCAATTTACGCGTCGTCGTTTGACAGCTGTCAAACGACGACGCGTAAATTACAGGTCGTCTGCACAGTACGTCGGCAAACCCATTCATTTGAAATGAATGGGCAGATGTTTGCCGACGTATTGTTGCCCTATTTTCAGGCGTAAAACGAGGCATAATACGCCTCGTTTACGCCTGAAAATAGGTCGTGTGAACCCAGCCTAATGCTTCAGACTTCATCGGACGCAGTGATACCAGCTATGCTACTTTTCTTTATTTTATTTACATTGGGGGAAATGGTTTTGTTTTTGAACTTTTGACATTTTTATAAGTTAAATCAACTTTAACTGAATTTTACTACTACCCCTAGGGGACTTGAACCAGCGATCGTTGGATCGATTGCACTATATACTCCAATACCAATGTATTTCAGTAAATTGTTATACTGACAGTCTCCTACAATGTCCTGCCGGAGTACAAAAATTACAGACCTGTGGGCCTTCATTACACCCCCGGGCTTGCCATGCCAACCATTGGGTGTCAATGGCACGCTAGAGGACTGTCACATTCGCTTTTGATCGCAGCATCTCAGGGGTTAAACAAGTGGGATCCCACCCGCTACACTGAAGTGTCGGCTGTAAGGGTATGTTCACACGCACTGTTTTCAGACGTAATTCGGGCGTTTTACGCCTCGAATTATGCCTGAAAAAACGGCTCCATTACGCCTACAAACATCTGCCCATTGCTTTCAAAATGGGTTTTACGATGTTCTGCTCCCACGAGGTGTAATTTTACGCATCGCTGTCAAAATACGGCGAGTAAAAAGACACCCGTGAAAAAGAAGTGCATGACACTTCTTGGGACGTTTTTGGAGCCGTTTTTCATTGACTCCATTGAAAAACAGCTCCAATAACGTCTGTAAAATACGCCGCAAAAAACGTGAGTTGTTAGAAAACGTCTGAAAATCAGGAGCTGTTTTCGCCTGAAGACAGCTCCGTATTTTCAGACGTTTTTGGTCACTGCGTGTGAACATACCCTTACACTCAGCCGACATGCTCGTTCAATGGGGCGGGGCCGGCCCGTGAGCCCGCTCTATACTCTCCCACCCTACCTATACATCTATATATACCACGGATGTCGGAAACGGATTAAGGGACAACCCTGAGCATAACAAAGGTCCCCAGCGCTGTCTTGAGCTAATTCCTTTTAGGATATACAAGAGATATGCCCCAATAGCTGCCTGTGTATTATACATGCACAGGCAGTAATACATCTATATACATAGGTGTTCCAATGTATTGTAAAGAAAAAATTTCTTTGTGGGATACAAACATTTTTAGACATTTTTTAAAACAAAGACAAACACGAACATAAAACATAAAGCATAAACATGATTCTTTTTAATAAAAGTTATAAAACATAAAGAAATACACATATTATATATACCCTTAAAACTATTATGACCCGCCTAATATATGTAAAACCTAATTAAAGGGGATCGGAAAGCTAAGAGAAAAAAAAACAGAAAACAAATTTAGTTATTTTGCACAGTTAAAATGAGAATAAAAAATATAGATATAAATTAAAAGCTAAATTTTATGTACAGATTTCTTTTAAAAAAAAACAATACACCACACAACGTCAGCGAAAATATAAAAAAGCTTCTGGCTCATGGAATGCAGTGAGACAAAATAGAAAAATTTGCTAACATATCCTCTACACAGGAGAGCTGACATGTTCTCTATACTACATCACACAGGAGAGCTGACAGATCCTCTATACTACACCACACAGGAGAGCTGACAGATCCTCTATACTACACCACACAGGAGAGCTGACAGATCATTTATACTACACCACACAGGAGAGCTGACAGATCCTCTATACTACACCACACAGGAGAAGCTGACAGATCCTCTATACTACACCACACCACACAGGAGATCTGACAGCTCCCCTATACTACACCACACAGAAGATCTGACATGTCCTCTATACTCGACCACACAGGAGAGCTGACAGTTCCTCTATACTACACCACACCACACAGGAGAGCTGACAGCTCCTCTATACTACAACACACAGGAGACCTGACAGATCCTCTATACTACACCATACAGGAGAGCTGACAGCTCCTCTATACTACACCACATAGGAGAGCTGACAGCTCCTCTATACTACACCACACAGGAGAGCTCACAGCTCCTCTATACTACACCACACAGGAGAGCTGACAGATCCTCTATACTACACCACACAGGAGAGCTGACAGCTCCTCTATACTACACCACATAGGAGAGCTGACAGCTCC
The DNA here is from genome assembly GCF_050947455.1 of Rhinoderma darwinii. Taxonomy (NCBI): domain Eukaryota; kingdom Metazoa; phylum Chordata; class Amphibia; order Anura; family Rhinodermatidae; genus Rhinoderma; species Rhinoderma darwinii. The sequence continues at coordinate 622,055,926 of NC_134687.1, forward strand.
TCTATACTACACCACACAGGAGAGCTCACAGCTCCTCTATACTACACCACACAGGAGAGCTGACAGATCCTCTATACTACACCACACAGGAGAGCTGACAGATCCTCTATACTACATCACACAGGAGAGCTAACAGATCCTCTATACTACACCACACAGAAGAGCTGACATGTTCTCTATACTACACCACACAGGAGAGCTGACAGATCCTCTATACTACACCACACAGGAGAGCTGACAGATCCCCTATACTACACCACATAGGAGAGCTGACAGATCCTCTATACTACACCACACAGGAGAGCTGACAGCTCCCCTATACTACACCACACAGTAGAGCTGACATGTCCTCTATACTACACCTCACAGGAGTGCTGACAGCTCCTCTCTACTACACCACATAGGAGAGCTGACATCTCCTCTATACAACACCACACAGGAGAGCTGATAGCTCCTCTATAATACACCACACAGGAGAGCTGACAGATCCTCTATACTACACCACACAGGAGAGCTGACAGCTCCGCTATACTACATCACACAGGAGAGCTGACCGATCCTATATACTACACCACACAGGAGAGCTGACAGATTCTCTATACTATACCACACAGGAGTGCTGACAGCTCCTCTATACTACACCACACAGGAGTGCTGACAGCTCCTCTATACTACACCACACAGGACAGCTGACAGCTCCTTTATACTCCACACAGGAGAGCTGACAGATCCTCTATACTACACCACACAGGAGAGCTGACAGATCCTCTATACTACACCACACAGGAGAGCTGACAGATTCTCTATACTACACCACACAGGAGAGCTGACAGATCCTCTATACTACACCACACAGGAGAGCTGACATGTCCTCTATACTACACCACACAGGAGAGCTGACAGATCCTTTATACTATAACAAACAGGAGAGCTGACAGATCCTCTATACTACACCACACAGGAGAACTGACATGTCCTATATACTACACCACACAGGAGAGATGACAGATTCTCTATACTACACCACACAGGAGAGTTGACATGTCCTGTATACTACACCACACAGGAGAGCTGACAGTTCCTCTATACTACACCACACAGGAGTGCTGACAGCTCCTCTACACTACACCACACAGGAGAGCTGACAGCTCCTCTATACTACACCACACAGGAGAGCTGACAGTTCCTTTATACTCCACACAGAAGAGCTGACAGATTCTCTATACTACACCACACAGGAGAGCTGACAGATCCTCTATACTACACCACACAGAAGAGATGACATGTCCTCTATACTACACCACACAGGAGAGCTGATAGATCTTTTATACTACACCACACAGGAGAGTTGACAGATCCTCTATACTACAACACACAGGAGAAATGACAGATCCTCTATACTACACCACACAGGAGAGCTGACAGCTCCTCTATACTACACCACACAGGAGAGCTGACAGCTCCTTTATACTCCACACAAGAGAGCTGACAGATTCTCTATACTACACCACACAGGAGAGCTGACAGATCCTCTATACTACACCACACAGGAGAGCTGACAGATCCTCTATACTACATCACACAGGAGAACTGACTGCTCCTCTATACTACACCCCACTGGAGAGCTGATAGCTCCTCTATACTACGCCATAAAGGAGAACTGACAGATCCTTTATACTACACCACACAGGAGAGCTGACAGATCCTCTATACTACACCAAACAGGAGAGCTGACAGATCCTCTATACTACACCACACAGGAGAACTGATATGTCCTCTATACTACACCACACAGGAGAGCTGCCAGCTGCTCTATAGTACACCACACAGGAGAGCTTACAGATCCCCTATACTACACCACACAGGAGAGATGAGAGATCCTCTATACTACACCACACAGGAGAGCTGACAGATTCTCTATACTACACCACACAGGAGAGCTGACAGATCTTCTATACTACACCACACAGGAGAGCTGACAGATCCTTTATACTACACCACACAGGAGAGCTGACAGATCCTCTATACTACACCACACAGGAGAGCTGACAGATCCTCTATACTACAACACACAGGAGAGCTGACAGATCCTTTATACTACACCACACAGGAGAGCTGACACAACCTCTATACTACACTATACAGGAGAACTGATATGTCCTCTATACTACTCCACACAGGAGAGCTGACAGCTGCTCTATACTACACCACACAGGAGAGCTGACAGATCCTCCATACTACACCATACAGGAGGGCTTACAAACCCTCTATACTACACCACACAGGAGAACTGACAGATCCTCTATACTACACCACACAGGAAAGGTGACAGATCCTCTATACTACATCACCCAGCAAAGCTGACAGATCATCTATACTACATCACACAGGAGAGCTGACAGATCCTTTATACTACACCACACAGGAGAGCTGACAGATCCTCTATACTACACCACACAGGAGAGCTGACAGATCCTCTATACTACACCACACAGGAGAACTGACAGATCCTCTATACTGCACCACACAGGAAAGCTGACAGATTATCTATACTATGCCATACAGGAGTGCTGACAGCTCCTCTATACTACACCACACAGGGGAGCTGACATATCCTCTATACTACACCACACAGGAGAACTGATATGTCCTATATACTAAACCACACAGGAGAGCAGACAGATCCTCTATACTACACCACACAGGAGAGCTGACAGATCCTCTATACTACACCACACAGGAGAGCTGACAGCTCCTCTATACTACACCACACAGGAGAGCTGACAGATGCTCCATACTACACCATACAGGAGAGCTTACAGATCCTCTATACTACACCACACAGGAAAGCTGACCGATCCTCTATATGTAGTATAGAACTTACAGATCCTCCATACTACACCACACAGGAGAGCTGACAGATCCTCTATACTACACCATACATGAGAGCTCACAACTCCTCTATACTACACCACACAGGAGAGCTGACAGATCCAATATACTACATCATATAGGAGAGCTGACAGATCCTCTATACTACACCATACAGGAGAGCTGACAGATCCTGTATACTACACCACACAGGAGAGCTGACAGATCCTCTATACTACACCACACAGGAGAACTGACAGATTCTCTATACTGCACCACAAAGGAAAGCTGACAGATTATCTATACTATGCCATACAGGAGTGCTGACAGCTCCTCTATGCTACACCACACAGGGGAGCTGACATATCCTCTATACTACACCACACAGGAGAACTGATATGTCCTATATACTAAACCACACAGGAGAGCTGACAGATCCTCTATACTACACCACACAGGAGAGCTGACAGATCCTCTATACTACACCACACAGGAGAGCTGACAGCTCCTCTATACTACATCACACAGGAGAGCTGACAGATGCTCCATACTACACCATACAGGAGAGCTTACAGATCCTCTATACTACACCACACAAAAAAGCTTACCGATCCTCTATATATCGTATAGAACTTACAGATCCTCCATACTACACCACACAGGAGAGCTGACAGATCCTCTATACTACACCATATATGAGAGCTCACAACTCCTCTATACTACACCACACAGGAGAGCTGACAGATCCAATATACTACATCATACAGGAGAGCTGACAGATCCTCTATACTACACCATACAGGAGAGCTGACAGATCCTGTATACTACATCAGACAGGAGAGCTATTAGGTACTGTTTAATTTGTTACTGTGTCACAGAAACACAGAATGTAACATTAGCACTCTAGAACTTCATGCTTAAGGTATATATTTTTCCCCTTACATAATTTCATTGTTAAATAAGTTGACACACTTGTTACTGGAGTATACACAATAAGCTGATATTGCCTGTGTTCTGTAGCTCACATGTCAGCTTTAGGGCGTATTTACACGAACGTGTAATACGTCCGTGCAAAGCGCGTGTTTTTCACGCGCGTTGCACGGATCTATGATAGTCTATGGGGCAGTGCAGATTGTCAGTGATTTTTGCGCAGCGTGATTCTGCTGCGTAAAACTCACAACAGGTCCTATATTTCTGCGTTTTTCGCGCATCACGCACCCATTGAAGTCAATGGGTGCGTGAAAATCACGCGCACCACACGGAAGCACTTCCGTGGGATGCGCGTGATTCGTGCAACAGCAGTCAAAAGTATGTTTGCAAACAGAAAAGCACCACGTGCTTTTCTGTTTACAAACATCCAAACAGAGTGTCATAATGATGGCGGCTGCGCGAAAATCACGCAGCCGCGCATCCTTTGTGATGACTCACTTAGCTGTTAAGTGCCTCTTGCGCACGCAAAACGCCGCGTCCCCCTGATGTCCTGCATTCCGGCCTCCTGGGATGATGTTTCATCCCATGTGACCACTGCAGTCTATGATTGGCTGCAGCAGTCACAATGGATGAAACGTCATCCCAGGAGGCCGGGCTTAACGCAGGAGCATAGAGATGCACACAGCCATGTAATCACGGCCCGCGATTGCGAGCAAGGCCGGCCGCGGACTGCCGCGGACTGAATTTTTGTGCCGTGCTCCCATACAAAGTATGGGAGCATGGACTGTAAAAATAGAAAAGTAGGATATGCGTCATAATTCCCAGCATGGTTCTGCGGCACGGACACCCTTCCATAGCGATACGGAAAGGTGTCCGCGGCCAAGAGAACCGGACGGGTCCGTAATTGCAGACCGTATTGCAGACCACAATTACGAAGTTTTGTTTTACGGTCGTGTGCATTGGGCCTTTAAGGATGAGATTTTTTTTTTCATTTTTTGTGGTGGAATCGCAGCTTTTCTGCCGCAAAAATTGCAACATCTGCTATTTTTTGTGGGTTTTATCTCTCCATTGAATTCAATGTGGAAAACCCACAACAGAAAACCAGCGATTCCGCAGAATAAATATAAATGCTGCAGATTTTTGGCGGGTTTGTTACCAGCGTATGGATGAGATTTGTTGAAATCTCATCCACTTTGCTGCTACTGTAATACGTTGCGGATTTCATTGCGGAAAATCCGCAGCATTTTTGCTACTAATATGCAAACTCCTAAAGCATATCTATTTAGGGCTAGGCAATATTCAAACAAACACCCTTCCATCTTTAATTAACAGACAACTCCATATATACTTATGACATACAAAAAGAAAGGAGTCTGTAGCCATATCTACTTCTAAAAATATAACACATTTTATTAATCATACATATACGACAAACTCTATTAAAAAATGTATACAACAAGGCAAAAGACTCTAGTATTTATGCATGGTATAGCAGGAAAAGACCAGAGACACTAGATCATAAAATATCATATTGCTATAGTAGAATTATCTACATACACATAATATATGGACGGCTGTATATAAATAATTGCATTTCTAATATAACTCAAAGTGATTCTATAAACACTATTCCTATTCAGGAGTTTCTATCATTGGGATAATAAAAAGTGCCAGAATATACCCCAACGCGCGTTTCGCGGTGATCTACTTCCTTAGATGCACCCCCTGAGGAAGCAGATCACCGCGAAACGCGCGTTGGGGTATATACTGGTTGTGCAGGACCACCTTATTGCTATGATTGGTAAGGCTGACTTTTGACTTGCTAAATATATCATTATGCACTGGCACTTTTTCTTATCACAAGGATAGAAACTCTTGAATAGGAATAGTGTTTATAGAATCACTTGGGGTTATATTAGAAATGCCATTATTTATATTTTCTGATCCAGCGTCTCTGGTCTTTTCCTGCTATACCATGCATAAATACTAGAGTCTTTTGCCTTGTTGTATCAATATTTTAGTAGTGTTTGTCGTATATGTATGATTAATAAAAAGTAGATGCCTATATACTCCTTTGTTTTTGTATGTCATAAGTATTTTTGCTACATGCCTTACAAGTGTGTGGCAATACTATACTACTGGGGTTCTTAATCATAGCTGTCTATGATTAAGAACCCCAGTGGTTCGAAATGCGTAAGCGTCCTCCCGGTTTTGTTTTAACTTTGTTTGTTTTAAACATGATTCAATAAATTGACATTTTTATTGGAACGAGTGCTGGATATAACCCCTTTCCAAATTTACTACCTTTTGCATCTGCTGCCGATGCAGAAAAAACACGATATCTACGAGCACCAACAAGTTGGCGTGGTACGAAATATTTGGGAATACGGTGAGCGAACAAACGTATGTTTTACTTTGTTGTATACTATTTTTGCAATGCTATACTATCGCACTTTATTTGGCCTAGAAGAGGTTGAATCTTATCTTAACTGATGATTGTGGTTGGAAGACGAACTACTGGCCTCAGCACGCCTTGTGCAGGTTGCTCACACCCACTGTCTGCTTCACTTGTTGTATCTACTCTGACTGAGCAAGCTTGGAGCCTTCCTGTGTAAACACTGACCCAGCATTGCCTTGAAGTTAGAGAACGTCTGAGCGATGAAGTACATATATTTTTTTATTGATTTGACTCTAAAGTTGCGCAGACTCAGACTTTCTTTACCTGCTCCATTATTCTACGCTAGTTTTTGCTGTTTTGTGCATTATTTATTGTATCTGCAGTGCCGAGTCTGTTTTAGTTGCAGAGTCGAGTGTGTCCAAGTTGCAGAGCCGAGTCTGTTGAAGTTGCGAAGGCCGAGTGAATAGGAGCAGAGCAGCAGTACTGTAGCACGACCGCTATATAGTGGTCAGAGCCTTCTGCTTCTGACACCGGCCACTGCGTAACATCTGGTGCTCAGAGGGAGCCGGAACAGCTGTTGGGTGCAGCGTCCAGGTGTCGGATCCCCATCCTGTGGATAGGTCATCAGTATGAAAAATCGCCCTGTGCCCGGACAACCCCTTTAATATCACAAGTGTCATCTGTAATTTAACATGTAAGTAAAAACTCAAACAGCATTACAATCAGGGTCGCACCGTCCATGAGGCGAGATGAGCTTCTCGCCTCAGACGGTGGCCTGTTGCCTTTCTGAGGGGGCGGCGGCGCAACTGAGGCCAGCCGCCGCCACCCCCTCCTGCACTAATTGTACCTGCGTCTATAAGACGCAGATGCAATTAAATGTATAAGCGCTGAATGGCCAGGCACGTTCCGTGCCCGACCATTCAGAGCCTTACAATTTATGCTGATTGGCAGGGCAGAATGACTTGACCCGCCAATCAGCGCCTTTCAACGACGCTTGCGTCGTTCAGCCCCAGCAGGCCTGCTCAGAAGAGAGCTGGCCTGCATTGACAGAGGACGGCGTGGTGACGGGATCAAGGTGAGTATCTAAAGATATTTTTTTTTAACTTAAAAGTGTGAGTGGCATTATCTATGGGGGGAGCTATATGTGGAGCACAATCTACAGGGGAGGCTATATGTGGGACACTATCTACAGGGGGGGCTATATGTAGGGCACTATCTACAGGTGGCTATATGTGGGACATTATATACAGGGGGCGCTATATGTGGGCACTATCTACAGGGGGGCTATATGTAGGGCACTATCTACAAAGGGGGCTATATATAGAGCGCTATCTAAAGAGGGGGGCTATATGTGGGGAACTATCTGCAGGGGGGGCTATATGTAGGACACTATCTACAGGGGGCTGTATGTGGGCCACTATCTACAGTGGGATCTATGTAGGGCACTATCTACAGGGGGCTCTATGGGGGCACTATCTACAGGGGGCTCTATGAGGGCACTATCTACAGAAAGCACTGTGTGTGTGTGTGTGTGTGTGTGTGTGTGGGAACACAGTGTATGGTGCTATTATAATATGGGACACAGTTTATGGTTCTACTATAATCAGGGACACAGTGTTTGGTGCTATTATAACCAGGGACACAGTTTATGGCACTATCATAATTAGAGTTGCAGTGTGTGATACTATTATATTCTCATGGTGCATAGTGTGTGGCACCATGAGAATTTTATCTTCGTTTATAGGTGCAGAAATGTTTGAAAAGTGAGAAGCTGAAGACATCTGAGCGTAAAACTGCAGAAATGGGCTGTGGCCGGGAGAAGTCATCATAGAGGTCTGGACCGGATGGAGAAGAAAAAGAGGAAAAGAACAACTAGAATCTGAAAAGACGTCACCGGTGAGTCACTTAATGTAAATGTTTATTCTGCCTCTAATCAGTACTGTAGTCACTGTATGATCTGCAGCGAGATGATGGGGGGTATGTTTTTTTTTTGTGAAACAGCAACTCCCAGCATATCCTTACCATTGTTCGGGTTATGCTGGGAGCTGTAGTTTTACGCTGTAGAAACCTAAACGGCAGGGCACATTTGTGCTTGTGATGTATATGTAGTGAGCTTGGTTCTGGATATGTATATATGTAGTGAGCTTGGTTCTGGTGCTGTATTTATGTGCCGAGCTTGGTTCTGGTGCTCTATTATGTACTGAACTTTGTTCTGGTGCTGTATTTATGTTCTGAGCTTGTGTCTGGTGCTGTATATATGTACTGAGCTTGGGTCTGGTGTTGTATTTATGTACTGAGCTTCGGTCTGGTGCTGTATATATGTACTGAGCTTGGGTGTGGTGTTGTATTTATGTACTGAGCTTGGTTCTGGTGCTGTATACATGTATTGAGCTTGATTCTGGTGTTGTATATATGTAAAGAGCGAGGTTCTGGTGCTGTATATATATATATGTACTGAGCTTGGTTCTGGGTCTGTATATATGTACTGAGCTCAGTTCTGGTGCTGTATATATGTATTGAGCTTGGTTCTGAAGCCGTATATGTCAGAGCTTGGTTTTGATGCTGTAATTATGTAGGATATATTTATAATAACAAAATTACAGGGCAGATGGAGTTGTTTTCAATTCATTGTATATTTAATGGGAACCTGTCGGGTAGTTGTAACCCCTTGGACCGCCACCATGCAGTAATACATGACCTGACAATATTTCCAAACATTTCCTTGTATGTTTTTTTCAGATGCAGCAAAATCTATAAAACCAACATTTAAAACGGTGCACACTATATGCTAATTACTCATTAAAGGATCATGGGGCGGTGCTGCTATCCTGAAGAGTCACATAGTCCTGCCTCCAAACCCACCTTTCCATGTTTGATTGACATTCCCCCGGCTGTTATACATCACTACCAGTCTCCTCCAACTTTCTCAGATGCGCCATTACATTGTACTACTTGGGCAAGCACCGTGCAGTGAGGTGTACTCTGCCTGGCTGCACCGCGCATGCTAGTGAAAAGCAACGGCGCATCTGCAAGAGTTGGAGGAGGCTGCTAGTGATGTAGAACAGTCTGGGGGATGTCAATCAAAATCTGGGGGACTCCATTTAAATTTTTGCCTTGGGCTGCAGAAAAGCTAGAATCGGCCCTGATTACAATGCATAACTAATGCAGCCCAAGCGAGATACATGACAAATTCAGCTCTGCTGCATCTGTACTTAATGACACAGTCCATTGTAACAAAGGTAATATAAGTCATGAGATGCAGCACGGCATAATAAAGACACGTTATGTAGGAAGACCATAGTGAGCTGAGTGAGACTGCACTTAGTAGAGATTACATTGGCATTGAGAACTTCTTGTGTCTGATTCCTGGTTGAGAAGCCAGACTGACCACGTTCAGTCTCACTAATCCTCTGAGGGTGTTGGTGTCCATCAATGTATCAGATGCCAGAGTCTGCGAATATTAGGTCCTGCCTGTCTTAATTATGGATTTGTAGTCTTTAGATGTCTGCAGGCTCATAAAATGTCGTCCCCACCACAGCAAATCTCTTGTCTGCCTATAGAGCTTTATGTGATTGTAGAGTGACGGTCTGGAGGGAGACCAAACGGATGGAATTCTCCAAACCACGAGGAACCAACGTCACCCAAAGCCCAAATGTCAACTGTCCTCAATAACCTGTATCTGGTCTTTTAGAGGGGTTGTCCAAGAATAGAATGTCTGCTTTCTTCCAAAGACAGTGCCACACCTGTCCACAGGTTTTGTGTGGTATAGCACCTCCGCCCCATTCACTTCGATGGTGCTGCAATACCAGACACAACTCGTGGACAGGTGCGGCACTGTTTTTGGAAGAAAGCCGAAATGTTTTCCTAATCCTGCACAACTACTTTTAATTTTTTATTCTCTTCCTTTCAAAACAAATAGGGAATATGAATTTATTGTTATATTTCTGAATGTATGTTTTGTACGTACTTATTTAATTTTTACCTCTAAAATCAGATCAGTGTTTGTATTCACCTTTAGACGACAATTTACAATTTATACTAAGTATAAAGTACGTAAATGTTGCAGCTTGAGTTCACCTGAGTGTAACATTCAGAATTCTATTGTTTCTAGTGGAATCAGTCAACACTCTATTGACAGACACGCCCCTAACAGCTTAGATGAGCTCCTTCAATGCAATGCTCCATGCTCAGGGTTTGACTCGACCACCTCCGTAGGATCATCTCCTCTGGTAGGATGAACCCCAGTTTGTCACTGTCCTTACTGCATTGCATTCTGTGGGAAGAGATTTTATTTTGGCATAGGATTATTGTATGGTGCCTATTGAAAATGCTGCATGTCCCAGAAGAATACATTTCAGCTGCATATAAATAAGAACAATTAACAGCTATTTCTTAAAATGGCTATGTCGGATCTCTTTGCTCTCTAAGCAGATGGTAGAGGGGGAAATGTTGAGCTCGAGGGAATACAGTTAATGGTTTAAATCTGTATTTTCATGTAGAAAGCTGTTTAACAGCTGCCAAGAGTCATAGAGAAAGCCTGTGAGTCCTGCCACTCATAGAGAAAGCCTGTGAGTCCTGCTTCCCCCGCCACCTCATAGAGAAAGCCTGAGTCCTGCTTCCCCTGCCCACTCATAAAGAAAGCCTGTGAGTCCTGCTTCCCCCGCCCACTCATAGAGAAAGCTTGTGAGTCCTGCCACTCATAGAGAAAGCCTGTGAGTCCTACTTCCCCCGCTCACTCATAGAGAAAACCTGTGAATCTTGTTTCCTTTGACCACACACTGTAATTGACAGCTTTCCTGTATGAGTATGTATAAATGTTCAGCTGTCAATCACTTTGTGTGAATGGGGGAATTAGGACTCACAGGCTTTATCTATGAGTGGGCAGGGAAAAAAGTACCTACAGGCTTTCTCTATGAGTGGTTGGGGGAGCAAGACACACAGGCTTTATCTATGAGTGGGCGAGGGAAGCAGGACTCACAGACTTTCTCTGAGTGGGCAGGGGAAGCAGGACTCACAGGCTTTCTCTATGAGTGGCAGGGCTCACAGGCTTTCTCTATGAGTGGACGGGGGAAGCAGGACTCACAGGTTTTCTCTATGAGTGGATAGGGAAGCAGGACTCACAGGCTCTCTCTATTAGTTGTTGAGGGAGTGAGACTCACTAGTGGTTGGGCGAGTGAGACTCACAGGCTTTATGTATGAGTGGATTGGGGGAACTGGACTCACAGGCTTTCTCTATGAGGATGTGATTGATAATTTGCTATTTTATTTTTTATAACTCTATATTATAGAGATCCTAATTCTAGTATTAGAGAGTATGGAATATGAAGTGCAGTACATTTATATTTGAAGACGTATCTGAGTTTTCACCACAGTCATAAGCAGTGCACTAAATAAGTGTCATCACAGGATGGCAACAAGCCCTCCACCCAAATTATTATAATCTGCGATATTACTAAATGCTATGATTTTATTTTATGCAATTTAATAATCCGTCCATGATTATAAAACCATGGCTCTTAACAGGTTGTATGTGGTATTTCAGCTCAGCCCCATTTACTTTAATGGTGCTAAGCTGCAATACCAGATACAACCCATAGACAGGTGTGGCACTGTTTTTGGAAGAAAGCCATGGTTTTCTTTAGTTTGGACAACCACTTTAATTGGTCTATGAGATTATATGCAGTCGTGCTAGCACCGGCATTCGTAGCACAATTCCAGATTTTTTACCCAGTGCCCGGATCCTCAGACAAGTACCACTTTCAACTGTATCCGCATCCATGCCCGATCATTCACTCAATGAACTATGCCGTCGGTGGCTCAGTGCAGGTGGCTTCCATTACGTCATTTATCGCACCGGCCTGTGCTGGGGTCCCACCCCGTCTTCTGACATTCTGCAAGCCATTAGCCAATGAGATGCTGGGACGGGTTGCCAGAGCAGGCCCAGTGTGATGCAATGACTTTATCGCACCTGCCCGCGTCAAGCTGCTGACGACGAGGAAGGTTGTAGGCACTGAAGTCCAATATTTATCTGGACTATCAATGACAATATCTGGGCAATGTTTTGCATTATTTGGGCAGGTGACAAGTGATTATGGCCTTTTTCAGACCTTTAGGGCATAATTGGAATTACAGTTACAATGGGCAATGACAAATGTAAAGTCTCTTTAAACATACAGTGAGGGGTGTACAGAAGATGGGAACCACAGCGGGGGTCAGGCAGTCCAGAAGTAGTCAACGAAAGTCAGCCAGAGATAGAGGTGGTACCAGGGGTGAAAAAGTGTAGATTGTATTTGGATAAGCCAGGTGTAACAGTAATGCAGCACATCAGTACAGTAGGGGGTAGTTCGGGAGAGTAATCAGGAAAGCCGATATTCAGTAACAGATACGTAGCAGAGCCAAGTGTTCGGTAAAGCGGGGACAAAGCAGAAGAGGAATCAAACAAGCCGGAGTCAAAATATAAGTAGCAACAACTGGAGCCTAATAGTGATGGCTCTGAGGCCATTGCATTGCCGTTTTAAAGACGGCACCTTACCCTCTGATTGGTTGACTCGGACATATACACTCCTAAGTGTAAAGGCAGACTGTAAGATTGGCCAGCCAGAAGTCACCCATGGATCGCCAAATTTGCAGGGACCACGTACATGAGACTTTGGGGACTCCACTACAGGCATTACATTTTTAGCTTTTGCTCCGGGGTATCCCCTAAAAGATTAAAAAGCATTGTGTATGATGTATCTGCAATAATAGGAGCGGCTGGATGGGGCTGTACATTTACTGATGATTTTTTTCCCCACCCTTTAAGCAGATTCATGTCTTATTAGCGGCTGGGAGATAATTGTCTTACTCCAAAATAAACTCACATTAGCCTCTGAATCCAAAGGGCGGTACAGACGTAATAAAAATTATTGCTTAGATTAATTCTGCTAAGGTTAGTGACTGAAGTGCGGCGCAGTAATTGGCAGAAAGCGAAGATTTGGTCGCGCTGAAATCTAATGTAATTACCGTTTAATTGAAAACATTCATTCAGACGTACGTCTCATGTACTGACCCTCCGCCTATCTGTCGGAGACATTGAAGTGATGCCAACCACACGCAGCCTTCATTGAAGAGAATTCATTCATGAATAACAAGTGCATGCTGTCTATGGGCACGCCAACAAGAAATGCACTGTACAGCACCCAAAGTGTGAAGCCCACTGGCCTTCCCCTCCCCCACCCCCACGATCTTTGCATATTTGCGGTTAATCAGCAACGTTTTCCTTGCGCTCCAGATCCCATTAGTAGGAAGAGCTCCGGACAATGTGTCGGACTGTTCCCCTTTGTGAAAACTAGAGACAAAAGTTAAAAAGGAAAGACAGAGAGGCTGCTGCAGCGTGCCGTCCTCCGAGAGGCCACAATGAAGATTTGTCTAATGACTTACACATATAGGATTCCTGGAGCGGGACAATCCTCGGCTTTATTGCATCACCAGCTCAGCGGCCAAAGTGTCACTTCCTGCGTCGTGGAAGAAATTAATGCAAAAGACAACGTAAAGAGAAGAGTGGGATGTACAATTGGACATGTTAGATTGCAAGCTCCTATGGCAAGGGGGTCAGTGGCGTCGTCTTCTCCCATTAATTCCTTATTTGCCTCTCATGTTGATTATAGGTGCAGGGGCGGACGCGGGCAGCAGAACTGTGACGGGACCCATTGTCCTACGGCCCTTGACAGGACATCTGCATAGACCCCCAAGCAATGGAGTATCAATGGTACCAGAAGGAGAAAGGTGGAGGATGAGGACGTTTTGGTTGTAAACTTAAAGCTCCTGGGTCTGGCCCCACCTATCATGCGCCATTTATAATACTGTCGTGGCACCAGGGCTGGGTGCAGCTGCTACCTCTGCACCCCCTATATCTAGACCCCTCTTTTTACCTACCTGTTCTAGAATCGTGCAGTGCGAACGAACAAGTGTATGGCATCACACAGTGAGCTTGCATTTCCTATGTATGGGCTTCTCCATGCTTTTCTTGTGACTGATACATCAAAGGTGATGGGCCACTTTGCCCTCAGGGCCCCTGTGCGTCAATATTTCTGCCCTTGAGAAGGTGGAAGTGCCAATAGAGGTTATTACCTTTATTTTGCCCTCCCACTCATACCACAAGGCAGTTAAAGAAAACCTCCAAAAATGATGTAATTTTGGATTGACGAGTTTACGTAGGTCACATGATGCATTATTTCCACCACGCTGGGTAAAGCATAAATATATGTACCTGACAACTAACACCTATATAGAGAAAGATGATTAACATAGAGCTGACATATTACCCAGTAAAGAGAAAAATGTGTGATGGAGATAACAGCCGCATGTTGCTGCAATGTAGAAACCATACTGGAATAGTGAAAACACAAAGCTCAATGTACAGTATGAGAATATGAGATGCATGGGGTCACAGCAGGCCATAGTGTTGCATAAGGCCCCTGCATCTTCATAAGGGCAACCCCCCGTGTGGCCGGTCCTGTTAATGATCACCTAATACATGGCTTCTTATTCTGTACATGCGTGTTGTCCAGGCTGCGAAGAACAATGGTGCCCACTGGTACATATTTGACTTTTTCGTTGCCTGAGTGTAATAAACCTAGCCTGAAGGAAGGTTCTCTGCTGCCCACTACTGGGTAAAATACAACTCAAATTTATAAAAATGTCTCCGCTGTATTGTATTATTCTGCTGCCATCTGGTGGAACAATATCAATACTTTTAGGCTTTATTCAGACGAACGTGAAAAAGGTCCGTGCAACGCGCGTGATTTGCACGCGCGTTGCACGGACCTATATGTGTCTATGGGGCCGTGCAGACATGTCCGTGATTTTTGCTCAGCGCGAGTCCGCTGAAAAAAAGTCACGACATGTCCGTTCTTTGGGCGTTTTGCACGCATCACGCACCCATTGAAGTCAATGGGTGCGTGAAAACCACGCATGCCGAACGGAAGCACTTCCGTGCGAACTGCGTGATTTGCGCAAGAGCTGTCAAAAGGATGAATGTAAACAGAAAAGCACCACGTGCTTTCCTATTTACAAACATCCAAACGGAGTGTCTTTGAGAAGAGCGAACCCGGACAACCGAACCGAACTTCACCGGGTTCGGCCGAACTCGTTTTGGCCGAACCCGGCAAAAAAATTTCCGGTACGCGATGTCCGGATATAGTCACTGTCCAGGGTGCAGAAAGACTTAAACTGTTTCAGCACCCTGGACAGTGACTTCCGATCCCAATATACATGAACGAGTAAAAAAAAAAAAAGTTCTGACTTACCGATAACTCCCGGCTTCTTCCTCCAGTCTGACCTCCTGGGATGACAATTCAGTCCAAGTGACAGCTGCAGCCAATCACAGGCCAAGCACAGGCTGCAGCGGTCACATGGACGGCCGCGTCATCCAGGGAGGTGGGGCCAGATGTCAAGAGAGGCGCGTCACCAAGGACGCGTCACCAAGGCAACGGCCGGGAAGTTCTCGGTAAGTACGAACCTCTTTTTTTTTAACAGGTTGCTAGATATGGTGATCGGAATTCACTGTCGAGGGTGCTGAAAGAGTTACTGCCGATCAGTTAACTCTTTCAGCACCTTGGACAGTGACTGACGTCGGCTAGAATCATCTCTATGATGGCGGCTGCGCGAAAATCACGCAGCCGCGCATCATACACGGATGACACACGGAGCTGGCAAGTGATTTTTGCGCGCGCAAAACGCCGCGTTTTTGCGTCCGCAAAAACGCCACGTTCGTGTGAATCCAGCCTTACAGTGCTTTTAATGTTTTGATGTACTGTAGCTGTTACACTCGATATTGCTTTCCTTCCCCTTTGGGTTTGACGCCTTGCTATTTTGGAAGAAACATTGAATTCAATGGCGTACTCCACATTCTGACCCTTTTCTCAATTGTACAGGCCCTTCCATCCGAGATGGAAGGTCCAGTCTCAAGGACTCACATGGATATTATGTCAGAAGACATGAATATTTCAGTGCAAACCTGTCTAAAAGCTATGTCCACCTTCGCAACCAATTGTTTTCTATTGTTCCAATGTATCTAAAGTAAAAAAAATTAAGCTGCTGTGCAATAGGTCTTTATTTTAACATTTCCTATGGTTTTGTTTCTACAGCTCCAATGCACCCCTATTTGTCTCCATGGTAACAAACAACAAATAAACAAACAAACACAAAGCAAATTGTGTAGCCTGATTGTGCAGTCATATTGCCTTCATTCAATCCTCTTCTTCTTGCTAACATACATTTGGTAGGTTAGCAAGAAGTATAGAACAGAAAGAATAACTGTAGAATCAGACTACACAGGGTTTATTTGTTGTCTGTTACCATGGAGACACATAGGTTTGCATAGAAGCTGTAGAAACCAAACAATAAGAATTTTTTAATTAAAACCTATTGCAAGCTGCTTCATTTTATATGCATTGGCACAATAAAATAAACGTATTTGCCAAGGTGGACAAAGCCTTTAAAGGGGTAGGCCATGAATATGTGATCAGTCGTGGTCCGACTCCCAACATCCTTCTGATCAGCTGTTTTGAAGGGGCCACAGCACTTGTACGAGCGCTGCTTCCCCTTTATTTCTACTTGCTCACCCTGAATCGTTGAGGCACTTGTAGTGGCGGGTCACTATAGTACAGACTTCTATTCACTTGGGAGAAGGCTGTAATACTGTGAACTGCCGCTACAAGTGTCGACGATTCACAGTGAGCAAGTAGAAATGAAGGGAAAACAGCACTCGTACGAGTGCTGCGGTCCCTTCAAAACACACTGATAAATGGGGGTGTCGGGAGTTGGTCCCCGACTGATCACATATTGATGGCCTATCCTGAAGATAGGCCATCAATTTTTTGGCACTGGAAAACCCCTTTAAAGCTGGAGCTACGAAAGCTATGTGAGCTCAGCTGTACTGTCACACTATGCAGGTCGCATGATGTGATTTGGGTGCTACTTTAGTTGTGTGACTTTTTGAGGAGAATTTTTGTGTAAATTCCATTATCTTCTATGGAGTGTAAACATCACAGCAGGAGCTAAATGTCGGCAGTAATCTGATTGGAGGTCTACAGTATCCACCATCTCTCCTGATAGAAGGTTTATCTATAAAGATAATTCAGCAGGATGCATATTGACCCTTTAAGGATCGGTATAATATTTTTGTTTTCTGTCTCCTCACATTCCCTCAGCAATAATTGTTTTATTTTTACATTGATTTAGCCTTATTTGATGAGTTGTATTTTTTTTTAAAACTGCTTTGGGGGTACATATAAGTTAGTATTAGTTGATTAGAATTTTATTTGCATGCATATTTTTATTATTTTTACTTTGGGTAAATGCTGTTAAATAACTTAAAGTAGTTTTCCACTTTCGACAACCCTTTTTTTTAGAAGGGTTTCCTAAAGTTGATCACAAAGTGTTATGATGCCCCAGCGATCAGCTTTGCGAGAATTAAGCAAGTGTTCAATTTCGCTACAGTGCCCCCACAGGGAAAATTAGAGCATTACATGTTGCTCGTTGAAATCAATGAGCAATATCTGTGCTGGGTCCTCACATCTCCACTGGCTTATATATGAGGCTCATGTATAGGGGCCCCTTCTATCAACAGATTAAATTAAATTTCAAAGACTTATAGTTATAAACCATGTCTACCCTGAAGCTAATGTTATGTACTCAAATCCCCAAAAAGTTTAATGCTCAATGGGATTTCAATGATATTGGCCATACAGTGTATTTTTGAGGTGGGAAATTTGGATTGAAAGTTCTTCTGGTGGTGGGGGACAAGAGATGTGGGTGAGCCCTAAATAGAGGTCAATAATAGTAATAAATACATAATACTGTGAACGGAAATGGAGATGGATCAGCTTAGGTCATTTGCCTTGTGTGTCAATTTAATATCTCATTCACGTGTCTTCTTGGGTTACGTGCTCTTCAGTAAAGGCATGGCTGGAATTTTCTTTATGTGAAATGGCCACTTAATTTGCAGTATTTCCTGCAAGCCGATGATACTCAGGTTAAAGTGCACTAGGGCCTGGGCTAGTTTGTGAATTCCTGTGCTATATTCCTTTCATGTGAATAGTGATCTACATATGTGAAAGCCTCGGGCTGCCTGCCATGGGCTCAGACCTTTATATTAGGAGAGCTCCCTTCTATTTTTATGCTCATTAGCAGTTTAGTAAAGCTCACGGCATCTCATTACCTCATATCTGTGTCACTTTATGGCTATTTCAGTAATGACTAATTACACGTTGACACCATTCATGAAAATGCCTTGCTTATACCAAATACCATTGCATAATAGTAATAATAGAAATACCAAATTTACATAATATGGCTTAATTAACGTATCGTGTTAATGTTAAAAGGGTTCTCCGCTTTGAACAATCCCTACTTGTTAGAAGGGTCCCTTGACAATAAGCAGATCATAAAGTGTCTCCCTGATGGAGCCCCAGCGATCAATCTGTAAGAAAACCTGGCAGTACGTGTTCATTTTCCCTGCAGTGCCACCACAGGAGAGATTAGGTATTACACAGTGCCCATTCATATCAATGTGTTGTTTGTGTAATGCAGGACAGGACAGGTCCTCCAGAGATAGAGATGGTCTCCACTCAGGCCAAGAAATGAGAATCCTCCTCATTACATAACTATTGGCTCAACATTCATTCGGCCAACAGTTATTTGCATCGACTCCCCTTTATACAGTAAATGTATGCTCGCTCTGTGCATTTTTATTTCAATGGGAAGAGGGACATAATAGAAACCTCTCGAAGCAGCTTATTTCCCATGGGAACCAAGGATCCAGGGTCCGGATCCCACTGGAACAATTGGTGCTGGCCGAGCTTTATCTTGTGTGGGTGGGCAACTTTAGGTCTACCTTACAAAGTAACTCCTCCTTATGTGGAAACATACATACAAAAACAAAAACATTCCCAGTTCTTAACCCCTTAATACCGAAGGTATTTAAAATCTTAATGACCGAGTAATTTTTTTAAGTTTTTCCATCGTTGCATTCAAAGAGTTATAACTTTTTATTTTCCCGTTGACATAGCTGTATAAGGTCTTATTTTTTACGGGACAAGTTGTATTTTTTAATAGCACCATTATGGGGTACATATAATTTATTGATTAACTTTTTATTGACTTTTTTGGTGGGGTAGAGTAAAAAAATGTCACCATACTTTTTTGCGTCTTTAATTTAGGGTATGTTCACACGGCCTATTTACGGACGTAATTCGGGCGTTTTTGCCCCGAATTACGTCTGAAAATAGCGCCTCAATAGCGCTGACAAACATCTGCCCATTGAAAGCAATGGGCAGACGTTTGTCTGTTCACACGAGGCGTAATTTACGCGCCGCTGTCAAAAGACGGCGCGTAAATAGACGCCCGCGTCAAAGAAGTGACCTGTCACTTCTTTGGCCGTAATTGGAGCCGTTATTCATTGACTCCAATGAATAGCAGCGCCAATTACGCCCGTAATGGACGCGGCGTTCAAGCGCCTGCACATGCCGTTACGGCTGAAATTACGGGGATGTTTTCAGGCTGAAACATCCCCGTAATTTCAGCCGTAACGGACGCCCTCGTGTGAACATACCCTTACCGTTTACCATGTCATATAAATAACATAATAACTTTATTCAGTGGGTTGTTACGATTGCTGCGATATCATATTTATATTGTTTTTTTATGTTTTACTACTTTTTACACAGTAAAAACACTTTTTTTTCAAAATTATTTGTTTTTGTGTCTCCATATTTGAAGTCAGAACTTTTTTATTTTTACGCCGATACAGCTGTATAAGGGCTTTTTTTGCGGGACAACTTGTAGTTTTTATTGGTACAATTTTGGAGTACATGCGACTTTTTGATCACTTTTTATAAACTCTTTTTGAAGACAGGATGAACAGAAAATAGCAATTCTGGCATTGTTTTTTATTTATTTTTTTATGGCGTTCACCGTGCGGGTTAAGTAATATAATTGTTTTATAGTTGGGGTCGTTACGGACACCGTGGTACCAAATATGTGTAATTATTTACTTTTTTTCATAATAAAGTATTTTGTAAGGGGAAAAAATGGGTTTTCATTTTTTTTTTATTTGGGACTTTTTATTTATTTATTTCAAACCTTATGAAACCTTTTAAATTTTTTTTTTTAGTCCCACTAGGGGACTTTACTGTGCGATCCTTTGATCACTTTTATAATACACTGCAATACTACCATATTACCCTGGACCTGGGGGTCTTTGTTAGGCCCCCGGCTGCCATAGAAACCTTTGACACCCCGCAATTGCATTGCGGGATGCCAGTGGGGTGAGAGGGGGAGGCCCCTCCCTCCAAAACCACTTAGATGCGGGGCATCTGAGGGGTTAAATATGATCGGAGACCACTGCTAGTAATTTCTAATCGTTGCCCTGAAGCCCGAGGCTGTTTGCAACAGCATGGGCTTCAGGAGATCCCCGTCCGATGCGGGAAAAGCTCTTCTGAAGTGCCACTGTGAAAAGGTGGTGCTTCAGAAGAACTACACCGAACGGCCACCGTAAAAAGGCTATACGGCGGTCGGTAAGGGGTTAATAGAGGAATCGAGGCAAAAACTGGCCTGTTCTAGATAGAAGACCCCATTGGTGGAGGCCGAGAAAGGCACCAACACGAGATTTCGAATACTAAAAATCTCTAACACAACAGTGTAAGGAAAGTGTCACTGATTGAAATTTTTCTTTGTTTAGAATGTTATGTCAGGGTTCTTATCATTGATCTTCAGATCTCTAGGAATCCACCAATGAGATCTACTGATTTATCTATATGACATGTCAGAAGGTTTTTTTTATTATGAATTTAGCTTATAATGAGAAGGTTCTCTATGAATTAATTTAAACTTTTTCAAAAACTCCAGCAAAAAATTATCATGTGTCACCCTCAAATACCCTCAGTATTAATCCTTCCACAAGTTTTGTGGGGTCGGGTGCTAATGTTGGGGGAGAAGGTCTGGCTCGCAATTAATAGGTGTTAGATGGGTTTGAGGTCAGGGCTTCGTGCAGCCACTTGTGTTCCTCCATACCAATCTTCTCATCCCATGATTTTATAGTGTTCGCTGTGTGCACAGGAGATCAGTCATACTGGAACCGCAAAGACCCGAAACCCAAACTTTTACCACAAGGTTAAAAGCTACAATTGTTTAAAATGTTTTTATATGCTGTAACTGGAAAAAAGGGTCCGAACCCTGTGCCCCAGACCATTATTCCTCCTCCACCAAATGTTAGAGTTGGCACTATGCATGCCAGTGGGTAGCATTCTCCTAGCATCCGTTAAACCCAGATTCCTCCATCAGACTGCCAGATAGTGAGCCGTAATTCATTACTCCAGAGAACATGCTGCTCCAGAGTCCAGTGGTGACGTGCTTTACAGCACTGGAGCCGACACTTGGCATTGTGCTGTGACCATGGAAGCCCATTTCATGAATCTCCGAACGCACAGTTCTGTTACTGATGTCACTTCCAGAGACCATATGGATCTCTGTAGTGAGTTATACAACAGAGGATAGTGGATTTTCATGTGCCACATGCCATGCATGAAGAGCTTCAACCCCTGCTTTCCTACTATGAGGGTATGTTCACACACTGAGTCAAAAATGTCTGAAAATACGGAGATGTTTTCCCTTGAAAACAGCTCCTGATTTTCAGATGTTTTTTAAGCCACTCGCAATTTTCGCAGCGTTTTTCTTACGGCTGTTTTTGGAGCTTTTTTCAATAGAGTCTATGAAAAAAAGCTCCAAAAACATCCCAAGAATTGTCCTGCACTTCTGTTTTGCGGCCGTTTTTCAAAAAGGCCACGTAAAAAAATGGCCCATTGGAACAGAAGGACGATTTTCCCATTGATTTCAATGGGCAGATGTTTGGAGGCGTTCTGATTTTTTACGGTCCGAAAACACTGTGTGAACATACCCTTACATTTCTCAACATGCAAAGGAGTCATGAGCGAGGTATTTTATACTTTCTTGTAAATTGGCTGCTAAGGAGCAAGGTGCCCAAACACAGTGGTCATACAAGGGCCCTCTGCTAGTTGGCTCCTCAAGTCACGCCTTTTATGAAGAAACTTCACCAGGACAGGCATGGAGATCAGCGTCAAATTCCTGCTCTGTTGTCTGTTCCATGCAGTTTGTGTATCCTTCCCTAATCTTACTTTTTGGCAGTGCAAAGGTTTTTTTGGCATAAAGAAAACTTTCTGCATGTATTACAGGGTTCTGCTGCTTACTCCGGGCACAAGAACATGGTCAATATTGCTATTAAAATATTTTAGATCTTTGCAGAAATATTTTGATCTACCGTAAGACGCTGCTTAACTATTCTTTAAACAAACACTTTTTCCTTCGGATAAATCTTTGGCCAACAGGAGACTTAACAGGGTTTGCATAAATCCTCAGTAATGATTGAAAAACACAGTAAATTGGCTTATGTAAGAAAAGATCTGTCTGTTAGAAGTCCGACTGTCTTGCCTAGAAAACGTCCTTGTCCAGTTCAGTTTCTCTAGCTAATCCGAGCCGGACCTTGCCAAATATCTGTATACATTGTTGAGACGCTGGCATTGGGTACTGCTTCACCGAAATGTCTCCCTCCTGTTTATCACAGACAAACGTTACACTTGCCAAGTCCGGAGACTGCTGGGCTCCGACTTCACATAATTTAAATGGTTATTAATTTATTTTTCATTCCCTTATGCATAGCTCACAGTCATAGGGTTCCTTCACCATAAACAGCTAACATATGTAATGGTGACTGGATATAACGTGGCCAATATAAAATTACATACTGTCAAGAAATGGGTGGCACCTTGAAGAGTACATGACCAGTGTCCGTACGTTCCAGCCATAATGCTCGAAATCATGTAGTCTACTTTATTAGGTAAGTTTAGTCAAACGCTCTTTGAGACAACCACCAAAACTTACGTGGCTGTATTACCTACATGCCAATGAAACCTCTTTAAGAAGACCACCCCTGATCTAGACCAGATTTTTCTGTTTCATCCAAGACCACCACAAATGCAAAAGAACACACTGATTTCGATGGCCATGCATGCTCGGACAGCCCCCACTGAGGGCTCGCTTACCAGCCTTACTTGTGGTCTGTTACGAAGCGGGTTTAGTGCACCCACTAGGCCGTACCGCCGTAGCGGGGAGGCAGCTGGCCAAACAACAGGAAACCCCAGTAATACAATGTCCCGCACAAGGGTACCTGGATAGTCCAGACGGTGGCCGCAGCTCTGGCACTGATGGAGATGGGTGCAGCAGATAACGCCAAACGTGGCGGATGACACAAGAGTCGCAGGTTGCTCCAGACGTGGCGGATTCCTCCGGACGTGGCAGATGACACAGGACGTGGCAGATTCCTCCGGACGTGGCAGATGACACAGGACGTGGCAGACTTAATACTAAAGGCACAGCAGGGGAAACAGGAACAGGTAACAAGGCACGGGTAACAACTGGAACGGGAAACACTAAGGGACCATTTGCAAGACAGATTGGGAAAACTAACAACGCTCAGGCAAGGATCAGAAGGCCTGGGGCCTTCTTATAGACCAGGAAATTATGGCAATTGATAATGATGACGACTTCCTTTGTGCGCGCGCTGGCCCTTTAAGGCCGGGCACGAGCGTGCACGCGCACCCTACGGGACCCAGCAGACCAGAGCGGAAGTGAGCGCTGGCGTCTCCTAGGAAGGAGATGGGGGCCAGCACTCACGGATCCATGGCTGCGGACGTCGGGAGGTGAGTAAACCTGACGGCCCGCGGCCATGGACCCTACAGTATTACCCCCCTCTTACGCCCCCTCTTCTTGGGGCCAGAGCAAAAGAGGAATTTCTTAATAAGCGCAGGGGCACTGAGGTTCTCTTCTGGCTCCCAGGACCTCTCCTCAGGACCAAACCCTCTCCAGTCCACCAAATAGAAAGTCCTTCCTCCTACCCTCTTGCAGTCCAGGATCTCCCTCACCTCGAAATATATCAGAAGAACCGCTGGGAGCAACTGTGGAACTAGAAGTCTTGCTGTAGCGGTTCAGGACCACTGGCTTCAGGAGGGACACATGAAAGGAGTTGGGGATTCCGAGGGTAGGAGGCAGCCGCAGCTTATAGGAGACAGGGTTGATCTGTTGCAGAATCTCGAAAGGACCAAGGAACCTGGGAGCAAACTTGTATGAAGGCCCCTTCAAGCAAATGTTCCGAGAGGACAGCCAGACTTTAGTCCCCGGAAGATACTGAGGCGGCTCTCTACTCCTAGTATCTGCTCTTCGCTTCATGCGATCGACTGCCAGTAAAATAGAGGATCGGGTCTGTTGCCAGATTTGCAAAAAGTCCCCATAAGCAGAGTCAGCAGCGGGTACTTGAGATGTGGTCGACACTGGAAGAGGGACTCTAGGATGTTGACTGTACACAATGTGAAATGGAGTGGAAGTGGTGGACTCACTTGTGTGGTTGTTGTATGAGAACTCGGCCCATGGAAGAAGCTGTACCCAGTTATCGTGCTGTGAAGAGATGAAGTGGCGGAGATCATTCTCCATGATCTGGTTGATCCTCTCAACTTGCCCATTGGACTGGGGGTGATAAGGTGAGGAAAAGTCCAATCTCACATCCAGGAGTTTACAGAGGGCTCTCCAGAACTTTGAAGTAAACTGAACCACCCGATCTGACATGATGTGAAGAGGCAAGCCATGCAAGCGAAAGATGTGTAGAATGAAGAGACTCGCCAGACGAGGAGCAGAAGGTAGGCCGGTCAGCGGGATAAAATGTGCCATCTTAGAGAACCGGTCCACCACCACCCAGACAGTGTTTCATCCTGCTGAGGGGGGAAGGTCTGTGACAAAGTCCATCGCAATGTGCTGCCAGGGGGCATTAGGTACAGGCAGAGGTTGAAGCAGACCGGCAGGCTTGGAGTG
Source organism: Rhinoderma darwinii (assembly GCF_050947455.1). Taxonomy (NCBI): domain Eukaryota; kingdom Metazoa; phylum Chordata; class Amphibia; order Anura; family Rhinodermatidae; genus Rhinoderma; species Rhinoderma darwinii. The sequence continues at coordinate 622,081,043 of NC_134687.1, forward strand.
AGTAACTTTGTTAGTGGCACACACCATGCAAGAAGAGACAAAGTCCAGAACATCTTTAGGTAGCGTGGGCCACCAGAAGTGGCGAGCAATCAGGTCTGGGGTTTTACGGACACCAGTGTGCCCAGCTAGTTTAGAACTGTGTCCCCAGCGGAGAATTCTCCTGTCTGCCAACTGAACAAAAGTCCTCCCCGGAGGGATGTCTCTAACCTGCAGAGGATTAGCAGTGACAATGCAGGACGGGTCTATGATAGTCTGAAGGGACTCCACCGTGTCTTCCGTCTCAAACTATCTGGACAGGGCATCGGTCCTCACATTCTTGTCCGCGGGACGGTAGTGGAGCACAAACTGGAAATGGGTGAAGAACAGCGACCACCTGGCTTGAAGGGGATTCAGTCATTGTGCAGACTGAAGGTAGGTAAGGTTTTTGTGGTTGGTGAAGATCAGGATGGGGTGAGCAGCGCCCTCTAGAAGATGTCTCTACTCCTCCAGAGCCAATTTGATGGCCAGTAGCTCCCGATCTCCAATAGAGTAATTGCGCTCAGCAGAAGAAAAAAGTCTTGAGTAGTAGCCACATACTACCGCCTTTCCTTTGCAGCTCCTCTGGAACAGAAGTGCACCTGCACCAACAGAGGAAGCGTCCACTTCTAGTGAGAACTGCCGAGATACGTCAGGATGATAAAGGATCGAAGCTGAAGTGAAGGCTTTCTTGAGGCTAATAAAGGCGGACTCTGCCTCTGGAGTCCACACCTTGGCGTTCACACCCTTCTTTGTAAGGGTAGAGATGGGAGCCATCAGAGAAGAGAAGTTAGGTATAAACTGCTGGTAAAAATTGGCGAATCCCAGGAACCGCTGTATGGCCCTTAAGTCTTGAGGACGTGGCCACTCCAGGACAGCCCTCACTTTCTCAGGATCCATCTTGAGACCCTGATCCGAGATGATGTAGCCCAGGTAGAGCAGAGAACTCTTCTCAAAGACGCACTTCTCCAGCTTGGCGTATAAATGATTCTCCCTTAGTCGCAGTAGAACCTGACGGACATGCCTCCGATGAGTCGTCGGATCTGGGGAGAAAATCAAAATATCATCAAGATAAACAACAACACAGATATAGAGGAGATCTCGGAAGATATCATTAACGAACACCTGAAACACTGCGGGAGCGTTACACAGTCCGAAGGGCATCACTAGGTATTCGTAGTGCCCGTACCCGGTGTTAAATGCCGTCTTCCATTCATCACCCCGGCGAATCCGGACTATATTATAAGCCCCACGCAGGTCTAGCTTAGAAAAATGTTGGCTCCTCGTATGCGATCAAACAGCTCAGATATAAGTGCCAATGGGTATTTGTTCTTGACCGTGATCTGGTTGAGACCACGGTAGTCAATGCAGGGTCGAAGGGATCCGTCCTTCTTTTTAACAAAGAAGAATCCAGCCCCGGCCGGGGAGGAAGACTTTCGTATGAAACCCCTCTCCAGATTCTCATTGATATAGGCCGACATGGATAGAGACACAGGCAAGGAGAGAGGATATACTCGGTCACGCGGGTAGAGGCATTAGGAACCAGTTCAATGGGGCAGTCATAGGTCCGATGAGGAGGCAGTGTCTCAGCCTCCCTTTTGCTGAAAACATCTGCATATTGAGCAAACTGTGGAGGCAGTCCCACCAATGACTGAGGCAGAGGAGGCTTGACAGGATGGATCTGCAACAGACAACGACCATGGCACATGGAGCCCCATTGGAGAACCTCTCCAGATTGGGGCATGTAGTCGAAGCCAAGGCATTCCCAGTAGAACAGAATTGCTGGCCTTGGGCAAAACAAGGAAAGAAATTAATTCAAAATGAAGGACTCAAACCTGGAGCTTCAACGGCTTGGTTTTAGAAACGATGGGATCAGGCAGAGGCAGTCCATTAACTGAGGCAACAGCCAAAGACGTCTCTAGGGGGACAGTGGGCAGCTGAAGACGATCCACAATCTCTCTCTGGATGAAATTTGCTGCAGAACCAGAGTCAAGATAGGCAGAAACTTGATGCGTCCTCTCGCCGGATACTAGGGTCACAGGAATAGTCAGCTTGAAACTAAATGCTTTATTAGGTACCGTTCCATCTAGGGTTGTCTCTCCAATCAGTCCTAGGCAATGGGGTCTCACTGGCCTCTGGGGACACAGGCGCACAATATGGCCTCTGAGGCCGCAATACAAACAAAGTCCAGAAGTGCGTCTGCGTTGTCTCTCCTGGTTACACAATCTGACATAGTTACTCTGCATCGGATCCTCTGGTGGGACGACTGAGGAGGATTGCTGGAAAGTAGAATCCAGCCTAGGAAGCTCTCTCCCCCGGAGAACCTCTTGGGAACGCTCCCGGATCCTCATGTCAACCCGGGAGGCGAGTAGGATAAGATTGTCCAGGGTAGATGGCAGATCGCGAGCAGCCAGCTCGTCCTTGATCCCTGAAGACAGTCCCTGCAAGAATGTGGCCACCAAAGCCTCGTTGTTCCAGGTCAATTCAGCAGCCAGGATACGGAACTGAATGGCATACTAGCCCACGGAGAGGTCTCCCTGGTATAGGCTCAGCAAGAATGCAGCAGCCGAAGAAACCCTCCCAGGTTCCTCAAAGATCGAGCGGAAGGTCTGTAAGAGGCACTGCAAGTCACGGGTCTCTGGTCCCTGATGTTCCCACAGAGGATTAGCCCATGCCAGGGCTTTGCCAATAAGGAGAGAGATGATGAAGGCGATCCTGGCATGTAGTCTGAAGTGGATCAGGCACTGATTCAAGAATCCACTGCAGGTCATCGGGTCTCCGTCATAGCGTGGAGGTAGCGGCAAAAAACAGGGGAGATTGGTACCGGTACAGACAGGAGGTGCAGCAGGAGGAACAGCAGGAATGGGTGCGTTGACGACTGTGGTTGGAGCAAGCAGCCGATGGGCAATGGCGTTCACCGACAGGAGGAGTTGGTCTTGTCGTGACTGGAGATCCTCCATCTCGGCCAGCATGGCTTGTGTCGTCAAAGTCTCAGGTTGACCAGCAATGTCCATGGCCTGAGCGTACTGTCACGAAGTGGGTTAGTGGACTCACTAGGCCATACCGCCGTATCGGGGAGGCAGCTGGCCAAACAACAGGAAACCCCAGTAATACAATGTCCTGCACAAGGGTACCTGGATAGTCCAGACGGTAGCCGCAGCTCTGTCACTGATGGAGATGGGTGCAGCAGATAACGCCAAACGTGGCGAATGACACAGGAGCCGCAGGTTGCGCCAGATGTGGCGGATTCCTCCGGACGTGGCAGATGACACAGGACGTGGCGGATTCCTCCGGACGTGGCAGATGACACAGGGCCTGGCGGATTCCTCCAGACGTGTCAGAAGACACAGGACGTGGCGGATTCCTCCGGACGTGGCAGATGACACAGGACGTGGCAGACTCAATACTAAAGGCACAGCACGGGAAACAGGAACAGGTAACAAGGCACGGGTAACAACTGGAACGGGAAACACTAAGGGACCATTTGCAAGACAGACTGGGAAAACTAACAACGCTCAGGCAGGGATCAGAAGGCCTGGGGCCTTCGTATAGACCAGGAAATCGTGGCAGTTGATAATGATGACGACTTCCTTTGTGCGCGCGCTGGCCCTTTAAGGCTGGGCACGAGCGTGCGCGCGCACCCTACGGGACCCAGCAGACCAGAGCGGAAGTGAGCGCTGGCGTCTCCTAGGAAGGAGATTGGGCCAGCGCTCACGGATCCATGGCTGTGTGCGTCGAGAGGTGAGTAAACCCGACGGCCCGCGGCCATGGACGCTACATGGTCTATGTTTTCTACATACCAGTAAAACGTTTTCAAAAGGTTACCTATTTGAGAAGACAACCTAGACCAGATTTTCCTGTGGTGACTTTTCAACTCTCTTATATCATATGTATTTTAGCCCTCATCTTTGAGAGGACCACCCCTCTAGAAGACCATTGTTCCCTACAATTTAGGGTGGTTGTCTCAAAAAGTGTTTAGCATTTTGGTTCCTGTTTATGAAACTCTCAGTAAAATTGTGGGGGTTCAGCACTCAAGACCCCAACAAATGCAAATAGACTACCACTGATATGCAGCAGACAATGCATACTCGGTCTGGTCTGAATTACACTACCGTATTTGTGGTTCGTGTTTCCTACATACAGTGAAACATTTAGAAAAGACCACCACTTTGAGAAGACCACTCTTCTAGAAGACCGTTTTTCACAAAAATGTCACTTCAAAGAGGTTTTATAAAATGTAGGTTAAAAATATTTTCTGCAAATATGGCCGTGTGAACAAGTCCCATATGGAATATACAACATAACATCTCAATTTTAACTATGACGATTAGAGCCAAGTGATGATGAGGATACAGAAAATATTATTCCCATCTGCTATTCATTATTTGAGCACCATTAGTATTGGACATGGTTTTACTCAATAAGCCAAAACTGTCGAGTATTTCCTGTGTTCCCCGCAGCAGTTTTATTATTCCTCGGTAGGCTTAGTAAGAGAAGGGAATGGGACATTTGTAAAAAAAAAAATTGTCTCATATTAGTCAAATGTAAAGGGTCCTCTGAGGTCATCAATAAATGTATTATATTTTCTTTCTTCGAAGTGGCCTATAATTCAATTGAATTCTAGGCCGGAATTTGCAGCAATGATAGGGGCACAAACATGCGCTAGTATTATCCTTGCGTGAAACTGGGATAAATCTGTATTCAGCATGCACCCACATTTGAAGTATCTGGGCTCCGTACAGTAAAATGCTAAATGCCCCTGGGCTCTCTCTTCATCGTTTCCCCATCCTCCATCTGGGAGGATCATATGGGCATTATGAGGGGTAAAGATCTTAAAGATTTTGTAATCTGTGGCCCTTCTGGAAGTAAATTAAGAAGGAATATTATAACTTTTAAGCATCGTTACTGATCCATACTATACTTTTATGGGTCCCATGCTTGCATAATATTACCTCTGAAATATGTCCTGTTTATATGGTAAAAGTGTGTGAGTCCCATGTAGTGGCCGAGGACAGGCCAGTTTTATAGAAAATGGGTCAATAAAAAAAGGAAGGTCACATATACACTAATTACCAATATTTTTAGGCCCGAATACTGCCTTATAAAATAATACTTTAATACTGTACCTAAAAAAAACCTCCGTACTGTATACAAAAAACACTACTACCATATGGTGCCCACATATTGCCCTATATTTCTCATATAATACTGTTGTGCTCCCGACTACTGGAACTGACAACATGAAGCTCACCATATAGTGTCAAATAATATGCAGTGTCCAAGTAATACTGTAGTAAAGAGCCAACATAATACAGTCATAACCAGTTGAATGGTCTACTCTTTGATTGCTCCTGGGGGTCCAGTCCCTGGAGGGGCAGACAAAAAAGGGTGCCTTGGGCAATCGTCCAGCTTGCCATACTCTAAAACTAGCTTTAGGCAAAGGGCAGATTAGGCTCGATTCACATTGCATTATTTTCCTTACGTCAGAGGCATACGTCGGGAGGAGTACCGATGTATACCTCAGACGGAAGATAGTGTCGTATCCCACTGTAGAGGCATACAGTGGGATACGTCACCTGAACTACCCAGGCAGAGGGCTGCTTGAAGTGCTGTGCCCAGAGAAGCCCCTGACATCACTGTTCATATATGGATAGTGATGACAGGGTGCTTTCAAGTAGAAATGTTTAGCCATTGCAAGTGCTCTGACAGGGAACTCCTGTCTTGGTAAAGCCCTTGACGTCACTGTCCATATATAGAAGGTAATGTTAGGAGCTTTAAGTTCCCAGAATCCCCAGCCAAAGCGTCAGCAATGCTCTGGCCAGAGATTCTGCTCCTGGAGGAGCTCCTGACATCATTATTCTAATATGAACAATGACGTTAGGAACTTTGAGATGCCGGAATCCCCACCCAGAGAGCAAAGCTCTGGCCGGGGATCCGCTCCTGGAAAAGCCCCTGACGTCACTGTCCATATATGGACAGTGATGTCAGGGGCTCCTATATTTCTGGAGTACTCGGTCAGAGCGCTTCCGATGCTTATATGGATAGAAACGTCAGTGGCTTCCCCAGGGCCGGAGCGCTACCTGATGCTCTGCCCCTTGACTCCGGCCCTAGTGAAGCTCCCCAAGGTGAATGTTTAACCTCTGACGGATGCCATTCAGTGGCATCCGCCACACATAGGCTTACATGTTAAAAAAGTATACTGTACGGTATACTTTTTTTTGGTGATACCTCAGTATGGAATAGCGTAGCCTACTACGTTATTCCAGCCTCAAAAAAAAGTATTCTATCGTATACCAGCCCAACGCAGGCCAAAAGGACACTTTTTTGGCTTCCGTTGGGCTAATAGAGCCCTATGGACACATTTAGCGTGTACATCAGTAGGTGTCTGATACTTACATGCTAAACAAAGGGCTAAAATGCAATGAGAATGAGGTGCCAAAATTATATTCAGTATCTTAAAGAGCTCACATAATAAAGTCATATATCGGGCTCCCACATTAAACTATAATTCAGTTCCTAAATAATACCACCATGCACCGCTAAAAAATACTGAGTGATTGTATTTTGCTCCTGGGATCCCCAAACTTTAGAGCCTCCTCGGAAATGAGGGCTCTTGGCAACGGCCCAGTTTGCCAGCCCCAAACACCAGCAGTGCCTCTAATAGACTTTATTTACATGTCCTCACTCCTGTGCCACTCGACATGCAAGTTCAGATGGGAAACAGGCGCAACATATGTCCACCTTGTGGGGTGCATATTGGGCACTCTCCTTGCCGGGTTCTACTTCGTTACCCCCTGGTCTAGTGCACGTTGGTGCGACAGACTGGAGGTTTTATAACAGGCTTATGGCTGTAATGTATCACTCTTCTGTTTAATCTGCTACATCCTGATAATGTCTCCTTTTTATAACCGTCCCAGTGTCATAAGTCCTTCCTGTAGTGTCCTAAGTGAAAATGTAATAGGAAGCTGGTGTGTTACTATGCCATGCTCCTGTCTGCCAGGGGCACCTGCTGTCTTGGCATCATCAGACAGGCATGCACCGCCATGATACTAGACGGATCGCAAGCTCCATCTCTGAGATTCACACCAGTACTCGATCCTGAGGTAATACTGATCCCTGGAGCCAATGCTGGGTTTTAGGACACATAAAAGCATTGGGTTCCCTTTGCTTCTTGGCAGAACTACAAGGAACATCGTGATGAGGAGAACTTCGCAGCATACTTGCAAACTCCGCAGGCTGTGGGGGTTTAAACAACAGATTATTTATGAGTAAGATCTCATCTTTGAAATAGTTGCAATAGTTAAAGTGAACACGCAGACGTGGCATGCTACCAGGATTGTGGGCACCTGTCGGTGGTGAAAAGCACTGGCTACTGGACCGTATATATATCATAGTGACATATGGAATAGCAAATACTTCACAATAGCAACAATAATAAAGATGCCGCAATAACTCTGACCCCTCAGTGACTGTCTATGTAGCATCTAGTTGTCGGGTACAATATGGGGCTCATGTAGAAATCATCAAATGCCAGAAAATGGGGCACAAGTGATTATGGAATATAAATGATCCATTTTTTACACCTGCAGGCAGAGGGGCAGGCACGGTATTGACATGTCATTGTATCATCCATCAGGTCAGTTAGGTTGACCCAAAGAAATAGCATAGAGACGGCTAGACTAATTGTATAGGTTTCCTACATATCAATAGCAACCACCCCATTATCCCCCATGGGCAGATGTCAAAGCTACATGTTTATGGGGGAGTTGGACAGGATAGTTGTCTTGAATCTATGGCTAGCTTTAGAATGTGAATTTCACTATGGACATGGACTATGTACAATGTTAGCCACAGTGGCCCCATAACAGTGTTAGAAACATTCTCAATAAAGTGTCAGATACAGTGTCCCCCAAAACAGTGCAGCCACATGCCCTAAATAGTGCAACCACAAAGCACTCATGACAGTGCAGTCACATGAGAGGCATTTACGTGTGAAAAGACAGACTGTTTACAGCTGCCTCGTTTCACACGTAAATGCTCCTCGTATTTTGCGAGGCGTCTGAGACGCTCGTAAATCTTGAGCTTTGCTTCATTGAGTTCAATGAAGAACAGCTCAAATTACGTGGCAAAGAAGTGCCCTGCACTTCTTTGCCGAGGCAGTCCAATTACGCGTCGTCGTTTGACAGCTGTCAAACGACGACGCGTAAATTACAGGTCGTCTGCACAGTACGTCGGCAAACCCATTCAAATGAATGGGCAGATGTTTGCCGACGTATTGCAGCCCTATTTGCAGACGTAAAACGAGGCATAATACGCCTCGTTTACATCTGAAAATAGGTAGTGTGAACCCAGCCTTAACAGTTCCATACACAGTGCCCCCATAATAATGCAGCCAAGTGCCTAATACCAGTGCAAGACAGTGTCCCATACCAATACAGCCACATGTCTAAAAGCGTTGCTAGATACCGTGCCCCTATAATAGTGTTAGCCTTGTGCCCCATAACATTGCAGCCTTGTTCTCCATAACAGTACAGCCACATGCACCATAAGGCTGGATTCACACAAGCACATTACGTCCGTAATGGACGGAACGTATTTCGGCCGCAAGTCCCGGACTGAACACACTGCAGGGAGCCGGGTTATGTACGACGCTAGGAGTCCCTGCCTCGCTGCAGGACAACTGTCCCGTACTGTAATCATGTTTTCAGTACGGGACAGTAGTTCCACGGAGAGGCAGGGACTCCTAGCGTCGTACATAACTATGATGCTAGGAGCCCGGCTCCCTGCAGTGTGTTCTGTCCGGGACTTGCGGCCGAAATACGATCCGTCCATTACGGACGTAATGTGCTCGTGTGAATCCAGCGTAACAGTGCCCCCATAACAGTTCAGCCACGTGACCTATAACAGTGCGAGACAGAGTGCCCCATATCAGTGCAGCCACACGTCTAATTGCAGTCAATTCAGTGTCCCATAACCGTATAGCCACATACCTAATAGCAGTGCTAGACACGGTGCCCTTTTAATAGTCTTGTGCCCCATAAGAGTGCAGCCACATGCCTGATAGCAGTACAAGACACAGTGCCCCCATAACAGTACAGACACATGCCTAATAGCAGTGCTACATACAGTGCCCCTATAACAGTGTCAGCTTTGTGCCCCATAACAGTGCAGCCACAAAGTGCATGCGAAAAACATGGCATGCTGCACCGAATATCATGAACAACGATTTAGCCCCATTAAAGTCAATAGTGACTGAAAAATGAGACTCCATGAGAAACCTCTGTATGGGTAGAATTCTTTATCCTACAGGAGCATCAATGGAAAGAACTTGAAAGATTTTCTGTCTGTTCGTACTGAACTCAAGTGGAACAAAACAGACCGAATATAGAACCTGTGCTGAACACCATGTGGAAATATAGGAAAAATGCCAGTAACACATGGTGGTGCAGTATGCCCGTCCACACGGAGTGCCGCATGGTACCTTATTTATCATCCAGTCATGTGCACGGGTCCTTAGAAGTGGACAAACCATGAGACAGTGCATTCACAATACTAGTGCTGACACCTAGTGGTAACCATCGGTACTGCTGCTTTATACTTGTAATATTTTGACGGCAGCTTTATCACAGCTTTATCACAGATTGGGAGCCACTGACTGTATGTCAGGTTTCCTTTAAGGGTTCCCATAATGCACACTGAGTGTGTAAAAAATATAAGTGGCTTAGGGCAATCACATGGGGGGAGGGATTGAGATTATAAAAGAGCGGATGCTTCCTATATCGAGCCTCTTTTCCCGCTTCCCTGCTGTGAAAAGTAACCTCTACGCTACTCGGTAGTACCAGAGGAGTAATCCCTGTGAAACATGGCGGATCAAGCGCTGTTAGCTTTACTAAAGGACAAGATAGAGAAGGAGGGTTCTGCATGGCTTACCTCGCTCCTACGAGGTGGGTCAGACCAAGCAGATGGCTCGGTGTCGGAGCCGCTTGCCAGCAGCGTGCGGCCTTCGAGGAGGTGCCATCCGCCTACTCGTTTGAGTCTATCCCCCACTAGACCTCGGAAACGGGGTAGGGCGCCTTCTCGTCACACAGTGCCGCAGCGCGTGGCAGAGACTGCTGAGCGCAGTGTAGAGGAAGCACGACCAGCTCAAGGGAGGCGCATGCTGGCTGTCGGCAATGCCTCCCCTCCCCCAGTGCAGAGCAGGCAACAGACCTCAGTAGCGAGGCAGTCTTGCTAGGTGGTTTGGTAGGAAGGCCATCCCCGTTGTTAGTGAAACAGCAGATGCGATTGGGGACAGGGGGGATAGTGGCATTCCCCAAGATACAGCAGGGACTAGTCAGATAGCAGGGGAGAGTGAGGAGGATTTCTTTGAATGCATTCCAGGTACACCGCAGGATAGGGTCAGTGTGTACTTAAACAGATGTGTTACTGCCGGCGGATCCCACAGAGGACGAGGAGCGGACACATGTTCTGAGTCTGGTTCTGACAGATCTGGGAGGCGTAACCAGGGGAGATATAGTTCCCACAGGCGTGCCTCCTCCAGGGATAGAAGGGGTAGGCATAGGCAACGCTCTCGTAGTAGAGATTTTAGACGTCACTCCAGATGCTCGCACAGGAGCCGGTCGGCATATCGTACGTCTTCGGCCTCCACGAGGATTCCATTGACAGACGCCGTGGGCGGTCACGTGGGAGCAGACAACGTGGGCGGAGAAGCGGATCTGTTGACAGAAGACGACGTGGGAATACTTCCCCGGCAGCGTCAGCGAACGGTTGTTTCTCCGCTGCCCACGACGCAGACTCCAGAGGTTCAGCTAGTGGTTCATCAGAGTGGTGAGTTGTCATGCGTACAAGCATGGAACTAAAATGGTAATAATGGAGATGAGATTTATGGTATGTTAAAACATGTGTTGGAAAAAATGGGCGGGATAGAGATCCCGGTTAACGTGCCAGGGGCGGTGGCGCCGCAGCCTGCGCTGGCTATGATGGCTTGCATGTGCACGAATTAATGACGTAATTTCTCCTCAGACATGTTATCAAATTACATTGAGATATTTATGTTTTTTGAGGGAGAGAGGCCTGTCAGCGGCAGCGGTAGGAAAGCGTTTATCAGGGGTCGCCTTTGCACTAAAATTGGTAGGGGTCGAGGACGTAACAAAACGTTTTATTTTTTCTCAGATTTTGAAGGGTTGGAAAAAAGAAATGCGTATGGCGGATGGCTGTCGCCCAGTGTCATATATATTGCTCAGGCGTTTAGTCGATGCTACAGCATCAGTGTGTGCTACAGATTTTGAGTCCTGTTTATTTAATTGCTCTTTTGCGCTGGCATTTTTCGTCGCCCTGCGCGTCAGTGAGTTAGGCTATGTTCACACGGGGTCTTTTGCCGAGTTTTTTGACGCGGAAACCGCGTCGCAAAACTCGGCAGAAACGGCCCGAGAACGCCTCCCATTGATTTCAATGGGAGGCGTCGGCGTCTTTTTCCCGCGAGCAGTAAAACTGCCTCGCGGGAAAAAGAAGCGACATGCCCTATCTTCGGGCGCTTCCGCGTCCGACCTCCCATTGACTTCAATGGGAGGCAGGAGAAAGCGTGTTTTATGCCCGCGGCGCTCAATGCCCGCGGGCGAAAAACGGAGCGATAATTGCTATTCACACGGAGTATTTTGGGGGAGGAATATCTGCCTCAAAATTCCGTTTGGAGCTTTGAGGCAGATATTCCTCCCCCAAAATACTCCGTGTGAACTTAGCCTTAGTGTAGAAATCTCGATCTCAGCCTTCCGGCTTGTTAGCCGACGATGTGATAGCTTTGACGGACTCCATAAAGGTAAGAGTGCGTCGGTCAAAAACCGATGTTGTAGGTGAAGGTATATGGTTATCCATTTTTGGCTTAGCCTCCAATTTTTGCCCAGTCGGAACCATAAAACGGTACATGTCGATGCGTCCTCCAGGCCTCAGTTTATTGCTGCACCAGGACGGTTCCCCTTTATCCAAATTTCAATTTTCATCGGTCCTTAAAAAATGCCTAACCGCTGTTGGCCTACCCCAGTCTGAGTTCAGCACACATTCCTTTAGAATATGGGCCGCCACTATGGCGGATGTGGCCGGGATGTCGGAAACGGAGGTGAAAAAATTGGAAAGATGGAAGTCGGATTGTTTTAAAAGGTATATTCGTCCTCATTTGTTAACGTGTTGACCTTGCATTTCCTTTTCTGCAGGTGTTCGTAGACCGGCGGTTTGGATGATCGGTCATTTTTATATTTATTGGGCGGCCAAGAGGGCGTCATATCGCCCTGGAGGGCTGGATCTAGGTTTCAAGCAAGCAAGCCGATGTGTACTGGAGTGGCATTAGAGGTCTAAAATGGCTCCAAGTCCTCCCAGAGGTGGTAGCAGTTAGCAAGTTGACACAATCACCAACGGTTTTGGTTATACATGCAGGTGGCAATGATCTTTGTTCGACTAGAGTGGTCGAGTTAATTTCAGTCATATGTTCTGACTTTGACCGATTTGCGGCTTTCTTTCCGGACCTTGTAGTTGTGTGGTCCGAAATTGTGCCACAGGTTTTTATGGAAAGGCGCAAGGAACCATGCATCCATGGAAAGGACTCGTCGCCTATTAAATGTTAGGGTGTCGAGGCATGTCAGGGGTAAAGGGGGGGGTAGTCATCCGGCATCGCCAGTTGGAAGGCGATAACCGGGGTTTAATGTTGCAGGACAGAGTCCATTTGAACGACATTGGGCTGGACATATTTCTTTCAGGATTGCAAGATGCCATAGATAGGGCCTTGTTTTTGCTTATGGGGGTGGGTCGGAGTGCGGTGTAGTGGTACACCCGACTCCGTTTGGCGTGTTCAGAGGCTCTTGTTCCGTTCGTTGAAGGGGTATTTGTAATACGGGTCACCTGGCAAAACAACTAAGACATGCCCACCACCAGAGGCGTAGCTAGGTTCTCCAGCACCCGGGGCAAAGATTCAGTTTGGCGCCCCCCCCCCCCAACCTCTTTCCCGACATCTCCTTCCCCCTTCGACGTGTCATTGCTTTTTATGTAACACATTTGTGCATCTTACAAGCAATATGGTTCTATACACAACACCAGAAGCAAGCTCAGTACATATATACAGCACCAGCACAAATACAGCTCAATTTAGTGCAACCCCTGCTGTATAGGTGTGTGTACGGCGTAAAACTACAGCTCCCAGCATGGCCCGAACAATGATAAGGATATGCTGGGAGATGCTGTTTCACAAAAATAAATCCTATCATAATCATCTCGCTGCAGATCATACAGCGACTACAGTACTGATTAGAGGCAGAATAAACATTTACATTAAGTGACTCACCGGTGACGTCTCAGATTCTAGTTCTTTTTCTCCATCCGGTCCAGACCTCTATGATGACTTCTCCCGGTCACAGCCCATTTCTGCAGTTTGCCTCTCACATGTCTTCAGCTTCTCACTTTACCAACATTTCTACACCTATAAATAAATATAAAGTTATCATTATACCACACACTACGCCCCTAAATATAATAGTGCCATACACTGCACCTCTAATTATAATAGCACCATACACCGTGTCCCACACACACATTGTGCCCCCTGTAGATAGTGCCTGCCATAGAGCCCCCTGTAGATAGTGCCCCCATATAGCCCACCCCTGTATATAGTGTCCCACAAATAACTCCCCCTATAGTGCTCTACAGATAGCCCACCCCTGTATATAGCCCCCTGTAGATATAGCCCAGCCCTGTATATAGTGCTCCACGTATAGCCCAACCCTGTATATAGACCCCTGTAGATATAGCCCACCCCTGTATATAGTGCTCTACAGATAGCCCACCCCTGTATATAGCCCCCCTGTAGATATAGCCCACCCCTGTATATAGCCCCCCTGTAGATATAGCCCACCCCTGTATATAATGCTCCACATATAGTCCACCCCTGTATATAGTGCTCCACATAAAGTCCACCCCTGTATATAGTGTTTCACAGATAGCCCACCCCTGTATATAGTGCTCCACATATAGCCCACCTGTGGATATAGCCCCCCTGTACATATAGTCCACCCCTGTATATAGTGCTCCACTAGATAGTCCACCCCTGTATATAGTGCTCCACAGATAGCCCACCCCTGTATATACAGGGGTGGGCTATCTGTGGAGCACTATATACAGGGGTTGACTATATGTACAAGGGGGCTATATACAGGGGTGGGCTTTCTGTGGAGCACTATAGGGGGAGATATTTATGGGATACTATATACAGGGGTGGGCTATATCTACAGGGGGACTATATCTACAGGGGGGCTATATCTACAGGGGGGCTATATCTACAGGGGGACTATATCTAGAGGGGGACTATATCTACAGGGGGACTATATCTACAGGTGGGCTATATACAGGGGTGGGCTATATACAGGGGGGGACTATATCTACAGGGGGACTATATCTACAGGTGGGCTATATACAGGGGTGGGCTATATACGGGGTGGGCTATATACAGGGGTGGGCTATATACAGGGGGGCACTATATCTACAGGGGGGACTATATCTACAGTGGGGCTATATCTACAGGGGGGCTATATCTACAGGGGTGGGCTATATCTACAGGGGGGCTATATCTATAGGGGGGGCTATATACTATATAGCCCCCCCTGTAGCTATAGCCCACCCCTGTATATGGTGCTCCATAGATAGCCCACCCCAGTATATAGCCCCCCCTGTAGATAGATACCCCCCGTGAAGAAAAAGTCCCCCCCCCGTAGATAAAGTCCCCCCTGTAGACAAAGTCGTCCCCCCTGTAGATACAGCCGCACACTTTTATTACAATTAAAAAAAACAAAAAAAAACAATTCAAACTCACTTTATTCCCGCTCCCACGCCGTCCGGCAGCCATGGAGACCTGCTCTCTTCTGCGCAGGTCTCCTGGGGGTTGAACGCAGCGTCTATGAAAGGCGCTGATTGGCTGGGCAGGATGACTTTCCCTGTCAGTCAGTCAGCACCTTTCATCGACGGAAGCGCCACTGGTACAAAAGGTACCAGTCGCTTCATTCGTGGAAAGGCGCTGAATGGCCGGGCACGGAACGTGCCCGGTCATTCATTGCTTCTAATTATACCTGTGCAGGGGCGTAGCTAAAGGCTCATGGGCCCCGATGCAAAAATTCTTACTGCCCCCCCCCTGCAAACTCCTCATGGCCGACGGTCCGCAGCTTTCAGCTGCATCGCTGGGTCTCCTAAGTGACCCAACAATGCAGCACTAGCAGCCGGGGCGTCACTAAGGCTGGGTTCACACACCCTATTTACGGACGTAATTCGGGCGTTTTAGCATTGAATTACGTCCGAAAATGCGGCTCAAAAGGGTTGGCAATCATCTGCCCATTCATTTGAATGGGTCTTACGATATTCTGTGCCGACGGTCATTTTTTTTTACGCGCCGCTGTCAAAAGGCGGCGCGTAAAAAAGACGCCCGCGACAAATAAGTGCCTGTCACTTCTTCAGACGTAAATGGAGCTGTTTTCCATGGACTCCATAGAAAAACAGCTCCAATTACGTCCGTAATGGACGCAGCGAAAGACGCCTGCACATGCCATTACGGCTGAAATTACGGTGCTGTTTTCTACTGAAGACAGCACCGTAATTTCAGCCGTAACGGACGCTGCCGTGTGAACATACCCTCAGGGCTTAAAATGTCAGGGGAAATAGCCCCAATACATATGTGTCCACCCAAAAAAAATGTGTGTGTATAGGAGACAGCATAGCATATCTATAGCACTACGACCCTATAAACTATGGATAGGATTAGATACAGTGGCTCAGCAGACAGTATCACACATGATAGGATTAGATACAGTGGCTCAGAAGGCAGTATCACACATGATAGGAATAGATACAGTGGCCCAGCAGACAGTATCACACATGATAGGATTAGATACAGTGGCCCAGCAGACAGTATCACACATGATAGGATTAGATACAGTGGCCCAGCAGACAGTATCACACATGATAGGATTAGACACAGTGGCTCAGCAGACAGTACCACACATGATAGGATTAGATACAGTGGCTCAGCAGACAGTACCACACATGATAGGATTAGATACAGTGGCTCAGCAGACAGTATCACACATGATAGGATTAGATACAGTGGCTCAGAAGGCAGTATCACACATGATAGGATTAGATACAGTGGCCCAGCAGACAGTATCACACATGATAGGATTAGACACAGTGGCTCAGCAGACAGTACCACACATGATAGGATTAGATACAGTGGCTCAGCAGACAGTACCACACATGATAGGATTAGATACAGTGGCTCAGAAGGCAGTATCACACATGATTGGATTAGATACACAGCTCAGCAGACAGTATCACACATGATTGGATTAGATACAGGGCCCAGCTCGCTGACATTGCGGCTCCAGCGCTGGACCCAGGATAGGTAAGAATAATAATTTTGCTTCTTTATGTGTTACTGATTATTTTTGTGTGTTTGTGTTTTTTTACAGGTTCGGTTGTTGGACTTCGGATTCGAGGACTACTTCAATGACGGCGTTTTTTTTATTCTCAATAAAATGGTTAATGAGGGTTGTGTTTTTTTATTTCAATAAAATATTTTTTCTATGTGCTTGTATCTTTTTAAACTTTATTATCACCGCCTTAGGCCTCATGCACACGACCGTATTTTTTCCCACCCGTAAATACTGGCGTAAATACGGGTCCGGTGTCACACGTATTCGACCCGTTTTGCAACAGTATTTACGAACCCGTGCCCGTAAATATGGGTCCGGTGTCACCCGTATTCCACCCGTATTTACGGGCACGTTTTTGGCGGCAAAATAGCACTGCACTAATCGGCAGCCCCTTCTCTCTATCAGTGCAGGATAGAGAGAAGGGACAGCCCTTTCTGTAATAAAAGTTAAAGAAATTAATACTTACCCGGCCGTTGTCTTGGTGACGCGTCCCTCTCTTCACATCCAGCCCGACATCCCTGGATGACGCGGCAGTCCATGTGACCGCTGCAGCCTGTGATTGACCTGTGATTGGCTGCAGCGGTCACATGGCCTGAAACGTCATCCAGGACGTCGGGCCGGATGTCGAGAGGGACGCGTCACCAAGGCAACGGGCGGGAGACCGGACTGGAGGAAGCAGGAAGTTCTCGGTAAGTATGAACGTCTTTTATTGTTATTTTTTACAGGTTTATACTGATCGGTAGTCACTGTCCAGGGTGCTGAAAGAGTTACTGCCAATCAGTTAACTCTTTCAGCTCCCTGGACAGTGACTATTTACTGACGTCGCTTAGCAACGCTGCCGTAATGACGGGTGCACACATGTAGCCACCCGTCATTACGAGAGCTCCATAGACTTCTATGGACTGTCCGTGCCGTTATTACGGCCTGAAATAGGACATGTTCTATCTTTTTCAACGGCACGGGCACCTTCCCGTGAGAAAACGGGAAGGCACCCGTCGCCAATAGAAGTCTATGAGCCCGTTATTACGGGTCGTAATTACGACCCGTAATAACGGGAGTTTTTACGGTCGTGTGCATGAGGCCTTAGTAATGGCCGCTGGCTGATTGACAACCTCCATTACTAAGGCGAGGCTTAATGTTAAGAAAAAGATGTGGTTATAACCAAACCATACCTAACAAACCCAAAATTGCAATATAATATAGCACGGTGCCATTCCTGATAAAGATTATGGAAAAAAGAAAAAAGAAAGATGATCCAGGAATATAAATAGGCACTCTTGGGTTAAGTAAAATTATATATAATGTTTTATTTTAAATTCCAGATAATACCGGCAAAATAAATTTTTACAACAACAAAAGTATATTTTTTTATAGTATAAAAAGAACCTCCTGGCCAGGAAAAGAGACATACAATGGCACCCTTAATACATTAGAGAAATTACCATATATTTATACAACGTACTATGTATGTACAGAACGGTTTTGAAAAGATAGAAAATTCCAAATGAAAAACCGCTGGGTAGTGTTCACACTTGCGGTTTTCAACCATATCTGTTATTTAAATCGCAAAATAACCAGAGTTCCTATCAGGAGTGACTGGTAATGATGTTTTTTGAAAAGAATCTTTCTATACGCATATAACTCCAAAGATAGGAAGGTAGCCCCATGTATTAAGGGGATGTGGTTTAGAGCGTGTTTTTTCCTCTCTTAAGTGGATCCTTAGTTCTAAGGAAGTCCTTACACAGCCCCTTGGGGTCAAGTGTGTAGCCCTCGTGATTTTGAGCTTTAATGCAAGGCACTCTTATAATTTGTATAGGGTTTTTACCTTAAAAATCCAGCGAGTGCCGAGAAGCCAGTTGTAGAAGTAGTCAGCCCAAAGATGGAAAATGGTAGATCTCCAAAGAAGCAAGGTTCGTCTGTATGGCCACACATTAAATTCAAAGCCTCCAAATCTCTACCATCACATCAAATGACGATCTCCTCCCTTGATCCATGCGGATATTTCGCCACTGCACTCAGAGAGACACGGACCTGAGAGGACAGGATCACATGCCGGCATCAAGGTGGATTGGGCACACTTCAAGAGACACAGACCCGACAGGGCAGGATCGCACGCTAGCAACCAGGTGAGTTGAAACTCCAGAGTAGGTTTCCTTCCATGTGGTATCTCATGGACAGGGATTCTCAGGGCAAGGCTTGGACGTCACTACCGGCCCTGTTAATTAGAACAGCTGACGCGTTTCATCCCTGAACGGGATTTCTTCAGAGCCGGCGGCCATTACTAAGGCGGTAGTAATATAGTTTAAAAAAAAACACAAAGACAGAAAAAATATTTTATTGAAATAAAAAAAAAACCCACACAGCCCTCATTAACCATTTTATTGATAATAAAAAAAAAGCTGTCATTGAGGTAGTCCTGGAATCCGACGTAGTCCAACGACCGAACCTGTAAGAGAACACACAAAAAATTATTAGTAACACATGTGTTAGGCTTAGATACAGGGCCCATGTGTGATACTGTCTGTGGGACCCTGTATCTAAGCCTACCACAACGTAGGCTTAGATACAGGGTCCAGCAGACAGTAATCTTATACAGTATAAGATGACTGTGTGCTGGGGCCCTGTATCTAAACCTACAGTGTGGTAGGCTTATATACAGGGCCCATCAGACAGAATCACACATGGGCCATGTATCTAAGCCTACCATGTGATTGGCTTAGATACAGGGCCCAGCAGACAGGATCACGCATGGGCCATGTATCTAAGCCTACCATGTGATTGGCTTAGATACAGGGCCCAGCAGACAGGATCACACAATCTGTGATCCTGTCTCATGGGCCCCCTAAGCCTGCTACATCGTAGGCTTAGGGGTTGTACAGTCCCTAAACATTGATGGCCTATACTCAGGATAGGCCATCAATAAATGATGTGTCTCTCGGGACCCGCAAATCAGCTGTTTTGAAGGGGCCGCAGCACTCGTACGAGAGCTGCTTCCCCTTCATTTCACTACTCGCCCACACTGAATCGCCGACACGGATTCACAGTGTGACCGGAATGAAGTGACAGGAATGAAGGGGAGCAGCTCTCGTACGAGTGCTGCGGCCCCTTCAAAACAGTTGATTGGCGGATCCCGGTAGTCGGACCCCGCCAGTCAGGGCTAACCTTACCTTCCTCTTCGGCCGCGGCGGGAGTTCTGTGACGTCATGCGCTGCGCACAACGCTTGACGTCAGGACCTCCACTGCGATCCGGAACCAGGAAGGTAAGTAAAGTATGTTACTATACTAACAGGGGCCCGCGGCCCGAGTTACTATAGTAACTTTTTATTGATGTGGTGCGGGGGGCCGTGGGCCCCCCTGGCTTCGGGGGCAATTGCGACCGCTGCGACCCCTATAGCTACGCCAGTGTACCTGTGTCCTTGCGACGCAGGTACAATTATAGAGCAGGAGGAGGTGGCACATGCCCCGCCTGCCCCCCCCCCTAGCTACGCCCCTGCCCACCACGGAGGCGGTGGCACGGCATGCGAGGTGATAGTCATCTGAATATCAAGTCAATATATAATACGCAATGAACGGACAAGGTTTCCCTTTGTTTACAAAATTGTTAATAAAGCTGTGGTCACCCCCACTTTTTCTTCCACAAGACGACTCAGTGGTTATTTTACTAATGGTTACGTTTAGGTATCACTCAGAAGCGTTTTCAAGGTACATACAGTCTTCTTGCTTGGTACGTTTTTGGCCTACATCAGACCAGAATGTCTGGAAACTCCCGAAAAAATGGAGAGCTCCCGAACTCCAGGAAGAACAGATAAATCTCCGGGTGCCCCACCTCTCACGGTTCCTGCTCTACCCTCTACTCCCGGGCACGCCGCAGACAATGTCCTGGCATCAAGTCCTCTAATAACCGGTAAAACGCCAAACACTCGGCGCCAACATTCTCACCCTTTTATCTCATCAAGGGAGTCTCTACCCTTCTCCCCAAAACGTGCGACTACGTGCCAACACTTGTGCATCTCGGAGGCACCGGCTCTACAGTACCTGGGAACTTTTACAACATTGCGCCGGTGATGCCACCTGGTGTGGATAATACTACCCACAAAGGTTACCTTAAATTAAAGGGTAACTAGACGTTCAACAAACTTCTGACATGTTATATTGACATGTCAGAAGTTTTGATTTGTGGGGTCCGAGCACCAAGACCCCCACCGATCTCTAAATTGCTTGTTTCTGTCCAGTTTTTCCGGAAATTTATGTAGTGGTGTACGGACTCAAAAGAAAGTATATGGGCTCGTACTCCAATACATCGGCTTTCCGTAAAAAGCCGATCAGAAACTAAGCGGCTCAACGCTCACATGAGCACTTCTGCCGCTTCATTTTAGTGATTGATGGGGGTCCCAGTGCTCGGTCCCCCACCAATCAAAACTTCTGACATGTCAATATAACATGTCAGAAGTTTGTTGAACTAAACATTTTACCCTTTAAAGATTTTCGCCTCCGAGGAAGTCATCGCCACCTGTACACATGGAAACATATATAACTACGTGATCATAATTCAATTACAGTGTTTACCCTATTTACAAGTTTGGGGTCTGGTCTGGGGTCTGTATACAGGGGGGGGTCTGGGCTGGGTCTATAGCTTTATTTATGGTGTCTGGTGTGTAGTCAGTATTTATTTTGGGGTGTGCTGAAGGGGTCATACGTACTATTTGTGATTCAAATAGTCGTGTCCTATATAAACAGGCGGGGCATAAGGAAATAAAATAGCTTTTTTCCCCCATCTTTGGAATCTTCCTGATGTCTATTCTCAAACTTTAGCAAGTATGAGTTATAGGGGGCGCAGAGGTTGTAGTCAGACCCAGTACATGGTTTCTTAAAGGCCCCAATGTCCCTCTACCACCTAATAGAACACAGTACTATAAACGGCTTTGGGGTCCCAGGGCACCTTTTCCATTGGGGCCCTGGATCTAAGTTACACCTTTGCATATACCGTGTGGCAAAAAATATTTCTGTTGGACATATATATATATATATATATATATGAGAGTGGTTTTAAGCCGTTTGCGCAAATAGGCGTGTGATTACATTCTAATTGCTGTCTACTGACCACAATCTGACGTAATGGTAAGCCCAGTGGAGGGTACGTGGATCAATGTCGACTGCAGTATTCAGAGGGAGGGGGCTCCCTCTCTCACCCCATCGGGAAGCCGCACCATGATCACAGGGCACTGATAGGTTGCAATAGCAACCCGGGGGCCTCACATATGAACAAAAAAAAAAGACCCGCAGAATAAAGTTCACACGTAATTTTACTGCACAGTGAACGCCGTAAAAACGAAATCCAAAAAAACGATGGCGGAATTTCTGTTCTCACCCCCCCCTCAAAAAAAAAGTAATAAAAGTTATTTAATACATTATATGTACACCACAATGGTGCCATTAAAAAATACAACTCATCTCGCAAAAAACAATCCTCCATATGGCTATGTCGATGGAAAAATGTTATGGTCCTCAGAACACAGTGATAGGAGAGCTAAAAGCATTACATCAGACGGCAGCCCGGTGGGTTTCCCCATAATGCCTTGCAGGTAGACCTCCCTCTAGCACTGTCTCTAGCACTGTCAATCATGAGGGGTATAGGTGTGAATCACTGATGACCCAGTGGATGACAGTTATATGAGTCACAGTAACTATAACCAGTACAACCAGGAAATGCTGCTGCTTTTTTAGGGATACAGATAGGAGAGAGATAACGTCAGACAGAGAGTGAGAGATAGTAAAACAAAGAATACAGATAAATAGTGAATTAGGGTCAGTGAGTGTGTTTCATAGTGAAGATAAGAGAATAGATAATTAGATGTATAATAATTTGATAGAAAGATAGATTTTAGAGAGAGATAGGAGTCAGTCAGTGTGTTAGTTAGGCAGGACAGGCAGCCATTGCTGTGTGTGAGTCCTGCTGCAACTATACTATTCTTACATTAATTTGTACCAATCTTTATCATATCATTCACAAATCTTCTTCAATAATATTAATCCTGATGCTGATAGCATGAAAAAAATCGGACAGTGCAGTGTGTTGT
The DNA here is from genome assembly GCF_050947455.1 of Rhinoderma darwinii. Lineage (NCBI taxonomy): Eukaryota > Metazoa > Chordata > Amphibia > Anura > Rhinodermatidae > Rhinoderma > Rhinoderma darwinii. Next base: position 622,103,592 of record NC_134687.1, read on the forward strand.
TAAAAAGGATATTTGTTACCACTGGCTACCCTCTGTTTACCCATAGCCATATATGTTGCTGTCACTTTGACATTACTAATTCTGTCTTGGCGTTACAGAGCTTGAAAGGGGTCAGATATAGTCCTAGAAAACCTCAGAGTCTTATGAACGACTTTTCAGAGCAACTGGGGTACTCTCGATTTGCTGCAAACTGGACCCAAAACTAATTTTGGAAAATTCGCTCATCTGTGTGGGTGTGTGTGTGTGTGTGTGTGTGTGCGTGCGCGTGCGTGCGTGCGTGTGTGTGTGTGTGTGTGTATGTGTGAAACCAACCTTAAAAATGTGAGAATTTCAATTAACTTTACTTGTCTGAACTCAACAAAGAAATACTTTCTTACATTACAAAAAGTGACCTGTAGAGGTCCTCAGTGTACTTCTATAGAAGCGGAGCTGGAAATGATGAAGATTTCTGTACATCACTAAGACACAAACTATTTTCATAGTTCACACTGTGTGACATGGCGATGGCTATCGGCTCATTAACAAAGTCATATTACAGATTCTTGTTGTCATATCGTCAGACTGGGCTTCCTAGTTGTTACGGTCTGGTTCCTACGATACCTAGAGATCGAACCAACTAGGTGACACAATTCCATACCTGCCAACCTTCAAGTATCACAAAGATGGACAAATTCGTTTTCTTTTAAGCCACGCCTCTAATCCCACCCAATCCCAGCCCATACACACCCGGTTCAGCCCACCCAGTATCATGCTCCCATAGTGCCTCCCACACAGTATAATACCAAATAGCTACCCTACAAAGTATAATGCCCCCATAGCTGCCACCATACAGTATAATGCCCCCATTATATCTATACTATCTATACAGGTGCATATAGATGAACCCATACGGTATAAAGCCAACACAGATGCCCCCCATACAGTATAATGCCCGCACAGATGCTCCCATACAGTATAATGTCCACACAGATTCTCCCATGAACTATAATGCCCAAACAAATTCCCCCATACAGCATAATGCCCCCATAGCTGCCCCCATACAGTAAAATGCTCCCTTAGCTGCCCCTAGTGCCAGTACCCATGTAGATAGTAACACAGTGCCCATGTAGATAGTGCCCATGTACATAGCATCACAGTGTCCCCTGTAGATAGTGCCCCTATATAGTGCAACAGTGTCCATGTAGATAGTGCCACACCCCCCTATAATGTAGCGCCATTTTCAGGGGGGCTATATGTGGGGCACTATCTACGGGGGGGCTATATGCGGGGCACTATATACAGGGGGCTATATGTAGGGCACTATCTACAAGGGGGCACTGTCTACAGTGATATCTATGGGGCACTATCTACAGGGAGCACTGTATGTGTGGGACACAGTGTATAATGCTATTATAATCAGGTACAGTGTATGGAGCTATTATAATTAAATGTGCTGTGTATGGCACTATTATATTTATATTTAGGGCATAGTGCGTGGCATCGTGAGATTTTTATCTTCGTTTATAGGTGCAGAAATGTTTGAAAAAAGAGAAGCTGAAGACATCTGAGCGGAAAACTGCAGAAATGGGCCGTGGCCGGGTGATGTTGTTACAGAGGTCTGGACCGGATGGAGTAGAAAAGAGAAAAAGAACAGAATCTGAGATAGTCACCGGTGAGTTACTTAAAGGGAATGTGTCGCTAGAAATTTTATTTTTTATTTTTTAGTTAAACAATTATTATTATTATGATTACACATTCTTTTAATTTATTTTTATTTTTTCACAAGTCAGGAAATATTTATAAAATTTCCATGTGCTGGGCACTAGAGGGAGCAGTTCCCAAAATTGCAGCATGGTCAATGTATTAAATCAAACTCATTGCTTTATGCTGCAAATTTGGGGTAGACAAACACTCTCTAGTGTCCTCACACCATCCCCCCTCCCTTATTCTGGCTAGTGCTAGGAGGAGGGGGTTGAATCTTCACACCTCCTACAATGTGAGCCGCCATTTTCTGAGCGACTGCACAGTGTAGGAGGATTAGATACAGTGCTCAGCAGACAGTGTAACACGAACACACACGAACATAATACACACATCACATACACAAACATAAATTACCTGCTCCTGCCGCCGCTGCCGCCTCCGCTCCTATTCCTTGCGCCTTCGCTTCCTTGAACATATGGCCGGAAGCCACGGCCGGAAGTCGTCATCTTACTGTCCGGCAGTGGCTTCCGGTCCACATGAAAATGGTGCCGGATTTCGCTCTGCTAACGAGCTTCGTTTTGGTCTGTGTGGGAGCGACGCATGCGCCGTTCCCACACAGACGGCCTACGCTGCAGAGAATGGAACGGCTCCCATTCGCATTCTCTATGGGGATGTATGTGCCGTATTCCATCTCTGTATGTGTCGTTAATCTACACATACAGAGATGAAAAAAAAAATGGCAGCCCCCATAGAGAAGTAAAAGTAAGAAAAAAGTTAAAAGTAGAACACAAGAACACAAATAAATAAATGTTATTTTATTATCATACTAAAAGCAATATGATAAAAAAAATAAATCATGACACCTTCCCTTTAATGTAAATGTTTATTCTGCCTCTAATCAGTAATGTAGTCACTGTATAATCTGCAGTAAGATGATGGGTGGTATGATTTTTTTTGTGAAACAAATCTATATGGCAGGGGTTGCACTAAATTGAGCTGTATTTGTGTTGGTGTTGTATTTATATACTGAGCTTGGTTCTGATGCTGTATATATGTACTGAGCTTGGTTCTGTTGCTGTATATATGTATGAGCTTTGTTCTGGTGCTGTATTTATGTACCGAGCTTTGTTCTGGTATTGCATATATGTACTGAGCTTAGTTCTGGTTCTGTATTTATATACTGAGCTTGGTTCTGGTGTTATATTTATATACTTAGCTTGGTTCTGGTGTATTTATGTACTGAGCTTTGTTCTGGTGCTGTATATATGTACTGAGCTTTGTTCTGAAACTGTATATATGTACTGAGCTTTGTTCTGGGGCTGTATATATGTACTGAGCTTGGTTCTGGTGTTGTATATATATATATACTGAGCTTTGTTCTGGTGCTGTATATATGTACGGAGCTTTGTTCTGGAGCTGTATATATGTATTGAGCTTTGTTCTGGTGCTGTATTTATGTACTGAGCTTGGTTCTGGTGTTGTATATATGTACTGAGCTTGGTTCTGGGGCTGTATATATGTACTGAGCTTGGTTCTGGTGTTGTATATATATATTGAGCTTGGTTCTGGTGCTGTATATATGTACAGAGCTCAGTTCTGGTGCTGTATATATATATGTACTGAGCTTTGTTCTGGTGCTGTATATATGTACTGAGCTTTGTTCTGGTGCTGTATATATGTATTGAGCTTGGTTCTGGAGCCGTATGTGTCAGAGCTTGGTTCTGATGCTGTAATTATATAGATTATATTTATAATAACAAAATTGCAGGGAAAATTGAGTTATTTTAAATTCATTGTATACTTAATGGGAACCTGTCAGGTAGTTTTAACCCCTTGAACCTCCACCATGTGGTAATCCATGACCTGGATGAACAGCTTGGCCAGAAGGAAGGCCGGAGCAGAAGGAAGACCGGTTAGAGGAACGAAGTGGGCCATGTAGCGTCCATGGCCGCGGGGCGTCGGGTTTACTCACCTCCCGACGCCCGCAGCCATGGATCCGTGAGCGCTGGTCCCCGTCTCCCTCCTAGGAGACGCCAGCGCTCACTTCCGCTCCGTTTGGCTGTGTACCGTAGGGTGCGAGAGCACGCTTGCGCCCGGCCTTAAAGGGCCAGCACGCGCAAATAGGAAGTCGTCATCATCATCACTGCCACGATTTCCTGGTCTATAAGAAGGCCCCGGGCCTTCTAATCCTTGCCTGAGCATTGTTAGTCTATCCCAATCTGTCTCGCAAATGGTCCCTTAGTGTTTCCCGTTCCAGCTGTTACCCGTGCCCTGTTACCCGTTCCTGTACTTCGTATTGTTCCATTTCCTGTGCCTACCAGCGTTGGAGTCGTGTCTTCTGCCACGTCCAGTGTCTTCTGCCACGTCCAGTGTCTTCTGCCACGTCCAGTGTCGTCTGCCACGTCCAGTGTCTTCTGCTTCATCGCACACTGCCCGCCACGTCTGGGACCAGCCTCCCTCCGTGCGGTAGCCACAGCCACCGTCCGGACTATTTCAGGTACCCAAGCATTACTGTCTGCCATTGACTTTCACATAGACTGTGACCTAGTGGGTCCACATACCCTGTGTTCGTGACAGGCCATCTTAGAAAATCGATCCACCACTACCCAGACAGTACTGAATCCAGCAGAAAGAGGCAGGTTCGTAATAAAGTCCATAGCTATATGATGCCAGGGAGCATTGGGCACAGGCAATTGCTGGAGCAGACCAGCAGGTCTGGAGTGAGCGACCTTGTTGGCTGCACATACTGAACAGGAAGACACAAAGTCCATAATGTCCTTGGGCAGCGTGGGCCACTAGAAATGATGAGCAATCAGATCCTGGGTCTTACGGACCCCCGCGTGACCTGCCAGTCTAGAGGAGTGTCCCGAGTGGAGGATTCTTCCACGATCAGTCAGGCGCACAAAAGTCCTCCCTGGAGGAATGTCCCCAACTTGCAGGGGATTGACAGAGACAATGCAGGACGGATCAATAATGTTCTGTGGAATCTCCATGGTGTCTTCTGTCTCGAAAGACCTGGACAAGGCATCGGCCCTCACATTCTTGTCGGCCGGGCGATAATGGAGCTCAAACGGGAACCTGGTAAAGTACAGTGACCACCTGGCCTGACGAGGGTTCAGCCGTTGGGCTGTCTGGAGGTAGGTCAGATTCTTGTGGTCCGTAAAAATTAGGATCGGCTGAGCTGCGCCCTCTAGTAGATGTCTCCAATCTTCCAGAGCCAATTTTATGGCCAGTAACTCTCGATCCCCAATCGAGTAGTTGCGTTCTGCAGAAGAGAAGAGCTTAGAGAAATATCCACATACCATTGACTTGCCCTTGGGACCTCTCTGGAACAGGAGTGCACCAGCACCGACAGAGGATGCATCCACCTCCAACGAGAACTGCAGAGAGACATCCGGATGATGGAGGATAGAGGCTGACGTGAAGGCACTCTTCAGGCTATTCAATGCGGACTCTGCCTCGGGAGTCCACACCTTGGTGTTCATACCCTTCTTAGTGAGGTTAGAGATAGGAGAAGTTAGTGAGAAGAAGTTTGGAATAAACTGTCTGTAAAAATTGGCGAATCCCAAAAAGCGCTGTATGGACCTCGAGCCTTGAGGGCGTGGCCATTCCAAGACAGACTTTACCTTTTCAGGATCCATCTTGAGACCTCGATTCGAGACGATGTAGCCCAGGAAGGGTAGAGCATCTCTGTCAAACACGCACTTCTCCAACTTGGCGTACAGACGATTCTCCCTTAACCGTAGCAAAACTTGACGGACATGTCTCTGATGCGTCATAGGATCTGGAGAAAAAAATCAAGATATCATCAAGATAGACCACAACACAAACATACAGGAGGTCACGGAAAATGTCATTAACGAACTCCTGGAAGACCGCGAGAGCATTACACAGACAGAAGGGCATTACAAGATATTCATAGTGTCCATCACGGGTGTTAAATGCAGTCTTCCATTCGTCACCCTGGCAAATCCGGACTAGGTTGTAAGCTCCACGCAGGTCTAGTTTAGAAAAAATCTCGGCACCACATATACGATCAAACAGTTCAGAGATCAGTGGCAACGGATATTTATTCTTCACTGTGATCTGGATGAGACCTCGGTAGTCGATACAAGGACGAAGAGAGCCATCTTTCTTTTTGACGAAGAAGCACCCGGCTACTGCCGGGGAGGAAGACTTCCGTATGAATCCCCTCTCCAAGTTCTCTTTCATATAGGCGGACATGGACAGAGTCTCTGGCAAGGAGAGAGGATATACCCTACCATGGGGAAGGGATGCACCAGGAATCAGTTCGATAGGGCAGTCATACGCCCGATGTGGAGGCAATGTCTCTGCCTCCCCCTTGCTGAAGACGTCCGAAAATACAGCATAATGACCCGGCAATCCTGCCAATGACCGAGGCGGAGAAGGCTGAGCCGAATAAATCTGCACCAGGCATTGGCTTTGACACTCAGGGCCCCACTGGAGAACCTCTCCAGAATTCCCGTCCAGGACTGGGGCATGTAGTCGGAGCCAAGGCAGGCCCAGCAACACAGGGTTAACGGCTATGGCTAGGACATAGAACGACAGAAGTTCAGAGTGAAGAGTCCCTACTTGGAGCCTCAGCGGCTTGGTCACAGCTATAACTGGGTCTGGCAGAGGTAGTCCATTTACTGAAGCAACTGTCAATGGGCTCTCCAGAGGGGTGGTGGGTAATTGAAGTAGGTCCACCAGGTCTCTACCGATGAAATTAGCAGTGGATCCAGAGTCCAGATACGCAGAGACCTGATGCGTTCTCTCGCCGGACACTATGGTCACAGGTATTGACAATTTAGACGGAAGTCCTTTCTTACCCAAGGTTGTCACTCCTAGCAACCCTATGCTTTGGGATCTTTCGGGACACAGGCGCACAAGATGGCCACCGAGGCCGCAATATAGACAGAGTCCTGTAGTGCGTCTGAGTTGTCTCTCCTGGGTGGATAGCTTACACTGGTCCATCATCACAGACTCCTTAGGAGGATTGACATCTGAGGACAGCAGGGGTTGCTACAAAGTAGGAACCAGACTAGGAAGACCTCCCTCCCGACTAACCTCTTGGAGGCGTTCTTGGATCCGTATATCAATCCGGGCGGACAGAAGGATGAGGTCATCCAGGGTAGACGGGAGATCTCGAGTGGCAAGTTCGTCCTTAATTTTTGGAGCCAGTTCATGCCAGAATGCAGCCACCAGGACCTCATTGTCCCATAACAGCCCTCCCACCAGGGTGCGGAAGTGGATGGCGTACTCACTCACGGAGGTGTCTCCTTGGTGTAGGTTAACCAAAGAAGCTGCTGCAGATGAGACCCGTCCAGGCTCCTCAAACACCATTCGAAAAGCCTGGAGGAAGTCTTGGAAGTCACAGGTCTCTGATCCTTGTCTCTCCCAGATAAGGTTCGCACATGCAAGAGCCTTGCCAGTGAGGAGAGAGATGATGAACGCGACCCTTGCGCCATCAGACGAAAATGTCCTAGTATACAGGCTGAAGTGGATCTGGCACTGATTCAAAAATCCACGACAGGTACTTGCGTCTCCATCATAGCGATCAGGAAGTGGCAAAGAAAAAAGCGGGTCAACACTGCCAAGAGGTGTAGTCTGAGGATCAACACTGCCAGGAGGTGTAGTAAGAGGAACGGCAGCTTGTGCCTCCTGCCGACGTGCAAGAATGTTCAACGCCTGGAGGAGTTGAACCTGTCGAGACCGGAGGTCTAGCATATCCGCCCGCATCTCTTGTGACATCAACATGGTCTTGAATCGACCAGCAGGGTCCATGGGGGGAGCGTACTGTCACATAGGGTATGTGGACCCACTGGGCCGTACCGCCTTGGCGGTATGGCAGCTGGCCAACTGGGTGCAGGTCAAAGTCTATAGTTCGTATAGGGTACCTGTGGCAAAGAACAAACTAGAACCAGAATCCAGAGCTTGGAAGTAGATAAAAGGAAACAGCGTTCCACTTTTATTGGTATAACAAATGTTAAAAAATGTATGGAGTATAAGACAAAGTGCAGAGGAGTAGAGGGGGGAAGGTTGAAATCGCCATAGTTAATTTTGCCTACTCGTTACTGACACGTCCTGTGTCCTTAATCATGGCATGCATGGTACCTGTGGCAGCTCAGACAGTAGCAAGGCAGGCTTGGCTGGGACCAGGCAGCAGGCAGACGTCAGGCGTGGTGAAGCAGGTCAGGCGTGGTATACAGCACAGCACGAATTTGGCTCAGCACAGTACTCGACCAATGTAGTACGGAATGCAGGGAACAGGAACACACTAGGAGACCATTGCATAGACAAACTTAGGGAACAACAACAACGCCCAGGCATAGAAGCAAGGGGCTGAACCCCTCTTATAGTCCAGGGACTAATGGGCTGATGGTTCATCAAAGTGTGGTGCGCACGCTGCCCCTTTAAGAGTGCCTTTTAGCTGCCCCTAGTGCCAGTGCCCATGTAGATAGTGCCCATGTAGATAGCACCACAGTGTCCCCTATAGATAGGGACCCTATATAGTGCCCTAGTTTCCATGTAGATAGTGCCACACCCCCCTTGCATATTGCGCCACCCCCCCATTAGCACCATTGGCACTCCCTCTAGGAGGTGAATCCCCAGCCAGAGCATAGTCGTCAATGGCTACTTCTAGAGTGGAATCCCCGCTGCCGACTATGGCCGGGTAATCCGCTCTAGGAGGAGCCCCTGACGTCAATGTCCATATAGACAGTGACCTCAGGGGTTTCCTCTAAGAGCGGAATCCCTGGCGAGATCATCGGCAACGGGGATTCCACTCAAGTAGTAGCCACTGACATCACTGTCCATGTATGGACAGTGACATCAAGGGTTTCCCCTAGCACAGCGCTTAAAGTAGCACTATGCGGGAGTCCTCGGCGAGTGGATGGGTTCAACTGTATCTGCGTCCTGAGGGACAGCGGGACACCTCCCGGAATCCGGGACTGTCCCAGTGAATCCGGCGACGGTTGGGAGGTATGCATAATTACAGCACCAGAACAAAGCTCAGTACATAAATATAGAAACAGAACCAAGCTTAGTACATAAATATAACACCAGAACCAAGCTCAGTACATAAATACAGCACCAGAACCAAGCTCTCTCCATAAATATAGCACCAGAACCAAGCTCAGTACATAAATATAGCACCAGAACCAAGCTCAGTACATAAATATAACACCAGAACCAATCTCAGTACATAAATACAGCACCAGAACAAAGCTCAGTACATAAATATAGCACCAGAACCAAGCTCAGCACATAAATACAACACCAGAACCAAGATCAGTAAATAAATACAGCACCAGAATTAAGCTCAGTACATAAATACAGTACCAGAATCAAGCTTAGTACATAAATACAACACCAGAACAAAGCTCGGTACATAAATACAGCACCAGAACAAAGCTGAGTACATAAATTGACAGTGATGTCAGAGGCTCCCTCTAGGAGCGGAATCCCCAGCCAGAGCGTTGCCTATGCAGTCCGCTTCAGGAGGAGTCCCTGATGTCACTGTCCATATATGGATAATGACATCAGCGCTTCTACAGGAGCGGAATCCCTGGCCAGAGCGTCGGCATCCGCTCTGGCTGGGGATTCCGTTCATGGAGGAGCAATGACAGCAGCGTCAGCACCCAGCGGCCGAGTTGCCCCCCCCCTTTAGATAGAGCCCCCTATAGAGTCCCCTATAGATTTAGTGATCCCTGTAAAATTTACTGCCCCATGTAGATAGGGCCCCCTGTGGAGTCCCCTGTAGATAGGACCCTATATAGAGTCCACTGTAAATTTAGTGCCCCCTGTAGACATTGCCCCCTGTACAGATGTAGCCATCTTTATCTTGACTTTTAATGCATTAAATACACAGTGGCAAGATCCTTTATCTTGACTTTTTCCATAACTTTTCAATGGCTTTTGCTGTGTGATATTACGCTGCAGCAAGTTATCGGGGTCAAGACAAAGATGGCTACATCCGTAGATATTGCCCCCTTGTAGATAGTGCACCCTGTAGATGTGGCCCCCTATAGAGTCCCCTGTAGATTTAGTGCCCCCTGTAGATTTAGTGCCCCCAACACTGCCCACTGTAAAAGAATAAAAAAAACATTACATGGCCTCATCCAGTGGAACGACGCAGCAGTGCGATGACGTCAACGCGCCGACTGCATCATTGCTAAAGCGCTGAATGGCAGAGCTAGGCAAATCAATTACAGCCGCATCCTAAGGACGTGGATACAATTGAGTGCAGGGGACCGGTTCCGGGATCCCACTTCATCCCGGTTCTCCGAACCGGCTGTAATTTTAACAAGCAATTTGGGGGAACCGGGGCGAAGCCGCCGAATCTCACCCCTGATCTGGTCCCTTACTTACTACATGGAGACACCTATCTAATGTATGGTGGCACCTATCTAATATATTGGGGCATCTGTATTATATATGGGGCACCTAACTACTTAATGGGAGTCACCTATTCACTATATGCAGGCCTAACTACTATATGGGGTTCACCTATCTACTATAGAGTTGGCCTAACTACCTTATGGGGCCTATCTAGTATATGGGGGACTAACTACTATTTGGGGGCACCTATCTACTATATTGGTAGCCTAACTACTATATGGGGGCAGCTAAGGCACCTAAATATTATATGGGGCACAAAAGAGGACTACTGCTGTGTGAGTGGCACAAAGGGATACATTACTACTGTGTCGTGGCACTATTACTGTTTAGAAGGCACTATTACTGTGTGGGTCTCTAAGAGAATCCTGTGCTGAGTGCCTGTGTGGAACTGGTATCTACTGTACCACTATATGGTCACTATGTGGTGGTTATATTGGTCTTTGTATAGTGGATTTTATTCAGAAACAGTATGGTGGTATTATTAAGACAATATGTGGTGGTAATATAAGGTCATGATGTGGAGGTATTATTCCATAACAATGTGGTGGTAATATCAGTCACTATGTGGTGGTAATATCTGGTCTCGTTGTTATTATAAATTTTGCACTTTGTACAAGAGAATTTATTTTAATAATATATGTAATTAATGGACCTATATGTATTTTGACTAATGTGATGCACTGTTGTAATGCTTGAGAAAAGCTCACATTGAGCTGAAACGTCGCATATGGGGACAAAAGGATTACTTTTATTTTTTGGAGTGCCGTCTGATTTCCCCTTTTTGGTCATGGTGTGGTGGTATAATTCAGTAACAGTATATTGGTACTATTCAGTCACTATGTAGTGAAAATATGTAGTCATGGTGTGGCGTTGTTATTCAGTAATAATATTATTGTATAACACAGTCATTATTTAGTGGTAATATGTGGTCATAATGTGGTGGTATTATTCAGTAACAGTATGGGGGTATTATTCATTCACTATGTGGTTATGGTGTGGCTTTATTATCTACTAACAGTATGGGGGTATTATTCAGTCACTATGTGGTCATGGTGTGGCGGTATTATTCAGTAACAGTTTGGTGGTATTATTCAGTCACTGTGTATTAGTAATATGTGATCGTGATCTGATTATTCACTAAGAGTATAGTGGTATTATTCAGTTACTATGTAGTGGTTATAGGTGGTCATGGTGTGGTGGTATTATTCAGTAACAGTATGGTGGTATAATTCAGTAACAGTATGGTGGTATGATTCAGTTACTATGTAGTGGTTATATGTGGTCATGCTGTGGAGGTATTATTCAGTAACAGTATGGTAGTAATATGTGGTCACTGTGTTCAGGTAATTTGTGGTCATGGTGTGGAGGTATTATTCAGGAACAGCATGGTGGTATTATTCAGTCACTATGTAGTTGTGGTTATATGTGGTCATGGTGTGGTGCTGTTATTCAGTAACAGTATGGTGGTATTATTCAGTTACTATATATTGATTATATGTGGTCAAGGTGTGGTAGTAATATTTAGTAACAGGATGGTGGTAATACTCAGTCACCATGTGGGGGTAATATGTGGTCATGGTGTGAGGTATTATTCAGTAACAGTATGGGGGTATTATTCAGTGTCACGAGCTACGGGTATGTGGACCCACTAGGCCACTCTGACCTAGCGGAGTGGAAGCTGGCCAAATCACAGTCTATACAAAGTCTATGCAAAGTTCTTAGTACAAGGGTGTAATGGCAGGAAGGAAGAAGGGAAAGTGAGCCCTAATCTACCCACCGCCCTGTCCCTGCCTACTTGCAACGACCCGCCCTAGGCGACGGGGTACAACTGGGCGGCGGTCCCTACGCTGTCTAAGTGCACGGGAGAACAAACAGGGAACACGCAAGGGAAGGGGCAGTAGCCCACGGAACGCCGAGGAAATGGAGCGGTGAATGAGTTGTCAGGACCAGGATGAAGTGGAGTATACCCAAGTGAGCACGGAGGAGGAAGCAAGCCGGAGGCAAAGCAAAGCGGGTTAAGCAGAACAGCAGCAAGGCAGAAGCACGGCAGGAGCAGGCTGGAGCAAGCAGCAGTGGGGCCAGGAATCCAAAAGAATTACAAGCACTGAGGAGGAGAACACAGCAGGTAATAAAGGACAGGGGGCGGAGCTAACTCAGACTGACCAGGCCGCGATAGGCTCTCCCACTCCTGAGCCTGCCACCCTGGTTGGTGGGAGATGGTGTCAGTCGAACAGGTCTGGCCTCAGGTGTGGATTGATTAATCCCAGGAGTATACCTAGACATAGTACCTGGCAGATCCCTAACAGTGGGTACCTGTAAAATTCCAGACAGTAGCAGAGGCTTTGGCACAGATGGAGCTTGACGTGGCAGGTGGCGCCAGACTTGGCAGATGATACCAGGAGTAGCAGATGACACCAGACGTGGTGTATGACAGCAGGCGTGGCAGATAACACCAGACGTGGTATATGACAGCAGGTTGGCAGATTGCACAACACTAGATAAGGCTCGGTAACAAACAGCACGGGATAGAGGATATAGGATACGGGAATACTGGAAGCAGGATGCAACTAAGGGCCCATTTGCAATACATACATGGGTAGGCAACAACAACACTCAGGCAAGGAATGAAAGGCCATAGCTCTTCCTATAGCCCATGATGAACTGGGGCTAATTAGACATTATTTGCATGTGCGCCTTAAGGCTGGGCTCGAGCGTGCGCGCCTAGAGGACACTACAGGGCAGAGCGGCCGCATGTGCTGACATCTCAGAGGAGGAAGACGTCGGCCAGAAGACAGGAGTCTGCGGTCGCGGCCGTCAGAGTGTAAGAAGAGGCAGTGGACCGCGGACGTTACAGTACTGCCCCCCTTACGCTCCCTCTTCTTGGATCCAGTGTGTGCAAGAATTTTTTTTAAGGAGGGTAGGGGCACTAAGGTTCTCTTCTGGCTGGAGGTATTATTCACTCAATATGTAGTTATGGTGTGGAGGTATTATTCTGTAACAGTATGGTGGTATTATTCAGTCACTATGTGGTTATGGCGTGGCGGTATTATTCAGTATCAGTATGGGGGTATTATTCAGTCACTATGTGGTTATGGTGTGGCGGTATTATTCAGTAACAGTATGGGGGTATTATTCAGTAACAGTATGGGGTATTATTCAGTCACTATGTGGTTATGGCGTGGTGGTATTATTCAGTAACAGTATGGGGGTATTATTCAGTCACTATGTGGTTATGGTATGGAGGCATTATTCAGTAACAGTATGGGGATATTATTCAGTCACTATGTGGTTATGGTGTGTCAGTATTATTCAGTAACAGTATGGTGGTATTATTCAGTCACTTTATGGTTATGGTGTGGAGGTATTATTCAGTAACAGTATGGGGGTATTATTCAGTCACTATGTGGTTATGGTGTGGTGGTATTATTCAGTAACAGTATGGGGATATTATTCAGTCACTATGTGGTTATGGTGTGGAGGTATTATTCAGTAACAGTATGAGGGAATTATTCACTCACTATGTGGTTATGGTGTGGCGGTATTATTCAGTATCAGTATGGGGGTATTATTCAGTCACTATGTGGTTATGGTGTGGTGGTATTATTCAGTATCAGTATGGGGGTATTATTCAGTCACTATGTGGTTATGGTGTGTCAGTATTATTCAGTAACAGTATGGTGGTATTATTCAGTCACTTTATGGTTATGGTGTGGAGGTATTATTCAGTAACAGTATGGGGGTATTATTCAGTCTCTATGTGATTATGGGGCGGCAGTATTATTCAGTAACAGTATGGGGGTATTATTCAGTCACTATGTGGTTATGGTGTGGCGGTATTATTCAGTAACAGTATAGGGGTATTATTCAGTCACTATGTGGTTATGGTGTGGAGGTTATATTCAGTAACAGTATAGTGGTATTATTCAGTCACTATGTGGTGGTAATATGTGGCCATGGTGTGGATGTATTATTTGTCTCTTGTATGCTGATATCATTGGTAATATTGGTCTTGGCACACTGGATTTTGTTCGGTAAAAGTATGGTGATATTTTTATTTGTAGTGGATAGAGGTATTATGTGGCAAATTTTTGACTGCATAATCTATTATATATTTTCGAAAGTTTGTTTGAAGCCCGACTGTGATACGCTAAGCAGCAGCGCCGTCGTGTGGTCAATGCTGGGAAATGCACACTATATTCTATTATATATTTTCGAAAGTTTGTTTGTTTGAAGCCCGATTTTTCATTGGTTTAAAATCAGGGAATAGCTATTTTTGATTGGACATTGAACAAAGTTTGCCTCCTTTGCTTGCTCCAGAGTCGGCACTGGAAAGAATCTCTACATCTTGGCACCGGATCAAAAGACAAAAAACATTGTTTACAAGAAAGCGTTGGAATAGAAACATGCAGTCCTAAATCAACACTATATAAATCTGTAATGAATATATTGCTTCATTTCATTTCTTCTATGCTTCCAATAACATTATTTACACTCTCTAGCAATTAAATTCATATCAAGAGGTAGCAATTAAATTCATACTGAGAGGTATTTAAATAGTGAGCTTTTACTCTATCCATACCGTAAGTCAACCTCCCGAGCAACGCCGTGTATAAAAGCTAGTATAGATGTACATTACCTTACAAGAAAATTGTCTTTATAGTTGTGTTGTCTTTGAGACTCGCAACATCACTGGAGTCTGCACATCCGGACAACACATGCAGGGCCGCCATCAGGAATTTCAGGGCCCCCTACAGCTAAATTTTCTGGGCCCCCCTACCGTGGCACCGCCTGTTAACGGTACTCCGTCCAGCACTATATCATGGTACCCAGGGCCACCATCAGGGGGGTATTATGGGTACTGATGTGAGAGGCCCGGCCAAACCTAATCGAAAGGGGGGCCCGGCAACTGCCCCGACTTGCCTTTGGTAGAAAAAAAACAGGCTCCTGCAATGGGGCTTGTTTTTTTCACCAAAAGAATGTCGTGAGCTGCGGGCCCCCCTTTCAATTAGGTTTGGCCGGGCCTCTCACATCAGTACCCATAATACCCCCCCTGATGGCGGCCCTGGGTAGCATGGGGGTCGTCATGGGGGCCGTCAAACACTGCCGCCCGTGCGACCGATCGCGCGCACCCGCAAACTCCCGCGCATGCGCACCCGCGACCGCCTGGAACCGCGCACCGAATTTTGAGGCAGATTTTGACCTGCCCACACTATCTTGCCGCGTTTTTTTGCCCGCGGCGATTGAGGACAGCAGACAAAAAACGCAGGGGAAATGAATTTTCTGCCTCCCATTGATTTCGATGGGAGGTCAGAAGCGGAACCGCGGCAAGAAAGGACGTGCTGCTTTTTCTTTCTTCCGCGACTTACTCTCATTGATTTCAGATTAAATCAATGGGAGGCGGTTTTGGAAGTTCTTTGGTGCTGATTCTGACGCAGCGTCCGAGTCAATATCAAGGCCCAAAAACTCTGTGAACTGGGCCTTATTGTTAGGGCTTATTCAGACGAACGTGTAATACATCCGTGCAACGTGCGTGATTTTCACGCGCCTCGCACGGACCTATGTTACTCTATGGGGCCGTGCAGAGTGTCAGTGATTTTCACGCAGCGTGTGTCCATGTGTCCGCTGCGTAAAACTCACGACATGTCCGATATTTGTGCATTGTCCGCGCATCACGCACCCATTGAAGTCATTGAAAATCACGCCCAGCACTTCCGCAGCAGTATAAACTATGAATGAAAACAGAAAAGCACCACGTGCTACAAACATACAAACAGAGTGTCATAATGATGGCGGCTGTGCGAAAATCACGCAGCCGCGCATCATACGCTGCTGACACACGGAGCCGTTATGGACCTTTTGCATGCGCAAAACGCCACGTTTTTGCGCACGCAAAAAGCACACGCTCGTGTAAATCCGGCCTTAGGGTAGGAACTCACTAGGCATGAACACTGCAGATTTTACGCAACACATTTTATTGTGGAAAATCCGCAGCGTATTACAGTCGCAGCCGAGTGGATGAGGTTTAAACAAATCTCATCCACACGCTGAAAAAAAAATGGACCTGCAGTGTGACTTTTTAAGCCGCAGTGTGTCAATTTATTCTGTGGAATCGCTGCTCCTCTGTTGCGGAAATGCTGCGGTTCTGCCGCAAAAATCACACATGAGAAAAAAAAAGGCACTTTTTTACATTTATAAGAAAGTTTAGACTTACCCCGGCCGTAGTCCTGGTGACGCGATCCTCTATTCTTAGCGCAGCCCCGCCTCCTGTCATGACGTTTCATCCCATGTGACTGCTGCAGCGGTCACATGGTCTACAGCGTCATCCCAGGAGGCGGGGCTACGTTCAGAAGAGAGAGACGCGTCACCTAAACTACGGCCGGGGCAAGTCTAAACTATTTTTTCCCTGCAGGATTCCCGCAGCGGACATGCCTCACGAAACCTGCGCCACTATTCGGTGCGGTTTTGCTGGCAGAATTCCCTGCGGCTACCGGGGCGGATAAGCTGTGTAGTTTTACTCAGCATATCCGCCTAGTGTGTCCCTTATGATGTCGCTCCTGGAGCTGCTGCCTGTCTCTAAATAGGCAATTGGTTCAGTAGAATTTGGAATTATTTTTTTTTGTGAACCAGCTTAAAAAAATACAAAACTTTTGTGTTAGGGCCTGTTCACATCACCGTTCGCTTCCGCTCCGGGGTTCCGTCTGAGGTTTCCGTTGGGTGAACACCGCAACGGAAAGTGAAAGTGCGCGCGAGCTTGCGGTCGTTCGCGCGCACGTCAAGCAGTGTTTCGCGGCGGTGATGAGAGGGGGGCCCGCAGCTCACGGCGGTGTTTGACGAGAGGGGGGCCCGCAGCTCACGACATTGTTTTGGTGAAAAGAACAGGCCCCATTGCAGGAGCTTGTTTTTTTCTACCAAAGGCAAGTCGTGGCAGTTGCCGGGCCCCCCTTTCAATTAAGTTTGGCCGGGCCCCCTACACTAGTACCCCTAATACCCCCCTGATGGCGGCCCTGAACACATGTGAGGGGGCTGAGCAGGCGCTAAATTTGCCCTGGGAGCCATAGGACTCTAGTTGCACTACTGGTAATAAAAAGTATATAATACGTACCAAGATAGTCACAGATAAGAGTCAAGCAGTTCAGGGTTCTGGTTGGCTGAATGTCGCAGAGCTGGGTGCGTGGTACAGGAGAAGTCTAGGAGTAGTAGTCAGGAGGGTCCTCAGGTAATACAGGGTTCAGTAACAGTGATATAACAGAACTGGGAGCGTAGTATAGGTGCAGTAGTCAGGAGGGTCGTCAGGCAATCCATGGTTCGTGACAACCATGTAGTATATGTGGTTACAATAGGGGTCAGGTGTGGTCAGGGTTCCAGGGGTGAAAATGGAGCCTCCGCCAACCTTCATCTGGAGGGGGGGGTTGGATCCAGCGCTGCAGGTACGATGTCTGTTAAAACGGGAATCTGTTCCCAAGTTTTATTTTGGACCATAAGCCATGACTAAGGACCTGGAGAAGGTCAGAAACGCGTAGGCTACCGCCTATACTTCTTTTTCCCTCTGGATTTGGACAATACCCACTTGTCACTTCAACCACTATACGTAGCTCACTTGCTACGATTTTAATCAAGCCAAAATAAAACTTGGGAACAGATTCCCGTTTTAACAGACATCGTACCTGCAGCGCTGGATCCAACCCCCCCCTGCTTTTGAAGTATTTCTGACGTGTGCCGACACGGGGATCCGTGTGCTGACTTACTTGTGACAAGGTGAGCTGGAGGATTTTTTTCTACACTTTTTTCTTTAACCTTCATCTGGCTTTGCAAATGACAAACTTGGCACTGTTACATCTGTACATCCATATAAAAAAAAAACTGTGCATGCACGCCATGTGACATCAAAAGGGGGATATAAGCACCATGTGGTTATAGTGTGGAGGTATTATTCAGTAACAGTATGGTGATATTATTCAGTCACTATGTGGTTATGGTGTGGCAGTATTATTTAGTAACAGTATGGGGGTATTATTCACTCACTATATGGTTATGGTGTGGAGGTATTATTCAGTAACAGTATGGGGGTATTATTCACTCACTATATGGTTATGGTGTGGTGGTATTATTCAGTAACAGTATGGGGGTATTGTTCAATCACTATGTGGTTATGGCGCAGCGGTATTATTCAGTAACAGTATGGAGGTGTTATTCACTCACTGTATGGAGGTATTATTCAATCACTATGTGGTTATGGTGTGGCGGTATTATTCAGTAACAGTATGGGGCCATTATTCAGTCACTATGTGGTTATGGTGTGGTGGTATTATTCAGTAATAGTAGGGGGTATTATTCAGTAACAGTATGGGGCCATTATTCAGTCACTATGTGGTTAGGGTGTGGTGGCATTATTCAGTAACAGTATGGGGTATTATTCAGTTACTATGTAGTTCTGGTGTGGAGGTATTTTTCAGTAACAGTATGGGGGTATTATTCACTCACTATGTAGTTATGGTGTGGTGGCATTATTCAGTAACAGTATGGGGGTATTATTCACTCACTATGTAGTTATGGTGTGGAGGTATTATTCAGTAACAGTATGGGGGTATTATTCAGTTACTATGTGGTTATGGTGTGGTGGTATTATTCAGTAACAGTATGGGGGTATTATTCAGTCACTATGTGGTTATGGCGTGGTGGTATTATTCAGTAACAGTATGAAGGTATTATTCAGTAACAGTATGGGGGTGTTATTTAGTCACTATGTGGTTATGGCGTGGCGGTATTATTCAGTAACAGTATGAAGGTATTATTCAGTAACAGTATGGAGGTATTATTCAGTAACAGTATGGGGTATTATTCAGTAACAGTATGAAGGTATTATTCAGTAACAGTATGGGGGTATTCTTCAGTCACTATGTGGTTATGGCGTGGTGGTAATATTCAGTAACAGTATGAAGGTATTATTCAGTATCAGTATGGGGGTGTTATTCAGTCACTATGTGGTTATGGTGTGGAGGTATTATACAGTATCAGTATGGGGGTATAATTCAGTAACAGTATGTGATTATGGATAGGGGATGCATGTCTTTTGTAGGAACAACCCCTTCAGTGGTGTCGCGCTCTAGCAGCCATAGCGGGTGCTAGCGGAGCCTCCGGCCATGGGGGCGGGGCCCGTAGCAGCCGCTACAGATGCTACAGCGGTAGTTATGCCACTGCCAATGGTCCCTCTGGATGAGCTCCAAAGCTCCTGTGTCCAGATGGGAGAAACTTCCAGAAGGTCAACCATCACTGCAGCACTCCACCAATCTGGGCTTTATGGCAGAGTGGCCAGAAATAAGCCTCTTCTCAGTAAAAGACACATGAAAGCCGGGAGTTTGCAAAAAATCACCTAAAGGATTCTCAGACTGTGAGAAACAAGATTCTGTGGTCTGATGAGACCAAGATTTAACTTTTTGGCCTCAATTGTAAGCGTCATGTCTGGAGGAAACCCGGCACTGCTCATCACTTGCCCAATACCATCCCTACAGTGAAGCATGGTGGTGGCAGCACCATGCTGTGGGGGTGTTTTTCAGCGGCTGAGACAGGGAGACTGGTCAGGGATGAGGGAAAGATGAATGGAGAAATGTAGAGATATTCTTAATGAAAACCTGACTGAGTGCTGTGGACCTCAGACTGGGCCGAAGGTTCACCTTCCAACAAGACAATGACCCTAAGCACACAGACAGGACAACACAGGAGTGGCTTAGGGACAAGTCTTTGAATGTCCTTGAGTGGACCAGCCAGAGCCCTGACTGGAACCTAATCAAACATCTCCGGATAGACCCGAAAATGGCTGTCCACCGACGTCACCATCCACCCTGACAGAGCTTTAAAGGATCTGCAGAGAAGAATGGCAGAAAATCCCCAAATCCAGGAGTGCAAACCTTGTGGCATCATATCCACGAAGACTGGAGGCTGTTACCGCTGCCAGAGGGGCTTCAACTAAGTCCTGAGTAAAGGGTCCGAATACTTATGTCAATGCAATTTAGTTTTTGTTTTCAATAAATTAGCAAAGAACTATCATTCTGTTTTCACTTTGTCATTATGGGGTATGGAGTGCAGGATGATGGGGAAAAACGTGGAATTTTTTTATTTTTTATCACAAGGCCTCAACATAATAAAATGTGAAAAAAATTGAAAGGGTCTGAAGACTTTCCGAATGCATTGTATGTATATGAATATGGTCTGAGGATGCTTCTACTCCTGTCCATGTGATTCCTATCTAGACTGGCAAGCTGTGCCCTGTTTGAGACCATTATGCCCTCTGCTGAACTTCCTGTCACTTATGATCATCGCTATTATTGTCATACACAGCACCAGGACCTATGACCCAGCAGCAGCATCTTGTTAATGTAGAGCGCAGGATTTGCCTGAGGCATAACGTCTCATTTACAACACATAATAAAAAGCTAAATAGCCCAGATTGAAAAATGATGTCCAAGAACAGAGAGACTGCTGTGTCCATACTGTCCATACCCCACAATGGTAATCTGTATCATAACTTAATGCCCCCAGACAGAAGAGCTACCAGTCCAATGCCAGGCGCAAATCCTCACTGCTAAAAATGACCTTCACAAAAGGCTCCAGCTCCAGTAATTAGTGGGTCAACTGAATGATTAGGACAATGGATCAATGGTGCACAGCTACAGGGGCACATATTATTCCAGTCACAGCAGACTGGTTTATGCACGATATACCAATGTTACTTCTACATCCATGTCTCATGAGTGGCATTGTGGGCCAATGGTTATAACCAGTGTCAGCCTGATGTGGGCACTGGAAGTGCAATCTTTAGCCAACAATTAAATGTCCCCATATCTTATATACTTTCACATAGGGCTGGGCCTATATTATTCGAAAAATAATCAAAATCGAATTTCAGCGCAATTAATAGTTGTCATCTTCCCAATTTTGGTTTTATTAATTTTTTGCCCCCGGTTTAAACTGTTTCTGCATGTTCAGGACGCAGATACCGTTGAACCCAATGGTAGAGCAGAGGACCGTAAGGTCCCTTCTTTAGCATTCACTATGTATCGCTGGACGCGAAGCAGTGACGTCATCGCGCCTGTCTGTGCCGAGCTGCACAGACTGGAGGAGTAGAGGGATATCCTCCACTCATCATTGGAGCGGGGTTAGGTGAGTATGTATAGTATTATTTTTATCAGGCACTATTGGGGGCAGCTGTGGGGGCATTATACAGCGTGGGGAAAGCTATGGTGGACTTTATACTGTGTGGTGTGCATATATGGGGGCAGTTATATGGGCATTATACTGTGTAAGAGTAGCTATAGGGGCATTATACTGTGTGGAAGTCAGTTATGGTGCCATTATACTGTGTGGAAGTTAGTTATAGGGGCATTATAATATCTAGAGGCAGCTATGGGACATAATATTGTGGGGAGGGCAGTTATGGGGGGCATTATACTGTGTGGGCACATTGGGGGCAATATACTGTGTGGGGGCAGTGTCAGGGGGTATATTATATACAGTAGTATACAGCAGGCTCAGGGGATAAATATTAATTCAATGGCGTAGCATGGAAATAGGGGGCGCAGTATGCAAAATGGCCTAAATAATCGTTCAATAATCGTAATGATCACTAAGATCATTAATCACTAAATCTATATGCCTTAGGCATGGCCTAATATGTTCCAGTCAGTTTTACAACGACAGGTTATAGTACATTTGAATACAGAGATATTGCAATGAATTATACAATAAAAGCAAAAATCATCATTAAAAAAAACTTTAATATTGTTTTAAAAAATCAACAAATAAAAAAGAATCTATTGTTTTCTCCATATAAACTGTTTTTTTTCTCCTAAAGAAAAGTAATTGCTCCTTTTTTCATTCCTCAATGGTGACATTGGAAAATACAACTCATCCCGCAAGAAACAAGCCATCATATGGATACGTCAATGGAATAAAAGTTACATCTATCGGAATGCAATGAGGTAAAAATCCAAAAATTCCTTGTGTCCTTAAAGGGGTTGTCACGTAACAAGAACCCAGTCCATATGTTCTATTAGGGTATATGGACACCATAGATGGAGGGGTCCCCTGCCTGGGACCTCCCTTTATGTGCCAGAATGGAGAGGTGCTCTCTAAGATGGCATGCGGTTTGGCTGACCCGGCCATTTCAATGTCATTTGAATGTCCGCTATGTAATGCTAGATTTAGCCATGGCCAAATCAGCTGTTTTTGCCATAGGGTAGAAAAGTCCTTTAATGGGTTAATTTTTTTTACAAAAAGTAAAATTTTCCCTTTTTGTAAATACAGGAGTGTTTCAACAGAATGTAGGGTAGAAATATGAAATCTTCTGTATTCATACCTCACACTTCTTAAAAGCTGAAATATTATGTCCTTATGCAGACTGTCATCTGTTTCGTATCTCCACGCTGCGACAGCCCGCTCTTCCATAGGACATCAATATGCTCTGGTAACTTTACTACAACAAGCAGCGGGAGAGAACTCATTTACATGTCACTAAGCACCTGCCGCTATCAACCAATTTACAAGAAGTGTTGGGGCCAGATGCTGCTCGATGACTGTTCATATAAGATAGGAAATTGGAAGATATTACCTGCGTGTATCATCATTGTCATATTTTATGTTAGGACTTCCCATTATGACCGGTCCAGGTGACTGCCACTTGCGTGAAGTGATTTTTTTTTAGCTATAATACATTAAAGGGGTTGTTTCAAAAAGAGAACCCATGTCAATATATCCTATTGAGGGCTTGGGTCCCCTCTCTACGAGCAAGAATGAAGAGTTGCTCTGTAAGAGCGGCCCGCTCTGTGGTGGGTTCGATCCGTCCATGTATTACATAAACGGTTATTCATCTGAATGACTGCCATCAGGGCCGGACTTGGACTTAAAGAGGCTCTGTCACCAGATTATAAGTGCCCTGTCTCCTACATAATCTGATCGGCGCTGTAATGTAGATAACAACAGTGGTTTTTATTTTGAAAAACGATCATTTGTGAGCAAGTTATGAGCAATTTTAGATTTATGCTAATTAGTTCCTTAATAACCAACTGGGCGTGTTTTTACTTTTTACCAACTGGGCGTTGTGAAGAGAAGTGTATGACGCTGACCAATCAGTGACCAATCAGTGTCATACACTTCTCATAGTTCCAGCCCACTGTTCCAGTGTGATTGTGCAGTGAAAGAAGCTGGGCTGAAACAATGAGAAGTGTATGGCGCTGATTGGTCACTGATTGGTCAGCGTCATACACTTCTCTTCACAACGCCCAGTTGGTAAAAAGTAAAAACACGCCCAGTTGGTTATTAAGAAACTAATTAGCATAAATCTAAAATCGCTCATAACTTGCTTAAAAATGATAGTTTTTCAAAATAAAAACCACTGTTGTTATCTACATTGTAGCGCCGATCAGATTATGTAGGAGATAGAGCACTTATAATCTGGTGACAGAGCCTCTTTAAAATCAGCCCTGGCATTTTTAAGCAGACAGCCTCACCGCAGGCCATACGCAGCCACCAGTGTTGGGCTGGAGTACATGGGACCACCTTTCATCTATACAAGACATGGGGAGATTTATTAAAACAGGTGTAAATGAAAAGAGGAATAGTTCTTGATAGCCCCAACTTCAACGAATCCACTGCTTTTCCACGAGAATAATGTATATGCTCGTTATTCTAGAGGATTTTTTTGTATATAGTGCCCCACATATAGCCCCCCCTGTAGATGGTGTCCCACATATAGCCCCCCTGTATATGGTGTCCCACATATGGCCCCCCTGTAGATAGTGCCCCACATATAGCTCCCCCCCCCCGTAGATAATGCCGCTCACACTTTTAAGTGGAAAAAAAAGACCAAAAAAAACACAACTTTACATACACACCTCGATCCCGTTCCCACGTCATACTATGTCAATGCAAGCCTGCTCTTTTCTGAGCAGGTCTGCTGGGGCTGAAAGACGGCGCCGATTAGCAGGGCAGAATGAATTGCCCTGTCAATCAGCACCTTTCAACAACAGAAGCGGTGCCATGATCGCCCCACTAACATAGTTGAAAGGCGCTGATTGGTGGAGCAAGTCTTTCTGCCCTGCCAATCAGCGTCATTGTAAGGCAGGTACAATTAGTGCATGAGGGGGTGGCGGCAGCTGGCTTCAGTGGCGCCGCTGCCCCAGGGCCAATTCTAGCTTTTCTGCTGCCTGGGGCAAAAATTGAATGGCGCCCCCAGATCTTGATTGGCATCCCCCTGACAGTTCTACATTACTTGTAAACCTAAAAAACGGAGTCCGACACACCAAGAATTAATTAAAAGTAACAAGTTTTATTAAGACAAATAACAGAACACCAATTAAAAGTTAAAGATGATTGCCACAGTATGAAAAGGATACCAGACACTGATACATGCAATATAGAAGAGCAGAATAGAAATTGAAGAGCAGACTATCACTGTATAAGTAACAATTGTGAGTATAGGTGGAGCCGTGATATATGACATCCAGCATTGAATATTAACATGTAAAGACCACAAAACGTGGTACATAATAATCGTGAACAGATGCAGGAGTCAAGACACGGCAAGCAACCACTCACACAAATAAACACCAAAAGGTGTATGCATGGAAGTGACAATAGAAAAGGTCAAATAAAAGCTCTGAAATAGAGCAAAGCACCTTACCCATGACACAGTCAGCACTGTCTGGCATCAACCCCGACGCGCGTTCCGGCCCTCGAGATGAAAGATACTATCATGCTCACTCAGGGTTTGTAAGTCCCGCCCCCCTCTATTCTTTTCCCTCTAAGACATTTTATACGAATACATAGATATTTATCTCATTAATGCTTAACCTTTGGGAATTGGGGTTTGGCTGGCTTTGCTCTTTTGGTGCTCTCCATATAGGCATAGTACTGTTCTACATTACTTCCAGCTGTAACTTCTATGGCTGGGAGTCGTCGTTCAGACATACCCCTTGACGGCCCCGGCCATGGACATCTCTCTTCACAGCGTCAGCTCCCTCCAGGGAGACGCCGGCACTCACTTCCGGGTCCTCTGACTGATTCCCGCAGTACGCGTCCAGCCTTCAGGGAGACGCCGGCACTCACTTCCGGGTTCTCGGACTGATTCCCCCAGTACGCGTCCAGCCTTCAGGGAGACGCCGGCACTCACTTCCGGGTTCTCGGACTGATTCCCCCAGTACGCGTCCAGCTGTCACCCATCAATTATTAGCCCAAATGGCTGCTGGACTATAAAAAGCGGCTCTGCCCACTGGTTCCTTGCCTGAGCGTTGTGTATACCTAAGTTTGTCTTGCAAATGGTCTCCCCGTGTTTTCCAGTTCCCAGTGTTACCTGTTCCTGCTGCCTGTACCCTGTATCCCGTGCTATCGTATCTACAGTGAAAGTCAAGTCGAGTCTTCCGCTGCATCCATGGTGCTACCTGCTGAGAAAGTCAAGTCGTGCTTCCACTACTGTCTACATTTCCTCAGGTACCCGTTCCGAACTATAGACATTGTTTTGTACCTTGTTGGCTAGCTGCTACCCCGCTACGTGGTACGGCCCAGTGGGTCCACACCCCGCGCCGTGACACCAGCCTTCTCCTTTGCCTTGTACTCCCCTGGCATGTGTGGTGCAGTGATGAAGCAGGGCAGAGTACAACTCGCTGAACGGTGCATGTTCATGGAGTACAAGGCAGTGGCGTATCCAAGAAAGTATGATCCCACAGGACGGATACGTTGTGTAAAAGCATACAGTGTATATGCCCTGTGTACCACAGGGAATTCCGGCTGAAAAGCCGCAGCAAATTGTGGTACAGTTTTTCGGCCAGGAATGGCCGCTGCGGAAAACTGAGCAGAAAAAATGGATACTTACCATGGCGACGCTTCCCTCCTACATCCTGCAGCCCTGGGGTGATGATTCCCATGTGACTGCTGCAGCCTGCGATTGGCTGCAGTAGTCACATGGATGAAACGTCATCCCAGGAGGCCGACCCGGACCAAAAAAACTGAATTCTGGGTAAGTATAAGATTAAAATTTTTCCTGAGTTGCGATGTTTTGCATCAGAATTGTTGCATTTATATAGTTAGTACGGCTGAAAAAAGACACATGTCCATCAAGTTCAACCATTTCCGCCGCAAAAAAACACATCTGCTATTTGTTGCGGGTTTTACCTCCCCATTGAATTAAATGAGGAAAACCCAAAAACAAATAAGCAGCATTTATGCAAATACGATTGACATGCTTAAAAAAACAATTTCTGAGCTTTTTTTTCGCCCATCATGTGGGTGAGATTTGTTCAAATCTCACCCACTCTGCTGCTACT
This sequence comes from Rhinoderma darwinii, assembly GCF_050947455.1. NCBI lineage: Eukaryota > Metazoa > Chordata > Amphibia > Anura > Rhinodermatidae > Rhinoderma > Rhinoderma darwinii. Next base: position 622,129,991 of record NC_134687.1, read on the forward strand.
GCATTGGGGCTTGTCCACACGTAACGGAATTGCTGCGTATTTTCCATCTGGAGTTGTGGATGGAAAATACGCAGAATACAGTAGCAGCAAAGTGGGTGAGATCTATCAAATCCTATCCACACGCTGCGTAAAATTTCTGACAAGAAGTTTACCTGCGGTGCGTATTTTCCGTACTGCAGCATTTCAATTCCTGCTGCGGAAAGTGGAATGAATTGCTGCGTTTTTCAGAGGTTTCACCATCCCCCAACATTGAGAAAAACGCTGCAAAATCCGCTCCATTTTCTGCAGCAATTCCAATACGTGTGGAGAAGCCCTTATGCTGCGGATTTAGGGCTTGTCCACACACAACTGAATTGCTGCAGAATATTTCTGCAGCAATTCCGTTTGAAAGTGAAAGGCCTTCCGCTGTGGTAAAAACACACCATTACTTGCGGTGTTTGTGGCAGAAAATGGTGCGTAAATTCTGCACACTTTCCGTAGCGGGAATTGACATGCTGCGGTCTGTAGATTACGCACCGCAGGTCAATTTCGGCTTGGAAATTCTACGCAGCGTGGGTGAGATTTGTTAAATATCATCCACTATGCTGCTACTGTATTCTGTTGTGTTTTTTCCGGCCGGAAAAAACGCCGCAGTTCAGAAGCGTGTGGACGAGCCCTTACCACAACAAAATCCATTGGTAAAATCTGCAGTATTTAAACTACGAGTGACATAAATACAGCTTTAGCGCTCTCCACTTATACACACACACACACACACACACACACACACACACACACACACACACACACACACACACACACAAACACACACACGTACACATCAAACACACTATATACACACTATATATACACACATCACATACACTATAAATACACACACACACATGTACACATCACATACACTATATATATATACACACACACACACACACACACACACACATGTACACATCACATACACTATATATATATACACACACACATACACACACACACACACATATACACATCGCATACACTATATACACACACACACACACACACACACACACATGTACACATCATGTACACTATATATACATCACACACACACTATATATACCCATGTACACATCACAGACACACAAATATGCACATTACATGCACACATTATACACATATAAAGTACACATTGTAAACACACATGCATGGCCGGCCTTAGGTGCATGCGACCAGTGCACTGTAAGGGGGGCGCCACCGGGAGTACATGCCCCGCGCCATGGCCACTACTCGGGACGCCAGTGGGTCAGGTGCCACTCACTACTTACTGCACCAACCTCATACTGGCTGCCCCACGCCCCGGCCACCGCTCGTCCGCTCACCCTGTCCTGCGTCCTGAATGATGAGACAGGCGTGATGACATCATTCAGGATGCAGGACAGGAAGGAGACACCGCGCTTCCTGTGCGTTTCCAGGGCTGGTGGAGACACCAAGGGAACTTTTGCTACAGGGCGGCTCCAGCAGGAAGTGTTTGCCAGAAGCCCAACAGGTAAGTCACTGACTGAATGTGGGAACTGATGGGGTTCTAAAAAGTTAAATAATGGCAAATGGACAGAGGATTCAGTGCCACCTTGGTGCCCATTTGCCACTTATTGCCCCTTTAGTGTCCTTCTATTCAGTACCCCCTTGATGCCCATTTGCGATTTTGTTGTCCCATTATTGTTCTTCTGTGAAAAAAGATGCTAAAGTCTACAGGGGCAGCAAATGGCCATCAAGGGGCCACCAAACAGAAGGACGCTATAGTGAGTGAAACTGCAGGATCTCAATAGGATCATGGAGAATAAACAATGCCCCTAGCTGGCGGCTGAATCCGTTGCAGCTACTTGAGCTTTTTCAGCCACTGCCCACCAAAATGCCAACTTGCAAAAATATGTTGTGTATTAGGCTGTCTGAAGGCAGGTCTGTTTTACGAATAAATTGACAACTGGGTGTTACCAGTTGGGGGTGTGTCCCCACAAAGACTGACATTGTCCAATCAGTGCTGACAGAGGATGACTGTGTATGGACACACCCCTTTAACAAGGGAAATGGTAACACACAGTTGTCCATTTCTAGGAGGGATAACAGAGGAACGACACAACATAGGGTTCTAAGAAAATTCCAGAATTGTTTTTTTTTTATAGGGAATACAAGTATTTACTAAAACAGACATGAAAGGAAAGGTGACAGCTTCTCTTTAACTATAACTTTATGTTTTCATTAGGGAAATTCTAATTATTTATCTCTGATCTGTTCTCTCCTTTGTGAAATTTCACATGATTTCACCGTTCTGTGCTGAAAGGAAGTGCCGGATTACCAAATATTCTGGATTGCCTGATTAAAGGAATTTGTACTTTCTCTAATGAGCTCAGTGGGCATCATGAATAGTTTATTACATGTGACATGCTGGTATGTTTATATTATCATTGGTCATCCTTTATGATGGCAAGTTAGTGTTGTGCGGAATAGCAGCGATGAATGACAGCCGCACTTCCACTGATGACCACTGTGACATACATGTACAAAGCCACATTCCTCTTTTAGCAAATGTCAAGGGGTTAATGTCCTGAAATTCAAAACCTTTCGGAAACCATGGATAACAGACCTTCACTTGGTGATTCCCGTGTATAATATCCTACAGCCTTGTATTATTCACAAGTGATAAAAAAAAAAAAAAATACAGATGTAGCAGAGCTGAATGCGTTCTTTACTCATTCAAAGATACAGTCCAATGTGAAACCGCACGGTCCATTCAGTACTAAGGTTTTATAGAATAACAAGTTTTCATACATTGTTCCGTATTTGAGTTTTGTTTGCATTTTCCTAATCTCTCCTGGAGTTTGACCCCTCATGGTGGTGAGGAGGAGGGGACAGGCCCTGTGCCTTGTGAATGGTATGATGAATCACAGATGCTGCAGGGCAGGATGTGGTAGTTTGTTTTATCATTATACACATCTGTATCTGGAATCTGTAGAGGCTGCACACATTCTCACTGTGGACACTCTCATGAAAGCCATGGACCTCTCTTATCATTGTCCTGTAGGCTACATGGACCTTCTGTTGACTTTCCAAGTATGAATACAAATAAATGATTAGCCGCAGCCTGATCATCTCCGACCAGAACGGAAATGAAGAATGTGGGAGATTCTTAGGTGTATGCTCAGACACTCTTAAATACAGCAAAACTATAAGGGGATTGTGTAATATGTTATCATGCAAATGCATGGTATGAAATTTTTGCAAGTCGTCCATAGTCAGACATTGAGGTCATCGTGCACCTGCGGTTTTACAGCAAAAGTCATCGTGGAGCCCTAGCCAAATGAGTAAGATCAAGAGTGAATGGACCACAGAGGCAGTCCAGGCGGCTTCCATGGTGTCTGTGTATAACGGGGCTCCATGTGAGCATGGCCAGAAACTTTTTTGCCCAATAAAGGGGATCGTTCTCCATCCCCTGTATGGTGGCTGCTTCCCGCAACAAAGAGTTGACCATGGGAGGGTCACTTCTGCGACCCCTCGCTATCTACTAATCCCAAGGAAAGAGTGGACAAAATGTAAATCAATGCATGGAAGGACAAGGTTAAACCTAGAGATGCAGTTTTTTGACAACCATATGGGAAACCCAACCTTCGGGACCCCATCTATTAACTCCATATTGTGGAGACCTGCTCTTTTCCCTCCTCTCTACAGTCAGGACTACATTAGCAAACAATGTAGGGAAACCATCCTGACTGTCATAATATGTTCTAGGGAAGGAAGTGGGATGTGTTTCAAGAATCTGGAGTGACCCACTGGACCATCTTCGACCAAATGTTTCTAATAAATGTTGAGTGGTCGCACATTTGGACTGGCCCGGTTTGTTGACTACACTTCGGGTTGCTCCATGGTAATGCATACCTGCTGTTCCTGAGCCCATCACCTGACCCCTGACTTGTTTGACTGCGTTCCTGCTTACCCCCCTGGAACCGCATCCTCGTTCCACCTGACCTCCATTTCCGACTCTGTCTATTCTGACTACGTCTGCTTTCCCCAGTATCCCCAGTTCATAGACGCCCCCTCACCGGTATTTGTCTGCATTGACTTTCTGTTATCGTTGACCTAGTAGACAAACCTCAATACTATTCCTGTGTAGTCTGGTTAAACTGGCGCTAGACATAACCCGAGGGATCAAACATGGGACTAGTTTAAGTCAGTGAAGTCCTAGAACCAGCTGAGTACCTTGACTTAAACCACAGTCATGTCAAAGTGAATTGTGCCATCTGGTTGGTTCTTTCCATGACTATCGCAGAAACCAGATCATTAAAGGTCAATGTTTCTATGAAGATCAACTCTTAAATCTTAATATTATGACCCTCCAGTGGAGGTGGGTGACTCAAGATGATCCTTTGCTCACAGAAAAACAAAGGGTTGCCCCCCAAAGCTCTGGTAAGAGCGCCAACAGCACAGCTTAGGTTCTGGGCATGTGCATATATCTACTATTATTTGGATGAATTAGTGCAGAGATTAATGTTTTTCTATGCTGGGGGAGTAACTATCTTGGGTACCCTGGGGCTGGCAATTGCCCCTCTGTCCCATAAGAACTTCAGTGCTATAAATGGCACATCTGTATTGTATGACTTTAAGGGGGAGCCCACAGATAGTGGATGAAAAATGCAACAGCATGCTGTTTTATTACAAATTGGCACAGTGCCCTCTGGAGAACTTTTTGAACACTAAAGGGGGCGACGGTACCGCTTACTGTATTACTGCCGGTGGTCACATGACAGATCAGGTGATTAACACATATCATAGCTGACATTTTCAATACAACTAAGTTCAAGTCTGACAACTGTCACCGCACATCCATACATAGAAAAAAAAAAAAAAAACTATTCAAAAAGTTGTGACCAAGACAAAAGTAGTAGAAAACTCAACCCAATTTTTATGCTTCTGTACACGTTTGAAGTAAAGAGTAGAGAGTTGATGAGTGATGTGTCCCAAATGACATTGAATTTATTGTGGTGCTGGGTATATTTTATTCTGTATTTAGGTGGGTTTGTTTTTTTTAGAAAAATATACAGGGCTCGTCATCTCGCATGTACGTCCATTTGTTCCTCAATATTATTGTTTTCAGCCTTGTTAAATGTTGTAAAAAAAACAAAAACGGAATCTCTTTCAAACCCGTGACCTGTGGGCCTGGATTCCCACCCAGAGCTTGTTCCTATTCATCATATCTCAGCTAATGACTGAGCAAACATGTACATTAGCTATCTGTTTGCAGCTCCCAGTGGGACGTCTGCTCGAGCTGCAGTTTTGCATTCTTAATACCATTATTATTGCCAACAATAAAGGTGTGATCCCAATTATCCAAACTGAACCATCAAACACAATTCCTGAAACTGTTTTTAGATTAAAAAAATCAAAAACATGATTTAACCCCTTCTCTATTAACATAAAGAGCTTGGAGCGCTAAACAAGGCCGATAGCGCAGGCACGACATGACTTAATTTGCAGGTAGCGTGGGAGTTTAGGGGTTAAATAGTGGAGTGGAGAGCAGGGGTTACAAAAGGGGTGGTCCAGTGACCCCAATATTAAAACCTGTGGTTTATTCCCTATTGTTTTGGCCTTTTTTGCCTTTGTCAGCACTCCCTGGCAGGGTCAAGAACTTTGAGGGCAGTTATACAGAAGGTTGTTTGTAGTCCATCGGAGGGATGGGGACCCCAATGATGGGGTTCGAGATTGCTTTTGCTAAGCTGGTGTTCTAGATAACTGGATTTGGGTTTAACAGTATCCTGGTAATTTGTCACCCCGGGTCGGCACTGGGTAATCCTGGTGTAGAGGATACTGGTGTAAATGCCCTCAAAGACCTCCTCTCACGGTGCTCAGGATATGTACGTAGCATAGGATTGTTAATGCTCTATATTTTATATATTTATGCTAATTTGTTCGAACATCACACATTGTCTTCAATTTGGAAGGGGGGGGGGGGGTGTATAAAAATTTAAGGTAACCCTACAATATCCCTAGTCATGTGTATACTACAAAACATCATGGTTTTTAACAATTCCATGGCCAGAGTATTTTTGACTTTAAAGGGATTTTCTGGGCTTATATTTTTATTATTTAGCGCTCTTTATGAAGAATAAAAAGGCGTTTGAATTACATATATCTTTAAAAAAAAACAAAAAAAACAAACACCCTCAGTCCCACAGAGCTGAGCGCCATGTCATGTAAACATTGCAGCAAAACTCAGGCCGTACATGACCTCCCTTCCATGTGCCTTAGGGACACCCGTACGATGCAGAAAGGGTTTGCCTGCTGCGGCCGTCTCACATACTGACACTGACGGCCACAATGGAATAGCACGTCTCTGCAATGTACGGATGTCCCTTTATTATGCTGATTGGTGAGGGTGTCGTAAGGATAGACCATCAATGTTTAGGTCCTTTCTACACTGCATATTCAGTAAAACTGAACTGAAATATCAGCAAAAACGATCAAATATACTAAAGGTATACTGTATATTATAGATGGTGGATTTCATGTTTGATGAATACATAGTCTAACAGCCGCCCACTGCTGGAGCCACTCCCCACCACCGTAAACTCTGCTTTCCACTGCGTCGTCTGGCTCCTGGCCGACGCCGCGTTCCTGCCTCCCTCGTCGACACTCTGCTCATGTGTCTCGTGCACCTCCTAGTGCGCGCACGTGCTGACTCCCCCAGTATTAAAGGGCCAGCGTGCGCCTACCACCCAGCAGTCCCAGGGTATATAAGGAACCATAACCCTGTTCACCATTGCCTGAGAAATTAGGTTCTTCGTAGTTTGCAAGTAATACTCTGCTGATCGTTTGTTTGGAATTTATGTGATTGACCTAGTACCCTTGACTATCCTTGCCTGCCGCCTACCCTGACCACTTGCTTATTACCTGTGACAAACCCCTGCTGTCTGTTCTGACTCTTGGCTCTACCAACTGGTGCACGTCTACCACCTGCCCTTAGACTCCGGTCCCCGGTTTAGCCTCATGTCAAATCCCTTGGTGACACAGTGGGTTCACACACCCTCTGCGGGCCACGTGACAGTTTCACTATCTACAGAACCAAAATCAGATATCTTAAAGCCTGTCTAAAAGGTGGTTGACATTTTGTTGATCCGTAAGCCTTAGGGCCGGATAAAGGTTGGTAGAGGGTCATGGGCAAAAAACATTTTGGGGCCCCCATCCTACCTATGGGATCCAGACACTTCCTGACCCCCTATTGTAGCCACATATAGGAGAGGTCTGCCTCATGCACATGACCGTGCGTGTCGGCTGGGTCCCGTCCGACATGTCCTATCTTTCCACGGATAGGAAAGTCGAGTCCCCTAAAGTAAATGGGTTTGTGAAAATTATTGGGTGCCAATCGGATGCCTTAAAAAGTCCTGAGTGGCACTCGGTCATGTGCAATGGGCATTCTACTGAAGTCTAGGGGGGTTATGCCAAGCCATGAACTGCAATGTCATCCAGGCCACCGAAGGGCATCAGGGTGGGCAGCCCCCTTGATCCTCAAGTCGGGGAGGCCCCAGAGCACATGCCCCATGTACCCTTACTATAGTCCAACCCTGTTGGTGTAAGTTATCTGTAAGTGCCCTTCGAAGGGGAAATACAACCAAAATCATCATCTGATATATGGCACATTTAATAAAGAGTCAATGAAGGACTTTGATAGAACCCAATGGCCCCTTCTTTTTGGAAATTGTTTGGGGTCCCAGTTCACAGACCCTTAGTGGTGTCTTCTTCTGACATGCCTGTATAACAGATCCTTTGGATTTTCTCCAACTCGGATTATTCAGGGTCAATATGTAGCATCTAAATGATTCTATATGTAAATGAAGCTTTCCCGCCAGATAGTATATAACTGTATAAAATGTGCTGCATTCTATCATCTGGCACTCAATAAAGAGAGCTGCAGTTATTCAGAGGGGAAGAATGTATTGTGACTGCGTGCAGCGTAAATTTACAGCCAATATGAAATCTCTTAAACAGTTGTACATTGGTAATAAACCACTCACTCATTTATGGCTTGATAAAGTGTATTTTACGAGTGGTTGTTCCAAATGGTGTGTGGGATGTATTCAGAAATGTAAAGAGAAACTATCATGACATGTTAGACAGAATATGTGCTGATTTTTTTTTTTTTCTGGAGATACAAATCAATAATCGGATGTTAATTAAATTTGCATTGACTCAAAGGAGCAATTAACAGCAGCTAAAACACGTTGCAATTTGCTGTTAAGATGATCACCACAATATAGTTTGTGAATATATCAATTGACTGCAGGCAGTTTACACGCAAACTGTGACGTACATAAAAACAAGGCCCTTTCCAAAAGCTGCTTGACACCACCACACTACAAACCATTAGCGACATAAGGTCCTAGTGCCCACATCCCATTTTTGTGGCTCTTGTACAGTGGACCTCAACTTTTTGTAGGTCGCAAGCCTCTTTCAAATATGACGGGTCGCAAGCCTCTTTCAAATATGACGGGTGGTTTTGAGCTATCCTGCATATTGAGAGTGAAGGATCCTAAAAAATATATGACCTAGTGATACGGCTTTTACCCTAGTGTTATTGACCAGTGATGTCGTTTTGACCCTAGTACCAAGATCTAGTAATGCTGTGACATCCTAGTGCACAATAGTTTCTAGACCTGCCAACAGTGAGAGAGACACAGGCAGGGGGCCTATGAGCCACATGTTGTTTCCAAGCCACTGGTTGGGGAACAATTCTCTAGTACATTTTTCACGTCCTTGTTAGTCAACATTGCAGCACCTGCGGAGACCACATCTCTGTACAGGTTCTCATCAACGAGGACCCACCTGAAATGGTCCTGGGGTCCTCTCGATGAGAATCTTTTCTTCCTAGGAGAGCGTGGGCAAGGCCTTCTGCAATGCAGAAACATATCAGTTTGTACTAAACTAAAAAATGAACACATAACTATACAATGTTTAGCATTTCTACTATAGCTTACACTGAACTCATTGCCATAATAGAATTTTATTTGCATCTAAAGAATATGAACACTTTTCTTTACCATTGTAGTAGAGGGCACTTTCTGTGGCTTACGCCTCACCTAGAACAAGACTTTACAGCACTCCCTGGTTCCAGTTCTCATTTTTCTGTTCTTCATGAAAAATGTCCCGTTCCTTTGCTACTACTAGTTATGTCTTTGAAAATGTGCTGATGACACTAAAATTTACAACTCTGGCCCCAATGTTACCTCTCTGCTATCCAGAGAGCCAGATTAACTATCAGCTATCTCTTCTTCCTTCTTCTCCTCCCGTTTCCTAAAACTCAACACGGACAAAAGAAAATTCATCTTCTTTCCACCATCTCCTTAACTTTACCAGAATTATCAATCATAGGTAATGGCTCTACACTTTCTCCATTGTCACAAGTCCATCGCCCCTGTCCTTCAGAACACATATCTACAGTGGAGGAAATAAGTATTTGATCCCTTGCTGATTTTGTAAGTTTGCCCACTGTCAAAGTCATGAACAGTCTAGAATTTTTAGGCTAGGTTAATTTTACCAGTGAGAGATAGATTATATAAAAAAAAAAAAAAAGTAAATCACATAGTCAAAATGATATATATTTATTTGCATTGTTCACAGAGAAATAAGTATTTGATCCCCTACCAACCATTAAGAGTTCAGCCTCCTGCAGACCAGTTACACGCTCCAAATCAACTTGGTGCCTGCATTAAAGACAGCTGTCTTACATGGTCACCTGTATAAAAGACTCCTGTCCACAGACTCAATTAATCAGTCTGACTCTAACCTCTACAACATGGGCAAGACCAAAGAGCTTTCTAAGGATGTCAGGGACAAGATCATAGACCTGCACAAGGCTGGAATGGGCTACAAAACCATAAGTAAGACGCTGGGTGAGAAGGAGACAACTGTTGGTGCAATAGTAAGAAAATGGAAGACATACAAAATGACTGTCAATCGACATCGATCTGGGGCTCCATGCAAAATCTCACCTCGTGGGGTATCCTTGATCCTGAGGAAGGTGAGAGCTCAGCCGAAAACTACACGGGGGAACTTGTTAATGATCTCAAGGCAGCTGGGACCACAGTCACCAAGAAAACCATTGGTAACACATTACGCCGTAATGGATTAAAATCCTGCAGTGCCCGCAAGGTCCCCCTGCTCAAGAAGGCACATGTACAGGCCCGTCTGAAGTTTACAAATGAACATCTGGATGATTCTGAGAGTGATTGGGAGAAGGTGCTGTGGTCAGATGAGACTAAAATTGAGCTCTTTGGCATTAACTCAACTCGCCGTGTTTGGAGGAAGAGAAATGCTGCCTATGACCCAAAGAACACCGTCCCCACTGTCAAGCATGGAGGTGGAAACATTATGTTTTGGGGGTGTTTCTCTGCTAAGGGCACAGGACTACTTCACCGCATCAATGGGAGAATGGATGGAGCCATGTACCGTCAAATCCTGAGTGACAACCTCCTTCCCTCCACCAGGACAATAAAAATGTCTCGTGGCTGGGTCTTCCAGCACGACAATGACCCGAAACATACAGCCAAGGCAACAAAGGAGTGGCTCAAAAAGGAGCACATTAAGGTCATGGAGTGGCCTAGTCAGTCTCCAGACCTTAATCCCATCGAAAACTTATGGAGGGAGCTGAAGATCCGAGTTGCCAAGCGACAGCCTCGAAATCTTAATGATTTACAGATGATCTGCAAAGAGGAGTGGGCCAAAATTCCATCTAACATGTGTGCAAACCTCATCATCAACTACAAAAAACGTCTGACTGCTGTGCTTGCCAACAAGGGTTTTGCCACCAAGTATTAAGACTTGTTTGCCAAAGGGATCAAATACTTATTTCTCTGTGCACAATGCAAATAAATATATATAATTTTGACAATGTTATTTTCAGGTCTTTTTTAAAATATAATCTATCTCTCACTGGTAAAAATAACCTAGCCTAAAAATTCTAGACTGTTCATGTCTTTGACAGTGGGCAAATTTACAAAATCAGCAAGGGATCAAATACTTATTTCCTTCACTGTAAGCTTTTACCACCTCTTTTGGCCTCCACCTTAAAAACATTTCTCGAAACCATCTTTCCTCAACGTTGAGTCAACCAAAATGGTTCTACATGCTCTCATCATCTCCCGCCCGGACTACTGCAACATCCTTCTTTCTGGACTCTCATCTAACACTACTGCACTACTCTAATCCATCCTCAACTCAACTGTCCAGTTAATCCACAACTTTTTCCTCTGCCAAATCTCCTCTGTGCCAGTCCCTTTGCTGTCTACGCATCACCAACAAATACATTATAAGATACTGACAGTAACATACAAGACTGTCCCCTCTATACATATGTGCCCTGATCTCCTGCTACCTCCCCACATGTAATATTCGGTCCACAAACTCTCCCCATCATAAATCTCTGTCATAATCTCCCGCTACTTCCCCATATGCAATCTCTAGCCTTCAACTTGTTCCATTCATACATATCTGCCCTAATCTCCCGCTATCGCCCCGCACGCAACCTCCAAATCCCCAAATGTTCCTTCCACACCCTCTATAAATCTCTGCGCTAATCTCCAGATACCTCCCCACACGTAATCTCTCATCCACAACCTGTCACCTCCATATATCTCTGACCTACTCTGCTGATAACTCCTCACCCATACTCTCCGATCTACACCCTGTCACTTCTATACATCTCTGCTTTAATCTCCCAATAATGTACCATCTCACATGGAATCTCCAATCATCAACCTGTCCCCTCCATTCATCTCTGCTGTAGCACTGACTGCCGCAGACCACCGCCATCTCCCCTCCCCCAGCGGCCATCAGTTTACCTTCTCTCAATGCCGGCGTCTCCCTCCACCTCCCCGGGGACGCTGGAGCGTTCTGCTTCTTGGTCCCAGCTCCCGTAGCACGCTCACTCTGGAGGTCTCTTAAAGGGCCAGCGCCCACACCACTAAATGTTTCCCCAGCCTATCCCTGTTCACCCTGGGGTAAATAATCTGCTCTGCTCCAGTGCCTGAGCAATGTCGTGTCTTCCCAGTGTTTGTCTTGCAAATGGTACCTTATCTGTATCCTGTATCCGGTATTCTGTATCCCGTATCCAGTATCTGTGTCCGGTTCTCGTTCCAAGTCAAGTGTCTGTGACGACTTCACCATCTGTGTCCGTTGCCCGTGCCAAGCCGAGTGTCCAAGACGACTGCACTACTCCTGTCCAGTGTCCGAGATGGCTGCACTACTCCTGTCTGGTGCCCTAGCCAAGTCCAGTGTCCGAGATGACTGCACTACTCCTGTCTCATGTCCTAGCCAAGTCCAGTGTCCGAGATGACCACACTACTCCTGTCTGGTGTCCTAGCCAAGTCCAGTGTCCGAGACGACTGCACTACTTCTATCCGGTGTCCAAGCCAAATTCCATTATCTAGCACAAGCATACTTCTGATAGTCCGGCACAAGTATTCTACCCAGGTACTCTTGTCCTAAAGACTTTTATTGACTCTAGCTTGGCCAGATGCTTCTACGCTGCGGCAGAGTGGCCCAGTGGGTCCACATAACCCCACAATCGTGACAAGTGCCCTAATCTCTCACTACCTACCCACACATAATCTCTAGTCCACAACCTGTCCCCTCCATACATCTCTGCTCTAATCTCTCACTAACTCCCCACATGTTATCTCCAGCCCAAAACCTGTCCCTTCCATACACCTCTGCCCTAATCTCTCACAGCCTCCCCACACATAATCTCCAGCTCACAACCTGTCACCTCCATACATCTCTGCTCTAATCTCCTGATACCGCCCTACAAATAATCTCCAGTCCTCACAAGACCTTCTTCTCTGCTCTCTCTTTGTCTTTCCTCCCATAATAGTCTCCGATATTTCTCCCATGCATCTCTCATACTATGGAACTCTCCATCCCAACACATTAGACTCAAACCTTCAAAAGCCACCTGAACCCCCCCCCCCCTCGTCAAAGAAGCTTGCACCCTGTACTAACCCTGCTGCCACTACTCTACCGGATGAGCAGCTTCTACCCTCACCTACTGTCTCCTTCCCTTGTAAAGTGTAAACCCTCGCGGGCAGGGCCCTCTCTCACGCTGTATAATAATACATTTCCAATATGCAGAATCTTAACTGATCCAATTCATAGAATAAGTAGAGAAGCTAACGAAGCTATCACTTTTTGGTTGGATACTTGTTCTTAAAAACACTTGTTGAATATTTTCAGGTGTTCGATTCTCCTGCAGCGCCACCACCGGGGAAGTTAAGTATTACAAGGACTGTCCTCCTTAGACAAAGATGTATGGACCTTAGTAATTCTTTGTTGTTTCCTGCGCAACTGGTACCTATACTTCGCCAATCCTTTTAGTTTGAGTGTAATAACACAATGACTCCCATGACATGTGATTGTGGCAGCCAATCACTACTATGTGAAGTGGTGGGTCTCACTTCGCTGCCGTGATCATGTGACCTCTTATGATTGTTACATCATCGCATAAGGAATGTAAAGAGAAAGGATCAGAGGTAATTTAGGAGCTTCCCCAGTGGTCAAGCTTACTGTGCTCCCCGCTGACTGACCGGTTTGCCCCCTTCATGCTAAAGACTCAAATGCTGCCCCAGGGCCCTGATTAGTTTTGCTGTATTGGATTTTGATTTCTGATGGTAGCCCTGAGTGGTCCAGTCAGAGCCCAGACTTGAACATCTCTGGAGACGCCTGAAAATAACTGCATCGATGATCCCCATCCAGAACTTTAGAGGATCTGCTGAGAAGAAGGAAAAACATCTCCAGTTTTTATTTTTAGGCTGGGTTCACACATTGCGCTCAAAATGCGTTCTTTGCTGCAATTAGAGCAAAACCATGACAAAACTACATTATTATTTGGTGATTTTGTGAACATTGGGTTTTGACTGCAACGCGTGAACTCAGCCTTAATAAATTTGTGCAAATTTTTGCAAACCTAATTTTTTCTTTGTCATTATGGAATATTGTATGTAGATTGATATTATCTAATGCAGAATAAAGCTGTGATACAATTGCGTAAAAAAGCTAATCGGTGTGAATACTTTCTAAATGGCGTGTAGACACAGCAGGATTATGTTAGTGATCAAAAATATTTATTCGTTCTTTAAAGAATGTTTTTAGTTTTAGTCTTCTTTCTGCAAGATTAAAAACTATGAAAGTTACTGCTGAAATTCTAAATATAATTTGTGTTCTAAAATAGCCATTCTTAACAGCACATGTTACAACAAGATTATTTTTACTCTAGAACATCACTCCACCAAATGATATGAAAAATTTAATAATAGGATATTCAATTCCAAATTCGCCTCTAAGTCTGCACAGTATTTCACTTGCTGGTGCAGCAGTTTGTGCTCCAGAGCTGTTCTTCCTGTAACTAAATAGAAAACTTTTGAAAGCCCTCACCCCGAGTATTTACCAAATCCATGTAAATTTGAAGGTAAGGGCACACTTGCCAGCAAAGTCGCAGTAAAACTCACAACGTCTGTAAAACTACAAATACCAGCATGGCCTGACCATTGATCATCACCAGACTACAATAGGAGTTGTAGTTTTACAAAATGTGTATAACAACTCATGTGAAAATACAGAGCATGCTGGGACAGTGGTACCACACACATCAGCCACTAAATAGAGAATAAAGGATGGGGGCAATTGAGGCAACGTACCCCAGACCAGACGGCAAAATAAATTCAGGTACCAGACCCCTAAATTCATAACCTAGACCAGACCACAAAATTAAGACCTTAAACCAGACTTCTAAGTTAATTTAGATCCCAGACCAGGCCCAAAATTGAAATAAGGCCCAAAAAATTTAAATCAGAAACCAGAACAGACCCCTGAATTCATTTAGGCCTTGGACCAGACCGCTAAATTAATTCAGACCCCAGAGTAGATCCCAAAACGAATTCAGAGCATGGAACAGAACCTTAAATTAATACAAACCCCATCCAAGGCGGTCAGTTCCTCATTTATAACTCATTTTATTAATATACTGTATTTCTGTTATTTATTACATTAAAATATTGTGAAGGGTAAACAGAGATTAAGAAAAAGAAAGAAAATAATGAAACTCTACTTTCTCATCAGGTCTGAAACCATCACATCTACCAAGCTGACTAGGAAATTGATACGGATTATTATAATACAGATTGAGCTATTACTTTGTAGCACTTGACAAGAAATACAAAGTTTATAAAATACAGAATCCTGCGACTCTAACTAGTAATGATGGGATTTTACTCCACCATATGGGACCCATTAAACCCTCTGCATACAGTCCACAGGAAGACGGAGACTGGTGTGACCATGAAAGAGTTAACAACGACTAAGGGGAAAGTCAAAAGGTCAATTGTGACCGTGGTTCTCTAGAGGAAAATAACTCAGCAGACTCTGGTTCCTACATATTACATTCATTTGAAAAAGTCTAAATTCCCTCTTGTCTGTTCGCGGAATAGAATATAGGAGGGCTCTTATAATCTATGGGGGAAGACTTTTATAGACTGTAGGGGACGATTCTTATAGACTATGGAGGAGGACTCTTATAGTTTATGTTGGAGGACCCATAGTTTATATGGGTGGGACTCTTATAGACTATGGGGAGGACTATTATAGTCTAAGTGGGAGGACTCATAGTTTGTTGGAGGACTCATAGTCTATATGGGAGGACTCATAGTCTATATGAGGGGGGATTATTATAGTCTATGAGGGAGGACCCACAGTCTATATGGGAGAACTCTTATAGTTTATGTGGGAGTACTCTTAAAGTCTTTGTGTGAGGACTCTTATTGTCTATGTGGGAGGACTATTCTAGTCTATATAGGAGGACTCTTCTAGTCTATGAGAGAACTCTTCTAGTCTACATGGGAGGACTCTTCTAGTCTACATGGGAGGACTCTTATAGTCTATATGGGAGGACTCTTCTAGTCTACATGGGAGGACTCTTCTAGTCTATATGGGAGGACTCTTCTAGTCTATATAGGAGGACTCTTCTAGTCTATATGAGAGAAGTCTTCTAGTCTATATGGGAAGACTCTTCTAGTCTACATGGGATGACTCTTATAGTCTATATAGAAGGACTCTTTTAGTCTATATGGGAGGACTTTTATAGCCTATATGGGAGGACTCATCTAGTCTATATAGGAGGACTCTTCTAGTCTATATGGGAGGACTCTTATAGTCTATATAGAAGGACTCTTTTAGTCTATATGGGAGGTCTTTTATAGCCTATATGGGAGGACTCTTCTAGTCTATATGAGAGAACTCTTCTATTCTATATGGGAGGACTCTTCTAGTCTACATGGAAGGACTCTTCTAGTCTACATGGGAGGACTCTTCTAGTCTACATGGGAGGACTCTTCTAGTCTACATGGGAGAACTCTTATAGTCTATATGGGAGGACTCTTCTAGTCTACATGGGAGGACTCTTATAGTCAATATAGAAGGACTCTTTTAGTGTATATGGGAGGACTCTTCTAGTCTATATGGGAGGACTCTTCCAGTCTACATGGGAGGACTCTTATAGTTTATATGGAAGAACTCTTCAACTCTATATGGAAGGACTCTTAGGGTATGTGCACATGCAGTGTTTTCCGACGTACTTCGGGCGTTTTATGCCTCGAATTACGCCTGAAAACACGGCTCTATTACGCCTACAAACATCTGCCCATTGCTTTCAATGGGTTTTATGGTGTTCTGTTCCCACGAGGTGTAATTTTATGCGACACTGTCAAAATACGGCGCGTAAAAAGACGCCTGCGAAAAAGAAGTGCGTGTCACTTCTTGGGACGTTTTGGAGCCGTTTTTCATTGACTCCATTGAAAAACAGCTCCAATAAAGGCTGTAAAATACGGCGCGAAAAACGCGGGTTACTAGATAAATGCCTGAAAATCAGGAGCTGTCTTTTCCTGAAAACAGCTCCGTATTTTCAGACGATTTTGGTCACTGCGTGTGAACATACCCTTATAGTCTATGTGGGAGAACACTTATAGTCTATGTTGGAAAACTGTTATAGGCTATATTAGAGGACTCTTATGGACTATGTGGAAGGACTACAATGGACTATATGGGGGGTCGACGATAGTCTATACGATCTATTTGGGAGGACTCTTATAATACATTTAATTTCTAATGTTTCACTTACCCAACAAAATGTACTAAATCCTAAATTAATGTCTTATTTAATTGGAGCATACTCTATGTAGTATCAAGCAAAACTAGGTGCATTGGTAGTTAAAGGGGCGTTATCAGAATGATCACTTATCACCTATCCACAGGATAGGTGATAAATGTCTGATCACTGGAGATCCGACCGCTGGGACCCCCACCAATCTCGAGAATGGTGGTCCCAGAGTGGTACTGCACATGCTCGGCCACTGCTCCATTCATTTTCTATGAGGCTGCCGAAAATAGCCAAGCACCATCTCTGGCAGCCCCATATAAAGTAAATGGAGTGGTAGTTTAGCATTTGCAGTACCGCCCATTCACATAGGGCACTTCGGGACCCACAGACCCCCACCAATTAGGTATTTATCACCTATCCTGCGGATACGTGATAAATGATCATTATAAGAGAATCCCTTAAAGAGGTTGTCTCATAAAGACATCCCATGTCCATATGGACATCTAGGGAGGGTTCCCTGCTTGGGACCCCTCTATGAGCCAGAGTGGGGAGCCACTAAGTAAGAGCAGCTTCCGGTGTGCTGAAAATGGACAATTTAGATATATGGCCAAATGAAACTTCCTGTAGTGACAATAGTTTATTGCCATGGGTCCAACTCACTAGAAGAGAGGTAGTCATGGTAGGAGGACTCTTTGACGATGGACCACCAAGAATTGCCACTGCACCAGATATCCAATATACAGTTCATTTTATTCCATCAACAAATGCATACTGAGTAAAAGCGAAGTTGTCGACATATGCCCATGTACATAGACTTGAGAAATGCCAATCTGTGGCCAAAAAGTTGACTCTTTATGCATTCATTGATGGAATAAAGTGAACTTTTTATTGGATATCTGGTGCAGTGGCAATTCTTGGTGGACTCTGCTCTTCTGGGAGCTGGTGGAGCCACTGATGCACAGCTGATTCCACGGATGGTGCTGTGGGCTATCTTTATTTTACAAACGCTTTTAACATGGTCATACAAAGTCGGCCAATTGGCCTCCACATCAATGTGTATGGAGGTCTGATGTATATAGTAGTAAACACCATGGAAACGAATGATTAGAAGGATTACCCTCTAATCTAAGGGAAATTCAGGGTAGAAAAAAAATGAAAAAACATTTTCGGCAGATGCCAATTGATAGAAATATTTATATTTTTAGATATTTTTGTGACCCAACATCAAATATGATTTAGTCAAGTTTTACAAAATACCTTTAATTGCCCAATTCCCAGCATAGCTGTGATAAATTGTGTGAAGCAACAATTGGATAAATATTTTGGGAGGTCTTTTATTTAGTTGCATAAATACAGTTAAAGCCCTGTTCACATCGTGTTTTGGGGCTATGTTTAGCATGTCCATAGGGCTCCATTAGCCTAATGGACTCCAAAACAGTGTCCTTTTTGATTATGTTTGGCTGGTATATGTAGTATACCTTTTTTTTGAGGGATGGAATAGCGTAATGGACTATGTTATTCCATCCGGACTGTTTCCCCAAAAAAAAGTATACTCCGTGTTCTAATAACATGGGAGCCCATGGGTGACAGCATCAGTCACAGGCATAAGTTAATCGTATACATTAGGGAGCTACCGACATAACTGTCGATATATTTTGCACTCTGTACAAAATAATTTATATTAATCATGTATGTAATTGATCCACCTATATATGTGTTGACTAACGTGATGCACTGTTGTAATGCTTGAGAAAAGCTTACATTGCACGTGGAAATAAAAGCATCAGTTTTATTTTTGGAGTGTTGTCTGATTTCTTATTTTTTGTCCATCGATGGGCAGGACTAGTTTCAGACAGAGTATGGCTCCGGGCAAAGTTAAAAGTGGGGCCCCAAATGCTGAATTACTGTATCAATATTGCAGTTAATTCAGAAGTCGGTGTGCAGAGAACTGCATCGCTGATTTCTAGCGCGTCCAGGAGTGTTCTAAGCCCCAAAGCATATGTCCCCCCTCTCACACAAATAAATATCTATATACATATACAGTTATTATATTATACCACTATACCAGATGAAATATTACCTGCATACTGTTACTGAACACAGCCCATACTGTTACTGAATAATACCGCCAAACCATAACCACATAATGACTAAATACCACCATACAGTTACTGAATAATACCGCCACACCATAATAACATAGTGACTGAATAATACCCCCGTACTGTTACTGTATAATACCACCACACCATAACCACATAGTGACTGAATAATACCCCCATACAGTTACTGAATAATACCGCCACACCATAATAACATAGTGACTGAATAATACCCCCATACTGTTACTGCATAATACCGCCATACCATAACCACATAGTGACTGAATAATACCACCATACTGTTACTGAATAATACCACCACACCATAATCACATAGTGACTGAATAATACCCCGATACTGTTACTGAATAATACCTTCATACTGTTACTGAATAATACCACCACACCATAACCACATAGTGACTGAATAATACCCCCATACTGTTACTGAATAATAGCGCCACGCAATAACCACAGTGACTGACTAATACCCCCATACTGTTACTGTATAATACCACCACACCATAACCACATAGTGACTGAATAATACCCCCATACTGTTACTGAATAATAGCGCCACGCAATAACCACAGTGACTGACTAATACCCCCATATTGTTACTGAATAATACCACCACACCATAACCACATAGTGGCGTAATAATACTTCCACACCATAACCACATAGTGACTGAATAATATCCCCATACTGTTACTGAATAATACCTCCACACCATAACCACATAGTGACTGAATAATATCCCCATACTGTTACTGAATAATACCGCCTCACCATAACCACATAGTGACTGAATAATACCCCGATACTGTTACTGAATAATACCTTCACACCATAACCCCATAGTGACATAGTTACTGAATAAAAACCACTATACAAAGACCAATATTACCACCATGTAGTGACGAAATAGTGGTAGATGCCAGTTATACACAGGAGCTCTGCAGAACATATAAGTGATTACAGCACATTTATATCCAGTGACTCACAGGTGATGTTTTCTCTGATTAGAGTTGATCACTTTCCCTTTTTATCTCCATCTGGACCAGACCACTATGACGATTTATTCCAGCCATTACTCGTCTCTTTTTACACACAGATATGTTGGTTTCTTGCTTCTCCAGCACCCTCCCCACCTATACCCCATTCTCTAAACCAAATCGTAATCCAGAGTGCCCCAGATGGTAATAATGATCCCTTAGTGCTCGAGACAATAAAAGTGCCCCATCAGTAACCATGCTCCTTTTGTGCCCCCACACAGTAATAATGCCCCCTTTGTGCTCCCTGTAGATAGTGCCACACACCCCCTCTTGTAGATCGTGCCACACACACTCTCTTGTAGATAGTGCCGCACAGCCCCCCTGTAGATAGTGCCACACAGCCCCCTTGTAGATAGTGCCACACACACATCCTTGTATATAGTGCGACACAGCCCCCCTTGTACATAGTGCCACACAGCCCCCTTTGTACATGGTGCCACACAGCTCCCACCCTTGTGGATGGTGCCACACAGCCCTACAACAAAATAACAATTGTACTCTACTAGCCCCGTTCCCGCGACGGAGGGAGCTACTCCAGAGCCTCGAGATGCCGAAACAGGACCCTTGTGTAGGCCGTCATGATCCAGTGACATCATCACGCTGCTCTGCGCAAGGATTCTGCCTCAGCATCTTATAGGCTGCAGACCTAACGTGGCCTGTAACCTGTAATATTCAATAGTATCTCCGTATGACATAAATGTTATGTACCGAGCAGCATGGACCCCCTCTTGCCGCGAGCCCAGTTGCATAGCTATAGGGGTCACAACGGTTGCAACAAGTTGCGACCGAACAACTAAGCCGTGCTGGTCCCGCTTCTAACTGTATCTGCGTCCTCAGGACGCTCCAGCATTCACTGTGCCGTGAGCGACTCGGTGCAGGCAGGCGCGATATAGTGTGTCATTGCGCCAGTCTGCGCCAAGACACTCAAAGCACAGTGCAGAGGAGAAGGATCTCCATCACCCATCGTGGGAATGGGGATAGGTAAGTAATTATGTTATTATTTTTCTATTAGGCACATATAGGGGCATTATACTGGGTATGGGAGGAAGGCTGGTAGCTGCTGATGGAGCAATATACTGTATGAGGGCATTATACTGTATGGGGCAGCTATGAGGCCATTATACTGTATTGGGGCATTATACTGTATGGGTCAGCTATGGGGGACATTATAACTTTATGGGGGGCATTATAATGTATGGGTTGCATTATACTGCATGGGGCAGCTATTGGTGGCAATATACTGCGGGGGCAGCTATGGGGGGGGGCATTATACTATGGGGGCAGCTATGGGGGCATTATACTGTGTGGGGGCAGCTATGGGGGCATTATACTGTGTGTGGGCAGCTATGGGAGTCATTATACTGTGTGGTGGCATTATACTGTGGGGGCAGCTATGGGGGGCATTATACTGTGGGGGCAGCTATGGGTGACAATATACTATGGGGGCAGCTATGGGGGCAGCTATGGGGGCATTATACTGTGGGGGCAGCTATGAGGGGCATTATACAGTGGGGGCAGATATGGAGAGCATTACAATGTGGTGGTCAGCTATGGGGGGCATTATACTGTGTGGGGCAGCTATGGGGGCATTATACTGTGTGGGGGCAGCTATGGGGCGCATCTATGGAGGCAGCTAAGGGGGGCATTATACTGTGGGGGCATCCATGCGGCTGTCGGGAAAGGTGGCTGAGCATAGGCGTGCGCAGGGGTCTGGTGGTGGTGGGTAGGGGTAGGGGGGCCCAAGCTGAGATATTGCACAAGGGCCCATGAGTCTTTAGCTACGTTCCTGTGCGCGCCCCATAGTGGCCGCTATAGCTGCTATAGTGCCGCCACTGGACACGAGGAGGATGGGGGCCCCGTGCAATTGCCCAGTTTGCCCTCCCTAATGCTGGCCCCGTGAAGGGGCCATTGGACCGTGTCCCTAAGGCATGCATCCACCTAGTTATATTTATATGTCTTTTGACCTAGTGCTGCTGATATCCATTGAAAGTCCATATATGAACAGTGATGTCAGGAGCTTCCCAATGCCGTAGTCCGCGGGCAGAGCATCGGAAGCGCTCTGCCTGTGGACTTTGGACTTTGTTTCTATCAATCCAAATTGTAACTGCAGTCCTGCCTCTCTAAGACTAGGGCTACACAGGTCATGCGTCCAAATAGCGCTATGTGCCCCTCTGTGCATTGCACATAATTAAAGTCAATGTGGCCGCGTTGCGACCCACATGTCCTGACAGTCGCAAGAGAACCAGTCCTGCTGGATTTCTTGAGACTGTCAGTGTGTGTGTTGGGACGGATGGACGGACACATTCAGTATAGTTCTAGGTGTGAAAGCAAGTGGCGTAAGTATGCACCCTGGGCAGCTGCACAAGTGCCTAGCAGGCAGTGTGGAGGCACTCTTATTTTATTGCATGTAAGGGACTGAGCTATTTAACGTATTGCACAGGAGAGGCATAAAGATGGGTGCTCTATGATGAGCTACACAGAGAGCACAGGGACCCCCTGCTGTCTGTGTCCACCCATGACTAGGTCTGCACACTAACTGTGCCCTCACCCACCTTCGATGTGCCCTCTGCTCCAAGATCGGAACCCCTACAACTCCATTGCCTTTTCAACTTGCTAAAGCCAAAATTGGCGGTCCAGCATTGCACAGCACGTGACCGCCTGCTTTCCAACTAAACAACAATATGATACCATGTAATGTA
This sequence comes from Rhinoderma darwinii, assembly GCF_050947455.1. NCBI lineage: Eukaryota > Metazoa > Chordata > Amphibia > Anura > Rhinodermatidae > Rhinoderma > Rhinoderma darwinii. Next base: position 622,153,017 of record NC_134687.1, read on the forward strand.
TGGAGGTAGATGTTGTGTGTGTGGGATCATAGCTCTGCTTGGCGTTTCGCCACGTAGTGTATAACAATCCAATACAACTCAAGTACTTTATACACTACGTTGCAAACCGTCCGAGCAGAGCTGTGATCCTGCAATGCACTACAAGCTGTGAACTTCCTTGTACATCCCAATCTGTATGAGAATACCCCTTTAAGGGCAATGCTCCCTGGCACATAGTATGCAAAATAGCTCTCCTCCAGAAAGAAGAAAACTGTCTCTCTAGTGCCACCTATAGGTGACTATCCTGGAAGTCCATTTCAAATCCAAATTCCCCTATAGGTGGCACTAGAGAGACAGGTTTTCTTTCTCCTGTTTTGCATGGTGTTTAGGGTAATTAGATATCTTTCTCCTTCATCCCCTAAATAGTTGATTTTTTTTCTTTACTTATAGAACAATGGAAAACGTTCTTAAAAATCTCTGAACCCCTCGCCGCAAGATTAAGTGATTGTCTATCAGCGTGAGCTGTTATGAGTGATTTCTAGATCAATAGGTAGTCAAAAAATAGCTTTCTGTATGTTTTTTACAGGCTGCCCCATCAAGAAATCGTCTATGTGAGTGTTGAGTAGAATTCCACCACGCCAGGTCAAATTCCCATTATCACCAGCACTGGGAGAAGTCATTCTAAAAACAATGATTTTGACTTTAGCACAGTCCCCTGTGATGTCACAGCCTTTCGTGAATTTTGCTTTATATTTAAAGGGGCTGTCCAGGATTATGAAAAACATGGCTACTTCTCATCTACTAGCCAGAGCGAGGGGGGTACAAAGGTCATCCCTCACTCTGCAGGACTCAGCACATCCCTGGGACCCTCCATTGAGTTCAGCATATTAAGAACAGTGTAATACCTTGTTTTCCCTGTGGTGGTGCTGCAGGAGAACCGACTGCTTGCTGCTCGATTCCCCAAAAGATTACATCTGATCGTTGGGGGACACCCAGAGTTCAATTTATTGTTGTGAAACCCTTGTAATGAAAAAAGATTGCGGATACCCCACTTGTTCGACGAGGAGTTGGGCTATATTTACATCTACCTCTACAGTCATTTTATACAGGCGCATACAGTTACCCAGTGATAGGGTTGACTGTGGGTAATATAGTCATTAGATTTGGGTGATAGTTCCAGGATTGGAGATTTGGATCTCCAGACCTTTACCCACGCTTTGAGCAAATGACCGGCATTTCATAAGATGTCCGTCATTCACTTAATTACATTTGCAAACAGACTTATGCACAGGGACAGTAAATCTGCAACACTGATGTCAGACGTTGCTCATTTGCATTCGGCAAGGGGATAAGTCCGCAGGTCTGACTATCCTGAACCCTACCTGTGACAAGAGGAGGAAATCCCAAGTCACAGCAGGCGGCACTTTATTATTAAAGTGTCAAGCTATGACTGATTCTCCTGTCAACATAACAAACCCTTTTAAAAATAAAGCCGCCCTGGCAATCAACTCCGTGGCACGGATCCAGTTACTGAAAAATTTAGCATTGCCAACACATTTCCCCTACATTGGCCACTGCTGGAAAAATGGAGCATTACATGATGCCCATTCAAATAATTGGGCGACAATGTAATACATTTCTGAGTTCTCCAGGCTGGGTACAGCTCTCCCAAATGGTGGAACCCCCCTCTATATATATATATATATATATATATAACATTTAGTTTTATTTGTCTACATATATATATATATTTATATATATGTATACACACGGGCCGACGTCAGCACCCGGTGAACCCGTACAAGTGCTCAGCTTCCAGGTGATTTACGCAGTTGCAAGTTCATCCACCGGTGGGCCCAGGCATCGAACTGTATTAGTAAGCGTTGCTTATTAATGCAGGGCAGAGATCCATTGGCTCCCTGCCACGCTGCTCGCGGACGCAAGGGACATGAGCGTCATGGACGCAAGGGACATGAGCGTCACGGATGCAAGGGAAATGAGCGTTCCAGTCAGGTGACAAGATTACGTCACTGTACCGGGTCACAGAAAGGAGACACAGGAGTGACAGGACCCATTAGCTCATTGTGGGAAGGGCTAAGGTGTTTTTTTTGTTAACTCATCTTTACAAATATATATGGGCGCAAAGGGGACTTAACTTCTATATGGGGGAATAAAGGGGGTCTATCTAATACATAGGGGCCAGGGACGCACTGTCTATGAGTCGAGATGAACATTTCACCTCAAGCGGTGGCCTGCTGCCTCTCTGAGAGGGAGCTGCACCACTGAAACCAGCCGCCGCCACCCCCTCTTGCACTATAATTGTACCTGTGACGCGGATATAATTACATGCATAACAGCTAAATTGCGGGGCACGTTCCTTGTCCCACTATTCAGCGCCTTTCAATGACGTAAGCGGTGCGATAACGTCATCGCGCTGTTTGCGTAGTTAAATGACAGGGCAAAGCACCTTGTCAATCCGCGCCTTTCAACGACCCCATTGGCGTGATGACGTCATCGCGCCGCTTGTGTCATTGAAAGAAGCTGATTGGCAGGACAGAATGACCTGCACTGTTACAAAGCACCTTTTAATGATGCAAGAAGCGCGATGACGTCATAGCGCCGTTTGCGTCGCTCAGCCCCAGAAGACCTACTCAGAAGAGAGCAGGCCTGCATTGCAAGAGGACAGTGCGGGAACGGGTTTAGGTAAGTATGTAAAGTCTTTTATTCTGTTAAAAGTGTGAGGGTGTACATGTGGAGCACTATCTACAAGGGGCTATATGTGGGGGCTATATGTGGAGCACTATCTACGGAGAGGCTATATGTGGGGCGTAGATGTGGAGTACTATCTACAGGGGGCTATATGTGGGGCACTATATACAGGGGGGCAATATGTGGGGCACTATCTATAGGGGGGCTATATGTGGAGCATTATCTACAGGCGGGGCTATATGTGGGGCACCATCTACAGGGGGCTGTATGTGAGGCACTATCTACAGTGGCTACTATCTACATGGGGATCTATGGGGGCCACTATCTACATGGGGATCTATGTAGGGCACTATCTATGGGGGGCACTATCTACAGGGGGCACTATCTACAGGGGCTCTAAGGGGGCAGTATCTACAGGAGGGTCTATAGGGGGCACTATGTATGTGGGGCACTGTCTACAGGGGGCTCTATGTGGGGCACTGTCTACAGGAGGCTCTTTGGGGGGCACTATTAACAGGGAGCTCTATGGGGGACGCTATCAACATGGGGCACTGTGTGTGTGTGTGTGTGGGGGGGGGACACAGTGTATGGTGCTATTATATTCAGGGCACAGTGTATGGTGTTATTATAATCAGGGACACAGTCACAGTGTATGGTTCTATTATAATTAGAGGTGCAGTGTACGGAGGTATTATATTTAGGGGCGTAGTGTGTGGCACCATGAGAATTTTATCTTTGTTTATAGGTGCAGAAATGTATGAAAAGTGAGAAGCAGAAGACATCTGAGCGGAAAACTGCAGAAATGAGCTGTGGCCGGGAGAAGTCATCATAGAGATCTGGACTGGATGGAGAAGAAAAGATAAAAAGAACTAGAATCTGAGAAGACGTCACCTGTGAGTCCTTTAATGTAAATGTTTATTCTTCCTCTAATCCAGGGGTCTCAAGCACGCGGCCCGCGGGCCGCATGCGGCACCTGGGGCAGTCATCTGCGGCCCGCGGGACACAGAGCTGCTAGTATAGGCTCTGCTCCGAGACTCTGGAATTCCCTGACATCGCTGTCCACATATGAACAGCGAAGTCTGGGGCTTCGACAGAGCCGGAATCCCGTGCAGAGCGCTAGTATCGGCTCTGCTCCGGGACTCTGTGGAATTGCCTGACATCACTGTCCATATATGGACAGTGTGTCAGGGTCTTCCCCAGAGCAGAGTCCCGGGCAGAGCGCTAGTATAGGCTCTGTTCCGGGACTCTGTGGAATTCCCTGACATCGCTGTCCATATATGGACATTGTGTCAGGGTCTTCCCCAGGGCGGAATCCCGGGCAGAGCGCTAGTATAGGCTCTGCTCGGGGACTCTGTGGAATTCCCTGACATCACTGTTCATATATATGGACAGTGTGTCAGAGTCTTCCCCAGAGCGGAGACCCGGGCAGAGCGCTAGTATCGGCTCTGCTCCGGGACTCTGGGAAGCCTCTGACATCGCTGTCCATACATCGACAATGATGTCAGGGGCTTCCCCAGAGCAGGAGTCCCAGTGATGTCAGGGCACAGCTGGAGTCCCAGGAGGAGCCTACTAGCGCTCTGCCCGGGACTCCAGCTCTGGGGTTGCCCCTGACATCTCTGTCCATATATGGACAGTGATGTCAGGAGCAGAGCTGGAATCCCAGGCAGAGTGCTAGAAGCGCCTCTGCTCCGGGACTCCAGCTCTGGGCAAGCCCCTGACATCACTATGGCAGCATCTGCGAAGGGCACTGTGGCAGCATCTGCCAAAGGCACTGTGGCAGCATCTGCGGAGGGCACTGTGGCAGCATCTGCCAAAGGCACTGTGGCAGCATCTGCGGAGGGCACTGTGGCAGCATCTGAGGAGGGCACTGTGGCAGCATCTACGGAGGGCACTGTGGCAGCATCTACGGAGGGCACTGTGGCAGCATCTACAGAGAACACTGTGGCAGCATCTACAGAGGGCACTGTGGCAGCATCTACAGAGGGAACTGCGGCAGCATCTACAGAGGGAACTGTGGCAGCATCTACAGAGGATACTGTGGCAGCATCTACAGAGGGCACTGTGGCAGCATCTACAGAGGGCACAGCTGGAGTCCCAGGAAGAGCCTACTAGCGCTCTGCCCGGGACTCCAGCTCTGGGATTGCCCCTGACTTCTCTGTCCATATATGGACAGTGATGTCAGGAGCAGAGCTGGAATCCCAGGCAGAGTGCTAGAAGTGGCTCTGCTCTGGGACTCCAGCTCTGGGCAAGCCCCTGACATCACAGAGGACACTGTGGCAGCATCTACAGAGGGCACTGTGGCAGCATCTACAGAGGGCACTGTGGCAGCATCTACTGAGGGCACTGTGGCAGCATCTACAGAGGGCACTGTGGCAGCATCTACAGAGGGCACTGTGGCAGCATCTACTGAGGGCACTGTGGCAGCATCTACAGAGGGAACTGTGGCAGCATCTACAGAGGGCACTGTGGCAGCATCTACAGAGGGCACTGTGGCAGCATCTACAGAGGGCACTGTGGCAGTATGTACAGAGGACACTGTGGCATTATCTAGGGGTGTGTTGCATTATCTACAGAGGGCACTGTGGCATTATCTACAGAGGGCACTGTGGCAGCATCTACAGAGGGCACTGTGGCAGCATCTACAGAGGACTCTGTGGCAGCATCTACAGAGGGCACTGTGGCAGCATCTAGAGGACACTGCGGCAGCATCCACAGAGGGCACCGCAGCAGCATCCACAGAGGGCACTGTGGCAGCATCTACAGAGGGAACTGTGGCAGCATCCTCAGAGGGAACTGTGGCAGCATCCACAGAGGGCACCGCAGCAGCATCCACAGAGGGCACTGTGGCAGCATCTACAGAGGGAACTGTGGCAGCATCCTCAGAGGGAACTGTGGCAGCATCTACAGAGGGCACTGTGGCATTATCTAGGGGTGTGTTGCATTATCTACAGAGGGCACTGGGGCATTATCTACAGAGGGCACTGTGGCAGCATCTACAGAGGGCACTGTGGCAGCATCTAGAGGACACTGCGGCAGCATCCACAGAGGGCAACGCAGTAGCATCCACAAAGGGCACTGCGGCAGCATCCACCGAGGGCACTGTGGCACTATCTAAAAAGGGGCTGCCCAATCTTGACATGTGTGTCTGCCAAACGCTGCCAACTGAGCCGCCGGACTGCATTTAGCGACACTTAAACTGGAAAACTGGATTGTTGAAATAAGCACATCGAGAAATATCTCAAATTTGAAACCTGGCGGTATTGTTATAGTAATGTATTATTATTATTATAGTAATATAGTGTTATAGTAGATCAAATAACTAACTGATAAACAATAATTTTGTATTGAATCAAATTTGAAAGTAATGCGGCCCGTCAACTTCCCATTTTTTCTATATGTGGCCCACTTACCCGGCCGAGTTTGAGACCCCTGCTCTAATCAGTACTGTACTCACATTATGATCTGCAGCGAGATAATGGTTGGTATGATTTTATTTTTTTTGTGAGCCTTCTAGTGATGTAGAACAGCCAGGGGGATGCCAATCAAAATCTGGGGGGACCCATTTCAATTTTCACCTCAGGCAGCAAAAAACCTAGAATTGGCCCTGATAGGGGCACAAAGGGGGCCTATCTTCTATATGGGGACATAAAGGGGGCCTAACTAATATATATGGGCACAAAGGGTGCCTTACTAATATAGGGTGGCACAAAAGGGGCCTAACTAACACATATATGTGTGTAACAGTCTCCACTGACATGGATATATGGCAGCGTAACCCGCTGGTAGGCAACTTCTTTTGGGCCCTTCCTAACAAGGACAGCAGGACTCCGTTGTATTGGAGCTCCCCTCAGATTTCCTAATAATCAGAGCTGTAACTCGAAGCCTCTGGTCTTCCAATGTAACAGGGCCCCCACTTACCATGTGCCATCTATAATACTAGTGTCTTCTCAAGAGACAGAGGGGCATTTGCCCCCTCAGGCACCAGGCTGGGTGCGGCTGCTTCTTTGCCACCCACTGTAGGCACCTACTGATATGAAACAAGCCCGTAACAATTACAATTGCTGCAGGCTCACTAATCCTAATGATTGTACGGGTTAAGTGACATTACGCGGTCCCCTCTTGGCCGTCGCGTGCCCCTAAGTATCTGCTTCTTGTCCGCTTCTTGAGTTCCTTGTTCTATGTCTCCTAATCCCTTTGTGTAGCTATATTAGTCTGAGTGGCTAGAGCAATCTCAGACCTCCATCTGGGAGATTAATTCGGATTTATCTTCTTAAATCTGCGCTCTTACTCCGGCTGACCGTCCTTTATATGGCTGCAAGTGGCTTTAAAGAAGAAGAAGTTTACGGAAATGTTCAGAACTGCGAAGGGGGCAGCGGTGGAGGGGCTTTCAGATTTTGTACGTAATTTGGGAAAGAGAGGGGGGGGGGCTGTGAAGAGACACACATATTGTAAATTGCTTTCTAAGTGCTGTGGGATGTAATCTCAATGTGAGCCCCTCCTTGCTGACTCCCTCCCTCCCACACGTGCAAAATCCACTGGATTTCAGACCATCCTCTCCTACTGGGGTCTGACTCTGCTACATGAGAGAGGTTAGGGATACTTAACTCTTCCACCATCTCCTCTGGTCTCTGCTATCACTTTGCAGCTTTCCCTTTTACATGTACAGAAGATGGATTTGCAAAGATATCCCTCCTGGTTGTGTCTACTGAGTCTTTACATTGGATTTGTCCTGTGCTCCAGGAAAGCTACTACCCCTAGGAGACAAGGTAATGATTACTACTATCCTTTGATGTGCAGTAAGGGCCTATCATGTGATCTCAATGCAAACTTTCAATTAACAGATGTAGCAGAGCTGAATTCGTCATCGTGGTTGTATTTCTTGCTCAATGTGAAACATTTTATGCGGTAGGTTTACCTGCAGTACTATCTAAAACTGTAAATGCCAAATGACAAACTCAGCTCTGCTACGTCTGGAATTGTTAAAAGGCTAATGAAGAAGGGAGGGATAGTTGCATTGTGGGGTGTGGGAGAGAAGTTTATGTAAACTCTTGCTTGGGATGTTGCAGGCAGCTCCGGGCATCTGTGGTTAATCAGAATGGAATATAATAGAGACATAGTGGAGGTTCTTTGTGTGGAAATGTGCCGGATTAGCGCGGTGTTCCCATGCAGCGGTTTCCTGTGTCGGGGGGTAGGCTGTCAGTCCGGAGCATCCAGTTCTTGCAGAGGTTCCTGACCATCCTCTCATCTGCTTTATAACAAATGTGTCTGCCGAAGAGAAACAAACGACTATAAAATGTATCATACATCTATTACTTATGTATATTGTGTATATAGCCCCGACATATGCTGCAGCGCTGTACACAGAATGCATCATACATCTATTACTTATGTATATTGTGTATATAGCCCCGACATATGCTGCAGCGCTGTACACAGAATGTATCATACATCTAATACTTATGTATATTGTGTATATAGCCCCGACATATGCTGCAGCGCTGTACACAGAATGCATCATACATCTATTACTTATGTATATTGTGTATATAGCCCCGACATATGCTGCAGCGCTGTACACAGAATGCATCATACATCTATTACTTATGTATATTGTGTATATAGCCCCGACATATGCTGCAGCGCTGTACACAGAATGCATCATACATCTAATACTTATGTATATTGTGTATATAGCCTCGACATATGCTGCAGCGCTGTACACAGAATGCATCATACATCTATTACTTATGTATATTGTGTATATAGCCTCGACATATGCTGCAGCGCTGTACACAGAATGCATCATACATCTAATACTTATGTATATTGTGTATATAGCCTCGACATATGCTGCAGCGCTGTACACAGAATGTATCATATATCTATTACTTATGTATATTGTGTATATCTCCCCGACATATGCTGCAGCGCTGTACACAGAATGTATCATATATCTATTACTTATGTATATTGTGTATATAGCCCCGACATATGCTGCAGCGCTGTACACAGAATGTATCATACATCTAATACTTATGTATATTGTGTATATAGCCCCGACATATGCTGCAGCGCTGTACACAGAATGTATCATACATCTATTACTTAAGTATATTGTATATATAGCCCCGACATATGCTGCAGCGCTGTACACGGAATGTATTCCGTCACACGTGTTCTGTATCTAGTTGATCTAGTTGAACTCACAAGTCATCTAAAGCACAAACATACTGATGGTAACCTCATAACCGGCTGATCTGACCAATAAGGTAACATTCATGAAATAATAATCTATCTATCTATCTATCTATCTATCTATCTATCTATCTATCTATCTATCTATCTATCTATCTATCTCTTTCTTCTTTTATCTATCTATATCATATCATATCTATCTCACATCTTTTTTTGCTCAGTCACTTTATCTGCAACTTTCTAATATACATTGTATATTCTATGTATCTATATCATATCTATTTAGCTATGGCTCTTTCTGGCTATCTATCTAATCTATCTATCTATCTATTGATCGACATAAGTAGACTACAACAACGCTCAGGCAATGCAGAAGGGGCAGGGCCCTTCTTATAGTCCAGGGTGCTCATGGGCTAATTTGGGTATTTCAGTGCGCACGCTGGCCCTTTAAGACCGGGCACAAGCGTGCGTGCGCACCCCACGGGACACAGCAGAGCAAAGCAGAAGTGAGCGTTGGCGTCTCCTGAGGAGGAGATGCGGGCCAGCACTCACTGATCCATGGCAGCGGCCATCAGGAGGTGAGTAAACCTGACGTCCCGCGTCCATGGGTGTTACAGTATGCCCCCTCTTACGCCCCCTCCTCTTGGGAACAGAGCGAGAGAGAAACTTCTTCAGGAGGGTAGGGGCATTGAGGTTCTCCTCTGGCTCCCAGGACCTCTCTTCAGGACCACTCCCCCTCCAATCCACCAAATAAAAAGTTCTTCCTCCCACTCTCTTGGTGTCCAGGATCTCCTTAACCTCAAATGTATCCAATGAACCGCTAGAAGCAACTGCAGGACTAGGAATCTTGGTTTAGCGGTTCTGGACCACAGGCTTCAGAAGGGAGACATGGAAGGAGTTGGAGATCTTGAGGGTAGGAGGCAGACAAAGCTTGTAGGAGACATGGTTGATCTGTTGGAAGATCTCGAAGGGTCCAAGGAACCTGGGACAAATTTGTATGATGGCACCCTCATCCGGATATTTCTGGAGGACAGCCAGACCTTGGTACCTGGAAGAAACTGGGGGGGGGGTTCTCTTCTCCTTGTGTCTGCCTTACGTTTCATGTGGTCGACCGCCAGCAGAATGGGGGATCGGGTCTGCTGCCAGATCTGCACTAAGTCCCTAAAAGCAGAATCAGCTGCGGGCACTTCGGACGTAACGGATGCCGGGAGAGGAATTCGTGGGTGTTGGCCGTAGAAAATGAAGAACGGTGTAGTTCTTGTGGACTCGCTAGTATGGTCATGAACGAGAACTCGGCCCAATGAAGAAGCTGCACCCAGTCATCATGGTGCTTGGAGATGAAGTGTCGTAGGTAGATCTTCATGATATGATTGATCCTCTCGACTTGACCATTGAACTGGGGATGGCAGGCTGAGGAAAAGTCCAACTTTACATTGAGAAGTTTACAGAGAGCTCTCCAGAAACTTGAGGTGAACTGAACTCCCCGATCAGACACGATATGCCGAGGTAAGCCGTGCAGGCGGAAGATGTGTTGGATGAAGAGGTTGGCCAGTCGAGAAGCAGAAGGTAGACCGGTCAGCGGAACGAAGTGAGCCATCTAAGAAAATCGGTCTACCACCACCCAGACAGTACTGCATCCCGCAGGGGGAGGCAGATCCGTAACAAAGTCCATTGCTGTATGCTGCCAAGGAGCATCGGGCACAGGCAGCGGCTGGAGCAGGCCAGCAGGTTTGGATTGAGCAACCTTGTTGGCTGCGCAAACCGAGCAGGATGAAACAAAGTCCATGATGTCCTTGGGCAGCGTGGGCCACCAGAAATTATAGGCAATGAGATCTCGGGTCTTACGTGTACCCGCGTGACCTGCCAGTCTGGAGCTGTGTCCCCAGAGGAGGATTCTCCCTCTGTATGCCAGGCGCACAAAAGTCCTCCCCAGAGAAATGTCTCTAATTTGCAGGGGGTTGACAGAGACAATGCAAGACGGATCAATAATATTTTGTGAAGACTCCATGGTGTCCTCTGTCTCAAACGACCTGGATAAGGCATCGGCCCTCACATTCTTGTCGGCTGGACGGTAGTGGAGCTCAAACTGGAACCGAGCAAAGAACAGTGACCACCTGGCCTGACGAGGGTTCAGCCGTTGGGCCGTCTGGAGATAGGTGAGATTCCTATGGTCAGTGAATATCAGGATGAACTGCGCCCTCTAGTAGATGTCTCCACTCCTCCAGGGCCAATTTGATGGCATTAACTCCCGATCCCCAATCGAGTAGTTGCGTTCTGTGGAAGAGAAGAGTTTAGAGTAATAGCCACATACCACTGCCTTACCCTTGGAACCTCTCCGTAACAGAAGTGCACCAGCACCAACAGAGGAGGCGTCCACCTCCAACAAAAAGTGTAGAGAAACATCTGGATGATGGAGGATAGAGGCTGACGTGAAGGCACTCTTCAGGCTATTAAATGCAGATTCCGCCTCTGGAGTCCAAACCTTAACGTTCATGCCTTTTTTGGTGAGGGTAGAGATAGGAGATGTCAGTGAGGAGAAGTTTGGAATGAACTGTCTGTAGAAATTAGCGAATCCCAGGAAACGCTGTATTGACCTTAAGCCTTGAGGACGTGGCCATTACCTTATCAGGATCCATCTTGAAGCCTTGATCCGAGATGATGTAGCCCAGGAAGGGTAGAGCATTTCTCTCAAACACGCACTTCTCCAACTTGGCGTACAGGCGATTCTCCCTTAATCGCAGCAAAACTTGACTGACATGTCTCTGATGAGTCATCAGATCAGGAGAAAAAATCAAGATGTCATCAAGATAGACCACAACACAAACATAGACGAGGTCACAGAAGATGTAATTAACGAACTCTTGGAAGACCGCGGGAGCGTTACACAGGCCGAAGGGCATTACTAGGTATTCATAGTGTCTGTCACGGGTGTTAAATGCCGTCTTCCATTTGTCACCCCGGCGAATCCGGATTAAATTATACGCCCCACAGGTCTAGCTTAGAAAATTTTTGGGCTCCTCGTATACGATCGAACAGTTCTGAAATCAATGGCAATGGATATCTATTTTTTTACCGTGATCTGATTGAGAGCATGGTAGTCGATGCAGGGTCACAGAGACCCATCCTTATTCTTGATGAAGAAGAACCCGGCTCCTGCCGGAGAGGAGGTCTTCCGTATGAAGCCCCTCTCCAGATTCTCTATAATATAGGCGGACATGAACTGAGTCTCTGGCAAGGAGAGAGAATATACCCTACCACGGGTAAGGGATGCATCAAGAATCAGCTCGATAGCACAGTCATACGCACGGTGTGGGGGCAGCGTCTTCGCCTCCTTCTTGCAGAAGACTAGGCAGCGGTTGAGGCACTCGGAATCCACCTGGAGAACCTCCCAAGAATTCCAGTCCAGAACTGGGGCATGTAGTCGGAGCCAGGGCAGGCCCAGCAGCACAGGGTTGATGGCCTTAGACAGGACAAAAAAAATTAGATGAGCTTGGAATGAAGGGCTCCCACTTGGAGCTTCAGTGGCTTGGTCATAGCTACAACCGGGTCTGGCAGAGATAGTCCATTCACAGAAGCAACAGTCAGTCTTATCTCCAGAGGGGTTGTGGGCAACTGGAGAAGATCCACAAGGTCTCTCTCGATCCGCAGCTATTTTCATTCAGAGTCCAGATAGGCAGAGACCCGGTGTGTCTTTTCGCGGGACACTATGGTCACGGGGATGGAAAATTTAGAAGAAAGCCCTTTTTCACCCATGGTTTTCTCTCCAACAAACCCTGGGATTTTTGGGGGCACATACACACAAGATGGCTTCCGAGGCCGCAATACAGACAGCGTCCCGAAGTCCGTCGACGTTGTCTCTCCTGGGTAGACAGCTTGAGATGGTCCATCCTCAAAGTCTCCTGTGGAGGAACAGCTGATGAGGACAGCAGGGGTTGTTGCAAAGTAGGAGCCGGGCTAGGGAGTTTTCCCTCCCGACGGGCCTCTTGGAACAGTTCTCAGATCCTTATGTCAATCCGGGTGGCCAGAAGAATGAGGTCATCCAGGGTAGATGGCAGATCTCGAGCGTCCTTAATCTTAGGAGACAGTCCCTGCGAGAATATAGCCACCAAGGCCTCATTGTTCCACAACAACTCTCCCGCCAGGCTGCGGAAGTGGATGGCGTACTCGCCCACGGAAGTGTCTCCCTGGCAAAGGTTCAGCAAGGAGGCAGCTGCCGACGAGACTCGTCCAGGCTCCTCAAACACCATGCAAAATGTCTGTAGGAACCCCTGGAAGTCACGGATCTCTGGTCCTTGTCTCTCCCAGATAGGGTTCGCCCATGCTAGAGCCCTGCCAGTGAGTGGAAAGATGATGAAAGTGACCCTTGCGCCATCAGTGGAAAATGCTTGTGCATACAGACTGAAGTTGATCTGGCACTGGTTCAAAAATCCCCTGCAGGTCCTCGCGTCTCCATCATAGCGATGAGGCAGCGGCAGAGAAAATCGGGGATCAGCACTGCCATGTGGTGTAGTTGGAGGGTCTGTACTGCCAGGAGGTGTAGTAGGAGGAAGGGCAGCTTGCACTTCCAGCCAACGTGCAATAATGTTCAATGCCTGGAGGAGTTGGTCCTGTCGAGACCGACAGTATAGCAGCTGGCCAACAGGGTACTAGTCAAAGTCTATAGTTTGGATAGGTGTACCTGTGGTAACCTCTGACAGTAGATGGGACCTTGGAAGCAGGCAGACACCAGGCGTGGTGTAACCAGGAAGGCGTTGTACACCACACAACACGACTCCAACTCTAAACGGTACTTGAACCAGGATAGTATGGGACACAGGATACAGGTAGCAGGAACGGGAACACTGGGAACTGGGAAACTTTAAAGGGACCATTTCCCGAAACGAACATAGGTAAACGACAACAACGCTCAGGCAATGCAGCAAGGGGCAGGGCCCTTCTTATAGTACAGGGTGCTCATGGGCTAATTTGGGTATTTCAGTGCGCACCTGAATTAGATACCCAAATAACGCTCTACGGGACACAGCAGAGTGAAGCATAAGTGAGCACTGGCGTCTCCTGAGGAGGAGATGTGGGCCAGCGCTCACTGATGATACACTATCTATCTATCTATCTATCTATCTATCTATCTATTTCTCACATCTGTCTTTCTTGCTAAGTCACTATATAATGAGCATTTCTGCAACTTTCTACTAGAGTTTGTTTAGCAAATCCTAACTATTTTCAAGATCTCTGTTTACCAGAAGTGAATAGGAACATTTTTGTTTACATCCAGAGACTAAATAATAGACCTCTTTTTCTCTCTCTCACTTTATCATGAGACTTTCTGCAACTTTCTAATATACATTGTATATTCTATGTATCTATGTATCTATATCATATCTACTTAGCTATGGCTCACTCTATCTATCTATCTATCTATCTATCTATCTATCTATCTATCTATCTATCTATCTATCTATCTATCTATCTATCTATCTATCTATCTATCTATCTATCTATCTATCTATCTATCTATCTATCATCTATCTCTTCATCATCAGGTGAAGTTTATGGTTTCTTTAGCTCTTGGTCTAGTGATAGCCGCGGTCATAAATAGATAATTCACATTAGCCAAATAAATTGTGATATTTTGCTGTTGCAGGAATGGGATGTGGTGATGTTTGTCTGACCTAAGGAAGTTGAATAGGAGTCGTGTTATAGGGATTTAAAAGGGACACCCGTCATTTGTGTGTGTATTTTGCACTAAGTGGCCATTGTCACTTGCTAATAACAGCGGCTAACACGAGGATGACAATTACAGTACAATGGCAGGAGGGGGACTTCATTATAACACCAGGGTGTCCTATAAGCTATTCCATCTGCTTACATAAGGGGTTAAATCAAGGCAGCTGATAAAATACTGCCATTCCCAAAAGCTTTGTATGGTGTGATTAACCCCTTCCAGCACTGTACATGTACGGCACTAAAAAATACTTCCTGCACTATGGCGTACATATACATCGCAGTCAGACACGCTATCACCTGACGGAGCTGTATCAGGCAACGATCGGAATCGGAAATAATACCGATCCCGATCGTTTAACCCCTTAGATGGTCGCTTGTTTGTCATCAATGTGCTGATTGGTTTGCTGAGTAGCGGGGGGAGGGTTGAGTGAGGGGCTCCCAGGACTGCCATTACTTTGTCCTTATTAGTCCCTGCATAATACATGGCTGTAAAGGATCTGCCAGACACAGCTTCTGTGTCGACTCCCGTGGTTACTCAGTCTGCACCTGCTCCTAAGTTTGATAGAGTGACTCGATCATCTACCACTCGGGCTGGGAGGCTGAGAAGTGGGAGAGCCTATCACGGCCTGGCCAGATGGAGCTAGCTCCCGCCCTCTGTCTATTTGTACCTTCGTTTCCTGCTTCTCCTTTTCCTGTGATTCTGCTGGTTTCCTGGCTCTGCTGCTGCTTGTACTATTTGTCCTCTGCTTCATACTGACCCTGGCTTTACTGACTACTCTCTTGCTCTGCATTTGGTACCTCGTCCACTCCTGGTTTGACTCGACTTGTTCACTACTCTTGTTGCTCATGGTGTTGCCGTGGGCAACTGCCCCATTTCCCTTAGCTTCTTTGTACCCATGTCTGTCTGTCTGTCATGCACATAGTGAGAGTAGGGACCGTCGCCCAGTTGTACGCCGTCGCCTAGGACGGGCTGTTGCAAGTAGGCAGGGACTGAGTGGTGGGTAGATTAGGGCTCACCTGTTTGTCTCCCTACCCCGTCATTACATAATCACAGGCCCATATACCTTTTCTACCCTGGTCCCTGACACACTATGGACCCCCTTGAGACCCTGGCTCAACAAATGCAGGGCCTCTCCCTACAGGTCCAAGCCCTGACTCAGAGGGGCAACCTGCATGATGCTACCCTGGTAGTGCCCCCCACCTCACCTCTTGAACCCCACCTCAACTTGCCTGACCGGTTTTCAGGGGACCGGAAGACTTTTTTCTCCTTGTAGGCTCTATTTCCGTCTAAAGCCCCACTCCTCAGGTTCTGAGAACCAGCGAGTGGGTATAATTATGTCCCGGCTCTTGGACGGGCCCCAAGAATGGGCCTTCTCCTTGGCTCCCGACGCCCCTGAGCTTTCCTCTGTTGACCTTATTTTTCTGCTCTCGGGCTCATATATGACGAGACAGACAGGACTGCCTTTGCCGAGAGTCAGCTGGTGACCTTACGTCAGGGTAAGAGACCCGTTGAGGAGTACTGTTCGGACTTTAGGAAGTGGTCTGTAGCTTCTCTGTGGAATGACCCTGCCTTGAGGTGCCAGTTTAGATTGGGTCTGTCGAACGCCCTGAAGGACCTGTTAGTTAGCTATCCCTCTTCTGACTCTCTAGATCAGGTAATGGCTTTAGCGGTACGTCTTGACCGACGTCTCAGGGAACGACGACTTGAACGTTTTTGTGCCTTCTCCTCTGGCTCCCCCATGATGGCTCCCGAGGTGCTGTTGCTTCGTTTTTCCACGGAAAACTCGGATGAACCTATGCAACTCGGGGCCTCCGTGTCTCCCCAACAATGTAGAGAGTTCCACAGGAAGAATGGTCTCTGCTTCTACTGTGGGGATGAAAAGCATCAAGTGAACAACTGTACTTGGCGCAAGAATAAGCAGCTGGAAAACTTCCGCGCCTAAGTGACCATCGGGGAGGTCGCTTGGGCGCACAGGTATTTCCCGTATACATGAAACCTAATAAGATCATGCTTCCCTTTCAGGTCTCTTTTAGTGGTAGGTCTGCTACCGGCAATGCCTTCGTGGATTCAGGGTCTTCTGCTAATATTATGTCTGTGGAATTTGCTATGTCTCTAGCTATGCCATTGATTGAATTGCCTAAACCTGTCCCGGTAGTGGGTATCGACTCCTCTCCTCTTGCTAATGGTTATTTTACGCAGCATACCCCTGTTTTTGAACTCCTTGTTGGCTCCATGCATTTGGAGCAGTGCTCCGTACTGGTGATGCAGGGATTATCGTCCGATTTTGTTTTAGGCCTACCCTGGTTGCAGATGCATAATCCCACGTTTAACTGGAACACTGGGGATCTTACCAAATGGGGTAATGAATGCATGACGTCATGCTTTTCTGTTAATTTTATTTCTCTCCCTGAGGAGGTGAACACTCTACCTGAGTTTATTTAGGACTTCGCTGATGTTTTTTCTAAAAAGGCCTCCGAGGTGTTACCTCCTCATAGAGAGTACAATTACGCAATCGATTTGGTACCAGCGGCTAAGCTCCCTAAGGGTAGGATATTTAATCTCTCTTGTCCCGAACGTGAAGCCATGAGAGAGTATATCCAGGAATGCCTGGCCAAGGGTTACATTCGCCCCTCTACTTCTCCGGTAGGTGCTGGCTTCTTCGTAGGGAAGAAAGATGGTGGTCTTAGGCCATGCATCGATTACCGAAACTTGAATAAGGTCACTGTAAGGAACCAGTATCCCCTTCCGTTGATTCCTGATCTCTTCAATCAGGTCCAGGGGGCCCAATGGTTCTCTAAGTTTGATCTACGGGGGGCTTATAACCTTATCCGCATCAAAGAGGGGAATGAGTGGAAGACTGCGTTTAACACGCCCGAAGGTCATTTCGAATACCTCGTTATGCCCTTTGGGTTGTGTAATGCTCCCGCGGTCTTCCAGAATTTCATAAATGAGATTTTAAGAGACTACCTGGGGGTATTTCTTGTAGTGTACCTTGATGACATACTGGTGTTTTCCAAGGACTGGTCCTCCCACATTGAGCATGTCAGGAAGGTGCTCCAGGCCATTCGGGAAAACAAACTGTTTGCTAAAACCGAAAAATGTGTGTTTGGGGTGCAAGAGATACAATTTTTGGGTTAAATCCTCACTCCTCATGAATTCCGCATGGACCCTGCCAAGGTTCAGGCTGTGGCTGAATGGGTCCAACCTGCCTCCCCGAAGGCGTTACAGTGCTTCCTGGGGTTTGCTAATTATTACAGGAGATTTATTGCTAACTTCTCGGTCATCGCTAAGCCTCTTACGGATCTCACTCGCAAAGGTGCAGATCTCCTCCACTGGCCTCCAGAGGCGGTCCAGGCTTTTGAGGTCCTTAAGAAGTGCTTTATCTTGGCCCCAGTGCTGGTTCAGCCTAACCAAATGGAGCCGTTCATCGTAGAGGTTGACGCCTCCGAGATGGGAGTGGGTGAAGTCTTGTCCCAGGGTACCAGGTCCCTCACCCATCTCCGTCCCTGTGCCTACTTCTCCAGGAAGTTCTCACCCACTGAGTGTAACTATGACATTGGCAACCGTGAACTCTTAGCCATTAAATGGGCATTTGAAGAGTGGTGCCACTTCCTGGAGGGGGCTAGGCACCAGGTAACGGTCCTTACCGACAACAAGAATCTGGTTTTCCTAGAATCTGCCCGGAGGCTAAACCCGAGACAAGCTCGATGGGCGTTATTTTTTACTAGATTCAACTTTTTGGTCACCTATAGGGCTGGGTCTAAAAATATTAAAGATCCTGCCCACAGGTATAATCATTTCCTCTGTTGATTCTGACCTAGTCTCCGAAATTGCGGCTGATTAAGGTTCAGCTCCCGGGAACCTTCCTGAGAACAAGCTGTTTGTTCCCCTGCAATTCCGGCTAAGGGTACTCAGGGAGAATCATGACTCTGCACTACCTGGCCATCCAGGCATCCTGGGTACCAAGCACCTCATTGCCGGAAACTATTGATGGCCTGGGTTGCTAAAGACGTTAAGGCCTATGTCTCCGCTTGTGAGATTTGTGCTAGGTCCAAGACTCCCAGGTCCCGACCAGCGGGCTTACTATGTTCTTTGCCCATTCCCCAGAGACTTTGGACCCATATCTCGATGGATTTTATCACCGATCTGCCTCCATCTCAAGGCAAGTCGGTGGTGTGGGTTGTAGTAGACCGTTTCAGTAAAATGTGCCACTTTGTGCCCCTCAAGAAACTACCCAATGCTAAGACGTTAGCTACCTTGTTTGTCAAACACATCCTGCGTCTCCATGGGGTTCCTGTCAATATTGTTTCTGACAGAGGGGTACAATTTGTTTCATTGTTTTGGAGAGTCTTCTGTAAGAAGTTGGAGACTGATCTGTCCTTCTCCTCGGCCTTCCATCCTGAAACCAATGGCCAGACTGAGAGGACTAATCAGTCTCTAGAACAATATTTAAGGTGTTTTATCTCTGACTGTCAATATGATTGGGTCTCCTTCATTTCCCTCGCTGAATTTTCTCTTAATAACCGGGTCAGTAACTCGTCAGGGGTCTCCCCCTTTTTCTGTAATTTTGGGTTTAATCCACGGTTCTCTTCCGTTTCACCTGGTGGTTCCAACAATCCCGAGGTAGATGTCGTTCATCGGGAACTGTGCACAGTCTGGGCCCAGGTTCAGAAGAACCTAGAGGCGTCCCAGAGCATACAAAAGACTCAGGCAGATAGAAGACGTTCTGCTAACCCCTTATTTGTGGTCGGGATCTGGTGTGGCTGTCTTCTAAAAATTTGCGCCTTAAAGTCCCGTCCAAAAAATTTGCTCCCCAGTATATAGGGCCGTACAAGGTCATTGAAGTCCTTAACCCTGTCTCCTTCCGACTGGAGTTACCCCCGTCTTTTCGAATACATCACGTGTTTCATGCCTCCCTCCTTAAACGCTGCTCCCCGTCCTTGGCTCCCTCGAGGAAACCTCCGGTCCCTGTTCTCACCCCTGAAGGGGTAGAATTCGAGGTGGCCAAGATTGTGGACAGCAGGATGGTCCAAGGCTCCCTCCAGTACCTAGTTCATTGGAGAGGATACGGGCCTGAGGAGATGACTTGGGTACCCGCCCGGGATGTTCACGCTGGGGTATTGCTCAGGAGGTTCCATCTTCGGTTCCCCAATATGCCAGGTCCACCTAGAAAGGGTCCAGTGGCCCCTCATAAAAGGGGGGTACTGTAAAGGATCTGCCAGACACAGCTTCTGTGTCGATGCCCGTGGTTACTCAGTCTGCACCTGCTCCTAAGTCTGATAGAGTGACTCGATCATCTACCACTCGGGCTGGGAGGCTGTGAAGTGGGAGAGCCTATCACGGCCTGGCCAGACGGAGCTAGCTCCCGCCCTCTGTCTATTTGTACCTTCGTTTCCTGCTTCTCCTTTTCCTGTGATTCTGCTGGTTTCCTGGCTCTGCTGCTGCTGTTTGTACTATTTGTCCTCTGCTTCATACTGACCCTGGCTTTACTGACTACTCTCTTGCTCTGCGTTTGGTACCTCGTACACTCCTGGTTTGACTCGGCTTGTTCACTACTCTTGTTGCTCACGGTGTTGCCATGGGCAACTGCCCCATTTCCCTTAGCTTCTTTGTACCCTTGTCTGTCTATCTGTTGTGTACATAGTGAGAGTAGGGACCGTCGCCCAGTTGTACGCCATCACCTAGGACGGGCCGTTGCAAGTAGGCAGGGACTGAGTGGCGGGTAAATTAGGGCTCACCTGTCTGTCTCCCTACCCCGTCATTACAATGGCGACATAATAGGTGTGTTATCTTTAGGCCAGTTCCAGAGACTTTCTTTACTTTTTTTCGCTGTAAGTTTTCGTTTTTTTGTTCAAAAAACGCTGTGGCCAGATAATACAAAAGTGTCACTTTATGTGGTAATAACTTGGGAATGCTTTTACCTATCCAAGCGATACTCAGATTGTTTTCTCGTGACATACTGTACTTTATGTTAGTGGAAAAATGTGATCAGTAAATTCATTATTTGTTTGTGAAAAACACCAAACTTTAGAGAAAATTTGCAAAAATTAGAATTTTTCTAAATTTAAATGTATCTGCTTGTAAAACAGATAGTAATACCACACAAAATAGTTACTAATTAACATTTCCCATATGTCTACTTTATATTGGCATGGTTTTTTGAACATCCTTTTATTTTTCTAGGACGTTACAAGGCTTAGAACTTTAGCAGCAATTTCTCACATTTCCAAGAAAATTTCCAAAATCTATTTTTATAGGTACCAGTTCAGTTCTGAAGTGGCTTTGAGGGCCTTATATATTAGAAACCCCCATAAGTCACCCAATTTTAAAAACTGCACCCCTCAAAGTTTTCAAAACAGCATTTAGAAGCAGAGTAGAAATTAAATTTACAAATTAATTTTTTGGGTCGGAAAATCCAATTTAATCCATTTTTTTCTGTAACACAAAAGGTTTTATCAGAGAAACGCAACTCAATATTTGTTGCCCAGGTTCTGAAGTTTTTAGAAATATCCCACATGTGGCCCTAGTGTGGTAATGGACTGAAGCACAGGCCTCAGAAGCAAAGGACCACCTAGAGGATTTTGGGGCCTCCTTTTTATTAGAATATATTTTAGGTACCATGTCTGGTTTGAAGAGGTCTTGTGGGGCCAAAACAGTGGAAACACCCCCAAAAAGATACCATTTGGCAAACTACACCCCCAAGTAATTTATCAAGGGGTATAGTGAGGATTTTAACCCCACAGGTTTTTTTCTGAATTTAGTGGAATTAGTCCGTAAAAATGAAAATCTAAATTTTTTTCCAATAAAACTTAGAAATTATCCATTTTTACAAGGAATAAAGAAGAAAAAACACCCCAAGATTTGTAAAGCCATTTTTCCTGATTACGGCAATACCCCATATGTGGTAATAAACGGCTGTTTGGACACACGGCAGGGCGCAGAAGGGAAGGAGCGCTATTTGGCTTTTGGAGCTTACGTTTTTGGATTGGTTTTTCGGTGTCATGTCGCATTTGCAAAGCCCCTGAGGGACCAAAACAGTGGATACTCCCTAGAAGTGACCCCATTTGGGAAACTACAGCCCTAAAAAGATTTTGTCTAGGGGTATAGTGGTCATTTTGATCCCATAGGTTTTCGGCTGAATTTAGTGTAATTAGGCCGTCAAAACTTCTATAGTTTTTTTTTGGTTTTTTTTACGCCATTCACCGTGCATTGTAAATGACATATTTAATTTATTCTGCGGGTCGATGCGATTACGGCGATACCATATGTATATAGGTTTTTTATGTTTTACGGTGTTTGCACGATAAAATCACGGTTTTAAAAAAATTATTTCGTTTTTGTGTCACCATATTCTAAGAGTCACCACTTTTTTATTTTTCCATCAAGAAAGCCGTGTGAGGGTGTTGTTTTTTGCGAAACAAACTGTAGTTTTTATTGGTACCATTTTTCCCTATTTATGCAATTTTTTGGGAACTGAAGTGACTAAAAATAGCGATTCCGGTATTGTTTTTTTATTGTTTTTATGGCGAATAAATTACATTATATTTTTATAGTTCAGGCCGTTACGGACGCGGCGATACCAATTATGCATAGTTTATTTTTATTTTTTCTAATAATAAAGGACTTTATAAGGGAAAAAGGGCGATTTTTTTAAATTTTAATATTTTGAAATTTTACTTTTGTAAATTTTTTTGTAACTATTTGTAACTTTTTCTTTTTTTAGCCCCACTAGGGACACGAAGATCCAATTGTTGGATCGTTGTAATAATACCCTGCACTACTTAGGTATAATACCCTGCAATACATATCAGTTTCACACTTCCATAGATGGCAGACCGGAAGCCTTTGTTAGGCTTCCGGTTGCCAAAGCAACAATCGGCTCCTGCAATCACGTCGCGTCGATGACGTGCATTTAAGGGGTTAATTGGCGTGGATCACGGCTGTGATCCGACTCGATGTTTTCCCCCAGTACGAAGGTTTGCTAGTAGCTGCCTGTACTGGGAGATGCCGGGCTGCGGGGAGTGCCTGTGCGCTCCGTTAGGAGCACACGTAGATTAACGGGCTGCAGGCACAAGGACCAGTGCTGCATCCCATTAATCTACGTTGGGTGGTCGGGGATATTGTAACATCTACATACACAGCGATTTTGTTTTTGGCTTTTTTTTTTTTTTAGCATTTTTGGGGTTAGTGGTGTTTTTATCAAAATGCAACTTGATTTAGGTATGGATATTTTTCTAGCGTTTTCCTCTATAGGCTTCAAAAATACCAGAAAAAATGATTGTACAAAATGTGACAAAAAAAAACAGAGGTGGAATTTCTAACTTAGGTCTCATCAACAAGGCCATATTACAGCTACGATTTTTTACCGAGTCGTAACAGGTGTCCCATATACATGTATGAGACCTCTACTGCCTCCGAGTTTATTTGTAGGCATACAGAGGTATGTCTGAAAAACAATGGTGGCATGTTCCATTGGACTCTGTATGTACGGAGGTATAAAAGGTAGCAATGTATCTAGTGGAGGAACTGCATTGTTAACACATGGGGAATGTATTAAGTGAATGAGTGAAGAATTGGACCAAGGGTCATGGAAAAAGCACGGTGGGCAAATAAACACCAGGCCCCTCTGTCCTGGATGGCAAAATCTGGTACCATAAAAGAAAGCTCATTTTGATTTTTAATGTGGGGTCACCTCTCTTCTATTCACACACCAATACAATTGAAGGGAACATTTTCCCAACTATTGCACAACTGTCATAACTCAGTAACATTTTCTATCTAATAGTGGAATGCAAGTGAAGAACAATAGTGTCACGTCAGATAAATTTTGCAATTAACTATTAAGCTGGCCATACAGTTGGAGATCGCCATCAGGATCCATGCACCATTATTGACATCCCCTATCAATATTCACATTATTTCTCCAGTCGTATGGGAAGATCTGTCTGTGTAATATTGTTGTAATGAATGGCATCTCAACAGATCGACTCTCGGGGCTGGCCTTACGTTGGATGATTCCCTGTGCGGTACCTTCTGTTGGCGCCCTATTCACATAATGTACTGTCATACAGTGTACAAATAAACATACTATATAGTAACTAATGATAAGTGCCATACAGTATGAAAATAACACAGCTTTATGTCGGTCAAATAACACTTCAATACAGTTACCCACAATGTTATACAGTGCAGCCATCACGATCATACACTGAAAGAATGATAGATACTGTACAGTGCCTAAATAGAAGTGCCACACTGACAAAGTAAATACTGCCATACAGTGCTCAAATAACACCACATTATAGTGCTCAAATAACACCACCTTACAGTGCTCAAATAATACCGCTGTACAGTGCTCAAATAATACAGCCATACAGTGCTCAAATATTACTGTCATATAGTGCTCAAATAATGCCGCCATACCGTGCTCAAATATTACTGCCATAGTGTGCTCAAATAATAGCACCATACATTGCTCAAATAATACTACCATACAGTGCTCAAATAATACCAACATACATTGCCCAAATAATACTGCCATACAGTGCTCAAATAATACCGCCATACAGTGCTGAAATAATACCACCATACAGTGCTCAAATAATACCGGCACACAGTGCTCAAATACATATAGTGTTCAAATATTACTGCAATACATTGCTAAAATAATACCAACATACAGTGCCCAAATAATACCAACATACAATGCTCAAATTATACCGCCATACAATGCTAAAATAATGCTACCATACAGTGCTCAAATAATACCGCCACACAGTGCTCAAACACCACCTTACAGTGCTCAAATAATACTGCCTTAGGCCTCATGCACACGACCGTGCTCGTAATTGCGACTCGTAATTACGAGCACGGCCGGGCACGGCCGGCCACGGGCAGCCGGCCGCTTTTGCGAGCCGTGCTCCCATTATAAAGTATAGGAGCACGGCCCGTAAAATGAAAAAATAGAACATGTTCTATTTTTTTAACGGCACGGGCACCTTCCCGTGAGAAAACAGGAAGGTACCCGTGGCTAACAGAAGTCTATGCGCCCGTTATTGCGGGTCGTAATTACGACCCGCAATAACGGGTGTTTTTACGGTCGTGTGCATGAGGCCTTACAGTGCTCAAATAATACTGACATACAGTGTTCAAATATTACTGCCATACCGTGCTCAATAATACCGCCATACAGTGCTCAAATATTACTGCCATACAGTGCTCAAATAATACCACCATACAGTGCACAAATAATACCACCATAAGGTGCTCAAATAATACCGCCCTACAGTGCTCAAATAATACCGCCATACAGTGCTCAAATATACCGCCCTACAGTGCTCAAATAATACCGACATACAGTGCTCAAATAATACCAGCATACAGTGGCCACATAACCGCTCCATATATAAAGTAATCTATTACCAGTGCTATACAATGTCTAAATAATACTACAGCTATACAATCAACATTAAGAATAATGGTAGTCGCAAGCCTCTGGTGCTAGGCCATCTATGATGTCCCCATCACAGGGGCATCTGCTGTGCCCTGTTCTATGCTATGAGTTTAACACCCATAAAGCTGGCCCTGTCAACTATGAATGACTAGTGACTAAGGGTGTGTGCATCATAGAGGCAGCTCGTGTGGCTGTTATGGGGCCACTGGAGAAAGGGGGTCTAGTTTAGGTTGGCCTTATCCCTTCTTTTAATGATTGACGAGAACCCTTTCACCATTCAGCAGGTTCTACAAAGTTAGCAAACAAGGTTGTGGGAAATCAATCTAAGGATTCTGGGAAGGAGAAGCACCAAGTCCTCCTGTCTCAGGCGGTTAGAGGTATGATGGTGTCAAGTTATACCTTACAGAACCCCATTATAATCTTTGCTATAGGGCCCCCTCACCTGTATGTACGCCCTTGATCACTAATGAATGACCAGTTTTGCTCAAATGTACCTGGTTACATGCATTGTGGGAAATTTACAAATACTAGCACATCATATGAGCAGATTACCAGTATCACTCCACTATGCAGCGAGTACCCCTCCCCTATATCTATTTTATTGGGTAAAATGAAGATATCAGTAATTGAATATATGAATGATGTTAAAGGGGATCTCCGCTTTGGACAATCTCTACTTGTTAGAAGGGTCCCTTGACAATAAGCTAATCACATAGTGGCCCCCTGCTGTCAACTCTCAGCAATCAGCTGTAATCTGTGGGGATACCTATCAGTAAGTGTTCAATTTCCCTGCAGCGCCACCACAGGGGAAATTAAGCATTACACAGTGCCCATTTATATCAATGTGTTGTCTGTGTAATACAGGACAGGACAGGTCCTCCAGAGAGGGAGACACTCTTCTTTGTTACCACTCTCCCCTCTGACCAAGACATGAGGATCCTGAACATAGGACCCCGACCTCTATTAACCCAGAATTCCCTAAAAGGGTGTATGACAACCCCTGTTCCCTTTGAAGAGTTACATATGCATTGGGGTCCTAGAGCTTCAAGTTAAGCCTCTGGTTTACCCCATTTCTATTACAATAAGTTTCTTTTAGACGCTCCCCCTCCTCTAATTCTGACCTTAAGGCACTGGCGTATCTTCATTATTAGATGCTCCACTTGGACAGTCGTGAACTTTGACGGTCAATTGAAAAGTCAATAGATTCTCAGCATGGAGTTCATTCAGAGCCTCAGAGTACACAGACTCACATTATGCGGCCACTTTGCAGCTGTCTCAATGCAAGTTACAAAAATAGTACTGATATTCTGCTGTCTCTTCGAAGAAAGTGCATTTTTTTCCTGAGTGCTTTTTGTGTTTTATGAATCCCTGGCATCCGTAATTGACATAGATTGTGCATTTGTATATTTTACCACGGTGCTGAAGCAAGAAGGGCCATTACTGCTCCATATACAGATACCAAGATATCTGTAAGTTTCTAACAATGTCTAAAAATTTTAACAGTTTTCAAGATTTCTGTTGAATGGCTAACATGTAATGCTACATTCTTCCTGCAGAGGCCACTGTTTAAATGTAAGACCAGGTGGAACTTCATCCAGCGATAACAACTGATCACCAGGGTTTCTCTTTTAAGCCAAACCCATGGCGATCAGTTCATCATTGGGTCAGTTTCAGTATAAAAAGGGGTCGTTATGTTGAAATAACCCCTTTAAGCTCCCATTGAAATAACCCCTTTAAGCTCCCATAGGATTGTCTAGACTAGAAAGAATTGTAGCAAACCCCCAGGCAAAATTGTGGTTATGCAGGTATTCCTTTGAGTATCATGAATGTGTTATGACTGGGAAATTTTGGTCACAAAGGCTGGACATTGCTATGTAAAATCTCCCCAGCCTCTGTCCCTGTTTACAGTTAGCAGATAGCTTTTTCTTGTTCCTGCTCCCCTTCGCCCAGTCTTGAATGCTGCTTGCATGATTTTTTGTGTAATATTCCTATAATTCCTGTTGCCCGTGAAGACGAAATCTAGAATAAGTCTGTGTAGGAGAAGGAGAGACAGTGCATTGTATAGCAAAACTAAAATTATAAATATGATGGTGTACATGGAGTAATATTACCTGGTGCCCGCCAGTTGTGCCGCTGTGCCGTGGATCCGCCGATTTAGGGTCCCCTCTGTATTATCTCAAAATGGCCAAAGTGGCAACTCCACCTCCACTCACTGATCATCTCAAATTGTAGGCAGCAGTAGATTCGAAAACAGTGAGGTCTTTCAAGTCATTAAAAGGGTTGTCTGACAAGAAGTGTCCATATGCCTTGATAGAGCATTTGGATGTCAGGAAGGGGGGCCCACGTTTGGAACCCCCACTATGTGCCGGAGTGGAGGACCACTAACAAGCCCTAGACTTGGGCCAAATTTGCTGCCATGTAATAATACATTTTCCCTGTAGTGCCCGATATGTAGAGGCCATATTTTCTATTAGGAGATATGGATATCATAGAGGGGATCACCCACTTGGGACTCCCCTCTTTTAGCCAAAGTGGAGAGCATATAAATAACCTTATAGTGCTCAATTATCAGCATCATACAGTATGGTTCCAAAAAATAGTGCCATAGGATGGTCATATAACACTCTTTCATATACCGCCATACAGTGCCCAAATAGTACCATCATACACATGTAGCCATTTTTATCTGGACTTTTAACTCATTAAATACACAGTGGCAACAAACTTTAACTTGACTTTTTAAATGGCTTTTCTTGTGTGATATCACACTGCAGCAAGTTATCACAGTCAAGATAAAGATGGCTACATCTTTACACTCACCAAATAAGTTGTATACGTAAAGTAATCTAATAACAGTGCTATACAATCAGTGGCGGATTAAGTGTACCTTGGGCCCTGGGCTGTTGACACAACTTGGGCCCCCTCCTTCCCCCTCACACGCAATTCAACCCCCCCCAACCCGCTGACACTGTACCCGTCAGTGCCACTGACCTGACGAATACAGGTTTTAGCACTAGATACAGCTGCTCTGTATTCAGGATATAAAGCAGCTGTATCTCGAAAAGTAAAAATCATTTTTAATAAAAGTATTTATAAAGTTGCACCAAACACACTGATACACTGTTTTATTAACCCCTATCTGCACGAGTAAGTAACTATACGTCATCGCGGGAGGTTACTTCCCGCACGAGGACGTACAGTTACTGAGTTGTTTCCAGTGCACACTGTTGGCGACAGTGTGCACCGGGAACCGGGAGGTCAGCTGTCGCCGACAGCTGACACTCCACCCTTGCCGGCCAGTGGTACTTTGCCGCTGATTTCGGCAAATTAACCCCTTAAATGCGGTGATCGGTTGCAATTGCCGCATTTTAGGGGATTCTAGCATATCGGCAGACCCCGGTCTGAAATTGCGGGGTTTGCAAACGGAAGCCAAACAATGGCCTCCGTGTCTGTCATGGACGGAAGCCCATCAGGACCAACCTCCGGCTGGTCCTGATAGGCTTCCTGTCAGAGTGACAGGAAGTCACTGTGTCGTTCCCGATGCACACTGTCGGCGACAAGGTGTGCACCGCGAACTGGGAGTTCAGCTGTCCCCGACAGCTGACACTCCAGTGTTGTCGATCAGCGTCTCATCGCCGCTGATTTCGGCAATTAAACCGTTAAATGCGGCGCTTGATTGCGATCTCCGCATTTAGGAGGTTTGTAGCACATCAGCAGCCCCTATGCAATTGTGGGGGCTGCTGATGCTTGTGATGGCATCCGGAGGCCAGGCAACGGCCTCCAGGTCTGCCATGTATGGAAGCCTATGAGGACCAGCCTCTGACTTACTGTCAGAGTGACTGTGACGTCACACTGACAGTTGGAATACATTACACTACTAGGTAGTGTAATGTATTCTAGTAGCGATCAGAGCTGCAGGTAATAAAAAGAAAGTGTAAAAAGTTAAAAAAAAACTTTAATAAAAATGTTTTATAAAAGTGTAAAAATAAAAGTTTTTGTTTTCCTATAATAAGTAATTTATTATAGGAAAAAAATGAAAACGTAAAAAAAAGAACACATATTTGGTAACGACCCAGACTATGAAACTATAATGTTATTTTTTCCGCACGGTGAATGCCGCAAACAAAATAAATGGAAAACTATATCAGCATCACTATTTTTGGTCACCACCCCTCCCATGATATAGAATAAAAAGTGATCAAAAAGTCGCATTTACCCCAAAATAGTACCAATAAAAACTACAACCCGTCCCACAAAAAACAAGACTTCCCACAGCTTTTTTGTCTAAAAAATAACTATATACATATGGTATCGCTGTAATCGTACCGACCCGCAGAATAAATTAAAGTTTAATTTATTGCGCACGGTGAACCCTGTAAGAAATAAAGAATTTAAAACGCCAAAATCGCAGTTTTTTGGTCACCTTAGCTCTAAAAAAGATGTAATAAAAAGTGATCAGGAAGATGTATGTACCATAAAATGGTACCTATAAAAGCTACAGCTCGTCCTGCCAAAAATAAGCCCTCATAACGCTCAAACTACCAAAAAATAAAAAAGTTCTGGATGTCAGAATGTGATGATACAAAACAATTTTTTTTTTAACGAATAGTCTTAGGCCTCATTCACACGGCAGGGTTTCCCGGCCGGGTGCCGGCCGTTCAGAAATCGGCCGGCACCCGGCTGAATTAGGAATAATAGACTCCTAATGGGGCTATTCACACGGCCGATTTTTTGACGGCCGGGAAAACCGCCCGTCAAAAAATAGGACATGCTCTATTTTCACCCGGGTACCCGGCCGCCCGGCTCCCATAGAAGTCTATGGGGCCGGGTAATACCCGGCCATCACCGGGATGTGTCCCGAGTGACGGCCGGGTTTTCCGGCTCTTGCGCTCTATCTTCTCCTCCTCACAGCACAGAGTGCATGTGAGGAGGAGGAGTTGATGCCATTCTGACGAATGGCATCGCTGTACACGGTGTGGCAGGGTCGGGGTGTACAGCAGGTGGAAGGGAGCGCTGCGCTGGCTCCCTTCTCCTGCTTGTTAAAAGCGCCCTGGCCCGGCGACACCTTTGATGGCGCCGCTAGCAGCTGCAGCAGCTGCTGCGGCTGCTACTACTGTAGCGACGCCACTATAACAGAGCGGGGAGGTATCTCCCCGCTCTGCTATGTGCTAGCCGCACTTAGCTCCTTGAAGGAGCGGAATCCCCGTGTGTTCGGGGATTCCGCTCCTGGACAGAGCGCTTGATGTCTCTGTCCATATCTGGGCAGTGACATCAGGGGAAACTCCTGAAGCGGAATCCCCGAACACATGGGGATTCCCCTTCAGGAGTTGCCGATGATGTCACTGTCCGGATCTGCCCGGCCCGGCACGGATGCATAACTTTATGCAAACCGGCCGGGCAGAATGCCCGATTTTACCGGCCGGCACTCGGGCTCGGACGCGACCTGGTCGTGTGAATCCCGCCTTAACTTTGTAAAAGTAGTAAAATATAAAAAAAGCTATATAAATTTGGTATCACCGTAATTGTATTGAGACGCAGAATAAAACTAAAGTTGTTGTTTTTACCGCACGGTGAAAGACTTAAAAACAAAACCCCAAAAACAATGGAGGAATCACAGTTTTTTCAAATTTCACCCCGCAAATTATTTGTTTTCATTTTCCCAGCACATTTTATGGTACTTTAAACGGTGTTAATAGAAACTACAACTCTTCCCGCAAAAAAATAAGCCCTCACACCGCTCTATTGATGAAAGAAAAAAAAAATGATGGCTCTTGGAAGGCGGGGAGTGAAAAACGAAAATGAAAAAGCAAAAAAGGATCAGTCCTGAAAGGGTTAATTAATTTCTAATAAAAAAAACATTTCTGACCACATATGGCGTAATCGGGTGAAATTGCTTTACAAATGCTGGGGTGCTTTTCCTCTTTTATCCCTTTTGAAAATTAAAAACTTCAATGGCCAAAAATGTTGATATTCATTTTCACGGTTTAATTCCACTAAGTTCTACAAAAAACCTGTGGGGTCAAAATGCTCACTATACCCCTAGAAAAATTGCTTGAGGGGTGTAGTTTCCAAAATAGGGTCACTTTTGGGGGGCTTTCCACTGTTTTGGTCCCTCCGGGGCGTTGCAAACCCGACATGGCACTGAAAACCAATCCAAAATCTGTGCTCCAAAATCCAATAGGTGCTTCTTCCCTTCTGAGCCCTGCAGTGGGCCCAATCAGCAGTTAATTACCACATATGGGGTATTGACATAATCGGGAACAATTGCTTTCCAAATGTTGGGGTGCTTTTTCTCCTTTATTCCTTGTAAAAATGAAAAAATTCTATGTTTCCACAGAAAAAAAGGTGATTTTCATTTTCACAGACTAATTACACTAAATTCTGCAAAAAAAAACTGTGGGGTCAAAATGCTAACTATACCCCTAGAAAAATTCCTTGAGGGGTGTAGTTTCCAAAATAGGGTCACTTTTGGGGGTTTTCACTGTTTTGGTCCCTCCGGGGCGTTGCAAACACGACATGGCACTGAAAACCAATCCAGCAAAATCTGTGCTCCAAAATCCAATATGTGCTTCTTCCCTTCTGAGCCCTGCAGTGGGCCCAAACAGCAGTTTATTACCACATATGGGGTATTGCCATAATCGGGAACAATTGCTTTCCAAAAGTTGGGGTGCTTTTTCTCCTTTATTCCTTGTAAAAATGAAAAAATTCTATGTTTCCACAGAAAAAAAGGTGATTTTCATCTTCACAGACTAATTCCACTAAATTCTGCAAAGAAACTGTGGGGTCAAAATGCTAACTATACCCCTGGAAAAATGCCTTGAGAGGTGTAGTTTCCAAAATGGGGTCACTTTTGGGGGGTTTCGACTGTTTAGTTACCTCTTCAAACCTGACATGGTGCCTAAAATATATTCCTAAAAAAAGGAGGCCCCAAAATCCACTAGGTGCTCCTTTGCTTCTGAGGCCGGTGCTTCAGTCCATTAGGACACTAGGGCCACATGTTGGATATTTCTAAAAACTGCAGAATCTGGGCAATAAATATTGAGTTGCTTTTCTCTGGTAAAACCTTCTGTGTTACAGATGTTTTTTTTATTACAAATGAATTTCGGCCAAAAAAATAAAATTTGTACATTTCACCTCTACTTTGCCTTAATTCCTGTGAAACGCCTAAAGGGTTAAAATAATTTCTGAATGTGGTTTTGAATACTTTGAGGGGTGATTTATGGGGACTTTCTAATATAGAAGGCCCTCAAAGCCACTTCAGAACTGAACTGGTCCCTGGAAAAATGGCCTTTTGAAACTTTCTTGAAAATATGAGAAATTGCTGCTAAAGTTCTAAGCCTTGTAACGTCCTAGAAAAATAAAAGGACGTGAAAAAAATGATGTAAACATTTAGTAGACATATGGGAAATGTAACTAGTAACTATTTTGTGTAGTATTACTATCTGTTTTACAAGCAAATACATTTAAATTTAGAAAAATGCAAAAGTTTTTCACTAATAAATATTGCATTTATTGGCCAAATTTTTCCACTATCATAAAGTACAATATGTCACGAGAAAACAATCTCAGAATCGCTTGGATAGGTAAAAGCATTCCAGAGTTATTACCACATAAAGTGACACATGTCAGATTTAAAAAAAATCATCTGTGTCCACGAGGCCAAAACAGGCTGTGTCCTGAAGGGGGTTAAAGAAAAAAAATAAAGAAAAATAAATAAATAATAATAATAATAATAAAAAAAAAAAATTATTACACCTCTCTTTAAAGTGTAACTAAACTTTTAACATGTCATAGTGATATGTCAGAACTTTTAATCAGTGGGGGGTTTGAGCACTGAGACCCCCACCGATCGCTAAAGTGAAGCGGCAGAAGCACACGATTGAATGCCTCGCCGCTTCGCTTCTGATCGGCATTCCTCAGAGTGGTCTACGTCCGTATACCGCTTGCTTAGCTTTCCGAGAAAAGCAGATCAGAAACTAAACGGCACAGCGGTCACCTGAGCGTTTCTGCCACTTTGTTTTAGCGATCCATGGGGTTCTCAGTGCTCGGACCCCCACCGATCAAAACTTCTGACATTTCACTATGACATGTCAGAAGTTTTTTAGAAGTTTAGTTACACTTTAAAGGGGTTTTCTCGTGAGGAAAATGTCTGACATATCCTGTGGATCCTGTCAGATAGGTGCAGTTCCCAGAGGTGGGACTCGCATCTATCTCTAAAACCGGGCCCCCTAAACCCTGTTCTACCTCTTTCTGCTATCGCTGCCTCTCGGCCACTTTCCGTAACTCATAGTAGTGAATGGTATTTACGGAAGCAACGTAGAATGCGAGCTACGCTGTTTCCGTAACTACCATTCAGTTCTACGGGACTTACGGAAACAGTGTACCAGAACTAAGCTCAGCACATAAATACAACACCAGAACCAACCTTAGTACATAAATACAGCACTAAAACAAAGCTGACTACATATATACAATACCAGAACAAAGCTCAGTACATAAATACAGCCCCAGAACCAAGCTCAGTACATAAATACAGCCCCAGAACTAAGCTCAGTACATAAATACAGCACCAGAACAAAGTTCAGTACATATACACAGCACCAGCACAAATACAGCTCTTAGTGCAACCCCTGCTCTATAGGTTTGTATGGATAAAACTACAGCTCCCATCATGGTCCGAACAATGGTAAGGATATGCTGGGAGTTGCTGTTTCCCCGAAAAATATCATACCACCCATCATCTCGCTGCAGATCATACAGTAACTACAGTACTGATTAGAGGCAGAATAAACATTTACATTAAGTGACTCACCGGTGACGTCTCAGATTCTAGTTCTTCTTTTTCTCTTTTCTTCTCCATCCGGTCCAGACCTCTATGACTTCTCCCGACCACGACCCATTTCTGCAGTTTTCCGCTCAATGTCTTGGGCTTCTCACTTTTCAAACATTTCTGCATCTATAAACAAGAATAAAGTTAACATGGTGCCCCACAATACGTCCCTATATATAATAGTACCATACACTGCACCTCTCATTATAATAACGCTATACACTGTGTCCCTGATTATATTAGCACCATACACTGTGTCCCACACACACACACAGTGCCCCCTGTAGATAGTACCTCCATAGAGCCCCCTGTAGATAGTGCCCCACATATAGCCCCCTGAGAGAGGCAGCAGGGCGGACGGTGCGGCCCTATTCCCTCTCCCCATTAGCGGCGCTAGCGCTGCAATGTGTTTTTTTTTTTTTAAATGATGTGCGGTTCTGGTGGCCATGGGGCCCCCGAACCGCCCATATGATAATCTGCCACTGTATACAATATCTAAATATTAATGCTATACAATTAAGATCTAAAGTGTTCAGAAGCTTTGGATGCCAGGCTTTCTGTGGCGCCCCCTTCAGCACAGGATGTACAAACACCAAAGGTTGGACTTGGCCATACAATACTACATAAAATTGCAGGTTCTGGTAGCTTACCCCGGCAATATCAACTTAACTTGGGGGTTTCCACATTAGGACTCTCTTAATCAACGAATTGCTGGGGGGACTATATTAAAGGGATTGCCCCCTTTAGAAAACCCATTCCCACTATTAGGGAATTCTGAGTTAATAGAGGGGGTTCCTCTGTTCAGGATCCTCACCTACTGTCCATAGGGGAGAGCGGCTATAAAGAGCGTCTTTCTCTCTGGAGGACCTGTCCTATATTACACAGACAACAAATTGATATGAATGGACACTGTGTATTGCTTTATTTCTCCTGTGGTGGCGCTGCAGAGAAATGTAACATTTACTGCCAGGTTTCCCCACATATCACATCTGATTGCTGGAGGCCCCAGCAGGAGGACGCTTTGTGATGAGCTTATTGTCATGGGATCCTTGAAAAGCGGAGAAACCCTTTGAGAAATGGACAACTCCTACAATACTTGGTTCCTAAGGCAATTGCCCCAGCGACAACCATCAGAAATCTGTAAAACTACTACAGTCCTAAGTGTTTTTTTCAGAACTTGCTTGAAGTCAAACCAAAACACCAGAGACTTATTATTTTGTACAAAAAAAAAAAAAAGAAACAATATATAGAGCAACACAAGATAGTTGTTCTTGGCTGGTTCTGTATCTCCGAAGGCAAAAACAGAAATAAAAATACTGTAATTTGGGCTCTTTTCGAAAGAGTGGATTGCAGTCGGTTAAACACTAAAGCTGGCCATGGGTGTTCTTATTTTTGACCTTTAGAATGAATGATTGCCTTTATATAGGAACTGAAAAGCTTTCAATAGCGAAATCTTAGGATTGTGTTTTTGAAAAACAATATGTAAGGCACAGAACAAAAAATAACTTCTTACAAATGAGAATTTCGAATTAAAAACAAACCCAATCAAAATAAATACCAGGAAAATGACGTGAAAAATACCTTGTTTTTGCGTGATATGGGATATTAACCTGATAAGATACTATAGAAGGAAAATGGAGTAATAGGAGAAGGGCCACCAATCACACAGGAAATTATGTGAAAGATAGACCACATTGGTGTAGACCACCTAGGTAAGGTCGGAACTACACTGTACTTTTTACTTTGTCCGGTGTAGTTCCGGCCACGCAGGCCGTCACTGGTACAACGCAGTGAGGAGACCTCGCTTGTACAGGCTCTATACTCCGGACGGCATCTCCAACAATTCCGCTCCACTGCTATCCTCGTGGAGCGCTGCGGCGGGAGACTGCACTGTCCGGATTTTACTCCGGCAGCGCTGTCATCCAGGCGGCTTTTAGCCTCAGCGTCTACCCGCTGTTTCTAGTGTAGACTGCGGTCTATAGTTTGCAGTCACTATTTTATAACCTGCTTCTACTCTGTAACACATTACATGCTACACTTTTTCATTGCCCATAAGTGTGAGATTAGGGGTCACTCACACATACCCAGATGCACCAATTGGATTTGTATTATATTTGCTTGATACATTCAGTATTTATTTGTGAAAAACACCAAAATTGAGAGAAAAATTTACAAAATTAGCATTTTTATAAATTTAAATGTATCTGCTTGTAAGACAGGTAGTTATAGCACGCAAAATTGTTGCTAATTAACATCCCCCATGTGTCTTCTTTAGATTGGCATCGTTTTTTGAACATTCTTTTTTTTTTCTATGATGTTACAAGACTTAGAACTTTAGCATCAATTTCTCACATTTTCAAGAAAATTTCAAAAGGCTATTTTTACAGGGAACAGTTCGGTTGTGTAGTGGCTTTGAGGGCCTTATATATTAGAAACCCCCAATTTTAAAAACTTCACCCCTCAAAGTATTCAAAACAGCATTTAGAAAGTTTCTTAACCCTTTAGAGATTTCACAGGAATTAAAGCAAAGTAGAGGTAAAATTTAGAAAACAGTGGGAACGCCCAAAAAGTGACTCCATTTAGGAAACTACACCCCTTGAGGAATTCATCTAGGGGCATAGTGAGCATTTTGATCCCACAGGTGTTTCATAGAATTTATTAGAATTGGGTAGTGGAAATAAAAACAATCCCTTTTCTTCAATAAGACTTAGCTTTAGCTTCAAATTTTCTCAACAAATAAAGGAAAAAAAGAACCCCAACATTTGTAAAGCAATTTCTCCCGACTACGGCAATACCCCACATGTGGTCATAAACTGCTGTTTGGGCACACGGCAGGGCTCAGAAGGGAAGGAGCGCCATTTGGCTTTTGGATTGCAGATTTTGCTGGATTGGTTTCTGGTCGCTATGTCGCATTTGCAAAGACCCTGTGGGACCAAAACAGTGGAAATCCCCCAGAAGTGACCCCATTTTAGAAGCTACACTCCTCAAGGTATTCACCCAGGGGTGTAGTGAGCATGTTAACCCCGCAGGTGTTTTGCAGAAATTAGTGTGCACTCAATGTTGCAAAGATATGCCAATATGTGTTGCCCAGCTTGTGCCACCATAACAAGACAGTTTCCTGGTTTTAGAATCACCCTACATGGGGCACTAATCTTTTGCCTGGATATTAGACCAGGCTCAGGAGTGAAAGAGTACCATGAGAAGTTGAGGCCTAATTTGACGATTTACAAATTGTTGGTTCACAATTGCAGAGGCTCTGATGTGAAATAATAAAAGAAACCCCTGAGAAGTGACCCCATTTTGGAAGCTACACCTCTTAAGGCATTTATTAAGGGGTGTAGTCAGCATTTTCACCCCTCAGGTCTTTTCCATAAATGATTGCGCTATGGAGGGTGCAAAGTAAAAATGTTAATTTTTCCCTGGATATGCCATTTCAGTGGGAAATATGTTGTGCCCAGCTTGTGCCACCGGAGACACACACCACAAAAATTGTTAAAAGGGTTCTCACGGGTATGGCGATGCCATATATGTGGAACTAAACTGCTGTTTGGGCACGCTGTAGGGCTCAGAAGGGAGGTAGCGCCTTTTGGCTTTTGGAGCGTGGATTTGCTTGGTAGCAGTTTTGTTTGGAGTTTCACTGGTATTTTAGTTTATAATGTGGGGCACATGTGAGCTGTGCAGAATACATCAGGGGCATAGTCAGGTGGTATAATAATGGGGTAAAAAAAAAAAAAAATAATCCATAAATGTGTGTTACGCTGTGACACAATCCTTTCCGCACAGGCCAGTGTCGCACTGATAAATGGTGTTATTTCTTATCCCCCTTTTGGTCCACACTCCGCACCTTTGCAGTTTGGGTAATTTTGCTGGGAAGTGTTGTCCTGGTATAATACGGGCACCCTCGCTTCCAGCAGATA
The DNA here is from genome assembly GCF_050947455.1 of Rhinoderma darwinii. Lineage (NCBI taxonomy): Eukaryota > Metazoa > Chordata > Amphibia > Anura > Rhinodermatidae > Rhinoderma > Rhinoderma darwinii. The sequence goes on from NC_134687.1 coordinate 622,190,825, forward strand.
TGTTTGTGCCCCCCCTCCTGGTTCCCTAATTTTAGGGCCTTGATAAATCGCCTTTTGAAACAGAAGAAATGTTCCCCTCGGGCCAGCACAACTGCATATTTTTCTTTCCTGACATATTAGAGCCTTAACTAATTTTATTTTTTGATAGATGTAGTGATATGAGGGCTGTTTCTTTGTGGGATGAGCTGTAGTTATTATTGGTACCATTTTGGGGTACAAGCGACTTTTTGATAACTTTTTATCCTATTTTTGGGTGGAAAGGTGACCAAAAAACAGCAATTCTGGCATAGTTTTTTAGTTTTTTTTATTCACCATGCATTATAAACTACATGTTAACTTTACTCTGCGGTCCGTACGATTCCGGGGATACCTAATTTATAGAACTTTTTTATGTTTTACAACGTTTTGCACAATAAAATTACTTTTGTAAAAAGAATATATTTTTTCTGTCGCCATGTTCTGAGAACCATAACTTTTAATTTTTTTTGTCGACAGCGCTGTATGAGGGCTGTTTTTTTTGCGGGACAAGCTGTAGTTAGTATTGGTACCATTTTTGGATACATGCAACTGTTTGATTCCAATTCCAATTTTTGTAGGGCAAAGTGATCAAAAAAACGAAATTTCTGCATTATTTGCTACAGGTTTATCTTACGTTGTTCACCACGTTGAATAAATAATATAATATTTTTATAGTTCAAGCCGTTACGGACATGTCAATACCATATATGTATGGTTTTTTTATTTTTTTCAATGATAAAGGACTTTATATTCTTTTTCTAATACATTGCACTACCTATGTAGTGCAGTGTATTACATCTGTCAGTCATTCATTAGGCAGGGCCTAATCGGCTTTCACAATGGAAAAGCAGGAGGCCATTGTTAGGCCTCCTGTTGCCATAGCAGCAGTCGGGAGTCCTGCGATTGCAGGGCACAGCTGCCAATCTGCTGCCAACCACTAAGATGCACGATCGCTTTAGATCGCTGCATCTAAGGGGTTAATGGCAGGAATCGGAGCTAGCTCCGGTTCCTGTTGTTACAGGTGGATGTCAGCTGTAACATACAGCTGAAATCCACCGCTAATGATGCCGGCTTAGCTCCTGAGCCGGCGCCATCTTGCCGGCGGCTACGGAAACCTTTTAGGCCCCGTCTCCGGTTGGGGCCTGAAAATCTTCTGTACTAGGCATACCGGGAGGCCAGTGTTAGGCCTCCGGTTGCCTTTTTAGCCACCGGCATACAGACAATTTCATTGCTGGGGTGCCGATGAGCTGCAAACACCTTAAATGCAGCGATCGCTTTTGACCGCTGCATTTAAGGGGATTCATAGCGGGGATCGGAGCAAACTTCGGTCCTCGCCATTACCCCAGGGTGTCAGCTATAAAATGCAGCCGACAACCGGGGATGGTGGCACCGACTCAGCTTCTGAGCCGGTGTCCACCATTTGTCGTATGAATACGACAAAATGCGGGAATCACAAGCTTTCCATGACGTATCCATGCGACAAATGTCAGGAAGGAGTTAATTATAGAAGGAAAATGTAATATTGTATCATGTTAAAGATGTTATATCAGACAAAGCCGATATAAAAGCCGAGTAAACAAGTAAAACATTTTTTTAATTGGAAGAGATTTGAACAAAAACATTTCTCGAAATGTGTCTTAGACTTTACAATAAAACTGCTACATGTCTTAGCTTTGTTTTCATTACATTATGACTCCTAAATTTTGTGGAAACCCTCCTAATTATTAAGTTGAAGTGTTTCAGCCACACCCATTAGAATCATAAAAGCAAGCACACAGTCATGCGATCTCTATAGACATACATTACTAGTAGTATGGGTCGCACTGAAGAGCTCAGTGACGTTACACGTAGTGCTGTCATACGATGCCACCTTTGCCACAAGTCAGTTTGTACATTTTTTTTATTATGATCCCGTAGCATTATCTGATAATGCAATCTTCTTTGAACAGTGTAGAGATGAGAGGGCCCCACTGCAAAAAATCAGAATGTGGCCCCTCTACTGATGTTGATTCCCACAGCCACACAACTCCTTCCCATATCTTGTAGGAGAGACCCTTTAGCTTGTTCTTCTGTTTATTGCAATGTCCATACTATATAGACTGTGTATACACGCCGTTGGTTTTGCTCTCGAATAATGTGAAGTGAGATTGTCCGCACGATAACTCCTTGTGTGAAGGAAACTAGTGAATTTTGAGTTCTCTAAAAGAAAACAGAGCTCCAACCCTCAGGGGCATAGCTGGGGGGCACGTGCCATGAGTGCCAGGGGGCACCAACTCTGCCCTGACCAGGCTATTTAGATACAACTCTGTCCTGACCAAGCTATTTACTTCCATTCCCTGGCCAAGCCAGACATGCATGTTATTTGGGAAATGGGCCATATCAATTTTTGGCTAAAGGATCTTTCGAGCATCAATGATAGAAATTTTAACTTTCGACTTGTAAAAATGAGGTTAAAACCCAATATATGGTATATGATATAGAGTATATATGCTGCACAACTACACTTTTTTGATCACTGGAAGGCATTGGCTCAGGTATTGATTCCACAACCTCTTGGGAGGCAGAGCTTACAATCATTTCTCACAATATATAACTTTGGGAAGTAGGTCATTGATCGTCCACTCTAGCAACGGTTCATTTAGCTTACCTTATATGTTCTAGATAATAAGCTTTGTGTTTTTTCTGTGTTTGGAAATGTTATCTATCTCCAGTATGTTAGAAATTAATATGGTTCTTATTTTTGGGCATCCTCCTGTTTAGAAAGGCGAGGTTTCTACAAGTCGGCAACCTCGTCATGGGCTTAGAACAACGTGTCCCAACCACGGTTTCATGGCAGAGAGTTTTACGTTAAATGCAGAGAGTGGTTGGTTGAGCTTCTGTTCGCACAAAGATACTTGGTATGGGGTGGACCAAAGTTAATGCTGTCTCTGCCCTCTCGTTGACTGTTTTTGGTCATGCTGAGATAAGTGCAATAAACATGGTGGTAAACTTTGGTCCTATGTTGTGAAACTCAATAGTATATTTAGGATGTATGTGTAAGTTGTCAATGCATTTGGTTCTATGTGCATATATCCAATGTGAAAGGAGGGAATGAGCCATATTAGTAGGGGTTCCCCAAGAAGGGAAAATGTTTTTGAAGTTGGTAACATTTTTGACAATCATTGGCTTAGAAAATAATGGCCATCATACACTCAACCATAAACCATCATAAGATGGTAGTAGCAATCTCTTACTGGAACGTAAATCCTTTTTGTCTCAATGGGGTTGGCTTTCGGTAAGGTGGGTCATGGAATTTAAGATAACATCCCATTCTTCACCCCCAAAGGGGCTCTCCAGGACTTTTATATTGATGGCCAATGCTTAGGACACAGCTTCTTGTACAGATGAACCGTGTTGGCTATGTAACCAGAGAACGCGGCATTCATATGTGTCACAGCCTCTTCAATGTGCTGATCGGTAGGGGTCCTAGAGGTGAGACCCCCACTGATCAAGCATTATTAGCCTATCCTAAGGATAGGCCATCAATGATAATGTCCCGGATCTAGCTAGCTAAAGCAATTTTAACAGGCAGGTAGAGTTTGTTTAAAATTCAGGCTTGACATTTTCAGTTCATTTCTAAAGTAGCTGCGATGGATGCACGCACCGTAGCATGTCGCTGGTAAGAGAGACTCCCCAGGGAGTAAGATGCTTTGAATGAGCGTTTCGTAACAGTCATCTGATTTAGACACCCCTTCCCCAGATCTCATATTCCTCTCCAATAAGACCATTGCAGCAGTACTTTGGAAAAGCTAGATGATTCTTTTTATATATTAGTGAGGAATATTATCAACTTCACTATCCTAAAATATGCCCAAGATGTAACCTTACACCTAAGAAAATCTATTTTCGAATATCCTAAAAGGACAATCTGAAATAATAGACGGGAAGTCCCAAATGATGGACCTCCCTCTATTAGCCAGAGCGGAGAATCGCTATAAAGAGCATCTCTCTCTCTCTATCTCTCTCTGGAGGACCCAAGCATTACTCAGATATCACATTGTTTTTAATGGGAATCATGTAATACCTCATTTCCCCTGTGGTGGCACTGCAGGATAATTAAACACTTACTGCCAGGTTTCCCGATAGATTAGACCTAATTGCTAAGAATCCCAGAAGCGGTATTCCCTATGGTCAGCTAATGTATGGAAGAACCTTCTATAAATTTTATTTTATTTTTTTAAAGTGGACAACCCCTTTAAAAAATTAACAAGCCTTTCTTGTGATAACCTTGTTTTTCAACACCATAAAAGTAGTGTTATCCTACAATAAGAGTGATGCGACTCTAAGCAGGGACATATAGGTTCACATATTTTTACAATATTGCTCTAATAAATGTGATGGATGATGAGGATAAACTGATCATATGTGTATCAATGAAATGTGACTGTTGAGGGTCAAAGGAAGAAGCGACTGCAGTGAATGACGCGAGTCCTCTCCGTGCCTGGAATAAAATAAGAAAGAGACAAGAAAAGGGGGGAGAGCTAATTTTATTGTCTCGTTTGTTTTCATGTTTGACTTGAAAGTTAAATTTTTCCTCTATTAATTTCCTTCCCAAGTGGGCGGATAAAGGGGTCATCACCATATAGGGGGCAATTTACTCATCTTGGGATTGTGATGTTAAACATCTGGATTTAATTTTGGCTTTTGTCATGCATGCCGTTATGAATCCAAGATCCCAGCAACTAGTGCATTGTCCTTTGAAATATCCTATTTTAGTTCCTTATTAAAAGAATTGTACAGGATTAAAACAGATGGTCTTTCCTGAAACAGCTCCACCCTTGTCCATTGGCTATGTCTGGTATTGCAGCTCAGCTCCATTCACTTGAAGCACCTGACATAGCCATGAAAAGGAGTGGCGCAGTTTTAGAAAAAAAAAAATCAAACCCTTTTCTCTAATCTTACACCGATCCTGTATTAATTCTACAGCACTGCATGTAGTTCTCTACCTGGCCACTAGTTCACCAGTTTATAGAAATGAATGGGACAACACTGGGCCTGTGCAGTAGCCCAAAGCCGTGCTCCTCATATGTTCTCGGAAACCTGGTATCTTTCAGAATACATACAAGTAGGATGATGCCAGGCTATAACACATGCCCAGAGACCATTCTTTTTTTTTTTTTTTTCTGCAAACTGTTGGATGGGCAGGGATCTTTTGTACATGTGTATGCCCCCAAGAAGCCCGAAGAGAGGATGGGGAGGTAGTCCCAGGCACCGCAATGAACATCACTGGTGGTTGTGTCAACATAGATAAGCAATAACTCATATGCTGTTGGTAAAAAAAATATTTTGGATAGAGGAATCGATTGCGAAAATTCATGACTTGTGTGAGGCAGATGATACAAAATGATGTCTGTGGACAGACTACCCCTTTAATGACAGTCCTCTAAATTATTAAGATGCCAGATAATCTCCATCAAGAAAATTGATGTGGACATCTGTTTTCGAAGCCACGACCTATTGTGTGTGTTCTTCTACAAGGAAGTTCCAAATGTATATCGAGGAGAGAGACGTCCACGTGTTTACCATCCACCCAGATTATATCTGCTGTGACCACCCAGAAATAGCTCTTTAACCCTTTAACAACCCAGCCATTTTCCGTTTTACTTTTTCACTCCCCGCCTTCCAAGAGCCATAAAGTTTTTATTTTTCAGTCAATGGAGTGGTAAGAAGGCTTATTTTTTGCGGGAGGAGCTGTAGCTTCGATTTGCACCATTTAAAGTACCATATAATGTACTGGGAAACGGAAAAAAAATATTTGTGGGGTGGAATTGGAAAAAAACTAAATTTCTCCATTGTTTTTTGGGTTTTGTTTTTACGGCATACACCGTGCGGTAAAAACGACAACTGAACTTTATTCTGCATCCCAATACTATTACGGTGATACCAAATTTATATTGCTTTTTTATATATTTTACTACTTTTACAAAGAAAAAAAACGATTTGTTAACAAAAAAAATTGTTCTGTTTCACCACATTCTGAGAGCCATAACTTTTTATTTTTCCATCAATTGATCGGTGTGAGGGCTTATTTTGTGCGGGACGAGCTGTAGTTTTTATTGGTACCATCTTTTGATACATACGATTTTTTGATCACTTTTTGTTTCATTTGTTTTTCAGCACTAAGGTGACCAAAAAGCAATGATTCGGGTGATTTTAATCATTTTTTTTAGGCCGTTCACCGTGCGAGTTAAATAATGGTATATTGTAATAGTTCGGACTTTTACGGATGCGGCGATACCAATTTTTTTTTTTTTTTTTGTCTTTAACTTTCTTTTACACATTTTATTAGTCCCCCTAGGAAACTTGAACCATAGATCGTCAGAAATGTATTGCAGTATATTGTCATTTTTACAGGCTTCTGCTAAGCCGGAGGCATGGCTAAGCAGAGGCAGACAGAAGGCAACCCTGGGGGCCTTTATTAGGCCCCCGCGCTGCCATGACAACCATCGGCGACCCCCGATCACGCTGTGGGGGGGGTTGGGTTGTCGGAGGGGGTCGCCCCCCTCCTCCTAACTGTTTAAATGCTGCAGTCGTTATTGACCGCGGCATTTAACTAGTTAAACGGCCTGGAACAGCACGATCGCTGTTCCTGGCTGTTAGAGAAGCATGTCAGCTGTAATACACAGCTGACAGCTGCGGTGTGTGGAGTGGGCTCAGCGCGTGAGCCCGCTCCAAACATCACCCCCCTGCTCCATGACATGTATTTTCGTCATGGGTTCTTAAGAGGTTAAAAAATATTAATAAGTCATAAATAATAACATAATAACAAGTTTGTGTTAAAAAGTGGCACTACCCATAGACAAACTATAATATTCATAAGCCTCTTGGCCGACAGTTAACCTAGCCACTTTGGACTATCCCTTATTGTTAGAAGGGTACTCCCATTTTTAATGGACTTTAGGCAACTAGCTGTAATCTGCTGGGGGTTCCTACAACAAATGTTTCATTTTCCTGCAGCGCCACCACAGGAGAAATTAAGCATTACTCCGTTCTCATTCAAATCAATGGTCTGTCTGTGTGATGCATGGATGTGGCAGGTCCTTCAAAACAAGAGAGAGAAACAATCCTTGCAGCTGAACTCTACTCTGGCTAATAGGTGAGGATCCTTAACGTGTAACCGGATCTATTAACTCAGAATTCTTTAATAAGGTCTATATATTTAAAAAAAAAATCTAAACTGGACAAACCCTTTAAGTATGTTAAATATATGACTGTATGTACCTTCCCGTGCTACTGAGTGTTACTTAAATACCTACTATAGAAAAACACACATAGTCATCTTTGTGGAATAAAGTGGGGGTGGCCACAGCTTTTATTAACAATATAACAAAAGGAAACCTTGTCCGTTCATTGACATTCATTAACTTGATGTTCTGGATGACGATCACCTCGCATGCCGTGCCACCGCCCCCGCGGTGGGCATGTCTTTGTTGTTTTGCCAGGTGAGCCGTCTTACACATTCCCTTCAACGAAACGGAACAAGAGCCTCCGAACACGCCAGCTGTGACAAATGGAGACCAAATCTTATCAATACAAAGTCATACAACACAAAGCCATAAATACTTCTAACTTCTCAATACAAAAGAAGGGCGGGCGGGCGGGCGTTCCTTAACTCTGTCTGGAAAGCGGGAAAGAGGCTCACTACAGGAAGTAACCTCACTTATATAATCTTAAACCCTCCCTCCCATGTGATTCCCTCGACCACTCATATCAAGAACCCACTCAGTGTGCTTTATGGGATACTTAAAGGAGACCTGACATCCAGTCAGTGGCTCCCCTGCTTAGACAGCCTGAGATCCCTAAGACTGTATGTACCTTCCCGTGCTACTGAGTGTTACTTAAATACCTACTATAGAAAAACACACATAGTCATCTTTGTGGAATAAAGTGGGGGTGGCCACAGCTTTTATTAACAATATAACAAAAGGAAACCTTGTCCGTTCATTGACATTCATTAACTTGATGTTCTGGATGACGATCACCTCGCATGCCGTGCCACCGCCCCCGCGGTGGGCATGTCTTTGTTGTTTTGCCAGGTGAGCCGTCTTACACATTCCCTTCAACGAAACGGAACAAGAGCCTCCGAACATGCCAAGCGGAGATGGGTGTATTCCTACACCGCGCTCCGTCCCACCCCCCTAAGCAAAAACAATGCCCTATCGACGGCGTCCTGCAAACCTGAAAGGAAAATGTCCAGGCCAATGTCGTTCAAGTGGACCCCGTCTTGCAACATTAAACCCCTGTTGTCACCTTCCAACTGCCTATGCCTGAGGACTACACCCCCTTGACCCCTGACATGCCGCGATACCCTGACGTTCAAAAGCCGCCTGGTCCGTTCCAGGGACGCATTGTTCCTAGCTCCCTTCCATAAAACCCTCGGAACTACTTCGGACCACACTACCACCAGATCCGTAAAAAAGGCCGCGAAGCGATCAAAGTCCGACCGCATAATGGAAATCAGCTCCGCTACCCTCGTTGAGCAAAGGTCATTGCCACCTGCGTGTATCACCACGACCGTTGGAGATTGTGACATTCTGCTCACAGCCACCACCTCCGGAAGGACTTGCAGCCATTTTAGGCCTCTGATGCCCCTCCAGTACACATCCGCATGTTTGAAGCCAAGATCCAGCCCTCCAGGTCGGCAAGACGCCCTCTGAGCCGCCCAATAAATGTACGAATGACCGATAAACCAAACCACCGGTCTACGACCATCTGCAGAAACATATAAAATTCAACAGGTTAACAAATGAGGACGAATGTAACTCTTAAAACAACCCGATTTCCATCTTCCCAAATTTTAAATTTCCACCTCCGTCAAACCCGCCACATCCGCCATTGTGGCGGCCCCGATGCGGAACGAATGGGTCCCGAACTCAGAAGGAGGCAAACCCACCGAGACCAAGCATTTTTTAAAAATGGAAGAAAATTGAAATTTTGACAAAGGAGAGCCATCCTTATGTGACAAGAAACTACCCTCCTGTGGGCGCAACGCCATGTAACTCTTCACCACCCTTACCGGGCAAAATTTTGAATCTAGGGCAAAGATGGTTAACCACACCCCTTTTCCCAACACATCTGTTTTTGACCGCCGCACCTGAATTTTTATTGAATCCGACAGTGCCACTACGTCATCCGCCAACAAGCCCGACGGACATGACCGTGAGGTGGAGACTAATTCACTAACGCGCAGTGCCCCGAAAAAAGCAAGCGCAAAAGCGCATGAAAATAAGCATGCTTCAAAAACGGAAGAACAAACTGATGTCGCCGCGTCCGCCAATCGCCGTAGCAAAATAAAAGACACTGGACGACGGCCGTCCGATGTCTTCCTTTCCTTCCTCCAACCTTTTAACATTTGCGCAAAAACAAAACGCTTGGTGACGTCCTCCACCCCCAACATCTTTAGCGCAAACGCAACCCCTGATAAGCGCTTTTGAACCACCGCTGCCGACATGCCTTTTTCCCTTAAAGAACCTAAATACCGCAACGTGATCACATAACATGACTCCGGGGACATTACCTCAGTCGCATTTGCATGTGACAGCCATTCAGACCATGCCTTACCATGGCAGTTCCACGTAGTTGTTGCCAGAGAATTCTGCAGCAGCGGTGTCAGCTGCTCCCCGGCAGGTCCCAAAGAGATGGCGGGCAGTCGTACCCCTCCTGATCCGCCCGAGGATGCAATGTCCTGAAACGAAGCCACTGAAAACGAGACAGAGCATCAGCAACGTCATTAACAACCCCCGGTACATGACATGCCCTGAACACCACATTAAACGATAAACATTTTAGCACTAACCGTCTGAGCAGAGCTAACACCGGGAGAGAACTAGACGTTAATTTATTTATAACCACAACCGTACTCTCATTATCGGACCAAAACAAAATACGCCTGTTCGCCATCTCTGCACCCCATATCTCCACTGCTACTACGATGGGGAACAACTCCAATAACGTCAGATTTTTATTAAAACCTTTTTTGTACCAATCCGCCGGCCAAACACCAGCCGACCACTTATGCTCAAAAACCGCCCCATAACCATGGGCCCCTGCTGCATCTGTGTACAGCTGCAGGTCCGCATTGCCCATTTCCTCCTCCATGAGACACGATATACCTTCATAATCTTTTAGGAAAGATTGCCACATCCTTAAATCATCTTTTAATGAACTGGGTAGTCTTATAAAATGATGCGGCTGTTTTGCCCCTGCCGTTGCCATGGCCAACCTCCTAGAAAACCCTTCCCATAGGGAATATCCTGCATGCAAAAGCCAATTGACCTAACAAGGACTGTAAGTCATGCAACGTGACCTTTTTTGCGCATATGCTGCTGTTAATATCCTGTCTCAATTTTGCAATCTTGTCTTCCGGGAGGCTGAGAACCATCTTGCTCGTATCGATTTTTATCCCCAGGAAGGAGAGGCACCAACATGGGCCTTCCGTTTTGTCCTCCGCTAGAGGGACACCAAACATGGCCATAAAAAAACCTGAAAGAATTCAAAGTGTATAAACATAACGACTCATCTCTAGGACCGATGAACAAAAAATCATCCAAGTAGTGTATTACCGATGTGTTGCCTGTCTCAGACCGTACAACCCACTCTAAAAAGGAACTGAACATCTCAAAATAGCAGCATGAAATAGAGCACCCCATCGGCAAACACATGTCCACGTAATATAGGCCGTTCAATTGACACCCCAACAGGTGAAAACAGTCAGGATGAACCGGGAGGAGGCGGAAGGCTGATTTCAATGTCAGACTTAGCTAACAAGGAAAACGGTCCCGCTTTTGAAACTAACTGCATAGCTCTGTCAAATGATATGTACGACACAGCCGCCTCCTCCTTAGATATCCCATCATTGACTGATTCACCTGGAGGGAAAGACAAGTGGTGTATGAGACGAAATTTTCCCTGCTCTTTCTTTGGCACGATCCCCAGAGGGGAAATTCTGAGGTTCTCTAATGGTGGTTCCGTGAAAGGACCCGCCATTCGCCCCATGCTAACTTCCTTGTCTATTTTCTCCTGAGCAATTTCCGGTTGAGCTATAACAGACTTTAAATTTGAAGCAAACGTAGCAGCCGGCTGATAAACATGCGGTATATGAAAACCATGTGTAAAACCCCTAATGAGCATTTCTGCCTCCTGTCTCCTGGGGTACCTGTCTAACCAGGGGCGCATCCTTTGGACGTTCACCGGCGTCCTCTGGCTTACCTGCAGCAGCTGGTCTCGCGGGGTTCTTACTTCTCTTAAAGCAACGCAGCGCTGAGTGGGATCCCCCGCATATGGAGCATTCATGCTTGAATTTGCATGAAGCGAAAAACCGACAATGCCCTTCATTGAAGAGCCAACAAGCCCCTGGTCTGCGACCCGCAACTGCCGCCTGAGGGGGGGGGCGGCGGAGGAGGCAAGAAAGGAATTCTGGGGCCTCTGTGTCAACATTAATTGTATCCATACATCCGTGGCCTTAGAGGACCAACCTATGTCTGGCCGAATAGCTAAACGGCGCCTGAATTCCTCGTCGTACCTCCACCATGCAGTTCCCCCGTGCAACTTATGCGCAGAATAAATTGTATCCAGATATGTAAATAATTCAAAGGCTTTTTCTGGTTTAGTTTGACTCGCTATGCTCGCCAACACCGCGAAAGCCTGCAACCAATTTCCAAACGTTTTTGCCACTTTGGGCTTTTTATCATCACTTTTATCAAACTTCCTCTCTTTATCAACTGTTAGCTGCTCTGGCGACACTAAAGACCATATATCCACATATTCACATTTTTTAATTTTTTCTCTAACTTCATTTGATATATGTGTCCCCAGGGGAGCAACTCCACAAAAATACGAGTCCCTGAGCAACATGCCCGTGTTATCCAACGCCTGCACAGGCTGCGGCTCCGCCGCCCCTGGGACCTTAATCGGGACCTCAGCCCCACCCATTTTTTCCAAAACATTTTTCAGCATACCAAATAACTCGTCACCATTATCAGCGTTTTTATTCCATGCTTGTGCACATGATAACTCACCACTCTGATGACCCGCTGACTGAACATCTGCATTTTGCGTTGTGGGCGGCGGAGAAACAACCGTTGTCGCCTCAACCGGTGTAGTCTTCCGGTGTCTCCTTCGGTCGAACGATCTGCTTCTCCGCCCACGTTATCTGCTCACGCGTGACCTCCTGCTGTGTCTATCCACGGACTCCTCCGAGGAAGCCGAGGACGTGCGATATGCTGACCTACTTCTTCGTGCGCCTCGTGATCGATGTCTAGAAACCCTACTGCACGACCGTTGCCTATGCCTACTCCTTCTATCCCTATAAATTGTGCGTCTGTGGGAGCCAAGCCTTCTCTGCTTTCGTCTCCCCGACCTGTCAGATCCTGATTCGGAGCATGTGTCCGATCCACGGCCCCTTGTCCCACACCTATGGGCTCTGCCGGCGGAAACACATCTCTGTAATTGCTCACTGGCCCTATCCTGCGGTGTACCTTGAATGCACTCGAAAAAGTCTTCTTCACTATCGTCTGCAATCTGACTAAGTCCTGCATTGCTTGTGGGAACTTCCCCTTCCCCCTGTCTCCTCTCATAACCGGCGTGTCCTTTACAACATTGGCAGATTTTCTGCCAAACCACCTAGCAAGCCTGCCAGGTGGTTTTGGAGCAACCTGTTGCTGCACTGCCTCCTGTTCCATGCCGCTGCTATGACCCACCGCGCCGTCTACGCGCGGGGGTGTGCGTTGCCTCACTACACCTGCCTGTCTGCTATGTTGCCCTGTGAGAGGGGAGGCCTGGCTGCCAGCCCGTCCTCCTTCATCGTGAACCGGCAGTGTCTCTCCTACACTACGCTGCTCGCTCACCTCGCCACGCTGCTGAGCCAGGTGACGAGACGGCGCCCTCCCCCGTTTTCTAGCTCTAGTGGGGGAAGGACTCAGCCGCTTGCCACTGGCTAACGGCTCAGACACCGCGCCATCCATTTGCTCAGACCCACCTCGTAGGAGCGGGGTTAGCCAGGCTGATCCTTCCTTCGCTATCTTCTCTTTTAAAAGCGCCAGCAGCGCTTGCTCTGCCATATTAGAGTGATGATTCCTCTGTAAAGCTTCACTAGCTGTAGAGGTTCCTTAACTCTGTCTGGAAAGCGGGAAAGAGGCTCACTACAGGAAGTAACCTCACTTATATAATCTTAAACCCTCCCTCCCATGTGATTCCCTCGACCACTCATATCAAGAACCCACTCAGTGTGCTTTATGGGATACTTAAAGGAGACCTGACATCCAGTCAGTGGCTCCCCTGCTTAGACAGCCTGAGATCCCTAAGGATCTATGGGAAGATGAGGGCCATCCAGACACATATAGCATCACATATCACAAAAGAAGCAAATAAATCAGGCAAGAAAAATCCAGTCCCTGTTGGCACTAACAGCAGACCTCTGGCAAAAACATTGAAGTCTTCGGGAAGATTAAACGTCTCTTGGCCAGAGTAGAGAGCTGTTATAAAGAGTGTCCTGTCCTGTATAAGGCTCTGTTCCATCTGCGTTGGGGTCCCGTTCTGACGTTCCGTCGGATGTTTCCGTCAGAACAGGACCCTGAGCAGACACAAACTGAAACCGTTTGTCTCTTTTGTGCACCGGATCCGTCGTTTTGCCGGAAGTAATAGCACCGGCTCCGTCTGAAATCAATGGTGAAGGAAACGGAAACCTCTGGTTTCCGTCGGTGTCAGTTTGTGTCTGCTCAGGGTCCCGTTCTGACGGAAACATCAGACGCAACATCAGAACGGGACCCCAAAGCAGATGTGAACAGAGCCTTACAGAGATAACCCATTGCAATAAATGGGCATTGTGTAATGCTTAACTTATCCTGTGGTGGCACTGCAGGGAAATTGAACACTTACTGCCAGGTTTCCCCACAGATTACAGCTGATCTCTGGGGAGGGGACACTTTGTGTTCAGGTTATTTTCATGGGACCGTTCTAACAAGTAAGGATTGTCTTTCCTTAGGGTTCTACTAATTAAACCACCAGGGTAAAGTTAGCACAAAAAGCTACAGTACATAAAAATTTACATAATTTCGCACCTGGATTTGCCAAAACTCTAGCAAAGCATATGTTCAATGTCATCTCTTCTGATATAAATTAGTTATCATGGGGCAAATATTTTTCTAATATAGCCTCAAATAGTTGCTAACAGGGAACAATTGCACAAAAAAAATGTCTATAAAATATACTGCAGGTTAAATCTACCCTGATGCGAGACAGATCATTCGTCCCTTGATATCACAGGCTCGAATGTGAAGCATTTGTTAAATTAGGATCTTAGTCACCAGATACTTCTCTGCCAAGCAGTATAATGTGAACATGGCCTAGTTCTCTTATTCTTATCTTCTAGGTTATGTTCTGTTTCAATATGTCTTTATTAAACAGTTGAGACATCAGAAAATATATGTGTATAACAGTTCTACTCGCAGGTAGAAGCAAATAGTTAGTCTCAAATAATAATTAAATCGTTAATTCCTATAAGTTTTAACATTTTGAGAAAATGGGATTCAAAATAATATGGGTAATAAAAGGTAAATAAAATAAATGTTGTGAAGAACGTATACAGGTCATAAAGAAAAAATAAAATGTATACAATAGACAACGTATGAGCTCCCACTAGAAAGGGAGCGGTACGGCATATACAGAGTTATTCCAACACATCCAATCTTTACAGAACCGGTCATGTCTTTGTATGCTACAGGCATAAATATATTCATATTGATAGTTTGTATTGACTTTTTTAATGATGTCTGTGATGGTCGGGACGTTACATGTTTTCCATCTGAACGCTACAGCTGATGTGGCAGATATTAAAATATGACATATTACAATTTAGAATTGTTTGGGAATAACATCAATTCCAAGCCGTAGTAACCCAAGTTCCGGCGTGAGGTTGATATTTTGAGTTGTAATCTCATTTAGTAGTGCGCTAATTGATTGCCAAAAGGTTAATAATAAAGGACATTCCCAAAATATGTGAAGTATGGATCCCAAATGGTTACAACCTCTCCAACATTGGGGCGATGCATCACTATATATTCTGGAAAGTTTATATGGAGTCTATAGAATATTTTATAATATAATTCTCGATGATTAGTACAGGAAGAGGACTTAAGAGAGATGGAGAATGCTCTTAACCACTGGTCTCTTGAAAATTGGCCGTTCAGATCTCTATGCCATTTAGATATATGTATTTGATTTTCAAAGGTAAGTGATTGGGAACCAATCTGATAAAACGTGTGAATACCTTTAATTGTTTTTAATTGGTTATTTAAGTACATAGAAGCCGGCATAGGTAGGGAGAGGAATGGATATGGAATCTCTCTCATACTTCTAGGTTATGTTCAATACCTTCTTTCCTATTAATGATGAATACGAAAATGAAACAGTAGGATCTATAATGGCGCTGCTGCGTGGTAGACGGGAAGAATTCACGAGGAATCGGTTCTTATATAAATGGATTTTATTGGTACAAGGTGGCTACGCGTTTCAACGCCGAACTGGCGTCTTCGTCAGGCATCATAAACAGAAAGGAAGGCTTGCATATATATACAACAAAAATACCGTGCTAATCATGCATATCTTATGTATTTCCTTTATTATTTTTTAACAGGCAATTCTTATACTACTTTGGATACGTTACAACTGTACTATAACTTGTATCATGTTGTTTTTATGTGCGTATATATTTGTTGAACTTTTTTTGGCCAATTGTCCTGTCTGAATTGGCCCAATTAAGATCATCATTGTTGTATATATATGCAAGCCTTCCTTTCTGTTCATGATGCCTGACGAAGACGCCAGTTCGGCGTTGAAACGCGTAGCCACCTTGTACCAATAAAATCCATTTATATAAGAACCGATTCCTTGTGAATTCTTCCCGTCTACCACGCAGCAGCGCCATTATAGATCCTATTGTTTCATTTTCGTATTCATCATATCAAGCGGTTACCTCTGTACACCGGCTCGGATCTGGCAGCAGCATTTGTGGATCTTAATGCCAATTGCCTTTGGATATCTGGTGAGCATGGTTTTATAATTCTTTCACCTGCTTATCCTATTGACCTGCACTATGTGGCACCGTGGTTTTTGCTCTTTTTCTCATTCTTTCCTATTAAGGAATCCTAGCTACACCTACATATTCTACATGAATGCTATGAAGGATTATAACAGAAAATGTGCTGCCGCTGGTATTTTTCCTTGAAAGCTTTGACTCGAAGGTAGAATATATATATACGTCTTTTTTAGTGAGTCTACAGGCAGTGATCCAAAACAAAGATGCACCTTGTAAGGGCCACTAAATAATACGTGTAATATATCATTACCCTCTTGCATTTAAAACATTAAAATAACTATGAGCCCCCCTCCCCACAAGCTATGAGTCTATGTTTGTTTCTCGTCTTGCGGCTTCCCTCTTAGTATTTTCAACAGACTGATTTAGTTCAATTAAATTTAAACCATACTTCCTGTCTGGATGACCACTATTTAAAGAGGCTCTGTCACCAGATTTTGCAGCCCCTATCTGCTATTGTAGCAGATCGGCGCTGCAATGTAGATTACAGTAACGTTTTTATTTTTAAAAAACGAGCATTTTTGGCCAAGTTATGACCATTTTTGTATTTATGCAAATGAGGCTTGCAAAAGTACAACTGGGCGTGTTTAAAAGTAAAAGTACAACTGGGCGTGTATTATGTGCGTACATCGGGGCGTGTTTACTACTTTTACTAGCTGGGCTTTCTGACGAGAAGTATCATCCACTTCTCTTCAGAACGCCCAGCTTCTGGCAGTGCACAGACACAGCGTGTTCTCGAGAGATCACGCTGTGACGTCACTCACTTCCTGCCCCAGGTCCTGCATCGTGTCGGCACCAGAGGCTACAGTTGATTCTGCAGCAGCATCAGCGTTTGCAGGTAAGTAGCTACATCGACTTACCTGCAAACGCCGATGCTGCTGCAGAATCAACTGTAGCCTCTGGTGCCGATGTGTCCTCGCTCGTCCGACACGATGCAGGACCTGGGGCAGGAAGTGAGTGAAGACACAGCGTGATCTCTCGAGAACACGCTGTGTGTCTGCACTGCCAGAAGCTGGGCGTTCTGAAGAGAAGTGGATGATACTTCTCGTCAGAACGCCCAGCTAGTAAAAGAAGTAAACACGCCCAGATGTAACACATATAACACACGCCCACTTGGACTTTTACTTTAAACACGCCCACTTGGACTTTTGCAAGCCTCATTTGCATAAATACAAAAATGGTCATAACTTGGCCAAAAATGCTCGTTTTTTAAAAATAAAAACGTTACTGTAATCTACATTGCAGCGCCGATCTGCTGCAATAGGAGATAGGGGTTGCAAAATCTGGTGACAGAGCCTCTTTAAGTGCATGTAGCTATAGCTGTAGAAGTGGTCACAGGAAGTTATGTTTACAGTATTAGGGACTCCTCCTTTCTGCACAGGATTGTTTTAGGTCCGTGCCACTAGAGAGTAGTAAGCTTGGGAGGACCGCTCAATAAATCATGTATCTTCTAGAAAAAAAACATGAAAAAGTGCAGGAACAAACAAGTTGGTAAGTTAAGTACCTGAGGTGCCCCAGAGGCCTCCGCTACTACATAAAAAGACCCCAGTATTATAAATTGCACATGATTAGCAGCAGTTCTGAGCACATGCCCTGCCAGCTCTTCCCACTAGCCCATGCCCGCCATCTCCATACATACAGTACTCTGTCAAATCAGCAAAAGAAAACAAAAAGAATAGGACAATTTTGTGATTTATGCAGACAAACTTTATAAAAGAAAGTGTAGGTTGCCCAACCAGCATTGTTTTCCCTCATTATTATTCTGCAAAATTCAGAAAATTGTGTTCATGAATAATTCAATTAAAGAGCATCTATATAGAGATCATTATTGGGGAGCGCGGGAGAAATGTAGTCGTAGAAAGTAATGATCACATGGGTTTTTATCTACTTGTGTTTCCATCACACTTGCCCCAATTAATATTCATTCATGTTCTAAGAGAAAAACTTCCTGTATTATTGGATATACATATTTAATAATATAACATTTCCTATTCAGCTATGGTATGATTTACATTCATGCATCTTCACATCCGCCCAGGATTTTTTACAATAGGTTATTTCCCAGGCGAAGCTTTAAGCTCCTGGGCCCCAATACGAGATCCATAACAGGACCACCACCTAGCATGTCTTTGAACCCCATCTGGCACCAGGGCCTGGGTGCACCTGGGAATTTGTGAATGTCCATTGGCAAGATATCCGGAGGAAAGGAAATCTTAAAGGGGTTGTTCAAGATTTTTCATTGATGGCCTTTCTTTAATATCAATATGTTTTCGGTGGCAGTTTATCACTAGGGTCCTCACTGATCAGCAGTAGGATGGGGCTATTTGTACCAGAGACAGTGGTGCCTCAGTACATGTGGCTGTGACTGGTACTGCAGCTCATCCTAAGCTGTAGTATCAGACACATCCGTGTTTACAGAGGTGCCATTGTGTGGTATAACAATGAGGGTGTGCTGTAACTCTTGATTCTGCTGATTGGTAAGAGTCCCAAATTATAGGTTTATCCTAAGTAAATTTCTAGGGAACCCTTTAACTTATATAACCTAAAGAAAAAGATTCCACAAGACTAGAAAGTATGGAAAAATAGAAAAGTACTTTATTGAAAATGACACATTAATACACAATGATTAAAAAAGAATCCATCAACCAACAGGTTAAAAAAGACATACAAGCCATGTAGTATACAAGGTGAGTAAAGTCTAAAATAGACAAAGATAATAAAAGCCCAATGGCATAACCTGGTACTAAATTCGTCTGCAAATTATGTATTGTTATGATGAGTACAAGAAAATAAAGATATATGCCAAATGTAATGGTCTAAGAAAGAGTACTCAGAAGCATGAAGATAGTGCCGTAAAAAAAATGAGCAATGCTAATATGTAAAAAATATTAACAAAGGATGATAGTGGTTAAGCATACCCATTAAGAGTCCAGGTAAGTGCACAGCGAGATGTCTGCCCCAACGCGCATTTCGGCGCAACTGCCTTCGTCTGGGGGTCATCCCTTTAACTTGTCCAATAATTTAAATAAGCATGCGTGGGTTCGAAAATATTAGTATGCCCAATTCTTAGCAACAGCGATATAATGTGGGCTGTTTACAGCAGTATTATGTGGACTAAGTATGGCAGTATTATGTGAGCTGTGTACAGCAGTATTATGTGGACTACGTATGGCAGTATTATGTGAGCTGTATATGGCGGTATTATGTGTGCTATGTGTGGCGGTATTATGTGAGTTGTGTATGGTAGTATTATGTAGCTATGTATGGCGGTATTATGTGGGGTATGTATGGTGGTATTATGTGAGTTGTGTATGGTAGTATTATGTGAGCTATGTATGGCAGTATTATGTGGCTATGTATGACTGTATTATGTAGTTATGTATGACGGTATTATGTGGGCTATGTATGGCGGTATTATCTGAGCTATTTATGGCAGTATTATGTGACTATGTATGGCAGTATTATGTAGCTATGTATGGCAGTATTATGTAGCTATGTACCATGGAAGAAAGTGGTCAGTCATAAACTCTACGTACTTTGCAGAGGTAATTTTCACACCGTCAGGGACCCTAAAGGGGCCTACCAGCTCTCTCCCCATGATTCCAGCCCAAAACATGACTCCGCCACCTCCTTGCTGACATCGGTGCCTTGTTGGGACATGGTGGCCATTCACCAACCATCCACTACTCCATCCATCTGGACCATCCAGGGTTGCATCAGTAAACAACACGGTTTGAAAATTAGTCTTCATGTATTTCTGAGCACACTGCAATCGTTTCTGCTTGTGAGCATTGTTTAGGGGTGGCCGAGTAATAGCTTTATGCACACTTGCAAACCTCTGGAGGATCCTACACCTTGAGGTTCGCAGGACTCCAGAGGCTTCAAATACCTGTTTACTGCTTTGCAATGGTATTTTAGCAGCTGCTCTCCTAATCCTATTAATTTGTCTGGCAGAAACCTTCCTTATTATGCCTTTATCTGAACGAAGCCGTCTGTGCTCTGAATCAGCCACAAATCTTTTAACAGTATGATGATCACGCTTAAGTTTTCTTGAAATATTCAATGTTTTCATACCTTGTCCAAGGTATTGCACTATTTCACGCTTTTCGGCAGCAGAGAGATCCTTTTTCTTTCCCATATTGCTTGAAACCTGTGGCCTGCTTAATAATGTGGAACGTCCTTCTTAAGTAGTTTTCCTTTGATTGGGCACACCTGGAAAACTAATTATCACAGGTGTCTGAGATTGATTACAATGATCCAAAGAGCCCTAAGACACAATACCATCCATGAGTTTCATTGAAAAACTAATAATTAAATGTTTATGACACTTAAATCCAATGTGCATAATAATTTGGAACATGGTGTAGAAATAATGCGACCACTCTTAATTATGTAGTAAAATGTGGGCTGTGTATGGCAGTATTATCTGGGCTGTGTATGGCAGTATTATGTGGACTATGTATGACAGTGTTATGTGGGCTATTTATGGCAGTATTATATGGGCTGTGTATGACAGTTTCATGGGCTATTGTCACATTGGGTGCGTGGACCCACTGGGCCATACCGCCTTGACGGTATGGCAGCTGACCAACAAGACGCAGGTCACAGTCTATAGTTTGTATAGTGTACCTGTGGCAGCTCGGACAGTAGCAATGACAGGCTCGGCTGGGACTTAGGCAGAAAGCAGACGTCAGGTATGGTGTAGCAGGACAGGCGTGGAATACAGCACAGCACGACTACAGCTTAGCATGGCACTTGACCAGGTAGCTATACAGGTGCAGGAACGGGGAACGGGGAACACTGGGAACTGGAAAACACTAGGAGACCATTTGTATGACAACAATGATCAGGCAAGGGAGGAAGGGGCTGAGCCCTTCTTATAGTCCATTAACTTCAGGTGCGCGCGCTGGCCCTTTAAGAGTGGGCACGAGCGTGCGGGCACGAGCGTGCGCGCACCCTAAGGGACCCGTTGAGGTAAGCAGAAAGCGCTGGCATCTTCTGAGGAGGAGACTGGGGCCAGCGCTCGCAGACCCATGGCTGCGGCCGTCAGGAGGTGAGTGAGCCTGACGGCCCGCAGCCATGGACATGTCAGTATCCCCCCTCTTACGCCCCCTCCTCTTGGGACCAGAGCGAGAGAGAAACTTCTTCAGAAGGTAGGGGCATTGAGGTTCTCCTCTGGCTCTCAGGAACTCTCTTCAGAACCAAACCCTCTCCAATCCACCAAATAAAAAGTTTTTCCTCCTACTTTCTTTGTGTCCAATATCTCCTTAACCTTGAAGGTGTCGGAAGGGCCGCTGGAGGCAACCGCAGGGCTCGGAGTCTTGGTATAGTGGTTCATAACTACCGGCTTCAGGTGGGAGACATGGAAGGAGTTGGGGATCTTGAGGGCAGGAGGCAGCTGAAGCTTGTAGGCGACAGGGTTGATCTGCTGCAGGATCTCGAAGGGTCCAAGGAACCTGGGAGCAAATTTGCATGATGGCACCCTCAGTCTTATATTCCTTGAGGACAGCCAGGGAGAAACTGAGGAGGTTCTCTTCTCCTCGTGTCTGCCTTCCGTTTCATGCGGATGACTGCCAGGGATGGAGGATCGAGTCTGCTGCCAGATCTGCAGGAAGTCCCTAAAAGCGGAATCAGCTGCTGGTACCTCGGACATAGCGGACACCGGGAGAGGAATTCGTGGATGTTGGCCGTAGATAATGAAGAATGGTGTGGCTTTTGTGGACTCACTAGTGTGATTGTTATATGAGAACTCAGCCCACGGAAGAAGCTGCACCGAGTCATCATGCTGCTTGGATATGAAGTGGCGTAGGTAGTTCTCCAAGATCTGATTGATCCTCTCGACTTGACCATTGGACTGAGGAAAAGTCCAATCTCACATTGAGGAGTCTACAGAGAGCTCTCCAGAACCTAGAGGTGAACTGGACCCCCCCCCCCGATCAGACACAATATGCCGCGGCAAGCCGTGCAGGTGGAAGATGTGTTGGATGAAAAGGTTTGCCAGTTGAGGAGCAGAAGGAAGGCCGGTCAGAGGAACCAAGTGGACCATTTTCGAAAATCGATCCACCACCAACCAGACAGTACTGCATCCTGCAGAGCGAGGCAGGTCAGTAATAAAGTCCATAGCTATATGCTGCCAGGGAGCATCGGGCACCGGCAGCATCTGGAGCAGATCAGCAGGTCTGGTGTGAGCAACCTTGTTAGCTGCGCACACTGCGCAGGAAGAAACAAAGTCCATAATATCTTTGGGCAGCGTGGGCCACCAGAAATTACAGGCAATAAGGTCTCGGTCTTACGGGTACCCACGTGACCTGCCAGTCTAGAGCAGTGTCCCCAGCGGAGGATTCTCCCTCTGTCAGCCAGGCGCACAAAGGTCCTCCCCGGAGGGATGTCTTTAACTTGCAAGGGGTTGACAGAGTCTCCATGGTGTCCTCTGTCTCAAAAGAACTGGACAAGGCATCGGCCCTCACATTCTTGTCAGCCTGGGCGATAATGGAGCTCGAACTGGAACCAGGTAAAGAACAGTGACCATCTGGCCTGACGAGGGTTCAGCCGTTGGGCCGTCTGAAGATAGGTGAGGTTCTTGTGGTCCGTAAAAATCAGGATGGGATGAGCTGCGCCCTCTAGTAGAAGTCTCCACTCCTCCAGGGCCAATTTTATGGCTAGTAACTCCCGATCCCCAATCGAGTAGTTGCATTCTGCGGAAGAGAAGAGCTTAGAGAAATATCCACATACCATTGACTTGCCCTTGGAACCTCTCTGGAACAGGAGTGCACCAGCACCGACGGATGAGGCGTCCACCTCCAACGAGAACGGTCGAGAAACATCTGGATGATGGAGGATAGAGGCAGACGTGAAGGCACTCTTCAGGCTATTGAATGAAGACTCTGCCTCAGGAGTCCACACCTTGGCGTTCATGCCCTTCTTGGTGAGGTTAGGGATAGGAGATGTCAGTGAGGAGAAGTTTGGAATGAACTGTCTGTAAAAATTGGCGAATCCCAGAAAGGGATGGCGGTACGGCAGCTGGCCAACAGGATGCAGGTCACAGTCTATAGTTCGTATAGTGTACCTGTGGCAGCTCGGACAGTAGCAATGACAGGCTCGGCTGGGACTTAGGCAGCAGGCAGACGTCAGGCGTGGTGTAGCAGGACAGGCGTGGAATACAGCACAGCCCGACTACAGCTTAGCATGGCACTTGACCAGGTAGCACGGGATACAGGATACAGTTACAGGAACGGGGAACACTGGGAACTGGAAAACACTAGGAGACCATTTGCTAGACAAACTTAGGGCATGACAACAACGCTCAGGCAAGGGAGGAAATGGGCTGAGCCCTTCTATTAGTCCAGGGTACTCATGGGCTAATTTTAACATTAACTTCAGGTGTGCGCGCTAGCCCTTTAGGAGCGGGCCCAATTGTGCGCGTGCACCCTACAGGATCCGGCCGAGGTAAGCGGAAGTGACCCATGGCTGCGGCCGTGAGAAGGTGAGATAGCCTGACGGCCCACGGCCATGGACATGACAGTTATGTACAGCAGTATTATGTAGGCTGTGTATGGCGGTATTATGTGGGCTATGTATGGCAGTATTATGTAGCTATGAATGGCAGTATTATGTGGGCTATGTACAGCAGTATGATGTAGGCGGTGTATGGCGGTATTATGTGGTCTGTGTGTTGCTGTACTATGTGGGCTATGTATGACAGTATTATGTGGGCTATGTACAGCAGTATCATGTGGGCTATGTACAGCAGTATTATGTGGACTATGTACGAAGTATTATGTGGCTATGTATGACAGTATTATGTGGGCTGTGTATGGCAGTATTATGTGGGCTGTGTATGGAAGTATTATGTGGCTATGTATGGCAGTCAGTGTCGGACTGGAGTAGCTTTGGCACACCCGACGAAATAATTATTTGGGCCCACCCATCAGCTATATAGAAATAAGGCGACCACTCTTAATTTAATTGTGTAGTTAAACGTGTGTAGTAAACCAAAGACCAATATTGGCACTACATAGTGACCTTGTAGTGGTAGACACCAGTCCTACACAAGTGCTGTGCAGACTATATAACTTAAAGGAATTTTCCCATATTAGACATTTATGGCATATTCACAGGAAATGTCAAAAATGTCTGATAGATGCGGATCCCAGCTCTGGGATCTGCACCTATATCAAGAACTGGCTGCAGAATCCAGCGGAGACCAGTGGAGAGAGGGTCACGCGTGCAGTTCTCTCCATTCTGTTCAATAGGAGTTACGGAAACAGCAGAGCAAGAGCTGCTCGGCTGTTTTCATAACAACGATACAACAGAATAGAGAGAGCTGCGCACACGGCCACAGTAAAAGTGCCGCACACAGCCCCCTGTGCAATACACAGCTTTTTCTGGTAGATAGTGCCACACACAGCTTCCTCTGGTAGATAGTGCCACACAGAGCTTCCTCTTGTAGATAATGCCACACAACCCCCTCTTGTAGATAGTGCCACACAGCCCCCTCTTGTAGATAGTGCCACACAGCCACCCCTGTAGACAGTGCCACCCAGTCCCCCCTTGTACATAGCACCACACAGCCCCCTTGTACATAGTGAGACACAGCCCCACACTGTAGACAGTGACACAGCCCCCCCCCTTTAGACAGTGCCACACAGCCCTGCAAACACAAAATAAATTATACTTACCTAGCCCAGTTCCCGCAACAGATGGAGCTGCTCCACAGCCTCAAGACGGGACTCTTGCATAGGCCAGCGTGATGCAGTGACGTCATCACACCGGCCTGTGCAGGGATTTTTCCCAGCGCCTTATAGGCTGCAGGCCTAAGGTGGCCTGCAGCCTATAGTATACAATTGTATCTGTGGCCTGAGGACACAGATACAATTAAATGTGCCAGTCGCTAGCAACAGGGCCCCCAGGTGCTAGCGATGCCACCAGGCATGAGGGAGCCCGTGCCGCCATGCCCATAAATGTTACGGATGGGGCGACCCTGCCTACAAGAGTAAGCAACGGGGCAGGGAAACAATGTCTCTCTGCTCCGCTGTTGGATAAAATCAGCTCACTGCCTGGACCCACCGAAGGATCCTCTGGTGGGCAAATCTGACGCCGATGGCAGTATTATGTGGGCTATGTATGGCAGTATTATGCGGGCTATATATGGCAGTATTATGTGGACTGTGTATGAGAGTATTATGTGGACTATGTATGAGAGTATTATGTGGACTATGTATGAGAGTATTATGTGGACTATCTATGGCAGTATTATGTGGACTATATATATGACAGTATTATGTGGCTATGTATGGCTGTATTATGTGGGCTATGTATGGCAGTATTATGTGGGTTGTGTGTGCAGTATTATGTGGGTTGTGTATGGCAGTATTATGTGGCTATGTATGACCGTATTATGTGGACTATGTATGGCAGTATTATTTGGGCTGTGTATGACAGTATTATGTGGGCTTTGTATGGCAGTATTATGTGGCTCCGTATGACAGTATTATGTGGCTATGTATGGCAGTATTATATGGCTATGGCAGTAATATGTGGGCTATGTATAGCGGTATTATGTGGGCTATGTATGGCAGTATTATGTAGCTATGTATGGCAGTATTATGTGGCTATTTGTGGTGGTATGGCATGTTAAGTTTCTCTGGGGTCCAGTGAAATTTTGTTACACCACTGTGCAGCTACAAGATATAAGACAACTAAGACAAGAGGGAGAACTGAAGAAATAAAAAATATTATAATTTGTATGTTGTCTGTGTACTGCGAGGGAGACATTATATGTCAAATGGATATGCGCTTTAACATCTTAAATAATCCACAACAACGTGCCCTCATGATCTCAGTCTTGTCAGCGGCTCTCAGGACAGATCATTTACGCCACCGTTCTTTGTCCGTTACAAAGTCTATTAATTCAATGCTAAGTGATATAAAAGCTTCTGGCTACCTGAGGCCGTGGTGAAGACTGATTTGCATTTAGTGTTCACTTCTTGCATAATTCAGCTTGTGTTGAGAGACAAATCTAACGGGATATAATCTGTCAGTTTACCTGACGTTACGTTACCAAGGAGTCCACATTATTTATTTCAACATATATTGCCGATCTTAGATTATTGTATATTTAAACAACTTTTCTCCTTTCTCATATTTCACAGAACTTAATTTTAGATCATTAAAGTTATGTCTATAGTGTTGTTTTCTATATGTTAATTTGCCATCTCAAGTGCCTATGACATATATTTAATATATTGCATGGAACAATATCATTTTGGCACAACATAAAGCAATTATCCAGTCTCCTGTCCAGAATATTAATTGATGGTGGGCAGGGCATCCTCCAAGGCAGCATGGTCGGTACTGTGGTCTGGGGCCCAGCCACAAATATTTAAAAATGGGCCCACCAATGCCCACTTATATGGAGGGTTGTCACCTAACAGCTATCGCTGGGGGTCCCAGCAGCTGAACACTTTATGATCAGCTTATTATTAAGGGACCCCTCTAAAAAGTAGAGTTTGTCTAGAGGACAACCCCCTAAAGATGGCCTGTCACCTCTACTGACATGTCTATTTCCACATACTTGCATTGCCAATGAAATAACAATTCTGGAACGTATTTTCTTAGAACTCGGAGTTGTGCCTTTCCTCTGTTATTCTTCCTAGAAATTGATAAATGTGGGTGTTACTGTTCTTCTTGTCAAAGGGGCGTGTCCCTACACAGTTTCACTCTGTCAGCACTGATTGGATAGTGTAAGTCTGTGTAGGGACACATCCCCAACTATTAACTCCCAGTTGTAAATTCATACATTTCTAGGGGGAATAACAGAGGAACGGCACAACACAGAGTTCTAATAAAAGATGCTCCAGAATTGTTATTTCATGAGGGATACAATTATTCACTAAAACAGACATGTCAGGAGAGGTGACAGGTCATCTTTAAAGTCATGGTAAGAAACCAGTAAAAGTAGATCAAAATCTGATTAACAGGTCTTGAATAGATCACCGAAGCCTTAGTTTAACAGTGAGAACTCTTTATTCTACAGTCTGGAAAATAGAATCATTACATAAAACTATCACTTTTGGAATTTTTGGAATAAATCCTAGAAATGGTGACACCTTGCATTAGTAGTTTGTGGCCTAACAGAGTTGGTTTTTATTTTTACTCCAGTAGATCCAGAGTCCCATCTGTATTATACCAGTTAATAATTTTGTGAATTTATTCCTCAACAGAGCGGCTGGGGGCTCCCCTGGATATTAATCTTGAAGCTATTAACTGTACGGCCTTCAGTGTACAATGGAGAATGCCCCGGCAGCATGCAAGTACCATCAACGGCTACACAGTAAGTCAATGAATGATTAAAAATCTCAACAAAAATAACAAAATAAAAAGTTGACCATGTTGAATAATTGTTAGGTATATGTCACTTTATGGTTGTACATCTTTAATAAAGCAATGAACTATAGCATATCGTTGTACATACAGAATATGTGGTCAATGTATTGAATTCTCCCTACAATGGTCATTTCTGGGCATCACTGACTGGACTTGCATGCTTAAAGGGACTGGCTCATTGAGATAACTCAAGACTTACTGACGTGGTCTAGCTTTACACCTGTCCCTTGACCTTACTTTTCGAACTGCCTAGATTCTCCTGTGAGAGTTTTCTTCTCTATAGCAAAAAACAAAATAAAATTTTTAAAGCTGTTGTCTAGTTTAGAAAACCCGTTGTCTTACACCCTATTAGGGAATTCTGAGGTAGTAGAGGGGGGGGTCCTCTGTTCAGAATCCTTATCTCATGGCCAGCATGGAGAGCGGTTATAAAGATCGTCTCTCTCTCTGGAAGACCTGTCCTGTCCTGCATTACACAGACAATACATTGATATAAGTGGATACTGTATAATACTTAAAGGGAATGTGTTGCCAGCAAAACATGTTTTTTTTTTTTAGTTAAACATTTAGTGTGTAGGTGATTAAACATTGTTCAAATTTTTTTTATTTTTTTCACGAGTCAGGAAATATTATAAATTAGATTCTAATTTATAATATTTCCCATTGCTGGTCACTAGATGGAGCTATTCACAAAATTGCAGCATTGCATGTGGTAAAGCAACCACATTGCTTTTTGCTGCAAAATTGGGTAAAAATCCCTCGCTCTAGTGAGCTCTGAGAATCCCCCCCTCCTTTATCCTGGCTAGTGCGAAGGGATTGAACGGTCTAACCTCCTACACTGTGTGTCGCCATTTTTTGAGCTAACACACAGTGTAGTAGGTTTACATACAGTAGTAAACACACACAAACACGAACATACATAGAAATCTCTTACCTGCTCCTGCCGCCGCGGCTCCCTCCGGCCCGTCCGCTCCGTCTGCTGCCGCTGCTCCATGTGCACAAGTCCGGAAGCCGAGACCGGAAGTAGTAATCTTACTGTCCGGCCGCGACTTCCGGTCCACAGGAAAATGGCGCCGGACGGCGCGCATTTCAAATTGGACTGTGTGGGAGCGGCGCATGTGCAGTTCCCACACAGACGGCGTACACAGAAGTGGATGGGACGAGACCCGTTCGCAGTCCCTATGGGACTGTGGCTGCCGTATTCCATGTCTGTATGTGTCGTTAATCGACACATACAGAAATGGAAAAAAAAATGGCAGCCCCCATAGGGAAGAAAAAGTGAAAAAATAGAAAAAAGTAACACACAAACACACAAATAAATAAAAACGTTTTTAATAAAACACTAACATTAAACTGACATGAAAAAATAAATTGTGGTGACACTGTTCCTTTAAAGGGAACCGGTCACCAGCATTTCACCTATTGAGCTTTACTTATCCCTCACTGGCCACTGCTATCAAAAGTTTATTGCCGTTATCCTCTCTCCTAAACTCCTCCTCCGACTGTAAATAACGGTCTGCAAACATTTTGCGCCTTTTATCGTAATAATCCGGTGTCCCTTTGTACGCACACACCAGAAGAGGACATCAATGCACAAGCGTGGAATTTTGTGTGCTGGTGGAAGGCGAGGAGCTGTCAATCAAAAGTAAGAAGGCGGGGTAAACCCGGAAAGACTTGAGGAATGAAGATTTGACTCTTTTCAAATGACGATTTGACTCTTTTCAAACGAAGATCTGACTCTTTTATGCTCATTAGCATACGGTGTGGGAACACTAAAAAAACTGAATACTAAATCTACAGAGCCGACTAAGAAGACAATTCTAGGTTATATAGAAATGATTTTTACCCACTACCACCAGGTATTGCTGGTTTAATAGGTGAAATGCTGGTGACAGGTTCCCTTTAATACTCCTGTGGGTGAGCTGCACAATAATTGAACACTTATTGCCAGATTTCCCCACAGATTACATTTGATTGCTGGGGGTTTTAGCAGGGAAAGACTTTGTGATCTGCTTATTGTCCAAAGCGAACAAACCCTTTAAGAAAAAAGATCAGCTCTCTGGCTTTCAGTAGCGGCCACTGCTGTGGAAATGTAGTATTACTTCAAAAGAATAGCCAACCATGCAATGCATGGATGGGCTGGGTCCACAAGAGCACAGGCCACTTTTACTTAGCGAAGCTCCGATCTAGGTTAGGGGGTTATTATGTCCATATGCCAAAATAGGAGATAACCAAAGACACACAATACATAGATGTCAATATTTGAGTCTTAATTGAGATTGTTCCCGTCCACCCAACATGTCCTGTCCCTGAAATTGACCATAGAAAGTACCTTTGCATGCGTTTATTTATGGTAGAAAAATGAAGCTGGCCATACATGGGCAAATATCTCACTGACACCATGTCATTAAGACCTCTGCGTGCCACCTGAACCACGACTGTGTCAGCATACCTGCATGTGATACATGGGGGGTCCGGAAACACCACATCAACAGCCGCTCTTTGTTAGTAGTGCTCTGGTTTGTCTAATAAAGAGATATTCAAAGTGGGGACCCCTGTCAATGACATCCATGTGTAAATCAGGGCCCCCTAGTTTACCTATATCCTATTTAAGGTCATGACACAACAACCTTAAGCTATAACATTTGTATAATAATAAGAGATAAACATATGGTCAGATGAATGGTCCAACATTGGAAAATTCTTTAAATTCCAATCATTCTGTTTTCATTTTTCCTCCAAAATGGGAATTCTTTGCTGATTGTTGTCACATTGTATAACTGAAATAGTAACAAGATCTGAGAATAACTTCTATACAAATTGAATACATTTTTGAACTCTATTAGAACTATCAGAGTTGGATTGGCCCACCAGAGTACCACATGATACCCCAATAGGCCAAAAGGTCCAGTAGAAGACAGGCCTGTTTGAGGCTGACTCTGGAGCACTTGTCACTAGGGTCTTACAATAAAGAAAACAATTTTCACAGTTTAAAGGGACAATCCTTGTTCATATGCCGTAGCGTAAAGGTCCCAACCAAAACCGCGGACTCCAGTTGTCTGGACCAGAATCCCCGGATTTTTCCCTTGGTGCCCCCGGGCGACTACCTGAGGACACAGATACAAATAAATACTATGGTGGAGCAGGGAGCTGTCATCTCCCTGCTTCACTAATCAAAAAACTACAGGCGATATTAGGCCTGCAGCCTATAAGCCGCTGGGACAGGATCCCTGCGCAGGCCTACACAAGGGTCCCATCTAGGAGTCTCATAGGTTGCAGTACTGATGAGGACTGCTGTACAGCTCCGTTCATCATTGGTGAGGTTTTTATTTGTTTGGGGGGCACTATCTACACGGGGGGTGTGGCTCTATCTACAAGAGGTGTATGGCACTATGCACAGGGGGCACTGTGTGTGGCGCTATCTAAAAAGGTAACCGTGTGTGGGGCTATACAAGGGGGTGTGACACTATCTACAGGGGCACTGTGTGGGGCACGCTCTACATGTGTCTTTGATTAGGGCCACCAGACATAACTTTGCTTGGGGCCCTATAAATGCCAAATCTGCCCCTGAGGGGCCCCTGAGAGGCAGTCACCCCCTCTGTACCTAATTTCAATGGGTTGGTGAAAGAGAAGAGTTGGCAGTTTTCCCACTAATAAATAAAAAATATGGATGTAAATGGTTCAACAAAGTTTGCAAAAAGTTGACAACATCTTCAATACAGGTGTTGAGCTCAGACCTTCATCTGACGACCTTTGCTAACATTAGTTGAGTACCCCTGCCCTAGTGCATATCAGTGTCATAGAGGAGCACCCGTGGCTTTCGACCCCACTTTCGTAGACTCTGGGTCTCGGTATGATCATATTTTCAATGGTCGTCCCCATTTATTTGCATGGGCGCTTGACGTTACTGGGAAAATATGGCGACTTCTTGAATATACAGTAGGTGATCATTCCTACAGTGGGAAGTCCTTGATCAACTCCATGGGACAATGTTGGTCAAGTTTTATTTCCTAAGCCAAGGTCTAGCAGTATGTGTTCTGCTATACACATGCTCACCCATACACTTTATGGATAAGCCGTTGACATTGATCTCTGTGTATCCCGCTTGTAGGTGGCTTAACCATAGAATAAGCTGTATTGGTGAGTGAGCCCTAAATAATGTAAATATTATGAGCATAATAACAAGGATAGTGATTTGCATCCAAACAGCCCTACGATAACTATGAATGGCAGGCAGAGGCATTGTCATAGGTAGAACAGCATAAACAATAGGAAGCCTGAAGTAAACGTTACTAATAGGAAGGTTTTCTACATTCAGAATTACCATTGTGGTAGTTTTGCCTTAAAGGGGTTCTTCGCTTTGGACAATCCCTACTTATTAGAAGGGTCCCTTAACAATAAGCAGATCACAAAGTGATGGCAACCCCAGCGATCAGCTGTAATCTGTGGAGAAACCTGACAGTAAGTGTCTAGTTTCTCTGCAGTGCCACCACAGGAGAAATTAAGTATTACACAGTGCCCGTTCATATCAATGTGTTTTCTGTAATACAGTACAGGACAGCCCCCCCCCCCCCCCCCCCCCCGAGACGCTCTTTATAACCTCTCTCCACTCTGGACAAGAGATGAGGATCCTGAACAAAGGACCCCTCTCTTTTATCTCAGATTTCCCTAATAGGGTCTATGGAAATAGGGTTTCTAAACTGGGCAGCCCCTTTAAGTGATTGCTGACTTAACAAGTAACGGAAGTGACCTAGTTCAAGTGCCATCCATCAGTCTTATAAGTAGAGAGGACAATTGAGAGTAATAGAGTCGATGTTTTATAGCTCCCACTGACTTGCTTGATACATTTTCTCATCCTCTTTGTTTCTCATGGGCAACATATTTAAAACCTATCTGCATGAAGTACAGAGGCTCCGATAAATTTATCACGAAGGAAAACAATGAGAGACAAGGTTAATAAATTATCAGGAGAAGCCGCAGTAAAAATTAATTGTACACAGCCCCCGGGTATTGGAATTGGCTACAAGTGAGAGACCAATTACATCTATTGATGAAAAATTAAATCATAAATTAGAGGTACTTGAAGTTAAATGTAGAAGGGAAGAAAAATTCTTAAAGGCATTGACAGAAATGAAAAGGAATTTACCTGCAAGAATCATTAGCTACAGCCATGCTTTGTGGATCGAAGCTGAGAGATAGGCCACGTAGACCGGTGCCATTTATTGCAAAAGAAAATGAGTTTATCCTCTGGAGATAATACTGGAGAGGAGACCGGGGTCCCACCAGACCGTCCGGCTGCACTTTGATGACAATTTTCACCTAATTAGTAACAATGGGGTAGACAGACTAATCAATAAGAGGATGTAGCCGGAATGAGCTAACAGAAAGATGAAAGAAAAAAGATGTGTATCTAGAAAAGACGCTCGACACGTTCCCCTTTCATCATTAGGTATAGAATGTGCAGACGTTGTTTATTAGGAAGTGTGGAGATGTATGACATCATCACTGACCATCCATGAGGACTACCCAAGTCTACACGACCAATTATGGTATATGGGTGTCATAAAGAGGGACCCCAGTTCAGGAGGCCCCCTTTATCACCGGATCTAGGCGCCATGTAATTCACCTCCAAACTGTGCTTTACTATCATAGACATAACAATCTTTGGGCAGCTTTAGGGCATGCCCACACGTGGCGGATTTCCTCCGCAACTGTCCGCATCAATGCCGCACAGAATCTGCGTTGCAGATTCTGCGGCGGATCTGCCCAAAATGTGCAGTAAATTGATGCGGACTAGCTGCTGCGGACTGCGGGAAAAGTGCTTCCCTTCTCTCTATCAGTGCAGGATAGAGAGAAGGGACAGCACGTTCCCTAGTGAAAGTAAAAGAATTTCATACTTACCGGCCGTTGTCTTGGTGACGCGTCCCTCTTTCGGCATCCAGCCCGACCTCCCTGGATGACGCGGCAGTCCATGTGACCGCTGCAGCCTGTGATTGGCTGCAGCCGTCACTTACACTGAAACGTCATCCTGGGAAGCCGGACTGGAGACAGAAGCAGGGAGTTCTCGGTAAGTATGAACTTCTATTTTTTTTACAGGTTGATGTATATTGGGATCGGTAGTCACTGTCCAGGGTGCAGAAACAGTTACTGCCGATCGCTTAACTCTTTCAGCACCTTGGACAGTGACTATTTACTGACGTCTCCTAGCAACGCTCCCGTAATTCCGGGAGCCCCATTGACTTCCTCAGTCTGGCTTTAGACCAATAAATACATAGGTCCAGCCATAATGAAGAAATGTCATGTCAGAAAAGCAAGACGCATCCGCAGCACACATAACATGTGCATGACAGCTGCGGACTTCATTGCGGAATTTAGAATCTCCATTGAAGTCAATGGAGAAATTCCGCCATGAGTCCGCAACCAGTCCGCCACAACTCCGCAACATCCCTTGCATGCTGCGGACACGAAATTCCGCTCCGCAGCCTATGCTTCGCAGCGGAATTTTACGCATCGTCTAAACGAACACTGCTAAATAAAAGTGGAAGTCAATGGAGAAACGGCTCCGCTGCGGATTAACGCTGCGGAGTGTCCGCTGCGGAATTCAAGAGGAATTCCGCCACGTGTGGCTTTGCCCTTAGGCTACATGCACACATTGCGTATGACATGCAGATTTTCCTGCAGAAAATCCGCAGTGTAATACAGTACCAGTAAAGTATATGAGAGCACAAGTAATCTCATCTACACAATGCAGAAATTTTCGCACATAAATTGACATGCGGTATGGATTTTAAAATCCGAGGCATGTCAATTTATCTTGCGTTTCTTTCTCAGAATTGTATCTGGCAATTTTGTAAAAAAAAAAACGTACCAAAATACATGGCATAAAATCTGCACCTGTATCTGCATCAAAATTTAAAAACCGCACTAAAAACACATAAAAACATCAATATTAAATGCAGATTTTACCTGCGGAATTACCTGGGTTTATCTTCGGTTTTCCACATATAATTACGCAATGTGCTTGTAGCCTTAGACATATTGCTGCTAGTCTATGAGTAAAAGGGTATTCCGGCCTAAAACATCACAATACCCCCTGATAGGTGGGGTATAGCTGATCCCACTAGAATATGGGACCTAAGTCCCCTGTCCACTCAACCTGGATTGCTGCGTGAATGGAGCGGCGGTCATGCATGCGTGTTGATGGTTATGTAAACGTATTTCTAAAAAATGGGGCTGGGCTTAAGAGTCACGGTGAATGTGTGCCCTGTTAATAAATCACCTTGGGAGAGATTGGCACACTGTTCAAACCGTGCGCCAGAATTGAGGACGGCAGGTTGTGCTCCACTGCGAATTCATCACAAAACTAATGAGTTCTCTTTAATGACAATATAGAAGAAATACCTCTCCGAGAGCGCTCCTAAATTCTTGTCATAGTCACGATGGCACAACTAAAATTGAATGGGGGCCATTGTTGACCCCTTATTGCCATTGATTCTGGTATGTTTAACAAATATGTGAAGAATTTTTTTCATAGGGCTAAATTTCCCCTGCAGTGACCACAATAGGCATGAAAACATGTAGAAAAAGTGCACATATTAACAGGGCAAAAAATTAATGGTTCGATCTTACTAACGACACCCTGATGGATGATGGATAATAACGCCATGTTTTATAGAGAACGGTTGTAGATGGGTCTCCCTTGAATATCCCCACACTGCACCTCTGCTAACACTTGGCGGGGGACCCAGTCTGATAAGGATGATTCCTAAAAACTGATCCAAGGGGACACTGACATGGCCCAAATTATAGACCTGTTCCTAGCCCCAATGTGTTTCTCCCACAATGCTGTGGGAGTCAGTTATAGGATATGAGTAGGACCAAACATGTAGTGAACCCCCAAAGGGAAGGGAGGAGTAAAATGCAGCGGTATCCAAAAGCTGGAGGACAACCTATGGTCTGCAGTTACTGCCAGGTGAGCGCACCCTTAACCTAGTACACTCTCTATACCGGAGGCCCTCCCCATGTGCAAATATCCCTGGTAGATAAATGTGAAGCTTGAAAGAACCTACAAATTGATTTCTCAATCTATACTAATGGCAAAAGATTTGCAAATCAATTATCAAACTGAGAATTTCCTACTGGACCCATTGATTCACTTTTCTCTGATCTCTGGGTGTGTTAAAGGGAATGTCTCATGTATGTAATTCTAGTTTTAGTAATTAGATGTCAGTCCATAGAAGACAAATAATGCATTGTTCTTTTTTTAAAGAGGCTGGCACTGCTACTGATCATTTCTTAAAGAGGCTCTGTCACCACATTATAAGTGCCCTATCTCCTACATAAGGAGATCGGCGCTGTAATGTAGGTGACAGTAATGCTTTTTATTTAATAAAACTATCTATTTTCACCACTTTATTAGCGATTTTAGATTTATGCTAATGAGTTGCTTAATGCCCAAGTGGGCATATTTTTACTTTAGACCAAGTGGGCGTATTTTTACTTTAGATCAAGTGGGCGTTGTACAGAAGAGTGTATGATGCTGACCAATCAGCATCATGCTCCTCTCCATTCATTTAGGCAGTGCATAGGGATCCTGCTAGATCCTTATGTGCTGTCTTATACTAACACATTAACAATACTGAAGTGTTTAGACAGTGAATAGACATTCCACGGGATGTCTATTCACAATCTCTGCACTTCGTTACTCTGTCCGTGGTAGTTACAGCAGAGGACGCGTAATCTCGCGAGATTACGCTGTAAATGACAGGTTACAACGAGATTACGCGTCCTCTGCTGTAACTACCACGGACAGAGTAACGAAGTGCAGAGATTGTGAATAGACATCCCTTGGAATGTCTATTCACTGTCTAAACACTTCAGTATTGTTAATGTGTTAGTATAAGACCGCACATAAGGATCTAAAAGGATCCCTATGCACTGCCTAAATGAATGGAGAGGAGTGCATGATGCTGATTGGTCAGCGTCATACACTCCTCTGTACAACACCCACTTGGTCTAAAGTAAAAATACGCCCACTTGGGCATTAAGCAACTCATTAGCATAAATCTAAAATCGCTAATAAAGTGGTGAAAATAGATCGTTTTATTAAATAAAAAGCATTACTATCACCTTACCTACATTATAGCGCCCATCTCCTTATGTAGGAGATAGGGCACTTATAATGTGGTAACAGAGCCTCTTTAAGGTTGTAGCCATTTATTTTTTATTTTAAGTACCCTATTGGAGGCACTCACTTTCTGCCTGTATTGTCTGTATAGACAGTACAACAGATTGTGTGTGCTTTATGGCAGCTGCAATGAATGGGAGTCAATTGAAAGAGAAATGTCATAGATTATTAGTCTCCAGGAGGTGATGGAATACAGCCCCTCCCCATAGACCAGGGAGTGACAGGGGAGCTGCATACGGATAGCCTCTAGCAGTACAATAGAGCCGTCATTAACTCACCCACCCTCTAATGATAATGAGATGACTCTGTCCATTCTGTCGCAGCCCATACTGCACAGCTGACAAGTAAGCTACAGACAACAGGAAATATCACATCCAAAAAAAAGAAATAATACCACCAACAAACTTAGAAAATAATATGTTTAGAATAAAAACCAATTTAATGAATATGCCACTTTTAATCTGTAACAGGACACACAACTATCACACAACATCCATAGTACTGGTCTCCTCATATGGAGCCAAGGGACTTCCAGGGTCCTTTCAGACTGGTCCACTGCTACATCTCCCCTACTTAGCAGCCCACATTTATTAATCAGTAGTACACCAGGTTATTAGATGTGCTGCCCCGCTAAAATGACGCAAGTAATATAGTGTGCAACATTTTTAGCTGTAAAATTGAGGAAACGGGCGTGATTTCCAAAGGAGACGTAGTTTAGACCACATTTATCATGTAGAATAGCAGGACATAACACATATTTAGTGTAAATCTACACTTGCTTATACAGTCTTTGGTGTAGATGTCATTTTCTCACTTTAAGTAAAAATGCGCCAAACTTTGGCATAAAAACCGCCTAACGCTTATATTTTCATGGCTAGACCATTGCAGGGAAATTTCAGCTTGCGGGGCAGTTTTAATGTGTTAAATATTTTATTTGCTCCATATTGTAAGAAGTTTTGAGTGCATTGTTAATGGAACGGAGTTGACTTCATCGTCATTTTAATCTGATAAATTTAATAACGTTGTTTGTAATATCAATGTCTCTCTTGTAGGTTTTCTACACGGAAGTAATTAACGGCAAGCACGTGAAACAGCAAACTCAAGATGTTCCCCTTAAATTGGATATGTTGAATATGGTACGTTACATAATTACGGAAATATTTTTATAATTTCCTTATTTAATTATTAACGATCGGTGGTTATTAAAGCTGCATTGTCCCCAACTAACTCCAAAAACCTCATAAGGATAATTTATCATCCCTTCAATAGGAGAATATACGTTGTGAGTCTAATAGTAAAAACGCTTCATTATCTATACATTGATGTGTACAGGGGCTGTAAACAAGAAATCGATAATATTCCATATTAGAAGAGATTATGTGTGGTGAGGTTTTGGGAGATTAGGGTAGAGATGAATGGAGGGGAAATTACATGTTGGGAGCTAACGGGAGATTATGGCAGAGAAGTATGGGAGAGTCAGGTTGTGGACTGGAGATTACATGTGGGGAGGCAGCGGGAGATTAGGGCAGAGATGAACAAAGGGGCGATTCTTTGTCAGGAACGAGCGGGAGATTATGGCAGAGAAGTATGAGAGGGACAGGTTGAGGTCTGGCGATTATGTATGGGGAGGTATCCTGAGATTAAGGTGGAGATGTATGGAGTGGACAGCTTTGGACCGAAGATGACATTTGGGGTGGCTTCGGGAGATTAGGGCAGAGATGTATGGAGGGGACAGGTTGTGGACCGGAGATGATATGTCGGATGGTAGCAGGAGATTAGGGCAGAGATGTATGGATTGGATAGTTGTAGACCAAAGATTACATGTGGGGAGGTAGCGGGAGATTAAGGTAGAGATGTATAGAGTGGAAAGTTGTGGACTGTGGAGAGGTAGCAGTAGATTAGGGCGGAGATGTATGGAGGGGATAAGTTGTGGACTAGAGATTATGTCTAGTGAAGTATCAGAAGATTAGGGCAGTGATAAATGGTTGGGACAGGTGGTGGAGCAGAGATTACATGTGGTGGTATCAGGAGATTAAGGCAGAGATTTATGAAGGGGACAGGTTGTGGGTCGGAGATTACAAGTGAGAAGGTAGCGGGATATTAGGGCAGTGATGTACAGAGTAGATAGGTTGTAGATCAAAGATCACAGGTGGGGAGGTATCAGGAGATTAAGTCAGTCATATATGGAGAGGACAGGTTGTGGACCGGGAATTACATATGGTGAGGTAGCAGTAGATTAAGGCAGAGATGTATGGAGGGAACATGATGTATACCGGAGATTACATGTGGGGAGATATCAAGATATAGGGGGAGATATGTACGTTGGGGACAGATTGTGGACTGGGGATTACAGGTGGGTAGGTAGAGGGAGATTAAACAAGAGATGTATGGAGGCCACAGGTTGTGGACCGGGGATTACTTATGGGGAGGTGGTATAAAATTAGGACATCGATGTATGGAGGATATATAACTGTTGTATACCGGAGATTACATATGGGGAGATAGCAGAAGATTAGGACAGCGATGTATGGGGGGGGGGGGGATAGGTTGTAAACCGGAGATTAGATATGGGGAGTTAGCGGGAGATTAGGACAACGATGTATGGGGGTGATAGGTTGTAGACCGGGGATTGCATTTGGGGAGATAGCAGGAGTTCAGGACATCGATTTATGGGAGGGATAGGTTGTAGACTGGAGATTACATATGGGGAGGTAGCAGAAGATTAGTCCAGCGATGTATGTGGGGGATAGGTTGTAGACCAGAGATTACGACAGCGATGTATGGGAGACAGGTTGTGTACCGATTAATACATTTGGGGAGGCAGCAAGAGATTAGGGCAGTGATGTATGTGGGGACAGGTTGTGGACAACCTTGTAATTGTCAGTATTTTGGAATTAATTTGAGTTTGAGTTGATAATAATTTGAATAGGAGTTGCCAGTCAAAAGACTGTCAGAGAGTAGAGGTGGTAGAGGAACAAAGGGAGAGGTGGATTAAACAGGTTGTGGAGTTGAGGGTGGATTGGAGGGATGCAAGAGTGTTAGTGGGGAGGCAGGATATGATACATTATTGATCATATGTTATGTGAGTTAGCAATAAATTCTATGGACGAATGCAAACTGGACGTGCACATCTGAGGGTGGGCCCAAAACTGTTTGTAACTGCAGTAGTAATGGGCCTCTCTGTTGACCCATTACTGTCATGTATGAACCTAGATTTAGGATACAGCAGACTGCTGCAGATTGGCTCTTGAGTTTGACCTCACTCGAGAATCCTGCTAGGAAAGAGGCAGAGAGAGCTGCTGCATTCAAAGTCTGGACACAGAACTGTTCAAATAGAGTAGCTATTACAGAGAGACACACTGTAAGTGCTCTCCTATGCGATACATTCCTGTGCCATTATCACACAACTATGACAAATCCTTTCCATATTTTAGTTTCCAAATTTCCACAAAAACAAGAGTTTTTACACCCCACTCAGGTGTCTTTAAAGGGGTTGTCCAAGATTTTTTTTAAAAAAAGGAGAAACCTATTTTTCCTAACCGCCCAACTCTTCTCCATGGACCATGTCTGGTATTGCAGCACAGTACCATTAACTTGAATATTGCAAGACAAGACACAGCCCATGAACAAGAATGGTGATGTTTTTGAAAAAATTCTCAGACAATGCCTTTTAGGTTAGGAAATAGAAACGTTTACCTTTTTCTTGCTTACTTTTTCTGTTCTTTAGCTTTTACTTAAAGCCATTTACGTTTATGTACTTCGCTGCGAGCTACTTGCACTGTAGTTGAAAATCACTGTGGCTATTATTCAGCCATATTCTCTCGGATCAAGACCCTGTGGCCTCCTCTTGTTTTAGAAAACCGAGAGTGCTCCTGTTCCGACCTCTGAGAAGAGCACTGTTTTACAGTTTTATGGTTTCTATTTAATTGACTTGATACATTTTATAATACTATCCAAAAACACATTTTAACGGTAAAACTTTTTATTTCAGGGGAAACTTGAGGCCATGGAGATGTTTGTAAGTATTGTTTGTGCTCAGCTAGGGATAAATCTGATGAATTGTGAATCTATATTATTTTTGTTTCACAGGTTATTATTGTTGGGTATTGTTGACGGCCTTTATAGCAAAGGGGTACATACCAAACAGGCAGACCATGCTACGGGGCCCTTAGAGAAAGGAGGTCCAGCTCTGGCTGATTCCATTCCCTTTGTTACTGGGTGGCAAGAACCTATACAGGACTCCCCAGAGGCCGTGTATAGTTAGCAAGCATTAGAGAATAGGTCCAAGGGTCATGGAATGGGCATGGAGGAGGAAATGAACACCAAGCCCTTCTGTTCTGGGTGGCAAAACCCAGCACCATAATGGGGTTCTATCTCTTCTATGTACGTTACTGCTTTGTAGGATATTAGAATGCAACAGATGGTATGCAGAGATCTTTAAGTTCTCCTGTAATTAAACCAGCCATACCACTGAGTCATCTAACTTCACACACGGCGGTTGGGCATGCAAATTTCAGTGAAATAAACTAAAAATATTCTGATGCTTTTTGCACCATTACTGCCATCTGTCAGGTATGGACTAGAAGAAACATGATTCTAACTCATTCACTGTTTGGCATAATGTAACTTTGGGGAATCTTTTTGAGACTGAAGATCGTTGTTTTCTGATGGGCACCATGTTGTCCAATGTCATAAGTACAGTTTCTTGGCTTCCTTTCCCCAGTGGATACTACAAATTGTAATACAGTGATACCTCTCTAAAATACCACCCCTCTAGGAAGATCTAGACCAGATTATTCTGTGATTGAAGGATGGAGTACCCTTATATCATATATATTGACTTACGTTTTGAGAAAACCATGCATCTAGAAGACCATTTTTCACTGCAGCTTTTGAGGGTTGTCTCAAAAAATTCAATTTATTGAGAAAATAATAACTAAAATACATTCTGATGTACAGTTTGAATTGAATGTTTTTATTAACTAGTGGCCATTAATGGTAATGCAGAGTGTTGTTTTTTTTAATCTTTATTTTCTATTTGTTCCCATTATTTACCCTAAAAGTAAATTCGGAGTTAAAAGAAGGGGGGATTCTCTGTTCAGGATCCACATATCTTGGTCAGAGTGGAGAGCGGTTATGAAGAGCATCTCTCATTCTGGATGACCTGTCCTATATTACACAAATAACCCATTGATTAGAATAGGAACTGTGTAATGCTTCATTTCACCTGTGGTGGCGCTGCAGGGAAATTGAAAACTTACTGCCAGGTTTCCTCACAGATTACAGCTGATCGCTGGGGGTCACAGCAGGAAGACACTATTTGATCTGCCTGTCAAGGGACCGTTCTAACAAGTAGGGATTGCCCAATGTGGAGACCCCCTTTAAGAACACAACACATTTTTTAATTTTTCCTCACTCGATTAATACGGAATCCGGCAGCAAAAAACTGCCTGTACATGAAATTAGAGACATTTAAAGGTACAGCAGGGCCCCACAGAACTCAGAGGTTGCACTAGCCGTAATACGTCATGTGTATTAGCCCTATATTGAATAATGCTTCCATTCTAAACTCACCCAACCATTATATTATGCCAGTCTATGGGGGCTGTCACATTCTCCCTATGGTAGACATAGATTGGACATGATAGATTTTTTTCTGTCGGATCTTTTTGATTTCCCCGGAGTTAAGAGGTGACAGAGGTGTCTGGCAGCCAGTTATCCTCTTGGCTGTATGGGAGTAATAATGGTAATGGGAAAATCAGGGCTCATAACATCATCTGAATGGTTGTTCAGGTGACAGGTATACCTTGTATATGGCCAAGTATATCCTGGTACACTTATTCTTCCAAACAAGTGCTAAAATAAACCAATAGTCATCCTAATAGGACAACCCCTGTCCATATTTCCTATTAGGTCCCGCCATCGGGACCCCCTCTTTGAGCCAGAGCGAAGAGCAACTATAAAGAGCAACTTCCACTCTGGAGAATTCAACTCCACCCGGCTATGTATTACATGGTCACCAATGGGTTGCATTCTCGAAGCTGGTTGCCCTACGAAAAAAAAAATCCTGCTTACCTTCATAAATTTGAATTTTTTTCAACTAAAAATACTAAATCTCTATTTTTATATTGTATTTTCAGTACAATGTCACTTTGAGAAAGACGTGACATACTTCCGTAAATGCTCCTCTTGCTCTCAAGTCACGCACCTTAACACCCGGCTTGTCAGTGATTATGTCAAAACTTATCAGTCCTATTCACTATGTATTATTCCCAGCAGCGGGCATGACTTTCATGGAGGTCACTCTGGGTTGTTAATGTCACTTTTAGCTCGAAGAATTGTATGAAGGGTTTTCAGAGACGTAACGTGAATCTCTTGGGCCCCAATGTAAAATCTCAGCCAGGGCCCCCCACCTGCCATGTGCCATTTCTAATACTGGTATCTTCTTAGGGCATGACCACACGTGGCGGATTTCCTCCGCAACTGTCCGCATCAATGCCGCACAGAATCTGCGTCGCAGATTCTGCTGCGGATCTGCACAAAATGTGCAGAAAATTGATGCGGACTAGCTGCTGCG
Organism: Rhinoderma darwinii; assembly: GCF_050947455.1. Classification (NCBI taxonomy): domain Eukaryota; kingdom Metazoa; phylum Chordata; class Amphibia; order Anura; family Rhinodermatidae; genus Rhinoderma; species Rhinoderma darwinii. The sequence continues at coordinate 622,234,118 of NC_134687.1, forward strand.
GACTGCGGGAAAAGTGCTTCCCTTCTCCCTATCAGTGCAGGATAGAGAGAAGGGACAGCACTTTCCCTAGTGAAAGTAAAAGAATTTCATACTTACCGCCCGTTGTCTTGGTGACGCGTCCCTCTTTCGGCATCCAGCCCGACCTCCCTGGATGACGCGCCAGTCCATGTGACCGCTGCAGCCTGTGCTTGGCCTGTGATTGGCTGCAGCCGTCACTTACACTGAAACGTCATCCTGGGAGGCCGGACTGGAGACAGACGCAGGGAGTTCTCGGTAAGTATGAACTTATATGTTTTTTTACAGATACATGTATATTGAGATCGGTAGTCACTGTCCCGGGTGCAGAAACAGTTACTGCCGATCGCTTAAACTCTTTCAGCACCCTGGACAGTGACTATTTACAGACGTCTCCTAGCAACGCTCCCGTCATTACGGGAGCCCCATTGACTTCCTCAGTCTGGCTGTAGACCTAGAAATACATAGGTCCAGCCAGAATGAAGAAATGTCATGGTAGTAAAACCAATACGCTCCGCAGCACACATAAGATCTGCGGACTTCATTGCGGAATTTTGACTCTCCATTGAAGTCAATGGAGAAATTCCGCCATGAGTCCGCCACTGCTCCGCAACAGACAGAGCATGCTGCGGACACCAAATTCCGCTCCGCAGCCTATGCTCCGCAGCGGAATTTTACGCCTCGTCTAAACGAACACTGCTAAATTAAAGTGTAAGTCAATGGACAAACGGCACCGCTGCGGATTAACGCTGCGGAGTGTCCGCAGCGGAATTTAAGTGAAATTCCGCCACGTGTGAACCCGCCCTTATGTGGCAGAGGGGTCTTTGTAGCCCCTAAGGCACCAGAACCCTGGTGGGACTGGTTAAATAGAGATACACCCTCCACATTAGTTATTCAGGGATATTCTCTCTTTCCTAGGAAAGCTGGATGACGGCCTCTTTCAAATATGTAATAGTAGCCATATTGGATGTCTTCTAGCTGTTCAAGAAAGATCTAAAGGGATTGTCCACTTTCATATATTACTTTTTGTAAGCTTCCACCGAAAATAAGTTGAGCACAGTATGTCCTGCTGCTTGGACCTCCAGTGATCAGCCGTAATCTGTAGGGGAACACGGCAGCAAGTGTTTAATTCCTCTGCAGCGCCACCACAGGGGAAATAAAGTATTACATCAACTTAGTGAAATGTAATCAGACTTTTAAACTTTAATCAACTTTAATCTAATTTGTCATAAAGTTCCTCGCCATTTAAAAAAATATATATGCTTGCTGTCAGTGAATGAGACCATTCTTGATTACATAAAGCGGCAGCAAACCCATACATTCTGCTCCCATCTAAGAAGTGGATACAATTGTATCCAGTCTAGACACTGCTCTGTGAGCTAAACAGCCTGGACTCCAGACTGATATATTATAGCAAACTACCAAAGAGATGTGTGCAGCTGCTGATGTGTTTAGCTCACAGAGCATTGTCTAGACTGGATACAATTGTAACCACTTCTCCGCTGAGTGCAGGACAAGCTATGTACATGGTTACTGTCCCTGAATGTAGACAAGAGTGTTCTCATTCACTGACAGCATACAGAGATCTTGAAAACAGTGAAGAATTGTAACACAAAGTATATTGGAAAGTTGTAGAACTTTATTTCTTCTTCATTTATATTAAACCAGACAATTCCTTTAACTTTAAAATAACTGAATAGAATATATTAATATATTAACTAACCCTAACCCTAACTCTACCTACAGTGATGGAGACAGGGGCAAAAAAAGATATAACTAAGAAATAGCTAAACAGAATTTTTAACAACTTGACGGATGAGGATGGCACATACACTTAGTTATACAGTCATGTACTGCAAGTAAAAATATTAATATTCTAATCTATCCTATTAGAAAGTGATCCTCAGCAATTTACAGCCAGCAACACTGCATCGGGTTAGTGTTGGAGCCTACAGCTGGGCAGGTAAAGGAAGGGCCAGTATGCCAAGAGATGTATCGACCTTATCTCCAGGTAAGGTAATCATTGAACTGACCATAATTTTTATAACTTGGTTTGCTCTAATTGCTGATAAAAATGTGATCAGATTGCACATATAAATGAACAGCTGTTGGCCGATCCGATGGCAATCTAATGTGTACAGGTGGGGGGCATGCAGTGCATGTGAAGGATATGAAACCCAGAAATTGCACTAGACAATATGCATGGGCAACTCTATAGAACAGCACTTGTTGGTAAAATAAATGTTCCTAAATGATGAGGGAAAAAAATAGGTTTTTTTATTCATTATTCAGGATGGCACATCAATTTCCATCTTCTACCAATCAAGTAATGAAGCTTGTATGCCATCCCTAGAATAGAAGGATAATAGCTCTGAGCATTTTAAAACACATTCAGCCTTAGTCCTCTGACTCTTATAATACTGCCCTCTGTGTATATGAATATAACTACTATTATACCGCCCCCTAGGGAAAAGCATATAGCTACTAAAATACTGCACCCTATGTGCAGGAATATAAAAACCCTATTACTGCCCCCTATATACAAGAATACAACTACTATAATACTGTTCTAGGCACAAGAATATAACTACTATAATACTACCCCTTATGTACAAGAATATAACTACTATAATACTGCCCCTATATACAAGAATATAACTACTATAATACTGCCCCTATATACAAGAATATAACTACTGTAATACTGACCACTATGTACAAGAATATAACTACTATAATACTGTCCACTATGTACAAGCATATAACTACTGTAATACTACCTCCTATGTACAAGAGTATAACTGCTATAATATTGTTTCCTATGTACAAGAATATAATTACTATAATACTGCCCCCTATGTACAAGAATATAACTACTATAATACTGCCCCCTATATACAAGAATACAACTACTATAATACTGTTCTAGGCACAAGAATATAACTATTATAATACTGCCCCCTATGTACAAGAATATAACTAATATAATACTGCCCCCTATATACAAGAATATAACTACTATAATACTGTCCACTATGTACAAGCATATAACTACTATATTCCTGATCGTCCTTGGCAGCACAACACATATGGGTTTTAGTCCCCTAATTAAGCAGAGACAGGTTAATTAGCGATAAGCATTAAGCAATTAAGGACTTCCCCCCCTAAGTATGTACCGGTTACCGGGCCCCAGCGTATTTTTTCTTTCTCTCTAGGAATCGGTTCGGAGACAGTTCCCTATCCTACCCAAGGAAAAAGATTAATCCAGGCTGTATACAGGGCTGCGTCTCTGTCCCTCAGCCACGAAGGTGTACCAAGATGGCGGACGTTTCTTGGTACACGGCGACGGGGCGCCTTACCTCACCTGGTGTAACGGCAGCAGGAAGAGGAGGACCGGTCGCCTGCGCTCTCCCGGCATCCGGAAGTGCTGCTCGGCATTACAGAGGCATGGATGGTGGCGGAAGTGATATCATCCCTGGCCCCACCCCCCAGATATAATGCGCAGACGCAGTAGGCATATGATGCCGGTGTTAAGGATCTGCCAGGCACAGCTTCTGTATCCACGCCCATAGGTAATCTCTTCTAGAGGCAGACATCTAGATAGGAGCAGAGACAGACAAACGTATGGTAGGAAAATGTGTATAGCCGACAGCGTAAAAGACACATGAGGACCCATCAAACGTAAACAGCGGTACTAACCTTAGCAAGCAGAGGGCTGTCCAAAGGTAGAGCGCGCCATGTTTTCAAAAAAGACGCCGGCATCATATGCCCGCTGCGTCCGCGTGTCATATCCGTGGGGCGGAGACAGGGATGACATCACTTTCGCCCCATCCATGCTTCTGTAATGCCGAGCAGCACTTCCGGATACCGGGAGAGCGCAGGCGACTGGTCCGGCAACTCGCCTTGGACCTAGGAGATGAGGGATGCATAAGCAGGAAATAATCCTCTTCCTGCTGCCGTTACCCCGGGTGAGGTAAGGCGCCCTGTCGCCGTGTACCAAGGAACGTCCGCCATCTTGGTACACCTTCGTGACTAAGGGACAGAGACGCAACCACTGGCGTAGCTATAGGGGTCGCAGAGGTCGCAATTGCAACTGGGCCCCGAAGCCAGGGGGGCCCACAGCCCCCCGCACCAAATCAATAAAAAGTTACTATAGTAACTCGGGCCGCGGGCCCCTGTTACTATAGTAACATACTTTACTTACCTTCCTGGTTCCGGATCGCAGCGGAGGTCCTGACGTCAAACGCTGTGCGCAGCACATGACGTCACAGCGCTATGCGCCGCGCACAGCATCGAGACGACAGAACTCATTCCGGTCACACTGTGAATCCGTGTCGGCGATTCACAGTGTGGGCGAGTAGTGAAATGAAGGGGAAGCAGCTCTCGTACGAGTGCTGCGGCCCCTTCAAAACAGCTGATTGGCGGGTCCCGGGAGACACATCAGCTATTGATGGCCTATCCTGTGGATAGGCCATCAATGTTTAGGGACTGCACAACCCCTAAGCCTACGATGTAGCAGGCTTAGGGGGCCCATGAGACAGGATCACAGATTGTGTGATCCTGTCTGCTGGGCCCTGTATCTAAGCCAATCACATGGTAGGCTTAGATACATGGCCCATGCGTGATCCTGTCTGCTGGGCCCTGTATGTAAGCCAATCACATGGTAGGCTTTGATACATGGCCCATGTGTGATCCTGTCTGATGGGCCCTGTATATAAGCCTACCACACTGTAGGTTTAGATACAGGGCCCCAGCACACAGTAATCTTAGGGTATGTGCACACACACTAATTACGTCCGTAATTGACAGACGTATTTCGGCCGCAAGTACCGGACTGAACACACTGCAGGGAGCCGGGCTCCTAGCATCATACTTATGTACGATGCTAGGAGTCCCTGCCTCGCTGCAGGACAACTGTCCCGTACTGAAAACATGATTACAGTACGGGACAGTTGTCCTGCAGCGAGGCAGGGACTCCTAGCGTCGTACATAACTATGATGCTAGGAGCCCGGCTCCCTTCACTGTGTTCGGTCCGGTACTTGCGGCCGAAATACGTCCGTCAATTACGGACGTAATTAGTGTGTGTGCACATACCCTTATACTGTATAAGATTACTGTCTGCTGGACCCTGTATCTAAGCCTACGTTGTGGTTGGCTTAGATACAGGGTCCCACAGACCGTATCACACATGGGCCCTGTATCTAAGCCTAACACACGTGTTACTGATCGTTTTTCTTGTGTGTTTTCTTACAGGTTCAGTCGTTGGACTACTTCGATGACAGCTTTTTTTTTATTATCAATAAAATGGTTAATGAGGGTTGTGTGTTTTTTTTTTTTATTTCAATAAAATATTTTTTCTATGTCTTTGTGGTTTTTTTTAAACTATATTATTACCGCCTTAGTAATGGCCGCCGGCTGATTGACAGCATCCATTGCTAAGACGGGGCTTAGTGTTAGCCGATGCAGAGGCTAACACTAACCCCCTTTATTACCCCGGTACCCACCGCCACCAGGGGTGCTGGGAAGAGCCGGGTACGATCCAGTACATGACCATCTGTAGTGATGGTCGGCCACTGGGGTGGCCGCAGGCTGGTATTATCAGGAGGGGAAAGGCCAAAAACAGTTGCCCTTCCCACCCTGGTGATGCTAGGCTGCTGCTGCTTTATTGTATCTGGCTGGTTATGAAAAATGGGGGGGACCCCACGTCATTTAAAAAAAAATAAAAAATAATTGGAAAGAACGCTGTGGGGTCCCCCCCAATTTTCATAACCAGCCAGATACAACACAGCAGTAGCAGGCAGCATTACAAGGGTGGGAAGGGCCACTGTTTTTGGCCTTCCCCAGCCTAATACTACCAGCCAGCGGCCACCCCGGTGCCTGCCCGTCACTACAGATGGTTGGGTACTGGTTCGTACCCGGCTCTTCCCAGTACCCCTGGTGGCGGTGGGTACCGGGGTAATAATGGGGGTTAGTGTAGCCTCTGCACCGGCTAACATTAAACCCCGCCTTAGTAATGGAGGTTGTCAATCAGCCAGCGGCCATTACTAAGGCGGTGATAATAAAGTTTAAAAAGATACAAGCACATAGAAAAAATATTTTATTGAAGTAAAAAAACACAACCCTCATTAACCATTTTATTGAGAATAAAAAAAACGCCGTCATTGAAGTCCTCGTATCCGAAGTCCAATAACCGAACATGTAAAAAAAACACAAACACACAAAAATAATCAGTAACACATAAAGAAGCAAAATTATTATTCTTACCTATCCTGGTTCTAATCCTATCATGTGTGATACTGTCTGCTAAGCCACTGTATCTAATCCTATCATGTGTGGTACTGTCTGCTGAGCCACTGTATCTAATCCTATCATGTGTGATACTGTCTGCTGGGCCACTGTATCTAATCCTATCATGTGTGATACTGCCTTCTGAGCCACTGTATCTAATCCTATCATGTGTGATACTGCCTTCTGAGCCACTGTATCTAATCCTATCATGTGTGATACTGTCTGCTGGGCCCTGTATCTAATCGTATCTTGTGTGATACTGTCTGCTGGGCCCTATATCTAATCCGATCATGTGTGATACTGTCTGCTGAGCCACTGTATCTAATCCTATCATGTGTGATACTGCCTTCTGAGCCACTGTATCTAATCCTATCAAGTGTGGTACTGTCTGCTGAGCCACTGTATCTAATCCTATCCATAGTTTATAGGGTCGTAGTGCTATAGATATGCTGTCTCATATACACACTTTTTTTTGGGCGGACACACATGTATTGGGGCTATTTCCCCTGACATTTAAGCCCTGAGGGTATGTTCACACGGCAGCGTCTGTTCAGGAGAAAACAGCACCGTAGTTTCAGCCGTAATGGCATGTGCAGGCGTCTTTCGCTGCGTCCATTACGGACGTAATTGGAGCTGTTTTTCTATGGAGTCCATGGAAAACGGCTCCATTTACGTCTGAAGAAGTGACAGGCACTTCTTTGACGCGGGCGTCTTTTTTACGCGCCGCCTTTTGACAGCGGCGCGTACAAAAAAATGACTGTCGGCACAGAACATCGTAAGACCCATTCAAATGAATGGGCAGATGTTTGCCAACGCTTTTGAGCCGCATTTTCGGACGTAATTCAATGCTAAAACGCCCGAATTACGTCCGTAAATAGGGTGTGTGAACCCAGCCTTAGTGACGCCCCCGGCTGCTAGTGCTGCATTGTTGGGTCACTTAGGAGACCCAGCGATGCAACTGAAAGCTGCGGACCGTCGGCCATGAGAAGTCTGCGGGGGGAGGGGGGGGCCCAGTAAGAATTTTTGCATCGGGGCCCATGAGCCTTTAGCTACGCCCCTGGACGCAACACTGTATACAACCTGTATTAATCTTTTTCCTTGGGTAGGATAGGGAACTGTCTCCGAGTCGATTCCTAGAGAGAAAGAAAAAATACGTTGGGGCCCGGTTACCGGCACATACTTATGGGGAAGTCCTTAATTGCTTAATGCTTATTGCTAATTAACCTGTCTCTGCTTAATTGTACCTAGGGGACTAAAACCCATATGTGTTGTGCTGCCAAGGACGATCAGGAAATAAGTACTATTTGGGTATGTTCACACGGCCTATTTTCGTCCGTTTTTCGGGCCGTAAACGCCCGAAAAACGGCCGAATAATCGGAAGCAGAACGGACGGGCCGTTTTTGCAAGGCACTACTTGGGACGTTTTTGGAGCCGTTTTTCATTGACTCTATAGAAAACAGCTCCAAAAACGGCCATAAAAAACGCAGCGAAAAACGCAGCGAAAATCATGAGTGGCTTAAAAAACGTCTGAAAATCAGGAGCTGTTTTCGCTTGAAAACAGCTCTGTATTTTCAGAAGTTTTTTGCTAAGAGTGTGAACATTCCCTAAGGGTATATGCACACACAAACTCAAAAACTTCTGAAAATACAGAGCTGTTTTCAAGGGAAAACAGCTCCTGATTTTCAGGCATTTTATTAACAACTCGCGTTTTTCGCTGCGTTTTTTATGGCCCTTTTTGGAGCTGTTTTTCTATAGAGTCAATGAAAAACGGCTCCAAATACGTCCCAAGAAGTGACATGCACTTCTTTGTCGCGGACGTCTTTTTACGTGCCATTTTCGGAAAACAAGGCATAAAAAAATGCCCCATCGGAACAGAAATCAATGGGCAGATGATTGTAGGCAGATGATGTTCTGCTTCCGATTTTACAGCCGTTTTTGGGACGTTTACGGCCCGAAAAACTTCTGAAAACACAACGTGTGAACATACCCTTCTTCTGCCTCCTATATACAAGAATAATGAAAATGTACTTACCTAAATTTTTATTTCCTGGAGTCCGTAGGCAGCACACCACATATGGGTTTCAGTCTCCTAGGTATAATTAAGCAGAGGCAGGTTAACTAGCAATAAGCATTAAGCAATTAAGGACTTCCCCTATAAGTATGTACCGGTGACCTGGCCCAAGCGTATTTTTATGAATCAATAGCCATAAGTTCTGCCAGGGGGGGAAGCTTGTGCTGCCTACGGACTCCAGGGAGAAAAAAATTTAGGTGAGTAAATTTTCGTTTTCCTAGTCGTCCTTGGCAGCACAACACATATGGGACTTGCCCAAGCAATAGCTATATGGGCGGGATAGCAGATGCCATTTGAAGCACTCTTTTGCCAGATAGAGAACCCTCTGATGGCAGTGAGTCGAGCCAGTAGTGCTTGACAAAGGTTGATGTGGATGCCCACGCAGCAGCTCTGCAGATCTGATCCAGGGGAATATGCCAGATTTCTGCCCATGAGGTAGCTGTAGAGTGTGTGGAATGTGCCCTGATCTGCAGAGGAGATTGAAGGTCACTGAGTTGATAGCATTTTTCAATAGTTGACCTAATCCACCTGGCTAGGGTGGCTTTAATTGCTTTTTTTCCCTTATTAGGACCAGCATATTGAAGGAACAGATTTTCTACTTTCCTAAAAGCCTTTGTCCTTTGAATATAGGTGAGAACTGCTCTTCTCACGTCCAGTGTATGCCAGTTTTCCTGATCTTCATCTTGGGGATGATGGAAAAGAACTGGCAATAATATTTCTTGATTTATATTCCTAAAGGAAGGAACTTTAGGCAAGAACGTACGTAGTAGACGACAATCTCCCAGTTCCCTCAAATAGGGTTCTTTCAAGGAGAGGGCCTGCAGCTCGCTTATGCGCCTGGCCGACGTGATTGCCACCTGGAAGAAGGCCTTGAAGAAAATAAATCTGATGGACGACTCTTGCATGGGTTCAAACGGTGGCTTTGTTAGAGCCGACACCACTACTGAAAGGTCCCAGGAAGGCGAGGGTACCTGAGAGACTGGGCTAAGGTTCCTTAAAGCCTTGAAGAAGGTCTTCACCAACTGTTGGTTGGAGAAACGATTTTGCAATTGGGCATTGATTTCCGTGAACTGCACCTTCAGAGTATTTAACTTCAACCCTTTATTGAAGCCCTCCTAAAGAAATTGCAGGATAGTATTCAGAGAGACTGTGTTTGCTGAATTCCTAGAGCACCAGGTGGTGAACTGGATCCAGACTCTATTATATACTTTGATTGTTGAGGGGCGTATGGCTGACAGCAAGGTGTTAACGACTTCAGACGAGAGCCCCATTTCCGTCAGATTCTGCCGGTCAGTCTCCAGGCCGTAAGATGTAGACTGTGAGGGTTTGTGTGATATACCCCTCTCTGGGACAGGAGGTCCGGTGACACCTGCAGTTTCAGGAACCTGCCTTTCAAGAGAGACAACGCTAGGGAGAATCAGGCCCTGCAGGGCCAAAATGGCAGGATTGCAATGGCTTCCGCTCTTTCGTCCCGAACCTTTCTCAATACCCTGGGTATTAAGGGGAGGGGAGGAAAAAGATAGATAAGTTTTTCCCTCTAGCTGACAGACAGGCCATATACTGCTACTGCATGGTGTGTGTGGTACAGAGAACAGAAGCCGAGGACTTTGTTGTTCTCTTCCGATGCCAGCACATCCAGGTCTGGCATTCCCCATGTGGCAGCAAATCTGCTGAAGACCTGAGGGTTTAGACTCCACTCCCCCGGATGGAGGATATTGCGGCTGAGGAAATCTGCAGCGTGGTTCAAGGAGCCCTTGATGTGAACTGCTGAAATTGCTAACGAGTGTTGTTCTGCCCAACTCGTCTGCATTCGGCCAACATTGAGGCACTCCTCGTTCCTCCTTGCTTGTTTATATAAAAAACAGTTGCCAGGTTGCCCGACTGGACCAGGATCTGGATATTTCCCAGATGAGATTGAAAGGACATTAGCGCCAATCTCACTGCTCTGAGTTCCTTCATGTTGGAGGATAGTGACACTTCCTTCTGACTCCATCTGTTCTGAACCCATAGGTGATCTACATGGGCACCCCAGCCCCAGGAGGAGGCATCCGTTGTGAGGACTTTCTGTGGTGGGGGAACAAGGGACATGCTGGACCGGAGAGTGTCCGGGATTAACCACCAGTTGAGGTCTTGAAGGGCGAAGTTGAAGACTTTGAAGAAAGCATCCAGGTTCCTGAATTTTTTCTCCCAAGATCTGAGGATGTCGAGCTTTATTGATCTCATGTGGGCTTTGGCCCAGGGAACCGCATCTATAGATGAGGTCATCAGACCTAGGATTTTCATAGCTCCTCGAACCAATATATTCGGATGGCAAATAAGGTGTTTTTTTGAACCCTGAATTGCCATAATTCTCTCCGGAGACAACTTGACTGTCATCGACCCGGAATTCACCATGAATCCTAAGAATTTCAGATTCTGTGATGGTGAGAGCTCTGACTTTCTGAAGTTCGCAAGGAACCCGTGAAAGTGAAGAAATTCCAATGTGGTTTGGAGATGTTCTTGGAGCAGGAACTTTGATGGCGCTTTTATTAGCCAGTTGTCCAAGTAAGGGACCACACATATCCCCTTCAGTCTCAGCGCTGCGGTTAGGACCACCACAATTTTCGTGAAGACACGAGGTGCCGACGAGATCCCGAAGGGTAGGCAGGTGAACTGGAAGTGTTGTATTCCATCATGCGTCTGGACCGCCAGTCGGAGGAACTTCTTGTGAGCGGCCAGAATAAGGACATGCAAGTATGCGTCCGTAAGGTCGATCGTTGCAAGAACATCGTTCCTCTCCAGAAGGTTCATCACCGACCGGATAGTCTCCATCTTGAAGGTTCTCCTCACCAGATATTGATTGAGGAAGGTCAGGTCTATTACCAGTCTCCAACTGCCATCTGATTTGGGCACCGGGAACACCCTGGAGTAAACTGCTTGCCCTCTTTATGAGACTGGAACATCTTCCAGGGCTGCTTTCTGGAGAAAGACCTGTAGAAGCTGATGGACTATGGGATTGTGATGCCTGTTGAGGACAAAGTGGTCTGGGGGAGCTTTTAGAACTCAGAGTACCCCCTCTTGATGGTTGTCGTCACCCACTCATCAGATGGTGTCACCGACCACCAAAAGGAGAATCTTTGAAGCCTTGCTCCTACTTGTAGGATTGGCTAGACGTCATAAATCGTTTGGGTTTTGGATGGGTTTTTCTTCCGAAAGGAAGGGTTTTTCCGCTTCGTTTTAAACGTGCGCTGATGGTCTGGAACCCTTCTTTTGGACTTTGGGGACCTTCTTTTCTGATCCCAAAAGTAACGCTTGGTATCCCTCCTTTTAGGTTCGGGAAACCTGGCCCCTTTGCCTTCCCCCAAGGAATTCAACATATCCGTAAGTTGGGGACCAAACAGGGATTCTGGCTGGAAAGGGAGGCTACAAAAATTATTTTTGGAGAGATTATCCCTTGACCATAATTTCAGCCAATGAGCCCTTCTGGCCCCATTCGACAAGGCCCTAGATGCATATTTGAAGTTATCCAGCTGGGAGTCACAGAGGAACTCCGAAGCTGACTTCATTACTGGGAGGGACTGGAGAATTTCTGCCCTTGGGACTCCATCCTCTAGATCCGTTGACAGGTGGCTTAGCCAGACCCGGAGTGCTCTAGCCACCGGTACTGAAGACAAGGAGGCTTTGCACGTGTCCACTGCGGAAGTATACACCTTCTTCAGAAAGGAATCCGCCTTGCGATCCATGGGGTCTTTCAGCAGAGCTGATTCATCGGGTGGAAAAACCGCTTTCTTTGACAATTTAAAGAGGCTCATATAAGTGGTCTATCTCCTACATAAGGAGATGGGCGCTGTAATGTAGATGACAGCAGTGCTTTTTATTTAGAAAAACAATCTATTTTTACCACGTTAGGAGCGATTTTAGCTTTATGCTAATTCGTTTCTTAATGCCCAAGTGGGCGTGTTTTTAGTTTAGACCAAGTGGGCGTTGTACAGGGGAGTGTATGACGCTGACCAATCAGAGTCATACACTTCTCCCCATTCATTTAGTCAGCGCATAGTGACACTGCGTTGTTCACTATGTGCCGTCTTATAGTGACATTAACGTTACTGAAGTGTTTAGACAGTGAATAGACATTCCTTCCAGCCAGGACGGGATGTCTATTCACAATCCCGGCACTTCGCTAACGTTTCTGTGGTACCTTCAGCAGAGCAAGCGTAATCTCGCGAGATCACGCTGTAAATGACAGGCTACAGCGAGATTACACTTTGCTCTGCTGTAAGTACCACAGAAACGTTACCGAAGTGTCGGGATTGTGAATAGACATCCCGTCCTGGCTGGAAGGAATGTCTATTCACTGTCTAAACACTTCAGTAACGTTAATGTGTCAGTATAAGACGGCACATAGTTAACAACGCAGTGTCACTATGTGCTGACTAAATGAATGGGGAGAAGTGTATGACGCTGATTGGTCACTGATTGGTCAGCGTCATACACTCCTCTGTACAACGCCCACTTCGTCTAAAGTAAAAACACGCCCACTTGGGCATTAAGAAACAAATTAGCATAAAGCTAAAATCGCTCCTAACGTGGTAAAAATAGATTGTTTTTCTAAATAAAAAGCACTGCTGTCACCTACATTATAGCGCCGATCTCCTTGTATAGGAGATAGGGTACTTATAATGTGGTGACAGAGTCTCTTTAACCACTGGCAAGTCCAGTTTTGGAATATTCTCCCAATCTTTGGAGCCAGTTTTATCCAGTCTGTAGAGGTTTTTGAACCGAGAACCCAGTTCTGACTTCCTCTCAGGCTTATCCCAATCCCGTTTCATCCATTCCGTTAGGACAGGATGGCTGGGAAAATGTTTCCCCTTAGTAATGGGAAAATAAAACAGTCTGTCCTTTTTGGGCTTATGCACAACCTCTTTCCCCATCTCCAATGTATCCTTCACCGATCTGAGGAGATCATGGAGCTTATCCTTACTTAGGATATAATAGTCTTCAGAGTCGTCAGAATCTGAGGTATCGGAGACCACCTCTGAATCTGAACCTCCTGCTTAGGAGGAATCCTCCTGGTATTGAGGAGGTGGAGAGGAAGAGCGTCTGGCCCTTTTAGCATGGTGTGATGATTTTACATCCTAAAAAAACCACAGACAACTGTTGTTTGAACCATTGCATCAATCCCCTAGAATCCTCCCTGGGAGGTGAGGCGACTGGGGTGGAGCATGAGATACACAGATCTGACACAATGTCATCAGGCTGAGACTGGAGGCATTCCCTGCAAAGCCTGTGCCTGGATTTGTGGGTACTTTTCCTACCTGCTTTTCTGGCAGACATCTAGAGAAGAGGCAGAAAGAAACGCATGGTAGGAAAATGTGCATAGCCATCAGCATCAAGACACATCAGGACCCATCAATGTAAAAAGCCTTACTAACCTTAGCAGGCAGAGGGCTGTCCAGAGGCAGAGCGCACCATGTTTGAATGAGACGCCAGTATTATGAGCCCTGCTGCATCAGTGCGTCACATCCGGGGGCAGCGCCCCCATCCATGCCTCTCTAACGCCGAGCAGCACTTCAGGGTATCGGGAGAGCACGGGCGGTCGGTCCGGAATCCACTTCGGACCTAGACGAACGGGGGATGCTCCAACAGGGGGTCCTCCTCCCCTGCTACCGTTACCAGGATCAGATACAAAAATACGCTGGGGCCCAGTTGCCAGTACATACTTATAGGGGAAGTCCTTAATTGTTTAATTGATTAATGCTTATTGCTAATTAACCTGTCTCTGCTTGATTGTACCTAGGGGACTATGACTCATATGTGTTGTGCTGCCAAGGACGATCAGGAAATAACTACTATAATACTGTCCCCTATGTACAAGAATATAACTACTATAATACTGTCCCCTATGTACAAGAATATAACTACTATAATACTGCCTCCTATATACAAGAATATAACTACTATAATACTGTTCCTTTATACAAGAATATAACTACTATAATACTGCCTCCTATATACAAGAATATAACTACTATAATACTGCTCCTATATACAAGAATATAACTACTATAATACTGTCCCCTATGTACAAGAATATAACTACTATAATACTGCCTCCTATATGGCATCTGTATAAAATATGCCCTTCTTGCTAAATGGAACAGAAACCAGGAGAAATAACTTTTGTGCAGATGCCTGAGTGGCCATTGACAACAGAGTTTGGTAGCCATGTCAGGTCCGTATTTCACACCGAATAACCACCTCTGTAAATTGAAAGCTGAAGGCATGCCTGGAGAGAAGTACATCACACAGAAATGTTTGATACAGCTTCCCTCTCATCAGAAAAGAGGAGAACTGAACTTTATTCAGAACAAAGAAACAGACAGAGGAGACACATGCCCCTCCCTCGAGATGTGGGACTTGCTTAAGTCCCATTGGCTCCTCTGCTGTAAGTTTTCCTGTAAATACTTCTGCACACTCCTCTTTGCATTCCAGGGGGCGGTGTCTTCCATAGGCGTGTTATGCAGGCTCTTTGTGCTCCATTAATCCAATCTCTTTGTGTAATATACTGAATATATATTTATATGTAAGGATAATATTTTTCAAACAATATACATGGTAATGATCCCTGACAGCCATATGCCAGAGAAAGTATGGAGATGAGACCTATTTTTGAAGTTGGAAGTCTGCATTAAAGGGAATGTGTCGCCAAATTATTATTATTTTTTTTAAGTAAGTTACTTATTTTTATTATATTTTTTAAGTTTATTTGCTGTATTTTTTTTTTTCTTTCACAAGGTGGAAAGTATTAAAAATTAAATAATAATTTGACATGTTTTCCTATGTTTGCCACCAGAGGGAGCACTTCCCAGAATTACAGCAATGTGAATCAGGCAAAGCAGCCTGACCTACAGCTGCTGTAAATGTGGGAGGGAGACTCACCCCCCCTCCCTATTTTTGGCTACAAGCCAGGAAAAGGTGTCTTCAAATTGCTAAGCATTATCCAGCTCCATTTTGGGAGTGTTTTTGGCAGAAGCTACAGGACACATCAAAAGTCTAAGGGTATGTTCACACGCACTATTTACGGATGTAATTCAGGCGTTTTACGCCAGGAATTACGTCCGAAAATAGTGCTTGAAAGCGTCGGCAAACATCTGCTCATTCATTTGAATGGGTTTTACGATGTACTGTGACGGTCATGTAAAAAGACGCCCGCGTCAAAGAAGTGCATGTCACTTCTTGAGACGTAATTGGAGCCGTTTTTCATTGACTCCATTGAAAAACAGCTCCAATTACGTCCGTAATTGACGCAGCGAAAAACGCGAGTACGAGCAATTACGTCTGAAATTCAGGAGCTGTTTTCGCCTGAAAACAGCTCCGTAATTTCAGGCGTATTGGACGCTGCCGTGTGAACAAACCTTAACAGTTAGTAATATGCCGCTGCTTCTTCATTCCTTGCTCCTACTGTGAATCGCCATGTAGTTACACGGCGATTTACAGTAGGGGCAAGGAAAGATGTTGTTCAGCTGTTTTGAAGGGACAGCGGCGAGCACCGCTGCTCCGTCGAGCGCCCCCCCCCACAAATCCCCCCCAAACATGCAACCGCACCACACACAGACCTCCACAAAAACAAAACACCCCCCCCCCCCGACACCCACCCACACACACCTTACCTGCATGTTTGGGGGGGTTAGTGTGTGTGGGGGGGGGCGCTCAACGGAGCAGCGGTGCTCGCTGTTAATCCTTCAAACCAGCTGATAAGCGGATGTGACGGATAAGCGGCGCAAATGTGCTGATCTTTCATAGCCGCCAATCAGCTGTTTTGAAGGAACAGCGGCGAGCACCGCTGCTCCATCGAGAAGTTG
Organism: Rhinoderma darwinii; assembly: GCF_050947455.1. Classification (NCBI taxonomy): domain Eukaryota; kingdom Metazoa; phylum Chordata; class Amphibia; order Anura; family Rhinodermatidae; genus Rhinoderma; species Rhinoderma darwinii. Next base: position 622,250,334 of record NC_134687.1, read on the forward strand.
CAAGCACCAATGCTCCTTGCCCCCCCCCCCACAACCACACAAACCCCCCCAAACATGCAAACGCGCCACACACAGAAACCCACACAGACAATCCCCCCTGCGCTGTTTTCAAGGGGAAAAAGACCCTATTTTTCAGACGGTTTTTAAGCAACTAGTGTTTTTTGCGTCGTTTTTTATGGCCGTTTTTGGAGCTGTTTTTCTATTGAGTCAACGATAAACGGCTCCAAAAACGGTTCAAGAAGTGACATGCACCTCTTTTTACAGGGTGTCTTTTTATGCGCCGTTAATGGAAAAAGAGGTGTAAAATAACGCCCTGTCGGAACAGAGCGCCGTATTTCCGATTGATATCAATGGGCAGATGTTTGTAGGCGTTTTGCTTACCATTTTTCAGCCGTTTTGCGGGGCGTTTACGGCCCCAAACAGCTGAAAATAGCTTGTGTGAACATACCCTTCGGCCTAAGAGACACATACACAGATGAAATAAAACATGGCAGCCCCCGGTGAATTAACAAAGTGTTAATAAAAAAAAAGTAAATTTTTTTATTTATTTATTTTTAATTTTATTAAATAAAATCACATAAATTTATTTAAAAAAAAATGATGACACATTTCCTTTTAAAGAGGCTCTGTCACCAGATTATAAGTGCCCTATCTCCTACATAATGTGATCGGCGTTGTAATGTAGATAACAGTGGTCTATCATTTTTGAGCAAGTTATAAGCAATTTTAGATTTATGTGAATTCGTTTCTTAATAGACAACTCGCTAGATCACGCTGTGCTGTCACTTACTCACACATTAACGTTACTGAAGTACCTTGAGAGTGAATAGACATCACCTCCAGCCAGGATACGATGTCTATTCACACTCCCGTCACTTCGGTAATGTTTCTGTGGGACTTACCCACAGCACAGAGTGATCTGGCGAGATCACGCTGTGCTGTGAGTACAGCTGAACACGCATGACAGCACAGCATCATCTCGCGAGATCACTCTGTGCTGTGGGTAAGTCCCACAGAAACGTTACCGAAGTGTCGGGAGTGTGAATAGACATCACATCCTGGCTGGAGGCAATGTCTATTCACTCTCAAGGAACTTCAGTAAAGTTACTAAGGGAGTATGTGACAGCACAACGTGATCTCGCGAGATCACGCTGTACAGTGAAAGAAGCTGGGCTGGAACAATGAGAAGTGTATGATGCTGATTGGTCAGCGTCATATACTTCTCTTTACAATGCCCAGTTGGTAAAAAGTAAAAAAACGCTCAGTTGGGCATTTAGAGACTAATTAGCATAAATCTAAATTTTTTCATAACTTGGTCAAAATTGATAGTTTTTCAAAATAAAAACCACTGTTGTTATCTACATTACAGCACCGATCAGATTATGTAAGCACTTATAATGTGGTGACAAAGTCTCTTTAAGCCAGTCTCCCCCTCCTTACATGGACCACACATCACTGTCGTTGCTGTTCCTGTATATTCTGCATTGGTCTTAATAGCATTTTTGTATCTCCTTGATCTTTTTGTTGGCGGAGAGGGATGGACTTAGGGTATGTTCACACAGAGTTTTTTTACACGTTTTTTTCCAAAAAACAGGCAGCACTCAAAAAGTTATAGCAAAATTAGAAAAGGTGTTTTATTCCATCAATCCAATACAGCAACGTTTCAGCTCTTCAATAGCGGAGCCTTTTTCGGAAAAATATATAACTTGGGAGACTGTGGCCATATCCCTGGTGGGCTTGCACCCTCATTTTTATGAGACCTGGACTGTGCGGTTGACATTTTTTGTGCACCTATATATATATATATATATATATATATATATATATACACACAGTTACTTGGGCTTTAACCCCTTAAAGGGAATGTGTTGCCAGAAAAACATGGTTTTTTTTTAAAAATTAAACATTTAGTGTGTGGGTGATTAAACATTGTTCAAATTTTTTTTATTTTTTTGCACGAGTCCAGGAAATATTATAAATTATTTCTAATTTATAATACTACCCATTTTTGGTCACTAGATGGAGCTGTTCCCAAAATTGCAGCATTGCAACATTGGGTTAAAAGCCCTCGCTCTAGTGAGCTCTCAGCATCCCCCCCTCCTTTATCCTGGCTAGTGCCGGGATAAACGAGGGGTTTGAACGGTGTAACCTCCTACACTGTGTGTCGCCATTTTTTGAGCTAACCCACAGTGTAGTAGGTTTACATACAGTAGTAAACACACACAAACACGAACATACATTGAAATCTCTTACCTGCTCCTGCCGCCGCGGCTCCCTCCGGCCCGTCCGCTCCGTTTGCTGCCGCTGGTGCAAGTGCACAAATCCGGAAGCCGCGACCGGAAGTAGTAATATTACTGTCCGGCCGCGACTTCCGGTCCACAGGAAAATGGCGCCGGACGGCGCCAATTTCGAATAGGACTGTGTGGGAGCGGCGCATGCGCAGTTCCCACACAGACGCCGTACACTGCAGTCAATGGGACGGGAGCCGTTCGCAGTCCCTATGGGACTGTGGCTGCCGTATTCCATGTCTGTATGTGTCGTTAATCGACACACACAGAAATGGAACAAAAAATGGCAGCCCCCATAGGGAAGAAAAAGTGTAAAAATAAGAAAAAGTAAAACACAAACACACAAATGAATATAAACGTTTTTAATAAAGCACTAACATCTTTAACATATAAAAAAATAATTTGTGATGACACTGTTCCTTTAAGGACTGAGCCATTTTTTATTTTTTCATTTTCATTTTTCACTCCCCGTGTGAGGGCTTATTATTTGCGGGAGGAGTTGTAGTTTCTAATGGCACCATATAATGTACTGGGAAACTGAAAAAACATTCTTTGTGGGCTAAAATTTTAAAAAACTGTGATTCCTACATTGTTTTTTTTGTTTTCGTTTTGGTGAAAACGACAACTGAACTTTATTTTGTGGGTCAATACGATTACGGTGATACAACATTTTTATAGGTTTTTTATTATATATTACTACTTTTAAAAAGAAAAAAACAAAGAAATTGTTTGGTTTCACTACATTCCGAGAGCCATAACTTTTTTATTTTTGATTGAGCGGTGTGTGGGGGCTTATTTGTTGCGGGGCGAGCTGTAGTTTTTATTGGTTCCATTTTTTGGTACGTTCAACTTTTTTATCACTTTTTATAAAAAAAAATTTGCAAGCTAAAGTGACCAAAAAAAGCGATTTTGGCGGTTTACATTTTTGGGTTTTTAATTTGTTCACTGTGCGAGTTAAATAATGCTATATTGTAGTAGTTCAGACTTTTATGGACGCAGCGATACAAATTTTGTTTATTTTTTCACATTACTTTAGAGGAAAAGGGGGATTTTTTGAACTTTTAATATTTTTATTTTTTTCACTACTAATAACTTTATTAAACTTTTTTTTTCCCCATTTACTACTCCCCCTAGGGGAGTTAAACCAGCGATCGTTAATGTATTGCAGTATATAGTTATTTTCACAGGCTTCTGTTAAGCCGTGCAAGAGACACGGCTTAACAGAGGCAGACAAACGCCAGCCTTCATTAGGCCCCCAGGCTGCCATGACAACCACTGGCGCCCCCTCTCTATAACGCCTCAGATGCTGCGGTCTCGATTGACCGCAGCATTTGAGGGGTTAAAAGGCCAGGAACAGCGCGATCACTGTTCCCGGCCGTTAGTCTGGGCTGTCAGCTGTAAAACACAGGCGACACCCGCAGGGTATGGAGGGCGCTCAGCCCGTGAGCACCCTCCATACCTCTTTATGACACTTATAACGTGCATGTACGTGATAATGTGTCAAGGGGTTTAAGGGGTTTTCCCAGAATCAACAATTATCACCTATCCACGAGATAGGTGATAAGTATATGATCACTGGGAGAAAAACCGCTGGGACCTCCACCGATCGCACAAAAGCTGGTCCCGAACCTCCCGTTCCTCCTCACTGCACTTTCACAGTGAGGAGGGACTTGAATGGAACATCAACGCTTAAGCTTGACTGCCGCTCCATTAAATGTCCTTCTCACTGTGGTCTCATGATGGGTGGTAGTCCCAGCAATGCCCCATACTGTGGATTGGTGATAAATGTAGATTCTTGGAATACCCCTTAAGGCTATGTTCACACGGGGTATTTTGCAGGAGGAATATCTGCCTCAAAATTCAGTTTGGAAGATTGAGGCAGATATTCCTCTCCCTGCACGCCGATTTTTGCGGCGATTTTCGCGCCGTTTTTCGCCCGCGGCCATTGAGCTCCGCGGGCATAAAACAGAGCGAAATACGCTTTCTCTGCCTCCCATTGAAGTCAATGGGAGGTCAGAGGCGGAAGCGCCCCGAAGATAGGGCATGTCGCTTCTTTTTCCCGCGAGGCAGTTTTACTGCTCACGGGAAAAAGACGCGGACGCCTCACATTGAAATCAATGGGAGGCGTTATCGGGCCGTTTTTGCAGAGTTTTGCGACGCGGTTTCCGCGTCAAAAAACTCGGCAAAATACTCCGTGTGAACATAGCCTTACAGGGCCATTTCTAGCTTTTCTGCTGCCTGAGGCGAAAATTTAAATGGTGCCCCCCAGATTTTGATTGACATCCCCCTGGCTGTTCTACATGACTAGCAGCCTCCTCCAACTCTTGCGGATGCGCCATTGCCTTGTACTTCCCTGGCATGCGCGGTTCATCCAGACAGAATACACCTCAATGCACGCAATGGCGCATCCGAGAAAGTTGGAGGAGACCGGTAGTGATGTGGAACAGCCAGGTGGATGTCAATCAAGCATGGAAAGGTGGGTTTGGAGGGTGGACTATGTGACTCTTCAGGATAGCGGCACCGCCCCATGACCCTTTGATGAGTAATTAGCATATAACGTGTATCATTTTAAAAGTAGATTTTGCTGCATCTGAAAAAACTAAAACTACAAGACAGGTTCCCATTAAATATACAATGAATTGAAAACAATTCTATGTGCCCTGCAATTTTGTTATTATAAATATATTCTATATAATTACAGCATCAGTACCAAGCCCTGACATATACGGCACCTGAACACCGCTCAGTACATATATACAGTACTAAAACTAAGCTCAGTATATAAATACAGCACCAGAACCAAGCTCAGTACACATATACAGCACCAGAACAAAGCTCAGCATATAAATACAGCATCAGAACCAAGCTCAGTACATATATACAGCACCAGCACAAAGCTCAGTACATAAATACAACACCAGAACTAAGCTCAATACATAAATACAGCACCAGAACAAAGCTCAGTACATATATACAGCATCAGAACTAAGATCAATACATAAATACAGCATCAGAACCAAGCTCAGTACATATATACAGCACCCGATCCAAGCTCCGCACATATATACAGCACCAGAACAAAGACCAGTACATAAATACAGCACCAGAACCAAGCTCAGTACTTAAATACAGCACCAGATCCAAGCTCAGTACATATATACAGCACCAGATCCAAGCTCGGCACATATATACAGCACCAGAACTAAGCTCGGTACATAAATACAGCACCAGAACAAAGCTCAGTACATAAATACAACACCAGAACTAAGCTCAATACATAAATACAGCACCAGAACAAAGCTCAGTACATATATACAGCATCAGAACTAAGATCAATACATAAATACAGCATCAGAACCAAGCTCAGTACATATATACAGCACCCGATCCAAGCTCCGCACATATATACAGCACCAGAACAAAGACCAGTACATAAATACAGCACCAGAACCAAGCTCAGTACTTAAATACAGCACCAGATCCAACTCAGTACATATATACAGCAACAGAACAAAGCTCAGCACATATATAGAGCATCAGAACCAATCTCAGTACCTATATACATCACCAGAACAAAGCTCAGTACATATACACAGCTCTAGAACAAAGCTCAGTACATATATACAGCACCAAACACACACAGACCATTTCTGCAGTTTACCGCTCAAATGCCTTCAGCTTCTCACTTTTCAAACATTTCTGCACCTATAAACGAAGATAAAATTCTCATGATGCCACGCACCACACCCCTAAATATAATAGCGCCATACACTGCACCTCTAATTATAATAGCACCATACACTGTCCCTGATTATAATAGCACCATACACTGTGTCCCACACACACAGTGCTCCCTGTAGATAGTGCCCCCATAGAGTCACCTGTAGATAGTGCCCTACATAGATCCCCATGTAGATAGTGCCCTACATAGATCCCCTTGTAGATAGTGCCCGACATATAGCTCTCCCTGTAGATAGTGCCCTATATATAGCCCCTCTGTAGGTAGTGCCCCACATATAGCTCTCCCTGTAGATAGTGCCCTACATATAGCCCCCCTGTATATAGTGCCCCACACATAGCCCCCCCTGTAGATAGTGCCCCACATATAGCCCCCTTGAAAATAGTGCCCCAAATATAGTTCCCCTGTATATAGTGCCTCATATATAGCCCCTTGTATATAGTGCCCCACATATAGCCCCCTGTATATAGTGCCTCACATAGTGCCCCTGTGTATAGTTCCCTACATATAGCCCCCACTGTAGATAGTTCCCTACATATAGACCCCTTTATAGATTGTGCGCAACATATAGCTCCCCCTGTATATAGTGCCTCACATAGCCCCCTGTGTATAGTTCCCTACATATAGCCCCACTGTAGATAGTTCCCCACATATAGCCCCTCTATAGATTGTGCCCAACATATAGCCCTCCCCTCCTGTAGATAATACTACACACACACTTTTTAAAGAAAAAAACAACTTTACACTCTCACCTTGATCCCATTCCTGCGCCGTCCTGTGTCAATGCAGACCTGCTCTTTACTGAGCAGGTCTGCTGGCGCTGAATGATGTAAGCGACACGATGACATCATCACACCGCTTGCGTCGTTGAAAGGCGCTGATTGGCATGGCAGAATGACTTGCCTAGCCAAGCAGCGCCTTTCAACAATGGAAGTGGCGCGCGTCGTTGAAAGGTGCTGATTGGCGGGGCAAGTCATTCTGTCCTGCCAATCCGCGTCATTGTAAGGCGATGAATGGTTGGGCACGGAACGTGTCTGGCCATTCAGCGGGTTTGCATGTAATTGTATCTGTGTCATAAAGACGCAGGTGAAATTAGTGCAGGGGGGGTGGCGGCGGCTGGTTTCAGTGGCGGCGCCACCGCCCCCTCAGAGAGGCAGCAAGCCGCCTGAGGCAAGATGCTCATCTCGCCTCATGGACGGTGTGGCCATGCCCCTTTAAATAGTTACTAAAGTCATGTTGGATGTACAACTGCCTGTATGATGTGGACTGTCAGGTGGCAGCGGTGGCTCCTTCAGCCTATTGTGCAGATGACATTGGAAACACGTGGATAATCGGCTCAGCAGTAAACACTTGTTACCCAGGTCTTCTTAGAAATAGATTTTCCCTGTTCTTGTACTTCACAAATGAGCTGTAATAAATCAATGCAATAATCACTTACAAATCGAAGCCCTGATCTGTCTCTGTGGGGTTCATGTGACGGGGTTAATGGACAGTTATTCACTCCAGATTCATAAATGAGAACTTTTTGTCTTCATTTTCCACCGTAGAAAACGTTATTGACCTATATTATTTTTCTATTTACAGACATGTGCATGGTGCCAGTTCCTCCATTGCAGCCACAGGTCGTAGTTGTGTCAAACGGTGAGGTAGCCATTTCCTGGAAGCAAGGTGCCACGGAAGGCAGCTCCCCGATTCAGTATTACTCAGTGGCATATAGAAGGTTGGTTAACAGGATCAATTAACAGCACAAATCTCTCTCCTATCCTGATAGTATGTTACAATGTATCAGTGTAGGTAAAATATATTACAATAACAAGCCCTCAGCTGTAAACAGGACTAGTTATGTACGGCTTTCAGCCTCGAAGTAAAATCAAAAGCATTTTTCCATTCACTAACAAGAAGCCGAGATCTTGATGAGGCTTGAAGCACCAGGTTTAGTAGAAAGTTGCAGCAGTTCAATACAGCAGAGTAGTAAAGTTAAAGAAAGTTAAAGAGAATAATGTCGCTGCAGGAAATTCTGGCCAAAAAACCACACCAAATTGTGGTGCAGTTTTTTGGCCGGAATGTCCGCTGTGGAAAAATGCACGTAAAAAAAAAAAGTTTCATACGTCCCCCTGCCGTCGTGCAGCCCGGCCTCCTCGGATGACGTTTCATCTCATGTGACCGCTGCTGCCTGTGATTGGCTGCAGTGGTCACATGGGGATGAAACGTCATCCCAGGAGGCCGGCATCTCCCGTTCTGTGCACATCCCTTGACTTCACAGGGGAGTGTTATAGGGGGGGGGGAGTTACTGAGTTTAAAAGGAAGGGGAATTCCTCTGTTCTTTGACGTAGTGTCATAGACTTACATAGAGATCTGGCTTCCGGTCCATACATAAGACGCTGTGTGAATAGGAAAATCAGTTTACAGGTCACGTGACTGAATAGTGGAGCCGAAAGGAGCCCATGGATTGAAAGACAGACGCTCGGTGAGACAATAAATATAATTTACATTCACATGATGCCCATTACAAACGGGCACAGCAATAAAAATTTTCATGGGAGTTCTTAAAACCCCTTCAGGACTGGGCCAATTTTGGCCTTGAGGACCAGGACAATTTTTTTTATATTTCCTCCTTGAATCTCAGCAGTCATAACTTTTTTATTTTGTGTTTGAAGCAGCTCTATGAGGCTTTTTTTATTTTGTTGCGGGACGAGTTGTACTTTGCGTAGGTACCATTTTCAGGTACATTTACATTAGTCTTTAATTTATATACATTTTTACACCGATCACTCTAAATTTGTGCAGGTTGTTACAAATTTTTTTTTTCTATTTGACATTACTTTTTTTTAATTAATTTAACTTTTTTTATCCAATTTTTTTATTTTTAATGTACTGGCATATTTCTATACCCTAACAACAGGAAATATGGTCAGACAGCCCTGGGGTCCTTCAATGGACTCTCGGCTGTCTGCCTATTCTAGGCATGGGACTGGGACAATTAAAGGGAGGTCCTCCCTTCAATGGGGAGCTAAAATCCGAAACAAATAGCAGATGTTGCGATCTTTGCGGTGGAAAAGCTGCAATTTTGGCGAAAAATATCAACATGGGATGAAATGTCATACTAGGAGGGACACATCGCCATGTCTATGGTTTTTTACGTGAAGTTTTCCGCAGCGGACATTCCGGCCGAAAACTCCCCCACAATTTGTTGCAGTTTTTAAGCTGGAATTCCCTGCAGCGACCAGTACGAATACGCTGTGTACTTTTACACAGCGTATACGCCCTGTGTGAACGTTCCCTTAGACGACAACCGGTTAAATACAAGTAGTACGTTGCAGGTAGAAGGGGCCCTTAGGCTGTTTTTGCACTGAGGCCCTCAGTTGTCTCAATTATAAAATGGTCACACCAATATCCCCCTCTAATATGTCTAAATGGCTGTCTCTTCCTGGGTACATAGCTGAAGATCTATGACCTAACAGTTGTCCTATGCAGTATATGATCGGAATGTAAAAACCTTAAAGACATAAATACAATCAAACGACATAAGAAAAAAAGTTCTGCGGTAAACTGGGCGACATGAAATATACTTCTGCCGATGAGTCAGATGATTCTTGTGTACTGATCTTTTGACACTGAGATGTATAAATCTCTGTCTCTCCCTGCAGCAACTCTCATGGGGCACATCCACATTTAGTGACTGCAAATGGATGTTGTACCGTACGCAAGTGTTTCACAAGTCGACTCTTTCAACACCGGTACGAAGTGTCCATTAGGTCTAGTCTACTGCTATCAACATCTTCTACTACCTAATAAGTTCATTTGAAAAGCAAAATTTGGTGTTTTTTGTTAATTTTGGGTCGCAACGTAGCTTGGAGCTCCTGGGCCCCAATATTAAATGTTTATTAGGGCCCTGCCAACCGACACTTGTAATGTAAACTTCTGCTGTTCTCTTATATGGACCTTCAGGCTCTCTTAGGTACCAGGGCCCAGGCGTGACTATCCCTCGCCACATACCCTAGATGTACGTTGCTTTGCAGGTACGGCGGTTGTTTAACCCGTGTGATGCCAGGATCAATAGCGATCGCATTATCAACAAGGGTAGGGGGCATTTTAAAGGGATGGGCCTAACAAAGACCCTCTGGGCTGTCCTGAGACAATCCCTGTTAGTGCATACCTGCATTTTACATGCACAAACCGTATACATAAGTCTTCCATTGCATGATAATAAAAATATACAACTTTAAAAGCGGAACTAAAAAAAACAATAATTAATAATAAAGTTTAATAAAGAATTTGGTTAAAAAAAAACATTGGTTAAATAAAATTCATAAAACAAAAAATACACATATTATATATCACTTTAATCGGTACAACCATATAATAAATGTAATATGTCATTTACAGTGTTTGGAGACAAAAATTATTATTTTTTTTTTTGTATTCCACTCCGAAAAAATATATGTACAAGAAAATGATGCAAAATTTTTTTTCGAAATAAGATTTTTTTTTCAACGTTCTGCTCAAAAAAAAAAAAAAAAAAAAAATTATATGCTTGATTTAATGTACCAAAAATTTTTTACATTTATGACTTTCCAAATTCAGTGAGACAAAAACAGAGAAAAAAGCTGGGTCCTGTAAGCCAAAAGTAGCTGGTTTCCTTAAGGGGTTAAGATCCTGAATAAAAATTATAACTATTACCTGGTTATAGCTACAGCAGAGATTATCACTTATCGCAACTCATAGTGAGGTGATGTCTATAGATTTACATAGGACTGCAGGCTGCTGCATTATCTTTGTGGAGTTTCAAATTCCACAAAATGCAAAGAGTTCAATGATAAATTCAGCTCTGCTACATCTGTTTATATTGATAAAATGACAATACACTGAACAAATGTGCAATGTACTAAAGAAAATATTTTTTAAAATTTATTTCACTTTTAGCTATTTTCCCCCTATTTTTTCAGTTTTTCTCTGCGCTACCTTTAAGTGGTCATGTCAGGTCTCCTTTGATTGCTTTTCTGTGGGCAGCATAGGAGATTCTGAACTCGGGGATATAAAGTTTTCTATTATATGATTATGATTCAGTATATTATGTAAAAAGCTGTTTGAATGCTTCCAGGAGTCATATAGTCCTGTTTCCTTACCCATTCATAGAGAAAGCCTGTGAGTCCTGCTTCCTCCACCTACTTGTAGAGAGAGCCTGTCAGTCCTGCTTCCTCCGCCTACTTGTAGAGAGAGCCTGTCAGTCCTGCTTCCCCCGCCTACTTGTAGAGAGAGCCTGTCAGTCCTGCTTCCTCCGCCTACTTGTAGAGAGAGCCTGTCAGTCCTGCTTCCCCCGCCTACTTGTAGAGAGAGCCTGTCAGACCTGCTTTCTCCGCCTACGTGTAGAGAGAGCCTGTCAGTCCTGCTTCCCCCGCCTACTTGTAGAGAGAGCCTGTCAGTCCTGCTTCCTCCGCCTACTTGTTGAGAGAGCCTGTCAGTCCTGCTTCCTCCGCCTACTTATAGAGAGAGCCTGTCAGTCCTGGTTCCTCCGCCTACTTGTAGAGAGAGCCTCTCAGTCCTGCTTCCTCCTCCTACTTGTAGAGAGAGCCTGTTAGTCCTGCTTCCTCCGCCTACTTGTAGAGAGAGCCTGTCAGTCCTGCTTCCTCCGCCTACTTGTAGAGAGAGCCTGTCAGTCCTGCTTCCTCCGCCTACTTGTAGAGAGAGCCTGTCAGTCCTGCTTCCTCCGCCTACTTGTAGAGAGAGCTTCTCAGTCCTGCTTCCTCCTCCTACTTGTAGAGAGAGCCTGTCAGTCCTGCGTCGTCCGCCTACTTGTAGAGAGAGCCTGTTAGTCCTGCTTCCTCCGCCTACTTGTAGAGAGTGCCTGTCAGTCCTGCTTCCCCCACCGACTCTATTGGAAAACCTGTGAGTTCAGCTTCCCCTACCGACTTGAAGAGAAAGCCTGTCAGTCATGCTTCCCCCGCCTACTTGTAGAGAGAGCTTGTCAGTCCTGCTTCCCCCGCCTACTTGTAGAGAGAGCCTGTCAGTCCTGCTTCTCCCGCCTACTTGTAGGGAGAGCCTGCCAGTCCTGCTTCTTCCACCTACTTGTAGAGAGAGCCTGTCAGTCCTGCTTCCCCCGCCTACTTGTAGAGAGAGCCTGTCAGTCCTGCTTCTCCCGCCTACTTGTAGAGAGAGCCTGTCAGTCCTGCTTCTCCCGCCTACTTGTAGGGAGAGCCTGCCAGTCCTGCTTCCCCCGCCTACTTGTAGAGAGAGCCTGTCAGTCCTGCTTCTCCCGCCTACTTGTAGGGAGAGCTTGCCAGTCCTGCTTCTTCCACCTACTTGTAGAGAGAGCCTGTCAGTCCTGCTTCCTCCTCCTACTTGTAGAGAGAGCCTGTCAGTCCTGCTTCCTCCGCCTACTTGTAGAGAGAGCCTGTCAGTCCTGCTTCCTCCGCCTACTTGTAGAGAGAGCCTGTCAGTCCTGCTTCCTCCGCCTACTTGTAGAGCGTGCCTGTCAGTCCTGCTTCCCTCACCGACTCTATTGGAAAACCTGTGAGTTCTGCTTCCCCACCCACTCATAGAAAGAGCCAGTGAGTCCTGCTTCCCCCACCGACTTGTAGAGAAAGCCTGTCAGTCCTGCTTTCTCTGTCTACTTGTAGAAAGAGCGTGTAAGTCCTGCTTCCCCCGCCGACTCTATTAGAAAGCTTGTGAGTTCTGCTTTCTCACCCATTCATAGAAAGAGCCTGTGAGTCCTTCTTCCCCCACCCACTTATAGAGAAAACTTGTAGGTACCGCTTTCTCTTTGAGTGGTTCGGGGAAGCAGGACTCACAGGTTTTCGCTATGTCCTGCCAGCAGTTTTTTTTTTTACAGTAAAATACTGAATTAGATCATGGAAAACATGAGCTCAGCCCCTCTCCCTCTGTCCATTGCTATCAGCAGGTAGGAGACCTGATAGAGCCGCTTTAAGACTTCCTTTGTGTTGGTGACTTTTCCTTACTTTCTCTTCTGTTTCGTTTTAGCCCGGATCTTGACGATGATTGGGTCGCTATTACAGAACAGGTGCAAATGGACTCTATGGTGCTTAAGGGTCTATCGCCAGAAACAAAGTATCAGTTTGCGGTAAAAGCAGTGAATTCTTTTGGAGACAGTCCGCTTAGTATTCCGAGTGACATCATCAGAACCTTCCGTAAGTATTACTTATGGTACTATTATCCTTTACACAGCACTGTACATTATACAGTGGAGGGGGAACATGTCCAATTAGCCTACCGTCTAATGCCGGCCATAAATATCAGATACCTGTCAGCCAAACACTCGATCATCCTACTCCTATCTTCCCCGATTCTCGCCTAAACATCATCCAGTTGAATGTGCATGTTTTATTCAGACTCCAATGCCAAAGGCTCATCTCCCATTTGCCCCCAAAATACCGGATCCCTATTTCTCCCATCATTTGGCCCCCAACCGTTTTCTGCCATTTATGGTACTATTGCCCCCTCATATGGGCTTATGTGGGTTTGTAGGACCTCTCATGCACGAAGTGCCAACCTTAAGACTGCATCATTGCAAGCTTGATGTATATGGAATGAGGGTTACAATGTATAGGGAATAAGGGGCTACAATATGTAAGGTGGCATATCCCAACTTTATTATCATGGGAGATCCCTGCTATTTCTACCTCCAAAAACCTTGGTGTTAGGGAAGGAAATACTTTCTAGAATTCTTGTGTAGCTCTAAAGTCTGGTTGAGATCGGTTAATTGCTTTGCCAAGCGTCTTTGAGCAGGTTGAATTCAGTTTGCCATCCCTATAAACTGGTATAGGGAATGAGGGGTAAACATTAGACATGGAGAAATGAATAAGCAGTTATAGCCTTGTCAAGTGGAAGCCTAGTCGAAACAGGTTTAGGCCAGGTAAAAAGAGGTGGTCATGGTGCGTGGAATTCCAAAGAAGTTAGACACCATAAAAGTCCTGGATATGAGAGTGAGGGGAGGTTGGAGGGGGGGGGGGGAGATCTGTGGTTGCATGTACAGATGTGTCCTTCCTTACTTTTCCTGATTTCTCAACATATCCTGAGTTGCGTGGCATGAGATGAGCAGCTTTGAAAAAAACCCACATGATTTTGCGATACTCTGTCACGAGATATCCATGCTATATGTCCATGCTATATGTGTCTATGTGTGGCCAACTAGTGGTTGTGATGTGAGTTTTGAGCCTGCCAAGGGATTTGTTAGCATGTTGCGATATTTTATTGAATCTATTTCATGAGTCCTTAACCAAATTCAATCAAAGGGAAGGATGCACACATCTGTAGGATAGGACCTTTAAGAGGACTCTGTCAATAGTTTATTAACTCCCTATCTCCTAACTAATCTATTAGGCGCTATGATGGCGATAACTACAGTGTGATTTTGTTGTTTTTTAAAAAAAACGTTTACTATTTACAAAATTATGAGCATTTTTCTAAATATGTTAATGTAATCTAATAGCCAAATGGGAGGTAACTCTTTCTTTTCACTCTGGGCAGTGTAATGTTCTTTGTATGACGCTATCCAATCGTCATACAGTTTCTCCCCCTTCCCTGCCCAGCAACATAGTGTGACCGTATAGTATACAGCTTCCATTCCCGACTATGTTTTCAACTGGTGATATCTCCGGTTGTGTCACAGCTAGAACTGCGACAACTGCGGTGTCATATGAAAGATTAGAATCTCCTCTTTCATATGCCACCAGAACTGTTCTAAGTGGTCCACAACCCGAGATATGGCTATTTAAAATGATCCCCCTTCCCTCCAGCCTCAGTCTCCCACACTGTGTTAAGCAGCTTCATGCTGATAGGACAGCGTCAAAGGCGGTGAGGTAGCTCCACCTCAGGAGAGTCGCTGTTACCTCCCACATCTCTAATAAAGGCTAATTTGCATATTTAGAGAAAAAGCTCATAACTTTTACAATAATAAACTTTTTGGGACACAATTTTAACTAGCATTATCAGTGTGACAGCGCCTATTAGATTAGCCAAGAGATTGGGCATTACTAAACCAGTGACAGATCCCCTTTAAGATGATAAATGTAGACCGAAGGCAAGTTATCAAGGGCTTTGTAGGTTGGCATTGTACTTTTTGGGTAATGGGCAACCAGTGGACTAACAGAGAGGAGTTGTGTTGGAGGAACGAGTAGAGCGGTGGACGAGTCAAGCAGCAGAGTTTAAGATACATTAAAGGGTTGCCTGTCTGTTCATTGGTAAGCCACAGAGGAGATTGTTGTGGTAATCTAAACAACATATGTGAGTTCATGGACTAGCATTTTTGGTAGTCCAGTGCACGAGGAAGTGGCATGAGGTTTGACTAAGGGTAATGAGGTACTAGGATGGAGAGGTAGGTCTTGAGGGATTGTTTAGTAGGGGAAGCAAGGTAACTAAGACAAGGGAGAGAATTCCAGAGTAAATGTACAGCTCTAGAGAAGTCTCTTCTTGGTCGATGGAAAAGTTAGAGGGGAAATATTCAGTAGAACTATAAAACTATTGATTGTTCTTACAAACTTTTTTTTAGAGAATTGTGTTCTAAAACAAGAATCACCTCTTGGCTACTTTCAGCTTTCATGTTCTTCAGGGTTTTGCTCGAGATGATTAAATCTCAGGTACGGGTAATATTGCACAGCCTTCAGAACAAATACAAATCCTTTTCCATGTTCTTCCTCCAGAGGGTTATGCTTAGATTTATATCTGGATCACTGGCCATTGCCATTGTCACCCTTTGCAATATTAATAGATGGAATTACACTGCGGAGAACAACAGGCAGGGACATAGGGGCTTTGAGATTGAATGGTCTTCTATGAACTCTTCACATTTACCCTGTAGATGATTGGAGTATTGGAATCTGTCCGTGACCTTAAGATTCATTGCATTGTTAGACCCTGAGTTTCGCCTCTACACCGATCATGTGATGCTGAGGAACATTTATTCTTCTTTTCCTATTTTCCCACAGATGATTTCCTTTACTGTTTTTGGCCTGACTGCAAATTGATTTAATTGTTGCACAAGCTGGAAAAGCTCAGGACTGGAGCTGCTGAATGCTTTCGCAACCTGTAATTGAGTCGGCCGCTCATAAAATATTTCAGCAAAAATTCTTCTATGAGTGATGTAGGGAATAACAAAGCTAAAAAGTGTCCATTCCCTTGTATGTTTTTTTTTTTAGGACAGATGTTAACATCAGCTTAGGATATACTACAGACCCATATTTATTTTTGTAAACTTTAAACACCGTTCAGCCATAACATTAACCACCGGTCTAATATTTTGTGGGTCTCCCTCATGCCGCCAAAACAGCTCTGACCCGTCGAGGCATTGACTCCACCAGATCTCCACAAGATATTAGCAGCAGATCCTTTAAGTCCTGTAAGTTGTGAGGTGCGGCCTCCATGGATCGGACTTGTTTTTTCAGCACATCCCACAGATGATCGATCGGATTGAGATTTGGGAAATTTGGAGACCAAGTCAACACGTGGGCACATTATCCTGCAGAAAAAGGGCACTGCCATTAGGGAATACCGCTGACATGAGGGGGGTACTTGCCTACAGCAATGTTTAGGTAGGTGGTATGTGTCACATCCACATAATAGTCAGAACACAAGTTTTCCCAGCAGAACATTGTCCAGATCATCACACTGCCTCCGCCGGCTTGTCTTCTTCCCATAATGCATCCTGGTGCCATCTCTTCCCGAGGTAAGCAACGCACACAATCATGCCCGTCCACATGATGTAAAAGACGACTTGATTCATAAGACCAGGCCAACTTCTTCCGTTGCTCTGTTCAGTTCTGAAGCTCACATGCCGATTGCAGACACTTTTGGGGTGGACAGGGGTCAGCATGGGCACTCTGACTAATCTGCCACTACGTGTATATGCAAGCTGCAAACCTCTGCGTGTTCTGACATATTTCTATCATAGTCAGCAGTAATTTTCATAGCAATTTTTTCTATAATGGCTCTTCTGAGGGATCAGACTAGTTCAGACTTGGGGGCCCATGACCCTGTCACCGGTTGTCCTCCCTTGGACTACTTTTGGTAGATACTAACCAGAAACAACCAGTAACGGGAGCTGTTAGTGGTGCAGACCCCAAGAGTTCACCAAATGTCAAATATAGTATCAAGAGGGTGAATGTATTTTAGTTAAAACTTTACGTTTTGCAACTATACTATTAAAAGTTGAGCCCAAACAAGGTGTAGTCAAAAAATACACACAAAGATATGCAATAAAGAGTGGGGGCAAGGACTACATATAGCCCCACTGTACTAAAAGGCGATTAGTATACACTTTCGCAACACCTTTACGAATTACTGTATAGTGTATAATGCATGACACATCAGTCGACTGCATGAAAAAATGGAACAATCTTACCGGTTCTGCAGGTGTCAAGCGCCACGGGTGAACGTTCACTTAGTTGTCCTGACTGTGGAGGGAGGAGGGACATCACTATTCCCTGTTATGCCCTGTTTATGGGCTATCCCCTAACTCCTGTCATTGCTAGGATAAAGAACCTCAACGCCCTTAAAAAGCCCTGAGTATCTAGCCCTAACCTTTCTCCCTCCCGACGTGTTTCTTCCGGGTGTATCTGCGTTCATCGGGGGATCCGGGGGAAAAATGAAGGGGTATTCAAAGTGGAGCACTGTGTCAGCCCCACACTCTCATTGGGCTGCTGTTTGCGTATGATAGGTACTAACCACTGCAAACCAAGGACACCCACAAGACCGGCCATTTTGGAAATGCTCTGACCCAGTCGTCTACACATCACAATTTGTCCCTTGTCACAGTCGCTCAGATCCTTACACTTGTCTATTTTTCCTGCTTCAACATCAACTTCAAGATCTGACTGATCACTTGCTGCCTGATATCCCCCCCCCCCTTATCAGATGCCATTGTAACCAGAACATAAAATGTTATTCACTTCACCTGTCAGTGGTTTCAATGCTATGGCTGAATAGTGTATGTGTTAAAATAGTCCAAAAACATTGTCCCTACCATAAAAATCGCCCATGCTCCAGCACTGATGATTCCCTGGTCCACCGCTGGTCTTTGTTTATTCTGCATTGATGACGTGTTGTTCTGACATGTGACTATGGCAGCCAATCACTGTCTCCAGCAGTGATGTCAGGGAAGTCAACATGTCGTCGATGTAGCGGAGAAAATAAAGACCAGCAGGACTAGTTGAGGAAAATGGTACAACATTTTTAAAGGTAAGATAAGATCCTCACCTCAGGCGGCATTCTGACAATATGGGTGCAGAATAATATCATCCACTATCTCCATTTTAAGGACAGGGGGCGCTATTTCACTAAGGCATCCAAAAGGCTAGAAGGTCAAACCTGCCACATTTTGCTGAAGACTTTTTTAAGGGTAAATGTAATGGCGAATACACTATATCTTGACAGATTTCACATAGTGACCAGCAGAATTATGCATGCAGCTCTGGAATGGATGATGAGACCAGTTGAACTCCATGAAAGTTACAGGAACGGTGTGTTTGGAGAGTTGACATATACTTCAATTAGCAGTCTGCTCTCACCCTCTCCTCCCTTTCTGGGCCGTTGTCATCCATTATGCAGGACACAATGGGGGTCTCAGGACCCCTGTGCTCTCCATAGATGGACCCTCACCTATCACACATTTATGATATATCCTACAGGTATGCCACAAACCTCAATAGCAGAATACTCATTTAAGTATTAGGAGTTGCATTGCTAGCTCCTAAAGTGAACGTGGGCTGTCATGTGGGTGTTCCTACTTCAGTGTTTCAGTTCTTTCATCCACGTACACACACCAGATGAACTTTATACAAATGATGGTTAGATCTATCTGTTACATCTAGACCACTACTAAAATGTTATCTGCAGAGAGCGCAAATAAATCCCAAAATGAGAATAAATAAGACGACGTTGTACAATTTCTCCTTTTACGAGAAGAAATAAAAAGAAGGTGGAGGCGTCCTTGCATTTCCAGATGTAATTCATTATTCCACAGGCTTCGCACAGACAATGTCCTATTTACACGCCTGAAAGTGGATTTACGAACGAGCGCGGCCTCTGATCAACTGCGAATGAAATCATACAAAAATTTACGTAGATTTGCTAAAGGCTGTGGTGGGTTCAACAAGGGGGAAGGGAAATGTTTATTAAAAATGAAGTCCCAGAAGACCCCGCTACTTACGAACTCCTTCCCCCTGAGACTGATATTCATTTCAAGAGAAATAGTAGAAGACATTACTGTGTTTGGGGACTGGTAAATCTCCCCCTCGAGACTTGTTATTCCAGAAACTGCAAAAGCAGAAAAAAAAAAGAAAAACTTCATTATTTCAAAACTTTTGTCTGTGAATTTAATCTGGATAGCGTCGCCTGTTCTACGACCCCAGTATCATCACAATCCAGTCCTATAGATTTAAGGGGTGTGTATACTTTTGCAACATTTGTTTTCTTGCTCTAATGCATCTTAAATAATGAATAAAGCAACTTTGCAAATAGTCATGAATAAAAATTGACTGCCGTTTTATGTATACAGCTCCTACGCTGACCTATGAGTCTCCCTGAGTAGTCTGATCCTGCAGTCCTGCTTCTTGTTAGCAAATATTAGGTATATCGGACGGAGTATGACTGCAGGATGTGTTACAATAGAGGGCTACTTTACGTGATTTTACTATGTTGCCGGGGGTGTTCCTGTCAGCAAAATGTTGACAGATTCTACTTAGCGACCAGCAGATTTCTGGACTGGTGGAATAGAGTCTACCGAACAGTCCGTATTACAGATGTAACACCATGATGGTTCTTCTGGACCCGTGATCCTACTACACCATAGATCCATTCAATTGTATCTGTGTCCTCCCCCTCTGCCAGTACCCCATGGGGCCTCTTTAGGGTCTACCAACACCCCGATATACTGATGAAAGTAATTCCAGCAGTAACATTAGAATTTCTTATAATTAATTCCCTAATATAATAAAGTGACGATAAGTTAGAACTTCACTTTAACCCCCTTCCCGCCGCAACCATTTTGTGTGTTTTTTAATTTTCCCCACCTTCCAAGAGCCATAAACTTTTCTTAATTTTTTTTTTAATGATGGAGCCGTATGAGCGCTTGATTTTTGCGGGACGAGTTGTATTTTTTAATAGCACCATATAATGTGCCGATAAACATTAAAAAAAAATGTGTGGGGTCGAATGGAGAATAATAGCAATTTCGCCATAGTTTTTTGTTTTTACGGCGTTTACCTGGCCGTAAAAATTATATGTTAACTTTTATCTGCGGGTCAATACGATTACAACGACACCACATTTATATCGTTTTCTTGTTATGTTTTACTACTTGTTTTACATTTTACTAAATGTATCTATTTGTTGAAAAAAAAAATTGTCGCCATATTCCCAGAGACCCAGAACTTTTTTTTATTTTTTCGTCGATGGAACGGTGTGAGGGCTTGATTTTCATGGGATGAGCTTTTTCCTTCGTACATACGGTATAACTTTTTGATCACTTTTTATTGTATCTTTTTCGGGGGGACGGGGGTGGATGAGGTGACCAAAAAACTGCATTCAATAAATGTCATATTTTAATATAATAATTCCGACTTTTACGGACGCGGCGATACAAATTACGTTTTTTTTTTTTTATGGTTTACATTAGCGTATTACAAAATAGGAAAAGGTGTTTTTTTTTACTTTTGTATATGGTTCAAATATTTTATTACATTTATTTTTAAATTATTATTTGTTTAGTTCCACTGAGGGACTTGAACATGCGATTGCAATATATTGTATTTTTAATAGAAGCCCAACGTCCATTAGGCCCCCAACTGTTATGACAACCCATCAGCACCCTGCGACTGCGTCGTGGTATTGCCGATGGGATGATCCCCACCACGACGCGGTCGTGGGTGCGCCCGTTCTTTCTAACGGTTTAGATGACCTCAGAATCTCAGTGGTTAAACAACCGGGATCAGAGTTATTAGCCGTTAGAGCGAGTTGTCAACTGTAATATACAGATGACACTCTCTGTGTTTAGAGCGGGCACAGCTCCTGAGCGCGCTCCATACTTTCGCTTTAGACTTCCGCCGTTCATACATGTCAGGAAGGGATTAAAGGGCTTGTCCAGGATTAGTAAAACATGCCAAAAACAGCGCCATACCTGTTCACAGGTTGTGTGTGGTATTGCAGCTCAGCTTCATTCACTTGCATTCACATACCAGATACAACCTGTGGGCAGGTGTGGCGCTGTTTTTGGACGAAAGCCATGTTTTTTTTAATCCCAGACAATCCCTTTAAGACCGAGGCTCCAGGGTGACACTGGATAGTCTGTGGGTCGCATGAGATTTCTGCAACTTTTTCCCTCATAAGGACACATTGAGATCGCTGGAGAGTCGCGGTAATGCCATGATTTTACCGCAACCTCAAGGACCCACGGAGCCCTTGCCAAAATTCTTTTGATATAGTCCATTGCATTATTTTTTTCAATAATCCAGTGGAATTGTAGCTTTCAATACCAAGTGATTAACATTGAACGGCGTATTTTGTGTCTGTAAAATGACAGCGATAACCGTAACGCGTTCCATTACAACGACCGCAATAGTTTTCATTATATCTTGATTTTTACGTTTCATTTTGATTTTCCTCTTTTGTCATTCACTTCTGTGTAATCACCGATGTTCTCCAATAAACTCTGTCATTCTGTAAACAGCAGTCACCCGCAGGAGACGTCTTGCACGCCATTAACGGCGCGTTCTGTCTTTCAATCCTTCACAACTATATGAAAAGGCAGAACGAGTGAATACGAGGTTATAATAAGCATGAAATAAATATAATGGGGGTGGGCATGATGTCCGCATCGATCCCCCTTTGGAAGCAATCGTTATGTCCTTGCCAAGCACAATGCCTATTATAGATGGTGTAATTGAATTCACTTCCCATGCTCATTGTATTGATTGAAAAAAAATAAAAATAAATCTGAAATGTTTCTCTATGCTGATGTATCTCTTGCTGCGCCTGAGCCAAATGTAAAAAGAGTTTGCACTAAACTAAAAAAGATTTGCGTTTTTGAAAAATTGGTGCCCAATGGTGTGAAGCCATCCTTTTCCAGCTCAAGGGAGCTAATAGAAGTCAATTGGATAAAATCCCCCTTGCAAGGGCTTGTGGCGTATGTACCCTAAAAGCAGACCGCACAAATGTTATGGGGCCCGACCTGCAGTGAGAGGGAGCACGCTACTTCCTGTTGAACGCTACTTCCTGTTGAGCACGCTAGCATTTGCCTGCAGTGGCCACTAGCGGGAGCTCACTGCACAGAGCAGGTCCCATTGCGTTCAATAGTAGCTGTGAAAGGCCGAGTATCGGCAAGCACCGCAGGATTAGTCACAATCATGAAACAGTAGGCCCAGGTGTTGCAAATAAATAGTCCTTTACTGACCGGTGGTATATACAGTTGTCCACAAGGGGTATAAAAGCTTTGCAGCAGAGATGCACAGTCTTTCAGCATGTTTTCACACATATAAAATGGCAAAAGGCAATTTCCAGTATTGGGGCACTGAGGAATCACTCACCCCTCTTGGTTTTCGAAGAGCTTTAAACTTTACTTTACTTTTAGTCCACGTCTTTTCTCTTTGGCCTTTGACACTTCTTATCTTTAGGCCTTTGGCCTTTTAAGCAAATCCCTATCGTAGGGGAGGCCTTTGGTAACTTTTACCTGCCGACTATTCTAGAGGGGAAGGTGCTCAGGACAGAGAGTAGGCTCAGGCGGACCTGGCGCAAGCTTACCATCCCACAGCACCTTGCTCCTGGTGCAACAACTCTCACATTATGTGGGGAGGCTCCTCTTCTTCCCCGCCGATGGCTTCTTTCCCCTGGTGCCCGCAGGCACCAAAAGCATTCCAGCTGCTTTTATAGCTAATGGGTCACTCAGTGACCCATTAGGCGGGAACAAGCGCCTTTTTATCAATTAAGCATTGCCCCCAGCATGAGGCACGCTGTAGGCGTCCTTACCATTGCAGGTAATGCTACTCAGAGATGGCATCGTGCTGTTCTTCCTATCCTACCGTTGGCTGAATAGTAGTAATGATCTTTTCTAACTTGAGGATCTGCTAAAACATGTGGCCACAGGTCCTTTGCACATAATGACACATTACCACATTATGTAATAATGCAGCCTGGCCACTAAGTGGCAGAATAGCAATAGAAACAAAGCAATATCACAGCATTTATCATGAATAAAGAGTGTTTTGCACTGAAATAAGGACAACATTACAGCAGCATACACTATAGTCCCTCTCTCCAATATCTGGACCTAGAAGAAAAAACTGTTGAAAATGCACATCATACATTTAAAGCAACAGAAGCACTTTCACTGAGGAGGGGCTGTTCCACACCTAACCGCATCGGGCCGTTTCACCCTACGCCTACATCAGAAAGGGTAAGCCATCATTGCCAGAAAAGTAGTAATGATCTTTTCTAAATTGAGGACCTGATAAAACCTGTAACCACAGGTCCTTTGCACATAATCACACACTACCACATTATATAATAACACAGTCTAGCCACTAGGTGGCAGCATAGCCACCAAACCAAGGACTGAACAGTAGTAATGATCTTTTCTAATTTGAGGACCTGCTAAAACATGTGACCATAGGTCCTTCGCACATAATGACACATTACCACATTATGTAATAACACAGCCTAGCCACTAAGTGGCAGAATAGCAATAGAAACAAAGCAATATCACAGCATTTATCATAAATAAAGAGCCTTTTACACTGAAATAAGGAGAACATTACAGTAGCGTTAACTATAGTCCTTTTACAATATCTGGACCTAGAAGAAAAAACTGTTAATCATGCATAAAATCATACATTTAAAGCAACAGTAGCACTTTCTCGGAGGAGGGGCTGATCCACAACTTGCAGCTGTATAACTCCATATCAGTGAGCTCCCCCTTTGTACGTTTTAACAGATGGATGAGGTGAATAAAGGACTGTCATAGCGGCATGATGCATCAGTTTTGCTATTCCGTTATAGCGTAGTATACCGTATAATTCATTGGAACAGGATGCAGAGTGATTTTCAATTTCTTATAGAGAAGTCTTAAGTGTTTCCTCTTTCATTGCAGGGAGCGACGAGCTGGGATCTGGAGGATATGTTGACGGATACATTACAGAACCTAAAACAACTGACGATGATGGATACAGCATTGATGACTCTGATTACGATATCTATATAGATGAGGTAAGTCTATGGTATATTTTTATTAACTTTGTAAATCTTATATTATTACTATGTGACCAGTTGGAAAGTTAGCCTATCCTTACTTAGTGAGTCCTCTTAAAGGGTATGTCCACCTTTAACAGCAAGGTTTCTTGGCAGCAGAAGGGGTTCATCCTGTGCAGCACGTTGACGCAGAGGCATAACTTGAAGCTTCTAAGCCCCAATGCGAAATTTGCATGTGCCATTTGTGCGCCTTTAGGCCCCTCAGGCACCATCAACCAGGTGCGACTACTACCTTCGCCCCATACAGTTCTGTGCCAACTATAATGGTTACGAGTAGTGGTTATCAGAATAAGAAATTCAATATATATTAGAGCAAGGAAACTCAGACCCGGCTGAATAGAATATGAAAAGATTTCTTATAAGGGTATGTTCACACGGCCTATTTACGGACGTAATTCGGGCGTTTTAACCCCCGCTTTACGTCCGAAATTACGGCTTGAAAGCGTTGACAAACATCTGCCCATTGAAAGCAATGGGCTGACGTTTGTCTGTTCACACGAGGTGTATATTTACGCGTCGCTGTCAAAAGACGGCGCGTAAATAGACGCCCGCGCCAAAGAAGCGTCATGTCACTTCTTCAGACGTAAATGGAGCCGTTTTCCATGGACTACATGGAAAACCAGCTCCAGTTACGTCCGTAATGGACGCGGCGTTCAAGCGCCTGCACATGCCGTTACGGCTGAAATGACGGGGCTGTTTTCTCCTGGAAACAGCCCCGTAATTTCAGCCGTTACGGACGCTGCCGTGTGAACATACCCTAAGGGTATGTTCACACGGCCTATTTTCTGACGTTTTTTGGGCCGTAAACGAAAATTTTGAAGCAGAATGTCTCCAAACATCTGCCCATTGATTGCAATGGGAAAACGGCGTTCTGTTCCGACGGGCCATTTTTTTATGCGACCGTTTTGAAAAACGGCCGCGGTAAAAAACGGCTGCGAAAAAGAAGTGCATGTCACTTCTTCAGATGTTTTTGGAGCCGTTTTTCATAGACTCTATAGAAAAACAGTTTAAAAAACGGCCGTAAAAAACGCAGTGAAAATCGCATGTGGCTTAAAAAAACTTCTGAAAATCAGGAGCTGTTTTCCCTTGAAAACAACTCCGTATTTAGAGTTGTTTTTTATTTTGTGTGTGCATATATTCTTAATTTGGAGCTTCTTTTGAGGTGTTTTTTGAGGCGTTTTTCATAGTGTTCAATGGAAAATCAGCTCCAAAAAATGCCTCAAGAAGTGACATGCTACTTATTTTTACGGAGCGTCTTTTTATGCTCCGTTTTTTTAAAACAGCGGAGTAAAAAGACGCCCCGTATGAACTAAATGATGTTTTTCTCATTGATTTCAATGGGCAGATGTTTGTAGGCGTTTAGATTCCATTTTTTTCAGGCGTTTTTCGAGGCGTAAACGCGCCGAAATACGCCTGAAACCACTGTGTGTGAACATACCCTTAACCTTTACTGAGGACATCTAAGAGGCAAATGTGTATTCAAGCAAAGTCTTGAACGAATGTGCCGTATAAGTTGACATATAAAAGCATTAGCTCCCATAGAGGGTAAAGAGGTATGATAGGAAGATTGCAAAAATGCAATGACAAGATGAATGTGTAGTGTCAAATTAGTGGTGGTGGTACAGGGTTACACATAGAGAATTAACTTCTTGAATTTACCAAATTTGAAATATCTTGTTGCCCCGCCCATTGATATAGGACACGCCCAAAACGAAGGCATTTGAATTAAATAGTGCATATGACCCACCTTTATCACACCCTATCATTAATACCAAATCCAGACCCCATACATTAATATAGGCTCCCTAGGCAAATACAGACAGGCCCGTTACCCAAATACAGACCAAAGACTAGACCCCTTACACAAATACAGATCCCAGACCAGACCCCCTAAACAAATACAGACCCCCTAAACAAATACAGACCCCGAGAACATACTCCCTACACAATTTCAGACCCGAGACCAGACCCACTACATTAATAAAGAGACCAGACCCCCTAAAATAAATACAGACCCCCTAAACAAATTCAGACCCCAGACCAGACCTTCTGCCCAAATACAGATCCTTGGTTGGACCCCCTAAAAGGCAGACCCCCTGAACAAATAGAAACTAGACCGCCTAAACAAATACAGATCACAGACCAGACCCTCTAAATACAGACCGCCTAAGTACATACACCAGACCTGCTAAATGAATACTGATCCCCTAAATACAGACCTCCTAAAGTAATCCAGACCTCAGACCAGAGTTGTAGAAACTCATCTGTCCCCGTTCCTGCAGTACTCTCCACTACTTGACGCTGCTGCTGACAACATCCTGACATCAGCGCCGGCGTCTGCAGCGGTGCCCGGAAGTGAAGAGGGCTGCAGGAATAGGGAGAGGTGAATTAATTTCAAGAGGACATGGGAACTGCAATATTTTGTGTAGTCTCCTGGACATTACAGAAGATTTGTCAAGTATGCTTAATAGTTGCTGCTCTAGAAATCATGATGTCTCCACAATCGTTCTTGTTTCTATACCGTTCCCCTTGTTTTGAATGCATCATTTCTTATCTTTTCCTATTGCCTGAGTAACAGAGATTTAAAACAAGACTGCGCAGTCGGGAGAAGTAGTCTACTATATAGCAGACAGAACTTAATGTGACTATTTTATCTATCATGTAGCTACATGTAATGAGATGGTGGTCACCCAGACATGAAGTCATGATATATCTAGGCAACTAACAGACTTGCAGATAACACTATGGGACTGGAAGAAGAGAAATAACATTAGATTATGTAGAGATATGTAATACTAATTGAAACAAGTGGAGTTTTACCTTCACGTAAAAGATTGTAGATCTCTACACATAAAACAATATATCTATCTGATTGTTTTATTAGGGAATTTTAAGGTAATTAGTGGGGGTTCACCCTAATTACCACAGTTGAGAGTTACCAAATAGAGTAGCTCTTGCTCCATCGGTAGCTTCAGGTAGGAGTCCACTGCTTTGCCGCATTGTCTGTATTGAGTAATAGAAGGCCTTTGGGCTCATCAGCTGCTTGACCATTGTCTAATCTCTTGAGCTGGCCATACACATAAATTGTTGGCCGAAGACACTCATTTGGCTGACGACTATCTCTCCTGACCATCCCATAAACATGCACGCTCGTCTTGGTCAAGTTTCTTGGTTTTGGTGGATAAAATTCAGGGCCATAGCTCACAGCAGGTAGGTCTTAGATCTTGTTGGCCTTATATCTTGGCGCCTAAATTTTGTTATACTCCTGATGATAATGACACTAATAGATATAAGTGTTTGAGCAGGAGCACAAGAAATAAGGCCCAATAATAGGGAGTCAACAACTTCAGTGGTTCCTGACTTTTGACTCACCTTGCACTGTATATTGCTTAAGATTATGTTATTGTCTCCACAGGTCAAACCACATTCTCGTATCAAAGGAAGCAACAAGAAGTTTGTGATAGAAACTAAGATGACGCCAGGGACCTACACAAAGATAATCCCTTTAAGACCAACCAATATAGCTACCTCTGTTACTTCTCCATCTATGGTAAAACCAACAAGAAGCCCTCCAACCACTGCCACCACGGCCACCACCACCACCACTTCAGCTAGAGCCACCACAAGGCCTGCTAGGAAAAAATTGATGGTTTCTCCTCCAAGATTGTTTGATATGACGTGCGAGGAAACAGCCTGTCCAGCTGATAGTTTCTGCCTTAATGATTATGACCGTGGGGGCTCACAATGCCACTGTAACCTCGCCAGAGGAGGAGAGACATGTGATCATGGTATGTACCTCTTAAAACACCTCCAAGATATTAACATGATGAGAAGAGGAGAGTAAGCCGGACTCCTCTGGCAGCTGCTAATCCAACAAATGTTCGGGTACGTTGAAATCCAGCATACTCGATCCTCCTTTCAGGGGAGAATCAAGAGATCGGGGGGTTCATCCAACATTTATCTAATGAGTATGGCCTCGTAACTTGTATGGGGTCATCCCGTCAGTCGTCATCCAAAGAAGGATGGGGCAAATTGGATTTATTCCCACAGGAGATAAGCCGCTGCCAGAGGGGTCAGGTAGCAAGTTGTCTCTCTTCCTGTTTAAATAAATATACACATTCAGCCACGGGTGATGGCTATCGGCCAAACGAGAGGTCTAATGTGTTTGGCCACCTTTATGGCATTATGTTAGGATAAATCATCAATATCATATCAGTGAGGGCCTAAATACCAGCAACCCCCCCAATCAGCTGATTAAAGGGAGCGCCGCGCTCACTGGAGCGCCGCGGCCTCTTTATTGCTTACCAGACACAGCTCTGTATATTCGGCAGTGAGTGTTCCTGGTACTGCAGCTCAGTCACATTCAAGTGAATGGGATTGAGCTGCAGTACCAGGCGCAGCAACTGCCAAATTTACGGAGATGTGCCTGGTAAACAATGAAAAGGCTGGTGCACTGTGTCCTCTTCAATCGGTTGATGAGTAGAAGTGTCGGGAGTCGGACCCCACCCATAGGATATTGATGACCTATTCTAAGAATTGGTCATCCATATCCAAGTCCCGGAAAACCCCTTTAAGAGTGTGCGACCCATGCAGTTGCATCGGGTACATAAGCTGCTCCTGCTGAGGGGGTGGCTTGGATCTTAAAGGGGTCATCCACTTTCTGAAAACTGATGACCTATCCACCATGGCAACCTATCGGCGGCCCGCTTACAATTGCAGGTCACTGATGGGTGTCAGAGGTAGCCCTCTTCCACTGTCAACCACTTAGATGCCGCGGTTGCTATTGACCTCGGCATCTAGGGGGTTAAACAATCACGATTGGAGGAAACTTTGATTGCGATCATTAGAGCAGGAGCCTGGCTGTCATAAGACAGCCAAGCACCCGCTCCAGCCCGCATGGGACACCCATGCAGGACTTAGACTAGGCCTCTGTGAAAAGGTGTATTGGTGGTCACTAACGGGTTAAAGAGGTTCTCTGCTTCAGACAATCCCTACTCATTAGAAAGATCTCCTGACAATAAGCTGATCACAAAGCGTCCTCCTGCTGGAACCCCCAGCAATCTGCTGTAATCTGTGAGAAAACCTGGTAGTAAGTATTCAATTTCCCTGCAGTGCCACCACAGGAGAAATAAAGTATTACACAGTGTCCATTCATATCAATGTGTTGTCTGTGTAATACTGGACAGGACAGTTCCTCCAGAGGAGGGAGACGCTCTTTATAACCGCTCTCCACTCTGACCAAGAGATGAGGATCCTGAACAGAGGACCCCCCTCTATTAACTGATAATTCCCTAATAGGGTGTATAACAATGGGTTTTCTAAACTGGACAATATTTCTAACACATACTGTATAAATTTAAATTATTCTGGAGGTTCCCAGCACTAGTAATCATGGGGGACAGAGATTTATCTGGACTTCTTATAATTTATCACCAAAGAAAAACACTACAGTCAGCCTGAAATGGTTGATAACAGGGAGCAATTTATTGAATTTAGCTGCGCAGTGTATATATATAGTAGACTAAAAGGGGTGATATGGGATTATAAAAAACGGTCAGATTTTTTCCTGAAACATCGCCATCCATGAGCTGTGTTTGGTATTGCAGCTCAGCCACATATACTTGAATTAGTTAGTTTGAGATCAGTGGATATGAGAACTCATGCACACTGTGCTTATTATGAAATAAATGCGGGTGTAATGGCGGGTAATCGTGGCGGGCACGTTTTACATATGAAGCATGCTGATGACCTTCCCCGTAGTATCTTCTGCAGATCCTAATCAATGATGAACTGTATTGTGTTATATAATAGAGATTGACTGTGCAGCCATCACTATCACTGGCCTCTATTCTCCATCATTTATAATCTATATACTATATATACTTCTAAGTGGTGGTTAAGACCTAACTCAGCCGCACAGGTACGACTATTTCATCGAGGGACAAAGTATGGGGCCTGGCATGGGCCTCTACCTTGCTGTGCCCCACAGAGTGAAATCCACTATACCGCGTGATTCCCATTATAATTTTCACCAGTTTTCTGGCATAAATTATAATAATTTTGTGGGCTACTTTGTTCACACCCCTTTTGAGAAGCCACGCCCCATTTTGTAAACCTGGCGAGAGTGGCGTAAAAAGGCCAAAAGTTGCACGTTTTTTGGCCTTTTCGCAAATTTTTTATGTTAACAAACTGGTGTAGAAATGTTCATAAGTTCCCCCCTATGTCTTTACGGGGGATTTGGAGCTCTGTCTCAGAAAAACAAAGCCCTGACCCAGATGTTTACAATTTTTAAAAAAAATCGTATTTAAGAGCGGACATTCGCTCCAAGGTTAAAAAATATTAACATCAGTTCCCCTAGTAGGTTGAAGTTTAACCAGTGGGAAAAAAAAGGTACAAATTTATAACAAGATGTTCTTTTTCAGATATTAACGTTCAATATCCCCAGTTTTATGGTCACTCCTATATGACATTTGAACCACTGAAAAATTCTTACCAGACCTTCCAAATCAGTCTGGAATTTAAGGTAAGCCTCTATAAAGTCATGCCGTTAGTTCAGGTTAGCAGGCAAGGCCGGGATTGGAGGGATTTTGCGAAATTTAAGTGTTTTTTGTTTCTTTTTAACTTACTTTGGGTTAACAAGTATCAGCTTTTTCCTTGTAATGGACAAGGTGTATTTACACATGTATTTTTTGCTGCAAATTTCCAGCAAAAAAAAAAAATACTCCAGAGCTGCATTCATAATGCTGTCGTCATTAGAAACAGTCAGCAGGCTTGTTGTCAGAAACTATATTTCAAGGGACTGTTAGGAGATGATCAGGCAAAACTCTAAGCAAACATTCAACAAGCAAGGAATTCTGGAAGATTTCAGCTCTGAAGCCTGCAGAATCATTACTATAGACCGGCTTGCTCTTACAAATGTTTTGGAGTTACAGATTTTTTTAAGTTTGTGTTAATTTTAATTCCTGTGATTATGATTAAGGATTAGTTGTCATTTTATTTTGTTAAGTGGGATTATTTGTGGGTTTACGGGGCAGAACCTCATGTGTCCATATTGGTCTTCAGGCTGAAGGTGACGATGGCTTGCTTCTCTACTGTGGTGAAAACGATTATGGCCGGGGGGATTTTATGTCATTGGCCATTATTCGCAGGAGCGTGCAGTTCAGGTAAGCCCCCTAGAGAAGACATTTTGCATCTGATTGGAATTGTTCATTAAAGTTATTGTCCGGCTTTGAACATCACATCTTTTTTTTATTATCTAATATTCTGCGCTAATCAATTTCTTAATATATCTTTATGGGAATTGGAGCTAATTTTTTTTGTATACAGAGCTCCAAATCCCGTGCTTTGACAGAGTTAAATGACAAAAATCTGTCTGCTAGTAGTCACCATTAGGGGGAGCTTAGGAGCCTACTACATACTGTGTTATTATTGAGTGCAATGTATAAATGTATACAGTAAGCTCCCTTTCTTTTACAATTAACCCTTATTTTCTCCAGGTATAACTGCGGTACTGGGTCTGCAGTCATCACAAGTGAAAGTAAAATCAAACCAGGTACTTGGCACATTTTGAGTCTCTACAGAGAAGGTCTAAATGGATGGCTCAAGCTCGATAATGGTGCTGCTGTGTCTGGGAGATCACCGGTAAGAGATATCTAAAGCAAAGTCTGTAGGAGGGCCCCTAATTCTCAAACAAGAGGCCATGTAAACCAATAATAGTGTGGTACTGTGCCAAAATAATACCACTAAAGCGTCTCAAATTAACAGTGCCCTGTAGATCCAAATAATACCGCCATACAGTGCCCAAATTACAGTGCTAAGCAGAGCATATGAATCTTCTCCACAGGGTGTGAGGAGGGTGGTCGAGGCCTAGGGGAAATTGCTAGAGTGCAGCCTAACTTCTAAAAGTGCAGGAAATTATACCTGGAGATGTGTGACATAAAGGAGGGATCATGGGAACACTACAGCAAGCTTTTCACAGCCTGAATCCCACTTTCTACTCAAATGCACAGCAAATGATAGATAGATAGAGAGATAGAGAGATAGATAGATATGAGATAGATAGATATGAGATAGATAGATATGAGATAGATATGATAGATAGATAGATAGATAGATAGATAGATAGATAGATATCCCTGGCCACACGGGGTTTCCGATCCTTCAGGGAGCTACAGTGGCGCTAGTAGATAACAGAGCAGGTAGATACCTCCTTACCCTGCTATAATATTCAGTAGTACTTACCTAGTAGTAGGACGCAGATACTATTGAATGTGGCGTAGCTACCGCTGTAGCAGCAGCTGCAAGTGACGTCGCCGGCCATGGGGGGCCCATTCCGACGGGCTGCACGGGCGCCTTCATGCTCGGTGTCGCCACTAAGGCTGCTACAGCGGTAGTGACGCCACTGAGAGAAGAAGCGCCTGGGCGGAAAGGCAGCTGCAGAGTCACCGGGCCCGGGCGCTTTTGAAACAAGTAGTGGAAGGGAGCTAGCGCAGCGCCCCTTCCACCTGCTGGAGTGATGCGCCCTGTGCCATTAGCCACAAAACTAAGGCCGGCCCTGGGCACAGGGTTGTTGGCAATGCCCTCTTGCCCCCTCTTATAATATTCTGCTATAGTAATATTGTCTCACATCGTATCATAGGACATAAATTGTGCTTCCCTCCACCAGGGTCAGTACAGTAAGATCACCTTCCGGACCCCCTTCTATCTGGGCGGTGCACCCAGCATCTACTGGCTGGTAAAATCCTCTGGGACCAATCGGGGCTTTAAAGGCTGCGTCCAGTCTCTGTCAGTGAATGGCAGGAACGTTGACATGAGGCAGTGGCCCCTGGGGAAGGCTCTTAGCGGAGCGGATGTGGGTATGTTCTGTAATATTCATTCATTATCTGGAATCGGCCTCTCCAACTGATTATAACCGGCTCATCCATTGTACACAGGTGACTGCAGCATCGGGGTCTGTGATGAGGCATCCTGTATTAATGGTGGGACCTGCACGTCCAGGTCAGCGGACTCCTACATGTGTCTCTGTCCTATTGGATTTCAGGGACGTCACTGTGAGGAAGGTGAGACTGTCAACGTTGCGGCTCATATACACGAATGTGCAAAAGTTTGGAAACGCTAAGAAATATCTTTCTCATACTTTTACCATACTGGCCAAATGTCTGGGGGGCTCCCAAAAAAAGGGGGAACCCCCAGGACTCCCAGAAGAGCAGGCAAGTCTCCCAGGTGTCCTCAAACCTGCAGACCTCTTCACTCCCGTCAGCCGACGCAAACAACGACCTGACACTGGGCTCTGTATTTTTTTTAGAGGGTCTGTATTCATTTTGGGGTGGGATGAGGGGGGGGGGGGGGGTTATCATAAATATAAGACGTCCTACAAACAGTGTGCTCTAGGAAAAAAAATATATGTTCACATGGTGTCATCTGTAGGCAGCAAAATAATCGGATGCGTAAAAAACTGGCAGAAGTTTTGATTGGTGCTGGTCCGGGTGCTGAGACCCCCACAGATCGCTTGAGCGATGGGGCAGAAACACTCTTTAACTTTAAGCTCCTGTGCCCCAATGAAAAATCTATAATAGGGCTCCCATCTACCATGTGTCATTTATAATACTTGTGTGGTAGAGGGGCTTTGGGCCCCCA
The DNA here is from genome assembly GCF_050947455.1 of Rhinoderma darwinii. Classification (NCBI taxonomy): domain Eukaryota; kingdom Metazoa; phylum Chordata; class Amphibia; order Anura; family Rhinodermatidae; genus Rhinoderma; species Rhinoderma darwinii. The sequence continues at coordinate 622,284,246 of NC_134687.1, forward strand.
CAGGCACCAGGAGCCGGGTGAAATTGCTACCTCTGTACCCCCTATAGCAGGGGTCTCAAGAACGCGGCCCGCTCTGCTCCGAGACTCTGGAATTCCTTGACATCGCTGTCCACATATGAACAGCGATGTCTGGGGCTTCCCCAGAGCCGGAGTCCCGTGCAGAGCGCTAGCATAGACTCTACTCCAGGACTCTGTGGAATTCCCTGACATTTCTGTCCATATATGGACAGTGTGTCAGGGTCTTCCCCAGAGCGGAGACACGGGCAGAGCGCTAGTATCGGCTCTGCTCCAGGACTCTGTGGAATTCCCCGACATCGGTGTCCATGTTTGGACACACGATGTCTGGGGCTTCCCCAGATCCAGAGTCCAGTGCAGGGCGCTAGTATAGGCTCTGCTCCGGGACTCTGTGGAATTCCCTGACATTGCTGTCCATATATGGACAGTGTGTCAGGGTCTTCCCCAGAGCGGAGTCCCGGGCAGAGCACTAGTATATGCTCTGCTCCGGAACTCTGTAGAATTCCCTGACATCACTGTCCATATGTGGACAGTGTGTCAGGGTCTTCCCCAGAGCGGAGACCCGGGCAGAGCGCTAGTATCGGCTCTGCTCCAGGACTCTGTGTGTCCAAACATGGACACCGATGTCAGGGAATTCCACAATGTCTCGGGCTTCCCCAGAGGCGGAGTCCCGGGCAGAGCGCTAGTATAGGCTCTGCTCTGTGACTCTGGGGAAGCCTCTGACATCGCTGCCCATACATGGACAATAATGTCAGGGGCTTCCTCAGAGCAGAAGTCCCAGTGATGTCAGGAGCACAGCTGGAGTCCCAGGAAGAGCCTACTAGCGCTCTGCCCGGGACTCCAGCTCTGGGGTTGCCCCTGACATCTCTGTCCATATATGGACAGTGATGTCAGGAGCAGAGCTGGAATCCCAGGCAGAGTGCTATAAGTGGCTCTGTTCCGGGACTCTAGCTCTGGGCAAGCCCCTGAAATCACGGTGGCAGCATCTGCTGAGAGCACTGGCAGCATCTGCGTAGGGCACTGTGGCAGCATCTGCGTAGGGCACTGTGGCAGCATCTGCGTAGGGCACTGTGGCAGCATCTACGGAGGGCACTGTGGCAGCATCTACACAGGGCACCGTGGTATTATCTACAGAGGGCACCGTGGTATTATCTACAGAGGGCACCGTGGCATTATCTACAGAGGGCACCGTGGCAGCATCTACAGAGAGCACCGTGGCAACATCTACAGAGGGCACCGTGGCAGTATCTACGGAGGGCACTGTGGCAGCATCCACGGAGGGCACGGTGGCAGCATCCACGGAGGGCACTGTGGCAGCATCTGCGGAGGGCACTGTGGCAGCATCTATGGAGGGCACTGTGGCAGCATCTGCGGAGGGCACAGTGGCAGTATCTACAGAGGGCACGGTGGCAGCATCTACAGAGGGCCATGTGTCATTATCTAGGGGTATGTTGTATTATCTACAGAGGGCACTGTGGCAGCATCTACAGAGGGCACTGTGGCATTATCTGGGGGTGTGTTGCATTAACTACAGAGGGCACTGTGGCATTATCTACAGAGGGCACTGTGGCATTATCTAGGGGTGTGTTGCATTATTTACAGAGGGCACTGTGGCATTATCTACAGAGGGCACTGTGGCATTATCTAGGGGTGTGTTGCATTATCTACAGAGGGCACTGTGGCATTATCTACAGAGGGCACTGTGGCATTATCTAGGGGTGTGTTGCATTATCTACAGAGGGCACTGTGGCATTATCTAGGGGTGTGTTGCATTATCTACAGAGGGCACTGTGGCATTATCTAGGGGTGTGTTGCATTATCTACAGAGGGCACTGTGGCATTATCTACAGAGGGCACTGTGACATTATCTAGGGGTGTGTTGCATTATCTACAGAGGGCACTGTGGCATTATCTACAGAGGGCACTGTGACATTATCTAGGGGTGTGTTGCATTATCTACAGAGGGTACTGTGGCATTATCTACAGAGGGCACTGTGGCAGAATCTACAGAGGACTCTGTGGCAGCATCCACAGAGGGCACTGCGGCAGCATCCACAGAGGGCAATGTGGCAGCATCCACAGAGGGCAGTGTGGCACTATCTAAAAAGGGGCTGCCCAATCTTGACATGTGTGTCTGCCAAACGCTGCTAACTGAGCTGCCGGACTGCATTTAGCGACACTTAAACTGGAAAACTGGATTGTTGAAATAAGCACCTGGAGAAATATCTCAAATTTTAAACCTAGCGCTATTATTATAGTAATGTAGTATTATTATTCTAGTAATATAGAGTTATTGTAGTTCAAATAACTTATTGATTAACAATAATTTTGTATTGTATCAAATTTGAAAGTAATGCGGCCCGTCAACTTCCCATTTTTTCTATATGCGGCCCACTTACCCGGCCGAGTTTGAGACCCCTGCCCTATAGCTACGTCCTGGCAAGGATAACAGTGATTGTTTATTGAGTTCAGCGTCTTGCAATGTTTTCTATGAGAAAATATTATTACTGACACAGCTCTGCTACACTAGATAACATGCAATCATCTAGTTACAGAAGAAAAAGAAAAATCAGCAATTGTGTAAAAAAGGATGTAAGGCGATGTCCTACCACTAGGTGTCACTGTAGACCTCATAAAAGAATCCATACATTATTACATACACTTTATTTGGACCTGTGTGAACAGCGTCCCAGCAATGGAAACTATCTCATGCACTATGTAACTGCTGCCGCTCGGCCTGATAATGATGTATTCTCTACATCCTCTATATGGACTGTTCACCTCTTTTTAGCCAAACATCCCTCCCTCCAAACCCTTCAAGGGGTTGTCTACTTTGGGTAATCCTCTTATTTTGGGGGGCCTCTATTGATAGGGTTTGGTATAAGTTTGGGTCTAGGATTTGTAATTAATTAGGGGATCTGTGGTCTGTATTAGTTTAGGGGGTCTGGTTTGGGGGTCTATATTTGTTTAGGGGTCTGGTCTGTGGTCTGTATTAGTTTAGGGGTCTGGGGTCTGTAATAAATTAGGGGATCTGGGGTCTGTATTTGTTTAGCGGGTCTTGTTTATGGGGTCTTTTCTGGGATCCGTATTTAGGGGTCTGGTCTGGGGTCTGTATTAGTTTAGAGGGTCTGTAATAAGTTTGGGGGGTCTGGTCTGCCTCCTGTACTAGTTAAGGGTCTGGAGTCTGCATTAGTTTAGTGGGTCTGGTCTGTGATCTGTATTAGCTTAGAAGGTCTGGTCTGGGGTCTGTATTAGCTTAGAAGGTCTGGTCTGGGGTCTGTATTAGTTTAGGGGTCTGGTCTGGGGTCTGTATTAGTTTAGGGGTCTGGGGTCTGTATTAGTTATGGGGTCTGTATTAGTTTAGGGGTCTGGGGTCTATTAGTTTAGGGGGTCTGGTCTGGGGTGTGTATTAGTTTAGGGGTCTGGTCTGGGGTTTCTATTAGCTTAGAAGGTCTGGTCTGGGGTCTGTATTAGTTTAGGGGTCTGGTCTGGGGTCTGTATTAGTTTAGGGGGTCTGGTCTGGAGTCTGTATTAGTTTAGGGCGTCTGGTCTGGGGTGTGTATTAGTTTAGGGGTCTGGTCTGGGGTCTTGTTTATGGGGTATTTTCTGGGATCCGTATTTAGGGGTCTGGTCTGGGGTCTGTAATAAGTTTGGGGGGTCTGGTCTGCCTCCTGTACTGGTTAAGGGTCTGGAGTCTGCATTAGTTTAGTGGGTCTGGTCTGTGATCTGTATTAATTTAGGGGGTATGGTCTGGGGTCTGTATTAGTTTAGGGGTCTGGTCTGAGGTCTGTATTAGTTTAGGGGTCTGGGGTCTGTATTAGTTTAGGGGTCTGTATTAGTTTAGGGGTCTGGTCTGGGGTCTATTAGTTTAGGGGATCTGGTCTGGGGTGTGTATTAGTTTAGGGGTCTGGTCTGGGGTTTCTATTAGTTTAGAAGGTCTGGTCTGGGGTCTGTATTAGTTTAGGGGGTCTGGTCTGGAGTCTGTATTAGTTTAGGGGGTCTGGTCTGGAGTCTGTATTAGTTTAGGGCGTCTGGTCTGGGGTGTGTATTAGTTTAGGGGTCTGGTCTGGGGTCTTGTTTATGGGGTATTTTCTGGGATCCGTATTTAGGGGTCTGGTCTGGGATCTGTAATAAGTTTGGGGGGTCTGGTCTGCCTCCTGTACTAGTTAAGGGTCTGGAGTCTGCATTAGTTTAGTGGGTCTGGTCTGTGATCTGTATTAATTTAGGGGGTATGGTCTGGGGTCTGTATTAGTTTAGGGGTCTGGTCTGGGGTCTGTATTAGTTTAGGGGTCTGGGGTCTGTATTAGTTTAGGGGTCTGGTCTGGGGTCTGTATTAGTTTAGGGGGTCTGGTCTGGGGTGTGTATTAGTTTAGGGGTCTGGTCTGGGGTTTCTATTAGTTTAGAAGGTCTGGTCTGGGGTCTGTATTAGTTTAGGGGTCTGGTCTGGGGTCTGTATTAGTTTAGGGGGTCTGGTCTGGAGTCTGTATTAGTTTAGGGCATCTGGTCTGGGGTGTGTATTAGTTTAGGGGTCTGGTCTGGGGTCTTGTTTATGGGGTATTTTCTGGGATCCGTATTTAGGGGTCTGGTCTGGGGTCTGTAATAAGTTTGGGGGGTTTGGTCTGCCTCCTGTACTAGTTAAGGGCTGGAGTCTGCATTCGTTTAGGGGGTCTGGTCTGTGGTCTGTATTAATTTAGGGGCTATGGTCTGGGGTCTGTATTAGTTTAGGGGTCTGGGGTTTCTATTAGTTTAGGGGTCTGTTCTGTTGTCTGTATTAGTTTAGGGGGTCTGTATTTAGAGGGTCTGAGGTCTGTATTCATTTTGGGGTGTGATGTAGGGGTCATATGTACCCAGTATTTGCCGAGTATGCCCCTAACGAGAATGTTTAGCGGAGGAATGAACCGTTGTAATAACTGAATGAGCTGATATTTGGTTTGGAGGAGAGTATAAGAAGCTTGTCCTCTGCACTCACTTTCCTTCTTTCTTCTGCCACATTATTTCTTAATGTTCTCAGACCCTATTCCGTTAACCCTCTCCATTCCCTTCCACGTGACTGTATTTGCTCCTCATTATGGTCCTGATGATGGATTGTGTGTTTATTCTTGATCCCCCTTCAGCTTCCCAATAGGGAAAATAAATCCCAACAAGCAGTAGACCCGTCTAGAGTTTACATGTCTGACTTCTTTACTTGTGTTTTTAAGATATGTGTTTGCTGTCAATGAATAAGAACAACAAACCCCTACATACCTAGTCTAGCAGGCAATGCTCTGTGAGCTAAACACAATGGCTGCACAGTGCCACGCCAGTCTACAGGTTGTGTGTGGTATTGCAGCTGCAATACCAGACACAACCCATAGACAGATGCGGTGCTGTTTGTCGAAGAAAGCAGCCATGTTTTTTTTTTTAGTCCTGGACAACCCCTTTAAATTGATTGACTTTATTTTAAATCTCATTTTTTGTCTCTCCATTGCAGCTTTCATCCTGGCTATTCCCCAGTTCAATGAATCTGCTCGTTCTTATGCCGTGACAAGATGGCCGTTCGAACCGCACCATTACCTCTCATTTATGGAGTTGGACATGACGTTCCGCCCGGATGCTGAAGACGGAACCATCCTCTACAGCTACGACAATGACAGCAGAGACTTTATATCCATCTCCACGGTCAGCGGCTACGTGGTTTTCAGGTTTGACTGCGGCTCAGGAACAGCAGTGATAAGGTGAGTTTATGAGCTTTTCAATTGTTTTTGTATATTTAAATTTTTTTCTTTAGTAAATAAAAAGTCTCCCACAATCCTCCCTTTAGCAAATACACATCTCGTGAGATAGACCTAAAACAATCCTGTGTAGCATGGAAGTAAAAGTCTGCTGTATATCAGATAGAACTTTCTGTGACCTCCATTGTACTGCATGTAGGGAACTGGTGGTCACTCAGACAGGAAGTCAAGTGGTTGCTAGGCAATCTGAAGATATTGTTAATTCAGTCTACAGGGCTTTGTCTCTTTATTTTAGAGCACCATTATCCTGTTCACAGACACACATACTGTTACATATCTTGGCTGCCGGCTGCTGCCGCTAGAGATTTGTATACTGCTCCTATTCAGGTAAAAAGGAGCTGTATACAGATCAGACTTAAATGTGGGTGGTGGGGGGGGCAGTACAATATTTATTTTAGTCAAATAGATGACATATATAATAGTTGGGAAATTTGTTAACCAACATTTTGTAGATTAACTTTCTTTTTACTGTCCTTTTAAATCAGAAGCGAAAAGACTGTAAGCCTTGGCCAGTGGCATGAAGTACGAGTCTCTCGAACAGCTAAGAATGGCCTCTTACAGGTGGACAACCAAAAGCAAGTTGAAGGAATGTCTGAGGTTTGTGCGCCTTACCAAACAATGTAGAGATCTCTGGAAAAGTAACATCCTATGGGGATAAAACATCTATGCCTTCATTTCCTTCTTCACTTAAAGGGGTTCTCCACTTTGGACAATCCCTACTTTTTAGAACGGCCTCTTGAAAATAAGATGATCACAAATTGTCCCCCTGCTGGGATCCCCAGCGATCAGATGTAATCTGTGGTGAAATCTGGTAGTAAGTGTTCAATTTCCCAGCAGCGCCACCACAGGAGAAATTAAGCATTACACAGTGTCTATTCATATCAATGGGTTGTCTGTGTAATGCTAGGGTTCCAAAACATCTAGACAATGAGTATAATGGGGAGAAGGCTGATGTTTAATGACTCCTTCATAGGCACCAATGTGCTTGGAAACCTCCTTTATAAAGCTAGCGTTTGCTCATGAGGGTGTTTCATTCTGGTCCAAATCAAGGCACTGTCCCATCATGGCAGCCCTATCCACACTAGTGTAATTATGAGTAGACAGGTCACTGTCCCCTACAAAATCAGCACCCTCCTCTTCTGCTGTCAGTGTTCCAACGGTTTGATTGGCTAAAAAGTGCTGTATTCCAACCCACTTTATGATACTATCCTTGTCACATACAGCCCTCTCCTCTAAATATAATCATATGTGTAGACAGGTCACTGACTCCAACAAGATCAGTACACTCCTCTACTCCTGCTGCTGTCATCAATGCAATGATCCAGTTGGCTACATGATATTCTGTCTCACCCCTTCTCATGACTCTGCTCCTTTCATATGTGGCCCAGTCTACACTAACATAATCACATTAGTGGGACAGGTCACTGCCTCCCACAAGACCAACACACTTTCTGCAGCTGTTATCCTTCACATAATCAGCCTGGCTACAGAATGTACATTTTGTTACATACTGACAAAAGTTCTGCTATCCTAATAGAAATATTGTAATATCAGTTATTTTAAATTTCAGGGCGGATTCACACAGATCAAGTGTAACCCCAACATCTATATCGGCGGAGTTCCTGATTATGATATGGTCAAGAAAAACTCCGGAGTCTTACGTCCTTTTAGTGGAAGTATCCAGAAAGTGAGTACTTTGCAACTGACCTATAAGGGATCAGGACTTCCCAGGTTTTCCCCTACCAAAGAGGGAAGGGATGCACTTACGAGAATTTCCTAGTACCTTGAAGCGGAGCCTAAACGGAGTTAAATTATAACATTATTTCTGCCACCACAAGGGGGAGCTTACTGCCTATGGATTTACTATAGAGTTTTATGGGAGCTGTCTAAATTCTTATGCAGTGAGCTCCCTCTAGTGGTGCCTGCAGGTAGCCAGAATTTTATCATGCTACTCAAAAGTTGTGTGAATTGAAGAAAACTACATTATTTGTGTGTCATTATACCTGCCTGATTTAAAGGGGTGGTACTGGATTAGAAAAGCATGGCGGCCTTTTTACAAAAACAGCACTCCACCTGTCCACAGGTTGTGCATGATATTGCAGCTCAGCTTCATTTACTTCAATTGAACAGAGCCGCAATACCAGGCACAACCCTTGCATATGGGTTGGCGCTATTGAACCCAGTTGATAATGTAGTAGATTTACCTGCAGTCCTGTGTAGTATAATAATTCCCATGAAGCCATTCACACCTTTTCTAACACGCTTTTCTGATTTTCTTTGCACACAGTTAATACTCAATGACAGGATCATTAACCTTGTGCGTGGTCTGAGCTCTGGGGTGAACATTGCCAACACTCTCCATCCCTGTGCCAGTATGCCATGTGCCAATAGAGGGAGCTGTAGACCCAAACACGACAGCTATGAATGTGACTGCCCCCTAGGCTTCGATGGCAAGAACTGTCAGAAAGGTAAAACTATTGCTGCAAGCAGTGTTTGCATGAAGTTTAATAATCCAATTTAGCATTATCATCATTTAATTATTATAACGCTTTCTCAGCAGAGATTTAGCATAAAGGGGTTGTCTGATTTCAGCAAATTAAATTTTTTCTTTATATAATACAAAGTTATAACATTTTCCCATATACTTTCTGTATCTATTCCTCGTGGCTTTCAAGATCTCTGCTTGCTGTTATTTACTTCCAGGAGATAATAATCTATTCTGGTCATGTGATGGACACACAGGTGCACGGCTCGTTAAAGTTATTACAGTATGTGTATCAGAGCTTTGTCTTGTAACTAGTCGTGCACCTGTCTGTTCATCACATGACCATGTAACGAGCCGTGAACCTGTGTGTCCATCACATGACCATGTAACGAGCCTTGCACCTGTGTGTCCATCACATGATCATGTAATGAGCCGTGCACCTGTGTGTCCATCACATGATCATGTAATGAGCCTTGCACCTGTGTGTCCATCATATGATCATGTAACGATCCCAGCACCTGTGTGTACATCACATGACCAGGGCATTGTAAATATGCATAGATCTCCTTATCGCCACAATCACAGTGACCAAGCAAGAGAGTAACAGAGAAGTTCAAGCCACCTGTCGTAGGTGAACGTTGGGAGTATTTCCTGGCATATGTCGCTGCAAAGGTGTTGACTGTAGGCTCTGCATATGTTTTCGGAGTCTACTACGTAATTCTATACAGCGAATAAAAAGGTATGTTGATACATACCGGGCTGGCGTATGCCAAAAAAACACACTGTTGGCATGTGGCGGGTGAACGAGGGCCTATGGACACATTCGGGACGTAGTTTAAAAACATGATATGAACAAGACGGAATGAACAAGTCCCGGCAGGGACCCCATTTTCATTATGGAGCTCCTTATGCACTATGTTCGACCCCTGCTGGGGAAAAAAGCCAGATCTGGGCCCATTTGCACATGATGTGCCGCCATTCTAGATAATAGAGTACAGACGATACAGATAATATCTAATAGGAAACACAACCATATGACTGATAACACCCGTGGCCTGGCGCAATTACCCTGTGGGGATATTTACCGAGCAGTTCTGGTGGTCTCATGTATACAAAGCCTCCATTAGATTTTTTTGGGCAGATCCAGCCTTTTTGATGACCCATAGACATAGAATTGTTATCAAATGCCACCAACACTGTCTATGGTCAACTTGCAGAGTAGAGACCCTGGTGGTACATGGTCCTTGCACATTCACACGTGGTGGTCAGTGGCACCATCCCCACTTTAATTTTAATAAACATTGTAGAGCGTTTATTGTATAATAGAACAGATGGGAATTTTTGGCCAACGAGGATCTCACAACGTTCCATTCAGGACCAAAAAGTCACATGCGTGGTAGTTATTAATACAGTCCGTGACCCTCTGGAGGGTAACATTTTGGAAAACCCCTTTAAATGAGTTTTTGTCATGCTGCTGGTATATGTGTAGACACTAGATCTTCTTCTACTCCTTCTTCTCTGACTGTCGATGTTCTGTTTTTTTGCTGACTGGTTGCAGAGTGTGGGAATTACTGCATTAATAGTAAGTAGTATAAGAGCATTGTATTACCGTTAACCATCTGTTAAAGGGGTTGTCTCGGGAAGACAACCCCTTTCAATATGTTTTATTAGGTCATAAGGACATCAGAGGGGGTCCACCACTATGAGACCCCCCTCCATGCACCAGAACAGAGTCTCTCTAAGAGCAGCCACAACCCTGGTGGACACGGCTGTCCATGTATTACATAGTCGGCCATGTCTATTCAGACCTATCTTTCCTCATTGATCACAGCTGATCGCCGGTCAAGTTTCTGTATAAAAAGGGGTTGTCCTTATGAAGAAGTACCTTTTTTGGGGTAAAAAGTTGAGCAGTTACACATGTAATCACCCCTTGACCCTAATCAGGACATTTGCCGGAATCTGGAAACGCAGAGATTTTTGGTCTCTTCAGTTCTGTGTGACTATGTGATGATATGTGCATGTGGACATAGGCATAAGTGACATGTATGAACTCCGCACATCCTGAACTTTTATATTTAGGAGGTATTGGGAGTCTCAGGCTCTGCTTGGGTCAGATTTTTAGCCACAAACATGACTTTTTATGCCTTTTTTATGCAATGTTATGCTTTGATGCAAAATTACATGAAGGCACACAAAGGTAAAATTGCATGAAGGCGCACAGTAATGTGCTGGGAGGCATTTAGGTGTCTCCTTTCATAAAATATAGGGGTATAATATGATTTTTTTTTTTATTTTACAATTTAAGTTTTATTTGTGTATGTCAAAAGTGCGAAAATTTACACATCAATGAAAGGGTTAAGGGCTTGAGATCTATATAGTTGCATGCACACTTAGAGCTGACAGGAAATACTGGATGCATACGGTAGACTTTGGGAATTATTTGTGAAGCACTACGAGACTCTGCATGTTGGGAGTGGTAGTTTTGCAATAGCTGGAGAGCCACAGGTGGGAGACCAGTGTTGTAGACCATCACGGACAATGATTTGGGTTGGTCCCTATTTTGGGGACTTCTGCTTCTATTTCCTATAATTTATTTGATACGGGGCGTAGATTATGCAGGGTGCAAAGCAATACTACTCTTTAAAGTGAAGCTCCACCGTAAAATTTCTATCTTTAAATGTAACAAAACGAACTGTTCTTAGTCGTTACAGAGGCCATTGAAATTCCACAGTTTATTGGACGAAGTTATCTCATTTATGACAATAGGGAGATTCTTAAAAGGTGAGTGGATATAAATGGGTGCAAGGGTATCGCTAGGGCATGTTCTCTGGGTGCTGATTGCCAAGGGGTGGGACGAGCAAGCCACTTTGCCTTGGCTAGGGTACACAGGCTAGATACAGGGAACTCAATATTCTCCCCAGATGAATGAAAGCCCAGCTCTTCCTCTGGTTGGGTACAATACAGATGGAGGTATGATCACCTGTCCATAGGATTATGTAGTCTAACCCTTTTAAAGTGCACTTCCAACTTCAAAATATAATTTCATATTTAATTTAAAATTCTGCTTTTATTACTTCTGTAATATATATTTATATTGATTGGAGCTCTGTTTTTATGATACAGAGCTCCAAATGCACCGCATAGATGTAAAATCACACGATAGCATTCTTGTATCACCACTAGAGGGAGCTTAGGAGCTTCTTGCACACAGATGTATTATTGAGCACAACAGGATCTTTATAAATCTGTATGCAGTAAGCTCCCTCTAGTGGTGACTGCAGGCAACTGGAATTTTATCATTTAAGTCTATGTCTAAACAGGGTATTTGGAGCTCTGTATACATATAAAAAGAGATGTTAATAAATTAATCAACACAGAAATTTGCACTTAAAAAACAAAATGATTGGCTTTTATCTCTATTTACTGCTACAAGATCTCTCCAAAGTCTCCCCCTCGTTACATAGACGGCATATAACCATCTTGTTCCGGCACATTTTCCCTCTTGTCTTGCATGTTTTATCCTGAAGCTGCATGATCTATTCATGCTTCCTGTATACTGAGTGGAAGGGATTTAACATAGGCTTATGTAAAACACAGCTGCAATGTATGGGCCAGCTGATCAGTTCTGTACATGTAGCCACATATACTGGTAGGTGGTCATCTGGACAGAAATTCAAGTCTACCATGCAGTCCTTAGTAAGGTATAAATCCAAAATTGAATATTCAAACCTCTGAGGGTCCAAGAAGATCATTATTTAGCCTGAAATTGACTGACTGTGAGTTTGTAGTCCCACTTAGTCCAGCAGCTCTCAATACCGTAGACGGACAGTAAATATCATGGTCCTGCTGGTTCAGCAGCTTCTAATTATTGATAATCCAATAATGTTGATGCTGAGCACCATCTTACTTGAAAACATGTAGACCATTGGCAACAGGGTTGGACTGACACACTTGAGGATCCCCTGATAAGCCCTGAAGGTCCAGCAGAAAACAACCACATTTGGAGGTGGCTTTGGAGCGATCACTTAACACTAGGGTCTATTTCTTATGGGATGATCACAAATAACCTATTAGATCTTATAGATGATCTGTCCTGTGTGTACAATGAAAACAACAAAGATTATGATGTGATTAATAGGGGACGTTCTGTATAGATGGAGGGTGGTCCCCAGAATAATTTCCTTGGTGGCCCCAAGGAGCCGATGGTGGTTGCCCACATTTTTTGGACACAACAAAAGTGGCCAACCTGCATTACCCTTCTTTCTCATTTCCCAACCCTTATTGCCTATCCTTGACCCGATAAGTGATGCATTAATGAATGATGTCAGAAGCAATGGCCAGCATTTTTAGACTTTTTCTTGATGTTTTTCAGAGTTTCAGGATCTCGAACAAACATATTCATGAGATTTAAGACCACAGTGAAGGATGGGCTGCTCATGTGGAGGGGGGATAGTCCTATGCGGCCAAACAGTGACTTTATCTCATTGGGCCTTCAAGATGGAACCCTTGTTTTTAGGTAAATTGGTGATAACGCTATGGTAGTAAATGGTATATAGCCCTTATTACACTGCTAAGTTTATGCATTTGAAAAAAATATATATGTTTATAGTGCAATCACTTTGCTGTAATGGACTCAAATTACATTGCAAGCAAAAGCACTTCAAGGTTTTGTCCAGTTTAGAAACCCCATTAGTATATAACGTAGGAAATTCGGAATTAATTTATTTCTCCCTGTGTAATACTTAATTTCCCCTGTGGTGGCGCTGCAGGGAAATTGAACACTTACTGCCAGGTTTCCCTACAGATTACAGCTGATTGCTTGGGGTCCCAGCAGGAGGACACTTTGTGATCTGTTTATTGTCAAGGGATCCTTCTAAGGCATTATTCAGACGAACATGTAATACGTCCGCGTGACGGCCGTTGAAACAATGGCCGTCACACGGACCTATATAATTCAATGAGGCCGTTCACACGGCCGTTGTTTCAACAGAGCGTGTGATGGGTCCGTGAGAAAATAGGACATGTTCTATTTTTTCACGCATCCCTTCATAGATTCTAGTCTGTGACGGATGCACCTCGGACGTGAAAAACGCCAGTTTTTCATGTCCGAGATGCGCAACGCCCATCTGGACAATCCTTATTTGTAAGGCTAAATTCAGAGAGGAGAACTCCTTTAAAGTGGATTTCCACGCAAAACTTCAAAAATTGCCATATATTATCTATTCGAAATTGGAGCAATAGTCAAAATTTGTTATGTTTTTTTTATTCATAGAGATGTTGGCATTTATCTGTTTTGTTGTGGTAGCCATTTTTGCAAAAGGGACAACATAGAGTGTAGCCATATTAGTTGTCACCTTTAAATTACCATCTTGGTACATGTAAATCATAACTTTTATAGTGAACTATAGTTTTATTGTAAACATTTTGAAGAAGCGCCTTAAAATTATTTCTGCCTGCAGCCACCACTAGGGGGGAGCTCCCTAATCATAGCTGTATAAAGCCGAATGTAGTGAGCTCCCTCCAGTGGTAGTTGCAGGCAAATATTAGTTATTTTATGTAACTCTATTGCTATGCAGAGGATTTGGAGCTCCGTAACAAAAAAAAAAAAATGCGCTCCGACTCCTATTAGACTATATTAAGAAATTAATCAGAACAGAATTTTGGACCAAAAGGATTAACTTGTAGATCCTGGGCCCCAATGCAAAATCTGCACCAGGGTCCCCACCTACCATGTACCATTTAGAATACTACTGTCTTTTTATGTGGCAGAGGGACCTTTGGGCAAAGTAACTATAATGGGGGGCATTTTGTCATCTCCGTTATGGGCACCAACAAATTTGGAAACTCCCTTTTAAAAAGCCTTTTATAGTTCAGGGGGTATGTATAGTTTTTGCCCCTAGCATACCCCAAATATGAGCATTAGATACCCCTACAAGGGCTTCTGTCTCATGAGATAGACGCCATTAGACTGTATTAACACATATTCGAAGGATAGACTATCATTGCAAAACTCCAGAAAACCCCTTCTGATATAAACATGTAGCAGAGTTTAATTTGTAATTTTACTTTTTTCATTGTACGTTGCGATAGCTCAGTATGTTTAACTTTCCCGATGCTTCCTTCTCTCCATAGTTATAATTTAGGAAGTGGAATGGTTTCTATAATGGTCAACGGAACGTTTAATGATGGCAGGTGGCACCGCATCAAGGCTGTACGGTAAAAAATAAAATCTTACAGATCTAAATTGTTTGTCGGAGAAAAATGTACAAAATGTAAGCGTAAAAGTAATTGTCTTTTTTGTTGGTGTTGTATATAAAAAAAAATTTTTTTATATTTTACTCTATGTGAATTATCAGTATTACGTGTCCCTATGACAACACTTCCTGTTCTCTAGTGATTCTTCAGCCGTCATAATGACATTAAATTTAAATCACCATCTATATCAATATCACATCACACCTTTAATATTGGCAGTTATGAGTGTGTGGGTATATATATGTTTATTGATGTGGATGGTAATGTTGACCCACAAAATTCCCTTATGATAACATTGGTGCAAATGTTATATAATATTAATTTTATTCTTTTTTTTTTTTATATATCACATGAAAATACATTAATTTTCTGTTCCAGTGATGGTCAGTCTGGAAAAGTGACTGTGGATGATTATGGTGCCAAAACGGGAAAATCTCCAGCTTTAATGCGGCAGCTGAACATTAACGGAGATCTTTATGTTGGTAAGTGACCCAATCAGTGCGGGTCCCTAAAATGTCTACGTAACGTACAAATGTTCGTTACCAACAGGTTTTTTCCTATCACAGACATTTATGGCATAGGATATGGCAAAAATGTCTGCGAAGCACAGATCTTTGAACGGGTTACTCGACCCCTGTCCTGCCTGTTGGAACAGAGGTCCAGGGATCCATGTTCTCCAGATAGATAAGGCTTCCAGAAGTGGGATCCATATCTATCAGACATTTATTGCATGTCATTTGGCTATGCCATAAGTGTCTTAGATGGGAATACCCTTTTAAGTTAATGAACATATGTACGCTACATAGACGATGTTTTTTGACAGAAAACCACCATGTCTTCTATATACATTCATACAGATTTTTTTTAGAGAAAAACTTCACAAAAAAACGAGTCTTCCTTTGGAACTTATAGGTAGAAGTCTGGTTTACAAATAATATTTTAAACTTAGAAAGGTGAAAAGGGTTAAGTGTCCCAATGAAATGTTTTTCCATCTTCTAAAAGATCCATTCCTACTTTCCAGAGGAAAAAAAGCAACCAGTAAAATGCATTGGATGAACCCTTTTTGTTTCTGGCTTCCAGGTGGGATGAAGGAGATCGCCTTACACACCAACCGGCAGTATATGGGAGGCCTTATAGGTTGTATCTCTCACTTCACTCTGTCTACAGACTATCACGTGTCACTGGTTGAAGACGCAACGGATGGGAAAAACATTAATACTTGTGGCATTAAATAGTAACGAAGATCTGACGTTATGTTTTTATGCTGATGGAACAAACGAAGACTTTGCACTCTGAGGACAATCTGCAATCCTTGTCATTCCAAGTATGTTCCAAGAAAACTAGAACCAAAAATAATCTTCTAACAGATGTTTCCTTTTATAAAAGACGAGCTGCATATGTTTTCTGGAGTTTCCAGTGCTATGGAGAGCAGACTCCTCTATGACCAGCGTGAGATATGCGTGCCTTTTTCGCACAGCCATCCCAAAAACGGTCGATGAGAAACCGCACGGTCTTATTAATACTTTTGTCCTCCCTATTGTTGTTAGCAGCTATTTATTTTCCGAGGACGTGGGTATAAAGCCGGACTGCACATACATAGTATTGTATACATATGTTTTCCTCTTTTTCTGAGTTCCTTCTTAGGGAAGTCTGCACGGTTCATGAGTTACGTTTGCTTAGCGCGCAGACCCTACAGTTACTTCCTTTCTAAATTCCCCCCATGAGGAGGACATTGAGACATTAAATTAGTGGTTATAGGTAATCCTATCTGCTATACAATTGACTTCCTCTCCATGATACATGGACTTGTTTTAGGTCCCTCTCACCCAAAGACTGCTAGAGAAATTAGGGTAAAGTCTGGAAAGCGCAGGAACGAAAAACAAATTGTAAGTTATATGGTATCTGTGTAATGAGGGTGGCTTCAGAGGGACAATGTGTTGCAGATAGAAATAGGCTTTAAAATAGGGTAGTTAAAAAAAAACAACACTTTTTCAAATACCCTATTATGATAGAAGAAGGTCTCTGATTCCTGAACTCCATCAATTATATAAAGAACAGCTACAAAGAGCATCTCTCTCATTCTGGAGGACTCAGCACGTCCTTACAATACAAGGACAGCCCACTGATCTGAATAACCACTGTGTAATGCTTAATTTCCCCTGTGGGGGTGGTGCAGGAATGCTTCATTTCCCCTGTGGGGGCGGTGCAGGAGAACTGAACATGTGCTACCGGGTTCCCTCACAGATTACTGGATGATCACTGGAGGTTCCAATCGCAGGAAGCCCTGTGATTGTTTATTTTCTAATGAAAAGGGGTCAGTTTATGATGACCATATGCATGCAACAATTTGATATTTTCTCCTTTTAATGGGACTTCTATGCATTTGGTTTTCTCATTCATCCTCCCTCGTTTAGTTAATTTAAGAGGACTGTCTTTTCTGCAATATTTTGGTTCTATTCTGGAGATTTGAACAGTCCCAACTTAAGACCACTTTGGGGACACCGAGATCATTCGAAGCCACGTCTCTTTCCAAAAAGGCCACATCTTATTTTTTGCCATAATTAAAAATGGAAGGTTACTCAATAATATTTGTATACATTCCAATATACGACCAAAGGAAAGGCATTGTGCTCTTGATATTCATTGTCACAGTATGATTACTACGTTGCAGCAATAGAGATGAATAGAGAACATGGACAATTTGCTACTCAGGCCTTTTGCCAATAGGCACATTTCTTAATATAGAGACAATATAGACAACTGACTCCACATTTCAACCTGCATAAACAGCAAATACAGCTCTGTAATGGAAAATTTGACCATTTAGTTTTTGTCAAATTTGCAGAGTGCAGTACCCTCATATAACCTGTAAGTGTCAAAAGTACTATTGCTTATTATAGAGCTATCATAATGTTATTAAAAGGGTTCTCCGGCCATTTTTTTATTGATGGCCTATCCCTAAGATAGGCCATCAATATCAGATCAGTGGGGGTCTGACTCCCAACACGCCTGCCGATCAGATGACTGAAGAGATCGTAGCACTAAAGGGGCCACGGCAACTGTTTACCGGGTACAGCGCCGTAGACGTTTGTAGTGGCTGTGCCCGGAATTGCAGCAACTAGAACCCAGGCACAGCCACTACAGAAGTAAACTGGAAGACGGCTGCGGCGAAGAATTCTGCGGCCACATTAATCAGCTGATCAGCAAGGATGCCACCGATCTCATATTGATGGCCTATCTAATGGATAGTCCATCAATAAAAAATGCCCAAGGAACTACCTATTTTTAAACTGAAGACTACAGGGTCCTGAAACAGCAGAAGTTGCGACTAGTCATAAAATTCCCCTGAAATTAAACGTATGGCTGTCCATGTAACACCAGAAGGAGTGCTGCTCTTTGTTAGAGACTCTCCACTCTGGCTGTTTGAGTAGGATCCCAAGTAGAGGACCCCCTCTATAATATACACGTGCCAGGCCCCGGTATTTCATCTCAGAACCACCAGGGATATTACTAGACTATTCTCTACGCGAGACCACCAGGAAGGGTACAATTAACCTCTAGATCCCTAGGCCACAGGGAATCTCTACATTAACTCCTTCTCTACCTCAGACCACCATTCATGTCTTCATTAACCCTTTAACATTCCTAGACCACCAGAGATTTCTTCATGATCCCCATCACTGCTACAGATCACCAGGAAAGAGCTTATGGTAGTATTATTTAGATTTTTTTTGTGTGGGAGACATATCCAATGCTTGTAGTTTCAACAAACTAACTTTGAAGGTGGAGTCCTTTTTCATTTTAAGACTATTTTGCATCTTAAAAGAACTCCAAATAACAAAAAAGTAAATTTAAAGAGGCTCTGTCACCAGATTCTGAAATCCCTGTCTCCTATTGCATGTGATCGGCGCTGCAATGTAGAGAACAGCAACGTTTTTTTTTTGTTTTTTTTAAAACGTTCATTTTTGGCCAAGTTATGAGCAATTTTATATATATGCAAATGAGGTTTGAAATGGACAACTGGGCGTTTTTTTTCGTTATGTCCAACTGGGCGTGTATTGTGTTTTTAACTGGGGGTGCAGCCACATAAACAGAGATTAACGTTAATCAAGTGTCCTGATAATGAATACACATGACCATCCAGCCTGGACGTCATGTGTATTCATTATCAGGACACTTCTGAATCTTTTATTTGAGATTTCTAGCACGGCAAACGAAATCTCGCGAGATTTCGTTTCCCTTGCTGCAAATCTCACAGAAAAGATTCAGAAGTGTCAGGATTCTGAATACACATGACGTCCAGGCTGGAGGTCATGTGTATTCATTGTCAGGACACTTGATTAACGTTAATCTCTGTGTATGTGGCTGCACATCGCTGCTGTGTAAATCAATGGAGAGGAGTGTATGATGCTGACTGGTCACTGATTGGTCAGCGTCATACACGTAAACACGCCCAGTTAAAAAACACAATACACGCCCAGTTGGACATAACGAAAAAAAAACGCCCAGTTGTCCATTTCAATCATTTGCATATATATAAAATTGCTCATAACTTGGCCAAAAATGAACGTTTTAAAAAAACAACAAAAAACTTTACTGTTATCTACATTGCAGCACCGATCACATGCAATAGGAGATAGGGGTTTCAGAATCTGGTGACAGAGCCTCTTTAATAAATAAAATCCTAGCAAGTCCTCCTTCAAAACTGTGAAAAATATAGAACAAATTCTGCTATGTGTTGCGAGGATATTAGCCATTTCCCCCTCCTCATTGGATGCAGCAGGACTCTCCCCCACTGCTCTGTCTGCTATTGGAGACCAGGAAAGTTAGCCCCACCCCTCAGCAGTCCGTCAGCCAAAAATGGAAGCGATCAGGAGGAAATGAAAGCATTTTTTCTACAAGACTGTTTGTTTCATGATCCCACAGAAAACATGGCAGGCTGACAAGCACTGTGGTGGGTGCAACTATCACCTGTTTACTCTCATCATTCATTTTTAGGTCTAGTGTTCCTTTAAGGGCTTCTACTACTACCACCCCGATTTCCAGGTTACAATCCTAGGAAAGTACAGATGCACCTGCTTAGGATTTAACTGCAGGAGACACATCCAGAAATAGAACTTTTTCCAGAGATGCTGGAAACCACAAACTTATTAGATGCCGTTTATTGAATAGAATTCCTATTTGTAGACATCTCGAGTGCACCTGAAAATTTCACATGGAAGTTGATTAATTATATCGACGGTAGGTTAACAGAGTTCGATAAAAAGGCTAAAAAAAAATAAAAAAATTTCGGTTTTAAGTGCTCTTTACCAAAGCCCGATTTATGAGATGGTTTTACATTGCAAATTAACCTCTTCACTTGTTTAAAAAAAAAATCTGATTAATAATGCAGACCCAGATTGGGAATAGCAGGTGGATAGCTGCATGGAGTGCAGCGGTAGCAGCCGCACCTAAGTCCTGGTGTATGGGGGAGGCCAATGTCTCCTCTGCCTCATAAGGAAACACCAGTATTATAAATAGCACATGGTAGGTGGGACCCAGGAGCTTCAAGTTGAGGGATATTAAGGCCTGACCACTGCCGGTCGTCAGCTAAACCCAATTAATTTGAGACAGATTGGTTGTTAGGAACAGATTGTTGTTGCTGTGATCGAGTTGTTAGTTGGTCTCAGATTACATCAGCTTTTGTCCGGTTTGACATTGCTGTTATACAGCCGCAACCTCTAGATCTAACACTTAAATCGTTATAGAACCCTATGATCATCTTTGATCAGTTCACATGAAGCCGGGGGGGGGGGGTCCGAGTATTGGGTTGTAGTTTTTATTACCAGAATTGGGCTGCGTTAGCCTGAACTGAGGGCAGAGTGGAGACGAGGCGGTGCGGCCATACTTTCCACATCATCCTGCCTTAGTAATCAGATTTTTGTAAAACTACATCAAAGGTGATGAACTCCTTTAACATCCAAATACTGCTGTAAACATGGGTTTACGATATGACCGACCTATTTAGTATTGTGGTTGATTACCATTTTGTAGATCGGACATAGGCTTTTTGTACTTGTATATTTTTATAGATCTACATACAGTTCTCCTCAGCTCCTCACCCGACGTAACGTAGAACTTCAGATGTTTTACTCCTTGCACAGTTTCCATGTGTTTGTAACATAAATATGTATTTCGTGTCTTGCGGTTTGTCCATTTCCTTCTGACACTTTTGTAATTTTCTTGTAAAATTTATGTTTGTTTTACATCTTAATAAAATATTGAAGTCTTGTACATGTGACCTCCAACTAATTATCTGTGCACAACGTTTATACATAAAATTTGTTAAAATCCAACCGAACTAACAATACACACAGAGTCCCGGATTTACGGAATATTGGGT
The DNA here is from genome assembly GCF_050947455.1 of Rhinoderma darwinii. Taxonomy (NCBI): domain Eukaryota; kingdom Metazoa; phylum Chordata; class Amphibia; order Anura; family Rhinodermatidae; genus Rhinoderma; species Rhinoderma darwinii. The sequence goes on from NC_134687.1 coordinate 622,305,154, forward strand.
GCTTATACTCCAGCTATAAAGAAGGCTACACATAAATAAAATAAAATTCAAGGGTGGAAATTCACCTATGTAGGTCCAACGTTCTGTGCCGATTCATTTCTTAACCCCTTAAGGACCAAGCAATTTATATATTTTTTGTAATCGTCACATATATTTGTGATAACTATTTATTTTTCCGTCTATGTAGCTGTAGGAGGGTTTCTTTTTTGCGAGATGAGTTGTATTTTTCAATTGTACTATTCTGGTAACTATAATTTTTTTCGGTAGCTGTTATAAATGTTTAGAAAAAAAAACAAGACCGCTATTCTGCCATTGTTTTTTTGCATTCTCTCTTTTCACCGTTTACCGTACAGTAAAATTAACTTTATTCTACGAGTCGGTACAAAAACCACAATGACCCGTTCAATGTTCCTTTTGGAATTCTGAGGCAGATTTTTTCTGACTGTATACAACGGTGTGTGACCAGGGTCTTACTGTATAGGGAGGAACTGCTGCTAATTACAAGCGACTCGGTCTGCACTGACTGCCGAGCTGTGCTGGGGCAAAACTATGTTGTACTGTGGTGCCTACTTGAGCACAGCTCCAGATAATCAATAGGGAGGGGGGGGGGTTAACGAGGACCTATAGGCAGCAATAGGGTACTTTTCAAAACATTTCCCGCTCCAGTCCCCACAAAAAAAAAAAGAAACTAGCGATCGTAGAATGATTTTTAACTTACTTGGTGTCCGTCCCGTTGGTTCTTCTCTCGGTTGCTTCGTTCTCGGTCTCCCATCCATCACGGCCGCCGCTGTCTCAGACTTGCATAGGGAGCCACGCCCTCTCCTCCTTCACTGCCCTCTAAAGTGTCAGTAGCATTGGACCAGCGCTGATGATGTCATCAGTGCTGGTCCCTTAGAGGGCAATGGAGGGGGCGTGTCTCAGATATGAAGACTACGCTCCCTATGCAAGTGTGGATAGTTTGCAGGAGAAAAAGGTGGATCATTCCAGGGGCGCTGCTGTGTGGTGGGAATAAAGGGAGCGATATCCAGAGGTATTGGTAGGTTCAGTTTATTTGAACAAGTTGGCTACGCGTTTCAACGACGGACAGTCGTCTTCATCAGGCCATGTGCACAATTACACACAAAATGGCTTATGTAGCATCTAAGTTCGATTAGCCATGTGTCAAAAAAAACGCCAAATCTGTAAAAGGTCAAGGTGCGATCGTGACGTCACACCCGGTTTTTTTAAAAAACATAGCGCAAAGCAACAAATACATTTTAAAATTAGCATTCAATCTAAAAGGTTAAATATAAAAGATTAAATATAAAAGAACAATTTGAACAGACGGAAGGGCGAGAGTGCAAGACAGCGAAAATATATACATAAATACATTGTTTGGTAAAATCTTCCCCAAACTCTTATGTCATTAATAAGTCATTAATAAGCAAGTATAGAAACATACAGTAGAGGGTTAACATGGTGTGGTAGGACCAAAGGGATATGTAAATAGAATGGTAGAAGTTGATTTGGCATAGGGCTACAGTAGGAATAAATGTATTGTCGGGTTACAGAGCAAGAAGCCGGGACGCGGTTTCGTTGCCTAGGTAACCGAGCAGAGAGAGAAAGGACGGAACCAATGGAAGTGAATGTGCTTGCTGCAGGTGAAGTATTGGGACTTTGAAAAGGTTAAAAAATATAGTTGTAAGATTAGAGAGATGTACGTAGATAGTGTATTAATCTTAATCGGTATTTGGATGTTAAAAGGATAGATCGAGACTTACAGAGCTCTTCAAAATGAATAGTTCAATTCTAAGTAGTTCTATTTTAATAGGAAATGCGTAGTGTATTTTAACCTCCAGTATGTAATTCTATTGGAGGAATATTCGGTTTTGAATATTTTGAATTCTTTTAAAGACCGTTAAAACTGGCAATTCTATTACCAGGTTCTAATGTCGGGCAGCGGGACAAAAAGAACCCAAACTGGACGGGAACGAAAAGGGCAAAGCGTGCTGCAGGTGAGTAGATGATTAGGAAAACTATTATTAATCTTCATGTTTTGGGAAGGTTAATTAGGCATTATTGCATATTTAGTGTTCACAATGAAGGAAACCACTGCATTGATGAATTCATGTGGATAGTAAAGTAATAGAGGGAGAACGTATGGTATGTTAATGAATGTTTTCATTTGAGTTTAGAAAATATTTGTATTTGACTTCCAGTGTTTAGTTTGCAGTTTAACGGATATTAAAGATGTGGGTTAATCTAATGTAGATTCAGATATATCGTTTAGGCCCCCTGGATGTAATGTCTGTAATTTAAAGATCCAATAGTTTTCCCTCTGTTTTAGCTTATTGAATCTATTGGGAATATCATGTGGTATGTTTTCAATAGGTGTAACTGTGATTTGATTAAATTGAGAATTATGTACGTGGGTGAAATGGCGTGAAACACTATGTTTTAAAAAGTCTGTTTTCACATTAAATCTGTGTTTATTTATTCTGGCTCTCAGGCACTGTGTTGTCCTCCCTACATATTGGAGTTGGCATGTACACTCCATCAGATAGATTACATAGGCACTGCTGCAGCTTAAGGGTGACTTAATTGTAAAGGACTCTTTCGTAACTGTTGATGTGTAAGTGTATTTTTTATTACTGATAGTGTTGCAGCATAGGCATCTTGGGTGGCCACACTTGTATGATCCATTTGGTCTAGGTAAAAAGCTGGTTGATGATGCTTTTGGTTTGCGGATTCTGCTGGGGGCCAGCATGTTTTTCAAAGTCAGTGACCGTCGGAAAGTGATGGTCGGGTAAGCAGGTATTATATCTTTAAGGAAAGGGTCACTTTTTATAATGTGCCAATATTTGTGTAAGACTGATCTAACTGTCTTGTTACCTAGATTAAACGTTGTAATAAAATTGATGTTGTGTTTGCTTGATTCAGATTTTTTCTGTGCAGGATTAAGGCAGGACTCTTGGGATAATGATGAGGCTTTTCGTCTTGCCTCTTTGATTAGTTTGAGGGGGAAATTTTTGTCTCTAAATCTTTTCTCTAAAGTGTTACATTCCGATTTGAAATTTCCGTTGGTGCTACAATTTTTCCGTATTCTTCTAAACTGACCGAAGGGTACATTTGTCAGCCAGGGGCGGTAATGGGCACTTTTAAAGTCAATGTAGCTGTTTACATCTACGGATTTAAAATGAGTTTTTGTGACAAAAAGCTCAGTAGTGGTATCATAGTTGATGGTGAGGTCCAAATAATTAATTGAGTTTTCGGAGAACGTGTGTGTAAACGAAATGTCAAAGCTATTGATGTTTAGATAGTTGATGAAATTGGAGGCTTCAATTTCTGATCCTGACCAAACGAAAAACAGGTCATCTATATAGCGCCTGTATAAAAGAATATTCTTTTTGAAAGCATGTTCCCCGAGAATATATTCCTTTTCAAAAGCCCCCATGTATAGATTCGCATAGGATGGTGCGAATCTGGTGCCCATTGCACAGCCTCTAGTTTGGTTATAGAAACTGTGATCGAATGTGAATGCGTTGTGGTGAAGAATGAAATCAATGCAGTCAGTCAGAAAAGAGGCTTGATTGTTTGGGATGGAGGTGTTAGATGATAGAAAGAGTTTAGTTACCTGCATGCCTTTTGTATGTGGGATGTTACTGTATAAAGCGGTTACGTCTGCTGTGAGAAAGTGTATGTCGGATGTATCGGTTTGGAGATTAAATAGGTCTTTGATTAGTTGAGTAGAGTCTTTGAGATAAGATGGTAATGTGAGCACAAAGGGTTGAAGGTGTAAATCTATGAAGTGAGAAAGATTGCTGGTTAGTGAGCCGATACCTGAAATGATTGGACGTCCAGGGAGGTTCGTGAGTGTTTTATGGATTTTAGGGAGATGATAAATGAAAGGTACACTTGGGAATGGTACATGTAAAAAACGTTTTTCTTTCTTCGTGAGTAAGTCCTCCTTGAATGCTTTCTCTATCAGGGATGTGTACTTGAGTGTGTAAGTTGGAAGGGGGTTAGAAGTTAATTTACAATAAAAAGTCTTGTCGTTTAGAATCTTTCTAGTTTCTCCGAGATAGTCATCTCTATTTTGGATCACTATGCCTCCCCCTTTGTCGGCAGGACGAATGACTATATCTCCATTGTTTTGTAGGGATTTAATGGCCCTCCTTTCGTGTGGGGTTAGATTGTCTCGATAGGGATAGGGGTTCACTAGCGACCTGAACCCAAAGAAAAATCGAATAAAACAATAACAATAAAAATATTTAACCTGTCGTCTTACCTACTAAACATCCATGAGACAGATTTACTTAATAAAGGACTGTCTTTTTGTCCTACATCTTCACCTAATGACTTTGAACTATTCATGGATCTCAACCGCTTTATTAGAAAGCTTACCCTAATCAGACACTTTGCATTACAGAAACCTACCACATCACCAGCTATCATAGAGGAACCACAGTCACTACATGCAAATATCAAAGCCATTCCAGTAGATGTCCACTCTAAATCTGAATTCTACCCTATCCATCACCAGGGTTCTCTCATTGAAACTTTCTCAACACTAGTCAGTAGTGAATTCAGGTCGCTAGTGAACCCCTATCCCTATCGAGACAATCTAACCCCACACGAAAGGAGGGCCATTAAATCCCTACAAAACAATGGAGATATAGTCATTCGTCCTGCCGACAAAGGGGGAGGCATAGTGATCCAAAATAGAGATGACTATCTCGGAGAAACTAGAAGGATTCTAAACGACAAGACTTTTTATTGTAAATTAACTTCTAACCCCCTTCCAACTTACACACTCAAGTACACATCCCTGATAGAGAAAGCATTCAAGGAGGACTTACTCACGAAGAAAGAAAAACGTTTTTTACATGTACCATTCCCAAGTGTACCTTTCATTTATCATCTCCCTAAAATCCATAAAACACTCACGAACCTCCCTGGACGTCCAATCATTTCAGGTATCGGCTCACTAACCAGCAATCTTTCTCACTTCATAGATTTACACCTTCAACCCTTTGTGCTCACATTACCATCTTATCTCAAAGACTCTACTCAACTAATCAAAGACCTATTTAATCTCCAAACCGATACATCCGATATACACTTTCTCACAGCAGACGTAACCGCTTTATACAGTAACATCCCACATACAAAAGGCATGCAGGTAACTAAACTCTTTCTATCATCTAACACCTCCATCCCAAACAATCAAGCCTCTTTTCTGACTGACTGCATTGATTTCATTCTTCACCACAACGCATTCACATTCGATCACAGTTTCTATAACCAAACTAGAGGCTGTGCAATGGGCACCAGATTCGCACCATCCTATGCGAATCTATACATGGGGGCTTTTGAAAAGGAATATATTCTCGGGGAACATGCTTTCAAAAAGAATATTCTTTTATACAGGCGCTATATAGATGACCTGTTTTTCGTTTGGTCAGGATCAGAAATTGAAGCCTCCAATTTCATCAACTATCTAAACATCAATAGCTTTGACATTTCGTTTACACACACGTTCTCCGAAAACTCAATTAATTATTTGGACCTCACCATCAACTATGATACCACTACTGAGCTTTTTGTCACAAAAACTCATTTTAAATCCGTAGATGTAAACAGCTACATTGACTTTAAAAGTGCCCATTACCGCCCCTGGCTGACAAATGTACCCTTCGGTCAGTTTAGAAGAATACGGAAAAATTGTAGCACCAACGGAAATTTCAAATCGGAATGTAACACTTTAGAGAAAAGATTTAGAGACAAAAATTTCCCCCTCAAACTAATCAAAGAGGCAAGACGAAAAGCCTCATCATTATCCCAAGAGTCCTGCCTTAATCCTGCACAGAAAAAATCTGAATCAAGCAAACACAACATCAATTTTATTACAACGTTTAATCTAGGTAACAAGACAGTTAGATCAGTCTTACACAAATATTGGCACATTATAAAAAGTGACCCTTTCCTTAAAGATATAATACCTGCTTACCCGACCATCACTTTCCGACGGTCACTGACTTTGAAAAACATGCTGGCCCCCAGCAGAATCCGCAAACCAAAAGCATCATCAACCAGCTTTTTACCTAGACCAAATGGATCATACAAGTGTGGCCACCCAAGATGCCTATGCTGCAACACTATCAGTAATAAAAAATACACTTACACATCAACAGTTACGAAAGAGTCCTTTACAATTAAGTCACCCTTAAGCTGCAGCAGTGCCTATGTAATCTATCTGATGGAGTGTACATGCCAACTCCAATATGTAGGGAGGACAACACAGTGCCTGAGAGCCAGAATAAATAAACACAGATTTAATGTGAAAACAGACTTTTTAAAACATAGTGTTTCACGCCATTTCACCCACGTACATAATTCTCAATTTAATCAAATCACAGTTACACCTATTGAAAACATACCACATGATATTCCCAATAGATTCAATAAGCTAAAACAGAGGGAAAACTATTGGATCTTTAAATTACAGACATTACATCCAGGGGGCCTAAACGATATATCTGAATCTACATTAGATTAACCCACATCTTTAATATCCGTTAAACTGCAAACTAAACACTGGAAGTCAAATACAAATATTTTCTAAACTCAAATGAAAACATTCATTAACATACCATACGTTCTCCCTCTATTACTTTACTATCCACATGAATTCATCAATGCAGTGGTTTCCTTCATTGTGAACACTAAATATGCAATAATGCCTAATTAACCTTCCCAAAACATGAAGATTAATAATAGTTTTCCTAATCATCTACTCACCTGCAGCACGCTTTGCCCTTTTCGTTCCCGTCCAGTTTGGGTTCTTTTTGTCCCGCTGCCCGACATTAGAACCTGGTAATAGAATTGCCAGTTTTAACGGTCTTTAAAAGAATTCAAAATATTCAAAACCGAATATTCCTCCAATAGAATTACATACTGGAGGTTAAAATACACTACGCATTTCCTATTAAAATAGAACTACTTAGAATTGAACTATTCATTTTGAAGAGCTCTGTAAGTCTCGATCTATCCTTTTAACATCCAAATACCGATTAAGATTAATACACTATCTACGTACATCTCTCTAATCTTACAACTATATTTTTTAACCTTTTCAAAGTCCCAATACTTCACCTGCAGCAAGCACATTCACTTCCATTGGTTCCGTCCTTTCTCTCTCTGCTCGGTTACCTAGGCAACGAAACCGCGTCCCGGCTTCTTGCTCTGTAACCCGACAATACATTTATTCCTACTGTAGCCCTATGCCAAATCAACTTCTACCATTCTATTTACATATCCCTTTGGTCCTACCACACCATGTTAACCCTCTACTGTATGTTTCTATACTTGCTTATTAATGACTTATTAATGACATAAGAGTTTGGGGAAGATTTTACCAAACAATGTATTTATGTATATATTTTCGCTGTCTTGCACTCTCGCCCTTCCGTCTGTTCAAATTGTTCTTTTATATTTAACCTTTTATATTTAACCTTTTAGATTGAATGCTAATTTTAAAATGTATTTGTTGCTTTGCGCTATGTTTTTAAAAAAAACCGGGTGTGACGTCACGATCGCACCTTGACCTTTTACAGATTTGGCGGTTTTTTTGACACATGGCTAATCGAACTTAGATGCTATATAAGCCATTTTGTGTGTAATTGTGCACATGGCCTGATGAAGACGACTGTCCGTCGTTGAAACGCGTAGCCAACTTGTTCAAATAAACTGAACCTACCAATACCTCTGGATATCGCTCCCTTTATTCCCACCACACAGCAGCGCCCCTGGAATGATCCACCTTTTTCTCCTGCAAACTATCCATACTCAAGCGGTCCCTTCTGGTCACCGACTCGGATCTGGCAGCAGCACTGTGGCTTATATTTACATGCCTTAAAAACTCTTTTTCCAGGTGAGCAATATTCCTGCCGCACTGTCTCACCTTTACCAATTGATCTGCACAAGGTGGCGCCGTGTCTTTTTCTTTTTATTTATCCTATGCAAGTGTGACAGTTTCCACACCATTTTATTTTTCTTAATCTAATTATGTCCAAGATTTGTCATCAATTAATTTCTTAATACATCTTTATAGCCACCAGAGCTCCATATTTCTGATACAGAGCTCCAAATCCCCTGTATAGACCATTAAACAACATTCCTTCTGCCTGCAGCCACCACTAGATGGAGCTCACTGCATACTGTTTTTACATCAAACCCACTAACAGTATGCAGTAAGCTCCCCCTAGTGGTGGCTGCAGGTAGTCAGCATGTTCTCTTTTAAATCTAAGTAAACTAAGAAATAGTGTGGGCACATAATGGTAAACAAAGAAATAGGGTGGGCACAATCTTAAGTCTAGGCAGGGGATTTTGAACGGTCAGAAAACAGATCTCCAACCTAGAGCTGATTCAGGACAGAATATAGGAAATAAAAAGTGAAATGGCATTAAAAAGGTAAAAATTCACTTTTGGATACCCCTCCATGTATCTGACCTCAAGCTGAGCTCTGAAGATTTCCACAACAAAAAAAAAAACTAATAAAAGTACAAAACGGCAAAATGCATTTCAGAAATTTTATTGTTTTTTTTACAAAAACAAAAAAAGCTCAAATTGTGATTTGGCTCAAATAAAAAAGCAGCATCAAAATTGAATTTAAAAAAAACACACGGTTGTAGCTTATGTGACGAGCGGTGATTACGTATAGTGGCATTGCTTGTACGGGATTACATATATTTATACTACAGAGCAACCCCAATAATGCTACCGGCAGTGTCCATCGTGAGGGATGTATTCATACAGGTTCTACTACTGTGACCTAATAGAAATAAAACTGCTATGTACAGTACTCCAGAAGATCACGTGGATGAAATGCCCAGAAGGAACTTTACGAGACCATACAAAATAGTATTTACAGGCAAAACCCTACACAGGGGCTCTGCAAAGGGGTGCAGAGGCAGCAGCACCCGGGCCCAGAGGACACTGCCACATAAGAAGACACCAGTATTATAAATGTTACGTCGTAGGTGGGGGGCCCGGTAACAGATTTTGCATTAGGGCCCAGGAGCTTTAAGTTCTACCTCTGACCCTACAGTAGAGGCTTCCAGTGTCATCCTCCAGACAAGGTTAACATTAGTGAATTGCACAAATGACAACTACTGGAACATTTCCCTTTACAAGCAGGCCAGCCAATTACAAATCCCTGAGAATCAGTCTACAGAATAGTGACTGCTATTTACAGCAGTCTATAGTCTGAGCAGACACAGGATGCCACAGAGGTAATAGATAGATGTCCTGGGGGAGGGGGCTGGCGCTATATGATGTCACCTATTAGATATATCATAAGAAACACAAGCCATTACTCTACCTGCTGAGTAAAAATGGCTTCCCCCTCCCCCTTTTACATCCTTTATATGTAAAGGACATAAACAAGACCATATGCTCAGCAGCATGTTGTAAAATCTCTTTGGAATATCTGGTCGGAAATTCCGCAGTGTTTTTAGGCTACGTGTGGTCTTACACTAAAGGGATTATATGAAGTCTGAAATACGGGTCCATTCCTCCCACCCCCAGAAACAGCGCCACTCTTGTCCATAGGTTGTCTTTGGTATTGCAGCTCAGCCTCATTCAAGTGAATATCTGCAATACCAGGCACAGTCCAAAGAAAAAAGGGTGTCGCGGTTTCTGTGGAATTTTTATTTACATTTTTGGTACAAGATTTCCATTAAATTATGCACATTGTGAAGCCGTTTAAGACTATTGCACAGAGGAGTTAAAACAGGCAGACACAAGAGAACCCAAAAATGTTATTTTTCCCCAAATATTCTAGTAAAAATGCACAAGGGTTCAGATTTCTTATCGCTATAAATCTGAGACCTGGCTGCATCACAGGGATCTGTCCGAAGGCAGAATACAGTATCCTCTGCTTGTAAGATCCAGTCCAAGCCAAAGTAATGCCCGTCAGACAAAGCCTGTCGTATTGTGTGGTCTACAACATGTGGCCGAGGACTGTCAGGGCATGATGGGAGTTGTAGGTTAAAGACCACTGGTGTAGACAGCGCATTTACTTCAGACCATCAGAAGTCATGATATCAGAAAGCAGTAGACTCCAAAAACATTTGGCCTTTGTCCCCATTTGCCCCTTTCATATTTACACCAGGGATTAGAGCAGTGAGACTAGAGATGTATTGAATAATTACATTTTGGGCCATTTTTCACCAAGGCAAGTATATATATATATATATATATATATATATATATATCTCGTTAGTAACCACAGAAATATTTAGCAGCATGCAAAACTAATGCCAACACGTATGAAATAAAAATTGAGCTTCCCTTCTATATATTCCCCCTACTAAATCTGTTAATTTATTTCTGCCAAGAGACAATTCTGATATATTCTGTGTAATACTATTATCTATATTTATAAAATATACTTACCCAGACAAAGCATAGGAAACGTAGGGTACTAATGCAACACCGCTTTATTCACAATGTATGTATTCAATAAAAAATAATCTAGTTTTTGCATCTACAGCTCCTATGCGGACCTGTCTCCATGGTAACAGACAACAAACCAACCTTGTGTAGTCGGATTCTGTAGTCATAATCGGTTACCTACTTATTGACAAATTTGGTAGGTTATCAAGAAGTAGAGGGACAGAGGAAAGATTACAATCAGACTACACAGGGTTGGTTTGTAGTCTGTAACCAAGGAGACACCTAGATCAGCATAGGAACTGTACCTAAATTTGCAAATAGTCTTGATTACAAATCTACTTCGGTCTTTTGTCTAATTTTTTTATTTTAGATGCATTACAGCAATAAAAAAAATATTTGGTTGCAAATGTATACAAACCGATTACAGAAAAAAATAAAAATAAATCCACCCTACTACAACATTATACTGGAAGAACTGGATTATAGTGTAGTCCAGGCACTGATTTTATCTTTGGTGTAGAGGGCACAGGTCTAATCTTACTGGATAAACCTTAAAAAAGTGCAAATTCAAAACTGAAAAATAAAAGTTCACGTTCGGATTAGAAAAAAGCTTTACATTTCCATTAGCACAAAAAAAAAAAAAATTGTCAGGATTTGCTCTGAGGCTGCGAAAAGTAAAATATTGTAGTGCAATTCATAGTGTTGCTTCTCCTTTGCAGCAATGTACATTATTGTGCGACTACTTATCACCGTAGGTCGCATCCATATGGACATAGATCTATATATATTTCTACTTCCATCTATCATAAATCATATCCATTGTTGTTTGCATATATAGTAGTGTAACATTTCCTGATATGTAACAGTGATCACACAATATGGCTTTAATAAGCCTTATTCAGAACAATGACAACATGTATCTGTGTACCAAGCCATGACATACAGTGATCCAGTCGAAGTTAGAAAACGTAGACAAGTGGCTACTGGACTTATCACTAAAACACAAAACCGGCATACCCAAAAATATTTGCCAACGTTGGGTCTCTTTAGCTGCCATGAACAAACCAGCGCTTTCTGCCTCTCTCACAGCAGAAATCTCAGCATAAACTCATTCCCCATTCAGCAGCTAAATTATATCCAGCCAAACAGCTTCATGGAAATAAAACGTATTTGTGTGTGTACGCCGTTGAAGACTTTTTCAGCGATAGTCCTCAACAACCCCGTCGCATCATCGCATGGTTTAGTTGTAAACCCTTTAAAAAAAAAAAAAAAACTGACCAGCACAGACCTTACAAAAAAAAGACAAAAACACATTAGTAGCAAAAAAAGTCATCAATATTTAAGACCGCAAAAACGTGAAAGGTAAATGGTCAATAAAATCTTTAACTATATAAAAAACATATCTACAGTGCAAGGCCACAAAGGAGCGGGGAAAAAACCCACAAGGAATTAAAGTCTGGCGCTCCGCAATTTATAAAAATAATACTTCAATCTAAAAATAAAAAAAACTTTATACCTCGATTTTAACATAATTAAGAAAATAACAGGACAGATGTGAGAGTGAAAAGAAGTCCTCCGAATAATTCAGATTAAAGGGACGGGTTACCTAAAAACAGCTTCTGACATTAAAAGGGATTGTCCAGATTGGAAAAACTATGGTCATACATGATATTAGTGAATTATGAGATGGGGGCAGGGGGTGTCCTCTGTTCAGGATCCTCATCTCGTGGACAGTGTAGAGCGGTTATAAAGAGTGTCTCTCTCTCTGGAGGACCTGTCCTGTATTACACAGACAACACATTGATATGAATGGGCGCTGTGTAATGCTTCATTTCCCCTATGGTGGCGATGCAGATTTCAGTTGACTGCTGGGGTCCCAGCAGGGGGACACTATCTGCTTATTGTCAAAGGACCCTTCTAACAAATGGGTATTGCCCCTTTAAAAAGATTCCTTGGAGATTTCTGTACAAAAATTAAAAAGTGCCGGCTTTTCTTTTCAAAAAGAGCACCACACTTGGGCTAGGTCCATGGGCTGTGTCCATCATTGCACTATTTAAGTGAACAGGGCTGAGCAGTAATACCAGACACAACCTATGAACAAGTGTGGCGCTGTTTCTGGAAAAAATGCAGACCCCTTTATAGATCTGGACAAGCCATTTAAATATAACTGTGCTTCACCGTGCCATCGATTTCAATGCAAGAGAGAAAATTTGCTTGGAAAGATCAAAATCTTTAGTATCTAAAAGGATCTTTACATCTTTGAGTTGCACAGTCCCTACTTTCCAGCAAACTGTTGAGAGCGCTTTAAAGGGTCTGTCAAGGATTAGAAAAACATGGTTGATATGTTCCAAAAACAGCACCATACCTGTCCATGGGTGGTGTCTGGTCTTGCAGTTCAGCACTATTCACTTTAATGGACCTGAGCTGTAATACCAAACAACCCAGGAATAGGAGTGGCGCTATTTCTGGAACAAAGCGATTATGTTTTTCGAAACCTGGACAACCACGCTTTGTTCTCCTTGCAACCAATTTTTTTTTTTTTACTCGGATGTAATTTAAATGAAAAATTAAGAAACTTTGCAAATAGTCTAGATTAAAAATAAGCTGAAGTCTGAAGCTCCTTGTGTCTCCATGGTAACAGACTACAAATAAACCCTGTGTAGTCTGATACTCCCATACATTCCCTATGTCATACTAACATACATTTGGAAGGTTACAAAGAAGCAAAAAGGACAGATGGAAGTAACCGGTGACTGCAAGATCAGACTACAGAGGCTTTGTCTTGTTTGTTGTAGGTCTTCATACGAGTTGCAGACACAAAACGGTAGGAGATTTTTCATCAAGACTATTTGCAAAGTTCCATAATTTTTTTTTTAGATGCAGTGGAGCAAATAAACCAAACAAATGGCTGTGGAGGTGAACATAGGCTTTAAAGTGGAAGCATCAGGGTATAGACAGTTGTTAATTTGAATGGGATGTAGATAGACCTCTACGGACAAATGCCACGACTATGGATGAGACGGATGTAGATTATAGACCACCAGTTCCCCAAAGTTGTGGGTGGCAAGACAAGTGTTTACAGTGTATAACCACATTTTGACCGCACTTTTTACATATGATTCCATTTGGAGTAACACCGCACAGTGCTTGAGCCATTGACTGATCCGAACATAGGGCCAAGTCACATGACCAGGACTGAAGTGACATCATCGGTGTTACCAACAGCGGGCCAAGCACCAAATGTTTACCAACATGTAACTGGTAAGCGTCTAATTAGTATGGGGAGCACATTTGCAAATGTAAAAAGTTCAAAAGTGCAGAACTAATGTCTAAAAAGTATAATAGTAAATCTAGACAGGTTTATTATATTGTTTACATACAGCTATAGCAGAGCTGGAAGTGTTATATAGGCCATAGTTGGGGGCCCACTGACACCAAAGCTACCCGACTGCTTTCTTAAAGGGTTATTACCGCTTGGTAGGAAAGGAAGTGTAGGAAGCACCTTCAGACAAAACACGTTGCTGAGGGAGGTGAGTAAACCACCAGGTCTCAACCCAGTGTTTAATCCTAGACCAGGGAACAAAATATTCACCCCTTTATATACTTTAGACAACCAGGTATCAAATCCCTATTTTACTCTAGATCCCAAGGGAACAGATATATAGCCCCCTCAAATATCTGGTCGTCCAGGTTATATAACTATTTTACTGCAGACCACCACGAAGTAAAATATATAGACCCCACTCATATGTCCTAGACCACCAGGTATAAACTCCCACTTCTACCATAGACCAAAAGGGAATAAAATAGGAACCCCCTCTTTTACCCTAGACTAGAGCCAGAAGGCAAAATGAGCACTTGAACTGGGTCCCCTGCCAGTGGCACCATTTCTAACTGTATCGGGTATAGCGGAGCCTGCTCCCTGCACCACCATGCTCAACGGGACACAGTGCCGAACATACAATGGTGAAGCAGGGAGCCAATGGCTTCCTGCTGCACTTTTTACCCTGTGACTCCTGCGATGAGCGGCTTGGTGCAAACATGCGCGATGCAGTGACCCGTCCGCGGCAAGCCGCTGGCAGCACAGCCCATAAGCGACCTGCAGAGTGATCATCTCCATTCCTCGTGGGAACGGGGCTAGATGAGCATATTATTATTTGTAGGACACATTATGGGGGCACTATGTAGTGTGTGGAGGGCACTATGATGAGAAAAAGCAAAAAACACGGCGCCACATAGTGCAGGTTACCCAGGTATGGAGTGGTGTACAAGAAGAGTGGTACTCACCTGGTAACGGATGGTAGAAGGCAATAAAGGATAAAGGTACAGCTGCTGCCAGGACTCGGGACCGGTGATTCAAATGAACGACCGCGAAGTTTATGCTGGTATAGCAGGAAAAGGAGTCACCACGGGCGCTGCTGCACTTCAATGGAACCAAAATGCTTGGAAGGTTCAGATCGTTGGTAATAATGTACGGAGGATTGTAAGAATAAATGGAATTTATTAATAATAGGACTACGCGTTTCAATGCCGTACTGGCATCTTCATCAGGTCATGGATGAAAAAACAAAAAGTCACTGTTTAAATAGCCATGTTGATGTTGAAAAACCCGCCAATGTGAACGGGGTCAAGGTGTTTAAGTGACGTCACAGTTCAAAGTTCAAAATACACAGGACCGGAGAAACACACAAAAACAGTAAAATTATGTCATATAATAAAAACAATAAAAAATGAATAGAGAAAGAAGAGTTTAAAATGTATGAAAAGAGAACATAATGAAAACCATGTAATTGAGAAGGTTTGAAATGTAGTACGTAATGTGTGCCGAAGCGACACTGGAAAAATTGCTACCCGATAATATAGAATAAAAATGTAAGTAATAAAGAATAGAATAGAGATTACTTCAATTTCAATTACTTACATTTTTATTCTATATTATCGGGTAGCAATTTTTCCAGTGACTTTTTGTTTTTTCATCCATGACCTGATGAAGATGCCAGTACGGCATTGAAACGCGTAGTCCTATTATTAATAAATTCCATTTATTCTTACAATCCTCCGTACATTATTACCAACGATCTGAACCTTCCAAGCATTTTGGTTCCATTGAAGTGCAGCAGCGCCCGTGGTGACTCCTTTTCCTGCTATACCAGCATGGAGGGCACTATGGGGTGATTATTTTGCCTCTTGCCGTAAAGGGGTGGCCCACTCATGACATCTTTGCACTGGGCCCTCAAATGTGCTAAAACGGCCCTGCCCTAGACCATCAGAACCAGTGACATTAACCCCTCCACTAACTTATAGTCCAAACAAGACGGGTAACTTTTAGGAGCTGCATCTAATGCATCATCATAACTTTGAGAAAACACAATGGGGGAGATTATTCAACGGTGTTGTAAAATGCATAATTTTGGGTGCAAATTGAGCAAAATTTGTCAAAATGACGGATGTGGAATGATCATTTGGCAAAACATGCTGGACAAGTTGGACAATCTCTTCTTCATGGCTGGCATACGTACCAATGTTTTGTGCAAAAAAAAAAACCCCAAAAAATAAATAAAATCGGGCGCATTTTACCATTTTTAGCCTTGCCCCTTTTTCTAGACACACTCGCAAAAAAGTGTCTAAAACAAAAACTTGGTGCACGTCACATACTATTTGGCGCAATCACAGACATAATTCTGGCGCATTTTGCTTAGCTGATCCCCCCCCCAATAGGTTCACCTGTGTCCATAGGTAAAACCTCAGATGATACATGGGAGGAAATGTAACAAAAATCTGATTGGTTGCTGTGGGTAACATCTCCACTTTTTCCTTGCACCAGTTTTAATAAATCTCTCCCATTGCGTTCTGAATAGTTTTTCAAACGGAAAAACTCAGCTCTGCTACATCTGTACAGACAAGATTCAAACCCAAGAAATCACGCGGTGGTCGTACATATAAATTCACACAGGATATTCCCTTTATCAGCTATTTGGAGAATCATTTCAGGATCAAGATCTGCAGCAAATCAGGAATTCACATTATAGGAATTTAATGCATTGATTAAAAAAAAAAATTTAAAAAATTTAAAAATAGAATAAAGATGGTTTTAGGTAGTGACTTCGTAATGACAATGCAGCGCCAGCCAAACCTACAGGCAACTCATGTAAATGGTATATGAGGGAATTTTGTCCCCCCGTATCCCTAGTGATCGGCTTCTGGAGGCCTTTACTACCGACTGCATCTAAAACTAACCACATCAATTAACACAAACTAAAGCTGCAAAGCATGAAAGTCACAAAAAAAATTTCATTTTTGAAGCCCATTCGACCGGACAAGATCGTTCCTACACTGGCACCAACTACTATAAAACTGCATGCTATGGACCAGAATGTGGACCTGGAAGAATTTCCCACTGGGATTAGTGTTGCTTTTGAAAAACGAACTTAAAAAAGGGATCACTCATCATCACAACCCCTTTTTAGACTGAAGCCGATCAGACGATCACCTGGGATCCGTGGGAGGGGCTTAAAAGGGTCATACGTCTTACGAGGGGAAATGTTGTCTTACATGGTGGCCATTCAAATTAATGTCCGACTATCTAATACATTCACAGGCCCGGGTCCACTAGAGCAAGAGTCACCCTTTGTTGGCGGATCTCCGCTCTGGCTGATAGAGGGGGTTCCAGGCTATAGACGCCCCTCTTTGATGTCCATATGCCCTAATAGGAATATAGAAAGGGGTTATATTTAGGACAGGACCTCTTCAAAAAGTTTTAGGAATAGCCTTGTTATAGATCTTCGAGACAAGGCAAATAAATCGTGGCTGATGGAGCCAATTTTTGCAGAGGTAATTGAGTTGATGAGAAAAAAAACGACAATTAAAATTGAGAAACTAAATATCAATAAATTGGTAAGAAGAACTATAAGTGACTGTGTAATCTTCGGACGAGTATAGGGCAATGTTCACCAGCGGCTGATTTGTTGCAAACATTTTTGCGACATTTGCAGAAATTTGTGCAGCAAATCTGCTGCGTGTAGACGTCCCCTTAAGGGTTACTACGCAAGTTAAAGAATTCTAATATTTTAATGAAAAAAATCTACAACTTTCTAACAATTACTAAATGGCTTTGCGGCGGCTTCCTGGCATTAAAAAGTCTCAAATTATGGCACACACCATGGACACACGCAATAAATGTGACTTTTTGCCATTTTACACCACTCTCGTCCTTTAAAAAAAGTGGGTGGAACATAGCGTAAGGGGGCAGGGTCCACCAAATTTACTAGAATTCACGTCAGAAAATTGTGGCGCACAGACAGCCCGAGACACGACAAACCTCATTCAGGCGTGCAACTCTTCATAAACTTATGGCATCTTACTCTAGCGGCCTTCAGTAGAAGACTGGAGTATGCAATGCCAGCCTTAGTAAATCTGGCCCTTGTATTTCAAGTCCTCACCATTTTCAAGATTTCGGTTTGCGGTCAGTGAATGAGGACACTTGTTTACATTCAGAAGCAGTAAATCTAGTATATCTAGTCCTGCTCTTAGCTGAGAGTTTGTTACAATTGTATTCAGTCTACGCAATGCTCTGTGATATAAATACATCAGCAGCAGTTGGTAGTTTGCCACACCATAAGTCTGGAGTCCAGGCTTTTTAGCACAGAGAATGGTCTAGACTGGAGACTATTAGGCTGGATTCACACGACCACGTTACGTCCGTAAAGGACGGAACGTATTTCGGCCGGAAGTCCCGGACTGATCACACAGCAGGGAGCCGGGCTCCTAGCATCATACTTATGTACGATGCTAGGAGTCCCTGCCTCTCTGTGGAACTACTGTCCCGTACTGAAAACATGATTACAATACGGGACAGTTGTCCCACAGAGAGGCAGGGAGTCCTAGCGTCGTACATAACTATGATGCTAGGAGCCCGGCTCCCTGCACTGTGTTCGGTCCGGGACTTGCGGGCGAAATACGTTCTGTCCATTACGGACGTAACATGCTCGTGTGAACCCAGCCTTATTGTCTCCACTTCTCAGCTGAGAGCAGGACTAGTAAGGTTATGAAGCCTGTGAATGTAAATAAAAGTGTCCTTATTCACGGAGGGCAAGCAGAGATCCTGAAAATGGTGATCATTTGAAAAACAATTAGAAAGTTGAAAAACTTTTCATTTAGACAGACAATCCCTTTGAGAATACAAATTTGAATATTAATTATCTCATGGTGTCTACAAAGCAGAAGCATTCATAACTCTCGATTCACATTTGCTGGTAAGGCTCTGTTCACACTAGTTCATAACGGAGCCATGCCAGCGATTCCGGATCCATATTCCAACAGAACCTTACAATTGCTGATGGATCGAATAGGATTCAAATTGGGGTCTGTCAGGTTTTGACAGCGCTGCAGACTACGTTGCCATCAAAAACACCGGAACCCCCAAAGAAAACTGCATAACACAAGTGTGAACAGAGCCTGGAATAGTACAACTAGCTCAGTAGGGAAACAAAAAAAAAAATCAAAAAAAAAAAATCTGCAAAAGTAACAAATTTTGCCTTGAAAAACATAATACAAAAAAAAATCCTATCAAATTCTAAGGAAAAATAAGTAGTGTTCTCACAAAAAGTAGAAAAACAACGCAATACATTCATAAACTCCTGACAAACAGCAGTAGGAGCGGATACAGTTTCACAGAAAAAAAAGTGACAGTAATAAAAACGTGGAGTTTTCTTCTATAAAAAAATAAAACCCATGTTTTTGGACATATTGCTACATAGTAAAGTCACATTAAAGGGGTTATTCAGTATTAGAAGAACATGGCTGCGGTCTTCCAAAAACAGCGCCTGTCCAGGGGTTGTGTCGTGAATAGGGCTGAGCGGCAATACCACACAACCTGTGGACAGGTGTGACGTGGTTTTTGCAAGAAAGCAGCCATGTTTATCTAATCCTGGACCACCCCTTTAAGACAACCTTTACTTACTCGTAGGCCTGAATGTAGTTTTAACCCTTTTTTTTATTGCTCAGGGTTAATTAGTGGTATTGACCCTTCCAGAAAAGCATGACCACCAGAAAGTTTGAACTGGACCTAAAGGATTTGCATTAATGATGTCGTTTAAAAAAAAAAAAAAGAAGAACTCCTACACCAACACCTCTACAGGACCTCCAGTCCCACATACACAGTAGTGAACATGCACGATTGGACCACTAGGTGGCATCAGGATCTTCTGCAGACGACTCATCTGGTGGCCAATAATCCGGCAGATCTAAAAGTCCAGCTACAAGAACACCGGACTATCAGACCTTTAGTGTGACTATACGCATATTCAACCATCATCATCATGAATGAACACCACATACCCGATTTAAGGCAAGACACTTAAAGGAAACTTGGCTGCCACTGTGGTCATTCTAGGGAACCACACCCTGTGGCATAGGACTGCAAAAGCCAAAACGAGCTGGGTGGTTTACTTATCAAGGGACATATGCAGCATGATCAGGTCAATTTTACAGGCATTCTTCATGAACAGTCAATCCCTTAAAATTGGTCTTTTGCCCTTTAAGACAACGAACCATTGCATTCTTTTCGGCGTATATTTGTTACACTACATTCGGCTGAAATATCATCTCTCCAGCAGAATTATCTGCCGTTAGACCTAGATTGATAAAACGAGTGCCCTAAGACACGAAGAATAAGTTCTACTCCCGAGTCAATGGAGGTCTTAAAAAAATTCCTTCATTGATGGACATCTTGAGGGGCATGCCAGGTGGAGCAATAAGAGAAGACCCATGCTCATTCCTCTTGCTTGTTTTGAAACAATGAAGAGATTGACCACCCTATGTGGGTGGGTTTTAGGGAGTCTTTATTCTCCATGGGAGGGATGAGGAAATGTCTGGAGTTCACAGAGCAAGGGCTGCCAAATGAAGCATTCTCACTTCCCATAGATGTAGGAGAACCCGGAGAATCCATAGCCCAGGTATTGGGATGTCCTTGAGGTCTATAACCTGAGGATTCAGCTACAGGGTCCTCTGTAGAAGTTGGGTTGTCCATGTTCACAGTACTGATAGGCAACTGCATTTGAGGTTTGTATCCAGCTCCATCTGCAAAGTCAACATCGGGTTCTTCTTCTGAATTGGCCTGTGGATGGTACATGGACCGGATGTCGATATACACCACAGAGGGCGATGCAGACCCATCAAGCACAGGATTGGAGGTGTCCTCATGAGTGACTGGTTGGGTATATATTATACCGGCATGATCATGATCCTGGGTCTCGGAGCCGTCCTCTGGAATCTGACCGCTGTCGGACAATGGAGAATTCAGCTCAGTGTCCAGGATTTTTGGAAATGGTTCTACCACTTCAAGACTGCTGGGGGTGCACCGGTTCATCTCCATAGTTTTAATGGTTTTGCTCCCCTGAAAATAAAAAAAGACAGATTTGAAACTTATCAGAATCGCTCGTGACAAGATTCTGGGGGGAAAGATGGAAATGACTTAAGAATAAATCATGCCTATAATGGGTTAACCTCGTTGGCACCAAGATACAACCCTCACTCTCATGAAGACAACCGCTGTCCATTTGCCCTATAGGAACAGACACATTATAGACTAAGTCCCCTTGCTTGGGACCCCCTCTCTATGAGCCAAAATGGAAAGCCGCTCCCACTCTTGGACTCGGGAGAGGCGAAAAAAAAAAAAAAAGAAGATGGAAAGCGGCTACTAAATAAGACAGAAAGATAGATGGCGGTGTAACCTTTCGTTTATGGGACTGGATTCCATATAGATGTCAGTAAGGGGCAATAAAGTCAGTCGTGACAATACCTCAGTGACGTTCTTCGGGAATTGCAGAGCTTTGCTGTTCTCTGGATTTGGGATATCAGGATAAAAGGTTTCCTTGAGCCTATGAGGATGGAGAATACATGGTTGAGAGGACAAAAACGTATGGATTAAAGAAAATCATGCTACGAATAATTCTACACTGGAAATGTCGAACGTGGTCTGTGGTCTGTGGTCTGTGGTCTGCAGACCTGGAATATAGAGCATAAAGAGTTTCAGACTACGACTTTCCTCTGAGTAGTGGTGGAAAGTGGTTGTCACTCAATTGTTACTATGGTAACGGATGTATAAAGGCACTAATTGCAGTGGCGTGATTACAAGGCAAGGACTGAATTTAGCTATTCGGATCCTGACATTTCATAGAGGTTTTGATTTGAGATTTTCTTCCCTATATACCGTATTAGGACAACTAGACGTCGGTACCCCAGTTCAGGACCCTCCTCTATACGTATTTTCTGTGTACGGTTGTATTGAATAGTGCAGTCTGTCCACAGGGCGGTGGAGTTTGTATGGACAGAGGGTCGAGCATGTGGCTGCCGCTCCATATAACTCCGTGTTTTGCTGCGTTATTTGATGAGATTTTTTTTTAGTGCAGTCAGAGGTTAGAATTAAAGCCTATAGAGAAATATAAAAAGGAAATGCAAACAACTGCGCTTGGCGGCTTTTTTTTCGTCAGCGGTGTTCCAATTGCAGCATGCTCGGGGTGTGGAGTTTTTTTTCCAATAAGATTCTTTTCAGCACTTCAAAAATGGCAGGAAAAAAAGAAAGCAGGGTGGTACAGAATCAAAGTAAGAACTCCACCTTTAACCCCTTAATGACTAGCGCATTTTAAACCTTAATGACCAAGGTATTTTTCACGTTTTTCCATCGTCGCATTCCAAGAGCTATAACTTTTTTATTTTTGCGTCGACATAGCTGTATAAGGTCTTGTTTTTTGCGGGACAAATTGTATTTTTTTTTATTGTAATAGCACCATTTTGAGGTACATATAATTTATTGATTACCTTTTATTAACTTTTTTGGGGGGGGGGGGGCATGGAAAAAAAACCAGAAATGTTGCCACTTTTTCGCATCCTAAATCTACGCCGTTTACCGTGTGGTATAAATAACACAATAACTTTATTCAGCGGGTTGTCACTATTTAAACGATACCAAATTTGTATCGTTTTTGTATGTTTTACTACTTTTACACAATAAAAACGCTTTTTTTTCAAAATTTGTTTTTGTGTCTCCATATTTGAAGAGCCGTAACGTTTTTATTTTTTAGCCGATGCGGTCGTATGAGGGCTTTTTTTTGTGGGAAGACGTAGTTTTTATTGGTACCATTTTGGAGTAGATGCGATTTTTGATCACTTTTTATAACATTTTTTTTAAGTCAGGATTCACAGAAAACAGCAATTTTTCCATTGTTTATTATTTCATTATTTACGGCGTTCACCGTGCGGGTTAAATAATGTAATAGATTTATAGTCGGGGTCGTTACGGACGCGGCGATACCAAATATGCGTAACTTTTTTACTCTACTTTTTTAATAGTAAAGCAGTTTGTAAGGGGAAAAAGTGGGTTTTTCATACTAACTTTATTAAACTTTTTTTTTACTTTTTTACTAGTCCCATTAGGGGACTTTAATAAGCGATTATCCTATCGCTATTATAATACACTGCAATACTTTTGTATTGCAGTGTATTACTGCCTGTCCGTTTAAGGACAGGCATTTGCTAGGACATGCCTCTGGCATGACCTAGCAGGCATTCACTACAGGCAGACTTGGGGGACCTTTATTAGGCCCCCGGCTGCCATCGTAGACGGAGACACAGACACTTGGCGATCGTATCGCCGGGTGTCGGTGGGAGAGAGAGGGAGCTCCCTCCCCCTCTCCAAAACCACTCAGATGTGGTACACGCTATTGAGCGCCGCATCTGAGGGGTTAAACGGGTGAGATCGATACTTCTATCGATCTCACATGTTCGAGCAGGGACGCGCTCAGCTGCCTCTGGCAGCTGAGAGCAGGGAGATTTGAGAGCTCCCTGCTCTGTTTACTTATTCTGATGCAGCGCCGTAAAAATGCATCAGAATAAAGCCCAGTAGTGGCCGTAGTGAAAAGGCGTATTGGCGGTCACTAACGGGTTAATGAATGTTGCCTGTTTTAGCAAGTAAACAAAAAAATCCAGCATCTTTGTAACCGAAATCTTTATTCTCTTGCTTTTATTTTGTGCAATGTAAATATATGATGTTGCTTCATGAATGTTACCTGCTGTTGATGGATCTTATTATGGCTTTATTCTAATTATGGCTTGTAGAAACACTCAGCTTGGTTTAAAGTGGTATTCCAACTCAGACATTTATAACTTATCCACAGGAACATGGGCCCCGCTGATGCTCCGCCATTGGCCTCCTAGGCTGTATCTGCCGATTTTACTTTTAAGCTCTGGTGTTTGAGTGTGCGCGGCGAGAGCCATAAAACCGTTTTGAGATTGACGTTTATAGCATATCTTGTGGATATACCAAACATGTCGGAGTTGGGAATTCCCCTTTAATAACATCCAAAAAGCCTGATTAAGACTAGATTCACACATGCAGTTTTTGGCGCAGTCTTCTGAGCCAAAGCCAGAAGTGGATCGAACAGAAAGGAGATGTAGAAGTCCTTATACATTTCCTTCCTTTTGGATCCACACGTACCGGTGACTCCAAAGACTGCTTAATACCTATCGGATCTATTATAACCAAGATGGAGCTCCATTTAAGTTTCGCTTGTCAACCATCAGCACCGGTCAATGCACTAAACGGATTTCTCCAAACGCTCATTCTACTTACCATTCTCTTTTCTGGTAGCATATGGCGCTGGCCACAATTCCAAGTACAACCGCAACCACAATTGGGATTAGGATGGCGAGTATTAGACCGACAGCTTAGAAACAAAATACAAAAAATATATTATTGGAAAGGAAGTTTATCTTTTATTACACACAGTCAGGGGGATATAACGATCACACAGATTCGTATAAACCTGGGCCTTTGTCTGCCCGAACTCCAAAAACATGATAACGGTATGGAAAAACCTTGAGAAAAATTCTGTCGCCACTAGGTGGAGCTAACTGCATACCGATTTATTATGGAGTTCAATGGGAACTTCTTCTAAGGACAGCTGCACGAATTAACTACTAAGTCACTCTAGACTCCCAGGGATATTACAGCAATACGGTCACTAAACCCTAAACCACCCTATGTAAAAATGTGGGATGTAGAAAGTTGGCAAAGTAATTAGGGTGGAGTCGGAAGTTGGAGAATTTTCCATTTTTTGTCCTGGGTACCTACGGCCTTGGAAGCCCTCCTTTAAAAACGCCTGAACTGCCAACTATAAACTCCTAATGAATAGACTAATGAATGTGGATACAATGATCTTCACTGGGCCGGCCTCATGCCCTATGGACTAGACTATATAGCATCAGTGCTCACCTAGAAGATAAGGCTGCAAACTCTTACCATTATCACTGGTCAGAACAGTGAAGGATTTGATGGGGCCCATTCCTCCTTTGGTATAAGCTCGTATTCCCAAGGAATAACTTGTTCCGCTCTGCAGGTCTTCAATCTTTAACATCCTGACTGCCGGGTCAGTGATATTCTTAATTTTTGTCTCTGCGTGACGAACTATAAATGTAAAAAACAAACAAAAAAAAGCTAAAAATATTCTGCAACGTCAAATACTGAGGAATGTATACGAAGCACGGACACTTTTTCAATAGCGTAAGATAA
The DNA here is from genome assembly GCF_050947455.1 of Rhinoderma darwinii. Taxonomy (NCBI): domain Eukaryota; kingdom Metazoa; phylum Chordata; class Amphibia; order Anura; family Rhinodermatidae; genus Rhinoderma; species Rhinoderma darwinii. The sequence goes on from NC_134687.1 coordinate 622,330,157, forward strand.
GAAAAACTGACACAAAATGCAAGAAGTTGCATGTGTCATTCTGTGCTATGCCTGATACTTCATTCACGTTGAACCAAGTCAAACGTAACAGAGGAGGCAATAGACAAAATGCTCTAAAATGTACTTAAAAAAATAAAATAAAAAAGTGTATTAATAAAAATCTGATTCACAAAAACCAGACTCCTAATGCAGCCTCAGATGAGGAACAACGTAGTGGGGACTGTAGTCATCTTGCTTTTCCCTTCTACTGTCAGCACAGTGCCAATCTGATCTGGAAAGCTGCAACACTAGGGTAGGTTTACTAATACGGTCCTGAATTTAGACAGGGTAAACCTAGACCAGACTGATAAATTCTGTGCAGTTTTAGTCGCAGAGGGGCACGCAGAATTCTACATTTGGCACATCTAGCTAGACATGTACACCTACTTCTCAACAGTATTTTGTGCCTAAAAAAATGGTCCACTTAATAAATCTGGAGCATTTTACGACTCCTCTTAACCACGTCTCTTTTTCTGGACATTTTTTAAGCAGTTTCCGATCCTTACCGCTGTCCCATGAATTCATTACCAATCTATAATTGGCAGCTTGCAGTCTGACTAGAGCAAAGTCAAACCTCCCAACAGTCCCGATTTTACTAGGTTTGCCCTACGAATGGGGTAGAAAAGAGGGGAGTCCTAACTGGCATAATGCTTCAGGGCAGTTTTGGGGTGGGTGTTCCTGGGTGGGGCTTAAATATCCCAGAATTTGGGATGTCGAGCTAAGGTGGTATGCAAAATCCCAAATACTTAAAAAAAGATGATCAGTAGTACTGTACACAGAAACTGTAGGGCCCATAGGAAAAAAAATAGAATGGGCCTGAACACCACTGAGTTCCAGAAATACATTGATAAATGCCCCCCAGTGAGCGCCAAATCCCGTTTCCCTTTACACCGTAAATTATAAAACTAGGGCTGCCTGCAGTCGCCACTAGAGGGAGCTCACTGCATAGGAATTTACACAGCTACTAGTGCGCTCCACCTAGTGGTGGCTGAAGGAAAATGCTGCGACTGTCAAGAAGCACCTTCCACCACGGGCCCAATAGCAGTCACGTGGTATGAACAGATGAACATAATACATAGAAAGGTACAGGGTTCATTCTACCGCAGCCACCAAACTCTGTCTATTCAGTAAACTTCTATGAATTACCCAAATCCTGGAACTTTGTGAAGGACGAGTCATTTTGCTGCTTCACAACATAAACCAAATACCCCTGCAGGAATCCATGGAGGTTTTCTTCAGCTATAGACTCCCATTTCACCAGTATAGAACTGGACGTGGTCTCCTGTACAGTGAAATTTGGAGCCACAAAAGGAGCTGTAAATAAAAAAAACATATATATATATTTTTTAATACTATTTTTTTTTTTTTTCTTAAAGTGCCCTTGAGGCTTGTTTATCAACGCTACTTGGTTGCTACGAGGAGGCATGTGTTTGTTTTTATGGATCCAGCCTCTAAAAGTTTTGGCAGTGATCCGATAACCGAGCAATATGAAAAATGTCCTACCGTATCTAAACTCCAACATACTATCAATAGGGTTTTGTGAGGTTACCTAGTTCCTCAGCGTAGGTGATCACCTCCTTCAGTAACTGATAGTCATCGTCCTTACAGCCGTACAGTGATACATTGTATCGCACTCCAGCCCGGAAATGTTCTGAGAATGCAGAAAATTACACAAATGACAAAACGTAAACCGCTATTCCAGGAACGACGCAACAGTCGCAGACACCGATGAATCATTGATTGCCGATGATCTGTTTTTTTATTTCGGATTGTAGATAATTTTTTTGCTCTATTTTCTTGTACATGATTATAGGGGTGGCTATCTTGCCTAAGCAGCTGCTCTACACTTAACAGCAGTCACACGGTCATAGGAAACTGGTCTCTCAACATGACTATTTGGCATGCTCTGTGACATGTGCAGAGGTCACTAAGCATGAAGGGGGAGGAAGGGAGCGGTGTCCATCACCTATTGATTACTATGGGAAAGTGTTGTGGGCATGCTTTTTGACATATGCAGAGGATACTGTGCACACAGGGGGATGAGGTGAGGTGTGTCCATAACCGGTTGATTTCTATGGGAAAATGTTGTTGGCATGCGGTTACGTGTGCAGAGGATACGGTGCACCGAGAGTTGTATCCATCACCTGTTGATTTATATGGGAAAGTGTTGTGGGCATGCTCGGACATGTGCAGAGGACACTCTAGGGAAGGGGAGGAGGAGGAGGACTGTGACCATCACCTATTTTTGAACGTAGATCCTGTGTTATCTGCCTTCAGCTTTATAACAGAGGTGTTGCCTTTCAGTGGATAGGACCTATCACTAATATTTGACATCATTTTATGTGATGGGAATAACACTTTAAATGGGGCTGAGCTACAATACCAGAAACAACCCGTGGGCAAGAGTGGCGCGGTTTGCATTATGTTCCATTGCATTCTTCTTACTTGAGCTGATGAAGGCACTTGCAGCCTTTGAGGAAAACCTCTTCCACATCAGTGATGAATCTAGAGGGTGAGAGGATGGGACCCATTTCACCAGATATCCACAGGATACATTCAACTCTGGACTCCAAGTGATGTTAATACCATTGCCTTCCCCCTCAAACTTTTCTACATTGACATCTACAAGAAAGAAGAAAAAAAAATAAAAAATATTTGTGCAATAACCACATTTAGACCAATGCAGAAAAGTCTATTTCATATAAACTTGTATAAACCCCACCCTGTTGTGGTCCAGAATTATATATATATATATATATATATATATATATATATATATATATATATATATATATATATATATATATATTTTTTTTTTTAAATTAACACTTTTTTCCCGACTCTTAATCCCCTAACCCTTGAAGGAATTGGTTTTTGTTTTACTTTTATTCTAGAACACATCTTCCGATTAGAAGTCCCGATTCCTGTGGCCCTGTGTCGATCGTGCCCCTCCTGTAGATATCACCACACACCCCACCCCATCCCCTGTAGCTAGCGTCATTGGGGTTCCATCTAGTAGCAGAATACCCAGCCAGAGCGTTGCCGATACTCTGGCCGGCGATTCAGCTGCTGGAGGGACGCCAGAGGCTCCTCTAGAAGCGGAATCCCTGGCCAGAGCGGTGCCGACTCAAATTCCCTAACGTCCATATATGGATAGTGACGTCAAGGGCTTCCCCAGGACAGGAGCCCCCAGCAAGAGATCTTGCAATGCTCTGGCTGGGGACTCCATATATGGACAGTGATGTCAGAGTTTTCAACTATGGAGAGTGACATCAAGGGCTTCCCCGGGCTCAGTGCTTAAAGTAGCGCTGTGCCCTGAGAGTCCTCCTGGCATGGATCAGTTTTTAACAGCCGTCAAGGATTGATTCCTGAAAAACAGCCATTAAAAACTGACCCATTGAGTTTAATGGGGGCAGTCTGGTCATGAAAATGGCCAAAAATAGGACATATTTCCTATTTTTTTTACAGCCAGTATACACGTGCTGTTAAAGAAATGGCCGGGTGAATACAAACAGAGAACTACATCATTCGGAAAACGGCCATGTTCCCTGACAATATTCAAATAAATGGGGCTGAAGATGCAATACCAGACATAGCCTATAAACAGAGGGTGGCACCATTTCTGAAAAAAAAACAGAACCCGATCTAATCTGGAAACATTCCCTTTGTTTGATCACTATGGTCATGTAGCTGTGTGCATAAAATCACACGTCATGCTTTTAAACTTAAACCGTGACGATCAATTCACGCAGCAATTTTAATGCCTCATATTTATCTACTATGGAGTGTTATTGCAGCCGGACTGCTAGGCGGGGTATAGGATAGATCAGTTTTCCACTGCATTCGCCAGCTTCTGAACTCAACAAGCAGCTGTGAACGTATCCCCTCATTGAGATGACGATCGGGGGACACTTACCCCTTGGCAGCAGTACTGTAGTTATCCTGGACGGCGGTGAAGATCCAGCAGTATTGGCGGCTACCACGTATATTACATAATCCCTTTCATCGCTGCTGGTCAGATTTATACTGGTCCGGTTGAGGTTGGCAGGCACCAGCGTCTCCCGAGACTGGTCGGCACTATGAAGGGGCGTCCACGTCACTTTGTAGGAAGTCACTATACCATTCGCTTCTTTGACTGTTAATTGCTGGAAGAGATAATAAGATCGTGAATGGGACTGATGTGAATGGCGACAATCCCGGTACATCACAGCAGAATAAGTTGGCGCCACATTCTCCTGAATATAAACCTGTATTACTGCTCATTTACCAACCACATCTGCTGTTACAAGCATCTACTACACTTTCAGTAAAATCATATTTTCTGCCCCAACTATTTCAGATTGTGCCCCCTTGCTTAGGCGTAGACCTTATTTACCTCGCGAGGAGCGCGAGATGGATTTTGTTTATTAGTAACGATGTGTGTAAACTGGTAGTTGCGGGAAATACGAGGTGGGATCGTCTCAACCACACTTAGCCTGGTTGAGACGATAGTTTAGCCACCTTTCCGCCCGATGCGGCCCGTACTACAGTATCTAGCAGCGACGGATGTGCGCCAAGACAGCACAGCGACTTGATTGACATCAAGCTTCACGCGCCCCCATTTAGACAATAGTACAGGCAGAAGCTGCATTGACTTTTTGATCACTTTTTAGCACATTTTTTTAAAGAGGTTCTGTCACCAGATAATCAAACCCCTATCTCCTATTGCATGGGATCGGCGCTGCAATATAGAGAACAGTAACGTGTTTTGTTTTTTTTTTTAAAACGATCATTTTTGGCCAAGTTATGAGCAATTTTATATTTATGCAAATGAGCCTTTCTAATGGACAACTGGGCGTGTTTTCTCTTATTTCCAACTGGGCGTGTTTTCTCTTATTTCCAACTGGGCGTGTATTGTGTGTAAGATCTGGGCGTGTTTACTTGTTTTACGTTGTGAATAGAAGTGTTTGTCAGCATCATACACTCCGATTCATAACGCCCAGCTAGTAAAACAAGTAAACACGCCCAGATGTTACCCACAATACACGCCCAGTTGGAAATAAGAGAAAACACGCCCAGTTGTCCATTAGAAAGGCTCATTTGCATAAATATAAAATTGCTCATAACTTGGCCAAAAATGATCGTTTTAAAAAAAAAAACAACACGTTACTGTTATCTAAATTGCAGCACCGATCATATGCAATAGGAGATAGGGGTTTGATCATCTGGTGACAGAGCCTCTTTAAAGTCAGGATTCACAGAAAACAGCAATTTTTCCATAGTTTTTTTATTAATTTTTTTACGCCGTTCACCGTGTGGGTTAAATAATGTAATAGCTTTACAGTCGGGGTCGTTACAGACGCGGCGATACCAAATATGTGTAACTTTACTTTATGTACTAGTAAAGCATTTTGTAAAGGGAAAAAGTGGGTTTTTCATTTTCTTTTCACATTTTTTTTCTTTTTTATTAACTTTATTTAACTTTTTTTTTTTTTTACTTTTTTACTAGTCCCACTAGGGGACTTTAATATGCGATCATCCGATCGCTATTATAATACACTGCAATACTTTTGTATTGCAGTGTATTACTGCCTGTCCGTTTAAAACGGACAGGTATCTGCTAGGTCATGCCAGAGGCAAGATCTAGCAGGCATTCGCTACAGGCAGACCTGGGGGCCTTTATTAGGCCCCCGGCTGCTGTCGGAGACACAGGCACTCGGCGATCTCATCACCGGGTGTCAGTGGGATGAGAGGGAGCTCCCTCCAAACTCACTCAGATGCGGCGCACGCTTTTGAGCTCCGCATCTGAGGGGTTAAACGGGTGAGATCGATAGGGATATCGATCTCACCCGTTCAAGCAGGGACGCCCCCAGCTACATCTGAGAGCAGGGAGATTTAACGGCTCCCTGCTCTGTTTACTTATTCTGATGCAGTGCCGTAAAAAGGCGCATGCATCAGAATAAAGCCCATTAGTGGCCGCCGTGAAAAGGCGTATTGGCGGTCACTAACGGGTTAAACTAATTGCCAGTATGCTTTATATTCACGAAAAAAATAAAATAAAAAGGCTTCACTTTGGAATAACCCTTTAAGTTACCGCCAACCTTCATGGGTCTTTCACTTCTTAAACTTTTTCAATCATTATGCATTGGAATACCTCTATATTGCAATGCATTATTGCCTGCCGGTGTACAATGGACAGGCACCAAACAGGGATTTAGTGATGGCAACCCATTGGTACAACACACCATCTTGTGGGGGTGCCGAAGATGTGAGCCCCTCTCCTTGTCTATACTCTTCGGTGCCACCGATGCTATTGACTGCAGCATCTAAGGAGGTAAAACAGCCAGGGTCGGAATTCACGCAGACCGTACATCAGTTGTTGTTACCGACGACTCCCGCCTGCACGGCACGGGAAAGCTTTGGACAATCCCAGTTCACATAAATACTGATCACCGACGGACGCCATTAAAATCAGGTGTATAACATGAGATAATCTATGTAACAGTCCCCCCATTTATATGCCCTAACAGTATAAAAAGCGGCCTCATATCGGGCACAGGCATCAGTGATCATAAGAAAAAAGTTATCATGACTACGTACCTTCCAATAAACTTTTATTTCACGCCCTTCTGGGCTCCATATAATTTCTCTCCAAATATTCAGCTTTCTTGAAGGGGCTGTAAAAAAAAAAAAAAAAAAAAAATTTTTTTATTTAAGCCAATTTCATAAACGATGCAGTTATCACTCACATGAGACCGGCCCGTGTAAGGATAGCACAATAACTATCACCTACAGGAAAACATTGGAGGTCCCGTAGCGATACTCTGCCTCCCCCCACACGATAACGCGGCTGAGGGTCAGACCTTACAACGGTCAATAATGTATATTGCTACATAGTCACCTGATAGAAAAAGAGGCTGAATTTGAAAAAGTGCCCAATCCGAACCAACAACCCCATCCCCCGGAGACGTTACAAAAATAAAATTATAGAAAAAAAAAAAAAAAAAAAAAAAGAGTCTAGTAGCCACGTACGGGTGTGGCGCCGTTTTTCTACTCCTTTAGCAGTTACTTCCCCTATACACAGTAATCTGTATCATACCTGCGTCGGGAGTCGTGTGTCTCTTTGTGCGGCTCCAATCACTCCACTTCCAAAAATAATCGTAAGACGAACATCGAACCCGAAAGTCATAGACATGAAACGGGTGTAGATGGTCTATGTCACAGCTGTACTGAGAATTATTTAACCCGTCAAAGGTAAGATTGCGCTGTGAAAGACACAGAATAATACATTTGAATGTAGAGGTTGCAGGTCAAATTGTCCCATTTTGTAGGTCTTGCATTTTCTGTAAACTTTTTGTTTTTCAAATTTTTTTTTTGCTTCTCAATAGCAACAAAAATACGCACGCACAGTATGGCCCCATTGAAATATAGTTGTGTTTTTTTTTAACAGCCGTCACATGGACGTGATACATGTTCGTCTGAATGAGCCCTTAAAGGGTAACTAAACGTTCAAACTTCTGACATGTCCTAGTGACATGTCAGAAGTTTTGATTGGTGGGGGTCCGAGCACTGAGGCAGAAGTGGCAGAAGCGCTCGTCAGAGCTCAGCTGCTTCATTTCTGTTCGGCTTTTACCGGAGAGCCGATGTATCGGAGTACGGCCTCACAGACCTATTAAGCCCGCACTCCGATACATTGATTTCTGGGAAAAGCCGAACAGCCACGAAGCATCTGAGCGCTCACAGGAAACACTTCTGTTGCTTCATTTCAGCGATCAGTGGGGTCTCAGTGCTCGGACCTCCACCAATCAAAACTTCTGGTATGTTACTATGGCATGTCAGAAGTTCGACAAAAATTTAGTTACCCTTTAATTATTATTTAAAACTGCAGGCTGCGAGAAGTGAGGAGACATTCGACTGGCTCAAATTGCTGTTCTTAGCCCCATGGGATATGTGGGTAGCTGGAAATTACACCAAAGGGTAAGAATCACACAAGGAAGATGGTGTTCATTCCGAAAACCCCAAATCTGCAGGTTACATGCAATATTTCTGGCTGAACTACATCTAATACAGATGGTAGGGACGCTTTAATTTACTACCGAAAAAAAAAAAAAAAAAAAAGATAGCCCCAATAATTAACAGGGGTGTTGGTAAATTCTAGATACCTGGGGCACTGGTGCAGGTACAATTATATGGTGGTGATCGCCGGTGCCAAGGGACACTAGGCAAAAGAGATGGGTACGCGTGCCCTTGGTGTCAGGTACAAGTAACGGCATCAAGTGTTAAATGAAATAAATCGGTCCTTACCGTCTCAGTCTCACCGTGGATAGACTTTATTTCAATTTCACATGATAAATTAATTGATGTATATGTTCCAGGCAACCGCCATGAGAGGTAAACGGCAGTAGAACTTGAGTCACGGGTAATCAATGTCTCAACGGGTAAAGGATGGACTGAAAAAAAAAAAAAAAAACAATTATTTCTGGTACAGGTAAAAAGAATCTAAAATATTCCATAAAAAACAAAAAAAAAACTACCATTCAAAATAGGCCTCCATTGATCTCGTGTCCTGGATTTCAGGCTGATCGTTCTTACGCTAGTAAATTGTAACCAGCCCTATGTTGTTTTTACAATGGGGCCCTACGGGCGACACGAACCTATGCCTATACAGCGGCATAGGTTGGAGCGTTCTGCTAGCAGTATACGCCAGGAAATACTCCAGAATTATTCCTCCGATAGACGGCTGAAACGCATTGTGAATAGAGCCCACAAGGGTGCACATAATCCACCATTTTTTAACCCTTGATCGCTAGGTCAAATTTGCACTTGTGGACATGAACAACTTGCTGATTTGGTCTCTGCATTCTGGAGGTTATAACTTTTTCTTAGATTTTGGTCAATTATTAGCTGGTATTTTTTTCAGGACGAGTTCTTTATTTACCTGCCATTTTTTGGTACATATACATTAGTTTTTCATTTATATTTTTGAGTGTGTTTTTTTTCCCCCTGCCTCAATTCAATGGGAAATCTTGGAACACAAAGTAATCCTTAGGACGGACAGCACTTACTTCTTTCAGAGACATTGATAGCCAGAGATGTATTGGAAGTTCCTAATGGATTTCTAGCAAGGAGCAGGAACTCATGAAGGTTTTGTTCTTTCGTTATATCGTAGCTGCAGTTGAATTCGTCCGTGTCTTCGTTATACTCAGAACATGAGGTGCTAATTCCGGAGAACCTGAAAGTTTAAAATAAGAAGACATCTCATAATCCAAGATCGGACGGGAATGCCACAATCCTTAAAATGAAGTTGTCGCAGCTTTAGTTTAGTGCTGCGGCCTCTCCACTCATATTTCCTTACAGCGACGCTCCCTGCCAATCGCTTTGCAGGGAATTCCAATACAAAACCACATTGATCTGAGTGGAGCGACGCTGCAGTTTGATGCTCAGGCGGTGGCCAGGACCATCCTTGTGCAGAAGAATTGAGGAAGGGACCTCTTCCCTTTCGTTCTCTACATCAGCACGGGTTCCAGTGGTCAGACCGTTGTGATGGTAAAACCCCTTTAAGACCTATCTAACTTGCACATTCCCTCAGTTACCGAGACAAACCCTATCCAAATGCCCTATAGGGCATAAGGACATCATAGAGGGTGGTCCCTTATGACCCAGAGCCGTGAAGTATCAGCAGCTCACAATCTGGTGGACTCCGCTCATCCTTGTATAACATGAACGTCCATTCTGGAGGGGGTCGTGTATGCTAGCCGCAACTACTCCTTTTACGGGGGCTTCAGAAGCTAGGTGGTAACCGATACGGCTACAATGACAAGTAGTTGTCACAATCACAGTAGTTGTCACCCACATTACCATTACACAACGTTAAAAGAGGGATTTTTCTTCATTCTTAGAGGAAACGCCCTTTAAGAAACTTGGATTTTACCTTTCATATAGAGAGTATTTTGTCTCGCGGTCACCGTACAGTCCAGTGTCTCTTCCTTCTTTCCATGTACAGATTATTACCTTGAGATGACGAGCTTCACAGCTGAAGTCCTGGGGCTTGTCTGGTGGATCTAGGAGAGCAGTATTCATTATTACTACATCTTTTATCGGAATATAAACACACGAGATTCAGAGATTTTAGGATTGGAAGCTATAATTGTGCAACAGGTCTTTGAATGCTGTAGTATTAACATTACCTTTAACTGTGAAAAGGGGCACCTTTTTTGCAATGGGTGTGGCCGAAATACCGGAGTTCAATGGCTATATAATGTAGATCTTATAAAATCAACATAAACAATTGATTTACGTCACAACAGCTCTACCTGTGATAACAAAAACTACAAGTAATACTCCTACTGTCCAGCAGGGGTCACTAGAACTTCATTGTTTCACCGCAAGTTGAAGTGTATTGTAAATTTGAGGGGAAGCTGGTCATAGTGCACCTCCTTCACAACTATCCAGAAAATACCTCATCAGTCTGCCTAGCCACTAGTTATTGTTAGCCATGGATGGGAAACTGCAACATATTCCCTTTCATGCAATCTAATGGAGAGTAGAAAGTCCTCTTATTCTTTTTATTAGTAGTATTGGGCCCCCTTGCCTACTGGATTACTGTTAAGATCAAAATTATGGCTTCCGGTACGGTTAAAAGGAACCGGTCACCAATCTAACCACTTTAAATTGAACTTCGAGCTTCATGTAAAAAGGTTTACCTTCTACCAGGGGCGTAACTAGGAAAGACTGGGCCCCATGGTAAACTTTTGACCGGGTCCCCCTCCCCTGGGTGCCACACAACCACCCCCCCCCCTTTAAGATAGTGCCTCCGTGTATATTCAGCCAAATATATATACATATACAGCCCCCTCCCTGTAGATAGCGCCATACAGCCCCAACCCCCCTCCCAAAAAAAAAAAAGCAGCCTGTAGCCTATGGTTTGTTCCACAAAAGACATGTATCCCCTATCCACAGGATAGGGGATACATGTGTGATCGCTGGGGCCCCCAGCGATAAAGAGAACGGGGGACCGAAAGTCCCCCGAAGTTCTCCATGAGAAACATCGGACTACCGGGGTCTGCGTCCAGCAGCTCAATAAAAATGAAAGATGCGCTGGTCACGCATGCGCACAAGTGCAACTGGTGCTCCATTCATTTCTACAGAGCTACCGACACAGACCACGGAGGTCCCCCGTTCCCCTTATAGCTGGGTGTCCCAGCGATCACACATGTATCGCCCATCCTGTGGATAGGGGATACATGTGCTCTGTAGGAACAATCCCTTTAATGGCAGAGGAGGGAGATACCTCCCCGCTATGCCGTAGTGTTCAGTGGCGTCGTGCTGTAGCAGCCATAGCGGCTGCTAGCGGAGCCTCCGGCCATGGGGGTGGCCCCTTATGCCACGGACCCCGTAGAAGCCGCTATGGCTGCTACAGCGGTAGTTACGCTACTGCCTTCTACATATATAAAGAATATTGTATTGACCTGTGCAGATATTGCAGCTCTGTCTCCTATGCTCCAGTATTCAGTGTAAAATGTACCTCTAGCTTGTCATAGGATATTAAATTCTCCAAGGAGTGATAAGAGTATCGCCCCTCCCCCAGAAACCAGTTCGTTAAAGGAGAGCTGCATACAGAGCCTTATCTTTGTGTATAGTGTTACTATCCTGCCTTGTCCAGGTCTCCAGCAGTACAATAGAGCGGTCATTAACTCACACAACCTTTAATGAGAATGAAATGACTCTGCTAATACTGTCCCAGTCTATATAGCAAAGCTGACAAGTGAGCTGCAGAAAATAGGAAGTGCAATTGAGAACTTCAAGATTTTGTTATTATGTGAATAATAAAACTTCTTTATAATAAAACCAGATTTAAATAACAGGTAGTTTTCAGATTATACACTCCTTTTAAAGTCGACACCGACTTATAGACAAAGATGGTGCCACTATTTTGAAAAATAAATGAGTAAATGCCCCCATCTGGTACAAAGCACATAATGGATGATGATACTAGAAATGCAGAATGTATATTAGATCCAGTATTGCTTTTGAGGTGGAATTTATTTTGTATTTTTGTGATGGGACAAAATAAAAGGTAGCTGCAGGACATACGCAATTTGAATCCCAACTTGTGGGACATTTGTAATTCCTGCCCGATTCTGTCCGGGTAAACGCAACTCCTCAAATGCAATTTATGGACTGTTTCTAAGTATTAGAGGTGATTTTTATTTTCATTAGATAAAAGTTTTTTCTGGTTGCAATTAAAGAATTTGTCTGAGATTTTGATATTTCCCCCAAAGGTTAATAGAAATATAAAAATTCTCTAACATTCTTGCTTCTTCGGCCTCCATGCTGCTCTGGGACATTATTTTGCTATGAACTAATCATCACTGCAGCAACTGGAGGCGGTAACCTGATATTACGTCACACAATTTACAAGCAATTAAGTTATTTTTTTCTTACAGGTTTTTGACATGAGAAAAATTTCCAAATCTAGGAAAATTCCTTAAAGGACCCGATTTGGATCCTTCTTGAGTTCTGGTAAGAATCTCCGACGTCTTGAGTAACACTTCAATAGCTTTCTGTGCAGGACAATTAAAGTGTCTTTCCGGGACTAAAATATTGATGGCCTATCCTTAGGATAGCACAGCTGACTGTTTACCAGACACCGCACCATACATTTGGTAGTGGCTGTGCCTTGTATTGCAGCTCAGTCCCGTCAGTTGATCGGAGAGGGTGACGGAAGTTGAACCCCCACAGATCTGATATTGATGGCCTATCGTAGTTCTGGGAAAACTCCTTCAAACCGGAGGACTCAGCTACTTACATCCAACAAAGACGACAGTTCCGGCAATATACGCCTCCTCAGAGGTGTTGCAAAATATATTGTCTCCGCTGGCCTCCGACATCTGTAGGTTCCTTAACCGAATCCCACCGCTGCTGTTTCCAAGCTTAACAAATGGCTGAGTATCGGACATGAACTGAAAGGATTTTATTTGGCTTCCACTTTTGACTTTACAGCAGAAGTTCACATTTGAGCCGACACGAACAACTATATCTTCAGGAAAACACACGTTTATATTGCTGCTACCTGTAACAGATAGAAGGGGGTAAATGAGACGGTCAGTACTAAACCTGCTCAGATACGCAGTTTATCATTTCTGATTCTAGAGGATCTCCTTTACAGCAGTAAATCTACAGAGTAGGCGGCGTTAACTTGAACCTCACTTCCGGACATAATTCTTCTTTTATAGTCAGTATGATCGGGCACATGGGCACGCTGCACGACTATTATGGCTAATATCTAAAAATTGTATAGACGTGTAGCCTTAATGAATGTTCGTCAAACAATGAGACAAATGAGGTTCATTAGGGGTTCCGCCCCATGTTTAGCCCTCTTCGAATACGGGATTTAGCAGCTCATTGAATAGGTCACCTGACAATCTGATTGGTCAGAGCCCTCACTGGAGCTCCAGCCTTTAGACTCATTAGACACAAGCTAACCCCTCAGACTCATTCACTTTAAGATGGAAGTTAATGAAAAAATGACGTAAATAGGCACTAAAAAAATGTAAGATATTAAATAGCTCGATGTCCACAAGAGAATATATTATAAAAATAATTACACCTCAAAAAAACAAAAAAAATAAAATAAAAAAAATGGGTAAAAACACACTAATATCTCAATTCGGTGCATTATATATATGTATAATTATAATGTCCCGAGTAACCACAGCCAAAAGCCTCATGTATATGGTACTCAATGCAGTGCCAAATAACGGAGATACTTCGGAACATACGGCATCCAATGGAACAGAAAAAGCTTTGTATTAAAGCGGATCCATACGAAAGTGCAGTGCGGCCCTATAAAAAAAAAAAAGTCAAAGGGCCCCTATTGCTCTAGATCGTTCAGTGCTTATCCTTCACATTAGAGTATTACCGTTGACTGTTTTAGTGGCGCTCCAGTCACTCAGTCTCTTTTCACCATCGTATTGTACTTCATGGACGAAGCACCGGGCCTTCACAGAGTGGGATGAGCAATTTAAAGGGAAATCGGACGTCCAATTCCAGTGGAACATCCCAACATTAGGAAACCAATATTCTACCACTGTCTCCTAAATAGAGAAAATAAAAATCGGTTGACTAAAGGTTGAGAATTACACATGTAATGCTGACAATCATTGAACAAAAGATGATATGAGGGGGAAATTCTTGCCAGATGTCCTATAAGTGGATCAGACAGTGATACTTCAGGCTAATATGTGGAGGGGTTGCGCCAACCCCCAATTCCAAAATCTCACCTATGTCAACCGCCAATCGAGGGATCCATGGGTGTCTCTAGCAGGCCACTCCTATCATGAACCGGGAACCCCCATAGGTAATAAATATAAAGTCTGCACATTCCTATACAGGTTCCTGGGCAGGCCATGACAGCCACATCCCGGGACCTGAACCACCAGCCAGGTTGCAGGAGTGGCCTGCTAGAAGATACCCTTGAATGGGACCAAGCTGCAATACCCGACACAGCCATGTACAAGTATGACGTTATTTCTATATTAAAAAAAAAAAAAGGGAACCTTTTAACCAATATACTGATGTTTTACAGAGGATAGCTCTTTTTTTGAGGAGGGGGTGCCATTTACAATTAAAAATATTTTAATATTTCCATAATATATTTGCTTTTGCAAAGTGTAACTTCCTGAAGATACTGAATACATTTATAGTGTTGTGGGTAGGGTAGATGTTATTTAATTCCATGGTGGATTAGGGTTAAAAGCCCTCTCTTCCCTGGTGGTCTATGGCAGACGGGGGGGGGGGGGGGGGTTTAAATATTTGATTCCCTAGTGGTCTAGGGTAGAATAGAGGGCTAACACCGGGTGGTCTAGGGTGTTAATATGGAGTTCCCTGGTGGTCCAGTGTAAAACAAAGGGTTAATACTGGGTGGTCTATTCACCTCTCCAGGCTCCGGCAATGTCCTACCTGCTGTGGAGCTACCTGGAGTGATCATACAGATAAGTGCTGAGCAGGGACAGAGGAGACTGCGGCTTTGAACAGTAGAACAGATCCCCCTACTAAAATCACGAAAGCGAAATTCAGCGCAGATCACGACGTCACTGTATTTTTTCGGTTGGTTTATTTGTCCTGGTTTCAACTGTATCTGCGTCCTCAGAACGCAGATACAGTTGAACACAATGGCGGAGCAGGGAGCAGTCAGCTCCCTGTTCCACCATTCATTATGTAACGTTGGACATGAGAGGCCCAGCACAGACAGGCGTCATACTTGGTGTGAAGGGCAGCTATGCAGGCATTATACTGGGTGTGGAGGGAAGCTACGGGGCATTATACGGTGTGGAAGGCACTACGGGGCATTATACGGTGTGGAAGGCACTACGGGGCATTATACGGTGTGGAAGGCACTACGGGGCATTATACGGTGTGGAAGGCACTACGGGGCATTATACGGTGTGGAAGGCACTACGGGGCATTATACGGTGTGGGGCAGTGCCAGGGGGTATATTATATACAGTAGTATACAGCAGGCTTACGGGATATATATTAATTCTATGGCGTGGCATGCACAGGCGGGGCCTGGCATGTAAATGGGGCATGGCCTAAATAATCGTTCATTAAATGTAATCGAGGTTACACGTTCAATGAGTCAGTATTTTGATTTAGGTCATAATCGGCCAGTCCTACCTCCTTAACCATAAGACGCACAATCTCTGCACTTCTATCTTCATGTACAGTATATTCGGTCATATCTAGTATAGCACAACTTACCGCTCTCCCTATCTATATATACACTATATGCACACGTATACATAATATTCATTGCACACATGAACATACATTTTGGACCAGTAGGTTTTCTTCACGCAGCACATTCATCTCACAGGTCAAGTTCACCTCACCCACGACCGAGGTTGAATTCACCGTCCACTCCACAGACAGCACGTCAGACTGATAATCGGCAACCAAGGAGTGAATCTCGGGTGGATACGGAACAAAAGCTGCGAGGCAAAGAAACAAATAGAAACACTTAAGACTCCAGAAATGTACCAGCGCCAGGGACCTCTCTAAGAAAATGACCGCCCATCTCACTAATGAAATCACGTACAGGAAAATCAACAGAATGGGCCCAGGAAATAATGGGTCTGGAAATCTATTTAACCCATCCTCTGCCGGACAAGAAATATCTTAAATACGAGCACCATCCTGTGCTAATGCGGACCACAGCCCAGTGGTGGTCAACCTAGCACAATATGGGGGACCTAATATAAGGCCTTTGACTACATCCGAGAGCCACACATTACATTCAATCCAACCCCGTTCTGCCTTGGAGAAGTGGCCGCACATCCGCTCTCACTCTCCATTGAAGATATGGAGTGAGCATGCTCAGCTGTTCTTGTATCTATTCATTATAAAGGTGGGGGGAGGGTACACGTGCCGCCAACCCCCCAAAAAAAGAAAAAAGGGTCAAAAATCAGATTCCAAAAAATTTACCCCCTGAGTCTGAAGATGACATGTTCTTGTAGACCACTTATATGTGTGACAATTGCAGAGTATATATGCAGTGTGCCCCACAACTCAAAGATGGAAGAGAAGAATCAGGGCCACGGAGAAAGCATCCTTGGGCCACATGATTTTCCCCGGCTACTAGATGTCCACTAGTGCCACAGATGTAGCTATAATTAATAGACGCAACCATAAACCGTTCCCACTAATGGAATTTTTTCCATTGGATGTTTGCAGAGGTCACAGGTCATTTCTTGCAAAAACACCTGACATCTCAAAAACTCTGCAACTCTACAAGACTTTCAATGCTGGTTCAGTCAAGTGAAGATGTTAATGACCTCATAAAACTGCGGGAAACTTACGAATATCAAAGTGGCTCTTCTGAAAACGTATTGATGGATTCCCCGGAACATTTTTGGCCTCTATTTTTATATCGAACGTTGAGAAAACGGGAAACTTGGCTTGTAGCTGGTTCCCAATTGTTTCGAAACACATCGTTGGGATACTGAATCTGTGTTAGAAACAACCCAGAAGTGATTAGTGATTCCATCAAGTCAAATGCATCATAGTTTAAGTTTATTTACAGGGTCTGTAGAGTCGTCTATGAGGTCATGCATGAATCGCTTACAAACGTGTTAAACAATGGGGTCAAGTAGGATACCTGTCAATGTGCAGCAGCTAGTTTTTGGGGGCGTCCCAATGCTGCAACACTACCATACTTTCCCGACACTGGTTATTTGCTCAAAACTACGGCAAATCTGTACAAAGCCTGTCATATGTCTTCCAGGTCCAACAACTTTATGCAAGACTAAATAAAGTCACTGATCGACTCGACTGTCGACACTACATTTTCCCCTTCAACAAAATGTGTTATTACATACTGGTCATTCATGTAATACGTGGGAGGCCCGGGTCGGGTTTATTAGGGCACTTATTTAGGGCTCCTCTCTAGCTTATAGAGGGGGGGGGGGGGGTTCTAAGTGGGGGACGTCCGTATAAGCATAAAAAGCAAATCATTCCCAGAATGGAAAAATATCAGCTATCCACCGGCTAGGTGCTAATTGACTGATTGCTGGGGGCCCTGTTCCCCCCAACGATCGGTGGAATGGAGGTCCTGTACCCATTTCTCCTCACTGCACACCTGCAGCGAGGAGCAGCTTGAATGGAGCAGCGGTCGAGAATGCGCCTGCTGCTCTAGTCAAGGTCTATGGGACTGACGGAAACTGCGGTGTATATCGCTCAGATTCAGGACCCCTCTTCTCGCCCCTGCGATCAGATGATTATCACCTATCCTGCAGATAGGGGATAATGGTCCATGCTGGGAATACCCCTGCAATGTATATACCACTTTTTAATTATTGTAGGGAAATTCATAAAGGAACAGTATTCAGTCTTCCATATAGCGGACACTGAATAAGGAGAGTATCTGATTCTTACGTAGAACAAACATTGTAGACGATTTTATCATCAGCAGGGTATGTAGTGTCCCATCGACAGGAAAGGTGATCATAATCATGTGTCAAGCAGTCAAGGTTCTTGAAGAAATCTGAAGAAACTAAAAAACACCAAAACATAAAATCAGAGAGAACAAAAGGTCAGAGTCATAACCAACTAATACGGTGCAGTAATGAAATATAGAGGTGCAGGTTATGGGGGCCATTATTATAGAATATAACGGATGTAAACTTTAAAAATACCCTATGGTCATACACCCTATCAGTGAATTCTGATGAGGGGGGGGGGGGGGGTCCTCCGTTCCGGATCTTGGGCAGAGGGGAGAGCGGTTATAAAGAGCGTCTCTCTCTGGAGGACCTATCCTGTATTAGACAGACACCCATTAATAAGAATGTGCACACTGTAATGCTTCACGTCTCCTGTGGTCGCGCTGCAGGGAAAAACTTACTGCCAGGTTTCTTCACAGATTATAGCAGATCGTTGGGGATCTCAGCAGGGGGACACTTTCATGAGCTTATTGTCAAGGGCCCCCTTTATAATAAGTAGGAATTGTCCAAAGCGGAGAACCCCTTAACGCACTTTGAGGACTTCTACAGCTCTGATCTTATTATATAAGGCCTTTTTCCGCTCTGACTCTTGAGGCAGTAACAAAACTTCAGACCATTGCGATGCCCCATTTGTATCTATCCCTGGCTTTATGCACCGATCTCCGCTTATTGAGGCATTGTATTATAGGCCACCCCTTTGTTCTTAATTAACATACAAGCTCATGTTATTCAATTGTAATCTTTGCTGCATCGTTCAAAGAAACAAACCCATATGGCCCCTATTGACTATGGTCACGTTTGAATATTTTTGGATTGAACATCGATTTAATGGAAAGTCATTGAGACATCCCATTTAGCAGAATTGTCAGATGTTCCCATCTGCCTTGTATTTAAAAGAAATACTTTATAAAAATAATAAAAAAAAAAATCTTCATAATTCCATATTTAGATGGCGACCTCTATTTTGTGGGAGACATGTGACGTTAACAACAGGGAAACGGACCTCCAAATACTACCAGACATTTCTACCCTACAAAGAGGTTCTGAAGCAACTGATGTTTATAATGAGGTATTTGGCGGCCTCAGAGATTTACAGAAGTATAAGGAAGCATCACTTCAACATATGACACTCCACGGAGGCCTTACAGCTCCGTGCTAAAGGGCCGTACAGTCTGTGCACAGGGCTCCGCGGCAGAGAAGCGCAAAATCAAATCAGCGCAACAAATAAATGTCACCCCTGCGGCTTTACAGGAATTTTTCTTCTTTCAAGGAGTCAATGTTTTTACACTTCTGCCAAAAGTTACTCTGGATTTATTACATGTTGGGGGGTTTTGTAGCTTTTACAATCCACGCTTTAATGGCTGTTTACTCGAGTAAAACTTGAAGCTGCCACAAAGGCTCAGTGCAGAGATAATTCTCCATTATTACTAACTGTGGTCTGAGCCAGAGACGAGAAAACGCAAAACTGTCCGCCTGCTAGATCACTAAGTGGAGAAGCCAGAAAGACTTTGCTTCATTCAGACGTCCGCAATGTGGCGGCATTGTAGTGTCCGCAAGATGCAAACCCCCAGTGGTTCAAGTGAAACGGACATAGATCCCCATAGAACACAATGTTAATTTACCCAAATCGTGGGGTATGCAAAATCCGGACGCAAAAGCTTAACCGCATAACGGTAGTGTTAATGAGACCTTAAACACGTGGTTTCAGAGACATTCCCCTTTTAGTATCGAGCCGCGGCAACAGTATGGCTCCTGGCAAACTGCGCATTGTGAGATGTAGTAATACATGCAGGCCTACGCCATGCTGTGTTCAGACACAGAAACCACCAGTGAGGATGCGGAACACTTCCTTATTAGGTCATCCTCCAGCGATAGTGAGGAACCCCCACAGTAGGCAAACTGACAGTCAAGTGACTCCAATTGGGTGCCCCCAAATATTTTTTCGCCCAAAATTCCTGAATTGGGTCTGCCCCAGGAATAAAAATTTGTACCACTGGGTACACTGAATTACATTTTTTTCTAATTTTCTTTACAGAGTAGTTGGTGAACCTAATGGTCACACAAACAAATCTTTATGCCGAACAGTATCTGGCCAGTCACCCCGCATCATATTACGCTAGAGGCCAGATGTGGCATCCAACAAGTGCTGCAGAAATGAAAAAGTTCCGGGAGCACCTTCTTAGGCTGA
This sequence comes from Rhinoderma darwinii, assembly GCF_050947455.1. Lineage (NCBI taxonomy): Eukaryota > Metazoa > Chordata > Amphibia > Anura > Rhinodermatidae > Rhinoderma > Rhinoderma darwinii. The sequence goes on from NC_134687.1 coordinate 622,350,362, forward strand.
ATTCACACGAGCATGTGAAGTACGTAAAGGACGGAACGTATTTCGGCCGCAAGTCCCGGACCGAACACAGTGCAGGGAGCCGGGCTCCTAGCATCATAGTTATGTACGATGCTATGAGTCCCTGCCTCTCGGTGGAACTACTGTCCCGTACTGAAAACATTACAGTACGGGACAGTTGTCCTGCAGCGAGGCAGGGACTCCTAGCGTCGTACATAACTATGATGCTAGGAGCCCGGCTCCCTGCACTGTGTTCGCTCCGGGACTTGCGGCCGAAATACGTTCCGTCCTTTACGGATGTAACATGCTCGTGTGAATCCAGCCTTAATATGGGGCTTATTAAGAAATCCACAATACGGCCCTACTGGTCGACCGAAGTTTTGTATGCTACCCCAATGTACAGGGCTGTAATGGTGAGCACTTGCTTTGAGGCAATATTAAGTTTCCTCCATTACACTGACAGCCAGTGCCCTCCGCCTGGTGACCACAACCAGGACAGGTTATTTAAAATTAGGCCGCTTATTACACTTCTGATATATTAACCCCTTCCAAACCACCCCACGTAGATTAACGGGCTGCAGCGCTGTTCCTTGTGCCTACAGCCCGTTAATCTACGTGGGCTCCTAACAGAGCACACAGGCGCTCCCCGCAGCCCAGCATCTCCTAGTACAGGCTACTACTAGCAGCCTTAGTACTGGGGGAGAACATCAGGTCGAATCACAGCGGTGATCCCGATGGTTGCTATGCCAACTGGAAGCCAAACAAACGTCTCCGGTCTGCAATCTATGGAAGGCCATTAGGTCCTGCCTATGCCCCCTGTCAGTGTGAAACTGACAGGTATTATAACAATCCAACAATTGGATCTTCAAGTCCCTAGTGGGACTAAAAAAAAATAAAAAAATAAAAATGTACAAAAGTAAAAAACTTTACATTTCTAAATAATAATAATAAAATAAAAAATGCCTTTGCTTCAGTCCATTACCACACTAGGGCCACATGTGGGCTATTTCTAGAAACTGCTGAACCTGGGCAATAAATATTGAGTTGCGTTTCTCTTGTGTTACAGAAAAAAAAAAATAATGGATTTTCTGACAAGAAAAAAAAAAAAGAAATTTGTACATTTTCCCTCTATTTTGCTTTAATTCCTATAAAACACCTGAAGGATTAAGAAACTTTCTAAATGCGGTTTTGAAAACTTTGAGGGGTGCAGTTTTTAAAATTGGTTGACTTATGGGGGTTTCTAATATATAAGGCCCTCAAAGCCACTTCAGAACTGAACTGGTACCTAAAAAATAGGTTTTGGAAATTTTCTTGAAAATGTGAGAAATTGCTGCTAAAGTTCTAAGCCTTGTAACGTCCTAGAAAAAAAAAAAAGGATGTTCATAAAACGATGCCAACATAAAGTACACATGGGAAATGGTAACTAGTGACTATTTTGTGTGGTATTACTATCTGTTTTACAAGTAGATACATTTAAAATTTAGAAAAATGCTAATTTTTGCAAATTTTCTCTAAAGTTTGGTATTTTTCACAAACAAATACGGGGTTTATTGATCAAATTTTTCCACTAACACAAAGTACAATATGTCACGAGAAAACAATCTCAGAATCGCTTGGACAGGTAAAAGCATTTAAGTTATTACCACATAAAGTGACATGACAGATTTGAAAAAATAAAAAAAAATAAAAAAAATCCGCTGCTTCCACAAGGCCAAAACAGGCTCAGTCCTGAAGGGGTTAAAAAATATCAAAACAGAATTATGGGCTCAAAAAACGACATGATAAAAAGCTGTAGATTTATTTTTAAAATGATATTCAACATTCGCACATTTCTCCAAAGAGTCGTTTACTTTCCTCTGATGTTATGGCCATAGTGACCATGACATTTATTCGCGTCCCAGAACACTAGGTCATTATGGTAATCATGACCGAAAAATTGCTCCAGATTATAGAGGGAAAAATTCTGAGAGATCTAGTAATAAAATGAAGGATTATATAACAGTTTGGACAGGACACTCACCTGAGGCCTGGCTGCAGACATAGTGCAGTAGACATTGGAAAGCAGCCAAGAAACCGACCACACGGCCAATATTCCACATTCTCCCGATGACTTCTAGGTTTTTCTACGTGGTCATCAGATTCATTTCTCATTGATCCACAAAATCCTTGAAGAAAAAAACCAAAAAAAACATTTGATTTTCTAACATCCCCAGTGTTGGTCATTTACATTTCTCCGTGCCACCAGATGCAATCCAGCCATACAGCGCAAGGGACGCCGAGGCGTGGTGCCAAACGTCAAATTAGTCTTGACACTCTACACCAGTCCGGGATGGCTAGGTCAGCTGGTATTTGGCTAGCTTTACATGAATGCAACCTGAGACCATCCTTCTCTGAAGCTTAATTGATTCCGCAGCCGATTAGTTTCCGTGACCCATCATCAAAAAGAAAACCCCCCAAAATATATACATTACTCATGATTACTGGCAGGGACAAGGACGTCAATGCAGGCAGATCATACAAGTACGGCAAAAAGGAAAATGACAGCTCTCTCATTCAGTACATTTCGTATGACCAAACAACAGTAGGAGGCAGACCAGAGGCGTAGCCAAGCATATATATTATAGCATAGATTACTATTCAAAGGGTTAGTCCCAATGCAAAGATTTATGGCATATCCACAGCCGCACACATGCAGGGAAACCGCTTCAATTACTCTGCCTGAATGCCGCCTCATTAGATGGGATGGGGGGGGGGGGGGTGTCATCGAGGTCTTCCATTCTTAAGATGCCGATCCCAGATCTTTATGGCGTACTATGTGGATATGCTTTGCCATAAAACCCTTTCAATGCTAGGTTTACTGCAACCCCTACTCAAATGCCCTTTTAGGACGTGGACTCTGGAAAGAACGGCTCTCGCTCTGCGGCGCCTGACCAGTCTCCTCCTTCGATCCGCTCCAAACTATACACAGGAAATTATTTTTTGACCCAATCCACAGCCAGCTGCCCATTTTCCTTGCAGCAGCCGTGTAATGTAATCCTTACCTAACACATGGACGCGGCAGGTCCACCAGAGCGGCTCTCCATTCTGACAGAGGGTGGTCCTGAGTGGGATATCCCCTATGACAACCATATGCCCTACTGGGGTACATTATTGCCGCATTATATATATAAGTGATAAACAGAAGACACAGCTCTAGGTCTGGACTGGGAAGTCTTGACTTCCTGAAGGTCATAGGAATGTGTTTCCATCTTTTCCTTTGCTTTCAGGAAAGTCTTCTCTTCTTATTCACATCCGACACGGAAGGGGAACAAAGTGGTCACAACTAATACACAAGAGCGTGAATACAAGTGGCCATGCAGACGGCATAAAAGGTGAACACAAAAAGATTGCCTGTTTAACAGGGGGGGGGGGGATAATAAAATACTATTTGTTTAATATAATGACCATCGGAATCCTTCCTATCTCGCCATCTGTTGCCACAGTGACGGAACGTCATGTGACTGCGCCGTCCAATAATTCCAGTGGGACATTAGACCACTGTGGACGACACGTTAAAGCATGCGAGAGAGAGAGAGAGAGAGAGAGAGAGAGATATGAGAGAGAGAGAGAGAGAGAGAGAGAGAGAGAGAGAGATATGAGAGAGAGAGAGAGAGAGATATGAGAGAGAGAGAGAGAGATATGAGAGAGAGAGCGAGAGAGAGAGAGAGAGATATGAGAGAGAGAGAGAGAGATATGAGAGAGAGAGAGAGAGAGAGAGATATGAGAGAGAGAGATATGAGAGAGAGAGATATAGAGAGAGAGAGAGAGAGAGAGAGAGAGAGAGAGAGAGAGAGCGAGAGATATGAGAGAGAGAGCGAGAGAGATATGAGAGAGAGAGCGAGAGAGAGAGAGAGAGATATGAGAGAGAGAGAGAGAGATATGAGAGAGAGAGAGCGAGATATGAGAGAGAGAGCGAGAGAGAGAGAGAGAGATATGAGAGAGAGAGAGAGAGATATGAGAGAGAGAGAGAGAGAGAGAGAGAGATATGAGAGAGAGAGAGAGAGATATGAGAGAGAGAGATATGAGAGAGATATGAGAGAGAGAGAGAGAGAGAGATATGAGAGAGAGAGAGAGAGAGAGAGATATGAGAGAGAGAGAGAGAGAGAGATATGAGAGAGAGAGAGAGAGAGAGATAGGAGAGAGAGAGAGAGAGAGAGAGAGAGAGAGAGAGAGAGAGAGAGAGAGAGAGAGAGAGAGAGAGAGAGAGAGAGAGAGAGAGAGAGAGAGAGAGAGAGAGAGAGAGAGAGAGAGAGAGAGAGAGAGAGAGAGATGAGAGAGAGATATGAGAGAGAGATATGAGAGAGAGATATGAGAGAGAGATATGAGAGAGAGAGAGAGATATGAGAGAGAGAGAGAGATATGAGAGAGAGAGATATGAGAGAGAGAGAGATATGAGAGAGAGAGAGATATGAGAGAGAGAGAGATATGAGAGAGAGAGAGAGAGAGAGAGAGAGAGAGAGAGAGAGAGAGAGAGAGAGAGAGAGTAAAAACAATTTAAAAAAACTAATTATATTCAATAAAATTTCACATAAAAGTATTAAAGGGTAAGTAAACGTTCAAACTTCTGACATATCATAGTGACATGTCAGAAGTTTTGATTGGTGGGGATCTGTGCATGGAGACCCCCACTGATCGCTAAAACGAAGCGGCAGAAGTGCTCGTGTGAGCGCTGAGCCGCTAAGTTTGTTTGTTTTTTTCCAGAAGGCCGATGTATCGGAGTACGGGCTCATAGACCCCCACTTTAATCTCCTAACAGTCAGATGAAATAAGAAAAAGCCTCCTGAGAATATCCCTTTTTTTACTCAGTTGCGGTAAGTGCGTTTTAACCCTTTGTGACATAACAAATTTTAGCCTTCTGGACTGGAATTTTTTTTTTTTCACTGCGTTTACCATGCGGTATATATAACATTCATTTTATAGTACAGGTCGCTATGAAATCAGCGATAATGGTGTAGTTTTCAATTTTTTATTTAATTTTCTCCCTATATTAAAACAAAGAAGGGAAAAAAAAGGTTTCTTTACATTTTTTTGCAGAACCACTCAGCATTGACCACAACATCTAAGGTGTTAAATGACCAGGTCAGAGTGAAAAACAAGCAAAAAAAAACACAATTATGCTCTGATTGATAAGGGAGGAGGGGTGATGTGAATAAAACTTCATGTTACTCCTCCCCCTGGGGTCATCTGAATCCATACTGGGACAGAAGGAGGATCTGACGCCCCTGCCTCTCCCCGCAAACTGCCAGCATGTCCGCTGCTGCCCCCTCTCGGCCCTTCACACAGACTGAAATGAGAGCTGCCAGTATATGCAGCTCCCACTGCTGTGTTCGGGCTAAAACTAAGGTCCTTTTCCTGCACCCTGAGCACACCTCGGTATAAACGGTTAGGTGGCTACTTATCTACATATTTGGTAGCCTCATACCTGTCCACTAAAATGATCATATATAATACAAAAAAAAACAAAGCAACTAAATTTTTATTTTTTTTTAAGCATTCGGTTATCTAAAAAAAAACACACTATATATATATATATATATATATATATATATATATATATATATAAACACTATCTTAAAGAGAACCTTTCACCTGTCCATACATGTGCAGTATGTAATGGGCAGGGCTTCACAAACCCTGGGGCACTTTACATTTTTCTCCTACCCTCCTCCGTTATTTAGATATATATGGGCAGGTGAAAGGTCCTATTTAAAACGTACTAAAAAAACAATGCAAAAACAAATCTAAAAAAGCAACAGACATAAAAAATGTACAAAGATATGTCTGAGAAAATGCAGATAGGCAAAAACACATTTCATGCAACCCTTAAAAAAAGGGTGGTCTCATCTGTCCTACTACAGCATATAGGCGTTTGGGGGGGGGGGGGGTCAGTGGCTTGGTACTCCCATCTTTGAGCCAGAAAGAGCCGTCCATGCATTAGATGACCATTCATCTGAATACTATATTCCCTATGGCCCCTGCAGGGGGAATATCCGACTAGTCACGACCAGGAGTCTAATTAGTACATATTTGTAACAATAATGGATCGGTCTCCAAAAGAGAACGGGACCATCCCAATCACGTGACCAATTCATTTCTAAGTTATTAGCCATGCTTTATACTGCAGCATGCATCACACAGATGGCAATAACACTAATTATACCATTATTGATTCTTAGAACGGTTAGGATTACTTCTTATAGGATGTAATACACAACGGTACATGAGAAGGACTCCCAAAGATTAGACTACAGTTTCAGAGTAACCAACGTTAGTTGGAAATATTCCAGACAAGTATTTCATAAGACGACTTCGAGGAGATAAATCCCAGATTAATGATCAAACCAAAGCTTAAGAAGAAATAAGAAAACCCACAAGCAGCAGAAGTGCTGGTAATAGCGGAGATACTGGAAATGCTACACATGAATATAAATTCTAAAAAGGAGTTGTAGTGAATTAGAAAACCGTGGCTGCTTTCTCAAGAAACAGCGCCCCACCTGTCCACAGGCCGTGTATGTTATTACAGCTCAGTTACATTTACTCGAATGGAGCTGAATTGCAATACCAGACACAAACCATGGACAGGTGTGGAGCTGTTTTTGGGAGAAAGCAGACAAGTTTTACTAATCCTGTGGGACCTTTAAGTTTCTTTGCTGCTTTGTTCCTGCATGAGCCGGTTCTCTTAGCAATATATGTGAGGATTTCAGACTTTACGGACCTTGCCCTGTCAAGGAGCCAAACCACTTGACAACATCATGGCCAAACTCACTGACTCCTGAGTAAATTATTATTGCATGATGAAAAGATGATCACGCATAACCAAGGCTGGAGATCTTCAAGGAGCCATCGGAACAGTGGAAGGATAAAGTGTTGAGGGTTAGGAGTCATAAATTAGGTTCTTCAGTACCACAATGCCAACTGTGAGTAGGGTTGTCGCGATACCAGAATTTGGACTTAGATACCGATACTTAGTGTAGTATTGCGCTACTCCATACCAAAAACGATACTTCGCCAACAATGGGAAAAAAAAGAAAATTCTGCCATTTTCTGATGTGAGGCGCATAATAGTTAACCCCATCATGTTCCTCAGTCATAATGGACAACATTGGGTTAATGTGTGATGTACATGATGGGGTTAATTACTATTAATGTGAGGCACATGGAGGTTCAAAATTGATAATACCTCGTGCCTCACATTAATAGGTGAAAGAAAGCAGTTTTTATTTTATAACCACGTAAACATCATGAATGACGCTATAATTTTGTTGTTACGGTCGCGACGATACCGAATGTGTATCATTTATGTAGAGACTTATTTTAATGTTTATTGTAAAAAAAAAAAAAATTTTTTAAATTTAACATTACTTTATTTTTTTAATGTACAGGCATATATCTATATACTGATAGGTATGTCCTAACACTGCCTGTGTACTAAGTATGCCCTAACAGGAAATACGGTCAGACAGCCCTGGGGTCCTTCAATGGACCCTGGGCTGTCTGCCCATATATGGTTTGTCCCCCCCATCGCATCACGGGGACTTCCTGCGACGAGATCCAAAGGTCACCCCCCCCTTCTCATTAACCTTTGAATTCTGCGGTCAGCTTTGATCGCAGCATTCAGGGGAATAGCGGCAAAGGTGAGCGGTTTCTCTGCCGTTAGAGCAGGGCTGCGGCTGTGTAATACAGCCATTGCCCCGCTCCTGACAAGGGCGCACGCGGTCAGCATGAAGTGAGGCGGCCGGCTCTGCACTAATGAGCGCCGACACTGAAGACAGAACATGGAGGTGTTTTGCAGTGCACCCGCCATACTCTGTCTTCAGTGCCGGCACTCAGTGCACCACTGGTTGCATCACATCATGCTGACAGCGCGCGCACACTTGTCATAACTCAGGAGTGGGGCAATGGCTGTGTTACACAGCCGCAGCCCTGCTCTAACAAAATGAATGTCAACTAACGGTATCGAAACGTTTGAGGGTGCACAGCATCGAAACCGTATCGAAATTTTGATGCATCGTGCAACCCTGTGTGTGCCTGGGGCAAATGTGGCAGGCGACAAATGTTGAACAATAGTAAATAATATGGTTTCTCATTGGTGAGAACAGATCCCTTGTACATAAAGTTCAATATCACTTGTCGGATAAGGATGACCTGCAACATGGGAACGGTTGTCAGATACGGTACTAGATAATTGAAGGACACAGCTTTGAAGATCTAGCGATCAGGAGAAATTATGATCCATAATTTCCCCAGCTCTTCCCGGAGATGAGACCAGTTTGTAGGGAATTTGTTTCAGACTTTACAATGTAGCTCATCCCACAAGACCTCTGTTACGGGGCAACTGTCCATCATACATAGGATAAGAAAAATCCCTAGTATCTTATTATCAGAGTCGTTCCCTTTACAGCAAGGTAACAATGCAGAACAATGTACAAAGCAAATTCTCTTCCGCTTCCTTGCCGGCACGAGCCTGTGCGCTCAATGACATTCAGGAGCGGTTATAAGACAACAACCGTTGTGAAAAGGGGCATTCAAAGAATCCAGACTCCAGGAACCTGCACCTATAAGGTATTCGAATGGCGTCCCTCCTGATCCCATTTACTATGGGAATCCTTTCTGCTTGCTAAAATTATAATGTATTGCCCCAATACACCGAGAGGACTGCCCTTAACACCCAAATATTGCCATTAGGGAATTCATCAGGTCTGTTCTGTAAAGGGAAAGGGTTAACCTAATGGATGTCAAAAGGGGGTGGGGGTTGCAGTGCGTAGAAGTAAAGAGTGCTAGTCGACTTCCACATCACGTGACCATGGTGGCCAATAATGGCATTGGAGCGACCAATGTGGCCACCACTTTCTGGCGTTCTAAAAAGTTGACGATTGGCAGAGAAAGAATTGGGTCATGGTGGTGGAATCAGTCTTTCAAGACCAGGTTGTTTTAAAAAAAAAATAAAAAAACTATTACTTTACTACATTTACCTCTGCTTCATTACTCATTACAATCTTCCCCCTTACCAGCACTAAAACCCCACATCTGACAGAGCCTAAAATTATATTACACCAGGCCTGTAGAACTTAAACGTCCATTATAGTCTTTTCCAGTCATCCAATATCTTGGGGTGGAAACCAAGAAGTGTTTTTGTAAACTTGTATGTTGCTTCTGTGACTGAGTGACAAAAGACATGTCCACAGTTGCAGAAGGAAGAAAAGATCTAGAGCAGTAACTTATTTTGTGGAGATCCATTGTAAAGCGAAAAAACAACCTTAAAGTACAAGAAGAGAACAATAAAGTGCTAGTAGCATAGGAACGGACAAATCTGCCGGGACGCAATGGGTACTTAAGGTAACTGTTTTGCGGGGTGGTATAGTGACGTGTTTGGTATGTCTGACACATGTGTGAGATACTTCTTACCAACTTACTACAAGAGAAACTATTCAATCCTTTGAGTAAACATGGACGTAACCAGTGGTGGGATTTTCTAGCAAAATATTTTACAGCATGATAACGAAAAAAGCCAATACAAAAAAATTTCAAGAATTTGTTCCCTCATTTATTGATTGAAAAATCTTATAGGTTACAGGTGACCACGACTATTACAGAAAGTCATTGACAGCTAGAAAAGCCGCATGAGACACTCCACACATTCAAATCTCCTTCCGTTTTGTGTCTACAGCTCCTACAGAGAACTATGGGTCTCCATGCTAACAGACTACAGATAAACCCTGTTGTAGTCTGACCCTGCAGTTATACCCCCACCAGTCACATTTTTTTGCTAACATACAGAATGCATGTCGGCAAGAAGAAGACAACACACTGAAGAAAGTATGACGGCAGACTCAGGCTACACAGGGTTTGTTTGTAGTCACATAGGTCTGCATGGGAGCTGTAGACCCAACCATAAAATATTTTAAATCAAGACTATTTGTAAAGTCACTTCATTTTTTATTTTATTTAGGATGCATTGGAACAATTTAATATTGTGTTGGTCATATACTTAAAGCATACCTAACCTTTCAGAATGCGGTCATGTGTGCGTACATGAGTAATACAATTTTTAGCCAGATCACTTGTATTGTGCATGTTACAGAAGTCTCCCCTCTGCAGGCTCTATATCTAATCCTCATTCGGTAGCCTAACTGCTATCATTTCTCCCATACACTGCACACCGAGAATATCCTGCTCCCCTATCTCTCTGTAGCACACCCTCAGAATGGGCAGATGTTTGCAGACGGTTTGGAGCAGTTTTTTCGGGCATATTTCAACGCGTAAAACGCCTGCATTACGTCCGTAAATAGGGCGTGTGAACATACCCTAAAGCTGCAGCAGCAGCTTAGTGACTAAATCTCCCTCTGCTCCTTCCTGCCCCCTCCACTCTCCATAGACTTCTATGTGCAGCATGTAACCTGATCGCTCATTGAGTTGATTGTCCGTCTCTCGTTTCTCAAGACTGATTTTAGCAGTGAATTGAGAGGGAATGATCAGGGGCAGAAACAGGGGAGTTGTGCCTGATAAGTGCAGATATATTTTATTAGAGAAAAACTCCTATATCACAATTTCAAATATTCTCTTGTACTATTGATTTACATAAAGTTTGTTGAAAGGTTAGTCACTATTTCATTAGGGTCACAATGCAGCCAATCAATCCTACGTCTGATTAGTCCTTCGAATGATCTGACCAGCAACATGCCAGACTAAACTCGAAGTTCAGCGACTTAGGTGAACACCATATAACAGAATACACTTGCTCAAACTGGCGTAATTGGCCGATCATGCCATACATGCCCAGTCTCAGACCCAGACGGTAGACAGCAGCCATCATAAACGATCATTTGCGTATAATTTTAAAACCATGGTCGGCCCGAAACGGTCAAGCCGACTTTCATCTTACACGTATGACCAGCTTTAAGGTCATCCGAGACCAATATGTGTACCAAGCATTGTCACCGTACTAAAAAGTCATGTCACTTTACAAAAACCTCTTCCCATGTCATCACCTTGGGCGGATCTTTTGTGCTTAGAGTCTGACACCTGTGCCAGCACATACAAAGGCATTATTAATAACACACAAATACGTTATCTGTTTATAAAACACAACTTTGAAGCTGCTGCCACTGACATCTGCCAACTCCAATGAGCCTTAAAAGGGTTTCAGGACATGAACCAGTCCACAGAGCCAGCATCAGCACTACCCTTGTGGGGATCGACTGGGCCGCTGGGAACGGACGCTGCATTCATGGTTCCTCCAGGAGTGGAATCCCCGGCCAGAGTCTTGCCGGGAATTCTGCTTCTAGAGGGAGCCCCTGTATACGAGGCGGCATAACTACCGTTGCAGAAGCCATAGCGGCTGCCACAGGGCCCATGCCCAGTGCCCCTGCTAGCAGACGCTATGGCTGCTACAGCAGTAGAGCGACGCTACATTCAATAGTATTAGGATGCAGATACTATTGAACACTATGGCAGAGCAGAGAGGTATCTGTGATTTACCATGCTACAGACTCCCAGGCAGAGTGGTAGTACCTAATAGCGCTCTGCCTGGGACTCCGGCTCTTGGGAAGCCCCAGACATCACTGTCCATATATGGACAGCGATGTCAGGAGGAGAGAAGGAGACCCAGGCAGAGTGCTAGTAGCGCTCTGCCCAGGACTTTGGCTCTGGGGTTGCCCCTGACATCACTATCCATATATGGACAGTGATGTCAGGGGCTTCCCCAGAGACTGAGAACCGGAGCAGAGTCTTTACTAGCGCTCTGCCCGGGACTTCAGCTCTGCTCCGGACATCAGTTTCCATATAATGGACAGTGATGTAAGGAGCAGAGCAGGAGTCCCAGGCAGAGGGCTAGTAGTGCTCTGCCCGGGACTATGGCTCTGGGGTTGCCCCTGACAACACTGTCCATATATGGACAGTGATGTCAGGGGCTTCTCTGGAAGCGGAATGTGAAGCGGGCTGTGTGGCACTACCTGGGAAGGGGGGAACTGTGTGGCACTATCTAATTTATGGGGGCACAAACCAGGGGCCTAACTTTTAGACATTAGGCCTTTTTTATGCCCCCGTATACATGGGGGCAAAAAGTGACGTTTTCTGCCGCCGTGAGATTCCCCTACTATTTCTATGTCGCCCAAGGGCCCACATAAACCTGGAGTCGGCCCTGACTGTCCAGATGCCCCATTAGGGCATATGGTCTTTATAAACTCGGGACCCCCCTCTATGTGCCAGAACGAAGAGCCGCTCTAAGTATGGCCGGAATGTAACACTACACCCCTCCAGCAACAACTGCAGGGAACATGTAAGCCAAGATGTCGTTTCCGCTGGCGATTACAGCGTATTGCCAAACCAGCTACCTTGTAAAAAAAACTGTGGTCTTCGTTAGACAACATTTTGAAGGGGACACTTCTGTTTAGAGTCACCATAATGATCAGGGAACTGAAGTACATATGAGTGTGGCTGTGCCTGGTACTGCAGCGGACAACTCTGATCCATTTACTTGCCGCTGCTGGACTCAGTTGTAGGACCCCCAAACATACAATTCAAACCTATCCTAAGGAAAGGCCATATAATATACTAGAAAACACTGTTTTGCGTGTATTTTTATCCTATAATAGCGAACCGATCACAAATCAATGCTTCGTGGGGAAATCTTAGTATGAATCTGATGTCCAATATACAGTATACGATGGAGCATGCTGGGATTTTTTTATGTAGACTCAGCCTAATGTTTTACAAATTTTTATCTGATATTATGCATGGCCCCATTAAAACGCTCGAGGCAAAAAGCCTCATGCACACGACCGTAGTGTTTTTTGTTTACTGTCTGCAAATACGGATCTATGGTCATCCGCATATCTTGCACGCGGTCCGAAAATACGGTCCTTGATGCATCCTATTTACAGATCCGCAGAGAAAAAAAAAAAAGCAAAGGAGGCAACGAGTGTCACATGCTCGCGCAAGCGCCATTTTTTGGGGGAATTCCCTGCTGTCCGATAGCAAAGCTTTCGCAAATACGGGCGGCTATGGATGCATATCCGTAGCCATCCACAATTTTGCACGCGCCCATAGACTGCTATGAGCGAGTCTGTGCCGGAATTGCGGACAGGAATAGGATATGTTCTACGTATTGCGGTCATTACTACGGCCAGGACACACATCCGTAAATATACAGAAAGCTGTCCGTGGCCTATAGAAATGAATGGGTCCGCAGATTATCCGTAATGAAGGATAAAAACTACAGTGGTGTGCATGCGGCCTACCGGTCTGTCACCTAAGCTCCCACAATGCACTGCTCTCTGATAATAGTTCTAGACCTAGCTTTAGAGATGTACGGGGAGGAAAAGACCACGGATCTCAGAATAAGTACAAGATAAAAGTATATGAAAATCTATGAAACATTTCATGCAGATTAGATCTGTAGGATTGCTCCGCAGAAGTGGAGTTCTTCTTTAACTTGATCTATTACGTCCTCCACATCTTACTGTCCAGTTATGTAGAAAACTACGTGGTGGTTTATTTAGTTTAGGTCAATTATTACCAAAAACAAAAAGGTGACAAGTATTGTGTGTGTTCCTCCAAAATAAACACATTCGATGTGCAAAACTGGTTGGGCCGCTTTTCCCGCACGCCGCACTGGATTAACATGTGTGTTACCTAATAATTTGGAATAAACAATTACTTTGTCTCTTATATACAACACGTACACTATTTGGCCAAAAGTATATGGACCTCATTTGCTACTTTAATCCAACTCATAACGCATTTCTAAAAAGTGGGCGGAGCTTAGCGGAAGTGGCGGGACCACCAGCATCCTAAAATATTCACTATAATTTACATCAGAAAATGGCGAAAATTATAGCACAAAATCAACTGCAGCTACAATTTTACTTATTGGTGCATGGACGGCCAGAGATGCTCCTATTTTTTCTTAGGAGTGCGCCTCTAAAAAAAAAAAAAAGAAGTCAGGCCGGATTCACACGAGCGTTGCGCATCTCTGACGTGAAAAACTGCATATTTTCACGTCCGAGGTGCATCTGTGCTCTGCAGGACGCGATGTCACGCATCCCCCAGAGATTAGAGTCAATGGAGAGGATGCGTGAAAAAAATAGGACATGTGCCTATTTTCTCAAGGACCCTTCATACGGTCCGTTGAAACAACGGCCGTGTGAATGGCCACATTGAATTACAAAGGTCTGTAGGATGCCCGCTGTTTCAACGGCCGTCACAGGGACGTTTAACACGTTCTTGTAAATAAGGCCTTAGGCTCATCTTAGTCCAGCGGGTTTTAGTTTAAGACTGGCGGTTGAAACACCAGTCTTATTAATTCCCCCCCCCATTGTTTGTTAGTCTCGAATCACACAGAGCAGGTATTCGGGAAAAGTGGAGCAGTAGCCCCTGGCTAGCTGTATCTGGATGTCTATTCTTCAGTTGGATATAGATCTAAATTGACACCCCTTCAGCTACCCTAATGAAGGTTAGTTACATATATATCAGACCCAGACAACACAGGGATAAAAGTCTGCACCAAATAGTGTTTGATTTGGTGCAGACTGACAGATGTGGCTGCGGACGCCAGATGAGGGAAATTTTTTTTTTTTTTAAATGCAATACTTCCCTCCCCCTGTTCTCCCATAGCGACCGGTCAGTCCTTCCAGGATTGGTGTCAGTGCTGCCGGCTCCCTGGGATATGGTTTTCTCCCATGTGACCGTTGCAGCCTATGATTGGCTGCAGCAGTCATAAGATGAAACGTCATCCATGGAGGCCGGCAGCACCGAGACCCGACGAGGTAGGAGAGACTGTTGCTATTGGAAAACAAGGGAAGGGAACTATTAACTTTTTTTTTTTTTTTACTTTCAATTTTTAAAATCTCCTCCACTTTGCTGCTACTGTAAAACGCTGCAGATTTTCCATCCACATATCCGGACGGAAAACTTGCAGCAACAATGTTACGCGTATAAAATGCTAGGAGGAGTGTTCTTAAAAATAGTATTCTAGAAAAATATTAAGTGCAACCTCAGGAGGACACTCGCTAATCGAGGCTGGTAGCATCACACAGTGTTAGGAGTAAGGCTGGGTTCACACGACCTATTTTCAGGCGTAAACGAGGCGTATTATGCCTCGTTTTACGCCTGAAAATAGAGCTACAATACGTCGGCAAACATCTGCCCATTCATTTGAATGGGTTTGCCGACGTACTGTGCCGACGACCTGTCATTTACGCGTCGTAGTTTGACAGCTGTCAAACGACGACGCGTAAATGGACTGCCTCGGCAAAGAAGTGCAGGACACTTATATACATTATATGCAGGACACTTCTTTGCCACGTAATTTGAGCTGTTCTTCATTGAACTCAATGAAGCACAGCTCAAGATTTACGAGCGTCTCAGACAGCTCGCAAAATGCGAGGAGCATTTATGTGTGAAACGAGGCAGCTGTTTACAGTCTGTCTTTTCACACGTAAATGCCTCTCATCGTGTGAACATACCCTAAGAGTGACAGGAGGGCTTTGTACACATATGGAGCATAAAATATGTCAGCGGTGAAAACCGGTGTTGAAAGCAGGTATCACTCAGGACGCAATAAATAGAAACAGAATTCACTTGGGCTGCAGCCAAAATAATCTGATATAAACACATCTAGTACAGGAATTCCATTGTACATGACGTTCCTCGGGCGTTGGGGTAAAAGAAGAAGTGCCCAGCTCTACCGTCATATAAGGCAAGACGTGTGACAGATTTTTTTTTTTTTATAGCAAGTAGAGATTTACAATGTGTGCCTTCAGGGGAAACATCGGAAATGTCGGATTGTAACCACACTTGCCAACTCTTCTGGGATGTCTGGGAGAGTCCCGTAAACAGGGGAGAGCTCCGAGACTCCTGAAACAGCAGGCAAATCTCCAAGGTGTTCCACGGCCTCTTTAAAAAAATCATCACCTTTCCCCTGTTCTGCAGTTGTCCTCATTTCAACATGGCTGCCCCTTCATCATGTACAGAAAATTGAAACTCTACAAATCAAAAAATAAAAATATACTATCCGTATTTTATGAATAAATAGTCACATATTAAAAAATAATAATAATAAAACTATGGTTGAAATTATCAGAGAAGGAGTTCATTCTCTGCTCAGGGTTGTACAATATGATGGCAAAAATGTATCCGATAAGGGTATGTGCACACGACCTAATGGAGGCGTTTTACGCCTCGAATTACGCCTGAAAAGACGGCTCCAATACGTCGGCAAACATCTGCTCATTGCTTGCAATGAATCTTACGGTGTTCTGTGCAGACGAGCTGTCATTTTACGCGTCGCTGTCAAAAGACGGCGCGTAAAATTACGCCTGCATCAAAGAAGTGCAGGACACTTCTTGGGACGTAATTGGAGCCGTTTTTCATAGACTCCATTGAAAACCGCTCCAAATTACATCCGTAATGGACGCCGCCGCAAAAGCGTGCTCTTGTAAAAAAAAGTCTGAAATTCAGGAGCTGTTTTCGCCAGAAAACCGCTCCGTAATTTCATAGGTATTTTGCGTTGCCGTGTGAACATACCCCAAGACTAATGAGAGTCCACCGTCCAGCAGCACCAGCACAAATAATGGATGGGTGCACGCCTTGGGAACCCGATTTTTGATTCCAAATCTTTCAATAGGTTTCCAACAATAGGCAGCACTCCGAGTCAAAGTGAAAAAAGTGGGTGTTATTAGCCCCGATGCAACGTTTCAGCTCTATTTGTGGAGCCTTTTTCAAGCATGCCTGAAAAAGGCTCCACCAATAGAGCCAAAACGTTGCACCGGGGCTAATAACACCCACTTTGTATCGGAGTGCTGCCTATTCTTGGAAACGATAAGACTAATGGATATGTCAAAAGTATGGACACCGCCTTGCCCATAAAACAAAAAAAAGTTGAGGAAGCCCCTCTGGTCTTCAGCCTCCTCCCTTCCCCCGTTTATGGGCTGACAGGCACGCTAACATTGTGTACAAAAGAAAGAAAAATATCCGCAAGTTAACTCTTTCCTAGTCCAGCTGCTCCCGCAGGGAAGAAGCCAGTAAAAGCGGAAATGTTTCTGCACTTTGATAATCAGTATTTTTCCATACAAGTTCCTAAGTACTCAACGCGCTCGCTCCGAAGACATTTTTTTTCTCTTACTTTTAACCTCATGTTATCCACCCACAAATGCGTCCTCGGCTAGAATGAAAAGAAGTGTGGTACTGCCAAGACACCGTGTCCAGTGCCTGCCTACAAAAGTCACGACTACAAGAGACTGTTATGTCCGGACATGGAAATTATATCAGAGATGGGTCCACGAAACCATGTCATTCTGCACAACAAAAAAAAAGTCTTTACATAACAAAATTAAAAATCGTAAAAAAAAAAAAAAAAAAAGTCTACATTTTTATTTTTTACCATTATGTAGATGTCACAGCCCTTCGTTCTTGTGATTTGTAGGGGTTCAGTAATCCTACGGACTTGGCAAAATCCTTTCAAAAACAGGCTCGAGTCAAAAACATGGGATTACTCAATTCCTACGTGCAATATTAAGTTCTGTTCACAGATTAGAAAACATTCAATGCGAGAAATGTGCATTTTTTTTTACAGCATATTTTCTAGATTATAGGGTTAAAATAAAAAAATAAAAGTACAAATTAATAACAAAAAACTGGCAGCGCGAAAATTTCGGTGATGTGCAGCTTCACTTGTCTATAAAAAGGGAGTGACACCTCGCAACAAGTTATTCCCCCCTCCGCAGATAGAAGAGTAGGGAAAAAGTTCCCGATGTAGATAAATATTACTCATATACTACCCGCTTTGTTTCGATGCCCTCGAGCATGTCACCTATGTGCCAATTCAAACAATCACCGTGCTGGCATGAGTGGTAAGTAAGGAACGGGCAAGCACTGGAGAACAGACGTGATTCAGTTGTGAGGAGTCTCTGCTACATACCCGGAGTAGACTCAAACATTGTGCCATTACCAGCGGCAAATATCAGGACCATGTAAGTGGGCAGAGCCATTTCCGTTACTAATCCAGTTTGTTGAGGAAAGGATGGGGGGGGGGGGCTGCAGGGAGGCCATCTGCTGGAGAAAAATCTCAAGGGAGACTGATTATAGTAGGAGGGCGATGACCAGCAACAAGATGGATGGACACAATCACGGAAATGATGAACATAAAAAAGCAGAAATCTCAGTCCCCCAGATTTCCAAGAAACCGATATAAAATTCTGTTAGGTCATTTCTTAAAGGGTTAATCCCATCTCCTAAAGTGTTGTAATTATGCACATGCAATTACTTAAAAAAACATGCCCCTGATTTTTAGCGGTGACCACCGACCACAGTCTTTGTGCTGGGACAAAGCGACTTTTCACTAGTCGATCACCTATTGATCTTGGGTTTTACTTCCAGTAAGTCTTTCAAATCAACTTACACATTTCACTATTCCCTCCATCATAGGTCCCTATGATAGGAATGTGTTTGCTACCTTTTTCTTTGGGGGTGGTCAGTAAATCCCTCCTATATGCAACAGTTTTTCGGAATGGCTTTTTTGGGGCTACTTCAGGGTAATCCCCTATTGTGGAAACGTTGATGCAGATAGTCACCCTCCGAAGTAAAGGATCTCGTGGCCGGACAGTTCTTTCTAAGGCGGAGGTATTGCCGATTTGGTATTCACCTCTTTAGGCCCCCTGAACACGTAGTGTATTTTATTGTGGATTTTATATGTGGATTTGCAGGCGGACTGTTGTAGGCAAGTGGAAGAGATTTAAAAAATTTCATCCACACACTGCTGAGCTTTTTCCGCCCGGAAATCAAAGCATGCTCATTCTGTTCTGGATGTTCACTGCAGATTTTACCATTTTCAATGTAAAAGGGGCGAAACGTGCAGTAAAATCGCTGTGGAAAATTTTCTATGTGTGTGAGCCTTAGGACTGGATGGTGGCTCTCCAACCTCAGAAGGCTGTCCGAGGACATAGGTTGGTGATAATTGGATGTACTAAATGACCCTTTTGATTCTTTCTAGACAACCACATTTAAGTAAATCAATCTGGCATGGTTATGATATTAGTGTTTAGTTCACCTATGAATTTACCAAACTCCATCACAGTACCCTGCCAAAGACAAAAATGTCATCTATATACCCTCAACCAAGCTAGAATTTTTGACATGCACTTTTTATTTTCTTCCCTGAATATGAAGGCATTTTTGCCACCAGCCCAGGTACAAATTAGCATATGAAGGTACAGAGGGGCTCCCCATAGCTCTACTCCTGAACCGGTGGAAGAATTTGCTATCAAATGGAATATTTCGTAAGCGAGTCACAAAATCTTCAACATGAATGTTCCCTGTACGGATTTCCTCCTTTTTAAAAAATCGACCAATACCACGAACATCTAAATTATGGGCGATCGACATACGATACCTTGACGTTGATACTACATAAGTGTGTTTTCGTGTGTTTCCACCTCTTCGAGACACCACTGATTTGCTCTTAAAACTTGGAGATATAATGGTAAACTTCATCAACATATACACCAAGGTTTTAAAACAGATAGCTAGATGTCCGAAACTATGGATCGACCGGTCGGTGGATCTAGCTCTTTATGCACTTTTATTAGCGCATAAAATTTACCATATGAGGTTTTTGGGAAAGGAATTCAAATTCTTTATCGGATGGTCATCTGATTTGGCTGGTGGTAATATTTTCCCAGAATCGAAAAAAAAATATGTGTGGGATCTGAAGGGGGGGGGGGGGGGAACTCAATAGCAATACTGGTCACATAGGAGGGTCAAGCAAATGGTCTGGGAGGTAAGGCTATCCAGGATTATGATGTAACCACCTTTGTCGGAGGGTTTTCTTGTGATGCTTGGGTCTTTCTTCAAGTTGACCAGGCTTAGGTTCCTCTAGGATCAGCGGGTACAGTAAGCGGACAATCCCATTGAGTATGATATTTAATAGGCCTCATGCTCACTTCAATTATTTTCTTCAGGATGCTATCCGTTTTTTTAACAGATAGCACCCCAACATTCATTTCTATGGGGCCATGTACACTTCCGTTGTTTTGATGGCTCCGTTCGTCCGTTCCGTCAAAAGTAGTGCTTGTCCTACTTTTGTCCATCGTTCAGTAACCGTGGGGCCCACTGAAGTTTAGAAGTCTGTCAAAAAAACGGACGGCACACGGAAGGCATCAGTGTGCTGTCAGGTTTTCCCGGATCCGTTGCTAAGCAATGGCAGGGCGTGCCAAAGTACCCTGCATCCAACACACAAAATGGATTTTAACGGACCGTTTAAAACGGAAGCACAACATCCGTTTAAAACGGAACGGACATGGAGTGACAACGGAAACCACACGGATGTCACAACGGACACACGGATCAGTTTTAAACAGACGTGAAAACGGTGAGGGATGTGTGCATGAGGCCTTATATTGCATTTTTTCAAAAAGTAAAAACAAAAAAAAAACCTTCAATAGTGAGGACTCATGATTGTTTTCAGATCCTTGGACTACTAGATGCTGGATGAAAATAATCTTTTATATATTTAGTTTTTTTTAATGCTTTATGTCAAATTATTTTATGATAGCAGAGAGTAAACAATTGGCATGACGCGACAGTAGAATTTTATTCTTGCACAGTTCACATTTAATCAGCCTCTCCGAGCGTGGGAACCTTTTTACCTTCTTATAGTAGTGAAGCGAAGATAAGGCTGGGTTCACACGAGCACATTACGTCCGTAATGGACGGAACGTATTTCAGCCGCAAGTCCCGGACCGAACACAGTGCAGGGAGCCGGGCTCCTAGCTGAACAGAATAGTACAAGATTTCGGCAGTAAATTAAGATCCCTGAACAACAATTTTTTTTAAACTTTTTATAAAACAATTCTCTTGAATGGCTTGCACAATATAAACTGTCCTTAAACCTCTGCCACCATTTTTCAACAGTTGTCGTTTTTCACCTTTTTTTCTTTTCTATTAGTCCACCTAGGGGACTTGAACCAGCACAATACACTGCAATACTAATGTTTTGCATTATACTGTGGGGCTTTTTTTTACCGGCTTCTATTAAGCCCAACTGAATCAGCGCACAGAGATGGCAGACCTGAGGACCTTCCTTAGTCACCCAGGCTGTCATGAGAACCATCAGCATTCCACAATGGCGTCATGGGGGGGGGGACGGGGACTCCCCTTCTAATGGTTTAGATGCCGCAGTTGCTATTGACCGATGCATGTAAGGGGTTAAACGAGCGAAATCTGAGTCCTGTTCGATTCCACCCGTTACATTTTAAGTGTTGGCTGTAAAATACAGCTCACATCCGCTGAGCCAGCTCCATATTTCCCCTTGCTGGCTATGACATGTCTATGTCAAATGTCGGCAAAGGGTTAAAATTAAACTCCTGGTAAATTTTCTTAATTAGTATATTGGGTCATACCAGGTCCCTCAAATGCAGGTTTCCGAGGTGCGGTGTACACTATAGGTCCTTAACAACTAAGGAAAGAACTACTAGGCTGTACAGGAGACGATACCTAAATTGGCTGAAGCTGCACCTCACAGACTTCCTGGTCAGCCCGCCCCTGAACATACTAGTATTACGGAGAGCACCCCGCTCTGTTTTAGCTGCTTCCGCCTGCATTTTTTTTCCCAGAAGTCCAGAGTTTAATTTTAATTAAAATCCCAAGCCATTAATTATTCTATAGTCTCAAAGCTCCAAAATTTCAGGTCAAAAGAACAAATTCTACCATAAATAAAGTTGCGGTGTCAGCAATAAAAAGTGCCAAAAATTGTGAATTCCATATCATTAATATAAATTAAGACCAGTTATTTGAGGAAATTTGAGAGTTCAAATGGAAAACTGGGGACCATTCGTGAAACCTGGGCCACATGAGCTGATGATCTAATACAACAGTGCCGGACGACATGCGAGGCTGTACAAATGACTAGAATCAGCCTGGAAAATCTCAAAAGACAGTCACACCAAGGACTGCTCAGAAAACACTGGGTCACAGAGCGGATCAGCTTCCCTTGTCCTACTGTGCACGGTCGCTGCATGTAATCCTATTAGTGATCAGACGCACGTACTGTACCGTGCATTTCCGCTGAACTAAAACGGCCAAGATTCTTCTAAATACAAGTGCCAGAGTAGTCTAGCGGTGTAATATCTTAATATCCTGTTTAGTTATTGCGGAGATGCAGGTTTTACAAAACGTTAAAGTTACCAGCTGAAAAATGGCAAGTAAATAATCGAATGATAAAGCTTTGGCTATTTAGGATGTGGCGGCCATTTTTGCAAAAGTGGCAGGAAGTGCAACCATATTGGACTAAACTTGTCAGAAATAGATGGTAAATTGTTATTTTGTTTTCATTTTCTATTGACCTCTTGATGCACAATCACGAAACTGTACGTCATGGGGCAGGGGTGGAAGTATGGGGTGGGCTCACGGACGATCGCGGGATACCAAATGGTTGTCATGGCAAACCCGGGGGCTTAACAGGAGGCAGTAAAAATGACAATACACTAATGCATTTGACGATCGCTGGTTTAAATCCCCTAGAGGGACTAATGTCAAATGCTAAAAATAGTTTAAAAGTTTAATATCGTACAAAAAATAAAATACTGAAAAACAGGTTTTTTTTTCTAATGTAAAAAAAAAAAAAAAAAAGTAGAAAAAATATAAAATTAAGGGAAAAAAATGAAATAAAAATTAAAAAAAATTAAAAAATAAAAAACCGTATTGCCGCATCCATAAAAGTCAGAACGATTACAATATAGACATTGTTTAACCCAGAATAACTGTTTATTGTCAACTTAGCAAAAAAAAAAAAGGATTAAATAAAAGTGAGCAAAAAATTTGCCCAAACGCCATTAAAAAAAAAATAATGGAAAATTGAAAGAAATAAAGCTCTCCGGATATTAAATAGATAATTCTTTGTAAAAGTAGTAAAACATACAAATTTCGCATTCGCAGGATCGGCAGGGTTCCCAGCAGTTGTAACCGCACCAATCCCATCGATATGCAAAATTTCCAGAGGTTTGGGAGATCTTTACATCGATCCAGAACATTTGATCCATTTCTAAATAACATAGGGATTAAGATGTCCCTGTCCCCACCCCGGCACTATAGTGCTACCAAACCAATACTGTGAGTGGCAAAACTCCCAAGGGTTCCAGATAAGATGTTTGGAGTGTCGTTCTGGAAAACACTCAGATTAGACCGAGTGCCGTACCTTCCACATATTGATGATAAAGTTGCGTGAATGATAAGTAACCAGTCCTCCAGCAGGGATCATGGGATGGACTCGACTACATCCATCTGGTATCCATTAAGGAAGTCAATGAAACGCAGATGTAGTGAGAAGTCATAATGTCTGACCTCAATTATTCAGCTTATTACTGGTAAAGTGTTATTTAAACATAGAAATTAGCCTGAACAAACAGAACAAGTCGTATCGTAGCAGAATCCGGACTCCGCGCCCCGTCCTACGGGTAACATCAGCTCCTGGTGGAGCAAACCCTCCATATACAACTCAGTCACAGTCCCAACCTAAGGGGCTTATACAAACCATACACACTGGCAGTATCACTACAAGGTACGGTGCCAAAATGCCTCCTGTGAATGCTGTGAATTCTGGGAAATGTAGATGGACCATCAGTAATTCTCTTCCAACTACATCTAAAGTTGCCAAAACAGTTAGTGGAGCCGTTTCCTCTACCGACACGTCTGTTCTAATAAATAATTCTATACCCCACGATAAAACAATTTTGGAACATATTTTCTTCGAACTCTACGTTGTGCCGTTCCTCTGTTATTCCTCCTGGAAAGGTATGAATAAATTGACAACTGGGTGTTACCAGTTGGGGGCGTGTCCATACACAGACTGACAATATCCAATCAGTGCTGACAGAGTGAGACTGTAGGGACACGCCCCTTTCACAAGGTTAACGGTAACACCCAGTTGTCAATTTATACATTTCTAGGAGGAAAAACAGGAGGAACGTCACAGTAGACGAGAGAGGGGAATAAGCTGCTGCCAGCGTGTCCCTAATGGGGTATATTAAAGTGGACAATCCCTTTAATAGTGTAGTGTGAATAATCCAGAGGCGGTGTGAGGTGAGTGCAGGGCTATCCTCGTGTTGTGCGTTCATCTCGATTTGCATTGTTCATTAACAGTAACATATTTGCGGTGGTTTGGCTTCATGGCACATACGAGATATAGATTTACTGCTTCTCCTCAACCACAACATTTGTTTGCATTTCACTACTGGACAAATGTCAAAGTACGGAGCACAAAAGAAACTATTTCACAGCAATACGGCCCAGGACAACGTCATTGGATTGGGAAATACTAAGGCCGTAACCTTATAAAAGTCCTTATAAGGGCCGCAAGACCCGGACCCCTATAGTAATCTACGTCCAGTTGACTTGAACCACAAGGGGGTCCAGATTCAGCTGTAACACAGATGCTTAAATGCAGCCAGAAGCAAAGTCACTTATAAATCAGACAACACTGGTGATGCACTAGCAAAAGCTCCGCCCACCGCGACATTTCATTATTTTTTTTATCTAGGAGTCATTTACTCTCCGAATAGAAATTGCACTCACTTAGAGAAAAAGATGGCTGCTTGTGGGTTTTTTCACCTGTCACTTTGATGCTTGAACAGTGTGGGAACGAGGTTGTCAGTAAATCAGAGGACCAGGGGCTTTACGTGAATCCTAAAGACATTGCCTGCTTCCCCGACATAGGCAGTGACTGTATATAACAATGTTCTTCCCGTATACAGCATGGGAACATCTGCACGTACTGACGAAGGAAGAAGAGACCCCCCCCCCCAATGAGGGGTGAGAGATCAATGCAAATTCTCACCGAATAAAAAAAAATGTCAGCGTTCCAACGAGGTTGTCATGAGGACCCCTCCATAGGAGAGGACAGTTAGAGGGGCTGTCCGCTGCTAAACACTCCATGGGAAGTCTACCTAACAGCATGGCTCCTGGACAGACCGCCCATTGATGAGAAGGGACAGCACGCGTTTCCTCCGATTACAATGAGCGTCCTTGTTACACCGCTTCTCCTCCTGAAGTGCCAAGCACAAATTCTACTGCTGCTTATTAACCACTTAGGGACACTTCATTTTAACCTTCAGAACGTGGACGTTGCTGTGGGAGGGTTTGTTTTATTGTATCATTTTTGTGTATCCCAAAAAAAGAAAAAAATTCAAAAAGTTTCATATCAAAACAATTTGAGCGGAAAGCAAAAATATATATTTTAAAATTTTGTTCTCTAAATGCGGTAAATTCCTTATTATACGGGTTGTACCAATTAAGGGGAAACAAAATATGTACTTAATGACTAACAATATTTTACTAAAACGTAAAAAAAATTTGCTCTTAACGGGGGGACGGAACGGGACTTTTTTTTGTACTGTGAAACTGGAAAAATGAGGGGTGAATTGGGTTTACGGCGTTCACCGTGCGTGAAAAACGAGATGTTTATTCTGCGGGTCAATAGGATTACGGTGATACCAAATTGATAGGTTGTATTTTAAAGTTTTAATACTTTTACGAAGAATAAACTAAGGCCTCGTGTCCACGAACTTGTTTTTGCGGTCGCAATTCACCTACAAATCTGCAGGTGAATTGCGGTCCCATTAATTTCTTTGGGCCCATGCACAAGACTGGTATCCACGGTCTGTGCACTGCCCGGGAGCCTGGACATGTCCTACGTTGGAAGCATTTTGCCGTCCGGGCTCATTGAAATGAATGTGCACGGCCCGTGATTTGTGACACTCCGCGGCCGTCCGAGCTGCGAATCACGGGCCGTGCACACCACTACGGTCGTGTGCATGAGGCCTAAATGTCAAAATTAAATTTTGTTCTGTGTCGCCATATTGAGCCAGAACATTTTTCCTTCTCCGTCGATCGAGGGGGAGCTGTAGTTTTCATTGGTACCATTTTGGGACTCGACAGATTACTTTTTTTTTTTCTTCTTCATTTTTTGTTTGAGATGAAGTGACCAAAAAAAACCTGATTCTGCCATTATCAAGAGTTTATTTTTTTTACTGCGTTCCCTGTGCGGGTTATATAATGTTATATTGTAATAGTTTGTACTTTTACGGATGCGGCGATTGCAGTATATCATGATTATTACAGGGTTAATAGCTCCGGTAGGATTCAGCTCGTTGCAGGGAGGTGTCGGCTGTTACATACAGCCGTCAGGTGCAACTTATGGAGTGGGTTTGAGCCGTGAGCCCACTCCATACTTTACCTCACGGCATCTGCTGCATATATATGGCGGATGTTGGGAAGGGATTTAACCCGTTAGTGACCGACCCATAGTGTTTCTACGTCGGTCACTAACGGGCCTTATTCCGATGCCATAGACTTTTTACGTCGCGGCATCGGAATAAGTAAACAGAGCAGGGAGCTGTCAAATCTCCCTGCTCTCAGCTGCTAGAGGCAGCTGAGGGCTGGGAGCGTCCCTGCTCTGCCGGGTGAGATCGATATTAGTATCGATCTCACCCGTTTAACCCCTCAGATGCGGTGCTCAATAGCGAGCACCGCATCTGAGTGGTTTTGGAGAGAGGGAGGGAGCTCCCTCTCTCTCCCACCGACACCCAGCGATACGATCGCCGAGTGTCTGTGTCTCTAATAGCAGCCGGGGGCCTAATAAAGGCCCCCAGGTCTGCCTGTAATGAATGCCTGCTAGACAGGCAGTAATACACTGCAATACAGAAGTATTGCAGTGCATTATAATAGCGATCGGAGAATCGCATATTATAGTCCCTAGTGGGACTAGTAAAAAAGTGAAAAAAAAGTTTAATAAAGTTAATAAAAAAAAAAAAGTGAAAAAAAAAATGAAAAACACACTTTTTCCCCTTACAAACTGCTTTACTATTAAAATACCAAAATAAAAGTAAAAAGTTACACATATTTGGTATCGCCGCGTCCGTAACGACCCCGACTATAAATCTATTATATTATTTAACCCGCACGGTGAACGCCGTAAAAAATTAAATAAAAAACGACGGAAAAATTGCTGTTTTCTGTGAATACTGACTTTAAAAAAACATGATTAAAAAGTGATCAAAAAGCTGCATCTACTCCAAAATGGTACCAATAAAAACTACAAGTCGTCCCGCAAAAAAAAAGCCCTCATACGACCGCATCGGCGAAAAAATAGAAACGTTACGGCTCTTCAAATATGGAGACGCAAGAACAAATAATTTGGGAAAAAAAGCGTTTTTACTGTGTAAAAGTAGTAAAACATACAAAAACTATACAAATTTGGTATCGTTGTAATCGTAACAACCCGCTGAATAAAGTTAGTGTTATTTATACCACACGGTAAACGGCATAGATTTAGGACGCAAAAAAGAGTGGCGAAATTTCAGATATTTTTCTATTCCCCCCCCAAAAAAAAGTTAATCAATAAATATGTACCTCAAAATAGTGCTAATAAAAAATACAACTTGTCCCGCAAAAAACAAGACCTTATACAGCTATGTCGACACAAAAATAAAAAGTTATAGCTCTTGGAATGCGACGATTGAAAAACGTAAAAAATAGCTTGTCATTAAGGTTTAAAATAGGTTGGTCATTAAGGGGTTAAAAGGTTGTACAGGATTAGAAAAACATGGCTACTTCCTCCAAAAAAAAAACAAAAAAAAAACAGCGCCACACCTGTCCACATTTTGTGTATGTGTACGGTATTGCAGCGGAGCTCCATTGCAGTGAATGGGGCTGACTTGCAGTACAATACACAGCCTGTTTTTTGGAAGAAAGCAGCCATGTTTTTCTAATCCCAGACAACCCTTTAAAAAAACAGCTAGCCCCTAGTCTTTGGAGGACAAGAGGAAGCCCCCTTGTTATATCTCCATTGCAGTCAAGGTGGTAGGAGAAGGTTTATGATGCAGCAAGCTGCCTCCCAGACAAGCATAGGGGGATATAATGGTAAGAGTTACATAGTTAGTACAGTTGAAAAGACATGTCCATCAAGCTCAAAGGGAAGGAAAAATTTCTACACATAGGAGCTGATATGTTTTTGTTCTAGGAAATTATCTAACCCTTTTTTGCAGCATCTCCTGTCCCTGCTGTGACGGCTCCTGCGGTGACTATTCCATAAATTCACAGTTCTCACGGTAAAGAAGCCTTGTCGCCTCTGCAGGTTGAACCTTTTTTTCTCCAGACGGAGGGAGTGCCCCCTTGTTTTTTGAGGGGGTTTTACATGGAACAGGTTTTCACCATATTTTTTGTATGTGCCATTAATATATTTATATAAGTTAATCATGTCCCCCCCTTAGTCATCTTTTTTCAAGGCTAAATAGGTTTAATTCTTTTAATCTTTCCTCATAACTTAAATTCTCCATGCCCCTTATTAGCTTCGTTGCTCTTCTTTGTATTTTTTCCAACTCCAGGGCATCCTTTCTATGAACTGGAGCCCAGAACTGGACTGCATATTCTAGATGTGGCCTCACTAATGCTTTGTAAAGTGGTAATATTACATCCCTGTCCCTCGAGTCCATGCCTCTTATTACACGACAATATTTTGCTGGCCTGTGAAGCAGCTGATTGACATTGCATGCTGTTATTTAGTTTATCATCTACAAGTACACCCAGATCCTTCTCAACAAGTGACTCCCCCAGTGTAGCTCCCCCTAGGACATATGAACATACTGCATAGTATGTATATTCTCCGATTGTTTATACATTATAATATGCAGTCTTATTTTGAGATCATGCCTTACACAGATACGTTATAAATAATCGCAGGAAAGTCTGCAGATTATACTCAGTCCCCTGTCACTGAGGGTGTGGAGCTCTCAACAAAGATGGAAACTCAAGAGACTCAACAGGATGAAACAGAAGGGAAAAAGCATGAGAGATACAACATCATGAACATCTAGACTCGACGCTCTGTCCCAATGGGCTTTCCCCCGAACAAAAAGGAAACAATAAAAAATAAAACTACAAATACTGTATTCGGCCTTCGATGTGATGATTGATGAATAATATCAGGAGTCCGGGCTCACGTCAGAATTTCATCACATCTATTTTCGTCTCATGAAGCGTCCATGTGTTAGGACTATTATATAGTCGCTGACATTATCTCATCTACTTCATAGAGAAGCTATTTTTGGAAATGTTCAACTAACGTTACCTTGAATAAACTACATGGGAAGAAAAGGTCCGTCACCAATACTGAAGGGCATTTCCCCCGAAATACAACAACACCCCTGACGTTACAGCTTCCACCCATCTTATAACAGACCAACATGATATAGCGTTAGGCAAAAAGAGGGGCAACATCACCGCATAGTCGGGAGTCTGAGACAATTGGGTAATCCCCTCTGTGGGCGCTGTAGCGACGGTCATATTTAACAACCAAGCAGATGGGGACGTCTCAACGAACCCATATATAATGTTTTATATTCTTTATAAAGGGTAAATTGCACAAAACGTAATTTACAGTTAGTTTTTTTACACGATTTGTAAATTCAGACTAAAATAAATTAAAAGTGGATTTTGTTTCGGTCGTTTTGATTGGGGCAGCTATGGCACGGGTGATGTTTTGGGTTTTCTTTTTTTCTAAAATTTTTTACTTTTACCATATATTTTGTTACATTTTCACACACTGTATATTTTTATTCTTTTCTAATTTTCCACTGTAACTGTGGCATCTTTGAGGAAAAAAAGCCAGGCCCCTGTAGTGACATTAGTCCCTGACAGAGCTGATCTGGGTCTACGAAGACCCAACAGATCTGCCATGCCGGGGGCATTGCCGTTACCTCTATTCACTACACACATGGAGACAGAAGCCCTCAAAAACCATATCTATTGTCCCTTCAGGATCCCCGGTTGTCTCTGACAGCTGGACACTCAACTTGTAAAGCTGTCGCTGTCTTGCACGCTTTAACGGTAGATTAACAATGGCGCAGGGTTTATAGGCCGTCCATTTACGAAAGCTGTTAAAATGATGTTAGGACCTATAGAAAATTTTATTTTTTAAAAAATTTCTTGCTGTTTGGCTGCTTTTAGCTCAGCTTTATTAGGCAGAGCTGTGATCTCTGACTCCAGTGTGGCTACAGTGCCTACAGGAAGTCTGAGGTGGTCTGAGACACACCCCCTTTGTCATCATTGGTTCAGACTGCTGCGCATTCCCTCCCCCCCGCAGCTCTGCCTCTTCAGATTGGTTGCTTTGTATAAACACAAGTATATCACAGGCTCGCCAGGAATTCAGGGCATGGAGAGTGGAGTGCTGTATTCTGGATTATAAACTACAGTCTATTAAACAATTCATGAGAAGTACCTTTAATCTGGCATTAACAAATCCCTACAAGTACCAGATTATCAAATGGCCCTGGATAAATTATAGAAATATCAATATCCCTCATGTGTCTCTAGCCTGAAATAGACCATCATAGCAGAAACTGGACACTGAACACGTGGAAAAATGTGGATGAAAGGCAAAGGTCTGGATTACTCAGCAGATGCTAATTCAGCCGGCTACAAAGCAGATTAGTGAACACTGCTAACCGGTCAATATTTTATAACTGGACCGTTGCACGGAATGTTTGTTGCCGAACTTCCCTGCAAAAATTCACAAAATCAGGCGTTTAATCTCTTTGCCATGTTTACACAGGTCGATGATCTGAAATGAACGCTCATATGAATACACATTCCCCTGATCATTGACCCGTATAAAAGGACCTTCACACCCGTACCCACTGCCCTCCTAATACTAAGTGAGTGCAGTCTCAGGAGGGCGGGGGACTACTGTGGAAGATATGTCCACCTTCGCAACCAATTTGCTTCCATCCACCTAAACTGACAAGCCGCCAAATCTTTATACAAAAAAAAAACAAAAAAAAACAAAACGATCGTTTACAGCTCCTATGCAGGATTATATGTCTCCATTGTAACAAACCATCTGATCCTGCAGTCATACTCCTGTACCACTCGGTCCTCTAGTTCTTACCGACGTATATTTGGTGTGTGT
The DNA here is from genome assembly GCF_050947455.1 of Rhinoderma darwinii. Classification (NCBI taxonomy): domain Eukaryota; kingdom Metazoa; phylum Chordata; class Amphibia; order Anura; family Rhinodermatidae; genus Rhinoderma; species Rhinoderma darwinii. The sequence continues at coordinate 622,381,353 of NC_134687.1, forward strand.
GTGTAAGAAGAAGGGGACAGATGAAGGAGTATGACTGCAGGGATCTGACTACATAGTTTGTTTGTAGTCTGTTACCATGGAAACACAAGTGTGCATAAGGGCTGTAGACAAAGAACGGTAGATATTTTTCTAATGCGATTATTTGCAAAATTGCTTCATTTTTCATTCTAGATACATTGGAACAATAAAATAGGTGGCTACAGAAGTGGACATCGCCTTTCATGTACGGTTAAGGTGCAGCAGGTTCGAACGCTTCATTTATGCTGCACTGGAAAATTCTCACAAAGGAAATAAATCGCCATCAGATAAACAACCATGCACTTGAATACACTTAAAAATATGTCAGACTGCTTGGCATAAGGAGGAAGAGCCCTCAAGGGTGATGTAATGGGTCTGAGAGGGCCAAGAGTATTTGAGGAATCTGTAAACAGCAAGCATGGAAGAAATGCTTCACCACACTCGTGCCAATGTTATGGGCTGTGCCCGGCGGAGGTACAATATCTCGACTAACAGGAAGAAGGAAACTTAATCACTAAACACACCAAGAAGCGGATATGAAGTTATACGAGTGTAGATACAGAGCGATGTCAACATCCCGGACCTACCGCCACCTGAATATTATTGGCTTACAGGGCGAACCACTATCCTATGTAGACCCCTTAGATGCCATGGTCGCTACTGACCATGGCATCTCCGAGATTAAACGTCCGGTCCGGATTAATCTTTGATCCACAGCTTATGTTTGAGTTGTTTTTTTTTTACTGCCAATGACATTGAGGAACGACCTACTAGGTCTGCTGCCAGAGGTGTAGCAGGGGGCCGGATGCCCCCTCCCCCACTTAGAGGTTAATTAATGACTGCATTCATTGCCGGGAGAGAACTAGTCAATAAGTAATGAAAGCTACAGATTTATTAGGTTATCCGCTTCACGTCTATTACTACCCGGACGTCCCGCTGTAGGCGCCATCACGTAGGGTCCATACGCTGAACACGCGGCAGGCTTTCTGCTGTAACGACACGTGCAATGCTAGTGAAGGAGAATTGAAGAATTCCCATCACATCTACAGTGACCTCTGCATCTTTTAGAGTAGGAACTCATGTAGCCACAAATTTGGCGCAGTTTTTATATGATGTTTGAATGATGGCTTCTCCATCTTACTATTTGTCAGGTGCACAGACTTTATACACCGGCCCGCGGAGTCCCTACAGGTTTATATTACAGGCCTGTGAGTATTCGGTCTTGTCAGGTACCATAGAAGGAGAATATATATTTTTTTCCTCATAGTCCATATGAATGAAAAATATTTCTTAGCGCCTCCATAAAAAACCAGAGACCCGCAGAGGTACAATATGGACCCACAGAATTCTATAAGTGAAATATTACGGAATACGGTCGTGCGCAATGAGGCTCGAGGGTCTATCTACACAGCGTGGTCATATATAGCAATTTTGCAGAGATCAGAAACGCACTTCTTTTGACAAGCCATCATTTTACGTGCCGTATTTTGACAGCGACGCGTAAAATAAAGGCTCGTGGGAACAGAACATTGTAATTCCCATTGAAAGCAATGGACAGATGTTTTGTAGGCGTATTAGGGACGTTTTTTTCAGGCGTAACTCGAGGCGTGAAACGCCCGAATTACGCCTGAAAACAGTGCGTGTGAACATACCCTAACGGTCACTGCACTCCGGGGCGACGTCTCATTCTTTTTAGTTATTATATCATTTATTAGGGCAGATTATTCCTTATACAATTCAGATTTCAGCTGCTTCAGCACCTCGGAAATTAGAGAGCAGCTTTCTGTCCACCATTTAATGGATATGGCGGGTAATAGGCAGTGCGGCGGCAGCTGAGGCGTGTCCTAGGCAGTGCGGCGGCAGCTGAGGCGTGTCCTAGGCAGTGCGGCGGCAGCTGAGGCGTGTCCTAGGCAGTGCGGCGGCAGCTGAGGCGTGTCCTAGGCAGTGCGGCGGCAGCTGAGGCGTGTCCTAGGCAGTGCGGCGGCAGCTGAGGCGTGTCCTAGGCAGTGCGGCGGCAGCTGAGGCGTGTCCTAGGCAGTGCGGCGGCAGCTGAGGCGTGTCCTAGGCAGTGCGGCGGCAGCTGAGGCGTGTCCTAGGCAGTGCGGCGGCAGCTGAGGCGTGTCCTAGGCAGTGCGGCGGCAGCTGAGGCGTGTCCTAGGCAGTGCGGCGGCAGCTGAGGCGTGTACTAGGCAGTGCCGCGGCAGCTGAGGCATGTACTAGGCAGTGCCGCGGCAGCTGAGGCATGTACTAGGCAGTGCCGCGGCAGCTGAGGCATGTACTAGGCAGTGCCGCGGCAGCTGAGGCATGTACTAGGCAGTGCCGCGGCAGCTGAGGCATGTACTAGGCAGTGCCGCGGCGTGTACTAAGCGGTGTCGCGGCAGCGGATGCGTGCACTAGGCGGTTCTGCAGAAAGTTTCCATAGACGTGTATTATATGGTTGTACGGTCAGGTGGGTCTTCACTTGAGGTTTAGAACTTCTAGCTGCCCCCACACATCTACCTGTAGCCCACGCTCGTCTACCTGCGGGAAGTTCATGGATACCCCCCGCCAGCTGGAGACCGTGCCCTGCTGTTCTGAAGTGCGATACATTCTACAATAAGCCGCCCTGTATGACGGGAATGCTGCATTTTCCCCTCCGTACTTCTAGTATAAAAGGTCAAAAATCAGGAATACCGTATACAACGTCCTGATCCAGAGATCATGGTACATTTAGTACCGTCCGCAGGAAACCGGGCGGTAAAGAGCAAAAAGAAAGCAAAAAAAAAAAGGCCCTGATCCGTCCTCCCGACACGTGTTCTTTCTTCCTCACCGGTAACTGAGAAATAGCCCAATGGAAGAGACGAGATCGAGGTGGCAAGAGTCCCTAGTGCACACTGGGCGGTACAGGTGCCATAGCAACCACGCGACACCAGGAGATTACGGTGCAGGGGTCCTTATTATTAGACCCGTGCACGATACTCTTCAGGCATTATGCGGTTAACTCGTGCACTACCGTCTCTCCACGCCATTGTTATCTTGGGCGGGAGATTGGAATCGGCGGGATCGGTATCTAGTCTTCAGTGACATCTTTTGGAGTCACTGTAGACTGGGCTGAGGAGCGCTCCAGCCTGCTGAGATTAGAGGAAACGCCGACCCCAACTGTTTAACCCTTTGATTGCCATGGTCCGTGACCGTAGAATGATCAAACGGGACTACCCTCTTTGATTGAGTCACCGGAACAACGGTGACGTGATCAGAGACTGGGGGGGGGGGGGGGGGGGAATCCTCTGCAGTAGGCCCTTGGAGTCCTAAAAAGGGACACCGGGGTTGTCTGCTGTTGGGGTACACTATGTGATGTATTGGTATAGAGGAGTATGCTAATACATAAGTATAAAATACATTTCTAAATAAATGTTATCCTTTCATGGGATAAAAAAAGAAAAAATAAAACAGTCATTATTTTGTATATATTTTCTTGTCCATACATTACATAAAAACCTACACATAAGTTATTAGTCATGCAGATACCTAAAGATAAGCGTAAATTCATTATACAGGTTATTGGGCATGAATCGCGACTGGGATTAAAATATATTTTAAAAAAAAAAGCAAAATAATAAATGCGGAAAATCGCTTTTCCCATATTCACGCCGCAAAAATAAATGATAGAAAATTAAAAAGTTCATTTTTCCTAACACCAAACCATGCAGCAAAAATATACAAGTTCTCCCACATAAAACAAGACCTCAGAGTCACGTAAAATGAAAAAAAAAAAAAGTCCTGGCTGCTGTAAGGTGGAGCGGGTCATTGCGGCCTTTTCAGGCTTGGTCATTAAGGGGTTAAAGCTGGAACGCTGCACCATATCCTCTCGCTGCACCATATCCTCTCCCGTGTCAGAGCTTTCAGCAGGAGATTATATACAGTTTCATTTACTATATAGGGGGAAACTTTTTTTATATAGATCTTCAATCCCTCATCTAATGGTCTGACCATTCATAGTCCAGCACTAGTATAGAACCACCTGATAATCCCGAGGCTCACGAGACTGAGGCCGCTGTCACACGGCAGCTCCGGTGGTCAGCTCAGCGGTCAGCTCCGGTGGTCAGCCAATAAAGATCACAAGAGATCAGTGAGCGCCGCAGGATTTCTCCACCACATCGATTTTTTTTTTTCACGATCTTACAATACTCTTCAAAAAGTAGGCGGGCCTTAGCAGGAAGGGTCGGACCACACACAGCCCGACAGACTTAATGTCATTTACACCAGAATTCGGTGGAAATTATAGGGAAAACCTTAGGCTCGTAACTGGCGGACATTTCTGTTTGTGGAGCACGCACCGCGCAAGTCGCAACAGATTTACTAACAGGCATTAATAAAAAAGGATCACGTCTTACTCCAGCGGCCACTCGTCAATTCCCCATTTTCGTTACAATTCTTTGCCATTTTCCAGACCTCGGTTTGCTGCCAGTGAATGAGAACACTTTTACATTCAGAGGAAGTAAACCAATACAGACATAGTCCTGCTCTTAGCTGAGGGTTTGGTACAATTGTATCCAGTCCAGACAATCCTCTGAGCTAAACTCATCAGCAGCTGCTGCACACATCTCTCTGGTCGTTTGCTACAATGTATCAGTCCAGGCTGTTTGCACAATGCCCTGTGATATAATGTAACCACTTCTCAGCTGAGAGCAGGACTAGTAGGGGGTATGCAGTCTGGGAATGTAACAAGAGCGTCCGCATTCACTCACTGTAAGCAGAGATCTTGAAAATAGTAATCATTTGAAAAACAAAGTCTATTAGAAAGTCGTAGCGATTCATTTTAAATTTACATAAAACCGGAATCCCCCTCTGAAGGCGATTCTTACTCATTGCTCCTCGTAATCAGAGGTATTTGATAATCCCACCAGCTCCCACGGATCCCAGGTAATTTAAAGGGCCAGGAGTCGGCACATCACGTCTTCGCTATGACTCATCCTTCCACGGAGAAGTTTCATTTTACACTTGTCATCAGAGACAAGGACCCAATTCTCCAGAACGCTCGCCCGCTGACACGTGAAGAAGCTTCCATGGAAACATTCACTGTGAAATTGTATTTCCTATCTTTAAACACAGCTCATCCTATACATCGTATCCGCGTGACAAACGCAACAACTTATAAACACATTACTATATTCCTTGCCGAATACACATGTAGCAGAGCCGAGCTTGCCATCATCGTGAGATCACAATGGGGCACATTTATCAATGAAGTGGGCCAGTGTTCAGGTTGTACCCCATATTTATCAAGCCCTACACCCCTCGGCTTCCAAGTCATATCCAGCGCATGTCATTTCCCAAGACATGTAAACCTAATAATTCGAAAGCAGGGAAGGGGGTCGCAGATCAGTAGCGGCATGTACGGATATTATTAAACATGCCCAGAAGGGTTACATAAGATTTTACATAGGACTGCAGGTAAACCTACTACAGTTTCTAAACACCATGCATAACCAAGAACGATAAACTCGGCTCTGCTACATCTATGTGTATACACCCTTCAGTAGAAACACATCCCTATGTCCTAATACATATATCAAACAAACCTTCAGGGACCCCCAATGATGATGTAGTGACCATGTCTGACTGCAGGGACCCCCAGTGATGATTATAATGGAGGAGGGACCATGCCTGACTGCAGGGACCCCAACTGATTACAAAGGAGGGACCATGCCTGACTGCAGGGACCCCCACTGATTACACTGAAGGGACCATGTCTGACTGCAGGGACCCCCAATGATGATGTAGTGACCATGCCTGACTGCAGGGACCCCCACTGATTACACTGAAGGGACCATGTCTGACTGCAGGGACCCCCAATGATGATGTAGTGACCATGCCTGACTGCAGGGACATGTCTGACTGCAGTGACGCTGCATCTCCAATGTTCTAGGCATTGGGGGTCCTCGAGGCCGGATCACCACCCGATCGCACAATGACTATCACCCGGCAACAGCAGCGCCGCCAACCAGATTATTATTATCATCTTTCAGGACAGTTTATCCAAACATCCCAGACAGCCACAACATTTCTTTATGGACAAATTGAAACCCGGTGATAAATGTCTCTAGCGGAGAAAAGTGACGTGAAGATGAGCAGCATGTAGTGCCGCCTGAAAACTACAACCCCCATTATCTGTACAAGCTCCTCCAACTTCACAATAATGAGACAGTTATTTATTTATCCGAGGTTTATGGTGGGAAAACTGATGGAGCGTCCAGGGGGGGGGGGGGGGGGCAGATATATCAGGATATGACTGGCGCTGCATGTCTGGGGTGTGAAGCAGCTGGAGCCGCCAGAGAAGTCGTACTGAGCAATGTATATAGAGACCTAACAGCAGCAGAGGGGTTGTACAATAATAATATATACACACACACACTATATATATATGCACACATACACACACACTATATACAGCCATGTAATCCCAATAGCACCAGCAGTCCCAGGTAATAGCCCACCAGCAGTCCCAGGTAATAGCCCACCAGCAGTCCCAGGTAATAGCCCACCAGCAGTCCCAGGTAATAGCCCACCAGCAGTCCCAGGTAATAGCCCACCAGCAGTCCCAGGTAATAGCCCACCAGCAGTCCCAGGTAATAGCCCACCAGCAGTCCCAGGTAATAGCCCACCAGCACCAGCAGTCCCAGGTAATAGCCCACCAGCAGTCCCAGGTAATAACCCAACAGCACCAGCAGTCCCAGGTAATAACCCAACAGCACCAGCAGTCCCAGGTAATAGCCCAACAGCCCCAGCAGTCCCAGGTAATAGCCCAACAGCCCCAGCAGTCCCAGGTAATAACCCAGCAGTCCCAGGTAATAACCCAGCAGTCCCAGGTAATAACCCAGCAGTCCCAGGTAATAACCCAACAGTCCCAGGTAATAACCCAACAGCACCAGCAGTCCCAGGTAATAACCCAACAGCACCAGCAGTCCCAGGTAATAACCCAACAGCACCAGCAGTCCCAGGTAATAGCCCACCAGCACCAGAAGTCCCAGGTAATAGCCCACCAGCAGTCCCAGGTAATAACCCAACAGCACCAGCAGTCCCAGGTAATAACCCAACAGCACCAGCAGTCCCAGGTAATAACCCAACAGCACCAACAGTCCCAGGTAATAACCCAACAGCACCAACAGTCCCAGGTAATAACCCAACAGCACCAGCAGTCCCAGGTAATAACCCAACAGCACCAGGTAATAACGCACCAGCAGTCCCAGGTAATAACGCACCAGCAGTCCCAGGTAATAACCCAACAGCACCAGCAGTCCCATGGAATAACACACCAGCAGTCCCATGGAACAACACACCAGCAGTCCCATGGAATTACACACCAGCAGTCCCACGGAATTACACACCAGCAGTCCCATGGAATTACACACCAGCAGTCCCATGGAATTACACACCAGCAGTCCCATGGAATTACACACCAGCAGTCCCATGGAATTACACACCAGCAGTCCCACGGAATAACACACCAGCAGTCCCACGGAATAACACACCAGCAGTCCCACGGAATAACACACCAGCAGTCCCACGGAATAACACACCAGCAGTCCCACGGAATAACACACCAGCAGTCCCACGGAATAACACACCAGCAGTCCCACGGAATAACACACCAGCAGTCCCACGGAATAACACACCAGCAGTCCCATGGAATAACACACCAGCAGTCCCATGGAATAACACAACAGCAGTCCCATGTATTACAGCCCCCATCCTCCGCACACAGGGAGCGCTCCATACACAAGGACTGCAGGCACTCGCAGCACCGGGGCCTCCGCCTCCCCCAGCCCGGTCCCTCTCTTCCCCCTGTGTATGACTCACATAGCCGGCTACTCGGTGATGTCCGCGGCCGCAGAGCTGTGCAGAGTGCGGGGAGAGTCACCGCTACCTCCTCCGTATATACAGCGCATCCCGGGAGCCCAGTGCCGGGCAGTCTGTCGCCGTGACGTCTGCTTCAGGATCCTGCCCTAGCACGCCCCCTAGCGTCCGTGGGAGGAGTCGCGCCCGCATCACCAATGTATGTGTATGTATGAAATCACAGCCCGCCCCCTGCTGAGAATCAGAGCCTGTGTATATCATGTGGTGGATACAGTATATCAACGTTCTATCAGTGCAGTGTATACATTATAGAGACTCCATATAGGGTCATACCATGTGCTGGGTGTGTGTATCCCTATATGTTTAGGAGCCTCAGCTATAAAGACTGGAGCAGTTGCCATGGAAACCACTACAATTGTCCTGTGCAGATTAGTAAATGAAAGCGATGATTTGATTGGTTACTATGGGCGACTGCTCAATTTTTCACCCACACTTTTATGACTAGTTAGAAAAACGCCCCAATAAATGGGAGCCAAGTGACCACGGACAACTAAATGTGGTCATACTTGCTTGGAGGATCCATATATAAGACTCTTGTGCTGATGCCATTTTTACAATATAATTAGACCAGAAAACTGTCCTAAATTCCAATAACAAATGTCAATCTACCCAAGTGTTTGTATCACTGCGCCCCATAGAGGTCAACATAGAATGGCGTCATGGTTCCCGCATGAGTGACGGTAAAAGTGTGAGATTACCGTAACTTCTTTTTTAGTTTGGTCTGAGGTCTTATCTGGAGTCACAGTGGGCACTGTGTGGCACTATCTACAGGGGGCACTGTGTGTGTGTGTGTGTGTGTGTGTGTGTGTGTGTCACTTTCTACAGGGGGCTATGTGTGGCCATGTCTACAGTTCGCACAGTTCGTGAGGCTATTTACAGGGGGCACTGTGTGGGGCACTTTCCACAGGGGACACTGTGTGTGACACTTTTTACAGGGGGCACTGTGTGGCATTATTTACAGGGTGGCACTATCTGTAGGTTGCACTGTGTGTAACACTATCTGCAGGGGGCACTGTGTGTGGCTCTTTCTACAGGGGGCACTGTGTGGCCATGTCTACAGATCGCACTGTTTGTGAAGCTATTTACAGGGGGCACTGTGTGGGGCACTTTCTGCAGGGGACACAGTGTGGTACTTTTTACAAGGGGCACCGTGTGGCATTATTTACAGGGTGGCACTATCTATATGTTGCACTGCGTGTGACGTTTGTAACCCAGCAAAAGGATTGTATGGCATTGAGAAATGGGAGGTTGTGGCCGGCCACTAGAGGGCGCTGTGAGGTTAGTACATCGACAGTGTTTAGTGTGTGGAGTGATATACAAGAGAGGTCTAGTGAGGAAGTGTCTGGAGAGAGGTCTGAGAAGCGCTGGACAGGAAGAGACAGAGACTGGACTGAGAGAGCTGTAGCAAGTAAGGAAGACATTGTGACTCAGATAACTGTAAAAGATAAAGAGCATTCTGGCCAGCAGCAGAGCATAAGTAATGTGAAGTATCAGACACGCATTTACTGGAGTTCCAAGTTAAGGAGATCCGGCCGAGTTAAGAAGAGAGTGTTTAGAGCAAGAAGCTGAAGACGCCATTTTGAGCATAAGGTAACATAGAGCCATTAACTGCCGGATCATCAGAGAGTGCATTGTATTACATTGCCGGACCTCAAAGATCACATTACACTAAACCTGGAAGCTAAGAGACTTTATTATCCTAAGGCACCGGATAAAGAGAACATATTTTAATCATTACGGATTATAAGAGACTGTGTTATATTGAAGTGCCGGATAAAAGCAGAGACTGTATTGTTTACCGAGCCCCAGTTATATTTTGCCTAGAGCTCAAGTTTTTGACTGTTGTCATATTTTCTGCATGTTCAGTAAAGACAAAACGAATATAATCCCGGTGTCAGTAATTATTGTCCTTAAAGTCATATTACAACTTGGCGCAGTCGGCAGGATGGATGCAGATACAATGGACGAGACAACATTATCATCCAGTGTGACCCATCCAATGATACCGGTGGGAGCCCTCTTAAATCATTTGCCAAAGTTTAATGGATCTGATCTATTGTTGGAAGATTGGAGTGAACGGCTGGAAGGAGCGGCACGGCTCTGTAATGTCGCTCCACATTTAAAAGTAGAATTGGCGCTAAGTACCTTAGAAGGAGAAGCTAGGAAAACCGTTTTGTTACAGCCAGCACGACACCGACAAACCTTCGAACAAATTCGGCAGCTATTAGATGATGTGTATGGGGATACGTCCTCTGAGGGCATGATAAGGAAGCGATTCTTTGCCCGCCAGCAGAAAGAAGAAGAGACACTGGCGCAGTTTGCAAATGGATTACAGGAAATAATGGCAATGTTGCAACGTAAAGAAGAACAATCAGCCGGGTCCTTTACCAATGTACACGTAGTATTGCGGGATCAGTTTGTAATAGGTCTCAAGAATCCACCGTTAAGGAGAACTCTGAAGGAAAAGTTAAAGAAAGAACCAGATATGACGATTCATCAATTATTGACGGAAGCTATCGCATTGGAAAAAGAGGAATCGGCCAGCACTGATACGGTGGTCAGGCAAGCAGAAATTGTAACCAAGAAGAACCCCGACATGGAGGCAAGGATGGAGTCATTGGAAGGTGCCATGAGAGAGTTGAAAGCCGCTATTACTAATAAGCCTGACCCTGGAACTCCAGTTCGATACTCACAAGAGAGACAGTCGTTTGCAGATAGGAGGAAGCAAGGTAGGAATGCTCCAGACCCTACCATCTGCTATAATTGTGGCCGAGCAGGACACATTGCTAGAAATTGCATGCGTTCTCACTATCAGAGCAATCGCAGGAATTTAAACTAGAACGACCTGTAGTTGAGGGGCAAACTACAGGGGAGTCCACGGATACATGCCCTGTGTTAGATGCTACAGATATAGTGGGGGAATGTCCCGTCGTTGTAGCAAAATTCAATGGCGTTGAGTTGTCATGTTTAATCGATACTGGATCTCAAGTGACCACTATGGATAAAGTTGTGTTTGAAACTTATTTCCCTTCCTTGTTATGTGAGAAGAGTGACACTTGGATAAGACTCAAGGCAGCTAATAGTTTACCTATCCCTATCCTGGGAGTTATACAAATGGACATTTCAATATGGAATCGTGATTTGAACAAAAAGGGGGTTATCATAGTAGAAAAAGCTATGGACTCTGAAATTCCCGTGATTCTAGGAATGAATATATTGCGGGACTTAGATGGAGTAATGTCACAAGAGCTGGGCCCAAAATACTGGAAACAAATACCCACTCAACGACCTTCTCAAATGGCTTTACAGCGCACTTTAAAACATTGTCGCATTAATGGAGAACTGTTAAATTGGCCTGGAAGGGTAGGACTGGTTAAGATACCAGCCTCTCGAAGTATACAAGTACCAGCAGGCCATGAAATGTTGTTACCCTTGCCAGTGGGTACTAATAAAGTGTTAAAGGGCACCACTGTGTTAATTGAATCAGCTCTGCAGAAAGAAGGAGTAGCCGTGGCCCGGTCGATATGCAAGGTACAGGCTGGACAAGTATTATTACGAGTGGTTAATATCACGAAACAAAATGTAACCTTATTTCCCCGGGAACTAGTAGCTGAAGTGTTTCCGGTGAGGGAGGAACAAGTGGAAAGCCGTTCAGATTGGCAAGTGAGTTATCCTTGTGAAAGTGTAGCTGTGGTTACAGTGTGTCGAGCCACCACTCAAGCTAATGACACCATTGGGAGGCGATTACTGGAGCAAATACCTTTAGAAGGAACGGATTTGACTACCAGACAAATAGATGAAGTGGCGGGAGTGTTAGGAGAGCACTCCAAGGCTTTTTCCAAGAATGAAGCAGACTTTGGGTTGACAACAACTTTAGAACATGAAATACATACGGGAAATGCTTACCCGGTACGAGAACGATACCGTACCATTCCGCCCGCTTTTTATCAAGAAGCCAAAGTGTTGCTAAAACGCATGCTAGACAGTCATGTTATCCGACCCAGTAAAAGTCCATGGGCTTCTCCCATAGTATTAGTAAAGAAGAAAGATGGAAGCTTGCGGTTCTGTGTAGATTACCGGCGATTGAATGCCTGCACCGTCAGAGATGCATACCCTTTGAAAACCATACACAGAAATATGCTGAGACCCTGCACATTTATAAGTCGTGAACCAGAAGCAAACACTAGAGATCCTCCTGTTGCAACACCCGTTCCCATAGATGAAGGTTGGTGGAGTCCGCCGGTTCAAGTACCAGAGAGACAAGAAAGTACCAGTGAAGTACAAGAAGAGAATGTTACTCCTGTGGAAGAAGAGTTGTCACAGGTACGTCATTCTCAGCGATCCAATTTTGGAAGACTTCCTTCTAGGTTTGAAGGATTTGTGACGCCACAGCAAGTTGCCGGGACGGCAACTGATAAACCTGGGGGAAAAGATGTAACCCAGCAAAAGGATTGTATGGCATTGAGAAATGGGAGGTTGTGGCCGGCCACTAGAGGGCGCTGTGAGGTTAGTACATCGACAGTGTTTAGTGTGTGGAGTGATATACAAGAGAGGTCTAGTGAGGAAGTGTCTGGAGAGAGGTCTGAGAAGCGCTGGACAGGAAGAGACAGAGACTGGACTGAGAGAGCTGTAGCAAGTAAGGAAGACATTGTGACTCAGATAACTGTAAAAGATAAAGAGCATTCTGGCCAGCAGCAGAGCATAAGTAATGTGAAGTATCAGACACGCATTTACTGGAGTTCCAAGTTAAGGAGATCCGGCCGAGTTAAGAAGAGAGTGTTTAGAGCAAGAAGCTGAAGACGCCATTTTGAGCATAAGGTAACATAGAGCATTAAGTGCCGGATCATCAGAGAGTGCATTGTATTACATTGCCGGACCTCAAAGATCACATTACACTAAACCTGGAAGCTAAGAGACTTTATTATCCTAAGGCACCGGATAAAGAGAACATATTTTAATCATTACGGATTATAAGAGACTGTGTTATATTGAAGTGCCGGATAAAAGCAGAGACTGTATTGTTTACCGAGCCCCAGTTATATTTTGCCTAGAGCTCAAGTTTTTGACTGTTGTCATATTTTCTGCATGTTCAGTAAAGACAAAACGAATATAATCCCGGTGTCAGTAATTATTGTCCTTAAAGTCATATTACACGTTATCTGCATAGGGCACTGTGTGGCGCTTTCTACAGAGGGCACTGTGTGGCCATGTCTACACGGGGCACTATGTGTCGCACTGTGTGTGTCACTTTCTACAGGGGGCACTGTGTGTGTGTGTGGCACTATCTATAGGTTGCACTGTTTGTGTCACCATCTACAGGGTGAACTGTATGTGGCCATGTCTACAGGGAGCTCTGTGTGTGACACTATCTGCAGGGGGCACTGTGTGTGGCACTTTCTACACGGGGCAGTGCGTGCCATTTTCTACAGTTGGTACTGCACATAGCACTATTGTTTGGGGCACAGCATATGGCAAAGTTTTAAGGGGGCACATCATGTGGTACTATTTTTATTGGGCACTGTGTGTGTATGACACAATTGTTTTCATGGGGCACAATGTGAGACACTAATTGTATTCTAGGGCACAGTGTATGTGTGTGTGTGTGTGGGGGAGGGTTCGGTCGATATTCATCTAATGTGTATTGCTACCTTTACCAAAAAGGCATTGAAACACCACGTCTAAAATCACACTCCATGTGTAACCACACCCCAAAACGACACCCACATATTTACGTGTGTTAACCTGGCCGATATTTTTGGGTGGGAAAGGTGGCGGTATATAATTGCTGGGGGTCTGACTTCCGGACCCCGCACCGATCAGCTGTTCCAGGTGCCATAAGCTATGTAGGGTCTCTGCTGGAAGCAGAAAGCTTCGGTCACAGTACAGCGGCCATGCTGCATTACTGCAGGTCTGCTCATATTCAAGTGAATAAGAGCAGAGCTGCATTAACCCAGCACGGCTGCTATACAGTGACCGGTGCTTTTTGCCGCTGGCATAGCTTATGGCACCTGGAACAGCTGATCGGTGCGGGGTCCGGTTGTCGGACCCCACCGATCATATACTGATGACCTGTCCTCATACCTCCCAACCTTCCCAGATTCACCGGATAGTCCCAGATTCCGGGGCGGTGTCTTGCTCTCCTGGCCGGCCGGTGGTATGTCCAGGTGTCAGCTGTATCTGCGTCCTCAGGACGCAGGTATAACTGCACCCAATGCTGAAGCAGGGAACCGTCAGCTCCCTGCTTTAGCATTAGTAGCGGAGAAGAGCAGAGGACTCTCCGGGCACAGCGCTACTTTAAAGAGGCTCTGTCACCAGATTATGAACCCGGGATAGCCGGAAAAGCTAATTTTTCTGTTTTTGTTTAGGAAGACTGCTCTGGGGTCTGTATTTGTTTAGGGTGTCTGTGTTGGCGTTTTATATAAGTGGGGAAAACATTTTGCTAATTTTTCTCATGCAACGCTTTTCAAAATCTCCCTGATGCCCCTTCTAAAAAGTATTCAAGTATGTATGGGACCAATCAGGGCTGCCCCCTCTCTCCATGGGCCCCATAACAGAAATGGCCTAGAAATGCATTTGCGATCACCATGGCCTTGTATCAATATTTGCTATATACTGTATATGACGTACTGCGCCTATTCTCCTACTGTCATGTGTTGTTTTTGCAGTTGTATTCTTATTCCCTCCACTAGGTGGCACTTGCACAGTGGCAAAAATGGCCACCGTGCGGCAATGTATGGGAGAAAATTTGATACCAAATGCAACATAGGAGAAGAGGGTGGTTGTTGCAGCCACTGAAGACTTTGTGTACATATTACATATTGTTGCGTTTATTGACTATTTTTTCTAGGTAAGGCAAGTAGCTTTGCTTTTTCACGTTCTGAATTTTGGGCACCAGGATGTATGGCCCAGTCGGCATTTTGGTTTGCTCTGTAACAGTGTGATGACGGATGCATGAGCACATGTTCGTCATCACACCTGGGGCAGTACTTGTAGGAGAAACTGACTGCTATGGAGCTTAGACCCACAGAGCATAAGCGGACTGGTGAGGACCGTACCAGTCAGTAGCCATCATTGGGCCTGTGGTGGCGATTGGTCCTGAAGAGCGAGCAGGGGTGATGTGCGAGGCCCCACTGTAAGTATAGATTTCAGCTGGGCGGAGAAGATTTTGGCTGGACAGCGAAAGGAACGCAGAAGAGATGTGACCCAAGAAAGTCAAAGGAAGGTGTACCGTCAGTGTCCAGAAGTAGTAGAAGACTAAGGGAAGAGTCAGAAGGTAAGGTAGGGCCTGTTTACGAAGTAGCCGGCAACCACCAGCTCAAGGGGGACTGGGCCCAAAGTACGCAGTTGCAGCCACCATCTTAGGGCCTATTAGGCCAAAGCAGATAGCCCTTGTATCAAGAAGGGGTGCCCTCGACCATGTGACTGCCAATTACATCAGAACAAGCCCTCCATCTTGCCAGCCTGAGCCGTAACTAAATCTGTGCCTCTCAGCAATGAGTAGAATTGTAAATACAGTAATCGTGTGCCTCCCAGAGTGGGCAGAACTGTATATATTGTCTATGGTCGTGTGCAACATCAGCGCCGGTCGAAATTGTTTATATTGAATTTTATAAGTGCAAGAAAGTTTTCGGGTTCACGCTAACATTCTGCTTCGTTTTATCTTTTTCCATGACATCCCTGCGGGGTATATACCGTCTTGCCCCACCCTCCACCACCTTACAATACTGTGAATATTAAGAAAAATGTCAACTAATGAACAAGTTGTTCCTATAAGATACAAAAATAAATCTTCCGGGGTGAGAAGGGTAAGGGGTATCTGCGCATGAGGTAGGACTATAGGCACTTTGAAGTCACTTCAGGTTCTAAAGGGGCACTATAATGCGGACAATGCATAGTATTCGCTGGACATTGCTCTTCTCTTTATGAGCACTGGTTCTATGTGGGCAAATTATGTATTTTCTGAGGGCACAATAAAACACTGTGTGAACATTTGGTTCTATGTCAGGAAATTATATTTTTGGCGCCACAGTATGTGGAAACAATATGGCACCATGTGGATACTGTTTGGCTCTATGTGTTCCATAGCCCATTGTCAGGTAAGTTTCTTAAATTTTAAAGGGTTTCTCTGGGCATTTTATGTTGATGGCCTATCTTTGGAATAGGTCATCAATATCAGATTGGTGGAGGTCCAACTCCCAGCCCCCCCGCAGATCAGCTGACTCTACAGCGTTTATCAGGCGCAGCGGCATACACATCTGTAGCGGCTGTGCCTGGGATTGCAGCTCAGTCCGATTCATTTGAATAGGACCGAAACTGCAATACCAGGCACAGCCTCTATGGATGTGTATGTCTGTAAACTGTGTGGCACTATCTACAGGGGGCACTGTGTGTGGCATTATCTACAGATGGCACTGTATCTGGCACCATCTACAGGGGCAATGTGTGGCACTATCTACAGAAGGCACTGTGTGTGGCACTAATTACAGGGTGTACTGTGTGTGGCACTGTCTACAGAGGGCAATGTTTGTGCCACTATCTACAGGGGGCACTGTGTGTGGTACTATCTACAGGGAGCACTGTGTTTGTCACTACAGGCAGCACTGTGTGTGTGTCACTATTTACAGGGGGCACTGTGTGGTATTATTATTTGTATGTGGCACAGCCTATGGCACTATTTACACTGTGTGTGGCACTATCGACAGGGAGCAGTGTGTGTGTGTGTGTGTGTGTGTGTGTGTGTGTGTGTGTGTGTGTGTGTGTGTGTGTGTGTATGACATGATTGTATTTTCGGGGGCACAGGGTGTGGGGGGGGAATTCAGCCAGTATTCATCTAATGTGTGTGGCCACCTTCACCAAAAAAGACCCGTCAGCTGTACTGGTTTTCGTTGTACGTGTTTTCCAGGTTAAATGGGACTGACGAATAGTCTGAGACTGAAAGCTAAGCAGTGACCAGAGTACAAAGAGAGAGGGAATGTATACCCGACTACAGGAACAAACTAGAGAGAGAAGCCAGGAGGACCGACCGAGTAGAGACTGGAACTGAGGAGCCTAAAGGAGATTGGTGAGAACCGGGCTAGGCTGCATCTATGGTTGCAGGCAGGTCCTGAAGAGCGAGCAGTGGGTGGGGTGGCAGCCCACACTGTACGGAGAGCTAGCTAAGCGGAGCAGAGTGGGAACGTAAAGGAAATGTTTAAGCAGTGACGTAACTATAGGGGACGCAGTGGTCTCAATTGTGAATGGGCCCTCTAAGCCATGGGGCCCGAGGCCACCCCACACCACATCTATAAAAAGTTACTATAGTAACTGGGGCCTATGTCCCCTGTTACTATAGTAACTGACAGTATACTTGCCCTCCTCATTCCGGAGCGCAGCGGAGGTTCTGACGACTCTAGATGGAGTCATGACCACCGCTGCGGCCAGAGCCGAAGAGGAGGGTAAGTATACTCTTAATGTCTGCTGGGGCTGTGTTGTCCAGTCCCTAAAATATGATGGCTTATCCTCAGGATAGGCCATCAACAGCTGATGAGGATCCGACTGCTGGGACCCTCGCCAATCAGCTGTTTTGAAGGGGCCGCAGCGCTCGTACAAGCACCGCTTCCACTTCACTCCGGTCACTTGCTCACCCTGTGAATCGCGGCGTTGGCAATTCACAGTGTGAGCAAGTGACCGGAATGAAGGGGAAGCAGCGCTCCTACGAGCACTGCACCCCTTTCAAAACAGCTGATTGGCGGGGGTCCCAGCAGTCGGACCCTGGCCCATCAGCTATTAATGGCCTATCCTTAGGATAGGCCATCAATTTTTAGGGACTGGACAACCCCTTTAAGCCTACCATGTGGTAGGCTTAGATGAAGTGATCCTGTCTGCTGGGCCCTGTATCTAAGACAACCACATGATAGGCTTAGATACATGGCCCATGTGTGATCCTGTCTGATGGGCCCTGTATCTAATAATACCACATGGTATGCTTAGATACAGGACCCCAGCAGACAGTAATCTTATACTGTATAAGATTACTGTCTGTTGGGGCCCTGTATCTAAGCATCTTACCATGACCATATGGTAAGCTTAGATACGTGGCCCATGTGTGATCCTGTTGGATGGGCCCTGTAATAAGATTACTGTCTGCTGGACCCTGTATCTAAGCCTTGTGGTAGGCTTAGATACCGGGTCCAACAGACAGTATCACACATGGGCCATATATCTAAGCCTACCACATGTGTTACAAAAAAAATTTTGTGTGTCTTTTTTTTTTTTTACAGGTTTGGTCGTTGGATTATGTCAGATTCGAGGACTACTTCGATGATGGCTTTTTTTATTCTCGATAATATGGCAAACGAGGGCTATGTGGGGGTTTTTTATTATAATAAAATATTTTTCGTATTTTTTTTTAACTTTATTATTACTGCCTTAGTAATGGCCACTGGCTGATTGACAGCGTCCATTACTAAGGCGGGGCTTAGTGTCAGCCGGTGCAGAGGCTAACACTTTCCCATTATTACCCCGGTACCCACCGCCACCAGGGGTATCGGGAAGAGCTGGGTACGATCCAGTACCCGACCATCTGTAGTGATGGTCGGGTAATGGGGCAGCCGCTGGCTGGTATTACTTGTGTAGGAAGGCCAAAAACAGTGGTCCTTCCCACCCTAGTAATGCTAGCCTGCTGCTATGCTGTATCTGGCTCTGTATCTGTTATGAAAAATGGGGGGTGCGGCCCCACATCATTTAAAAAAACAAAAACGATGTGGGGTTCCCCCATTTTTCATAACCAACCAAATACAACATAGCAGTAGAAGGCTAGCATTACCAGGGTGGGAAGGACCACTGTTTCTGGCCTTTCCTAGCCTAATAATACCAACCTGCAGCCGCCCCAGTGCCTGAACATCACTACAGATGGTAGGGCACTGGATCACACCCGGCTCTTCCCGGTACCCTGGTGGCGTTGGGTACTGGGTTAATAATGGGGGTTAGATTGGCTAACACTAAGCCCCGCCTTAGTAATGGACGCTGTCAATCAGCCAGCGGCCATTACTAAAGCAGTAGTAATAAAGTTATTGAAAAAAAAAAAAAAACACACAAACATCATTAACCATTTTATTGAGAATAAAAAAAACGCAGTCATCGAATCCGAAGTAGTCCAATGACCAAACTTGTAAAAAAACACAATCATACAAAAAAAATTACTAACATAAAAAAGCAAAGCAATTCTTATACTTACCTTTCCTTTCCTGGGTTCAGCGGTTGGAAACACAATATCAGTGAGCTGGGCCCTGTATCTAAGCGTATCATGTGTGATACTGTCTGCTGAGCCACTGTATCTAATCCTATCCATAGCAGAAAAAAATGGCGACAGCACACTGCGGACACTAATACATACCTGGGGATGGTAGAAACCAGCACTAAACTAATTAAAATCACCCAGGGCAGAATGGGAGGAGTGCAAGAACAAAAATGGAGGCAGTCACTAACCCCACATATATGGATCACATAAACACAACAAAAATTTGAATAGCACATTCCAACAAAATGATACAAAACGTGTATACAGGTGCAAGAACACCTGTGACTGCAAATATACAGCAGAAAAAATGGCGACAGCACACCTATCCATAGCTATAGGGTCGTAGTCCAAAGATATGCTGTCTCAAATATATACAGTGAAGGAAATAAGTATTTGATCCCTTGCTGATTTTGTAAGTTTGCCCACTGTCAAAGTCATGAACAGTCTAGAATTTTTAGGCTAGGTTAATTTTACCAGTGAGAGATAGATTATATTTTAAAAAAAAACTTAAAATCACATAGTCAAAATGATATATATTTATTTGCATTGTGCACAGAGAAATAAGTATTTGATCCCCTACCAACCATTAAGAGTTCAGCCTCCTCCAGACCAGTTACACGCTCCAAATCAACTTGGTGCCTGCATTAAAGACAGCTGTCTTACATGGTCACCTGTATAAAAGACTCCTGTCCACAGACTCAATTAATCAGTCTGACTCTAACCTCTACAACATGGGCAAGACCAAAGAGCTTAAGACTCTAAGGGTATGTGCACACGATAGCAGGCATTTACGTGGGAAAAGACAGACTGTTTTCAAGAGAAAACAGCTGCCTCGTTTCACACGTAAATGCTCTTCCTCGTAATATACGAGGCATCTGTGACGCCTGTAATCTTGAGCTGCTCTTCATTGAGTTCAATGAAGAACGGCTCAAATTACGTTGCAAAGAAGTGCCCTGCACTTCTTTGCCGAGGCAGTCAATTTACGCGTCGTCGTTTGACAGCTGTCAAACGACGACGCGTAAATTACAGGTCGTCTGCACAATACGTCGGCAAACCCATTCAAATGAATGGGCAGATGTTTGCCGACGTATTGTAGCCCTATTTTCAGACGTAAAACGAGGCATAATACGCCTCGTTTACGTCTGAACATAGGTCGTGTGAACCCAGCCTAACATCTACAACATGGGCAAGACCAAAGAGCTTTCTAAGGATGTCAGGGACAAGATCATAGACCTGCACAAGGCTGGAATGGGCTACAAAACCATAAGTAAGACGCTGGGTGAGAAGGAGACAACTGTTGGTGCAATAGTAAGAAAATGGAAGACATACAAAATGACTGTCAATCGACATCGATCTGGGGCTCCATGCAAAATCTCACCTCGTGGGGTATCCTTGATCCTGAGGAAGGTGAGAGCTCAGCCGAAAACTACACGGGGGGAACTTGTTAATGATCTCAAGGCAGCTGGGACCACAGTCACCAAGAAAACCATTGGTAACACATTACGCCGTAATGGATTAAAATCCTGCAGTGCCCGCAAGGTCCCCCTGCTCAAGAAGGCACATGTACAGGCCCGTCTGAAGTTTGCAAATGAACATCTGGATGATTCTGAGAGTGATTGGGAGAAGGTGCTGTGGTCAGATGAGACTAAAATTGAGCTCTTTGGCATTAACTCAACTCGCCGTGTTTGGAGGAAGAGAAATGCTGCCTATGACCCAAAGAACACCGTCCCCACTGTCAAGCATGGAGGTGGAAACATTATATTTTGGGGGTGTTTCTCTGCTAAGGGCACAGGACTACTTCACCGCATCAATGGGAGAATGGATGGAGCCATGTACCGTCAAATCCTGAGTGACAACCTCCTTCCCTCCACCAGGACATTAAAAATGGCTCGTAGCTGGGTCTTCCAGCACGACAATGACCCGAAACATACAGCCAAGGCAACAAAGGAGTGGCTCAAAAAGAAGCACATTAAGGTCATGGAGTGGCCTAGCCAGTCTCCAGACCTTAATCCCATCGAAAACTTATGGAGGGAGCTGAAGATCCGAGTTGCCAAGTGACAGCCTCGAAATCTTAATTATTTACAGATGATCTGCAAAAGAGGAGTGGGCCAAAATTCCATCTAACATGTGTGCAAACCTCATCATCAACTACAAAAAAACGTCTGACTGCTGTGCTTGCCAACAAGGGTTTTGCCACCAAGTATTAAGTCTTGTTTGCCAAAGGGATCAAATACTTATTTCTGTGCAAAATGCAAATAAATATATATAACTTTGACAATGTGATTTTCTTTTTTTTTTTTTATATAATCTATCTCTCACTGGTAAAATTAACCTAGCCTAAGGCTATGTTCACACGGGGTCTTTTGCCGAGTTTTTTGACGCGGAAACCGCGTCGCAAAACTCGGCAGAAACGGCCCGAGAACGCCTCCCATTGATTTCAATGGGAGGCGTCGGCGTCTTTTTCCCGCGAGCAGTAAAACTGCCTCGCGGGAAAAAGAAGCGACATGCCCTATCTTCGGGCGCTTCCGCCTCCGACCTCCCATTGACTTCAATGGGAGGCAGGAGAAAGCGTGTTTTATGCCCGCGGCGCTCAATGGCCGCGGGCGAAAAACGGCGCGATAATTGCTGTTCACACGGAGTATTTTGGGGGAGGAATATCTGCCTCAAAATTCCGTTTGGAACTTTGAGGCAGATATTCCTCCCCCAAAATACTCCGTGTGAACATAGCCTAAAAATTCTAGACTGTTCATGTCTTTGACAGTGGGCAAACTTACAAAATCAGCAAGGGGTCAAATACTTATTTCTCTGTGCACAATGCAAATAAATATATAGAATTTTGACAATGTGATTTTCTGTTTTTTTTTTTAAATACAATCTATCTCTCACTGGTAAAATTAACCTAGCCTAAAAATTCTAGACTGTTCATGTCTTTGACAGTGGGCAAACTTACAAAATCAGCAAGGGATCAAATACTTATTTCCTTCACTGTATACACGCACACACATTTTTTTTGAAGGGACACATATGTATTGGGGCTATTGCCCCTGATGTTTTAAGACCATAGTGACGCCCCTGGCTGCTAGTGCTTCATTCTTGGGTCACTTAGCAGACCCAGCGATACAGCTGAAGGCTGTGGGCCGTTGGCCATGAGAAGAAGTTGGGAGGGGGTCAAAGAAAAACGTTTGCATCGGGGCCCATGAGCCTTTAGCTATGCCACTTGTGTTCAATCCAGGCAGAAAGTGGTCT
The DNA here is from genome assembly GCF_050947455.1 of Rhinoderma darwinii. Classification (NCBI taxonomy): domain Eukaryota; kingdom Metazoa; phylum Chordata; class Amphibia; order Anura; family Rhinodermatidae; genus Rhinoderma; species Rhinoderma darwinii. Next base: position 622,403,791 of record NC_134687.1, read on the forward strand.
ACCTGCAGTATATCAGCATAGTGCAAGACTCAGGCCTCATGCACACGACCGTATTTTTTCCCACCCGTAAATACTGGCGTAAATACGGGTCCGGTGTCACACGTATTCCACCCGTTTTGCACCAGTATTTACGAACCCGTGCCCGTAAATATGGGTCCGGTGTCACCCGTATTCAACCCGTATTTACGGGCACGTTTTTGGCGGCAAAATAGCACTGCACTAATCGGCAGCCCCTTCTCTCTATCAGTGCAGGATAGAGAGAAGGGACAGCCTTTTCTGTAATAAAAGTTAAAGAAATTCATACTTACCCGGCCGTTGTCTTGGTGACGCGTCCCTCTCTTCACATCCAGCCCGACATCCCTGGATGACGCGGCAGTCCATGTGACCGCTGCAGCCTGTGATTGACCTGTGATTGGCTGCAGCGGTCACATGGCCTGAAACGTCATCCAGGACGTCGGGCCGGATGTCGAGAGGGACGCGTCACCAAGGCAACGGGCGGGAGACCGGACTGGAGGAAGCAGGAAGTTGTCGGTAAGTATGAACGTCTTTTATTTTTATTTTTTACAGGTTTATACTGATCGGTAGTCACTGTCCAGGGTGCTGAAAGAGTTACTGCCGATCAGTTAACTCTTTCAGCTCCCTGGACAGTGACTATTTACTGACGTCGCTTAGCAACGCTGCCGTAATGACGGGTGCACACATGTAGCCACCCGTTATTACGAGAGCTCCATAGACTTCTATGGACTGTCCGTGCCGTTATTACGGCCTGAAATAGGACATGTTCTATCTTTTTCAACGGCACGGGCACCTTCCCGTGAGAAAACGGGAAGGCACCCGTCGCCAATAGAAGTCTATGAGCCCGTTATTACAGGTCGTGATTACGACCCGTAATAACGGGAGTTTTTACGGTCGTGTGCATGAGGCCTTAGGGAACAGACAGTCCCAAATAAGGTCTATAGAGACCTGTGAATCAGCAACCACATCTCAAAGAACGCTAGGCCCAAAGTGAAGCAACCAACAGCTGCCATTAGGCCTAAGTTGCCAGACCAACCCATGTACCCGCGAGAGGCGCACTTGGCCCTGTCAGCGACCAGTGTACAGCAAGTCAGCCACCATCTGCCTGCCTGAACCATTGCATATAAGACTGTGCCTCTCATTGGCTACTGAGAAGAATTATTGTAACTGTGGTCATGTGTGTGAAAGTAAAGACTTGATTTGATATTACGCCAGTCTTCATACCATCTACTCCGCGACAGACCTGCATCGGGCCCTACATCACCTGGGTCCCCGCAGACCTTACATCACGGACATCGGGGTTAGTAAAGGACCCATGACCTTTAATACCTAGGGCCCTGTTAACTATTTGTGTATGTTCACATGGCTTATTTTCGGCCGTTTTCCGGGCCATAAACGGCCGAAAAATCGGAAGCAGAATTCCTCCAAACATCTGCCCATTGATTTCAATGGGAAATATGGCGTTCTGTTCCAATGGGCCGTTTTTTTACGCGGCCGTTTTGAAAAACGCCCGCGTAAAAAAAGAAATGTATGACACTTCTTGAGCCGTTTTTGGAGCCGTTTTTTTATTGACTCTATAGAAAAACATCTCCGAAAACGGCCGTAAAAAACGCAGCGAAAGACGCGAGTGGCTTAAAAAAGTCTTAAAATCTGGAGCTGTTTTCCCTTGAAAACCGCTCCGTATTTTCAAACGTTTTTTGCTAAGCCTGTGAACATACCCTTCGTCCATCCATGCTGTGCGGACATTGGTTCTGTGTAAACAAAATACGACTCTGTTGGTAAAGTATGGCACTCTATGGGCACTGTTTGGCATCATGTATTCACAATATGTTAGTATGTGGGTAGTATATGGCATTATTTTTGATCCCTGTATACAGTTTGGCACTATATGGGCAAGTTATGGAGCTCTCTAGACTCTGTGTCTGCGTGGGAAGAGTATAATATTATTGTGGCCTATCTCTGGGCAATGCGGTCACTGTTTAAAATGAACTGTATGGAGTCGCAAAGGCAGCCATATTGGTTGTACCCAAGAAATAGATATAACTAAAACATTTAAAAAACAAGAAAAAACATATTGGGCTTTTCATTAGCCTTTGTTGAACTTTTTGAATCCCCAGCTAGGTTGGAACTTACCAAAATGACACATGAACTTTCTTAACTCTCAGTCCCATTTATAGTATCCATAATGATCAGATTCCATCAGGACACAACACAAGGATATGATAAGAAATATGATTGGCTCCAGGCTCAGTTTGTTGTGACCCTTCGGTCCTATACCCAGCTGGACGCTCACATCCGGGCTTATGTTACTACTCCTCCACTATTTCCATTCTTGCATCCTATAGAGAATGTTATATGACATGGCTATACATAATTACTTGTGTCCTCCCGCTCTGGCACTAATGTTTACACAGAACGTTCCTTGACATCATCTCAAGGTTTCAGCAGGACCTTCCATGACCCTTGTCTTTCACATGAAGATAACATACTGCGTTGACACTTCAATTTCCTGTGTTCTTGTTCTCTGCCTTCACTTTTAATATCTTCTTCATTTTAATCTGGATCATCACAGAAACAGTGTAGATTTTCCTGCTGCCTATTTTGGGTTTAAGGACTAATTTTTTTGTTTTTTCATTGTTGCATTCGAAGAGCCATAACTTTTTTTTATTTTTCCATCCATGTAGCTGTATGAGTGCTTATTTTTGCATGACTATTTGTATTTTTCAATGGCACCATTTTGGAGTACTGTACATATAACTTATTGATTAGGCCCTATTCACGTGACAGGGATTCACGGCCGTGTGATGGTCGTTTTTTGAACGGCCATCAAGCGGCCACAATAGGAACAACAGTGGGAAGTGCATGTGAGGAGGAAGAGGAGGTGGAGATTTTTTTGCTCTCTGTAGGAGGGGAATCCCTAATCCCTGGCCACAGCGTTGCCAAAGCTGTGGCCGGGAATTCCGCACCAGGAGATGTCCCTGACGTCGCTGTCCATATATGGACAGTGACGTCAGGGACTTCTCCTGAAGCAGAATCCCCGGTCACAGCCATCTCTAATACAGCTGTGGCCGGTGATTCCACTCCAGGAGAAGTCCCTGATGTCACTATATGGACAGGGATGTCAGAGTCTTCTCCTAGAGCGAAAATCACAGGCCGTTGTGACATCACAGACTTTTCCTGGAGCGGTCCCCTACAGTGGCGCTATTTACAGGAAAGGGGGTGCCATCTATGTATGGTGTGCCATCTACGGGGGTGCTATGTACAAGGGGGCTGTATGGCACTACTTACAGGGGGGCTGTGTGGCACTACCTAGAGGGGGCTGTGTGGCACTACCTAGAGGGGGGCTGTGTAACACTACCTACAGGGGGGTTGTGTGTGGCATTATCTACAGAGGGCAGTGTGTGACATTATCTACAGGGGGCTCTGTGGCATTATCTACAGAGGGCAGTGTGTGGCAGTATCTACAGGGGGCTGTGTGGCAGTATCTACAGAGGGCAGTGTGTGGCATTATCTACAGGGGGGCTGTGGTAATATCTACAGGGGGCTGTGTGGCATTATCTACAGGAGGCTGTGTGGCATTATCCACAGAGGGCAGTGTGTGGCATTATCTACAGGGGGCAGTGTGTGGCATTATGTACTGGGTGGCTGTGACAGTAAATACAGGGGGCTGTGTAGTATTATCTACAGAGGGAAGTGTTTGGCAAAATATTGGCAAATTAAATTCATCCGTTTTTAAAACGGATAGAGAAAAAAACTGATGCAAAACGGGTCAAAATCGGCCGTTAAAAATGGAAAAACGGCCCAAAACGGAATGGAACGGATGTAAAACGGATGCAAAGCAGCTGAGAAAAACAGACCAAAATGGCCGTTTTTATCGGCCAACACTCGGACCCTGTCTTGTGAATAGAGGCTGCATGAACACTTTCGTAGGCCGTTGTATGGCTGCTAATGACGGTTTAGTGAAACACGGGCCGCACACGGATGGCTTCCGTGTGAAGTCCGTTGTTTCACGGACCAAATCAAATGTCCTGTTTTTGATGGAACGGCCGCACGGTTCCATTAAAACAACGGAAGTGTTCATGGCCCCATTGAAATGAATGTGTCAGGGTGCTATCCGTTAAAGCAACGGATAGCACCCTGACGAAAAAAACTGAAGTGGGCATGAACCTTTAGCTTTTATTCTTTTTTTTTGGAGGGCGTGAATGCAAAAGATCCCAGCATTCCGCCAGTGTTTTTTGTATTTTTTTTCTCCTACCTACCATGCGGTAAAATAACAAGTTTACTTTATTATGAGTCAGTACGAATGTGGCAATACCAAATATAAAGAGTTTAAGTTACGTTTTAGTACTTTTGCCCAATAAAATCATGTTCTATGGAAGAACATAATTTTTGCATTCCAAAACTCCAAAATATTTAATATTTCCGTCAAAGAAGCTGTATGAAGACTTGTTGTTTTGCGGCACGGGTTGTAGTTTTTATTGTTACCATTTTGGGGTACATATCATTTATTGATTAATGGTGGGGCAATGGAAAACCAATAGCAAATCCACCTTCGTTTTTTTTTACGCCAAGCAATGTGAAGTATATAAAAGACTGCGACGGTACCAAATATGTATTTTTTTCAAAATGAACTATTTTGAATAAAACAAATCATTTTTAATCAACAAAAGGTGTTTATTTATTTATTTAATTTTGGAAAACTTTTTTTTTGTTACAATTTTTTAAACTGAATATTCTTTTTTTCCACTAGGCAAATTGAAGCAGCGATCTTTTGATCGCCTGTATAATGCTCTGGAATATATAGTATTCCAGGTCATTATTACCCATCAGTGTTACATGCCCTAATAGGCAGATGCTTATGGCAGACCTGGGAGCCTTTGTTAGGCCCCTGGGTGCCATAGTAACCCATCTCCACTGCCAGACATAGCTGTGCTCTTGATTGCAGGGCACAGTTGCTGTCAGCAGGGCAAGTATACTTGTCCTTCATCGTCAACTAGTTAAAAGGATACTCTCAACTTAGACTTTTATAGCATATCCACAGGATATGCTATAAATGTCTTAATAGATGCAGGACCCAACGTTGGGACCCGCACCTATATCAAGAACAGGGGTCATCCAACCCCCGTTTTGCCTGGTATAACAGATTCCAGACGGTGACTAGTGGAGATGGGTCACGCATGCGCATATTGTATGGGAGTTACGGAAACAGCCAAGCAGCACTTGCTCGGCTGTTTCTGTAACTCCCATTGAACACAATGAAGAGAGCCGCGGAGACGATATAGATGCGTGTCCCAGAGCATCTATCAGACATTTATAGCATCTCCTGTGGATATACCATCAAGCTCCATGTTGGGAATACCCCATTAAAGGAACCTGTCACTTTTTTTTTTTTTAATTAGCGCTGGGCAGAAGCAACACTCTCAGCTACTTCTCTAGTGCCCTAGTGCAAAATCATATTTATACTTACATGAAAAGAAACTGCCCCTCATCATTGCATCCACAAGCATAAAAGTCCCTACAATCCCTTGTATATTATTTAATGGTTAGAGTACAGGTTTAACCTACCAAATAGAGAAAAACAAAAAGTGTGAATATAGAAGGGAGGGAAGTAAGACGATTGGGGGAGGTTGGATCAGGGGAGATGATTCCAGGATCTAAGGTTCAAACCAGGTTGGGTCCCAGCAAATCCCCGCATGTACCACGTCCATAGGCCAAGACCCCTTACAATTCGAGATAGTGGAGCCACGGATAGCAAATTGGTCATTCAAGATTTAAAAAATAGTCATCAACTTCTTATTCACCATAATTTATTAAAGGGGTTGTCCCACGGTTTAGTCTTACATTTCTCTTTTAGGTGACACAAAACAGAACAATTTTATTCAATTGAAATCATTTAAAAAGAAAAAAAAAAATCACTCTTGTGTGTAGATATTTCTGTTACATACATGTTATGGCACCCCCTGTGTTCTTTTGAGTCTCTCCCAAAACGTACACTTGATGTGTCCAGTGTCGGCGGTCACACATGCTCAGTTGCTCAGTACCACCCCCTGGATCCTCTTGAACACGTGTGGTGGAGTGATCTCCGCTATTGTGCAGACAGCCAATAAGAACTGATGCCCTAGAAGCGGCTTCTCACCGGCATATTAGGTGCACATTCTGAGAGGGAATCAAAATAACACCAGGGGGCGCCATGATAAGTATGGAATACAAATATCTACACTGTTAAATATCTTTTATTACTTTTGTAGGAGGTATAACAATAAACAAGACATTACATTGCATGAAAACAAACCATTACAAATAAACCAAGATAAAAACATCCACGCCATAGTTTAATATACAAAGTAATCAGAATTTGTTGTAAAAAAAGTGTCACTTACGTCAAATTAGAAGAATTTTCACATATTGTATAGGCACCAATGGCCATAGCTTTGGTGTTAGCGCCTGCAAAGCGGGTATACCCCATGAAACATTCAGCTCATTTACAGCTTTTGCAACATTTTTCAATTAATAACAGTCATTTTAATCCCTTGATGACATTTGATGTAGGCATATGTTATAGCCAGCAAAGGAAAGTATGGAGCAGGCTCACGGACTGAGCCCGCACCATACTCACTGGGTGTTGACTGTCTGTTACAGCTGACACTTCACTGCAACAGATGGTATCGGAGATAACTCTGATCCCGGTCATTTAACAACTAAGACATCCTGGTCAACATTGGCCACGGCATCTAGGTCGTAAGAAAGAGGGGGCAGTCCCCTCCGACAGCCCTGTCGCGATGCAATAGCAGGTGCCAATGGTTGTCATGTTAGCCTGGGAACCTAATGAAGGCCCTCAGGTCTGCCATTATTCTGCTTCTATTTAGCCCTGCCATGGCTAATAGGAGCCAGTTACAAACAAAATATACTCCAATACATAAGTATTGCAGTATATTGTGCAAGCGATCCAACAATCGCTAGTTCAAGTCCCCTATGGGGACTAATAAAAAAAAGTTAAATAAAGTTTTTGTTATATATACGGTATATATATTTACAAAAATATAAATATAAAAAATACCCCTCTTTTAGCATTTTCCCCAAAATGAATGTAGAAAAAAAAACTACTGGTATCGCCGCATCCGTAAAAGTCCAAACTATTACAATATAACATTGTTTAACCAGCATGGTGAACACTGTAAAAAAATAACAAATGTCAGAATTGCTCTTTTTTGATACCTTGTCTCCCACATAAAATGTGATAAAAAGTGATCAAAAAATATTATGTAACCCAATAAAAACTACAGCTCACCCCGCAAAAAAACAAGACCTTACACCGTTCCATCGATGGAAAAATAAAAAAGTTCTGGGTCTCAGAATATGGCGGCACAAAACTATTTTTTTTAACAATTACATTTTTCTTTGTAAAAGTAGTAAAACATAAAAAAAAAAAAACTATATAGAGTTGGTATAGACGGAAATGTATTGACCCGCATGGTGAACGCTGTGAAAACAACACCTAACAAACTATGGCTGAATCACTGTTTTTCCCAGTCCACCCAACAAAGAATTCTTTCCCAGTCTCCCAGTGCATTATATAGTACAATAAATAGTGCCGTAAAAAATTCCAACTCGTCCCGAAAAAATCAAGCCCTCATATGGCTTTATTGAGGGAAAAATTAAAAAAGTTATGGTTTTCGGAAGGTAGAGAGAAAAAAACTAAAATGAAAATAAGAAAAATGGCTGCGGGTTAATAACTAAGTGTTGCTGAGTTCTACAACACCGACCAATGAACTATTCCTGTCCAAGCAAAATATCCTCATCTCGAATAACTAGAACGTAGGATATCGGTAGATCATCTCAGGGAATATGACAGTGCGGAGATCTGAAATCTGGCCATTGGTGCCTATATATGAAAATTCTTTGATCTTTACGTAAGTACGACTTATATACAACAAATTCTAACTACATTGTATACTATACTATAGCACAGGCATTTTTTGCTTGATATCTTTTAGATCCCATGTGGAAAACACGGATATTCCAGGCACCAACTGCCAGTGGTATAAACAATAGATAAAACATTTATAACACTTTTGCAATATCCAGATATCACCAGAGAAAGCAAGGAAAAACGTTGACATATACATTTTCGTCATTACGATATATAATTGGTGTCATCAATCAAAGAAAATATAATAAGGAACAACCACACACCCATACCACCCACTCCGCCAACTGCTACAATGTATATGCCGTAACTCTGGGAAATGGGTGTTCGACCACTCAGTGGATTAGAAACAGAGTGACGATAAATGTTCAGATAAATGTCTGCCATGTTAAAAGAACCGTTTCGCCATGGCCTCCTTCTGTAGTGTTGCATTTTACTAATCAATTGATAAATGTAAAGCAATGCATCTATGCCTTAATAGTATTAATGTATATACATTCAATGGAATAAAACTGGGGATAACAGAACAAGGGAAGGATCTGGGTTTTCTGGTTACAAATGAGCTAAGTAGCAGCACTCAATGTCAAGCAGCAGCTGTAAAAGCAAATAGGAATTTAGAGTGTATAAAAAGAGAGATAAAAACCTGAGATTTAAATATACTGTTACCCCTCTAATAAACATAAATATAATGCACTGAAATAAACAGTGGCATCTTCTTCCCCAAACTGCAATGCTAGGCTATACACAGACAGTGTGATGCTCTCTACAGTCATTGTCATTATATGTGATTCTCTTCTTGACGGCAAGACATACTCCCTCCAATGCCTGGATACCAACGGCTGTGGAGCCATGCTTTACTTTACAGCTCAAAGGGTCAGCAGTACCAAATTTAGTCTTTCCTCCGAAGATCCCCTCTCCTTCACACCATGTAGTACGTATAGAATGCTGTCAGCATTGGTCCTCGGGAGTCCGGCTGAGTTTTGTACTACTCCCTACAATCTTCCAAGACGATTTTTTTTTTCTCAACGTGAGATCAGAATAATATTATATAAAAGAACTAAAGGGGGAAATGTGAGTTTTTTTTGTTTTGTTTCGGAAAATACAAAGAATCTAATGTGAAGTCTGGTTAGAGGAGGGCCGATATTCAATATTATATAGTATATCTAGTATTATGAGGACAAGATGTCCCTTGGTGTTAAAAGTTTTTATGATGAATGATTTTTTGAAATTCATTATTAATTGATTTAACTGTGCTTTTGTATAATTTGTAAACGAATTTCTGTCATTTTTATGCTTGTCTTTATCAGTAATGCATTGTATCTTTGTACATATTAAATTGGCATTTGCGGAAATGCCCCGTACGTCCTGGATGAGGCCGATATGGGGAAACCCAGGGACAGACAATGAACTAGCGTGCCGCGTGTTTTAAATCTGAAATGCCTGTAAGGTCATGTTCACACGGCATATGTCAGGCGTATTTTGAAACGCATTACGCTCCGTAATACACTTGTAGTGCGCCTACAAACTGCTTCCCATAGGAAACACGCAGTACAGTCCATACGAGGTTTATTTTTAGGCTTCTCAATTAAAAAACACCTAGTAGTTTTGTAAAAAAGAAGTGATGGGTCACTTTTTATAGTGTTTTACAAACTGCTTTTTCCCACTTCCCATTGCAAAATTATTGAAGAGTGCTTTGGGGGCTAAGCTTTATAGCTTCAATAGCATATTCCAATTAAAAAGTCAGAATGTATTTATCCCCTTGTCACACTCGGACCATGCAGAAGTCTAACTAGAATGTGTAACATGGCTCCCACCTACCATATGATATTTATAATACTGGTGTCTTCCTATATGGCAGAGGGGCCTCTGCACCTCCTCAGGCACCAGGACCTGGGTCTGACTACAACCTCTGCACCCCGTATAGCTACACCCTTGGGATCATGTCAGAAACAGGGTGATGCAGGATACCGAACTCACAGAAAAACCCAGGAACAACGGCTGCTTCACACTTTTATACTTCTCTCCAGATTTTCAAAAATAAAATGCTGTGCCCCCTCGCCCCACGGGCCTATAGTTATGGTGTGTCATGCCTCCATGGTAAGCAGGCCACGGTCTAAGGGATAAGGGTGTCATTCAAATAGGTCCTTAGTTTTAAGACCCTTAAAAACGATAAAAGGTATAAAATGTCTTTCCCTCTGGTCCGCTAATAGCATGTTATAGACCTGATATGTAGAGAAGATACGTAAACTTTATGCACAGTTTTTTTTACTCATAAAAATCTGATCTTGTCAAAGGGGAAATTAGTCATGTGGTTTTATAAGGTTTTGAAATATTAGATTTTATTATATGACTAATATGCATGGTGCAGGGTTGCATCACGGACATAGAGACATCTGCCCTAAATTGTCATTATAGAAATACTAAACATAAACAAAAATGTTCTGTCCCATAAAAAGAAAAAAAAATTCTTCTATATTTAACGTTGTGTCTCTGCCTGGGAGGCACCTTGCTTTAACCGAAACCTCCCCCATTGTCTGCAAATGAGACCAAGCAAGACTAAACCTAGCCCCTTTAGCTAAACGCTATACCTTCAGCCTCCCCCAAATCAGCAACCCCAGAAAAATAATTAATCCTTTATTCACCTCTTCTCCGTCTTGTCTTATCCGCAGTGGGCCCGAAAGGATCCCTTCAACTGCCACATCAACATCCTGATGCCGGGCAGCATCGGGACGTTGTATAAGATGCAGCACACAAAGTCCAGGGGATCTGGGGCAGACCTGTTTGCAGTTGCACCCCCTATGACACCACTGCCTGCAGCGTCTCCAATAGAACATGAGAAAGCCAAGATGTGAAAGAAATCTTCTCTACTGGACCAGCGCTGCTTTAACCATAGGGAGTACACCACATCCGCGTCGGGTTCCCAGGCAGTGGCACCACATTCAACTGTATCTGCGTCCTTAGGAGGTGGATACAGTTGAAAGCTATAAGGGAGCAGGGGAAGTATTACTTTTAGAATTTGGATAGGGAAGTTCTGTTAGAATTATTGAAGAGGTTAAAGGGGTGGTCTTAACCTCTGGAGACCCCTCTTTTAAGGACAAATAGCTCCTCTCATTTTGTCAAACCCGGCCCATTTGTCCATACACAGTGACGTCAGGGGATCCTCCTGGACCGGAATGTGATGTCAGGGGCAACCCCAGAGCCGGTGTCTCGGAGCAGAACACTAGTATAGGCTCTGCGCCGGAACTCTGGGGAAGCCATTGACATCAGTGTCCATATATGGGCAGTGATGTCAGGGGCTTGCCCAGAGCTGGAGTCCCGGAGCAGAGCCGCTTCTAGCACTCTGCCTGGGATTCCAGCTCTGCTCCTGACATCACTGTCCATATATGGACATGGATGTCAGGGGCAACCCCAGAGCTGGAGTCCCGGGCAGAGCGCTAGTAGGCTCTTCCTGGGACTCCAGCTGTGCTCCTGACAGCACTGGGACTCCTGCTCTGGGTAAGCCCCTTACATCACTGTCGATGTATGGACAGCGATGTCAGAGGCTTCCCCAGAGTCCCAGAGGAGAGCATATACTAGCGCTCTACCCGGGACTCCAGCTCTGGGGAAGCCCATATATGGACAGCGATGTCAGGGAATTCCACAGAGTTCCGGAGCAGAGTCTGTACTAGCGGCTCTGTGTCCCGCAGGCCGCAGATGACAGCCCCAGGGGCCTCATGCGGCCCGCAGGCCGCGTGCTTGAGACCCCTGCTCTAAACAAACTCATAATCCACAGAGTCCCAGATGGTAATAATGATCCCTCACTGCTCAACACAAAAGTGCCCCATCAGTAACCGTTCCCCCTGTAGATAGCGCCACACACAGTCCCTGTAGATAGTGCCACACACAGCCCCCTGTAGATAGCGCCACACACAGCCCCCTGTATAGTGCCACACAGCCCCTCTTGTATATAGTGTCACACAGTACCCCCTCCCTTGTATATAGTGCCACACAGCGACCCTCCGTTGAATTTATAGTGCCACACAGCCCCCATCCTTTGTATATAGTGCCACACAGAACCCCCTCTTGTACATAGTGCCAAACAGCAACCCCCTGTATATAATGCCACACAGAATCCCCTTGTATATAGTGCTATACAACGCCCCCTTGTATATAGTGCTACACAGCGACCCCCTTGTATATAGTGCTACACACCAATCCCCCCTTGTATATAGTGCTACACAGTGATCCCCTTGTATATAGTGCCACACAGCTCCGCCTCCCCTTGTATATAGTGTCACACAGCCCCCCTTCACTTGTATATAGTGTCACACAGCTCCCCCTCCCCTTGTATATAGTGCCACACAACTCCCTCCTTCCCTTGTATATAGTGACACAATGCCCTCCCCTTGTATATAGCTCTACACACCCCCTCTTGTATATAGTGCCACACAGCCCCCCTTGTATATAGTGCCATAAATCCCTCCCCTTGTATATAGTGCTACACAGCCCCTTGTAAATAGTGCCACACAGCGCACCCCTTGTATATAGTGCTACACAGACCCACCTTGTATATAGTGCTACACAGCTCCCTCTCCCTTGTATATAGAGCTACACAGCCCCTCCCTTGTATATACTGCCAAACAGAACCCCCTCTTGTATATAGTGCCACACAGAACCCCCCTTGTATATAGTGCTACACAGCACCCCCATGTATATAGTGCTGCACAGTGCCCCCCCTTGCATATAGTGCTACACATCAATCCCCCCTTGTATGTAGTGTCACACAGCCCCCCTCCCCTTGTATATAGTGCCACACAGCTCCTCCTTCCCTTGTATATAGTGCCACACAGCTCCCCCTCCCCTTGTATAGAGTGCCACACAACTCCCTCCTCCCCTTGTATATAGTGCCACACAGCTCCCCCTTCCCTTGTATATAGTGTCACACAACTCCACTCTTGTATATAGTGCCACATAGCTCGCCTCCCCCTGTATATTGCCACACAGCCCCCCAAACAAAATACAAATCTTGTACTTACCTTGTCCAGTTCCCGCGATGGACAGAGCGATGCACAACCTCCGGGCAGGACGCATGCGCAGTGACTTCATCCCGCCGGCCTGCGCAGGGATTCTTCCCAGCGCCTTATAGGCTGCAGGCCTAACGTGGCCTATAATATTAATTTGTATCTGCGTCCTGAGGACGCAGGTATAAGTGAATGTGGCTGTCGCTAGCACAGGGGTCCCCTCCTGTGCTAGTGACACCACCCGGCATTAGGGGGCCCGTGCTGCCCGGCCCATAAATGTTATGGGCCGGGCAGTGTGGGCCCGTAGCAGCTGCGGGCCGGAGGCCCTAAGAGGATGGGGTCCCTGGGCAATTGCCCAGTTTGCACCCCCTAACGCCGGTCCTGAGGTGGAGATAGATACAAGCCTCTTCACCGACATATACTGTAGAATACTCACTGATGATATCATGTTATATGCAGAACTAGATAGTTTCTTAGCTCGTGAATTGTTACTCTTGATCCTGACTCTGACAATGAACTTGACCTATTCTCGATTCTCCATGTGTCTCGTTCCTTCGGATTGTCGCCTTGTATTTGTATTAGATTTCCTGGTTTTGACTCCTGGCCCGTACTCTAGCTATATCCTCTGGCTTGGCACATCCTGACCGCCTTCCTGGTGAGGACCTCTGGCTTTATTCCTGACTTTGTCTCTGCATTGTACCCCCCACTAATTGGTTGACTAATCTGGGGACTGTGATATGGGCATCTGACCGGGAATGTTTTTACCTCCTTGCTTGGGCTCTGGGTAAAGAACGAGGAGATGCCTTAGACTCTGCACCCTAGTTTAGCCAGCGCTAAACCGACTGCAGTTCAAAGATCCACTTCTCTGGTGAGAAATGTGACAAGGAGAAATATTTTCCAGTGCCCATTGTTATTAGTCTATAAATACGACATAAAAATAAAAAATGTTAATGGGTATCTTTAATTGGGAGAGTAATTTCTGGCTCAACTGAAAGGTAATTCTTGAAAAAGAGAACACAGGAAAGGTTGTTTTTCAAAACAATTCTCTCTCCCTTGTATGTTTTTGAGAAGATGCCCCCTAGTGTGCTTCACTATTATGTTTTTCCTGTTGTTCTATTGCTCTTTTTGCTTTAGAGACTTACAGTAATCCCGTACCTCCCGCAAGTGTCTTTATGAGATGAAGCTTTTACAGGAAATTTCCCATGCATTCATTAGGGAAACATAATTTCTTGTTATGAAACTCAGAGCTTATTGTTCTGAACCTTTTTGCTTCCTATTCGGGCAAAGACCCATGATATTTCCATCGGCCCTAAGTGGCACACTTTTTTTGGATCCTTACCGTAAATACATGAAATAACATATAACAGCATAACGCACTAGTATTTCAAAGGGATAATCCAGGACAGGGCTGAACCCAGAAATTACCATAATACTGCGGGGCAATATTCCTGTAAAAAAACAAAAGATTGATTGGACAGTTAAAATTTTTAGACTATTTGGGTCTCTCACTATTAATAGACAGCTAACGCAGCCACTTTCACGCATGGCCGGGGCGAAGCTCTGACACTGAGAACATAAATGGGTTACAGCCAGAGGCGTAACTACCGCGATAGCAGCCGTAGCGGCTGCTACAGGCCCGCGGCTTGAGGGGGCCCATGCCGCCAGCCGACACGCCCCGCCATATGGCCGGTGGCGCCACTAGCAGTCGTCATGGCTGCTACAGCGGTAGCGATGATACTACGGGATGTATATATGTACTGAGCTTTGTTTTGGTGCTATATTTATGTACTGAGCTTGGTTGTGGTGCTGTATATATGTACTGAGCTTGGTTCTGTGGATGTATATATGTACTGAGCTTGGTTCTGGGGCTGTATTTATGTACTGATCTTTCATCTGGTATTGTATATATATACTGAGCTTGGTTCTAGTGCTGTATTTATGTACTGAGGTTGGTTCTGATGCTGTATATATGTCAGAGCTTGGTTCTAGTGCTGTATTTATGTGCTGAGCTTGGTTTTGGTACTGTATATATGTATGAGCTTGGTCCTGGAGCTGTAATTATATAGGATATATTTATAATAAGAAAATTGCAGGGCAGATGGAACTGTTCTCAATTCATTGTATATTTCATGGAAACCTGTCTGGTAGTTTTAACCCCTTGAACTGCAACCATGCGGTAATACATGACCAGACAATATTTCCAAATGTCAGTTTTTTTTCAGATGCAGCAAAATCTTTAAAATCCACTTTTAAAACGGCACACACTATATGCTAATTACTCATTAAAGGGTCATGGGGCGGTGCCGCTATCCTTAAGAGTCACATAGTCCTGCCTCCAAACCCACCTTTCCATGTTTGATTGACATCCCCCTGGCTGATACAACTTCTCGGATGCGCCATTGCCTTGTGGCACTATACACAAGGGGGGGGGAGCTGTGTGGCACTATACACAAGGGGGAGCTGTGTGGCACTATACACATGGGGGAGTTGTGTGGCACTATATACAAGGGGCTTTGTAATACTAAGGGGGGGCTGTGTGGCACTATCTACGAGGGGGGCTGTATGGCACTATTTACAAGGGGAGGGCTGTGGCTCTATCTACAGGGGTCTGTGTGCGGCACTATCTACTAAGGGGGGTTGTGCGGCACTATCTACTAAGGGGGGGCTGTTTGGCACTATATACAAGGGAGGGGTCTGTGTGGCACTATATACAGTCAGAACTGTACAGTGCTATATACAGGGGGGCTTTATGGCGATATCTACATGGGGACTGTATGGCACTATCTACAAGGGGGAGGTGCGGGGAACTATCTACAGGTGGGGTGTATAGCACTGTCTACAGGGGGGCTGTATGGCACATTCTACAGGGGGCACTATCTATAAGGGGGGCTGCTTGTGGCACCTGGGAGTGCCCCAGTCAAGAGTTTGCTATGGGGCCCAGTCTTTCCTAGTTACGCCCCTGACTGCAGCCCTTTTGTTCCAGGGACTAGTGATGGTTTCAGTGGATGGACTCCCGCGATCACACATTGATCAATGTTAGTTGTTGGAATTCCCCTTTACCATTGTTACAGTGTCTTATGGATGCTCAGAAAGTACTTATTCTTATTACGGAGATCCAGCTGTCGTTGGAGCAATACTCCCTGGGAAAAGTATGCAAAATACAGATCCTGCAGAAGGAACAAGACTATCTTGTGCCGCCTATAAGTTGCTACCCTGTAAGTCAATGTCCGACTTATAAAGCCTTGAAAAATGATTTTGGTTATCAGCCAAATCAGAGACACCTATCTGAAGACAGCACAGTTTTGGACTAGTTGCTGCTCTTCAGTACAGAGTAGGGTTCTGGTTGGATGTGTGAGATGCCATACAGTGAAGGAAATAAGTATTTGATCCCTTGCTGATTTTGCAAGTTTGCCCACTGTCAAAGACATGAACAGTCTAGAATTTTTAGGCTAGGTTAATTTTACCAGTGAGAGATAGATTATATATGAAAAAAAAAAAAAGAAAATCACATAGTCAAAATTATATATATTTATTTGCATTGTGCAAAGAGAAATAAGTATTTGATCCCTTTGCCAAACAAGACTTAATACTTGGTGGCAAAACCCTTGTTGGCAAGCACAGCAGTCAGACGTTTTTTGTAGTTGATGATGAGGTTTGCACACATGTTAGATGGAATTTTGGCCCACTCCTCTGTGCAGATCATCTGTAAATCATTAAGATTTCGAGGCTGTCGCTTGGCAACTCGGATCTTCAGCTCCCTCCATAAGTTTTCGATGGGATTAAAGTCTGGAGACTGGCTAGGCCACTCCATGACCTTAATGTGCTTCTTTTTGAGCCACTACTTTGTTGCCATGGCTGTATGTTTCGTGTCATTGTCGTGCTGGAAGACCCAGCCATGAGCCATTTTTAATGTCCTGGTGGAGGCAAGGAGATTGTCACTCAGGATTTGACGGTACATGGCTCCATCCATTCTCCCATTGATGCGGTGAAGTAGTCCTGTGCCCTTAGCAGAGAAACACCCCCAAAACATAATGTTTCCACCTCCATGCTTGACAGTGGGGACGGTGTTCTTTGGGTCATAGGCAGCATTTCTCTTCCTCCAAACACGGCGAGTTGAGTTAATGCCAAAGAGCTCAATTTTAGTCTCATCTGACCACAGTACCTTCTCCCAATCACTCTCAGAATCATCCAGATGTTCATTTGAAAACTTCAGATGGGCCTGTACGTGTGCCTTCTTGAGCAGGGGGACCTTGCGGGCACTGCAGGATTTTAATCCATTACGGCGTAATGTGTTACCAATGGTTTTCTTGGTGACTGTGGTCCCAGCTGCCTTGAGATCATTAACAAGTTCCCCCCGTATAGTTTTCGGCTGAGCTCTCACCTTCCTCATGATCAAGGATACCCCACGAGGTGAGATTTTGCATGGAGCCCCAGATCGATGTCGATTGACAGTCATTTTGTATGTCTTCCATTTTCTTACTATTGCACCAACAGTTGTCTCCTTCTCACCCAGCGTCTTACTTATGGTTTTGTAGCCCATTCCAGCCTTGTGCAGGTCTATGATCTTGTCCCTGACATCCTTAGAAAGCTCTTTGGTCTTGCCCATGTTGTAGAGGTTAGAGTCAGACTGATTAATTGAGTCTGTGGACAGGAGTCTTTTATACAGGTGACCATGTAAGATAGCTGTCTTTAATGCAGGCACCAAGTTGATTTGGAGCGTGTAACTGGTCTGGAGGAGGCTAAACTCTTAATGGTTGGTAGGGGATCAAATACTTATTTCTCTGTGCACAATGCAAATAAATATATATAATTTTGACTATGTGATTTTAAGTTTTTTTTTTAAATATAATCTATCTCTCACTGGTAAAATTAACCTAGCCTAAAAATTCTAGACTGTTCATGACTTTGACAGTGGGCATACTTACAAAATCAGCAAGGGATCAAATACTTATTTCCTTCACTGTATGTAGGGTAGTAATGAGCAGCAATGACTCTGAAACCGTGCTGTCTACAGATGGGGGTATCTGGTTGGGCTGATAGCCGAGTCATGTTTAAAGGTTCTACATGGAGTCAATAATGGCTTACAGGGTAGCCCAGCACAATTCCTTTAAGGGCAAAAAATACTGTAGTCAAGTAGTCAAAATGGTGATCATCTGTACCTCTGGAGGGCAGGACAACTTTTTGGTGACAAGTGGGCGACACAGTTACATTTGTACCTGTCTACTGTCAATAGGGCCAGCGTTAAATTGGATAGTGCCCTATGTGTTACTTTCTGTTGACATTTCCCCCAATAGTGTAGTATCATACAGTGAAAAATAACTATACCATATATTGCCTAATTGTCATCATACACTGCAAAAATAATATAATGTACACTGACTGAGCAGAATGTAAATACTGCCATACACTGCTCAAATAATAGCAACATACAGTACAGCCCCAAGCATAATGTAATCTACACTGCTATACAATGACTAAATTGAGCCTTTAATGATGAGGCCATTTTTATTTTTTTTATTTTCGTTTTTGCCCCCTCCCTTTCCAAGAGCCAAACCTTTTTTATTTTTCCATTGACATAGCTGTATGAAGGCTTTTTTTTGCAGAATGAAGCATTTTGTAAAAAAATAAAAAAAAATTGTTTTGTGTCACCATATTCTGAGACCCAGAACTTTGTAATTTTTACAGCGATGGAGTTGTGTGAGGGCCTGTTTTTGTGAGGCTAGTTGTAGTTTTTATTGGTAGAATTTTTATGGGAGACGAGGTAACACCAATATAACCGCAATTCTGTTGTTTTTAAAAATAGTTTTTCTTATGGCGGTCACTGTGCAGGTTAAATAATGTTATATTGTAATAGATCTGACTTTTATGAACGTAGCAATACCAATTATGTTTGTTTTCTGGTTGTTTTTTTTACATTACTTTTGGGGAAACATGAGAGGGCTTTATTTTTTAACTTTTAATATTTTTTTGTATATAAACAAAAACTGTTTTTATCAGTCCCCCTAAGGGACTCGAACCAGCAATCGTTCGACTGCTTGCACAATATACTGCAATATTTATGTATTGTAGTACATTGTTTTTTTTACTGGCTCCTATAAAGCCCTGGCAGGGCTTAATAAGACCTCATGGATGGCAGATCTGGGGGGCCTTCATTAGGCCCCCAGGCTCTAATGACAACTAACGGCACCGTGTGATAATGTCGTGGGATGGGCCAATGGACTGTCAGAGGGGGAAGCCCCCCTTCTAATGGCTTAGATTCTGCGATCGCTATTGATTGCAGCATCTAAGGGGGATAGGAGATATCTTCAATCCCGGCCATTAGAGCAGGGTATTAGCTGTATTATAGGATCGCAGCATATGGATCGAGCTCAGCCCATAAGCCCGCTCCATACAACCCCCTCCCTCTATGACATATACTGTATGTATCGTTCTTGGTTCTAATTGGGTTAGAAACTGCCATACAACTAATATTAAGATTCATGGTGGTGGCAAGCCTTGGGTGCCAGGTCATCTGTGGCACCCCCTTCTGCAGAGAGCAGCTTAAGCACCATCTGCAATTGTACGGGTCAAACACCCCTAAAGCCTGGCCATGACTGTCACCATTGTTATACCCCATTATTGCTTACGTAGCATGCAAAATTGCAGCTTGCTCTGTCTGTTATACCAATAAATGTTTTTCTGTATAGTAATTCTAATTCTCAAAACAGAAGTGGATGGGAAATGAGAGCCGTTTCCTGCTTCCTTCCCATTCCAACATCTCGTTCTTCTGCATGTTCTTTACAGTCCTGTATGTAACATTAAAGTGATTGTTTTGTAATAACTTTTACATGGGTGTCCCGAGCACCACTGCAAGAATACTCATTACAAAAAATATTAGCATACATTATGTCAATCATTTCTTGTGTTTACAACAGGTTTTGATATAAAATGCACCTTTTTTAAAAGGCGCAATCGGAACATGCGCAAAATTAGGCTTTTCTACTCAATCACTAAATTACAAAAGTGACAAGATAAGTTGGTGTGGTCTCCCAGAATAGCCTGTGTTACGGGATTTTAGATAAACTGTTAGAGGTGTGTCTGTCAGCACAGTGCTGACTGATTCTGAGCCAAAAAACTGCAGATCAGTACAGGATAAGTAATGTATGCATACAGTGACTCCACCAGCAGAATAGTGATTGCAGTTCTGGAGTATAATATAGAATGTAACTCAGGTTCAGTACAGGATAAGTAATGTAATGTATGCACACAGTGACTCCACCAGCAGAATAGTGATTGCAGTTCTGGAGTATAATATAGGATGTAACTCAGGATCAGTACAGGATAAGTAATGTAATGTATGCACACAGTGACTCCACCAGCAGAATAGTGATTGCAGTTCTGGAGTATAATATAGGATGTAACCTCAGGATCAGTACAGGATAAGTAATGTAATGTATGCACACAATGACTCCACCAGCAGATTAGTGAGTGCAGCTCTGGAGTATAATACAGAAGGTAATTTATGATCACTACAGGATAAGTAATGTAATGTAACATACACAGTGACTCCACCAGCAGAATAGTGAGTGCAGCTCTGGAGTTAAATACAGAATGTAATTTAGGATCAGTACAGGATAAGTAATGTAATATATGTACACAGTGACTCCACCAGCAGTATTGTGAGTGCAGCTCTGGAGTCTAATACAGGATGTAACTCAGCATCAGTACGAGATAAGTAACCTAATGTATGTACACAAGCCCTTTAAAATTTTGCTACAGTGTCGGTCCCCGACTTGCCCCAACATGCTTCTGTAATAATCTTAGTGTTTGGGAGTATACTGGAAAAAAAACAATAGATCCAGTATTTCCTTTCCCTTAATGAGAAGACTGAAAAAATTCCCTCGGTTTAGAATTTGGCTCTCTCTCGAATTTATGATTTATGATCTTAAAGAGGCTCTGTCACCAGATTTTGCAACCCCTATCTGCTATTGCAGCAGATAGGCGCTGCAATGTAGATTACAGTAACGTTTTTATTTTAAAAAAACTAGCATTTTTGGCCAAGTTATGACCATTTTTGTAGTTATGCAAATGAGGCTTGCAAAAGTCCAAGTGGGTGTGTTTAAAAGTAAAAGTCCAAGTGGGTGTGTATTATGTGCGTACATCGGGGCGTTTTTAATACTTTCACTAGCTGGGCGCTCTGAAGAGAAGTAACATCCTCTTCTCTTCAGAACGCCCAGCTTGTGACAGTGCAGACCTGTGACGTCACTCACAGGTCCTGCATCGTGACGGCCACATCGGCACCAGAGGCTACAGTTGATTCTGCAGCAGCATCAGCGTTTGCAGGTAAGTCGACTTGCAGGTAAGTCGACTTACCTGCAAACGCTGATGCTGCTGCAGAATCAACTGTAGCCTCTGGTGCCGATGTGGCCGTCACGATGCAGGACCTGTGAGTGACGTCACAGGTCTGCACTGTCACAAGCTGGGCGTTCTGAAGAGAAGAGGATGTTACTTCTCTTCAGAGCGCCCAGCTAGTGAAAGTATTAAAAACGCCCCGATGTACGCACATAATACACACCCACTTGGACTTTTACTTTTAAACACACCCACTTGGACTTTTGCAAGCCTCATTTGCATAACTACAAAAATGGTCATAACTTGGCCAAAAATGCTCGTTTTTTAAAAATAAAAACGTTACTGTAATCTACATTGCAGCGCCTATCTGCTGCAATAGCAGATAGGGGTTGCAAAATCTGGTGACAGAGCCTCTTTAAGTTTGTAAAACAATATAAGTAATGACCTGTTAATTGTCCAAAACCCCCCCCCCCGGCAGTTAGGGCTTCCCCTTAAGTCAGGATGAGTACTGTATAAGGATAATCATGTACGCTGTTGCATGAAAAGATATATAATGTTTGTGTTTGTTCTTTTAGGTATATTGTTTTCTGGAGGATATCTGGAGTAATAGCGGAACGTCAACTTATTTATTTTTTTGATTTTCTTAGAATAATTTTTCCCAATTATGTAGCAGATATTTTTTATATTAAATCCCTGGCATTGAGAATTGGTGAGGATATTGAAGTCACCACAAGAAAGGTAGTCACTGCCCCCTCTAAGTTTAGATTTCAGAAGATGGATTTGACTAATATATTGTTATTACTAAATTACGAATGATTTGGTTCGCTTATCAAGAAATTAATACTGGGGGTGGGGAGTTAACAACGTTTCTACGCCGGAAAACTCCAGAAATGTTTCAGACAGCCCAAAAATTATGACTTTTGGCCCGGTTGCCCTTCTCTCGACAATTTTTAAGAGGTACAGCCTTAATATATTCCCCACTCCACTTTGTATTTGTAACATTGTTAATCTGCCAATATTTAATTTCTCAATTTCAAAGGGTTGTTTGCTATAAAAAAAAAAAATACCTTCTTGAACCTGAACATGTAACTACTGTAATAGATGGGGCTTCCTTACACAAAACATCCATTTGCGGGGCATTCTCCCCCTGAAGTAAGTAGCACCAAAATGTCAACATAAAAAACATTCTGAGCAGGGGTGTTGGAGACACTGAAGGTGTGGCACTGGCAAAGGGGGAGGACATATACGCAATTAAATGTGGTCATCACTGATGCCAAAAGGGCAAGGGGACATGTCAGGTGCTAGCAATGCCACTGGTTCTGACAAGTCTACAGCACCTTCACACCAGTGACACCAAGCTTTTTTGCCAGTAGCCGCCATATCTTTTGACCTTTTCCAAACACCCTTTACAGTTTGTCTATAATTGTGACTTAGATTTTAATCAGACCACATTTTATTAGTGATCAATACAGAAACCCAGGTAATTTCAAAGGGTTCACTTACTTTTTTCTTGCAACGGTAAATAATCTGCCTGGTTTTGCAGTAAGGTAAGCACTTTACAACACTTAGATGCAATGTATGGCACTAAAGGGACACTATATGGGACTTATGGACACTGTATAGCACTAAGGGGCAATGTATAGCACTTATGGAACCTGCAAGGCATTAAAGTGGCACAGTATAACAATAAGGGGCAATGGGAATTTGCATAGCACAATGAGACACTGTTTATCTGAGCACTGTATGGCACTGTTTATCTGAGCACTGCAGGACACTTTATCTGAGCACTGTATGCAATTTTTATCTGGACTCTGTAGGACAATATTTGTATGGATACTATATTCCTCTTTTATCTATATGTTGTATAAACTATTTGTATGTACGCTCTATTCTCTATTTATCTGCATGTTTTATGCATATTTTAATACCAGGCATTGAACAAACAGAGGTGAAGCAATGCTGACACAGTGATGGGACAGCCAGCTTGTTATTTCATGTCTCAAAAAATCTACATTGTCCTATGGCATCCTACATTACATGTCATCTATGCAGACAAATGGGACACAGTGCTATGGCTATGATAAGATGTGATGTTACTATGTGATCACTTTACATCTCAAGTTGCCATCTATCTCTACCCTTACTCAATGCTCCTGAATCTATTAAAGGGATTGTGTCAAAAAGAGAACCCCTGGCTATATGGGTGAATGCTTGACCGGCCTTAGGTATGTGCGACCAGTGCGGTCACACAGGGCGCCACCCACCGCACTCTAAGGGCTGGCACCACCGGGTGTGCATGTCCCACGCCGTGGCCACTACTCGGGGCACCAGTGGGTCAGGTGCCACTCACTTGGCACTGACCTCAATACTGGCTACCCCGCACCCTGGCCACCGCTCATCCGCTCACCCTGTCCAGCGTTCTGAATGACGAGACAGGAGTGATGACATAATTCAGGACGCAAGACAGGGAGGAGGCACCGCGCTTCCAGGGTTGATAGGGGACACAGAGGAAACGGTTTCTGCGGCCAGCTCCAGCAGGCAGTGTTTCTCAGAAGCCCAGCAGGTCAGTCATTGACTGTGGGCTTTGTTTGAATGGGGGCACTGATGTGGGGTCTAAAAAGGGCAATAATGGCAAACAGAGGATTCAGTGCCACCTTGGTGCCCATTTGCCACTTATTGCCCCTTTAGTGTCCTTCTATTCAGTGCCTCCTTGATGCCCATTTGACATTTTGCTGCCCCTTTATTGTTCTTCTGTCACAAAAGATGCTAAAGGCTACAGGGGTATTAAATGGCAAATGGGCATCAAGCAGAAGGATGCTAAAGGGGCAATAAGTGGCAAATGGGCACCATAGTGGCACTGAAAGACACTAAAGTGTTAATAAATGTCAAATGGGCACAGAATTCAGTGCCTTCATACTGCACATTTACCATTTGTTGCCTTTTTAAACCCTGTTCTGTACATCTTTGAAATCTTTTTTATTTATTTTTTTATAAAAATCCGTGAGTTTGGCGCAACTTTGTAATTACATTTAAAGGGAATGTGTCGCTAGAAAATTATTTTTTTTAGTTAAACAGTTAGTGTATAAATGATTAAACATTGTTCTAATTTTTTTTATTTTTTCACGAGTCAGGAAATATTATAAACTAGATTCTAATTTATAATATTTCCCAGCGCTGGTCACTAGATGGAGCAATTCCCAAAATTGCAGCATTGCATGTGGTAAAGCAACCACATTGCTTTATGCTGCAAAATTTGAGAATACACACTCGCTCTAGTGAGCTCACAGAATCCCCCCTCCTTTATCCTGCCAGGAGAAAGGAGGGGATTGAACGGTCAAACCTCCTACACTGCGTGTCGCGATTTTTTGAGCTAACACACAGTGTAGTAGGTTTACATACAGTAGTAATCACACACTAAAACACGTACATACACAGACCTAACTTACCTGCTCCTGCCGCCGCGGCTCGCTCCGGTCCGTCCGCTCCAAGTGCACAAGTCCGGAAGCCGCGACCGGAAGTAGTAATCTTACTGTCCGGCCGCGGCTTCCGGTCCACAAGAAAATGGCGCCAGACGTCGCTCAGCCGAAGACCTTCAATTTGGACTGTGTGGGAGCGGCGCATGCGCCGTTCCCACACAGACGGCGTACAGCATAGTGGATGGAACGGGCCCTGTTCGCATCCACTATGGGGCTGTATGTGCCGTATTCCATGTCTGTATGTGTCGGTAATCGACACATACAGAGATGGAAAAAAAAAATGGCAGCCCCCATAGAGAAGAAAAAGTTAAAAAATAAAAAGTAGTAAAACACAAACACACAAATAAATAAAAAATGTTTTAATAAAACACTAAAAGCAAATTGATATTAAAAAAATTTTTTTCGCGACACTCGTCCTTTAAGGCTTTGTTCACATCTGCGTCAGGGCTCCGTTCAGGCGTTCCGTCTGAGGTTTCCGTCAGAACGGAACCCCGACTGAAACAAACGGAAACCTTAGGTTGATTTCAAGGGTGACGGATCCGGTGCAAATGGTTTTCGTTTGTCTCTGTTGTGCAAGGGTTCCGTCGTTTTGACAGAATGAATAGCACAGGTATTGCTTCCGTAAAAACGACGGAACCCTTGCACAACAGAGACAAATGGAAACCATTTGCACCGGATCAGTCACCATTGAAATCAATAGTGATTCAAACGGAAACCTATGGTTTCCGTTTGTTTCAGTCAAAGTTCCGTTCTGACGGAAAGCTAAAATGGAACGCCTGAACTGAGCCCTGACGCAGATGTGAATGAAGCCTTATTGAACTATTTTTACTTTTTGAGATACAGCAGCTTTGTATTCTGTATACAGAGCAGCCGTATCTAGCGCTGAGATCTGAATCCGTCATGTCAGTGAGACTGACGGGTTCCGTGTGAGTTGGTCCTGCGTGTCTCTGACAGTTCATAACTTAGATGCGATGGATAACAGGTGGACCTGGTGACATTGAACCCGTCAGTTCCACTGACCTGACAGATTCAGGTCTCAGCGCTAGATACGGCTGCTCTGTATACAGAATACAAAGCAACTGTATCTCAAAAAGAAAAATATTTTTTAATAAAAAGTATTTATTTAGAAAGTTGCACAAAACACACTGACTGATTATTTACAAAAAACAAAACGATGTCAAAGGTGTGCATAGCCTTCAAAGCGATTGTCCGGAATAAAAAAACAAAACATTTTGTTGAAGCAGCAGGAGGAGTTAAAATAAAAAAAATAACTTAGGTATACTTACCTCTCTTTTTCCAGACGTTCCTGCGCTGGGGGCTCCCGTCAGATCTGCTCTCTGTTTGTATATAGCGGTGACATCATGTTGACCGTGCACCACCGCTGCAGCCTATTAGTAGCCTCAGCGGCGTTCAGCTGAGACCAGTAAGAGGCTGCGGTGATGTCATCGCCGCAGCCGCTCTGTGTACACACAGAACAGATATGACAGAAGCCCCCAGTGCAGGAACGTCTGGGGGAGAGAGGTAATTATGGGCTGCTTTCTTATTTGAACCCCTCCTCTACTGCTGCCACATAAAAAGTTTAAACCAAGACAACCCCTTTAACCTCTTAACACTATATGTGTATGTATGGCGGATGTGCATTCCAACAATATTGCACGTGCCACTGTGTGTTATCTGTGGTGTTACATAGGACTGCAGGTAGCATCTACTACATTAGCTGTACTCAGAGAGTTATCACTATGTGTGTTACCTGTGGTGTTAGGGTATGTGCACACACACTAATTACGTCCGTAATTGACGGACGTATTTCAGCCGCAAGTCCCGGACCGAACACAGTGCAGGGAGCCGGGCTCCTAGCATCATAGTTATATACGATGCTAGGAGTCCCTGCCTCTCTGCAGGACAACTGTCCCGTACTGTAATCCTGTTTTCAGTACGGGACAGCAGTTCCACGGAGAGGCAGGGACTCCTAGCATCGTACATAAGTATGATGCTAGGAGCCCGGCTCCCTGCACTGTGTTCGGTCCACTACTTGCGGCCGAAATACGTCCGTCAATTACGGACGTAAATAGTGTGTGTGCACATACCCTTACATAGGACCGCAGGTAAAACTACTACATTATCTGTAATCAGAGAGTTATCACTGTGTTTTATCTGTGGTGTTACATAGGACTGCAGGTAGCACTAAGGCCTCATTCAGATGAGCGAGAATCACGTCCGGGTGCTGTGCGTTGATACAACACACAGCACACGGACCCATTGATTTCAATGGGGCCGTTCACACATGCGTGAGTTTTCATGCAGCGAGAGTCCTTTGCGTGATACTCACTGCATGTTCTATATTAGTGCGTTTTCATGCACCTATGCACCCATTGAATGGGTGCGTGAAAACCACGCGCCGCACACGGATGCACATCCCTGTGCGGTGCGTGATTTCCGCATCAATTCCATTTTAAAAAAAAGAAGAAAAAGTGCTTTGCGAGTGCATGAACACATAACGCAACACACACAGACCAGATTTACGTGCATTTTTCACGCTCGTGTGAATGTAGCCTAATACATTATCTGTAATCAGAGAGTTATCACTGTGTTATCAGCGGTGTTACATGGGACTGCAGGTAACACTACTACATTATCTGTACTGTGACATATTGGGGACCACTTAGCTCACAGGATCGCCATCTCCAGGGTGAGATGGTTGGCACACTTCTAAAGTTCACTCCAACTCATTGAATAAAAGTTTAAACCAGCCGCAGCTTGCTTTATTGTCTTCACCACAGCAAGCAGTGTTCCAACAAAAAAAACATACAAAATAAACCCTAGGCCGTCCAGCCTCTAACTAACACATTCAGTGTCCCTCACAATGAGACAATGAGCCTTGTGCCCAGCACCTCAAAACATAGGCAGTTTTACCTTACACGTTGGTGACTCACAGGCTAGCATGCCTGTCTTCCCAAGACTGAGAGCCCTGTGTGAACTGCACACACCTGAATTAAAGAGCTGTCTCAGGTGAAGCCTAACTAAGCTCATCAGACAGCCCAAGACATGGACTGTCTGTATGGAGTGGAAGCCGCCCTTCTTCACACTCCAGCAAACCAGGCCCTATTCCGGGTTTTACACCCAAGCAACAGCAGAGAAAACCCTCTCTGCTGTACATGTTCCCTGGTTGCTTGAAACTGGATAGTTTCTGCACTGTCCAGTAGCTGCACTACTACAGTACTCAGAGAGTTATCACTGTGTTATCTGTGGTGTTACATAGGACTGCAGGTGACATCTGCTGCACTATCTGTACTGTGTATATATGTGCCTGTGTGGGCTGTATGTCTATATATTTGACTATATGTATTTGTATATGACCCATTATGTGTTTGCATACATGCCTCATGTAGGGGTGTAGCTAGGGGGGGGCAGGCGGGGCATGTGCCCCGGGCGCAACTTAGAGGGGGGCGCCAGCGCCACCTCCTCCTGCACTATAATTGTACCTGTGTCTATAGGACACAGGTACAATTAGAAGCAATGAATGACCGGGTACGTTCCGTCCCCGGCCATTCAGCGCCTTTCCACGAATGAAGCGACTGGTACCTTTTGTACCAGTGAAGCTTCCGTCGATGAAAGGCGCTGATTGACAGGGAAAGTCATCCTGCCCAGCCAATCAGCTCCTTTCATAGACGCTGCGTTCAACCCCCAGGAGACCTGCGCAGAAGAGAGCAGGTCTCCATGGCTGCCGGACGGCGTGGGAACGGGATTAAGGTGAGTTTGAATAGTTTTTTTTTTTTTTTTATTGTAATAGATGTGTGGGACTTTATCTACAAGGGGGACTTTATCTACAAGGGGGACTTTATCTACGGGGGGACTTTATCTACAAGGGGGACTTTATCTACAGGGGTGGGACTTTATCTACACGGGGGGATTTATCTACGAAGGGGGGACTTTGTCTACACGGGGGGGGGGGGTGTCTATCTACAGGGGGGGGCTATATACTGTGGTGGGTTATCTATGGAGCACCATATACAGGGGTGGGCTATAGCTTCAGGGGGGTATATAGTTTATAGCCCCCATGTAGATATAGCCCACCCCTGTATATAGTCCCCCTCTGTAGATATAGCCCACCCTGTAGATATAGCCCACCCTGTAGATATAGCCCACCCTGTAGATATTGAAAAAAATTTATTGCCTGCCGGCAACAGAAGCCCTGTTTTCCAACTTACAATTAAAATAACAAAGTATTTATTAGATTTATGCAAAGAAGACAAACTACATATAATTAAAATTCAGGTCCATTGCTGACTGCAATCAGCTAGTGCAAGGTATAGAAAGCCTGGAGCTAACGGCTGCAGCACGCAGCACCAGACCAAACGTTAAGTTCTAGGAGTCAGCAGGACACGTGTTAAAATTGGAATGAAAGCCCCCTTGACATGTTTCGCTACGATGTAGCGTCTTCAGGGGTATCCGAAGCCCCGATACCCCTGAAGATGCTACATCGTAGCGAAACATGTGTATATCGTATACCCTGTAGATATAGCCCACCCCTGTAGATATAGCCCACCCCTGTAGATATAGTCCCCCTGTAGATATAGCCCACCCCTGTAGATATAGCCCACCCCTGTATATAGCCCCCCCCTGTAGATATAGCCCCCTGTAGATATAGCCCACCTCTGTAGATATAGCCCACCCTGTAGATATAGCCCACCCTGTAGATATAGCCCACCCCTGTAGATATAGCCCACCCCTGTAGATATAGCCCACCCCTGTAGATATAGTCCCCCTGTAGATATAGTCCCCCTGTATATAGCCCACCCCTGTATATAGCCCACCCCTGTATATAGCCCACCCCTGTAGATATAGCCCACCCCTGTATATATAGTCCCCCTGTAGATATAGCCCACCTGTAGATATAGCCCACCCCTGTAGATATAGCCCACCCCAGTATATAGCCCACCCCAGTATATAGCCCACCCCTGTATATAGCCCACCCCTGTATATAGCCCACCCCTGTATATAGCCCCCTATAGATATAGTCCCCCCTGTAGATATAGCCCACCCCTGTATATAGTCCCCCTGTAGATATAGCCCACCCCTGTATATAGTATCCCACCAATAGCTCCCCCTATAGTGCTCCACAGAAAGCCCACCTCTGTATATAGCCCCCCTGTACATATAGTCCACCCCTGTATATAGTGCTCCACAGATAGCCCACCACTGTATATAGTATATACAGGGGTGGGCTATCTGTGGAGCACTATATACAGGGGTGGACTATCTAGTGGAGCACTATATACAGGGGTGGACTATATGTACAGGGGGGCTATATACAGGGGCGGACTATCTAGTGGAGCACTATATACAGGGGTGGACTATATGTACAGGGGGGCTATATACAGGGGTGGGCTATCTGTGAAACACTATATACAGGGGTGGACTATATGTGGAGCACTATATAGAGGGGTGGACTATATGTGGAGCACTATATACAGGGGTGGGCTATATCTACAGGGGGGCTACATACAGGGGTGGGCTATATCTATAGGGGCTATATACAGGGGTGGGCTATCTGTAGAGCACTATATACAGGGGTGGGCTATATCTACAGGGGGCTATATACAGGGGTGGGCTGGATCTACAGGGGGGCTATATACAGGGTTGGGCTATACGTGGAGCACTATATACAGGGTTGGGCTATACGTGGAGCACTATATACAGGGCTGGGCTATATCTACAGGGGGCTATATACAGGGGTGGGCTATCTGTAGAGCACTATAGGGGGAGTTATTTGTGGGACACTATATACAGGGGTGGGCTATATGGGGGCACTATCTACAGGGGGCTCTATGGCAGGCACTATCTACAGGGGGCACAGTGTGTGTGTGTGGGACACGGTGTATGGTGCTATTATAATTAGAGGTGCAGTGTATGGCGCTATTATATTTAGGGGCGTAGTGTGTGGTATAATGTGAACTTTATCTTTATTTATAGGTGCAGAAATGTTGGAAAAGTGAGAAGCTGAAGACATGTGAGCGGCAAACTGCAGAAATGGGCTGTGACCGGGAGAAGTCATCATAGAGGTCTGGACCGGATGGAGAAAAAGAACTAGAATCTGAGACGTCACCGGTGAGTCACTTAATGTAAATGTACATTCTGCCTCTAATCAGTACTGTAAGCACTGTATGAACTGCAGCGAGATAATGGGTGGTATGATGCTTTTTTTGTGAAACAGCATCTCCCAGCATATCCTTACTATCGTTCGGGCCATGCTGGGAGCTGTAGTTTTACGCTGTACACACCTATACGGCAGGGCTGGCAGTATATTGAGCTGTATTTGTTCTGGTGTTGTATATATGTACGGATCTTGGTTCTGATGCTGTATTTAAGTTCT
Organism: Rhinoderma darwinii; assembly: GCF_050947455.1. NCBI lineage: Eukaryota > Metazoa > Chordata > Amphibia > Anura > Rhinodermatidae > Rhinoderma > Rhinoderma darwinii. The sequence continues at coordinate 622,434,913 of NC_134687.1, forward strand.
GAGCTTTGTTCTGGTGCTGTATATATGTATGAGATTAGTTCTAGTGCTGTATATCTGTATGAGCTTGGTTCTGGGGATGTATATATGTACTGAGATTGGTTCTGGTGCTATATTTAAGAACTAGAATCGGAGACGTCACGGGTGAGTCACTTAATGTAGATGTTTATTCTGCCTCTAATCAGTACTGTAGTCACTGTATGATCTGCAGCGAGATGATGGGTGGAGTGATTATGATAGGATTTCTTTTTTGTGAAACAGCAACTCCCAGCATATCCTTATCATTGTTCGGGCCATGCTGGGAGCCGTAGTTTTACGCCGTACACACCTATACGGCAGGGGTTGCACTAAATTGAGCTGTATTTGTGCTGGTGCTGTATATATGTACTGAGCTTGCTTCTGGTGTTGTGTATAGAACCATATTGCTTGTAAAATGTACAAATGTTTTTATGCTCGCATTACATAAAAAGAAATGTGGAAAAGAAATGACACGTCGATTGGTAGAGAAAACAAACACGGCGAGGGGGAAGGAGATGTCGGGAAAGAGGTTGGGGGAGGGGCGCCAAACTGAATCTTTGCCCCGGGTGCTGGAGAACCTAGCTATGCCTCTGCCTTATGTGTGTGTGTTTGTGTTTCGCTATATATATGTATGTATAATTGCCTGCATGTCTAAATATGTGCCTTTATGTATGTACAGTATATATGTCCCAGTATGTGCGTGTCTATATATGTGGTTAATTTTTTTTGTTTGTGGAGGACAGCAATAGAGAATCCCACACAGGGCGCCATCCAACCTAAGGCCAGCCCTGGGTGTATGGATGTCATAGAGGGGGTCCTCTGGCAGGCTCGAGCCACACATGTATTACTCATCCGAATGGCCACCATGTAATACTACATTTCCCCTGCAGCGGCAGCACCAGCCAAGATCAGCGACTCCAAAATGAAGAATGAGATAAGACAGCCCCTTTAAAACTCATAAAATTTTATAGTATTAAAGTCCTATGAACTGAACATCTTTCCAAATGCATTTTGTTAAAATGTTATTGCAACACGTAATCTGACAATGTTGCCCCCAGATCACAACCAATTTTTTATTGAACTTGTACTCTAGCAAAGGAGAAAGGGGAGTAGGAAGCTTCTCTTTTTCAATAGTAATTTTCAATAGTAACAGACTGGGTTCACACTTCGTGGTCAAAATGCATTTTTTGCTGCCGTGAATGGCAGCAAAAACCTGCCCTTTTTTCCATGATTTTGCTAAATTTTGAGCTTGAGGACAAGAAGAATTTTTAAATTTGTTTTTTCTTTGCATTCCAGCGGCCATAATTTTTTTTATTTTAAAGGCGTTTCTCCACAAGCAATATTTATCACCTATCTATAGGACCGAAAGCTGGGACCAACAATGATCACGAGAACGTGCTTACCTTGCCGTTCCTCTGAGCCCCACATGAATAGAGTGGTACTGCGCATGCTCGGCCACCGCTCCAGGAACGGCAAGGTAAGCCCATTCTCGTGATCGGTGCGGATAGGTGATCAATCTTGATTATAGGTAAACCCCTTTAAGGTCGGCGTTTCTTTTTTGCGGGATGAGTTGAACTTTATGGAGGTGCCATTTTATGGTACATATAAATTAGGGTTTAATTTGTAAAATTCCATCACAGTTTTTATTTATTTTTTATAACACCGTTCAGCGATCATCATAAATGATGTCATACATTTATTGTACAGGTCCTTCAATGGACCCTAGGATGCCTGCCCATATATGGTACAAGCTCTGATTGAATCACAGGGATTCCCTGTGATGGGATCAAAGGGGATCCTGCCTCAGTCTCTTAGCAGTGGGCTGCGGCTGTGTACTACGAACAGCATGACGAGGATGATCGTCATGATCAGGCTACTGCCTGCCGCTCATGGTAAGCAAACTTGTTATTAGTCAGCAAGAGTTTAACAAACAAATGTAGCAGCTTTATTGTGAGCTTAGGAATATGGACCCTGAACAGATTTTGTTTAAATTTCTAAAGTAATAGATCGAAATCGAAAGTTTGGTTACGCCCCAAGAAACTAAGTCTCTCTACATCGCATCCAGTCATTGTATGCCTCACATGTTACTCCAATGGAAACATTTCTGGGAACGCAGTCGTCCTGCTGAGTGTTCACAACACCTTTAAGTGTTAACCTTCTTCTCCATGCATTGTCCCTTATTTCCTGGACGCCTCTGTTATCTTTATGTTTTCCAAAGATTTGTAGTTGTGACTAAAGCTATATTTAAGAAATGCAATAAATGAGAAAGCACATTATTTACTGTCCATTTATGGAGACAGTTATTTTTGGTCTTTTTGATTATGAGTAACTGGAACAAATTCGGACTTTAATGTGAATGTAAAACCTTGATTTAAAGTGAAGGTATGGCATGGATTTTTTTTTTTTAACAACATATATAGTACCACTCTAGTTTACAATTAAAGAGTACCTCCAATTATATAGACAATATATAGAAAAACTATTAAAGTGCCGGAGTGTTCACAATAATCATTTTTCCAAATGACTTGTATTAGCGATTATGCAGTTGAATGCTTATAACTACATTAGGAGACAGAACATATCCAGGAATGTTGCCAGCGCTGTAGGTTCACATTACGTTCTGTACACGGGAGCCATTGAAAGAGCAGGATGCTCTGTTACCTAATGCAAAGTTATAAGCAATCGGCAGCACGGATTATAGACAGTCCGTGCTGTATTTAGAAACAGAATTGCTAATACAAGTCATTTAGAAAAACTATTATTGTGCACACTCCGGCACTATAATCATTTTTCTATATTATATCAGTATAATTGAAGGTACTCTTTAAATAGTGCTGTTCTGGGTGCTGTACAATATAGTGTCATACAGGGTCCAGATGAATAGCACGATAAAGTACCCAGATAACAACATACAGTGCCCAGATAAATACTGCTTTGCCCGTATAAATGGTGCCACATATTTTCAAATAAATGGGGATATACAGTACCCATTATAAGAGGGTCCATGTATACAGCTACACATAGTGGCCAGGTGTAATCCCCATATGAATAGCACAGTAAAGTGCCCCAGTAGTAGCTACTCAATTAACCTGTCGTCGATTCCAGAAGAGCAGACATCTGCGATGTCCGCATATTCCACTGGCTTGCTTCAAGACAGAAAACACGTGCACTGTACGTTACTGTAAGTCTCGGGGCAAATAGTGTCACATAATGCCATATAAGTAATGCCTAAATAAATAATGCCACACAGTGCCCATATAACATGCTACACAATGCATATAAAGTGCCATACAATGCCCAGATAAGTAGCACAATTCATGACCCAGGTGAGTAGTATCATACATAGTCCAGATAAACAATGCATGATTTTTCCACATAAACAGTGCTATGTAGTATCCATTTAAATAGTGCCCAGGAAAATAGTACTATGCGGCGCCCAAATGAAATGTGATGTAAAGAACCCGTATAATGAGAACCATAAAAACGCCTATATAAACAGTGAGACACAGTATATATATATATATATTGTGAGGGTTTAGCATCAGGAGAGGTTGGTACAGCGGTTTCTTTGTAGCCAGAGACAGGGACACCGTGCATTAAAGTTCATAAACAGGGCTTTGCCTGTGTTTTATTCTTGTCAAAGAAACAGCCTCTTGTACAACAAGGCAAAATACAAAATAAATCCTGCTCGTCTGAGCACTAACTAAACAAGATATTATCTAACTATACCGAGTGCCTTCCTACCAGGCACTGGACACAAAGTAACACAGGTCTTTACTCACATAGAATACAGGCTACTCCAGCCTTAGTAGTCTCCAGTCTGAGTCAGGAGTGAGACTCCCACACACTGTGTCTGCACCTTTTTATACACAGGCTGCAGGTGCAGCTAATTGAGCAGCAGCCTTGTCCTACAAACAGAGATGGACTAGGGTTTGGGGAACCCGCCATGCTCTTCTTCAATCCAACTCCAGGCCCTTTTTTCAGGCTTTTCCTTAAGCCGAGATTGGAAAACTAGAGCTTTCTATTGCAAGAACTACTCATTCCCTGGAGCCTAGGATACATATGACAGGATTCTAGGGGAAATATACCTTCCCTCAATGACTTTACCTGTCACTGTCTCACAATATATATATATATATATATATATATATATATATATATATATATATATATATATATATATATATGAATAATGCCACACAGTGACCAGATAAACAGTGCCATTATGTCCCTATTTAAATATTGTTCAGATAAAGAGTACTATACAGAGCCAAATGAAAAGATCCATAAAGAGCACATATGCTGAGAGTTTCTTAAATGTCTATATCATTTGTGACACACAGTGAATATATGAATAATGGCACTTAGTGTCCAGTTAAGCAGTGACATACTGTCTCCATTTAAATGGTGCCATACAATGCCCATGTGGAAAGTGCCATACAATGCTCCAGTAGTAAATAACCTGTTGTCGCTTGCAACAAGCTGCATCCGGATGCCCAGGAAGTATTGTACAGGGGTATGCATATGGGTGCAGGCTGACTCAATGATGTCATATAGGATAGGACGCAGAGTAATGCCTGTGAAGGTCGTAGGCCAAAACAAGCATGCAGACTCAACATTACTACAATGTGTTAAAGGAAAAACTACCTCTCCCAGAATGCAGTGTAGCACACAGCAGGGCAAAGTTCTAGTACATGTTATATATATTTATCCATATATAAACTGCAAAATGTTAATTAAAGTTGAGCCTAAATTTCTTCTTTATTTCTTGCTAGCCGACATAGAATTATACTTGGTCCATGCGCTCCTTTTATTCAGAATCGGCCAACTGAGAAGATTAATAGCCATGAGAGGTAACATGAGCATAGTAGACATTGTCATTCACAATTGTGGACATATCATAGACTTCTGTTCTTTGGTATTTATTACAGACTCAGGTAAGAAGATGATCACGTGGAACAAGGAGCAGTTACACCGAGTCAATAGACCCATTGTTGTCTGTAGTAAAAGCTGGGTCATTGAAACAACAAAAATGTAACTTACTGGATCCATAGACACGATACCAGAACCGGCCTTACTTTGCATCACTAACTACCGCTGTAGCAGCCATAGCGGTATGCCTGGTGGTGCTGCCAGCATCTGCTATGGCTGCTACAGTGGTAGCGACGCCACATTCAATAGTATCTACGTCTTCAGGACGCAGATACTATTGAACACTATGACAGAGCAGGGAGGGCACTATCTACAAGGGGGGCTGTATGGCACTATATACAGGGGGGTTGTATGGCATTATCTACAGGGGGGCTGTATGGCACTATCAACAGGGGGCTGTATGGCACTATCTACAGGTCAGGCAGTATGGCACTATCTACAAAGGGGAGGTGGGGGGCACTATCTACATGGGGGGCTGTATGGTGTTATTTGCAGGTGGGCGGTGGGGGGCAGTATCTACAAGGGGGCACTAACTAGAAGGGGGTGTCACACTGTCTACAGGGGGGCTCTATAGCACTATCTACAGGGGGGCTGTATGGCAGAAAATAGATGGGCACTATCTACAGGGGGGGCTACGTGTGGCACCCAGAGGAGTGGGGACCAGTCAAAAGTTTAGTACGGGGTCCAGTCTTTCCTAGTTACTCCCCTGCTTTGCATGGTGCCTTGTGTGGTGCCTTCTGTAGGCGCCCTCCACTAAAATAATGTACCGCCATACAGTGTACCAATAACCATACCATACAGTGCCATGTATAGTGCGCAAATAAGGCTCTGTTTACATGTTGTCCATCAGAGGTATACATCGGGAATATTGCCGGACATATTCCACCAATGCAAAGTTGCGACATAGGTTTGCGAGTATCAGGAAAAGTGGAGTTTAAATAACTCCCCCAGTGATTCCCTCGTTGCTTTTTGGGTTTTAATTTTATGACTTACATGTTACCCTTTTTCTGTGGGTCAGTACAATTATGGCGATACCAAATTTATATAGTTTATTTTTCATGTTTTACTAACTTTATAAAGATTTAGAAACAATTTGTTAAAAAAATTAGTTTTTTGTGGCCATATTCTGAGAGCCATAACTTTTTTCATTTTCTGTCGATGGAGCGGTGTGAGGGCTTCCTTTTTGCAGGGCAAGATATAGTTTTTATAGGTATAATTTTGGAGTACGTATAACTGTGTGATCACTTTTTATTTATTTTTCTTTTGGAGGCAAGGTGACTAAAAAACAGCAATTCTGAAATTTTTTTATTTTGTTTTTTTTTCTTACGACCATCACCATGTGGGATAAATATTGTTATATTGAATAGTTCTTTTACGGATGTGGCAATCTTCCGGAAAAATGTGAAAAGTTTATTTTACTTTCAAAAAATTTTTTGCACACTGTTCAAAAGTTTATTAAAACTTATTTAAAAAAAACAACAACTTATTTTTGCCCTACTAGGGGACTTGAACAAGAGATCAATTGTACTTTTAATGGTATCCTCTTGAGCTCTTCCTCAGGGCTTAATAGGAGCAGTAAGATTTCAGATCTGGGGGTCTTCAGTAGGCCCCTGGCTGACATAACAATACATTGGTGGGGAAGGGTGATGGAGGAGCCCTCTCTGTCTAGTGGCTATTGACTGTTATTTTAAGTAGTTAAAAAGCCAGCATGGAAGTTAATACACAGCTGACACCTGCAGAGTATGGATTGGGTTTAGCCCGTGAGCCCACTTCATTCTCTCCCCTCCCGCAATGACGTACCGATATGTCATGGGGCAGGAAGGGGTTAATACATTGAAATCAATAATAAAACAGTATGCAGTAAGCTTCCAATCTCCTTCTAGTGGTAAGTAATTACTCATATAACAAAAAGCTGCACTAATCTTAATTTTACCAGGTGGGTGTGAGAAAATTCTAGAAATAAAAAATTTAATTCCTTTCCCTCGCTGTAATGTGACCTTTCTAATGAACTCAAAGCTCAGCGGCCCCACCTAACCCTTTGGAGATGTCACACAAAAACCTCAAATCCCTTATTTCTTTTCAGCCTCGAATGAATGATGATAAAAGCTTCTTGTTCTCCATAATAAAATGCCTGATCAGCTCTCCGCACCAAACAGGGCTCAGGTTTTATATGAAATGTTATTATATGCTTTTTGCAAAATTTTGAGAAAATTCAAAAAGGGTTGTAGCACTTCTGTAGATGTAAAGTCTGGTGTCATATTCCTCACAACTGAATTTACATCTATATTAGTGCTAGAAATCTTTTTGAATTTTTTTCAAAATTTTGCAAAAAGTTGACCTAAAATGCTTCATTAGAGTCATAAAAATTTATAAAGAGCATCTAATAAATGTGTTCCTGATACGTCTTTTTGGGAAAAGTATGTGAACCTCTGGTTTCAATAACTTCTAGCCAACTTGGAGAGCCATGACCTCAAAAGAATGGAAACTGGGGCTCATTCCTGAATATTAACCGGAACATTTTAGCCTTACAAATTCTTTGCCAAAACATAATACCGACACCTATTTATTATTCTATAGCTGCATTATTTCATCTTGGCAGCTTGTGTACCATACATTTGTTATAGTAGGGGTCACCCAAACAGGAAGTCAAGTGGTTGCTTGGCAACTTAAAGTAACACAGGCTGCGAGATACACAAAGGGGGTGCTGTCCTTCTGTCCTGAATGTCCACTTCACTGATTTGCCAAGTCTTGAAGGTCTTGACAGCTTGCAAGACCTTCATGACTCAAAAACCTTCTTTATAATGAGGCAATACTAAATTTACCAAGAATGGTCACCGGGTGCGGCATAAGAAGATGGGGTGCAGATTTCACTCTTGACATCAGAATTAAGGATAGTGGTGGCTACTCTGTTATGAGGACGGTATCAATGGGACTATAGACATTATATGGGCACTGTATGCACTAAGTTGGCAAAGTATGGTAATCTCTGGGCACTGTTTGGCACTATATTCCTCTGTATTGGCAAATTAGTATGGCTCTATGTGGGCACTCTTTGGCATTATTTGGGTAGTTTGGTGGGATAATAATTTAAATACAACGGGGAGACCTGTGTAGTTTTTTTCTTTTTTTTTTTTTTTTGCGTTCTGCAGTTCATAATTTTTTTACTTTTAGGTCAATGAAGTTGTAAGAAGCCTTATCTTTTTGCAAAACGAGTTGTACTTTATTTAGGTGCCATTTTTAATATTCCTTTTTATTTTTGGAATATGTAGAAAAATTAATATCCCCACATTTCTTATTTTTATGCCATACAGCGATCATCATAAATGACAACATACATTGTGTAACGTCCGTGGTCACTGACCACGAACTCCTTCCATCCAGTCGACGCCCTTCTCTCAAGAGATGTCTACACATACGGTCATCCTGCTCCACAGTGACCACCAGGGTGCACTCACTAGCTCAGTCCAGACTTGAGAAGCCAGAGCGCAAGCATGTTGTTGATTGAGCTAATTGGTCCAGAGCACCCTGGGCTATAAGAAGGTCCCAGCCCCATCCTCCCACGCCTGAGCTTTGTTGTTATATTCCTAGGCTGTCTTGCAAATGGTCCCCTAGTGTTTCCTGTGCCAGTGTTTCCTGTGCCCGTGTTTCCTGTTCCTGTACCTGTAACCTGTATCCTGATCTAGTGCCGTGCTTAGCTGTAGCCGTGCTGTGCTGTATACCATGCCTGTCCTGCTTCTCCACGCCTGACGTCTACCTGATGCCTAGTTCCTGCCAAGCCTGCCTTGCTACTGTCCGATCTGCCACAGGTACCCTATATAAGCTATGGACTCTGACCTGCGCCCGGTTGGCCAGCTGCCATACCGCCAAGGCGGTACGGCCCAGTGGGTCCACGAACCCTACGTGACACATTGTACAAATTGTTATGGCTGGGAAGGCAACAAATAGGTCTATATTATGTTGAGTCAGTGGAACTATATTTAATAATGTTTTTTAATGTTTGTGTGCTTTATTGTTTAGATATTTAAAATTCCACTTTTTTTTTTTATTTTTTTTTCATTTACTTTTTTTTAATCCTAAAAGTTGATTTTTAATTTAAATTTTTTTTTTCTATAATGTACTGGTATATACATATAGTACACTAGCCTGTGTTCTAATAGTACCTAAACATGCCCAAACAACAGATAATATGGCAAGATGTAATGGCCATGGTCACGGACCGTAGTCTCCCCTTACCTACAGATCACAGACTTCCTTCCTGTGGCCGACGTCTCCTTTCCCAGAGACGTCAGCACATCTGGCTGCTCTGTCCTGTAATGACCGCGAGGGGGTGTGCGCTCTGGTTGCCGGCCTTAAAGGGCCCGCATATGTAATTAATTAATTAATTATTTCCCAGACCACCCTGAACTATAAAAAGGACTTTGCCCTTCCTTGCCTGAGCGTTGTTGTCGTTTTCCAATGTTCATATTGCAAAAGGTCCCTTAGTGTTATCCTGCTCCCAGTGTTCCCGTGCCCTGCTACGTGTATCCTGTATCCCATGCTGTGTTTTGTTCCCGAAACTGTTTAGTATTGGAGTCGTGTTGTGCTGCATACAGTTATAAACCACCCCTGGTATCATACACCACGTCTGTTGTCATCTGCCACTTCTGATACCATCTGCCACGTCTGGCGCCATCCGTGCCATAGCCCAAGCCATCATCTGGACTATCTCAGCTACCCTTGTGCTACGAACTTGTATAGACTTTTGCATAGAATGTGACTTGGCCAGCTGCCACTCCGCTACAGAAGAGCGGCCTATTGGGTCCACATACCCCTAGATCGTGACAGTATGCTCAGGCCATGGAACCCGCTGGCCAATCCAAGACTGCAGTTCAAGTGATTCAAACAGATATGCATGACCTACGTGCACGCCAGGATCAACTCCTCATTGCTGTAAACTCCATCATCGCCCGACTGAATCAACCTCCTGCTCCTCTTCCGGATGCTACTGCCATCTCACTGCCCGTCACTCCTCCTGCCTGTTCCGGATCTACAGTTTTGTTGCCTCTTCCTCCTCGCTATGACGGTGACCCTAGAGCCTGTAGAGGTTTCCTCATCCAATGTATCATTAATTTTAGGCTACGAGCTCATCTCTTCCCCTCTGATGAGGTCAAGGTAGTGTTCATCTTTTCCCTTCTCGCTGGCAAGGCCCTGGCATGGGCGAATCCCATCTTGGAATGTCAGGGGCCTGAATTCTCGGACCTAGCTTTATTCCTACAGACTTTTCATACCGTGTCGAACATCCTCTGCAGCGGCCACTCTGCTAACACTTAAGCAAGGAGGGTCCGCAGTAGGAGAGTATGCTATCTCCTTCTATACTCTGGCAACAGAGTTGGCATGGAACAATGAGGCGTTGGTGGCGACCTTTTGGCAGGGACTGTCCTCGCAAATCAAGGACGAGCTAGCTGCCCGCGATCTTCCTTCTACCCTGGATCCTCTCGTCCTGTTGGCTACCCTGGTCGACATGAGAAACCAGGAACGTGCTCAGGAGGTTCAGTGGCAGAGACGTTTCCACAGATTGGCACCCTCATTCCAGAGACCGCTATTGCCTCCTCCTGTTGTCCTACCTGAGGAACCTATGCAGGTAGACACAATCAAACTGTCCGAGCAGGAGAAACAGCGCAGACGCTCTTCAGGTCTGTATCTGTATTGCGGCCTTAAAGACCATTTTGTGCGCCAATGCCCACAAAGAAATGAGAAACTCCAGCACCTAGAGTTGCTTGGAGAGGCAACCCTAGGTGGGACGACACCAAAGTCTCTCCCAAATTATCCATTCCTGTGACAATCATCTCTGGTGAGACATCACACTCCTCCTCAGCCTATCTGGACACTGAAGTAGCTGCAAATTTTATTCAGCAGGATCTAGTGGATCGCCTACATCTACCCACAGTTCTTCTGGAGAGACCTCTGGCGGTTGCCTCTGTGAATAGACTACCTTTGCCTGATCCTGTCGTATTCATCACTAAACCACTGACACTGCAAATCGGTGCTTGGAACAGATTACATTCCTTGTTCTACCTGAAGCCATCAACCCTGTCTTGCTGGGCCTGCCCTGGCTTCGCTTACATGCTCCGATTCTCGACTGCAGTTCTGGAGGGGTCCTCCAATGGGGGACCAAATGCCTTGCCCACTGCCTGCCACAGGTTCGCCCTGTTTTGCCTCCACTGCCACAGTCACTCTCCGATCTACGGTCACATTATGCCAGTGTAAAGGATCTGCCAGGCACAGCTTCTGTGTATAGGCCCATAGGTAATCAGTCTGCACCTGCTTCTATGTCTGTGAGACTGACTCCATCTTCCACTACTCAGGATGGCAGGCTTAGGAGTGGGAGAGCCTATCACAGCCTAGCCAGACGGAGCTAGCTCCCGCCCTCTGCCTATTTATACCTGCCTTTCCTGTTCCTCCTTGCTTGTGATTCTTCTCGTGTGGTTTCCTGGCCCTGCTGCAGCTTCTGAACTATTTGACCCTGCTTCATACTGACCCTGGCTTACTGACTACTCTCCTGCTCTGCGTTTGGTACCTCGTACACTCCTGGTTTGACTCGGCTTATTCACTACTCTCCTGCTCAGCGTTTGGTACCTCGTAGACTCCTGGTTTGACTCGGCTCGTTCACCACTCTTGTTGCTCACGGTGTTGCCGTGGGCAAATGCCCCATTTCCCTTAGCTTTGTGTACCCTTGTCTGTTTGTCTGTCGTGCACTTACTGAGCGTAGGGACCGTCGCCCAGTTGTACCCCGGTTCCTAGGGTGGGTCGTTGCAAGTAGGCAGGGACTGAGTGGCGGGTAGATTAGGGCTCACTTGTCCGTTTCCCTACCCCCATCATTACAGCCAGTTTTGTCTTCAGTAAGAAGGAGGTAGAGAGTCTTCCTCCCCATCGCATCTATGATTGCCCTGTTGAATTACTTCCTGATGCCTCGCCACCTCGAGGTCAAGTTTATCCTCTCTCCCTGCCAGAGACCCTAGACATGTCTGCCTACGTTAAGGAGAACCTCGAGGGAGGGTTCATCCGGCAGTCATCCTCTTCGGCAGGAGACGGATTCTTCCTTGTGAAGAAAAAGGACGAATCTCTTCGTCCATGTATCAACTACTGCAATTCATCCCGAACTTCTCATCCTTGACTGCTCCAATCTCGGCCCCCACCAAAAAGGGGGTGAGTGCCAAGGTTTGATCTCCAGAGGCAGAATCAACGTTTACTGATCTCAGTAGCACTTTTACCTCAGCATCTGTTCTCCATCACCCTGATGCTTCTCGGCAATTCTTCCTGGATGTGGATGCCTCTTCTGTAGGTGTGGGAGCAATACTATGCCAAAAGTACTCCAAAGGCAAGATGGTGGCTTGCGGCTACTTCTCAAGATTATTCTCCCCAGCAGAACACAACTATTCCATCGTGGTTCGGAATTGCTGGCCATCAAGTTGGCCTTAGAGGAGTGGAGACACTTGCTGGATGGTGCTATCCATCCTATTATCATCTATACAGACCACAAGAACCTCACATACCTACAGTCGGCTCAACTGTTAAATCCACGCCAAGCCAGATGGTCGTTGTTCTTTGCCCGATTACAGTTTTTGCTTCACTTCCGTTTGAAGGTGCCCTCATACAAATTTGCCCCAGGTTCCTCGGACCCTTTGAGATCCTACAACAGATAAACTGTAAAGGATCTGCCAGGCACAGCTTCGGGGTTAACGCCCATAGATAATCAGTCTGCACCTGCTTCTATGTCTGTGAGACTGACTCCATCTTCCACCACTCAGGGTGGCAGGCTTAGGAGTGGGAGAACCTATCACAGCCTGGCCAGACGGAGCTAGCTCCCGCCCTCTGTCTATTTATACCTGCCTTTCCTGTTCCTCCTTTGCTTGTGATTCTTCTCGTGTGGTTTCCTGGCCCTGCTGCAGCTTCTTGTACCATTGTCCTTGCTTCATATTGACCCCGGCTTGCTGACTACTCTCCTGCTCTGCGTTTGGTACCTCGTACTCTCCTGGTTTGACTCGGCTTGTTTACTACTCTTCTGCTCTGCGTTTGGCACCTCGTACTCTCCTGGTTTGACTCGGCTAGTTCACTTCTCTTGTTGCTCACGGTGTTGCCGTGGGCAACTGCCCCTTTCTCCCCCTAGCTCTGTGTACCCTTGTCTGTTTGTCTGTCGTGCACTTATTGAGTGTAGGGACCATCGCCCAGTTGTACCCCGTCGCCTAGGGCGGGTCATTGCAAGTAGGCAGGGACTGAGTGGTGGGTAGATTAGGGCTCACTTGTCTGTCTCCCCACCCCCGCCATTACATAAACCCTGCCTCTTACAAGCTCCGGCTGCCTTCTACCCTCAGCATCCCCAACTTCTTTCGTGGCTCTGAACCGCTACAGTAAGACTCCTAGTCCTGCAGTTGCTCCCAGCGGTTCAACTCATGTGTTTGAGGAAGGGATGTCGCCAGCACCAGGCCTTCGGTGGCCCAAGTCCTGGAACCCCGGCGACTGGCACATTCGTGTCGCAGCAATCGTAATTTGCGACCGGGTCGCAGTGGTCGCAATATCGACCGGGCCACGGCCGCCCGCACCACATCTGTAAAAGTTACTATAGTAACTGGGGCCTATTTAATCAAATACACGGGCCCCTGTTACTATAGTAACGACACATACTTACCCATCTTCCTTCCTGAGTGCAGCGGAAGTCCTGACGTCTTCTTGCGTCATGACGTCAGGACAATGTGAGCCGCGGTTGACGTGACAAAGCTAGATGATGTTGGGACATCTGCTGCACCCGGAGCCGAAGAGGAGGTAAGTGTAACGTTAAAGTCTCCTGGGGTCCTGTATCTAAGTCTGCCTTGTGGTAGGCTTAGATACAGGGTCTAACAGACAGTATCACACATGGACCCTGTATCTAAGCCTTCCATGTTAGGCTTAGATACAGGGCCCTAGCAGACAGTAAGCTTATGCAGTATAAGATTACTGTCTTCTGGGGTCCTGTATTTAAGCATGCCTTGTGGTAGGCTTAGATACAGGGTCTAACAGACAGCATCACACATGGACCCTGTATCTAAGCCTTCCACGTTAAGCTTAGATACAGGGCCCTGGCAGACAGTAATCTTATACAGTATAAGAATACTGTCTGCTGGGGTCCTGTATCTAAGCATGTCTTGTGGTAGGCTTAGAAACAAGGTCTAACAAACAGTATCACACATGGACCCTGTATTTAAGCCTTCCACATTAGGCTTAGATACAGGGCCCCTAGCAGACAGTAATCTTATACAGTATAAGATTATTGTCTGCTGGGGTCCTGTATCTAAGCATGCCTTGTGTTAGGCTTAGATACAGGGTCTAACAGACCGTGTCACACATGGACCCTGTATCGAAGCCTTCCACGTTAGGCTTAGATACAGGGCCCCAGCAGACAGTAATCTTATACAGTATAAGATTAATGTCTGTTGGGGTCCTGTATCTAAGCCTACCTTGTGGTAAGCTTAGATACAGGGTCTAACAGACCGTGTCACACATGGACCCTGTATCTAAACCTACCAAATGGTGGTTGTGTGGGTGGGGGGCTTTATTTCAATAAAATATTTTGTCTATGTCATTGTATTTTCTTTTAAACTTTATTACTACGACCTTATTAATAGCTGCTTGATGACTGACAGCGTCCAGTACTAAGGCGGGGCTTAGTGTTAGCCGGGGCAGAGACCACGTCATTTTTTAAATTTATTTTTTAATAAAATATTGGAAAAAACGACATGGCCCCCCCTCCATTTTTCATAACCACCCAGGTACAACACAGTAGCAGCAGGCTAGCATTACCAGGTTGGGTAGGGCCACTGTTTCTGGCCTTTCCCAGCCTAATAACACCAGCCTGCGGCCACCCCAGTGCCCGACCATCAGTACAGATGGTCGGGTACTGGATCCTACCTGTCTTTCCCGGCACCGCTGGTGGCGGTGGGTACCGGGGTAATAATGGGGGTTAGTGTTAGCTGCTGCACCAGCTAACATTAAAGAGGCTCTGTCACCACATTATAAGTGCCCTATCTCCTACATAAGGAGATGGGCGCTGTAATGTAGGTGACAGTAATGCTTTTTATTTAAAAAAACAATCTATTTTTACTACTTTATTAGCGATTTTGGTTTATGCTAATGAGTTGCTTAATGCCCAAGTGGGCGTATTTTTACTTTCGACCAAGTGGGCGTTGTACAGATCAGTGTATGACGCTGAGCAATCGGCATCATGCACTCCTCTCCATTCATTTACACAGCAGAATCGCATTCTTACTAGAACATGATCTGCAGCCACATACACAGAGATTAACGTTAATCAAGTGTCCTGATAATGAATACACGTGACCATCCAGCCTGGACATCATGTGTATTCAGAATCCTGACACTTCTGAATCTTTTCTGTGAGATTCCAGCAAGCCACGCGTAAACTCGCGAGATTACGAGGTAAACGAGATTTCGTTTCCCTTGCTGCAAATCTCACAGAAAAGATTCAGAAGTGTCAGGATTCTGAATACACATGACGTCCAGGCTGGATGGTCATGTGTATTCATTATCAGGACACTTGATTAACGTTAATCTCTGTGTATGTGGCTGCAGATCATGTTCTAGTAAGAACGCGATTCTGCTGTGTAAATGAATGGAGAGGAGTGCATGATGCCGATTGGTCAGCGTCATACACTCCTCTGTACAACGGCCACTTGGTCGAAGGTAAAAATACGCCCACTTGGGCATTAAGCAACTCATTAGCATAAACCAAAATCGCTAATAAAGTGGTAAAAATAGATCGTTTTTTTAAAATAAAAAACATTACTGTCTCCTACATTACAGCGTCCATCTCCTTATGTAGGAGATAGGGCACTTATAATGTTGTGACAGAGCCTCTTTAAGCCCCGCCTTAGTAATGAACGCTGTAAATCAGTCGGCGGCTATTAATAAGGCAGTAGTAATAAAGTTTAAAATATTGAAATTAAAAAAAACCCTACACAACCCTCATTAACCATTTTATTGAGAATAAAAAAAGCCGTCATCGAAATAGTCCTCGAATGCGATGTAGTCCAACGACCGAACCCGTAAAACAAACACACCCAAAAAATTAGTAGCAAATAAAAAAGCAAAACAATTATTATTCTTACCTTTCCTGGGTCCAGCGCTGGTGCCACAATGTCAGCGAGCTGGGCCTTAGATCTAATTTAATCATGTGTGATACTGTCTACTGTCTGCTGAGCCTCTGTATCTAATCCTATCCATAGCTATAGGGTCAGAGTGCTACAGATATGCTGTCTCATTTTTTTGGGAATGAACATATGTTAGTACAAGGAGGGGCCCTGTATCTAAGTCTATCATGTATGATACTGTCTGCTGAGACAAGGTGGGTATGTGGGACTACATTAGGGGGACTGACTGCATGGCACTGTCTACAAGGTGGATGTATGTCAGGGGGACTGTGTGTGGAACCATACAGGGGGGTAGTGACACTATATATATTGCATGGGGAATGCTCTACAGGTGTCTTTGATTAGAGCCCCGAGACATAACTTTGCTTGGGGCCCCAGAAATGCCATATTTGCCCCTGAGGGTTAGTACAAGGATACTTACTGCTGGGGCCCTGTATCTAAGGCTAAATTCACACGAGCGTGACAGTTGCATTCTTGCATCAGTGTGCTGCGCGTGTGGCATGTGTTTTTCACGCACTCGCAAGCACTTTTTGTCATCCGTGTGCTGTCCGTGTTATTCACGCACCCATTGACTTCAATGGGCGACTAGGTGGGTGAAAATGCACCAATATATGACATGCAGTGAGTTTCACGTAACGGACACTCGCTGTGTGAAAACTCACGCATGTGTGAATAGCCCCATTGAAATCAACGGGTCCGTGTGCTGTGCGTTGTTTCAACGCACAGCCCATGGACGAGATTCACGCTCGTCTGAATGAGTCTATCATGTGTGATACTGTCTGCTGGGACCATGTATCTAAGCCTATCATGTGTGATACTGTCTTCTGGGGCCATGTATCTAAGCCTATCATGTATGATACTGTATGCTGAGACAATGCATCCAATGATATCCAGCGGTATAGCTATAGGAGCCTTAGTCTTATAGATATGCTATCTCCGATATGTATGTAAAAAAATATTATTTTTTTGGGGGGGATATATATATCTCGGGGCTTGTGCCCCTGATCTTTTAAGACCCTAGCAACGCCCCTGGTTTGAGGTGAAGGAGATCCTGGACGGCAAGAGGGTAGGAGGAAGGACTTGCTATTTGGTGGACTGGAGAGGGTTTGGTCCTGAGAAGAGGTCCTGGGAGCCAGATGAGAACCTTAATGCCCCTACCCTTGTTAAAAAATTCCTCTCTCGGTCTGGATCCAAGAAGAGGGGGTGTAAGGGGGGATGTAATGGCCGTGGCCACGGACCGCAGCCTCCCCTTACCTGCAGACCGCAGACTTCCTTCCTGTGGCCGACGTCTCCTTCCCCAGAGACGTCAGCGCATCCGACCGCTCTGTCCTGCAATATCCGCGAGGGGATGCGCGTGCTGGTTCCCGGTCTTAAAGTGCCAGCGCACGCATATGTAATTAATTCATTATTTCCCAGACCATCCTGGACTATAAAAAGGATCCTGCCCTTCCATTCCTTGCCTGAGCGTTGTTGTAGTTTTCCCATGTTCGTATTGCAAATGGTCCCTTAGTGTTATCCTGCTCCCAGTGTTCCTGTGCCCTGCTACCTTTATCCTGTATCCCGTGCTGTGTTAGTTCCCAAAACTGTTTAGTATTGGAGTTAGGTTGTGCCGCTTGTAGTTTATTAGGCTCACAGGCGTATAGCCGCTGAGCCTTGGACTGGGGCGTAAGGGGTTAACATATTTTAGTTATAGGCTAGGGGAGCAGGTTTATGTGTCCTCCAATCACTCGGGGAGGGGAGTGGTTATGGTAATCAGGAGTGCTTATAGGGACAGGGCTTCTTCCTTCTTTCTCTTTTGGTTGTTTGATTAGACAACCCCTGGTATCATCCGCCACTTCTGTCGTAACCTGCCATGCCTGCTGGTATGTACCACGTCTGGTGTCATCTGCCATTCCTGATACCATCCACCACGTATGGCGCAACCTGCCACATCTAGCCCATCCGTGCCAGAGCCCCTACCACCATCTGGACTATCTTAGGTACCCTTGTGCTACAAACATGTATAGACTTTTGCATAGACTGTGACTTGGCCAGCTGCCTCTCTGCTACGGCGGAGCGGCTTAGTGGGTCCACATACCCGTAGATTGTGACACAAGACAACTGTCTGCCCATATATGGTATGGGCTCTTATCGTGTCACAGGGGTTCCCTGTGATGCGATCAAAGGGAGCCCCTCTTTCTCTTCCCAGTATTCCCAGTATTGATTGTGGCATAAAAAGGGGAAAATAGCAGAGATCAAACATTTCTTTGATCTATGCTATTAGAGCAGGGCTGTGGCTGTGCATTATAACTATATCTCTGCTCTTGATCACACAGGCACAGTGGAAGTATATGCTTGTCATGAGGCAGCTACTGCTTGCTGTACTTGACCAGTGTATTTGTCATATCTTGCCAACTGGTTAACAATGCAAATTCTACTGCTATTAAAGGCTATTATGGTCCAATACTTTGCTGCTTACACAATGCTATGACAGATTGAATTAAAGACTATTGAAATCAACGCATATGATAGTCTGTAGTGACCATAGAACTCTTGTCAATACAAACACAACACACTTCTCCTGTTCCAAGCTCCCTTGAAGTTTATTACTCCATCAGCAGTTCTTTAATCAGCTCATACCAAACATTGCTAAACAGTGTGTGATCATTCAGGCCCATAGAAACAAAACATTCCAGTCATGAAGGGGTTCATTTTTTCAGACTTGCCTTCCACTCCTTCCAACTTTCATGAAAAATTATAGTTGTCGACAGTGTTGAGGTTCTAGATGAAATCAGCAGTTCTCTGGTTATTTGTACAAGTCCAATATTCCATTGGGATTGTATCCCTCCCTGTAATGGCCGGAAGAAGGGGAAGGGGATAAGTGAGCCCTAATCTACCCACCGCCCTGTCCCTGCCTACTTGCAACGACCCGCCCTAGGCGACGGGGTACAACTGGGCGGCGGTCCCTACGCTGAATAAGTGCAAGGGAATACAAACAGGGAACAAGCAAGGGAAGGGGCAGTAGCCCACGGAACACCGTGAGGAAACCAGAGTGGTCAACGAGCCAGTCAGAATAGGATGTCACGAAGTATAGGAACGCAGAGCAAGGAGCAGAAAGCAAGCCGGGGTCAGAGCGAAGCAGGATATGCGGAAGCTGTAGCAAGGCTGGAGCAAGGCAGTAGCAGGCTGGAGCAAGGCTGTAGCAAGGCCAGGAAACCAGGAAGAATCACAAGCAATGAGGAAGAGAAAACGGCAGGTATAAATGGACAGGGGGCGGAGCTAACTCCGACTGACCAGGCCGCGATAGGCACTCCCACTCCTGAGCCTGCCACCCTGATTGGTGGGAGCCGGAGTCAGTCTAAGAGGTCCGGCCTCAGGTGTCGATTGATTAATCCTGGGAGTATCCACAGACGTAGTGCCTGGCAGATCCTTTACAGTACCCCCCCTTTTATGAGGGGCCACTGGACCCTTACTAAGAGGACCTGGTTTAGTGGGGAAGAGAAGGTGGAACCTCCTGACCAATACCCCAGCGTGAACATCTCGAGCAGGTACCCAAGTCCTCTCCTCCGGCCCGTATCCTCTCCAATGGACCAGGTACTGGAGGGAGCCCTGGATCATCCTACTGTCCACAATCTTGGCCACCTCGAATTCCACCCCCTCAGGGGTGAGAATGGGAACAGGAGGTTTCCTCGAGGGGGACCAGGACGGGGAGCAGCGTTTAAGGAGGGAGGCATGAAAGACGTCGTATATGCGAAAGGATGGGGGCAGCTCCAGACGGAAGGATACAGGGTTGAGGACTTCAATGACCTTATAAGGCCCAATAAATCGGGGAGCAAACTTCCTGGACGGGACCTTAAGGCGCAAGTTCCTAGACGACAACCACACCAGATCCCCGACGACAAACCGGGGGTTAGCAGAACGTCTTTTATCGCCTGAATTTTTTGTACGCTCTGGGACGCCTCTAGGTTCTTCTGAACCTGGGCCCAGACTGTGCACAGTTCCCGATGAACGACCTCTACCTCGGGATTATTGGAACTACCAGGAGAAATGGAGGAGAACCGTGGATTAAACCCGAAATTACAGAAAAACGGGGAGACCCCTGACGAGTTACTGACCCGGTTATTCAGGGAAAATTCGGCGAGGGGAATGAATGAGACCCAATCAAATTGACAGTCAGAGATGAAACACCTTAAATATTGTTCCAGGGATTGATTAGTCCTCTCTGTTTGGCCATTAGTTTCGGGATGGAAGGCGGAGGAGAAGGACAGATCAATCTCCAACTTTTTACAAAAAGCTCTCCAAAATAATGAAACAAATTGTACCCCTCTGTCAGAAACGATATTGACTGGGACCCCATGGAGACGCAGAATGTGTTTAAGAAACAAAGAAGCTAACGTCTTGGCGTTAGGTAGTTTCTTAAGGGGCACAAAGTGGCACATCTTGCTGAAGCGGTCTACTACCACCCACACCACGACTTGCCTTGAGATGGAGGCAAATCGGTGATAAAATCCATGGAGATATGGGTCCAAGGTCTCTGGGGAATGGGCAAAGAACGTAGTAAGCCCGCAGGTCGGGACCTGGGGGTCTTAGACCTAGCACAAACCTCACAAGCGGCGACGTAAGCCCTAACGTCTTTAGGCAACCCAGGCCACCAATAGTTTCTGGTAATGAGGTGTTTGGTACCCAAGATGCCAGGATGACCAGATAGTGCGGAGTCATGGTTTTCCCTAAGTACCCTTAGCCGGTATTGCAGGGGGACAAACAGCTTGTCCACAGGGAGGTTCCCGGGAGCTGAACCTTGATCAGCCGCAATATCAGAGACTAAATCAGAATCAGTGGCAGAAACGATTATACCAGGGGGTAAGATACAAGCAGGATCCTTCTCCGAAGGAGGATTGGCCATGAAACTACGTGACAGTGCATCAGCCTTAATATTTTTGGACCCAGCCCTATAGGTAACCAAAATTTAAATCTGTTAAAAAATAGCGCCCATCGAGCTTGTCTCGGATTAAGCCTCCGGGCAGATTCTAGGAAAACCAGATTCTTGTGGTCAGTAAGGACCGTTACCTGGTACCCTGGGACAAGACAGCCCCCACTCCCACCTCGGACGCGTCAACCTCCACGATAAATGGCTCCCTTTGGTTGGGCTGAACCAGCACTGGGGCCGAGATAAAGCACTTCTTGAGGGTCTCAAAAGCCTGGACGGCCTCCGGAGGCCAATGGAGGACATCAGCACCCTTGCGAGTGAGGTCCGTAAGAGGCTTAGCGACGACCGAGAAGTTGGCAATAAATCTCCTGTAATAGTTAGCGAACCCCAAAAAACACTGTAGCGCCTTCAGGGAGGCAGGTTGGACCCATTCCGCCACAGCCTGAACCTTGGCAGGGTCCATGCAGAATTCATGAGGAGTGAGGATTTGACCCAAAAATGGTATCTCCTGTACCCCAAACACACATTTTTCGGTTTTCGCAAACAGATTATTTTCCCGGAGGACCTGGAGCACCTTCCTGACATGCTCCACGTGGGAGGACCAATCCTTGGAAAACACCAGTATGTCATCAAGGTACACTACAAGAAAAATTCCCAGGTAATCTCTCAGAATTTCATAAATAAAATTCTGGAAGACAGCAGGGGCATTACACAACCCAAAGGGCATGACCAAGTATTCGAAATGACCTTCGGGCGTGTTGAACGCAGTCTTCCACTCATCCCCCTCTTTGATGCAGATAAGGTTATACGCCCCCCGTAGATCAAACTTAGAGAACCATTGGGCCCCCTGAACCTGATTAAAAAGATCCAGAATCAAAGGAAGGGGATACTGGTTCCTTACAGTGACCTTATTCAAGTTACGATAGTCAATGCACGGCCTAAGACCACCATCCTTCTTCCCCACGAAGAGAGAAGTAGGGGGGCGAATGTAACCCTTCTCCAGGCATTCTTGGATATATTCCCTCATGGCTTCACGTTCAGGACATGAAAGATTAAATATCCTACCCTTAGGAAGTTTAGCACCTGGTACCAAATCGATAGCGCAATCGTAATCTCTATGAGGGGGCAACACCTCGGAGGCCTCCTTAGAGAAAACATCAGCGAAGTCCTGAACAAACTCAGGTAGCGTGTTTACCTGCTCACGGGGAGAAATGGAGTTAACCAAAAGACATGACATCAGGCATTCACTACCCCATTTGGTGAGATCCCCAGTATTCCAATCAAACGTGGGATTATGCAACTGCAACCAGGGAAGACCTAATACCAGATCGGACGATAATCCCTGCATCAACAGTACAGAGCACTGCTCCAAATGCATGGAGCCAACACGGAGTTCAAAAACAGGAGTATGCTGAGTAAAATAACCATTAGCAAGAGGAGTGGAGTCGATACCCACTACCGGGACAGGATTAGGCAAATCAATAAAAGGCATTTTTAGAGACATAGCAAATTCCACAGACATGATATTAGCAGATGACCCTGAATCCACGAAGGCACTGCCGGTGGCAGACCGACCACCAAACGAGACCTGAAAGGGAAACAAAATTTTATTGCGTTTCATATTAACGGAAAATACCTGTGCGCCCACGTGACCTCCCCAATGATCACTTAGGCGCGGAAGTTTTCCGGCTGCTTATTCTTGCGCCTGGGACAGGTGTTCAGTTGGTGCTTGTCATCCCCACAATAGAAGCAGAGACCGTTCTTCCTGTGGAACTCTCTACGTTGTCGGGGGGACACGGAGGCCCCGAGTTGCATAGGTACCTCCGAGTCTTCCGTGGAAGAGCGAGGAGACGGGACCTCGGGGGTAATCGCAGGGAAGTCGGAGGGGAAAACACTGAAACGTTCAAGCTGTCGTTCCCTGAGACGTCGGTCAAGTCGTACTGCTAAGGCCATAACCTGGTCTAGGGAGTCAGAAGAGGGGTAGCTAACAAGCAGATCCTTCAGGGCGTTAGATAAGCCTAACCTAAACTGGCACCTTAGGGCAGGGTCATTCCACCGAGAAGCTACGCACCACTTTCTAAAGTCAGAACAGTATTCCTCAACAGGTCTCCTACCCTGACGTAAGGTCACCAGCTGACTCTCGGCCAAGGCAGTCCTGTCAGTCTCGTCGTAAATAAGTCAGAGGGCAGAGAAAAAACGATCAACGGAGGAAAGTTCAGGGGCGTCAGGAGCCAAGGAGAAGGCCCACTCTTGGGGCCCTTCCTGGAGTCGGGATATAATGATTCCCACCCGCTGGTTCTCGGAACCTGAGGAGTGAGGTTTTAGACGGAAGTAAAGTCTGCAACTCTCCCGAAAGGAGAGAAAGGTCTTACGGTCCCCTGAGAACCGGTCAGGTAACTTGAGGTCAGGTTCTAGAGGTGAGGCGAGGGGTACTCCTATGGCAGCGTCAGGCTGGTTGACCCTCTGAGCCAGGGCCTGGACCTGTAGGGAGAGGCCCTGCATCTGCTGGGTCAGGGTCTCAAGGGGGTCCATGATAGAGAAAGAGAAGGGTAGACTAGGTATAGGCTTGTGATTATGTAATGGCCGGAAGAAGGGGAAGGGGATAAGTGAGCCCTAATCTACCCACCGCCCTGTCCCTGCCTACTTGCAACGACCTGCCCTAGGCGACGGGGTACAACTGGGCGGCGGTCCCTACGCTGAATAAGTGCAAGGGAATATAAACAGGGAACAAGCAAGGGAAGGGGCAGTAGCCCACGGAACACTGTGAGGAAACCAGAGTGGTCAACGAGCCAGTCAGAATAGGATGTCACGAAGTATAGGAACGCAGAGCAAGGAGCAGAAAGCAAGCCGGGGTCAGAGCGAAGCAGGATATGCGGAAACTGTAGCAAGACTGGAGCAAGGCAGTAGCAGGCTGGAGCAAGGCTGTAGCAAGGCCAGGAAACCAGGAAGAATCACAAGCAATGAGGAAGAGAAAACGGCAGGTATAAATGGACAGGGGGCGGAGCTAACTCCGACTGACCAGGCCGCGATAGGGTCTCCCACTCCTGAGCCTGCCACCCTCATTGGTGGGAGCCGGAGTCAGTCTAAGAGGTCCGGCCTCAGGTGTCGATTGATTAATCCTGGGAGTATCCACAGACGTAGTGCCTGGCAGATCCTTTACACTCCCCATGCTTATTGCAAAACTCCCAAAGACAGACATGCAAAGATTATTATTATTATTATTTATTTTATAGCACATATGAGCTATAGAGGAGGGTAAATACATAACTTATGAATGACAAAAACAACAAGTACAATAAACATGAGCTTACTGGGAGGCAGACTGGTACTGAGGAGACAGTGGTTACAATCTACAAAAAAGTTGACAGTAGGTGAGGGTAGTAACTGATTATACAGTCATGTAGTGGAGACAGGGTTAATGCATGGTGTACATTTCTTAGAAGAGGGGGTTTCAGGTTGCTTTTGGAAGTTTGAAAGTGGGTACAGAGTCTGATGTGCTGGTGTAGTAAGTTTCAGATTATGGGCGAAGCACAGGAGAAATCTTGTAGATGATAATGGATGGAGGAACAAACAAATGGAGAGCAGAGAAGAAGGTCTTGTGAGGACCGGAGCTTACATGTGGGGAGGTATCAGGAGAATATGGCAGAGATGTTTGGAGAGGACAGGTTGCGAAGTGGAGATTACATGTGGGAATGTTTTGGGAGAATAGGGCAGAGATGTATAGAGGGGACAGGCTGTGGACTGGAGAATTTGTGTAGGGAGGTATCAGGAGATTTGATCAGAGATTTATGAAGGGGATATGTTGTGGACCGGAAATTACTTATGGGGAAGTATCGGGGGATTAGGGCAGAGATATATGGAGGGAACAGGTTGTGGACCAGAGATTATGTGTGGGGAGATATCAGGAGATTAGGGCAGAGATATATGGAGAGGATGCAGGGGACTGGTTGTGGTCCGGAGATTATGTGTGGGGTATCTGGGCATTAGGCAGAGATTTATGAAGGGGACAGGTTGCGGACCGTAGAGCTATGGGGAGATTAGGGCAAAGATGTATGGAGGGGACTGGTTGTGGACTGAATATTGTGTGTGGGGGTATCCGGGCATTAGGCATACATTTATGAAGGGGACAGGTTGTGGACTATAGATAATGTGTGAAGAAGTATCGGGAGATTAGGGCAAATATGAATGGAGAGGATGGAGAGGACATGTTGTGGACCAGAGATTATGTGTGGGGAGGCATCAGGAGATTAGGGCAGAGATGTATGGAGGGGACAGGTTATGGACCGGAGATTATGTGTGTGGAGGTATCGGGAGATTGGTGAAGAGATGTAGGGAGAGGACAGGTTGTGGATTGGAGATTACGTGTGGGGAGATGTAACCAGTCAAGAGACTGTCAGAGAGGACAGTTAGATTACCCGGGTAAGCAGAGTTGAGGATGAATTGGAAAGGTGCAAGAGTATTGGAGTAAAGGTCATAGAGGAGGAATTTTCAGTAGCCCAATGATGATGGCATGTACAAGCATATCTCTAGGACAGCCAGGGCAACCCAAAGCTCCTTGGCCAGACCACAGATGCCCTCCAGGATCACCTTACTGTGCACGTGGGACCAGTTAATTGGGCTCCTGCCTATTGATGTTCTTCTGTTCCTCTCAACGGGTTCTGCTGTTGTTGCTCTGTTATGCTGTTGACACAAGTTAGGTCTTCTCTACCACACACAAGATATATCCATCAGATGGAAAATACAGAACACTGTGGCTTAGAAGACAGTGAAATCGTGTTTTGATCATACTATAAACCTTGACCCAATGACTTTTGCTCATGATATCATCATGCCACAAATGAAATGGCAACCGATCTTCTTTACCCAATGCCTCCTGTTTGTGATGTCACTTCTTGCATTATTACAGAGACCTGTTATAAAATATTAAAGCCAATTAAGTTTGAATTAAATAAACCATTCCTTGGCATGCTCTCAAGACATGCAATATAGTTTTTGTAGAATCAGTCTCAAAGTAAACTCCATACATTTCTCCTGTGCCACCCTGGCATTCTGATGTCTCCACTGTTGGCAGCCTAGCCCCATCAGTGGTCATTGCATGTATATTCCTTCTCCTGTGTGATCTCTGTTATCGCAGATGCTCTTACAAGCCGGGCTCTTTCTGCTGTCAAGTGCCCTTTAAAGAGATCCTATGACCAGCATTTAGTGTTCATAGCACTGGATGCTTAGAAGAAGGTACATTATTTACAGAATTTCATTGTATATGCCCTACTGCACAAACTTCTGGGCCTAGATGCAAAATCTGTACAAGGGCCTTCCAACTATCATGCATCATTAAAGGGGTTGTCCAGCCTGGGGGCTGTTTTTATACTGATCACCTATCCACAGGATAGGTCATCAGCATATGATCGGCGGGGGTCCGAAACCCAGACCCCACATGATCAGCTGTTCCGGTTGCCTATGGGTCCTGGTAGCTATGCAGGGTCGGTACTGGAGGCAGATGACTCCAACCACAGTATAGAGGCCTGCTCCTATTTAAGTGAACCCTGGACAACCCCTTTAAGAATATTAGTATTTTCTTAAGAGGCAAAGGGCCTGGTAATAATAGCTGATCATTATGACTTGCTCTAGCTATAAAATACCTAGAAGTGATTTGGGTTTCAGGTCTCCACAAGTGCAGGTCTTGGGCACTGGTGTATAAGGTGCTGTTCACATCACGTTTTTTTGCCTACGTTTGACATTTCCGCTACATGGCCTACATTTTACTCAACTTCGCTAGATGGAATAGTAGTCTACTACGCTATCTCGTACCTTTATTTTTATGGTATACTGATTTACACTGGCCAAATGGAGGCCGAGAGGACATTCTGAGAATATAGCCCTATAAACAACATGTACTTCAGGTGTACGTGATGCGAACGGCCCCTAAGAAAGAAATGTCTGAACTGGACCGAGTGCAGAGCAGGGCAACCAGAGCAGGGCAACCAAAAAAAGACTGCTGAGGGGGGACCTAATAACTATATATTAAAATATGAAAGGTCAATACAGAGATCTCTAATGTTTATTTATACGCAGTACTGTAATTATAACTAGGGGGCGACCTCTACATCTAGAGGAAGGAAGTTCTCTACACAAACATAGAAGAAGATTCTTTACTGTAAGAGGAGTGAGACTATGGAACTCTCTACTGTAAAAGCAGTCATACTATGGAACTTCCCAGGATATTGTGATGGTATATATAGAGAAATATTTTAATTGAGGTCTCGACTTTATTAATAGATATAATATTATAAGTTATATGTTCTAGATTACCGGAGATGGGTCGTTGAATTCTTTCAATCTAATATGAGGCAATTGGATGCTACCTGTCTTGCCTTTCTCTGTATTGACACTGTAAATTAAAGGGGTTGGCTACATTTAAAAATATGAATGCCATGTACCTCAACAGCAAAATTTTCATAACTTACTCATAGCGTGTCTGCATAAATAGTGAATCCCTATCATGTGACCGCCGCGACCATAGCGTCTTCAGGCACCGTGCAAGAAATAGCTTGTATATGCAGGGGACCTTATGATGTAGCCGTCCATCATGTGGCTGGCGAGTCCATCAATGCACCTCGATTGTTTACATGGTCATCAGTCCCACATTACAAATGACAGATTAGGAGGGGGGCGCTCTGTTTCTGCAGTCATCCTATGAGTAAATTATGTGACTTTTAACCCCTTCAGGACTGAGCCTGTTTTAGTCTTCAGGACGAATCCGATTTTTCAAATCTGACATGTGTCACTTTATGTGGTAATAACTCCGGAATGCTTTTACCTATCCAAGAGATTCTGAGATTGTTTTCTCGTGACATATTGTACTTAATGTTAGGGAAAAAATTTGTTCGATATATTCAATATTTATTTGTAAAAAACACCAAGATTTAGAGAAAATTAGCAAAAATTTGCATTTTTCTAAATTTAAATGCATCTACTTGTAAAACAGATAGTAATACCACACAAAATACTTACTATTTTATATTTCCCATATGTCTACTTTATGTTGGCATTCTTTTATTTTTCTAGGACGTTACAAGGCTTAGAACTTTAGTAGCAATTTCTCATATTTTCAAGAAAATTTCAAAAGCCTATTTTTTCAGGGACCAGTTCAGTTCTGAAGTGGCTTTGAGGGCCTTATATAATAAAAAAGTCCCCATAAATCACCCCAATTTGAAAACTGCACCCCTCATAGTATTCAAAACAGCATTTAGAAAGTGTTTTAACCCTTTAGGCGTTTCACAGGAATTAAAGCAAAGTAGAGGTGAAATTTACAAATTTCATTTTTTTTTCGAAAATTAATTTGTAATACATTTTTTCTGTACCACAGAAGGTTTTACCAGAGAAACGCAACTCAATATTTATTGCCCAGATTCTGCAGTTTTTAGAAATATCCCACATGTGGTCCTAGTGCGGTAATGGACTGAGGCACCAGCCTCAGAAGCAAAGGAGCAACTAGTGGATTTTGGGGCCTCCTTTTTTTTTAGAATCTATTTTAGGTACCATGTCAGGTTTGAATGGGTCTTGTAGTACCAAAACAGTAAAGACCCCCAAAATGTGACCCTATTTTGGAAACTATACCCCTCAAGGAATTTATCTATGGGTATAGTTAGCATTTTGAACCCACAGTTTTTTTGCTAAATTTATTTGAATTAGTATGTGAAGATGAAAATCTACTTTTTTTGTGAAAAAACTTAAAAATTGTAAATATTTACAAGGAATAAAGTAGAAAAAACACCCCAAGATATGTAAAGCAATTTCTTACGATTATAGTAATACCCCATATGTGGTAATAAACTGCTGTTTGGACCCACAACAGGGCTCAGAAGGGAAGGAGCACCATTTGGATTTTGGATTTCTGATTTTGCTGGAATAGTTTTCAGTGCCGTGTCACGTTTGCAATGCAGTGGAGGGATGAAAACCATGGAAACCCCCCAATAGTGACCCCAATTTGGAAACTACACCCCTCAAGGAATTTTTCTAGGGGTAAAGTTAGCATTTTGACCCCACAGTTGTTTTGCTGAAGTCATTGGAATTAGTCTGTAAAGGTAAAAATCTACTTTTTTTCTGAAAAAAGGTAGCCATTTTTAATTTTTACAAGGAATAAAAGAGAAAAAGCACCCCAACATTTGTAAAGCAATTTATCCTGATTACGTAAATACCCCATATGTGGTAATAAACTGCTGTTTGGACCCACACCGGGGCTTAGAACGGAAGGGGCACCATTTGGCTTTTGGAGCTCAAATTTAGCTGGAATAGTTTTTGAGTGTCATCTCGAATTTGCAAAGCCCCTGAGGTACTAAAACAATGGAAACCTCTTAAAAGTAACCCCCATTTGGGAAACTACACCTCTTAAGGAATCTATCTAGCGATATAGTGGGCATTTAGGCCCCACACGTCTTTTGCAGAATTTATTTGAATTAGGCCGTGAAAATTAATATCAACATTTCTTCCACTAAAATGTTGATTTTTTTCAATTTCACAAGGGATAAAGGAGAAAATGCACCCCAACATTTGTAAAGCAATTTCTCCCGAGTACGGCAATACCCCACATGTAGTCATAAATGTTTTTTCAATAGAAAATAAATTAACCCTTTCCGGACTGATCCATGTTTTGCTTTTTCTTTTTCGTTTTTCCTCCCCGCTTTCCGAGAGCCACAATGTCTTTATTTTTTATTTTTTGCGGGACGAGCTGTAGTTTTTATTGGTACCATTTTTTGGTACTTAAGACTTTTTCAGCACTTTTTATAAAAAATTTTGGTAGAGCGAAGGTGACCAAAAAACTGAGATTTTGCCATTTTAAATTCTTTATTTTTCACGGCGTTCACCGTGCGAGTTCAATAATGGTATATTGTAATAGCTTGGACTTTTACGGGCGCAGCAATACCAATTTTGTGTATTTTTTTTATTTTTTGACATTACTTTAGAGAAAAAATATGAAAAGGGTTTATTTTTGGACTTTAAATATTTATTTAATTTTTTCCACTAATAATAATAATTGACTTTTGTTTTTACATATTTTATTAGTCCCCCTGGGAGACTTGAACCAGCAATCGTTAGATCACTGGTAGAATACACTGCAATACTAATGTATTGCAGTATATTGTCATTTTTACAGGCACCTGTAACAGCGTGATCGCTGTTTCTGTCCGTTAGTCCCGGGTATCAGCTGTAATACATAGCTGACACCCGCAGCGTATGGCACGGGCTCAGTGCGTGAGACGCTCCATATATCATACCCCCCACACCACGACATGCTATTAAGTCATGGTGCGCGAAGGGTTTAATTCGCAGCCGATGGTGCAGAGTGAAAATTACAATTTTCCACTGATGTGCCATTTTAGTGCACTATATGTTGTGCCCAGTTTGTGCCACAAATACCACATAAAATATTAACAGTGTTCTCCCGGGTATGGCGATGCCATATCGGTGGACATAAACGGCTGTTTGGGCAGACTGTACGGCTCAGAAGGGAGGGACGCTATTTGGCTTTTGGAGCGCAGATTTTGCTTGGTAGAAGCTCTGGCGTTTTGTTGGTATTTCAGTTTATAATGTGGGGGCAAATGTAGGCTGGGCAGAATACATCAGGGGCATAATAAGAGGGTATAATAATGGGGTAAATAAATAATAATCCGCAGATATGTGGCCAGTGTTGCACTAATATTATAAATGGCGCCCGATCTTATCCGCTTTTGGAACGCTCTGCACATTTTGCATCGCCATAATCTGGGAGCCGGAACTTTTTTTATTTTTTCACCACCGGAGCTGTGTGAGGGCTTATTTGTTGCGGGACAATCTGTAATTTTCATTGGTACCATTTTGGGGTACATGCGATTTTGTTGATCACTTTTTATTCCATTTTTCGGCAAGCCAGGTGACAAAAACCATCAATTCTGACAATGATTTTTATTTATTTTTTATAGTGTTCACCCTGGGCTATAAATGACCGTTATATTATATTCTGCGGGTCGGTAAGATTACGGCGATACCATATATATATAGGTGTTTTTATGTTTTGCAGCGTTTGCGCAATAAAATAACTTATTTAGAAAATAATTTTCTGTGTCACCATATTCTGAGAGCCGTAACTTTTTTATTTTTCAGTCAAAAAAGCTGTGTAAGGGCTTGTTTTTTTGCGGGACGGGTTGTAGTTTGTATCGGTACAATTTTGGCGTACATGCGACTTTTTGATCACTTTTTATTGTATATTTTGTGAGGGGTGGTGACCAAAAAAAAGTGATTCTCGCTTTGTTTTTCATTTATTTTTTTTGCGGTGTTCACCGTGCGGGAAAAATAATATTACAGTTTTATAGTTGGGGTCGTTACGAACGCGGTGATACCAAATATGTGTACTTTTTTTTTACGTGTTCATTTTTTTTCCTATAATAAAAGACTTATTATAGGAAAAAAAGCAGTTCATGTTTATGTCACTTATAACTTTTATTTTTACACTTTTTTTAAAACATTTTTATTCTTTTTTTTTCCTTTTTTCACTTGACCACTAGGGGACACTTAGACTTGCAGCTCTGATCGCTGCTGGAATACATTACACTACACACGTAGTGTAATGCATTTCAACTGTCATTGTGACGTGACAGTCACACTGACAGGAAGCCTAGGAGGACCACCCTCCGGGTGCTCCTCATAGGCTTCTGTACATGGCAACCCGGAAGCCATTGTCTGGCGTCCGGTTGTCATGGGTACGATCGCCAGCCCCCGTGATTTCACATGGGGGCTGCCGATCGGCGCTAAACACCTTAATTGTGGCGTTCAAATCGAACGCCGCAATTAAGGGGTTAACTGCCGAAATCAGCGACGATAGGCCGCTGATCGGCAACGGGGAATGCAGGGCAGACGTCCTGCACAGTTAACCGCCGCTGCGGAGTAGCGCCGCACGGCGGTTAACTGTCAAAGCACAGACGTAACTGCACGTCAAGGTGCGCGAACTTACTGCACACCTCGACGTACAGTTACGTCAAGGTGCGGGAAGGGGTTAATGTTAGGGCATATGACAACATTTGACCTTAAGGCACATCAGCTGCTCCTGTTGAAGGGGGCATCACAGGTGGCCTGGATCTTAATATCGATTGTTTGGTGATATTATTTATACACTGTACAGAACGGTTATTAGGTTAGCTTATGTATGGAGTTAGTATGTGGTCACTGTATGTTGGTATTACTTGAGCAGTGTATGGCGGTATTGACATTGTGTAGCACTGCTACTTAGTTACTGTACAGTATATTATTTCTGCAGTGCACGGTGGTGTCAACACAGTGTAGCATTGCTATTTAGGCAACTGTATGGAAGTGTTATCTGGCACTCTTTTTTGGGCACCATATTACGGTATGTGGCACTTATCATGAGACATGGTTTGGTATGGCTATTTGTGCACTGTATGACCGTTCACCATATGGAGGGCGCCATCAGAAGGTACCACACTGGGCACTGTCCAACATAAGGCCAGCCCTGCGTAGGTTGAACTTGATGGACATATTTCTTTTTATTCAACCTTTATATGTATGTACATAGTTACACCGTATACAGGGGAGTAAAAATCAAGTTGCCAATGTGATCCTGTAGATACGCAGCCAGTCACCTGCAAGGTGGAAGGGAAGCCATGAGGAATCCAAATTCCCTGCTCTATGATTGAATAGAACGGGAGATTCTGATAAAAGACATATATTAGGGGATTTTTTTATATGCAGTTTCCTATGCTATCTACAGTATGTAGATTCAGTAAAAGGGTTGTTCAGGCTGGGGGCTGTTTTTATACCAATATAAGTATATGATAGGTGGGGGTCTGTGTCCGGAACCCACACCGATCAGCTTTTCCGGCTGCCTCTGGGCCCCGGAAGCTATGCTGGGTCGGTGCCGGAAGCATATGGCCACGACCACTGTAGCGGCCTGCTCCTTTTCCAGTGAAGCCAGGACAACCCCTTTAATATTAAATGCCTCCAAATAATTTTTCGTTATATTTGAATGATTTAGCTACAGTATTTAGATACAGATGAGCATTGCAGCAAAAATCCTACCTGCAGAATGAAGGATTTCTCAATCGGTGTTAGGAAGCAGCAGAGCCCAGTTGCGTGATTACCATCAGAATAAACATTTACTAAAACAATTATCACATTCACAATGCACGGGCTTCTTGGCAGCGTCTTTGGGAATACCCTCTCAGTGCATTGTTCCAGCACAATCCTGTCTCGGAATGTTAATTATATGCAGTTGGCATCAGTCGTTTTTTCCTGTACTCGCAGCGGTGTCCATGTCAACTGCACATTATATAGAGTATATGACTAATTTATCTATATTTCGCTCCATATATATATATATATATATATATATATATTTATATTTACTGTATATATATATATATATATATATATATATATATATATATATATATATATATACATATAAAATCTACAGTCTTATTAGTTTCAGGGCCATTTTGTGCAAAACAGGGCCCTGGATAACAAACCATGTTGGGCACACCAGCTTAACATTTTTAAGACAGTTTTTCCTCATAATGTAAAAAGCTGCATAAATAAAATGCCTAAATAATGCATGTAATACTTCCATGAAATGCCTAAAGACAAGTCCCATAAAGTGTCCATGTAATACTGCTATACAATGCATAAATAATACTCCCATACAGTGTACATGTAATACTGCAATACAATGCGTAAATAATACTCACATACAGTATCTATGTGATACTGCCACACATTCCTAAATAATACTCCCGTATAGTGTCAATGTAATATCGCCATACAATGCCTAAGTATTGCTCCCTTGTAGTTTGGATATAATACCACCATACAGTTCCTGAATAATACTCACATATAGTGTCCATATAATACAACCATACAATGCCTAAATAATACTCCCATACAGTGTCCATATAATGCCGCCATTCAATGCCTAACTAATAATCATATACAGTGTCCATTTAATAACGCCATACAATGCCTAAATATTACTACTATACAATGTTCATATAATACCACCATACAATGCCTAAGTAATACTCTCATACAGTATCCATATAATACCGCCATACAATGACTAACTAATACTCCCATACAGTGTCCATATAATACCATAATATTACTACCATATAATGTCCATGTAATACTGGCATATACTACATATACTAATGGGTAAATTAAGGACTATAGGTTTAGAAAGTATAGTTTGTATTTGGATTGAGAATTGGCTCAAGGACCGTATCCAGAGAGTTGTGGTCAATGATTCCTACTCTGAATGGTCCCCGGTTATAAGTGGTGTACCCCAGGGTTCAGTGCTGGGACCACTATTATTCAACTTATTTATTAATGATATAGAGGATGGGATTAATAGCACTATTTGTATTTTTGCAGATGACACCAAGCTATGTAATATAGTTCAGTCTATGGAAGATGTTCATGAATTGCAGGCAGATTTAAACAAACTAAGTGTTTGGGCGTCCACTTGGCAGATGAAGTTTAATGTAGATAAATGTAAAGTTATGCATCTGGGTACCAACAACCTGCATGCATCATATGTCCTAGGGGGAGCTATACTGGGGGCAGAGCAGCCATCAGGAATTTCTGGGCCCCATACAGCCAAGATGTCTGGGCCCCCCCTCCATTACCGGGGGTGGGCAATGGAAAGTGTGGCGCTCTCGTTTGTACGTTATATGCATGAACTGATTTTGGTGCTGATGTCAATTACACTGAAGGAAACCATCGAGCAGGCAGTGACCGGTTAATGCTCGGGATTTTGATCTATTTAGCCAAAACTTATCCGACTGTATGGCATATAGTGGGATACGTCGCCCGGGGAATGTCCCTGGGGAAACTCTTGAAGTCACTGCCCATGAACAGGGCTGGAGCCTTCTACTAGCGCTCCGCCAAGGGACTATGGCGCTGTTCCAGAAATAGCCGGACACATCATGCAATGATTGGGGGAGGCAAACATGACCAGGGTTGCAGGGGAGAAGGAATGAGGTGAAAAGTTCAAGGGAAGGAGGGGGAGGAAGGTGGAGGGGAGGGGGCGTGGTGGACAGAGGGCATATAGGAAGGGTGAGAGACAGTTTCGCGCCATTCACGCCCCAGGAAAGCAGTTAGACTTGTACTGACCTTGAGAACGATCCAGGCCCTGATGGAGCAAGTGCGGCAGGCTGTGGCGGAACGGGGCATGGCCTGGCTTGAGGAGGAGCTCGGGAGGATGGGTCCGGTGGCATCTGGGACGGAGTTGTCGGCAGGGCTGGAAGAGGCAGCGGGTTCGAGTGCGGCCGGGACGCAGGCAGCGCCTGAGGTGATGACATCCCCCCTCCGGCGGTCGCGGCAGGTGCGGCCGCCAGAACGCCTTAGCCCAGACAAATTGCCTAGGGCTCGACGCAGGCTTGGGAGCTCCTCGAAGGACGCTCCAGGCCGGGTTTCCGCTTCCACCACT
The DNA here is from genome assembly GCF_050947455.1 of Rhinoderma darwinii. Classification (NCBI taxonomy): domain Eukaryota; kingdom Metazoa; phylum Chordata; class Amphibia; order Anura; family Rhinodermatidae; genus Rhinoderma; species Rhinoderma darwinii. Next base: position 622,470,422 of record NC_134687.1, read on the forward strand.
AGGGGGCGGAGGTCCCGGTCCGGGAGGAATCCCGGTCCCCGGTCAGGCCCTCCGGGGAGTGGAGGGCAGGGTCCCAGGCCAGTGGGACAGCCTCCCGTCTCCAGGTCAGCACCACGAGGATTTGCGGTGGGCCGTTCTGGCGATGCTCCAGTCGGGCGGCCCGCCTGTCAGCAGGAAGATGTCCCCGGACGGTCACGCAGGCCACAATCAGTGGTGCTGCAGAGACGGAGGGAGGGGGCAGCGGTGGAGAGAGAGAGCGGAGGCCGGAACGGCTCTTGACGTCTGGCGACATTTATGCGGTTCAGGATGGTGTGCACGGCTGCAGAGCATGCGGTGCGGCTTCAGGCCCCAGATGTCCGGAGGTGGGCGAAAACGGAGCTGTGCCGATGGAGGATGATCGTCAAGGAGGTCCCGTCGCCCCGGCTGGTGGGAACTCAGCGCCCATGCAGTCTGGTGAGTCGATGTCACCATTACATACATTTAGCGTTATTTAGATCCCCGGGGTTTGGGGAGGGTTCCCAAGGGGAGGCAGTTAGGAATGTTGAAAATATTGGGTTGTTATCTGTTGGGAGAGGGGGGGGGGAGATGTGCAGGAATTGCTTGGCTGTGTAAAGGCGTTGCTAGCGCGTTGTGAGGAGGGTAGGTTGCCTGCTGCATCCCCGGTTGAGGCGTGGGTTCCGGCAGCGGGGGGGGGGGGGGTGAGGTGGTGAATCGGTGCAACCCCCGAGGACGGTATCCGAGGTGGAGGTCGGGGGAGTGACGGTTGCGGTTCAGACTGATAAAGATAAGGATGTGGATAGGGTGAGGTTAGATGATAAAGCTTAAGGCGAGGTGTACGTTTGTTTTGAGGGGTTGTTGGGGTCGCATTTGAAGACTGAAGTGAAAGAAAAAATTTGGAGGGATGAGTACGTAGAAATTTTTTCGCTTCTTCCTCTGGAAAAGTTTAATTTAGACAAGGGTAAAAGGTGGGAAAGTAAAAAGGAGGAGGAAGAGATGCGTCGATATCGGTTAATCCCGCAGACGTTTGTGAATTGGTTGCAGGCGTTTGCCATACTGGCCAGTGTTATAGGGGAAAAGGCCCCGGAGAATTGCTCCGCCCTTTTCGGGTACATGGATGCGATCGGTGAGGCGCATCGCTCGTATGGGGGTCAGACTTGGCTGCGGTATGACGAACAGTTTCGTCAGAGAAAAGCGGTTCGTCCCAACATTAGATGGGATAATAAAGACATTGGGCTTTGGTTAAAAGTAATGGCCCGGGCTAAGTTCAAGGGGGGGGGCTGGCGTTGCCGGCCCCTCAGGACAATCGGGGCAATCGGGGGGAGGGACAGGAGGAAGGGCGGGCTTGTGCTGGCAGTTTAACGATGGTCAATGCAAGTTTGGGGCGGGTTGTAAGTTTAAGCACTCTTGCTCCTCTTGCGGCGGGACTTCGCACGGGTCTGCCAAGTGTTTCAAAAAAGGGAAGGGAAAAGGGGGAAGTGGTGGGGGTCGTGGGGCTGACGCCGGTGAGGTGGGAAGAGATGGAGCCGTACCTAAATAGGTTCCCGGACAGGGAGAAAGGCGAGTTGTTGTTGCGTGGTTTTGTTTGGTTTTGTGATCCCTGCCCCGGTTCATGCGGTCCCCCTTTCCCTACGGAATTTAAAGTCGGCAATGGAGTATCCGGAAGTAGGGTCAGACAAGTTGCGTAAAGAAGTGGGGTTAGGGCGCATGGCGGGGCCGTTCCCGGTGCGGCCCGTTCAGGACATGGTTGTGTCTCCGTTAGGGGTTGTTCCAAAAAAGGAGCCAAATAAATTCCGGCTTATCCATCATTTGTCGCATCCGCGGGGGTTGTCTGTAAATGATGGCATTGCGCCTGAGCTGTGCTCGGTGGTATATACGTCGTTTGACGCGGCAGTTGAGTGGGTGCGGCGGTACGGGGCGGGGGCCCTTATGGCAAAGACCGATGTGGAATCGGCTTTCCGGCTTCTCCCGGTTCATCCGGACAGCCAGCGGCTGTTAGGGTGTTACTGGGAGGGGGCTTATTATATGGATCGGTGTCTCCCGATGGGTTGTTCAGTATCTTGCGCGTACTTCGAGGCGTTTAGTTCGTTCCTAGAGTGGGTAATCCGGGAAGTGGCAGGGTTAGAGTCGGTCATACATTATCTAGATGACTTCCTGTGTGTGGGCCCAGTGGGTTCGGAGGTGTGCGCCAATTTGCTGGGGGCAATACAGTGGGTCGCTCAGCGATTTGGGGTTCCGTTATCTCCAGAGAAGACCGTGGGTCCCAGTACTTGTATAGTTTTTCTTGGCATTACACTGGATTCGGTGGCATTGGAGTGTCGACTTCCTAAGGACAAGCTGGAAGCGTTGCGATTGGAAGTGAGCAGGGCGGGTCGGCTTCATAAGATTCAGCTGCGGGAGTTGCAGTCGTTGTTAGGAAAACTTAATTTTGCTTGTCGGATAATGCCCATGGGCAGAGTTTTTTGCAGGAGGTTGGCGTCAGCAACGGCGGGGGTTAGAGCCCCACATCATTTTGTGCGGTTGACGCGGGAGCATCGGGATGACTTGGCAGTATGGAGAGAGTTTTTGAATTTGTATAATGGAAAATCGTTGTTGATCTCGCCGGTGGTGGATAATGTGCAATGGGAATTGTTTACTGATGCTGCAGGTAGTGTGGGTTTCGGTATTTATTGTGGAGGACAGTGGTGCGTGGGCCAGTGGCCGGAGGAATGGGTGTCGTTGGGACTGGTTCGTAATCTTGTACTTTTGGAACTATTCCCAATTGTGGTGGCGGTGGAGATTTGGGGGGAGCGTTTCCGTAATAGCAAGGTGCGGTTCCACTGTGATAATATGGGGGTGGTGTTGGCAATCAATAATGTAACGGCTTCTTCACCCCCGGTGGTGAGGTTGTTACGGCGGCTGGTGTTGCGTTGTTTGGAACTCAATGCGTGGATTGTTGCGGTTCATGTTCCGGGGGTGCAGAATGACATCGCGGATTCTCTCTCTCGCCTACAGTGGGAGCGGTCTCGTCTGTTGGCACCGGAGGCGGATCTGGAAGGGGTCGCGTTCCCGGGATGGCTTTGGGACGTGGTTTAAGAGCAGCACGAGGTTTGATTAAGTCTTCTCTAGCGCCTGGTACATGGTTGGCGTACGACGCGGCGTGGAGGGACTGGGTGTCGTGGTTAACAGGTTCGCCCGGAGGCGGGTCGATGGAGGAACAAGTGGTAGCTTTGTTGGGGTTTTTGGGATGGGTCTCAGTGGAAGGCTGGTCGGTGTCTAAAGTGAATCGTTTCGTGTCAGCTTTGGCCTTTGGTTTTAAACTAAGGGGGTTGGGGGACGTGACGAAAGATTTCTTGATTGTCCAGGCGTTGAAGGGGTTTCGGAAAAAGGGGGCGGCGCGGCCGGACGGCCGTCGCCCGGTTTCTTTCGCGCTTTTGGAGCAGTTAGGTGAAGCGTTGGGGAAGGTGTGTTTCTCATTCTATGAGGTAGCATTGTTTCAGTTGGCTTTTCATGGGCGTTTTTTGGGGCTTTAAGAGTGGGCGAGTTAATTTCCCCTAGTAAGAAGAGAGCGGGGGGTTTGCAAGCGGAAGATGTAACAGGAGGAAGGGGGAGAGTGGAATTCTGGGTAAGGCGGTCGAAATCGGATCAAAGTGGAAAAGGTAAACGAGTGGTTCTGGGGGCGGTGGCAAGGGCGGGGTTGTGCCCGGTGAAATGCTATGAGCGGTACGTCGCGCTGCGAGGGTGTAGGGGGGGGCCGCTGTTATGTCATACGGATGGGGCTTTCTTGTCAAGGTGCCAGTTTACAGCGGTCTTCCGTAGATGTTTGCAGGTGTTGGGTTTGGATAAAGGTATTTATTCACCGCACTCCTTTCGTATAGGAGCAGCCACGGAGGCTGCGTCATGGGTGTTGGGGCCTGATGTGGTGAAGCGCATAGGTCGTTGGGAGTCGGGGAGGTATAAGTCCTACGTGCGTCTCCACTTTATGTGATTTGTTTTCTCGTATCAACGTGCTGTTTTTGGTTGGTGTTATCGTTGTTATTCTTGTATTTCAGATGGTACACCGGCACTGGTGTGGATTCTTGGGCACTCATATGTGCACTGGGGGGCGTTAAGGGCGGATGTGCGGCCAGATGGGCCGCAACTGGGGTTCCAGAGGTCGGCGGTGGTGATACGGTGGCTGGGCACGCGCGGTATGGTGTGGAGTCGAGTTTTGCCGGATTTCCATCGGTATGCGCAGTTGGATCGGGTTCCTGATTTGTTGGTCCTTTATGTAGGGGGAAACGACTTAGGTACTCGCCCGTTTAGAGAATTAATTCGGGATGTGAAGTATGACCTTCTCCGGCTTTGGTCCTGTTTTCCGAAGGTAAAGGTGATTTGGTCGGAAATAGTGCCGCGTAGTGTATGGAGAAATGCGCGTTCGGTAGAGCGTGTGAACAAGGCCCGGGTAAAAGTCAATCGGGCGGTTTCCAGCTTTGTGGTGAAAAACGGGGGATTTTTTGTGCGGCACTATGATTTGGAGGATGGCCAAGGGAAGTATTGGCTAGGTGATGGAGTGCATCTCAATGCGGCGGGCATTGACCTATGGGCCTTGCGGATTCAGGAAGGAATCGAGCGGGCGATGATGGATGGTGGGGGCTCGCATACTTAAAGGTGGTCTAAGTATGCTCATGTGGCGGATTGGGGGGTCCTTGGAGTTGGTGGTAATTTGAAGTAGGGGATTCATCAGAGGTATGGTCCCTAACAAATACATAATTGCTCATGGAGATGGGCGTTATTTTGGACTCCTGCTGGGTGGTGTCCCAGGGAGTGGTTTTACATACTTGGCAAGCCAACTGCGGAGCAGAAAGGTGCCTCTGAGCCTGTAGGGGACGGCTGGGGGTAAGTAGCTATACAGGGGGCAGTTTGGCGCCAAAGTTTTGGAGCTCCAAGGACTTCCCCTTTCCTAGTAATGTTATTTATAAAGGAATGTTTTATGTTCATGTAAATTTGTTAATAAAATGGCTGCTGTGGCCGAAAATTTCAAACCCACTGTCTCGTGTGTCTCACTGGGGGAGTGGAGAGTGACATGGGTGGAGGGGAAAAAGGCCTGGAAGCAAGAAAGGGGGTGGGCAGTATTGAGGGGAAGGTTAAGCAATAAGGGTTCGAAATGGAGCGAGCTCTGTAATCCCATGGTCAAGAAATAGCCGGACACATCATGCAATGATTGGGGGAGGCAAACATGACCAGGGTTGCAGGGGAGAAGGAATGAGGTGAAAAGTTCAAGGGAAGGAGGGGGAGGAAGGTGGAGGGGAGGGGGCGTGGTGGACAGAGGGCATATAGGAAGGGTGAGAGACAGTTTCGCGCCATTCACGCCCCAGGAAAGCAGTTAGACTTGTCCCGCCCGCCCTCCCTTAAGATAGGGTTATGTTTTGTTTTCCAATGTGGATTCTTTGTTGCTGCTGGTGTTTTTTCTTTTACAGGAGTCGGCTGGTGGTGACTGGTAGGAGCGGAGTCACGGTGGCTTTGTTGGCGGATTGGGGGGTCCTTGGAGTTGGTGGTAATTTGAAGTAGGGGATTCATCAGAGGTATGGTCCCTAACAAATACATAATTGCTCATGGAGATGGGCGTTATTTTGGACTCCTGCTGGGTGGTGTCCCGGGGAGTGGTTTTACATACTTGGCAAGCCAACTGTGGAGCAGAAAGGTGCCTCTGAGCCTGTAGGGGGACTGCTGGGGGTAAGTAGCTATACAGGGGGCAGTTTGGCGCCAAAGTTTTGGAGCTCCAAGGACTTCCCCTTTCCTAGTAATGTTATTTATAAAGGAATGTTTTATGTTCATGTAAATTTGTTAATAAAATGGCTGCTGTGGCCGAAAATTTCCAACCCACTGTCTCGTGTGTCTCACTGGGGGAGTGGAGAGTGACATGGGTGGAGGGGAAAAAGGCCTGGAAGCAAGAAAGGGGGTGGACAGTATTGAGGGGAAGGTTAATCCGCCATATTTCCCGGACCACAGTTCAGGGAGCCGGGTTTCTAGCATCACAGTTATCTACAATCATAGGAGTCCCTCTTCCCGTGGGAACACTGTCCCCGGTCCCGTACTGAAAGCATCATTACAGTATCGGGCAGTATTCCCGCGGAGAGGCAGGGACTGCTAGCAGCATTGATAACTATGATGCTAGGAGTCCGGCTCCATGAATTGTGGTCAACCTGGAAATACACTCGATACACGCTCCGTATATCACGGACCAAACACGGCTGTCTGAATAAGGCCTTAGTCTAGTTACACAGTGCGGTCAAATCCCATTTTTTTGCCACAATTTTTGCAAAATCGCGGCAAAAACGTGATTTGACCGCACTGTGAGAATATAGCCTAACAGCACTATTTTTTTCATGTTTTGTATCCTTTTTTTTAATGCAATTTTCGTAATCGCTGCACAAATAACGCGGTTTCGCCGCAATTTTTATATAATCCTGTCAAAACTCCATTTTTGGAAAGATTGTGAAAATCACTGCAAAAAAAACGCTAGGAAAACGAAGAAAAAAAAAAAAATCAAAAGCATTTTAACATACTTTATACATTCTACAAATGGGGTCAGGAGTAATGGGAAGCAGGATGCAAAGGGGGAAACACTCACCGGCCTGCAGGTCTGGTCGGCTCTGTAGAGGAGCTGGCTGGGAGGGCGGGATTTCCACACGGAGCTTCTGCACATGCTGCATCTTCTCCGTCCAGTTCGTAAATCTACAACAGGTATGCAGGGGGTGCCGTGACCGTTGCTAGGGGGGGCATGACTGTTGCTAGGGCAACTGTGAGGGTTGCAAGGGGGGGCCCGCAAGCGATGCGAGGGGGGGCTGACAGTACGAGGGGGGGGCGACGACAGCCCGGCGGGCCCCTTTTCTTCATCCATGTGGCCGGGCCCCTGACGGGAGTACTGCCCTGATGGTGGCCCTGACTGGGGGAGTCACTTGTTGAGAAGGATCTGGGTGTACTTGTAAATCATAAACTCAATAACAGCATGCAATGTCAATCAGCTGCTTCAAAGGCCAGCAAGATATTGTCGTGTATTAAAAGAGGCATGGACTCGCGGGACAGGGATGTAATATTACCACTTTACAAAGCATTAGTGAGGCCTCATCTAGAATATGCAGTTCAGTTCTGGGCTCCAGTTCATAGAAAGGATGCCCTGGAGTTGAAAAAAATACAAAGAGCAACAAAGCTAATAAGGAGCATGGAGAATCTAAGTTATAAGGAAAGATGGAAAGAATTAAACCTATTTAGCCGACTAAGGAGGGACATGATTAACTTATATAAATATATGAATGGCACATACAAAAAATATGATGAAATCCTGTTCCATGTAAAACCGCCTCAAAAAACAAGGGGGCGCTCCTTCTGTCTGGAAAAAAAAGGTTCAACCTGCAGAGGCGACAAGCATTCTTTACTGTGAGAACAGTGAATCTATGGAATAGCCTACTGCAGGAGCCGTCACAGCAGGGACAGTGGATGGCTTTAAGAAAGGCTTAGATAATTTCCTAGAACAAAAAAATATTAGCTGCTATGTGTAGAAATGTTTCCCTTCCCTTTTCCCGTCCCTTGGTTGAACTTGATGGACATGTGTCTTTTTTCAACCGTACAAACTATGTAACTATATGTTACTTTGTAACTATATGTAACTATGTAACTATATGTAACTATGTAACTATGTAACTATGTACTCACATAATACTACCCTTATCCCCTAAAAGATCATAACAATTTTGGCCTTAAGGGATAAAAGAATTGTTTTAGTTTTTGCCTCCCAGCATTGCGTTAGCCATACTGTTTTATTTTTAAAACTACGTAGCTATTTGAGGCCTTGTTTTTTTGCAGGACAAGTTGTAGATTTTTTCGCTATAGTTTTGCGTATAAGGGTATGTTCACACGGCCTATTTACGGACGTAATTCGGGCGTTTTTGCCCCGAATTACGTCCGAAAATAGCGCCTCAATAGCGCTGACAAACATCTGCCCATTGAAAGCAATGGGCAGACGTTTGTCTGTTCACACGAGGCGTAATTTACGCGCCGCTGTCAAAAGACGGCGCGTAAATAGACGCCCGCGCCAAAGAAGTGACCTGTCACTTCTTTGGCCGTAATTGGAGCCGTTATTCATTGACTCCAATGAATAGCAGCGCTAATTACGCCCGTAATGGACGCGGCGTTCAAGCGCCTGCACATGCCGTTACGGCTGAAATTACGGGGATGTTTTCAGGCTGAAACATCCCCGTAATTTCAGCCGTTACGGACGCCCTCGTGTGAACATACCCTCAGAGAGTTAACAAAATGTTTAGATTTTTTTATGGTGAAATGTTTTCTTTTTTTTTCTATTATACCATTCACCATTTACCATTCCCTTTCATAGATATTATAACTTCATTGTATGGGTAGTTACGATAATACGGGTAATTTTAAACATTTTGTTTAATTTGGACATACTGCCAGATGTGTGTACATTACATGAAGTATACACAAACAGGCATTTATACGGGACAGCTCTTAACTAGGGAGCAGGCAGTATAAAACCCTCGGAACCAGCGATCGCGATGCCAGGGCTGATGGATATGAGAAAGGGAGCTTAGGGTTAACTTTAATCTAGATTAGTCCTTGGGGCTCCCAATGAAATATGGATCCTGATTTCTTTGAAGGAAGCAGGATCTATTCTTTTCTGCAGATAAATAAAGTAGTTAAAGGGGATATCCAATAAAATAAAGTTGATGGCCTATCCTCAGGCTAGTACATTAATAGCCTTCTCTCATTCACAGCGTGGGGGATAAACAGTATAGAGAAAATTATTCAGGGGGAGGGGGGACCAATACTCCTATTTCCCAGTAGTAAGTGTATAAGAACCGAGTTCCCCCTTTCCTATAATCTCGGGGGATCAAAAGCCTTTTGTGCCTGACACCATATCTCTCTTCTTAGTGCTCATACAGACATATTCTAATAGTGCCATGCACTGTATGAAATATTTATAGGAGTGGAGGAAGCAACCAACAATAATGGCAAAATTAAATTTCCAGTTTTGCATAGTGGCGTGTATCTGATAGAGCACTGAAAAACCTTAAGATTATTGCTTATGACTAATTTCAGTATTTTTACAATAATGGAACAGTGAGGTCAGGAGAAGATCAGGTTATTTAGTCCCGTTTTATTTATTGTTTATTTGCTGTACATTTTGTATATTAATGTTTTTTTTGTTTTTTTTTTATAGAATTTTAAAACTTCGATTTATGGCAGGCTAGATCTGTGTTTATTTCAGACAAGTGTGTGTATATATATATAGATATGCTGAGCAGGTGGGTGGCCTTTATCACAGTCTGGCTCACTTATTCCTGTAAAAGTCTATGGCAACCTCAAACTACTATGGATTATCTTCATCCCATCTGCTTAATTTCTTCCTTCCCTGAGGAATTTCTTAGCCTGCTGCACTTTAGTGAGTATTGGTTCTTGTCAGATCTTTTAACCTCCTTGTCAACTGTTCTGTGTTGTTTAATGCATCCGGCAATCATCCCTGGGCAGTGGCTTAAGGCCCTGTTTTACTGGCTGTGGGGACATTTATGTGATTATACTGTACTGATATAATGTGATTTTCACCTTTACTCACGTGAAGCTGCTGAAACTGACAACACTTGTCCAAAGCACTGCTCTGCGTTTCCCTACCCTAATGTTTTCTACTATATATTTCTCTACTCTACTCTCTGCTTTATGTCGTATTCTACTCTCCTCTTTACTCTGCTCTCTACTCTACGTTCTGCTCTGATCTCTGCTCTCTACTCTCTACTCTACTCTACTTTCTGCTCTCTACTCTACTCTCTGCTCTCTACTCTACACTCTGCTCTCTACTCTACACTGCTCTCTACACTACACTCTACTCTATGTTTACTCTCTGCTCTCTACTCCTCTCTCTGCTCTACTCTACACTCTGCTCTCTACTCTCTACTCTTTGCTCTCTACTCTACTCTCTGCTCGCTACTCAACCTTCTAACTCACTCTATTCTGCTCTCTCCGCTTTGCTTTCTATTCTGCTTTCTATTGTACACTACTCTGCTCTTTACTCTACTCTCTTTTCTTCTTTCTATCGTACTCTATTCTGCTCTCTACTCTGCTCTCTAATTTCTATCATACTATATGTAACGCCTGTGGGATATGTGGGCTGCTCCGCCGTAGCGGAGTAGCAGCTGGTCAAATAAGAGTTAATAATAGTCTCTAGAACAAGAGTAACTGGGTAGATGACTTGTGCCAGATATTTAAAAGCTGGCTTGCGCCGGACTATAGGAAGCTGGCTGGTGCCAGACTATCGGAAGCTAGCTTGTGCTGTATAACAGGACTTGTCTCGGATACAGGACACTAATACTGAAGTCGCCTCAGACACTGGACTTGGCACGGACAACGGACACGGATACTAAAGTTGTCATGGAAACTGAACTTGTCATGGGCACTGGACACGGACACTGAAGTCATCACGGACCCTGGACTTGGCACGGACACCGGACACAGATACTGAACTCGTCATGGACACAGGACTGGCACGGACACCGAACACTGCACTTGACACCGAACACGGACACTGGATGTAGGATACAAGATACAGCATTCGGGAAACCGGATACGAGATACAGGATAATGCTTGGGAACCTTTGCAGAACAACACAAGGTTATATACAGCATTGCTCAAGCAATGTGGTAGTGGGCAGGGTTCTTCTTAAAGTCCCGGGTGTGCTGGGATTGGTCAGGGACAAATTTCCTGGTGTACGCGCCGGGCCTCTAAGACTGGGAACGAGTGCATGCTTGCACACTACGGGCATCAGCAGGAGGAGAGAGCAGTGTGCGCCGGCGTCCCTGAGGAAGGCAATGCCGGCCAGGTTTCAGAGTCTTGCGGTCGCGGCTACCGGTAAGTGGAAACTGCTGGCGGTCGGTGATACGTTATACTCTGCTCTCTACTTTGCTTTCTATCATTTTCTACTCTGCTCTCTATTCTATTCTTCTCACTACTCTGCTTTCTATCATATGCTACTCTACTCTCTATTCTGTTTGACTCTATTCTGCTTTCTATCATACTTTACTCTCTACTGTGCTATCTTTTAGACTCTGCTCTCTAAACTATGCTCTTTACTCTACTTTATGTCATACTCTACTGTGCTATCTATTCTACTTTCTATGTATTTTAACATCAGTGGGTAACAATTAAATTGGGCATTTGCAGTTAGGAAAGGATGGGTCATTTGCCGTTTTAGGTAAAACCCCTATTATCACCTCTCTCATTAAGTGAGGGAGCAGCTCCTTAGAGAGTGCTTGCTAGAAAACTAGTAAAAGTTAAAGTAATAAAATATCTTTATGCCTTTCAAAGAATTCACCAGGAAGGCCATGCAACCCAGGGGCCTTTTCATTGAGGAACATACTAAGGGCGTCCTCCAACCCTTCCAAGGTGATCAGGCGATCCACCCTCTGCTTGTCAGATAAAGACAGGAGTGTAATGGCGGCCACAAATGTTCCAAACCACTCCGCTTTGGCAGTTACTGTAGTAGTGTACAGTTTGGTAATTAAGCAAAACCTTAGGATCTCTGAACTGTCAGTAACCACAATACCATTATGATAATGTAATTGAGCTAAGTTTGACAGACCGTCTTGTGCCTCAACCACCATAGACAGTTGATGTCCCACACTTGCTCCCTCTTGAGAAAAATTGTGTTTTATTTAAAAAAAACTTTTGGTGTCTGCAGTGTGGAAAAAAAATATTCTTAAGATGAATAATAACTGTGACTCACGAAGCTTCGGCACGATCAGGCGGAGAATTGATACAGGAGAGTTTTGTCCTACACCTGTTGCAGTAAAGTATTAGTAAATTCTTTGGACTTAGTTTTGTGCCTAGTAATGTTTTGAATAAGAATCCTTCTGACGAAAGTTTTCATAGTGTCCCACACTATCAATGGTGAAGCCAATTCTGTATTAAAGTAAAAAAAAAACTTTTATTTTGTCCAATAGGAATAAAGTGTTATCCAGCAGGTGCAGCGAAAATAGATTTCTCTACTCTGCTCTACCCTACTGTGTTGTTTACTATACTCATTTCTACTCTCTCTTCTCTATTCTGTTCTTATTCTGCTCTCGAATCTGTTCTCTACTATGTTTTGTACTCTGCCCTTCCCTACTCTGTTCTGCTTTGTACTCTTTTCACTACTTTGTTCTGCCTTGTACTCTTTTCTCTACTCTGCTCTGCTCTCTTCTCTTCTCTGCTCTTCCCTCTACTCTGTTCTCTGCTCTGTACTCTGTACTCTACTCTCTACTGGTTGCTACTAACTATACTCCTTTCTACTCTGTTCTCTGCTTGCCTCTTTATTCTGTTCTATACTCTGCTCTGCTATCCAATCTGTTCTCTACTCGTTTCTGTACTCTGCTCTGCTAACGACTCTGGTCTGTACGCTACTCTCTACTCTGTTCTTTACTCTGCTCTGTACTCTGTTCTCTACTCTGTTCTCTGCTCTCTACTCTCTTCTATACTTTGCTCTTCTCTCTACCCCGTACTTTACTCTGCTCTGTTCTCTATTCTGGCTCTTTGCTTTCTTTTGTTCTCTACTCTGTTCAGAACTCTGCTCTGTAATCTGTGCTTCACTGTTCTATACTCTGCTCTCTTCTCTCAACTCTGTTCTCTACTCTGCTTTCTGTTCTCTGCTCTTCTTTCTACTGTGTATTTACTATTTTCTGTACTAGACTCTCTTTTCTATGCTTCTCTCTACTCTGCTCTGTACTCTGTTCTATACTCTTCTCTCTACTTTGTTCTTCTCTGTACTCTGCCCTCTACTCTGTGTTCTCTACTCACCTAATCTCTCTATTCTGTTCTCTACACTACTCGCTTTTCTCTCTACTCTGCTCTGTACTCTGTTCTCCACTCTGCTCTGCATTCTGTTATCTACTCTCTGATATGGGGAGACAGGCAGTACTGCCCGTGTCTATATAATTTAAAGTTTGGACAAAGGCAGTGTTATCTGTGTCTACATTATTTACAGGAAGGGACAGGGAGCCAGTACTATTTGTATCTACATAATTTACAGATAGAAACAGGTAGGCAGTAATATTAGTGTTTACAGAATTTGCATAGAGAGACAGGAAGGCAGTACTATCTGTTCCTACATTGTTTACAGAGAGACAGGAAGGCAGTACTATCTGTGTCTACATCACTTAAAGGTTAGATAGAGAGTTATTATATTTTATTTAATGTTTAAACGGGAAGTCCTATCTGTATCTACATCATAAGAGGGAGTAACAGGGAGGCGCTGCCTTAATAATTATTATTTTTTTGCTACTGTTCACATATATGAGAATTAAATTGTTTTTCTTTAAAGGTCAAAAACTATTTAACATGACAAATGTATAATAATAGGGGACACCCGATATCACTGTAGTATTGTTATACACATACAATGGATCATAAGAACAAGTATAGAATGACCATTATGAATAACATTATAATCGCTGAGCTCCTGTGCTTGTCTAATTGCCTACTTAAAGCCTTAGCAGATGTTCTGTTGGATGCAAATGAGCTCTAATTACTAGTAATATGCTAGTAATAGTAATACTGTATATTACCCTGTGTATATTAAATACGCAAGCAGTTGCTAGGGGAACCATAAGTATACCCTAGCAGCTATTCATAGCAAATGACAGTAGTAGGGTTCTTCAATGAATCCTTGGCTCTTTGGCCATACAAGGTATGGGCTGAAATGACATCACAGGGGACCCCTGGGATGCTTACAAAGAGGCATACTACCACTATTGAGCGTGACATAGAATGGGTTAAATAGTGAAGATCAGAGGTTTCTGTGATCTCTGCCATTAGAGCAGGAGTATAGCTTTTATTGGCAGCTCCTGACGGTCTGGGCGCAGTTTCAGTGCCCAAATGATCTCAGCACCGTAATAGTATTTATTCCCACTGGCATCATACTATTACGGTGCTAAGCGACAACAGGCTATCTTTCCCTCTGTAAATATCCGATAGAGCGGATGGATCCTCTTACTAATCCAGAACCTTTTATTATAAGACTCTCGCAGAGTTGGAATAGAGCATGTCGTGGTTCAAAGCAAAAAAATGACAAAAAGCCCTAAAAATGATGTTCTACCTTCTTATTATCTATTACCTCATGTGATTTTATTAGCGATTTGAGGATTGGATAAATTGAATTAGTCTTTTCTGATTTGTTTGTTAAGAGTTTCTAAAAAAAGAATCCAGTTGTAATATAGTTAGGAAATAGCATGAACTCACAAAGGTCACAAGATGAATATGAATGTTCCCTCATATCAGGGGAAATGTAGAACAATAGCAAATCAGCAGGAAGTATGGATCAGCAATTTCGGGAAACAAACCTCTTAATTCTATAAGTCCCCAAGCTCCAAAACTAATCAATGATATTCCTGTAAATTGCTTTCTTACTCAGACACACCTCCTTCAAGGGCACATATATCACCAATGTAAATGACTAACTTTTAAAAATTATTTTTGTATTAATTAAATAAAAAAAAAAAAAAAATTGGGATATTAATTTCATGGGTTAACATGAAATTGACAATTTTTGCGAATGTTTCCCCCTGAACTAACGAACATATTATAAAAATATGAAACATATTTACCTCGTCCTCCCCACCAATGGACTATTGGATTCTAAGGGAGTTTTAAAAAAATCTTTAAGCAGCAAAATTTTTATTTTTTTTGTGTACAATTTAAAGAGGAATCGTGCATTTATGTGGATTTACCTTTCAAAAACTTATGTGAACTAATCCTTAACAATGGTGCTATTAGTCTCTGTTCATATTGCATTTAGATTCCTAAGTTTGGCATATGTACCAGGAAAGCTACCATCGCATATGCTGAATAAATGAATAGGTCTCCATTCTCATGGTGTCACGTGCCAAAATGTTGTCCTTTTGGCATACGACGGGCCGATATGTATCAGCATCCCTTTTTTTTGCTGTATAGAAAAGCGTTTTTGACTACGCTATCCTATACAGAGAACTTGGGCGCCTATGGATGTTGCTACAACCTCTACATGCCAGTAGTAGCTAATGGGGTCGCAGTCGTCTGCCAACAAAAAATAACAGCAACAGCGCTGAGAATCTGCATTACTGTAGTAACTGGAGCCTGTGTAGTTTCCATTAGGTGAGAGTACATGGACCCCAGTTACTACAGTAGCTCTTTCATTTATTTACCCTTCTCACTTCTAAGACCTGTTCACCTCCGGGCACCGTAAGGACCCAGTGTAGTCACCCAGAGAAGATGAGGACCCGGGAGCGAGGAACAGTAAGTAAATGGAGGGATCTGGTGTCTGAATTTTGATTTTAGGGTCTGCTCTGGGGGTCTGGATTCATTTTGGTGTCTGATCTAGAGTCTGAATTTATTTTAAGATTTGGTCTGGAGTCTGGAAATTTTTGGGTGAAAATTATGTTTTTGCCCATGTTTTGTCCAGTTTTTGAGATTCACTGTCCTTCAAATACACCTGAATTGTCATACATTTGCCTTTCTAGACATTTTCAGGCTCATTGGGAAGTCTAAGTATTATGGTCAGAAGACCCAGACCCCCTGAAGTTCTCCAGAACCAAACATCAATAGTAAATATTGGGATTGTTCAGTTCAGTAGAGCAATGGGGGAGTCCAGATTTGAAAATGAAATAAAGGGTAACTAAATGTTCAACAAACTTCTAACATTTCATAGTGACATGTCAGAAGTTTTGATCGGTGTCGGTCCGAGCACTGAGACCCCCACAATCACTAAAACGAAGCAGCAGAAGCGCTCGGGTGAGCATTGAGCCGCTTAGTTTCTGTTCGGCTTCTTTTATCGGAAAGCCGATGTAGTGATGTATGGACTCAATAGAAAGTCTATGGGCCCGTACACCGCTACATCGGCTTTCCGAAAAAAGCCGAACAGAAAAAAGTGGCTCAGCATTCACCCGATCGCTTCTGCCGCTTCATTTTAGTGATTGGTGGGGGTCTGAGTGCTCGGACCCGCACCAATCAAAACTTCTGACATGTCCCTATGACATGTCAGAAGTTTGTTGAGAGTTCAGTTACCCTTTAAATGTCCAAAAATAGAAATAAGGGTCTACTTTTTTTCCTGAAGCATCAAAATAACAAGCTCGTCAATTTGGCATGCACTTAGATGTCACCGCGTACGGCCAGTCACCTCAAAAAAACATACCCTCAAACCGCAAAGGTAGCTACTAAAAAATAACCTTTAATCATCATCATAATCATTAAAAGGTATGGACGTACAAAACAAACAAAAAATATAGGGCATACATCATATCAGCACCCTATTGAGAAAAAATCCCACCCTTTACGTCAAAAAGACTGAAAAAATATGTCTGCCATATTTTGGCCATCAAAACATCCACTACAGATCAGTTTAATTTATGACAAAAAAGAAGGTGAAGTGAAAATCAGTGGATCTTACAAGACTTCTTGCGCGGATAAAGTCCCTGTCACCTGTCAGAGTTGGTCACATGAAGGCTCCAGAGTTTAGAAAACAGCAGCAGGTCTGAATGGAGACGAACACAGATGTCACTATTTCACCCTACAACAGGACAGATATTCAGTCCTGTCACTGACCCTATAGAGGTAAGACTGGCTTACTAAGCCCTGTCCCTACACTATAGAGATCCTATACAATACCCTACCATTCCCAATGTTTTTCTTCCCTCATGGGATCCATCAAGGGATTCACAGAGTGTATGAAAAAGGTTGCCACATTCGTATAGGCTTTAGACGTCAAAGGTCACAGTCCACAAAAATAATAATAGTAATAAGAAGGCTCGCGCCTAGTGAGACATAACAAGTGTAACACAGGGTTAAGTGAAAAAATCTATAACCACGCTTCCCCACAGTGGTGGGTAGCGTACAGCAGCTCCGAACATAAACTAAGGTTTAGTGGAGCCCTAAATCAAGCGTGGAGCTACGTGGGGTCATAACAAACAAGACTATGGGGGTCAAAAGATGGCAAATAGTAGCTATATATTTTCACGTCCTATAGTGGGAAATCCCTTTTAAATCACCCAAAATAATGATATCCCTACTGTTTGCTAGACTTACTTCCAGCTGGTGTTGGCTGTGTCAAAAAGGGCCCCATTACAAGTTCTGCCTTAGGGGCAGGTACATCTTTCTGCACTGGAGTATTGCCAAGCAATGCCTCATTGTACATTGTTTTCCATTGCCGACTTCATAGTATGACCCCCCCCCCCCCCCCATGATCAGCTTTTACCTGCGGGACCCACAATATGCAAAACTGAGTAACACATGTATTTGTAGATGTAACTATTTTGCAAATAGAAGCCCAAAAAATTAGCTAAACCGATTTAATTTCTGGGGAGAAAATTAAACATAAAATATCTGATTGGACCCAGGTTTTTTTTTTCCAATAAACGTTGTGCTTATTTGGATAAGGGTTCAGAACTTCACCACTACTAATCTAACTAACTTTGATCCCCAAGAGCCACTCTGGGCTATTTTTGGATATTTAGAGAAGGAAAGCCATAATTGTACTAAAGGGGCAAGCAAGTTGTGGCCCTTAGCGGCAGCAGCAGGAATGAAATTCGTTTTACAAACATAAACAGGCCCCACCATTCAAGCTATTTTTGGACAATCTAGCCTTCCTCTTTAAGTGGATTGGACTGGGGCTTCATTGCAAATGGAGAAACTCACTGAATTTTTTTTTACCATATGGGACAGTTTTACTTTCATTCTCCGACGGCCCACCAAGGATGCACCAAGACACAGTTTCCAAAACATTATTTGGTTGCAAGAAAGGGTGCTGATAGAGTCACCACCGTTATGACACTATTTTAACATATATTGGAGGTGTAATGGCAGGGGGTAGGGAGACGGACAAGTGAGCCCTAATCTACCCGCCACTCAGTCCCTGCCTACTTGCAACGACCCGCCCTAGGCGACGGGGTACAACTGGGCGGCGGTCCCTGCGCTCAGTAAGTGCACGACAAACACGACAAACATACAAAGGAACACAAGCAAGAAAAAGGGGCCGTTGCCCACGGCAACACCGTGAGCAACCAGAGTGGTGAACGAGCCGAGTCAAGCCAGGAGTGTGCGAGGTACAAAACGAAAAGCAGAAGAGTAGTCGGTAAGCCAGGGTCAGTATGGAGCAGGATCAAAAATAGCAGGAGCTGTAGCTGGGCCAGGAAACCACAAGGAAAGAATCACAAGCACCGAGGGACAGGAAGAGCAGGCTTAAATAGACCGAGGGCGGGAGCTAGCTGAGTCTGGCCAGGTTAGGATAGGTTCTCCCACTCCTAAGCCTGCCAGCCTGAATGGTGGAAGCAGGAGTCAGTCTTAGGGATGTATTCTCAGGTGCTGACTGATTAGTTCTGGGAGTTAACCCCGAAGCTGTGCCTGGCAGATCCTTTACAGTACCCCCCCCTTTTATGAGGGGCCACCGGACCCTTTCTAAGTGGACCTGGCTTACTGGGGAAACGCAGGTGGAACCTCCTGACCAATACCCCAGCGTGAACATCCCGGGCGGGTACCCAAGTCCTCTCCTCGGGCCCGTATCCTCTCCAATGGACCAGGTACTGGAGGGAGCCTTGGACCATCTTGCTGTCCACAATCCTGGCCACCTCGAATTCCACCCCCTCAGGGGTGAGGATGGGAACAGGAGGTCTCCTCGAGGGAGCCAAGGACGGGGAGCAGCGTTTGAGGAGGGAGGCATGAAACACGTCGTGTATCCGAAAAGACGGGGGTAACTCCAGCCGGAAGGAGACAGGATTGAGGACCTCAATGACCTTATACGGCCCAATAAACCGGGGAGCAAACTTCTTGGACGGAACCTTGAGACGCAAGTTCCTAGACGACAACCACACCAGATCCCCGACCATAAACAGGGGGTTAGCAGAACGTTTTTTATCAGCCTGAGTTTTTTGTACGCTCTGGGACACCTCTAGGTTTTTCTGAACCTGGGCCCAGACTGTGCACAGTTCCCGATGAACGACCTCTACCTCGGGATTGTTGGAACTACCAGGTGAAACGGAGGAGAACCGTGGATTAAACCCAAAATTACAAAAAAAAGGAGAGACCCCTGACGAGTTACTGACCCGGTTATTAAGGGAAAATTCGGCGAGGGGAATGAAAGAGACCCAATCAAATTGACAGTCAGAGACAAAACACCTTAAGTATTGTTCTAGAGATTGATTAGTCCTCTCCGTTTGGCCATTGGTTTCAGGATGGAAGGCAGAGGAGAAGGACAGATCAATCCCCAACTTCATACAGAAGGCTCTCCAAAACAATGAAACAAATTGTACCCCTCTGTCCGAAACAATATTGACAGGGACCCCATGGAGACGCAGGATGTGTTTGACAAACAAGGTAGCCAACGTTTTGGAGTTGGGTAGTTTCTTGAGGGGCACAAAGTGGCACATCTTACTGAAGCGGTCCACCACCACCCACACCACCGACTTGCCTTGGGATGGAGGCAAATCGGTGATAAAATCCATGGAGATATGTGTCCAAGGTCTCTGGGGAATGGGCAACGAACGCAGTAAGCCCGCTGGTCGGGACCTGGGAGTCTTGGACCTAGCACAAACCTCACAAGCGGCGACGTAGGCCTTAACGTCTTTAGGCAACCCAGGCCACCAATAATTTCTGGTAATGAGGTGCTTGGTACCCAGGATGCCTGGATGGCCAGATAGTGCGGAGTCATGATTTTCCCTAAGTACCCTTAGCCGGAATTGCAGGGGAACAAACAGCTTGTTCTCAGGAAGGTACCCGGGAGCTGCACCTTGATCAGCAGCAATATCAGAGACTACATCAGAATCGATCGAGGAAATGATTATACCTGGAGGCAAAATACAAGCAGGATCTTCCTCCGAAGGAGGGCTGGCCATGAAGCTACGCGACAGTGCATCAGCCTTAATATTTTTAGACCCAGCCCTATAGGTAACCAAAAAATTTAATCTGGTAAAAAATAACGCCCATCGAGCTTGTCTCGGGTTTAGCCTCCGGGCAGATTCTAGGAAAACCAGATTCTTGTGGTCGGTAAGGACCGTTACCTGGTGCCTAGCCCCCTCCAGGAAGTGGCGCCACTCTTCAAATGCCCATTTAATGGCTAAGAGTTCGCGGTTGCCAATATCATAGTTACTTTCAGTTGGCGAAAACTTCCTGGAGAAGTAGGCACAGGGGCGGAGATGGGTGAGGGACCTGGTACCCTGGGACAAGACAGCCCCCACTCCCACCTCAGATGCGTCAACTTCCACGATAAATGGCTCCATTTGGTTGGGCTGAACCAGCACCGGGGCCGAGACAAAGCACTTCTTAAGGACCTCAAAAGCCTGGACAGCCTCAGGAGGCCAGTGGAGGAGATCAGCACCTTTGCGAGTGAGGTCCGTAAGGGGCTTAGCGATGACCGAGAAGTTAGCAATAAATCTCCTGTAATAATTAGCGAACCCCAAAAAACACTGTAACGCCTTCAGGGAGGCAGGTTGGACCCATTCCGCCACAGCCTGAACCTTGCCGGGGTCCATGCGGAATTCATGAGGAGTGAGGATTTGACCCAAAAATGGAATCTCCTGTACCCCAAACACACATTTTTGGGTTTTGGCAAACAGTTTGTTTTCCCGAAGGACCTGGAGCACCTTCCTGACATGCTCAATGTGGGAGGACCAGTCCTTGGAAAACACCAGTATGTCATCAAGGTACACTACCAGAAAAACCCCCAGGTAATTTCTCAAAATCTCGTTTATGAAATTCTGGAAGACCGCAGGGGCATTACACAACCCAAAGGGCATGACGAGGTATTCGAAATGGCCTTCGGGCGTGTTAAACGCAGTCTTCCACTCATCCCCCTCTTTGATGCGAATAAGGTTATACGCCCCCCGTAGATCCAATTTAGAAAACCATTGGGCCCCCTGAACCTGATTAAAGAGATCAGGAATCAAAGGAAGGGGATACTGGTTCCTTACCGTGACCTTATTCAGGCTACGGTAGTCAATGCATGGCCTAAGACCACCATCCTTCTTCCCCACGAAGAAGAAGCCAGCACCTACCGGAGAAGAAGAGGGACGAATGTAACCCTTGGCCAGGGATTCCTGTATATACACTCTCATAGCTTCACGTTCGGGACAAGAAAGATTAAATATCCTAACACTTCGGAGGCCTCCCTAGAGAAAACATCAGCGAAGTCCTGAACAAACTCGGGTAGCGTATTCGCCTCCTTAGGGGGAGAAATAGAATTAACAGAAAAACATGACGTACAACATTCATTACCCCATTTGGTTAGCTCCCCAGTATTCCAGTCAAACGTGGGATTATGCAACTGCAACCAGGGAAGACCTAGAACCAAATCGTATGATAATCCCTGCATCAACAGTACAGAGCATTGCTCCAAATGCATGGAGCCAACAAGGAGTTCAAAAACAGGGGTATGCTGTGTAAAATAACCATTAGCAAGAGGAGTGGAGTCGATACCCACTACCGGGACAGGTTTAGGCAAATCAATCAGAGGCATAGCAAGGGACATAGCAAATTCCACAGACATGATATTAGTAGAGGACCCTGAATCCACGAAGGCACTGCCGGTAGCAGACCTACCACCAAAAGAGACCTGAAAGGGAAGCAAGATCTTAGTACGTTTCATATTTACGGGAAATACCTGTGCGCCCATGTGACCTCCCCGATGATCACTTAGACGCGGAAGTTCTCTGGCTGCAATCTTACGCCTAGGACAGGTGTTCACTTGATGCTTGTCGAAGCAGAGACCATTCTTCCTGCGGAATTCTCTACGTTGTTGGGGGGTCACGGAGGCCCCGAGTTGCATAGGTATCTCTGAATCTTTCGGGGAGGAACGAAGCAACGGAGCTTCGGGAGGCATCATGGGGGAGTCGGAGGAGAAAACACATAAACGTTCACGTTGTCGTTCCCTGAGACGTCGGTCAAGTCGTACCGCTAAAGCCATAACCTGGTCTAGGGAGTCAGAAGAGGGATAGCTAACTAGCAGGTCTTTCAGGGCATTCGACAGACCCAACCTAAACTGGCACCTTAAGGCAGGGTCATTCCACCGAGAAGCTACGCACCACTTCCGAAAGTCAGAGCAATACTCCTCAACAGGTCTCTTACCCTGACGTAAGGTCACCAGCTGACTCTCGGCAAAGGCAGTCCTGTCAGTCTCGTCATAAATAAGTCCGAGAGCAGAAAAGAAACAATCAACGGAGGAAAGTTCAGGGGCATCAGGAGCCAAGGAGAAGGCCCACTCTTGGGGCCCTTCCTGGAGCCGGGACATAATTATACCCACCCGCTGGCTCTCAGAACCTGAGGAATGAGGCTTTAAATGAAAGTAAAGCCTACAACTCTCCCGAAAGGAGAGAAAAGCCCTCCGGTCCCCTGAGAACCGGTCGGGCAACTTGAGGTGGGGTTCAAGAGGTGCGGTGAGGGGAACTACCAGGGTAGCATCAGGCTGGTTGACCCTCTGAGCCAGGGCCTGGACCTGTAGGGAGAGACCCTGCATTTGCTGAGCCAGGGTCTCACGGGGATCCATAGTGGTGTCAGGGACCAGGGGTAGACTAGGTATGGGCTTGTGATTATGTAATGGCAGGGGGTAGGGAGACGGACAAGTGAGCCCTAATCTACCCGCCACTCTGTCCCTGCCTACTTGCAACGACCCGCCCTAGGCGACGGGGTACAACTGGGCGGCGGTCCCTGCGCTCAGTAAGTGCACGACAAACACGACAAACATACAAAGGAACACAAGCAAGAAAAAGGGGCCGTTGCCCACGGCAACACCGTGAGCAACCAGAGTGGTGAACGAGCCGAGTCAAGCCAGGAGTGTGCGAGGTACAAAACGAAAAGCAGAAGAGTAGTCGGTAAGCCAGTGTCAGTATGGAGCAGGATCAAAAATAGCAGGAGCTGTAGCTGGGCCAGGAAACCACAAGGAAAGAATCACAAGCACCGAGGGACAGGAAGAGCAGGCTTAAATAGACCGAGGGCGGGAGCTAGCTGAGTCTGGCCAGGTTACGATAGGTTCTCCCACTCCTAAGCCTGCCAGCCTGAATGGTGGAAGCAGGAGTCAGTCTCAGGGATGTATTCTCAGGTGCTGACTGATTAGTTCTGGGAGTTAACCCCGAAGCTGTGCCTGGCAGATCCTTTACAGGAGGATTATAGGGAGATATTGTCTAGAGCCCGGTTGGCAGGACCATGGGCCCTCAAATATAAAACTCCTGGTCGTTTCGAATGTAAAATCCCGAGGAGTGTTGGGGCACACAACGAGAAGTGAGTGGGTATACATTTGGAGGCATAGAGAGCGTTACCCGGATTGGTTGTACATTCTAGACTTGTGTTTTTTGTTGATATCTCGATTTTTGATGTCCATCCTTCCCCTTGACACTCCTCCTCCCCCCCTTTTTTTTAAATCCTTTTTTTCCTTCCCTTTATTATTCGATTCGGTTTCTTATAATAGGTGATCAGCTGATAAATATATGGACCCAAATATTGAACTGAATGTCACGAGAGCTGTGAATGGTGGAAAATTATATCTGTTGCCACCCCTCACCTAGAAAATGGATTGTCTGTTTACTTTCCTAGTTTTTCATATTTTAAATACTTATGAAAAAAAGAAAACATTTTGTTTTAATGCATAAGCTTCAAGACTCACAGAACATCTTCTGACTTCGTTCTCCGACTGTTTACTTTCACATAATCCAATTATTTTGCAACTGTCTGAAGAATGTGCAGCTGCTCACACAACGTCCGAGTGAGGGGTGGGGGGGGGTAAATACAACATTATATGTTTCTGTGGTGGAAGCATCTAGATAGAAACATGACTGGGTCCTCCCATCCCCGCTATTTATTAAAGTCATTTTTTAATTACTTCTGCTGCTTATATAGTGCTGACATATTCCACAGCGCTGTACAGAAATTGTCACCATTCATATCAGTCCCTGGAAGATCAGGATGTTTTTAAAATATGGGAGGAAACCCACAAGAACAAAGGGAGAACAAATAAACTCAGAAAATGACCTCCGGTGCATTTTTTTTAATCCGCAACATGTCAAATGTATTTGCGTAATTGCTGCTTTTCTGTTGCAGGTAAAATATAGGATGAAACGTAATCCCAAGGCTGCAAAATGTCAGGATGTCAGGACGTCGGAGGGACGCGTAGCCATGATAAGCATCCAATTTCCTTTTTCAGTGCAGGATTTCTGCAGCTGACTTTCTGGCCGAAAACCTGCACCTCAATTTGGTGCAGTTTTTCGGCCGGAACTCCCTGCGGCGCACAGGGCGGCTGCGCTGTGAACTTTTATGCAGCGTATCCGCCCTGTGTGAACACACACTATTTATTAAGAGGTTTTTTTTGCACTTTTTTGGAGTACATACAGTTTAGATTAGCAGGTAATTTTGAAAAGAACTAAAGTGGATCACAGGACTGAATGCATGTGGGTGGGTGGGACCTAATTTCAAAAGCTAGGTGACATAACCAAAAGAGGGAAAGCACCCCAATCATTATGCCAGGGGCAATATTGACCATAGAAATCAAGGATTAATCGCTGGGATTAGATGTGATTCTAGACATTACCTTGAGGCTGTGCAAGTCAAATAGAAGAAAATCTCAGATGGACCCAGTATCTCCATGAATTACAAGAATAGTGTAATACTTTGCTTCACCTGTGGTGGCACTGCAGAGAAATTGAACACTTGTTGCCACTTGTTTCCCCACTCATTAAGCTGATTGATGGAGTCGCTGTGATCAGTTTATCTTCAGGGTGTCCAAACAGGGATTGTCCAAAGCAGAGTCGTAACTTTAAGTTATTGGGCCCCAATCCAAGATGCTATTTATAATACTAGTGTCATCCTATGTGGTGAAGCCTCAAACACCAGGGCCCGGGTGCAAGTAATAACTCTGCACCCCTATAGATAGGCCACTAGGTGTCTTCCTATGTGGTAGAGGGGCATCAAGTCCACCTCAGACACCAGGTCCAGGTTGCAACTGCTACTTCAGTGCCCTCTTTAGCTACACCCTCTATAGATGATATCCAGACTCAACGGAGAGGCTAAATACAGTCCCGCTACTGCCACCTATGCACATACTATAGCTAAGCCCCTGGTCCAAAGCCGTCAAAATTGGCTACGTCCTAAAGGGGTTAAATGTTACTTCCGACACTTTAGAGGCTCTGATAAGACATGGAGTGTTAGGGTATGTTCACACGCAGTGACCAAAAACATCTGAAAATACGGAGCTGTTTTCAGGCGAAAACAGCTCCTGATTTTCAGACGTTTTTGTAGCAACTCGCGTTTTTCGCTGCGTATTTTACGGACGTTATTGGAGCTGTTTTTCACTGGAGTCAATGAAAAACGGCTCCAAAAACGTCCCAAGAAGTGACATGCACTTCTTTTTCGCGGGCGTCTTTTTACGCGCCGTCTTTTGAAATAACACCTCGTGGGAACAGAACACCGTAAAACCCATTGAAAGCAACGGACAGATGTTCGTAGGCGTAATGGAGCCATTTTTTCAGGCGTAATTCGAGGCATAAAACGGCCGAATTACATCTGAAAACACTGTGTGTGAACATACCCTAAGGATTGGTAAGCAAATAATGAGTGGGAGGGTAAGTCAATTCTTTTGAAGCTAGCGAGGCACATGCAGCACCAACCCAATGTCACAGTCATTGGGTTTCTACGTCTCCTTATATAGAAATTCATCTAATGCAAACATTTTCCTGACAAGCAGCCGCACTGCAATGTTTTCTGTAATAGACATGAATTTACTTGTGCACATTTCTGCCGTCCCCTTCCTACAAGTTGACAATCAGGCGGTAGAACTGCTGCAGCGCAGGATTCACCCACAAGACCAGACTCGCTTTACACACAAGTCAAACATGCAGGAGATTTAATCCTGTTATTCTTAACATTAAACTGTGGTTTAGTCCAGGTTATTGCAGCAATTAACTCTTACAACACTGTATAGATTTCCATATAATGTGGTGGCAACAAAAAGCATCAAGGACCCCTGTAGGGCCGCTATTAGGACAGTACAGGGGGTACTAATACCAGGGGCCCAGTTCAAAAAGGACAATGGCCCTATCATTAAAATGGATCCAATTTATTTCCTGTACGTAAAACTGCACAAGCCCCAATTAATCTTTTGTATCCCGATTTTATACATGGCTCCCCAAAAAGTGTTATGGTCCCCACAGATCTTGGGGCCACTGTGGGAAAGGGGATAACGTAATTTTGATTCTGAAAAAGGATTATGTAGTTACTTGTCTACCAAAAGTAAACAATGGGGTCCAAGACGGAAAATGAGAGGGCGCCCAAGGGGTCCTAACCTATTGTCTGTATGGGGCCCAAATACTACTGATGGCAGCTCTGGGCCCCCGTACCAAAGGCATGGAAACAGCACAGAATTGATATGGTAAGTATATTAATTTTTTTTATTTAGTTTTATATTCTGCTGCGTTTTGCCACCATTTTAATTTTTAGGGAACGGAAGCGCAGTTTTCATAGACGGAGATTGTTCGTTAGAACTTCAATGCCTGTATATTTGTCCAATTGCCACTATCTATATCTATTATGGCAATTGTTAATCTGTTTATTTATAGCTGGTGAGAAGGGGTGATGCCACCTGCGCTATAATTTTTGCCTTAAATGCTTTTGTTTAAGACTGGCGTATGAAAGTTAAAGAGGCTCTGTCACCACATTATAAGTGGCCTATATTGTACATGATGTGATCGGCGCTGTAATGTGGATTTACAGCAGTGTTTTTTTATTTAGAAAAACAATCCTTTTTGACAGAGTTATGACCTATTTTAGCTTTATGCTAATGAGTTTCTCAATGGACAACTGGGCGTGTTTTACTTTTTGACCAAGTGGGCGTTGTGGAGAGAAGTGTATGACGCTGACCAATCAGTGACCAATCAGCGTCATACGCTTCTCTCCATTCATTTACACTGCAGATAGCCATATAGCTATATCGCTATGTGCAGTCACATAAACATACTATAACGCTACTCATGTGTCATGACAATGAATATACATTACCGTGATGTGTATTCAGTCTCCTGACCACTTCTGTAGCGTCTCTGTGAGTTACAGCATAGCAGGTCTCGCGAGATTACGCTGTAAACTGTCATTTACAGCGAGATCTCGCTGTGCTGTGCTGTAAATCCCAGAGACGTACAGAGAAGTGGTCAGGATTCTGAATACACATCACGTCCTGGCTAGAGGTAATGTATATTCATTATCAGGACACTACAGTAACGTTATAGTATGTTTATGTGACTGCACATAGCGATATTGCTATATCTCTATCTGCAGTGTAAATGAACGGAGAGAAGTGTATGACGCTGATTGGTCACTGATTGGTCAGCGTCATACACTCCTCTGTACAACGCCCACTTGGTCATATAGTAAAACAGACCCAGTTGTCCATTGAGAAACTCATTAGCATAAAGCTAAAATAGGTCATAACTCCGTCAAAAATGATCGTTTTTCTAAATAAAAAACACTGCTGTAATCTACATTACAGCGCCGATCATATTATGTACAAGATAGGGCACTTATAATGTGGTGACAGAGCCTCTTTAAGCTACCTGCAGCCACCACGGGGGGGAGCTTTTGAGCTTATTAGTAAATTTAACCCCTTCCCAAAATTTGACGTAGAGTATAGAGTAATATCATAGCTGGGTGGAAAACGTATGGAGTTGCCTCACACTTGCGAGTGTCAGCTGTATGTTACTGCCGACACATCACTGCAGCGGTATCTAAGCCCTTAAAAAGAGGGAAGTGGCTCCCTCCGACAGTCCTTTGTCCTCCCCCGCCACGAGATGGTTGTTATATTAGCTTAATGAAGGCCCCAGGTCTGCCATCTTTGTGCTCCTATTAACGCTGTTAATAGGAACCGTTAAAAAACACAGTATACTGCATTACATTAGTATATTGTGCAAGCGATTCAATGACTAATAAAAAAACACGAAAAAAAACTGTTAATGGGGTTGGCCAGGAAAAAAATATTTTCTAAAAAGTGTCCCCCAGCTATGGTTTGCCTTCCCTAAAACCACCTACATACTTTCTAACCAGTTTCTGTTTGATTTCAATCATCACTGCTGCTCTTTCTGTTTGTTTACATCCCTTGCTTCTGGTTATGGCTGTTTCCTGTCTTGTAACCCACCATACCCATGATTCTTTGCTGCATCTGAGGAGACAGCTTATATACCCCTTCCTCCCTCCACAGCATCTCAGCTATTACTGCCTCACCCCTCTATGTTCACAGGTCATTCCCTGTTCTAATTACAGTCACCCAGCTCCCTGCACTGTCACACCCCCCCAGTAATTATCACACAGGGGGATATGGGTTATATATAGGGATGATGGGGGTTATATACATGGATGACGGGGATTATATACAGGGATGATGGGGGTTATATACAGGGATGATGGGGGTTATATAGAGGGATGATGGGGGTTGTATGCAGGAATGATGGGGGTTATATACAGGGATGATGAAGGTAATACACAGAGATATTGGGGTTATACACATGGATGATGGGGTTATAAACAGGGATGATGATGTAATACACAGGGATGATGGGGGTTATACACAGGGACGATATAACTCCATTATACCTGTATACAACTAATATGTAACCCCATCATCCCTGTGTATTACCTCACCATCCCTGTATATAACCCCGATCATCCTGTGTATTACCTCATCATCCCTGTATAAAACCCCCATCATCCCTGTGTATTACCTCATCATCAGTGTATTACTTCCATCATCCCTGTATACAACCCCCATCATCTGTGTATATAACCCCCATCATCCCTGTGTATTACCTCATCAACCCTGTGTATAACCCCCATCATCCATGTGTATTACTTCATCGTCCGTGTGTTACATCATAATCCCTGTATATAACCCCATCATCCCTGTGTATTACCCCATCATCCCTGTATATAAGCCCCATCATCCCTGTGCATTACCTCACCATCCCTGTATATTACTGACATCATCCCTGTGTATTACCCCATTATATAACCCCCATTATATGTGTATTACTTCATCATCCCTGTATATAATACCCATCATCCTGTGTATTATACCCCATTATCCCTGTGCATTACCCCCAACATCCTATACAGGGATGAAGGCGGTTATCCACAGCGACGATAAGGGTTATATACAGTGTTGATGGGGGTAATACACAGGGATGATGGGAGTTATACACAGGGACAATTGGCCCCATCATTCCTGTATATAACCCCCATTATCCCTGTATCTATATAACCCCTGTGATAACTGTATATACTATCGGGAGGGCCGCCGCCAGGGGATGGCTCCACGAGTGGGGGACGCGGCTGAGGGGGGGTGGGGGTGTGAGGCGGTGTGGGGGAGTGAGGGTGAGGGGGGGCAGTGGGGTGTGGGCGATGAGAGGAGATGGGCAGGCAGTGCGGGAACTCCGAGATAGGAGGAGGGGGCGTGTACAAGCAGAGATGACATTCCGTGTCTCTGCTCAGCCAGCACTTCCTGCTGTGTAGAGACACGGTGCGTCATCAACTATGTTTACAGGTGGCGGGAACAGAGAAGGCGGAGCTCTGAAGAGCTCATGAAACATTCGCCCGGCCCACTGTCTGTAAAGGTAGTTGATGACGCGCTGTGCCCTGCTCAGCCGGAAGTGCTGGCTGAGCGAAGACATGGAATGTCACAGGAAATGAAAAATTTACTCTCGGTGCGGTCACGTGACCGCAAATCAGTACATTGTAATGAAGCCAGAGGTAAATTCATAAATATATACATTATATTATAAAGTTACTTATATATGTCTAACTAAGTTAAAATATAAATAAAATGTATTCCTGGACAACCCCTTTAAATAAACGTTAAAAAAAACCTTTTCCCGTTTTCCCCCTTAAAGTAACACAATTGACGAATGGCGTAAAAAAATAAAAATAAAAATGTAACTGCAGAATATTGCCTCCCCGAAAAATTTACTAAAAAGTATTCAAAAAATTGTATGTACCAATAAAAACTATAGCTTATTCTACAAAAAAAAAAAACAAAAAAAAAAACAAGCCCTAACACAGCTCAATCGACGGAAAAATAAAAAACATCATGGCTCTCAGGATATGGCAACGCACAACCAATTTTTTTAACAATCATTTTTTTCTTTGTAAAAGTAGTAAAACATAAAAAACCTATATAAATTTGGTATCGCTGTAATCATATTGACCCAGTTAACATGTCGTTTTTACCACATGGTAAACACTGTAAAAACTAAACTCAAAAAAATAAACCCAAAAAAAAAATGGACAAATCGCTTTTTTTCTCCATTCTGACCCACAAAGAAATTTTTTACATTTTTCCAGTACATTACAAACTTGTCCCTCAAAAAACAAACCCTCACACGGCTATGTTGACAAAAAAAATAACGAAGTTATAGCTTTTGGAAGGCGCGGAGGAAAAGACAAAAATGAAAAACGGAAGAATGGCTCCGGTACCAAGGGGTTAATACATAAATGTATGCTGTAAGCTCCTATGCTCCTATGCAGGTAGCCAGAATTTTATCATGTAACTGTCTATGCACGGGATTTGGAGCTCTGTTTTAGGAAATGAAAGGGGTTGTCCACCTTCTGACAACTGATGACCTATCCACCGGATTGGTCATCAGTATATCATCAGTGCAGGTCTGACACCCGGACCCCGCACCGATAAGCTGCTCCGGTGGCCTGCGGGCACTGGATGTTATGGCACATAATGCTATGTACGGAGCCGGAAGCAGTTGGCTCCGTACATAGCATAGCGGCCATGCTGCAGAACTGCTGGTCCGCTCCTATTCACTTGAATAGGAACAAAGCTGCAGTACTGTAGCTCGGCCGCTATTCCGTTGCCGGAGCCAACTACTTCCGGCATGTACGTCCGGTGCACGGAGGAACTGGACCAGCTGATCTGTGCGGGGCCCGGGTGGATAGGTAATCAGTTGTCAGAAGGTGGAAAACCCCTTTAAGCTCCGACCGCTTTAAAAATCTATTAAGAAATGAATCAGCACTGAATGTTGGACGTATAAATGGACATGTCGGAGATTAACGTTAAAGTACATATAAAGCCATAAACCGTGAACCTATTTCACGCTTGATTTCTTGTAGCCTCTAAATATTATGCAGCGTTGTACACACAAACATAAGAGCTCCTCATGTAATAAAAATGCCAGGTACTGTTTCAACAACTGAACCCTATCAATGAGCTCTAATAAAACAAAGAAGGATTTATAAGAGGTGAGCTACAGTTAATGACGAGCGCGGATTCAGTTACAACTCTGAAGATACAGGCGCTGCCAATATCTTATTCCCACACCCACTGAAACAAATATTAACCTTATCACGAAGGAAGAGAGAACCCGATTCTATGCCACCATGTTCAACTGCATATAATTATTGCCTCTGCCCCATAATTACCCCGAGTTCAATGCCCTCACCAGTATTCATCTGAATGTGATATACAGTTCTCAATGTGTAACGTGGATTTAATTATGATACACTATAGGCAGACTAATGTAAATGTATCTGCTTGTAAAACAAATAGTAATACCACACAAAATAGTCACTAGTTAACATTTCCTATGTCTACTTTATATTTGCCAGAGGCTGTTCATCATAGGTTTCCATACATAGGCCCGGAGGTTGTTTTCTGGCCATTACAGCCATCTGCAACCCCCACAAATGCATGGGGGCAGCCAATGTGCTACACCCCCCTAAATGCGGCGATCGCAATCGATCGCCGCATTTAAGGGGTTAAATGACAAAATCAGCAGCGATGAGCCACTGATCAGCAACAGTGGAATGTCAGCTATCATGGACAGCTGACCTCCCGGTTCCCGATACACACTGTCACCGACAGTGTGCATCGGGAACGACACAGGCTTCCTGTCAAAGTGACAGGGAGTCACTATCAGGAGGCTGGTCCTGATAGGCTTCCGTACATGGTAGACACGGAGGCCATTGTGTAACGGCCGTGGTCGCTGACCACGACCTCCTTCCATCCAGTCGACACCCTTCTCTCCAGAGATGTCTGCACATATGGCCGTCCTGTTCCACAGTGACCACCAGGGTGCGCTCGCGAGCTCAGTCCAAACTTAAGAAGCCAAAGCGCATGCAGGTGGGAGATTGAGCTGATTGCTCCCAGATCACCCTGGGCTATAAGTAGGTCCCAGCCCCTTGCTCCCATGCCTGAGCGTTGTTTGTCGTATCCTAGTTTGTCTATGCAAATGGTCTCCTAGTGTCTTCCAGTTCCCATGTTTCCTGTACCTGCAGTGGCGTAGCTATAGGGGTCGCAGCGGTCGCAATTGCGACCGGGCCCCGAAGCCTGGGGGGCCCACGGCCCCCCACCACATTTTCGTGAGGCTACTTATGTAGAAACGCTGCATAAGCAGCATTAAAGCTGAGACCAGGAAAAATTGGGTTTGGATCCAGCACCGACGATTCAATAAAATGGAAGGAATATTTCCAAGTTTAATGGGCCAGTACAATTGGCAAGTTAAAATCAGGAATGAGGAGCACGGCGTGACATCCTGATAGTGTAAGGAAGAAAGTGATAGTGGTAAATGAGAAGCCTACGCGTTTCAGACGCTGCGAGCGTCCTTAATCATGGCTGAAGCATTAAAGCTGGACAGATGCCGTTTTCTAAAGGACCTTTAATGACGTCATGCCCATGTGACCAGATTCGCTTTTGAGGAACAGAAGCCACGCCCACCAATCAGGTCCTTCTACCACAGTATAGCAGCAGCAGAGTCGGCAGAAGAGAAAGCACGTCCATCTCTCAGGTCCTGGTGAGCGCTTCCTTAACCCCCTCTCTCCCTGCATCCCCTATTGTCTCTTCTTTACTTGTCTCTCCTGACCCCAACTCCTGTAGGGTTTGTTAAGTTTTTTAATTCACCATGCGTTTTGCCGTAATCGTAATCGCGGCAAAAATGGCGCAGTTTTGCGGCGATTATGAAACTTGCAGCAAACCACACCATTCATATCACAAATTCGAAGATTGCTTGAAAGTAGTACGAGATGCATAAAAACATTAGGCTTAGGGCTTATTCAGACGAACGGGATATACGTCCGTACAACGCGCGTGATTTTCATGCGCGTCGCACGGACCTATATTAGTCTATGGGGCCGTGCAGACAGGTGCGTGATTTTTACACAGCGTGAGTCCGCTGCGAAAAACTCACAACATGTCCGTTCTTTGTGCGTATTTCGCGCATCACGCACCCATTGAAGTCAATGGGTGCGTGAAAATCACGCGCACCACACGGAAGCACTTCCGTGGGATGGGCGTGATTCGTGCAACAGCAGTGAAAAGTATGAATGAAAACAGAAAAGCACCACGTGCTTTTCTGTTTACAAACATCCAAACGGAGTGTCATAATGATGGCCACTGGCGTAGCTATAGGGGTCGCAATTGCGACCGGGCCCCGAAGCCAGGGGGGCCCACAGCCCCCCGCACCACATCAATAAAAAGTTACTATAGTAACTCGGGCCGCAGGCCCCTGTTACTATAGTAACAGACTGTACTTACCTTCCTGGTTACGGATCGCAGCGGGGGTCCTGACGTCAAGCGCTATGCGCCGCGCCCAACATCGAGAGGACAGAACTTCCGCCGCGGCTGAAGAGGAAGGTAAGATTAGTAGCCCTGAATGGCGGGGTCCGACTCCCGGGACCCGCCAATCAGCTGTTTTGAAGGGGCCGCAGCACTCGTACGAGAGCTGCTTCCCCTTCGTTCCGGTCACACTGTGAATCGGTGTCGGCGATTCACAGTGTGAGCGAGTAGTGAAATGAAGGGGAAGCAGCTCTCGTACGAGTGCTGCGGCCCCTTCAAAACAGCTGATTGGCGGGTCCCGGGAGACGGAC
The DNA here is from genome assembly GCF_050947455.1 of Rhinoderma darwinii. NCBI lineage: Eukaryota > Metazoa > Chordata > Amphibia > Anura > Rhinodermatidae > Rhinoderma > Rhinoderma darwinii. Next base: position 622,504,275 of record NC_134687.1, read on the forward strand.
CCCGACACATCAGCTATTGATGGCCTATCCTGAGGATAGGCCATCAATGTTTAGGGACTGCACAACCCCTTTAAGCCTACGATGTAGTAGGCTTAGGGGGCCCATGAGACAGGATCACAGATTGTGTGATACTGTCTGCTGGGCCCTGTATCTAAGCCAATCACATGGTAGGCTTAGATACATGGCCCATGTGTCATCCTGTCTGATGGGCCCTGTATATAAGCCTACCACACTGTAGGTTTAGATACAGGGCCCCAGCACACAGTAATCTTATACTGTATAAGATTACTGTCTGCTGGACCCTGTATCTAAGCCTACCCTAAAAGAGTGGAGGATCCAGCGCGGTAGATTAAAATAGAACAAAGTTCCAATTTTATTAGGAGTATTTAAAACAAGATTAGTCCCGAGTGCAGATACTGAGAGATTGATAGAAAGGTGCCTACGCGTTTCAGACGCACACCACGTCCTTCATCATGGCTTATTGCTCATGGCTTATGTGTGATACTGTCTGCTCAGCCACTGTATCTAATCCTATCATGTGTGATACTGTCTGCTGAGCCACTGTATCTAATCCTATCCATAGTTTATAGGGTCGTAGTGCTATAGATATGCTATGCTGTCTCCTATACACGCATTTTTTTTGGGGGCGGACGCATATGTATTGGGGCTATTTCCCCTGACATTTTAAGTCCTTAGTGACGCCCCGGCTGCTAGTGCTGCATTGTTGGGTCACTTGGGAGACCCAGCGATGCAGCTGAAAGCTGCGGACCGTCGGCCATGAGAAGTTTTCCGGGGGGGGGCCCAATAAGAACTTTTGCATCGGGGCCCATGAGCCTTTAGCTACGCCCCTGCGTACCTGTATCCTGTATCCTGTGCTATCCTGGTCAAGTGCCGTGCTGAGCTGTAGTCGTGTTGTGCTGCATACCATGCCTGTCCTGTTACACCATGCCTGACGTCTGCCTGCTGCCTAGTCCCAGCCAAGCCTGCTTTGCCACTGTCCGAGCTGCCACAGGTACCCTATACGAACTTTAGACTGTTACCTTCGCCCTGTTGGCCAGCTTGTTTGGCCTCCGGTCGCCTTGCTAGCCATCGGCAAACCTTGTGATTTCATTGTGAGGTCTGCCGATGTGCGATCGCCTCATTTAATGGCTTAATTGCCAAAATCAGCGGCAATGAGCCGCTGATCGGCAGCAGTGGAGTGTCAGCTGTTGGGGACACCTGGCCTCCCGGTTCCCGGTGCACACTGTGGCCGACAGTGTGCACCAGGAACCACGCAGTAACTGTACGTCCTCGTGCGCTAAGACACTGGCGAACAAGGACATACAGTTCCGTTGTGGTGTGCCTAGGGGTTAAGGCCTCTTTACGCTGGCTATAACATAAACATAACTTGCTTGTAACTTGTATATTTATAACAAGGAAATATTACTTCAAAGATGTCTGTCCACTCAAAATACCAAAAGGAGTAAAGGGATGACAATACTTAATTGATAATTATACTCTGGATATAATTTATTCCGTCAATATTTAGACCTTATTCTTAGGTCCCTCTGACTTGATGACACTTTATGGGGCTAGATTCCCAGACACTTTAATTTTCAGTCTCTTTCTACCTCTTGTCACTCTAACTCCATCAACTGTCATTACCTCAGACTTTCCCACCTTTTTCTAACTCAGCCCCGTCTCTCTCTCTAACCTCCACCAGTGTGGTCACCTGTCACGAAGGGGGTGTGGACCCGCTGGGCCATACCGCCATAGCGGTATAGCAGCTGGCCAAACAGGGTACAAAGTCAATGTTTATAGTTCGGACAAGGTACCTGTGGCAATTCATAGAGTAGCGATGGTTTAGGCTCCGATGGAACTCTGGCAGCAGGCAGACAACAGGTGCGATGAAACACAGCGGGTGTAGTAGGTGTAGTAGCCGACACAACACGACTCCAACACTGTACAGCACAGGAACATGGTAGCACGGGATATAGGATACAGGTAGCAGGAATGGAAACACTGGAACTGGAAAATACTCAAGGGACCATTTGCAAAGACAGACACGGGTAGGTACAAACAACGCTCAGGCAATGCAGGAAGGGGCAGGGCCCTTCTTATAGTCCAGGGAGCAATCAGCTCAATCTCACACATGTGTGCGCTCTGGCTCTTTAAGGCTGGACTGAGCTCGCGCACGCACCCTAGTGGTCACTGCAGAACAAGACGGCCGCATGTGCTGGCATCTCTGGAGAGCAATGCGTCGGCAGTATGGGAGGAGTTCGTGGTTAGCGACCACGGGCGTTACATCACCTGATCTATGCACTAATACAGAGCTCAATGGGAACCCTCCTTAGTGTAGGACTACTTACTTTGGTTGCTAGGGAAACTCAGCCTTTACCATTGAATACTGGGAAGACATACAGAAACAGCAGGATACAAACAACGAAGACAGAAACCAGGACACACACAAAAGGGTGAGAGAGCAAAACACACAACCATGTACAATACCTGGTGGGTGACCAGGAAATACCCCACAAGCATTGTGCGTCCCATAATTCCAAGCTTCAATGTCAAGTTCTTTCCTTCCAGTGAGTCATTACAGTAGCACTGGAGCGGAAATAATATTTTGATACGATAGGGTTATATAGACGCAGAGGTATAACCTTAAGCTCCTGGGCCCCAATTCAAAATCAGCAACAAGGCTAAGCACCTACCCTGTGTCATTTACATTTTGGTCCAGAATTATTTGGACAGTGACATAAGTTTCGGCATTTTAGCTGTTTACCAAAACATATTGAATATATCGTTACATAATCAATATGTGCTTAAAGTGCAGACTCTCAGCTTTAATTTGAGGGTATTCACATCCTAATTTGCGGAAGGGTTTAGGAATTACAGCTCTTTAATATGTAGCTGCCTCTTTTTCAAGGGACCAATAGGACAATTATCTCAAAAGCTATTTAATGGGCTGCATGGGCTATTCCCTCGTTAATCCATCATCAATTAAGCAGGTAAAAGGTCTGGAGTTGATTCCAGGTGTGGTATTTGCATTTGGAAGCTATTGCTGTGAACCCTCAACATGAGGTCAAAGGAGCTCTCAATGCAAGTGAAACAGACCATCGTTAGGCTGCAAAAAGTGAAGAAATCCATCAGAGAGATAGCACAAATGTTAGGAGGGTCCAAATCAACAGTTTGGTACATTCTTGAAAAAAAAGCGCACTGGTGATCTCGTGAACTCCAAAAGGCCTGGACGTCCACGGAAGACAACAGTGGTGGATGATCGCAGAATCCTTTCCGTGGTGAAGAAAAACCCCTTCACAACATCTACCCAAGTGAAGAACATTCTCCTGGAAGTAGGTGTATCAGTATCTAAGTCTACCATAAAGAGAAAACTTCATGAGAGCAAATACAGAGGGCTTACCACAAGGTGCAAACCATTAAACAGCCTCAAAAACAGAAAAGCCAGATTAGACTTTACCAAACAACATGTAAAGAAGCCGCCCAGTTCTGGAACAGCATGAAACTAAGATCAACCTCTACCAGAATGATGGGAGGAAGAAAGTATGGAGAAGGCTTGGAACGGCTCATGATCCAAAGCACACCACATCGTCTGTAAAACATGGTGGAGGCAGTGTGATGGCATGGGCATGCATGGCTGCCAAAGACACTGGGTCACTAGTGTTTATTGATGATGTGACTGAAGACAGAAGCAACCGGATGAATTCTGAAGTGTTCAGGGATTTACTTTCTGCTCCGATTCAACAAAATGCAACAAAGTTGATTGGACGTCACTTCACAGTACCGACGGACAATGACCCAAAACATACTGCGAAAAGCAACTCAGGAGTTTTTTTAAGGCAAAGAAGTGGAATATTCTGCAATGGCCAAGTGATTACCAGATCTCAACCCGATCGAGCTGCATTTCACTTGCTTAAGACAAAACTTTAGGCAGAAAGACCCAAAAACAAGCAACAACTGAAGACACTGCAGTAAAGGCCGGGCAAAGCATCACAAAGGAGGAAACCCAGCGTTTGGTGATGTTCATGGGCTCCAGACTTCAGGCAGTCATTGCCTGCAAAGGATTCTCTACAAAGTATTAAAAAAAAACATTTTATTTCTGGTAATGTTAATTTGTCCAATTACTTTTGAGCCCCTGAAATGAGGAGGCTGTGTAGAAAAATGGTTGCAATTCCTAAACGTTTCACAGGATATTTTTGTTCAAACCTTGAATTAAACCTGAAAGGCACCAGGCCTGGGTGTGATTGCTACCTCTGCACCTTCTATAGCGACACCGCTGTATAGATGACATCTGGACCTGATGGGTGGATATCAGTAGATCTACACTAGAAAACATCTACTGGACCCTTCAGTCATAGCAGTCACGCATCTTTTTTATTTATTATGGTGATGAAGTAGTCAATTTGATTATTTCTTAACCTATTGAAGCTTAAAAATCTAATATACACACTGAAAAGTAAGATAAAAAAAATGGCATTAGGATAGAAAGCTTATTCGGGTACAGGACTTACCACAGTTTACCCCTTAGGAATATGATGTTAGTTTATAGGGCCAACTCTGATTAAAAGGAGTGTCTCATGTATGTAATTTTAGTCTGTGTAATTAGATGTCCGTCTGTAAAAGAAAAAAATGTTTGTAATGTTTTTGCATGTTGTAGATCTTTATGTATTATTTTAAAAAACATTCCCTGGCGGCGGCCATATTGGAGACACAGTTCCTTTCTCTATTATTTGTTTAGGGATGGTCATATAGGAGACACACCTTGCAAAATTTGTGACTTTTCTACGAGTAGAAAGATTAATAAAGCCCCCTCCTTAAGTAAAAAAAATTATATTTTTTATTTTGCCACTAGGGGGAGCTTACTGCATACTTATTTATAATTAAGGTCAATGGGAGCTGCAATAACCCTGTGAGCTCCCCCTATTGGTAGCTGCAAGCAGACAGAATTTTGTAATTTACCTGGATGACTGTATGATGAGACCCAGGGGGTTTTCGAGCTCCATACCAGAAAAACAAAACTCCGACCCCTATTAGAATTCCGGACCTATTCAGATAAAAAAAAAATAGTAAATTATAGTTAGGGCTCTTGCACATGACAATGTGTGGTGCTTGAGTCTCGTCCTTGATCCGTGGAAAGATAGGACATATTCTATCTTTCCACAGATCAGCGAGTCGGGTCCGTGATTCACCTACTGAAGCACATGGGTCTGTGAAAACTATAGGGTGCAACTCGGATGCCGTAAAAAACAGCATCGCGCAGAAACGCTCGTTTGAGGGATGTGCTGCTCCGTATGTGACTGACTTTTCTCGGAAAGTCGAGTGACCGATGTACTCATAGACTTTCTATTGAACACCTACACCATTCCGAGGAAAGTCCATCAGAAAGGAAGCGGCTCAGCACTCACCCAAGCACTTCTACAGCTTTGTTTTAGGGATTGGTGGGGATCTCAGTGCTCGGACCCCCACTGATCAAAACTTCTGACATGTCAAACGTTTTTTAAAAGTTTAGTTACACTTAAACCCAAAACATTTCAAGACCATCATGTATAATGTATATCAACATTAATCCGTTCATCACGCTAGACCATCAGAGACTACTGGAAGTTACTGCTAAGACACTCTAGGCCCTCAGGGATATTACAGGAAAACCCACCCTGTGTAAAAATGGATGAAGTAATACAGTAAGTATATTCCGAGTTGGGTAGGGGAATTTTTTTGGGTGTCTATGAATTTGCCACCCCCCTCAATGAGGGATCCATTGGATCTTTTCTTTATTGTAGAAGATGTAGCAGAGCTGTGGCACTAAAATGATCTAAACCCAAAACTTTCAGGTTAAGCTCTGCCTTCCACTCCCCAGTCCTCTTAGCATTTATGCTCCCTATGTCTTTGTAAATACACCATTGGATCTGGAATGTACTTAAAGAGACTCTGTCACCACATTATAAGTGCCCTATCTCCTACATAAGGAGATCGGCGCTATAATGTAGGTGACAGCAGTGCTTTTTATTTAAAAAAAACGATCTATTTTTACCACTTTATTAGCGTTTTTAGATTTATGCTAATGAGTTTCTTAATGCCCAAGTGGGCATATTTTTACTTTAGACCAACTGGGCGTTGTACAGGGGAGTGTATGACGCTGACCAATCAGCATCATGCACTCCTCTCCATTCATTTACACAGCGCATAGCGATCCTGTTAGATCCTTATGTGCTGTCTTAGGGTATGTGCACACACACTAATTACGTCCGTAATTGACGGACGTATTTCGGCCGCAAGTAGTGGACCGAACACAGTGCAGGGAGCCGGGCTCCTAGCATCATAGTTATGTACGATGCTAGGAGTCCCTGCCTCGCTGCAGGACAACTGTCCCGTACTGTAAACATGTTTTCAGTACGGGACAGTAGTTCCACGGAGAGGCAGGGACTCCTAGCATCGTACATAAGTATGATGCTAGGAGCCCGGCTCCCTGCACTGTGTTCGGTCCGGTACTTGCGGCTGAAATACGTCCGTCAATTACAGACGTAATTAGTGTGTGTGCACATACCCTTATACTTACACATTAACAATACTGAAGTGTTTAGACAGTGAATAGACATTCCACGTGTTTCTGTGGTAGTTACAGCAGAGGAAGCGTGATCTCGTTGTAACCTGTCATTTACCGCATAATCTCGCGAGATTACGCGTCCTCTGCTGTAACTACCACAGACAGAGTAACGAAGTGCAGACATTGTGAATAGACATTCCGTGGAATGTCTATTCACTGTCTAAACACTTCAGTATTGTTAATCTGTAAGTATAAGACAGCACATAAGGATCTAGCAGGATCCCTATGCGCTGAGTAAATGAATGGAGAGGAGTGAATTACGCTGATTGGTCACTGATTGGTCAGCGTCATACACTCCTCTGTACAACGCCCACTTGGTCTAAATTAAAAATACGCCCACTTGGGCATTAAGCAACTCATTAGCATAAATCTAAAAACGCTAATAAAGTGGTAAAAATAGATAGTTTTTTTAAAATAAAAAGCATTACTGTCAGCTACATTATAGCGCCGATCTCCTTATGTAGAAGACAGGGCACTTATAATGTGGTGACAGAGCCTCTTTAAGGAGGACTTTTGTATAATGGAGGTGTTAGCCATGGAAGACAACTTTAAAGGCTATGTACACCTTTGAAATAGTTTTTTTTCTTCTTTTTTCTTTTAGATGTTTTGTCATATCTAAGTTCATAACTTAGATGTGATGGATAACAGGTGGATCCTGTGTGTCAGAGAAACTCAGGACCCGATAAGGCTGGAATCACATGAACACATTACGTCCGTAATGGAGGGAACGTATTTCGGCCACTAATCCCGGACCGAACACACTGCAGGGAGTCGGGCTCCTAGCATCATAGTTATGTACGATGCTAGGAGTCCCTGCCTCGCTGCAGGACAACTGTCCCGTACTGTAATCATGTTTTCAGTACGGGACAGTTGTCCTGCAGCGAGGCAGGGACTCCTAGCATCGTACATAAATATGATGCTAGGAGTCCGGCTCCCTGCAGTGTGTTCGGTCCGGGATTAGTGGCCGAAATACGTTCCGTCCATTACGGACGTAATGTACTTGTGTGATTCCAGCCTAACACTGAACCCGTCAGTCCCGTGGACCCTAGTCTTAGCGCACGATACAGCTGATCTGTATACAGGATACAAAGCAGTGTATCTCAAAAAGTAGCACCAATCACACTGATGGACATTTTTATTAAAAAACAAAACAATACAACATTTCAAAGGTGTACATAGCCTTTAATCGGATATTCAAAAATTTCTAACAGTCCATAAAAGCCACACGTCTATAATCCTGCTGATGATTCAGATGCCAGATTAATAATATACTGTGTGCTAATGGCACTTTATACATGTTGTTTTGAGCTAGCATAAGAAGGCGAAGATGAGAGAAATTATAGAAAAAAGCCCAAAGTAACCGGACCATTAATATTAAAAGCTTCATGAAATCACATCAACCATAGACTGCGAGTTACTGGAAAATGCTAATGTAATAGACTGTAATGTACTTAGAATAATTGCAGCTGTTTGTCAGACAAGACTCGTATTGCTCTATATATCATCTCCTTCAGTATGAAGCGCAGCCGGAAAATATCACACACTCTCTTCTTCTTCTTCTTATAGCCTGTAAATAATACATATACAGAGGATGTAAAACGTCTACACACCCCTGTTAAAATGCCAGGTTTTTGTCATGTTACAAAGTCAGTACGAGATGAATAATTTCAGAACTTTTTCCACCTTTAATGTGACCAATAATCTGTACAATACCATTGAAAAACAAACCAAATTCATTTAGAGGGAAAAAATAAAAATAAAAAACAAAAATAATGTGGTTGCATAAGTGTGAACACCCTCTTATAATTGGGGGTGTGGTTGTGTTCAGAATTAGCCAATCACATTTAGGCCTCATTTACACGAACGTAATATACGCGCGTGCGATGCGCGTGCTTTGCACGCATGTCGTACGCACCTATATTAGTCAATGGGGCAGTTTAGACGATGCGTGAATTGCGCTCAGCGCGTGTGCGCAGAAAAAAACTCACGACATGTTCTATAATCGTGCGTTTTTCGCGCACTCACGCACCCATTGAAGTCAATGGGTGCGTGAAAACCACGCATGCCGCACGGAAGCACTTCCGTGCGAACTGCGTGATTCGCGCAAGAGCTGTCAAACTCCTGAATGTAAACAGAAAAGCACCACGTGCTTTTCTGTTTACAAACATCCAAACGGAGTGTCAAATTCGAGATGAGCGCACCGAACTTCACCGGGTTCGGCCAAACTCGTTTTGACCGAAACCGGTAAAAAATGTTCGGGTACGCGACGTCAGGAGACAGTCACTGTCCACGGTGCTGAAAGCGTTAAACTGGTTCAGCACCATGGACAGTGACTTCCGCTCCGAAAATCCATGAACCTGTAAAAAAAAAAAGACGTTCTGACTTACCGATAACTCCGGTCCGACCTCCCGGGATGACAGTAAAGTCCAAGTGACAGCTGCAGCCAATCACAGGCCAAGCACAGGCTGCAGCCAATCACAGGCTGCAGCGGTCTCATGGACTGCGGCGTCATCCTGGGAGGTGGGGCCGGATGACAAGAGAGGGACGCGTCACCAAGGCAACGGCCGGGAGCCCGGACTGGGGGAAGCAGGAAGTTCTTGGTAAGTATGAAAGTCTTTTTTTATTCACAGGTTGGTGTATATTGTGTTCGGCATTCACTGTCGAGGGTGCTGAAAGAGTTACTGCCGATCAGTTAGCTCTTTCAGCACCTTGGACAGTGACGGGCGTCGACTAGCCTCATCTCTATGATGGCGGCTGCGCGAAAATCACGCAGCCGCGCATCATACACGGATGACACACGGAGCTGCCAAGTGCCTTTTGCGCGCGCAAAACGCAGCGTTTTTTGCGCGCGCAAAACGCACACGCTCGTGTAAATCAGGCCTTAAACTCATGTTAAATAGTAGTCAGTACACAGCTGCTATTATTTAAAGTGATTCTGAGTAACCCCATATAAAGTTCAGCTGTTCTATTATAGTTTTCCTGACATTTTCTTTGTTGCATGTGACACCAAAAGCCATGGTTTGTAAAGAGCTTACAGCACATCAAAGGGATCGGATTGTTGAAAGGCATCAGTCAGGAGAAGGGTTTCAAAGAATCTCCAAGGCATTAGATATACCATGAAACACAGTGAAGACGGTCATCAAGAAGTGGATTACATTTGGCACAAAAGTGACATTACCAGGAATTGGACGTCCCTCAAAACTTGATAAAAAGACAAGACGAAAATTGTTCCGGGAGGCTACCTGTCACGGTCACAGGGTATGTGGACCCACTGGGCTGCTCCGCCGTAGTGGGGAGGCAGCTGACCAGGTCACAGTCTATACGAAAGTCAATAGCAGATAGCAATGCTTGGGTACCTGAACTAGTCCAGACGGTGGCTGTGGCTTCAGCACGGATGGAGGCCGGTGTGGCAGATAGCGCCAGACGTGGCGGGCAGTATCCGATGTAGCAGAAGATACTGGACGTGGCAGAAGACACTGGATGTGGCAGAAGACACTGGACGTGGCAGAAGACACTGGACGTAGCAAACGATACTGTACGTGGCAAACGATAGCAGGTGCAGTAGACACGACTCCAACACTGGTAGGCGCAGGAACAAGAACAATACGGGATACAGGAACGGGTAACAGGGCAAGGGTAACAACTGGAATGGGGAAACACTAAGGGATCATTTGCGAGACGGACTGGGATAGACCAGGAAATCATGGCAGTTGGTGATGATGACGATTTCCTTTGTGCGCGCGCTGGCCCTTTAAGGCCAGGCACGAGCGTGCACGCACACACCCTACGGGACACAGCAGAACCGGTCTGGATCCCTGGCTGCGGGCGTCGGGAAGTGAGTAAACCTGACGGCCCGCGGCCATGGACGCTACGCTACCAAGAGGACTACAGCAACATTAAAGGAGCTGCAGGACTTTCTGGCAGGTACTGGTTGTGTAGTGCATGCGACAACAATCTCCTGTTTTCTTCATATGTCTGGGCTGTGGGGTATGGTGGCAAGGACACCATACCCACCGTGAAGCATGGTGGAGACAGCATTATGCTTTGTGGCTTTTTTTCTGCAGCTGTAACTGGAGCTTTAGTCAAGGTGAAGGGAATTATGAACAGTTTCAAATATCAGTCAATATTGGCACAAAACAAAGCTGACGATGAAGAGTTATTTCGAATTTCAGCATGACAACGACCCAAAGCATACCCCCAAATCAATAAAAAAAGAACGGCTTCACCAGAAGAGCAAAGTTCTGGAATGGCCCAGACCTGAATCCCATTGAAAATCTGTGGGGTGACTTGAAGAGGGCTGTACACAGGAGATGTCCTCGCAATCTGACAGATTTGGAATGATTTTGCAAGGAAAAGTGGGCAACGATTGCCAAGTCAAGATGTGCCATGCTGATAGACTTCTACCCAAAAAGACTGAAGCTGTCATAAAGTCAAGGGGTAATTCAACAAAGTATTAGATTAAGGGTGTGCAGATTTATGCAACCACATTATTTTTTTTTTTTATTTTTTTTTTTCCACCCTAAAAGATTTCAGTTGGTTTTTCAATGGTATTGTACAGATTATGGGTCACATTAAAGGTGGAAAAAAAGTTCTGAAATTATTCATCTTGTACTGACTTTGTAACATGACAAAAACCTGGCATTTTAACAGGGGTGTGTAGACTTTTTATATCCACTGTATTTGGCAGCCAACAGGTAATAAAACTTTATATACATGATATATTGTATGTTATTGTTTTCCAAAACTGTATTATTGATGGTCAATCCTTAGTATAAGTTATCAATATCTGATCAATCGTGATCCGACTCATGAGCCTGAGTTGCTGTACCAGACAATGCCATAGTCAATGTATGGCACTGTGATTGGATAAAAAAAATTAAGAGGGTGCCATGTTGATTGGCCGGTGTACCAGGATTTGGACTCCTACCAATCACATAATGATATTGATAGGCCACCAATATTACAGTCTCGGAAAACCCCTTTAACTTGAAGGGCTCCATATAAGGCTGGTATTGAATGCTAATGGTGTCATCTGTTGCCATTGATGCCACTTAGGAAGTTTAAAGATTTATGTATGGATGGAGAAGATATAATCTTGGCCATTTTTCACCTTTGACCAGGCCCCTGTAACAGTGCGTTTAGTATCAAGAACCTTCGCCAACAAAAAGGGTGCCGATCAACACAACTGTAATACAGTAAAATAGGTTGTATGAGATGAAAAAAACATGGCTGCTTTCTTTAAAAAACACCACCACTCATACTTTTAGATGGTGTGTGATATTTTAGCTTAGCCCTATTTAAGTGAATGAGCCTGAGCTGCAATACCACACACAGCCTATGTATAAGAGTGGCGCTGTTTCTGGAAAAAGCATCCATGTTTTTATAATCTCATACAACTTTTTTAATATTAGACTTTAGCCAGTCTTGCTGTTGATGTAGCGCTATGACTGGGTCCCAGCAAGGCAAAAAAAATCAATGAGCATATGCCTCTTGTTACTCTGAGCTTCCGTCCCCATTGATTTGTTATATTTATCAGAATTGGATATTTTTGCCACAGAAGAATGCTGTGTTATGGACAATGCTATTAACGTGTGTTTGCTGTCCTTGGTGTGGCATTATATAGAAAGAAGTGAATACAATCGTGGGATGAAACACAATGCAATTATGTCTCAAAGTAATGCTGCCACTTTCCTAATACATTTCAGTATGTCCATATGGCTAGTGCCTTACTACCCTCAGTAACAACAATGCCAGAATGTTAAACTATAAACAGTGCCAATGTGTGCCTGTCAACGAGTACCTACATTAAAAGTACCAGCCAGTGCTCCTACTAATAGTGCCAGTGTGCCCCATAAACAGTGTGAGTCAGAGTACGAGCCAGAGTGAGGTTTCATATACAATCCACCACAAAGAGCGCCGGACAGAGTACCTGCATAAACAGTGCCAGACAGTTTGCACCCATAAACAGTGCCCCAATAATAGTGCCAGACAGTGTGCCCCACAAATAGTTTCAGTGAGAGAGTTCACTATAAGTAGTGTCAGAAAGAGGGAGGCTGCATATACCACAAACCCACAAAGGATGCCAGACAGAGTACCCCCATAATTAGTGTCAGGCAGAGAGTGCCCCTATAAACAGTGCCCCCCTTAATAGTGCCAGGCAATGTGCCCCATAAACAGTGTAAGTCAGAAAGTTCTCAATAAACAGTACCAGACGCCAGAAACAGGCCACAACTTCGAAAGTACAGAAGCATCTGAGTGATCCCTTGCCACTGCAAGCACTCCTACAGATATACAGCCTGTCAATTTCTTCCAGCATTCCTAAAAACTTGGACTTAGCTGGTTATGGCCCTTCTCCCCTGAAGAATCACGTGGCCATGAGGAAACGCGTTGGGAGACTTGATCTACATTGTGAGAGTTTACAGAGTAGATCTTTATCCATACCAAGTGAGGCTTCTTGACCCACCGGACATTAAGCCTAAAAGTTTGCTAAGAAACGGACGACATCTATACGGATAGGGGGGTGTTGAGCCCCGTTCTTTTACACCTGTTGGTCACTTATAAGGAAGGATCTCTATAAAAGTTGATGAACACTCTCCATTTACTACAAATACGCATGGACTGCTGTTAATATCGAATTATCCCATTATACTGGATATAGGCTATGAATGAGTGCAAAAATTCAGTACATTGTTATCTTTTATATACACTGTCTGTACATGTTCGTTTTTCTTCTAAATTTTATACGAAAAATAAGTAAAAGTTATATTTTATATATAAAACTCCGGATCTATTTATTCTCTCTCCCAATAAACAGTACCAGACAGAGGGAGGCTGCATATACTATGCACCCACAAAGAGAGCCAGACAGAGAACACCGCCAGACAGTGTTCACCCATAAACAGTTCCCCCATTAATAATAACAGAGAGTGTACCCCATAAACAGTGTCAGTCAGAGAGTTCTCTATAAACAGTGCCACTTAGAGAGAGGCTCCATATACAATGCACCCATAAAGAGTGCTTGCCAGAGTGTACCCCCATAAACATTGCCAGCCAGTGTGAACCCACAAACGGTCCCCCCATTAATACTACCAGAGACTGTCCCCCACAAACCATGTTAGACAGAAAGTTCTCTACAAACAGAGGGAGAATGTATATACAATGCACCCACAAAGAGTGCCAGCAAGAGAGTACCCCCATAAACAGTGCCAGAAAGTAATTGTCCTTATAAGCAATGGTGTCATAACCGGACCCAGGAGATAAGGCCAAGATGTTTCTTCTGTCTCTATTTTTCTTACAAAACACACAAATATTCCAATTATATTGATAATGTTTAATACGCTGTTGCATCATCCAACAGTCCATATCTAGTTTTTTTCCTTTCACCTCAACGTGCACTATTAAAAAGTTGTGTTTATTAAATAATTTTCACATCTTTCGCTTTTTATAAATGTTTTTCTCCCAGAGTGTGACTTCCATTGAACTGAATATAAACTCTAAGAGAAGGATTTTGCATGGATTTCTCCCAGGATGCATTAGTGGGCTTTCATGTGGACCCTACCAGACTGTAGGAGAACCTAGCGTACTTATCCAAATAGGCACAGAAGGCACAAGGAGTAGACAAAACTGACAGATGTGAGAAAGAAGGAGTAGACAGCAGAGACAACTCCATGTACTTCTGCACATGTGTGTGAATGGGTGACCGAAAGAATCTGCACAATCTCCAAAATGGCTAACAATTGTGCCAACCTGTCAACAATCAGCTCTGGAGCACAAATATATATATGTATATGTATATATATATATATATATATATATATATATATATATATATATAAATGTATATGTATATGTGTATGTATATATATATATATATATATATATATATATATATAAATATATATATATATACACTACCGTTCAAAAGTTTAGGGTCACTTAGAAATTTCCTTATTTTTGAAAGAAAAGCAGTTTTTTTCAATGAAGATAACATTAAATTAATCAGAAATACACTCTATACATTGTTAATGTGCTAAATGACTATTCTAGCTGCAAACGTCTGGTTTTTAATGCAATATCTACATAGGTGTATAGAGGCCCATTTCCAGCAACCATCACTCCGGTGTTCTAATGGTACATTGTGTTTGCTAACTGTGTTAGAAGGCTAATGGATGATTAGAAAACACTTGAAAACCCTTGTGCAATTATGTTAGCACCTGTAATGGCAGGGGGTAGGGAGACGGACAAGTGAGCCCTAATCTACCCGCCACTCTGTCCCTGCCTACTTGCAACGACCCGCCCTAGGCGACGGGGTACAACTGGGCGGCGGTCCCTGCGCTCAGTAAGTGCACGACAAACACGACAAACATACAAAGGAACACAAGCAAGGAAAAGGGGCCGTTGCCCACGGCAACACCGTGAGCAACCAGAGTGGTGAACGAGCCGAGTCAAGCCAGGAGTTTGCGAGGTACAAAACGAAAAGCAGAAGAGTAGTCGGTAAGCCAGGGTCTGTATGGAGCAGGATCAAAAATAGCAGGAGCTGTAGCTGGGCCAGGAAACCACAAGGAAAGAATCACAAGCACCGAGGGACAGGAAGTGCAGGCTTAAATAGACCGAGGGTGGGAGCTAGCTGAGTCTGGCCAGGTTACGATAGGCTCTCCCACTCCTAAGCCTGCCAGCCTGAATGGTGGAAGCAGGAGTCAGTCTCAGGGATGTATTCTCAGGTGCTGACTGATTAGTTCTGGGAGTTAACCCCGAAGCTGTGCCTGGCAGATCCTTTACAGTACCCCCCCCTTTTATGAGGGACCACCGGACCCTTTCTAAGTGGACCTGGCTTACTGGGGAAACGCAGGTGGAACCTCCTGACCAATACCCCAGCGTGAACTTCCCGGGCGGGTACCCAAGTCCTCTCCTCGGGCCCGTATCCTCTCCAATGGACCAGGTACTGGAGGGAGCCTTGGACCATCTTGCTGTCCACAATCCTGGCCACCTCGAATTCCACCCCCTCCGGGGTGAGGATGGGAACAGGAGGTCTCCTCGAGGGAGCCAAGGACGGGGAGCAGCGTTTGAGGAGGGAGGCATGAAACACGTCGTGTATCCGAAAAGACGGGGGTAACTCCAGCCGGAAGGAGACAGGATTGAGGACCTCAATGACCTTATACGGCCCAATAAACCGGGGAGCAAAATTCTTGGACGGAACCTTGAGACGCAAGTTCCTAGACGACAACCACACCAGATCCCCGACCATAAACAGGGGGTTAGCAGAACGTTTTTTATCAGCCTGAGTTTTTTGTACGCTCTGGGACACCTCTAGGTTTTTCTGAACCTGGGCCCAGACTGTGCACAGTTCCCGATGAACGACCTCTACCTCGGGATTGTTGGAACTACCAGGTGAAACGGAGGAGAACCGTGGATTAAACCCAAAATTACAAAAAAAAGGAGAGACCCCTGACGAGTTACTGACCCGGTTATTAAGGGAAAATTCGGCGAGGGGAATGAAAGAGACCCAATCAAATTGACAGTCAGAGACAAAACACCTTAAGTATTGTTCTAGAGATTGATTAGTCCTCTCCGTTTGGCCATTGGTTTCAGGATGGAAGGCAGAGGAGAAGGACAGATCAATCCCCAACTTCATACAGAAGGCTCTCCAAAACAATGAAACAAATTGTACCCCTCTGTCCGAAACAATATTGACAGGGACCCCATGGAGACGCAGGATGTGTTTGACAAACAAGGTAGCCAACGTTTTGGCGTTGGGTAGTTTCTTGAGGGGCACAAAGTGGCACATCTTACTGAAGCGGTCCACCACCACCCACACCACCGACTTGCCTTGGGATGGAGGCAAATCGGTGATAAAATCCATGGAGATATGTGTCCAAGGTCTCTGGGGAATGGGCAACGAACGCAGTAAGCCCGCTGGTCGAGACCTGGGAGTCTTGGACCTAGCACAAACCTCACAAGCGGCGACGTAGGCCTTAACGTCTTTAGGCAACCCAGGCCACCAATAATTTCTGGTAATGAGGTGTTTGGTACCCAGGATGCCTGGATGGCCAGATAGTGCGGAGTCATGATTTTCCCTAAGTACCCTTAGCCGGAATTGCAGGGGAACAAACAGCTTGTTCTCAGGAAGGTTCCCGGGAGCTGCACCTTGATCAGCAGCAATATCAGAGACTAAATCAGAATCGATCGAGGAAATGATTATACCTGGAGGCAAAATACAAGCAGGATCTTCCTCCGAAGGAGGGCTGGCCATGAAGCTACGCGACAGTGCATCAGCCTTAATATTTTTAGACCCAGCCCTATAGGTAACCCAAAAATTGAATCTGGTAAAAAATAACGCCCATCGAGCTTGTCTCGGGTTGAGCCTCCGGGCAGATTCTAGGAAAACCAGATTCTTGTGGTTGGTAAGGACCGTTACCTGGTGCCTAGCCCCCTCCAGGAAGTGGCGCCACTCTTCAAATTTCCATTTAATGGCTAAGAGTTCGCGGTTGCCAATATCATAGTTACTTTCAGTTGGCGAAAACTTCCTGGAGAAGTAGGCACAGGGGCGGAGATGGGTGAGGGACCTGGTACCCTGGGACAAGACAGCCCCCACTCCCACCTCAGATGCGTCAACTTCCACGATAAATGGCTCCATTTGGTTGGGCTGAACCAGCACCGGGGCCGAGACAAAGCACTTCTTAAGGACCTCAAAAGCCTGGACAGCCTCAGGAGGCCAGTGGAGGAGATCAGCACCTTTGCGAGTGAGGTCCGTAAGGGGCTTAGCGATGACCGAGAAGTTAGCAATAAATCTCCTGTAATAATTAGCGAACCCCAAAAAACACTGTAACGCCTTCAGGGAGGCAGGTTGGACCCATTCCGCCACAGCCTGAACCTTGGCGGGGTCCATGCGGAATTCATGAGGAGTGAGGATTTGACCCAAAAATGGAATCTCCTGTACCCCAAACACACATTTTTCGGTTTTGGCAAACAGTTTATTTTCCCGAAGGACCTGGAGCACCTTCCTGACATGCTCAATGTGGGAGGACCAGTCCTTGGAAAACACCAGTATGTCATCAAGGTACACTACCAGAAAAATCCCCAGGTAATTTCTCAAAATCTCATTTATGAAATTCTGGAAGACCGCAGGGGCATTACACAACCCAAAGGGCATGACGAGGTATTCGAAATGGCCTTCGGGCGTGTTAAACGCAGTCTTCCACTCATCCCCCTCTTTGATGCGAATAAGGTTATACGCCCCCCGTAGATCCAATTTAGAAAACCATTGGGCCCCCTGAACCTGATTAAAGAGATCAGGAATCAAAGGAAGGGGATACTGGTTCCTTACCGTGACCTTATTCAGGCTACGGTAGTCAATGCATGGCCTAAGACCACCATCTTTCTTCCCCACGAAGAAGAAGCCAGCACCTACCGGAGAAGAAGAGGGACGAATGTAACCCTTGGCCAGGGATTCCTGGATATACACTCTCATAGCTTCACGTTCGGGACTAGAAAGATTAAATATCCTACCCTTAGGAAGCTTAGCTCCTGGTACAAATTCGATAGCGCAATCGTATTCTCTATGAGGAGGTAACACTTCGGAGGCCTCCCTAGAGAAAACATCAGCGAAGTCCTGAACAAACTCGGGTAGCGTATTCGCCTCCTTAGGGGGAGAAATAGAATTAACAGAAAAACATGACGTACAACATTAATTACCCCATTTGGTTAGCTCCCCAGTATTCCAGTCAAACGTAGGATTATGCAACTGCAACCAGGGAAGACCTAGAACCAAATCGTACGATAATCCCTGCATCAACAGTACAGAGCATTGCTCCAAATGCATGGAGCCAACAAGGAGTTCAAAAACAGGGGTATGCTGTGTAAAATAACCATTAGCAAGAGGAGTGGAGTCGATACCCACTACCGGGACAGGTTTAGGCAAATCAATCAGAGGCATAGCAAGGGACATAGCAAATTCCACAGACATGATATTAGTAGAGGACCCTGAATCCACGAAGGCAGACCTACCACCAAAAGAGACCTGAAAGGGAAGCAAGATCTTAGTACGTTTCATATTTACGGGAAATACCTGTGCGCCCAAGTGACCTCCCCGATGATCACTTAGACGCGGAAGTTCTCTGGCTGCAATCTTACGCTTAGGACAGTTGTTCACTTGATGCTTGTCGTCCCCACAGTAGAAGCAGAGACCATTCTTCCTGCGGAATTCTCTACGTTGTTGGGGGGACACGGAGGCCCCGAGTTGCATAGGTATCTCTGAATCTTTCGGGGAGGAACGAAGCAACGGAGCTTCGGGAGGCATCATGGGGGAGTCGGAGGAGAAAACACATAAACGTTCACGTTGTCGTTCCCTGAGACGTCGGTCAAGTCGTACCGCTAAAGCCATAACCTGGTCTAGGGAGTCAGAAGAGGGATAGCTAACTAGCAGGTCTTTCAGGGCATTCGACAGACCCAACCTAAACTGGCACCTTAAGGCAGGGTCATTCCACCGAGAAGCTACGCACCACTTCCGAAAGTCAGAGCAATACTCCTCAACAGGTCTCTTACCCTGACTTAAGGTCACCAGCTGACTCTCGGCAAAGGCAGTCCTGTCAGTCTCGTCATAAATAAGTCTGAGAGCAGAAAAGAAACAATCAACGGAGGAAAGTTCAGGGGCGTCAGGAGCCAAGGAGAAGGCCCACTCTTGGGGCCCTTCCTGGAGCCGGGACATAATTATACCCACCCGCTGGCTCTCAGAACCTGAGGAATGAGGCTTTAAACGAAAGTAAAGCCTACAACTCTCCCGGAAGGAGAGAAAAGTCCTCCGGTCCCCTGAGAACCGGTCGGGCAACTTGAGGTGGGGTTCAAGAGGTGCGGTGAGGGGAACTACCAGGGTAGCATCAGGCTGGTTGACCCTCTGAGCCAGGGCCTGGACCTGTAGGGAGAGACCCTGCATTTGCTGAGCCAGGGTCTCACAGGGATCCATAGTGGTGTCAGGGACCAGGGGTAGACTAGGTATAGGCTTGTGATTATGTAATGGCAGGGAGTAGGGAGACGGACAAGTGAGCCCTAATCTACCCGCCACTCTGTCCCTGCCTACTTGCAACGACCCGCCCCAGGCGATGGGGTACAACTGGGCGGCGGTCCCTGCGCTCAGTAAGTGCACGACAAACACGACAAACATACAAAGGAACACAAGCAAGGAAAAGGGGCCGTTGCCCACGGCAACACCGTGAGCAACCAGAGTGGTGAACGAGCCGAGTCAAGCCAGGAGTGTGCGAGGTACAAAACGAAAAGCAGAAGAGTAGTCGGTAAGCCAGGGTCTGTATGGAGCAGGATCAAAAATAGCAGGAGCTGTAGCTGGGCCAGGAAACCACAAGGAAAGAATCACAAGCACAGAGGGACAGGAAGTGCAGGCTTAAATAGACCGAGGGTGGGAGCTAGCTGAGTCTGGCCAGGTTACGATAGGCTCTCCCACTCCTAAGCCTGCCATCCTGAATGGTGGAAGCAGGAGTCAGTCTCAGGGATGTATTCTCAGGTGCTGACTGATTAGTTCTGGGAGTTAACCCCGAAGCTGTGCCTGGCAGATCCTTTACAGCACCGCTGTAAACAGTTGCTGTTTAGAGGAGCTATAAAACTGACCTTCCTTTGAGCTAGTTGAGAATCTGGAGCATTACATTTGTGGGTTAGATTAAACTCTCCAAATGGCTAGAAAAAGAGAGCTTTCATGTGAAACTCGACAGTCTTCTTGTTCTTAGAAATGAAGGCTATTCCATGCGAGAAATTGCCAAGAAACTGAAGATTTCCTACAACGGTGTGTACTACTCCCTTCAGAGGACAGCACAAACAGGCTCTAACCAGAATAGAAAGAGAAGTGGGAGGCCCCGCTGCACAACTGAGCAACAAGACAAGTACATTAGAGTCTCTAGTTTGAGAAATAGACGCCTCACAGGTCCTCAACTGGCAGTTTCATTGAATAGTACCCGCAAAATGCCAGTGTCAACGTCTACAGTGAAGAGGCGACTCCGGGATGCTGTCCTTCAGGGCAGAGTGGCAAAGAAAAAGCCATATCTGACTAATAAAAGGAAAAGATTAATATGGGCAAAAGCACACAGACATTGGACAGAGGAAGATTGGAAAAAAGTGTTATGGACAGATGAATCGAAGTTTGAGGTGTTTGGATCACACAGAAAAACATTTGTGAGACGCAGAACAACTGAAAAGATGCTGGAAGAGTGCCTGACGCCAACTGTCAAGCATGGTGGAGATAATGTGATGGTCTGGGGTTGCTTTGGTGCTGGTAAAGTGGGAGATTTGCACAAGGTAAAAGGGATTTTGAATAAGGAAGGCTATCACGCCATTTTGCAACGCCATGCCATACCCCGTGGACAGCGCTTGATTGGAGCCAATTTCATCCTACAACAGGACAATGACCCAAAGCACACCTCCAAATTATGCAAGAACTATTTAGGGAAGAAGCAGGCAGCTGGTATTCTATCTGTAATGGAGTGGCCAGCGCAGTCACCAGATCTCAACCCCATAGAGCTGTTGTGGGAGCAGCTTGACCGTATGGTACGCAAGAAGTGAATATCAAGCCAATCCAAGTTGTGGGAGGGGCTTTTGGAAGCATGGGGTGAAATTTCTCCCGATTACCTCAGCAAATTAACAGCTAGAATGCCAAAGGTCTGGAATGCCGTAATTGCTGCAAATGGAGCATTCTTTGATGAAAGCAAAGTTTGAAGGAGAAAATTATTATTTGAAATAAAAATCATTATTTCTAACCTTGTCAATGTCTTGACTATATTTTCTAGTCATTTTGCAACTCATTTGATAAATATAAGTGTGAGTTTTCGTGACCCCAAACTTTTGAACGGTAGTGTATATATATATATATATATATATATATATATGTATATGTGTGTATATATATATATATATATATATATATATGTGTGTACACACACACAGTGTCGGACTGGAATACCTTGGGCCCATCAGAGGAACTAATTCTCGGGGCCCATCCATCAGCTATATAGAGATAATGTGACCACTCTTAATTGTGTAGTAAAACGTGTGTAGTAAACCAAAGACCAATATTACCACCACATAGTGACTATATAGTGTAGACACCAGTCCTACACAAGCGCTGTGCAGACCATATAACTTAAAGGTGGTTTCCCATCTTAAACATATATGGCAAAAATGTCTGATAGATGCGGGTGCCAGCTCTGGGACCCTCACCTATATCTAGAACTGACCCCAAAGTCCATGTGGAGATGAGTGGAGAGATGTCGCATGTGTGGGTGGCTCTCTCTATTCTGTTCAATGGGAGTTACGAAAACAGCCGCGGAAGAGCTGCTCGGTGGTTTCCATAACAACCATAGAACAGAAAAGAGAGAGCTGAGCGCACGTGCGACCCTCTCTCCAGTAGTCTCCACATAGGTTCTGTGGCCAGTTCTAGATATAGGTACGGGTCCCAGAGCTGGCACCTGCATCTATCAGACATTTTTGGCATTTCCTGTGGATATGCCATAAATGTCTAGGATGGGAAAACTCCTTTAATACAATAGAGTGAAATCCAGTGACTCACCTGTGATGTCTTCCCAGATTGCGGTCGCTCACTTTTCCTTTTCTTCTTCATCCAGCCCAGATTGCCCTGACACCTTCTCCCAACCACGAATTGGCTCTGCAGAATTTGTAACACAAACATCTTAGGCTTCCCGCTTTTTTAGCCCCTCCCCATCCTCTACAAAACCTCACCATTTATAGTGCCCCAGATGGAAATAATGCCCCCTCGGTGACACACACTATAATAGTGCTCCTCTTTAGGCTCCACACAGTAATAGTGCCACACAGAGCCCCCTGTAGATAGCACCACACACACAGCCCCCTCTTGTAGATAGTGCCACACAGCCCCCCTCTTGTAGATCGTGCCACACAGCCCCCCTCTTGTAGATAGTGCCGCACAGCCCCCCACTGTAGACAGTGCCACACAGCACACCCACTCTTGTAGATAGTGCCACACACTGCCCCTACTGTAGATAGTGCCACACAACCACCCCACTGTAGATAGTGCCCCACAGCCTCCCCTCTTGTGGATAGTGCCACACAGCCCCCCCACTGTAGATAGTGCCACACAGCCCCCACTCTTGTAGATAGTGCCACACAACTCCCCCTCTTGTAGAAAGGGCCATACACAGGCCCCCACTGTAGACAGTGCCACACAGCCCCCCATTCTTGCAGATAGTGCCACACACAGCCCCCCACTTTAGATAGTGCCACATAGCCCCCACTGTAAATAGTGCCAAACAGACCCCCCCCCTTGTACATAGTGCCACACAGACCCCCCCTTCCACATAGTGCCACACAGCCGCGCAAACAAAATTTTTTACTTACCTAGCCCCGTTCCTGCAACAAACGGAGCTGCTAAGAGACGGGACCATTGCGTATGCCAGCGTGATGCAGTGACATCATCACGCCGGCCTGCACATGAATTCTTCCCAACCCCTTATAGGCTGCAGGCGTATCGTGGCCTGCAGCCTATAGTATTCAATTGTATCTGCGTACTGAGGACGCAGATACAATTGAATGTAGCAGTCGATCCCGCCGGAGCCCCCGGTGCTAGCAACGCCGCCAGGCATGAGGGGGCCCATGCTGCCCGGCCCATAAATGTTATGTTGCGCATGGTCCTACCTACAAGAGTAAGCAGCGAGGCAGGGAGACAATGCCTCTGCTCTGTGGCAGAATAAAAGCAGCTCGCTGCCTGGGCCCACTGGATGATCCTCCGGTGGGCCAGTCAGACACTGCATATATATGTGTATAATAAAGTTACAGTGGCGTAGCTGTATCACTAGAAATTCCCTAACCATGAACTGGTTAACTCATATTTCCTGACCGGAAAAGGACATTAACGCCATGAAAATCCCTCTATAAAGTGTAAGCGTCTTGGGATTATTTCTTTAAGTGAATGTAACTTTCTTTCCTTCCGGATATCTTTGTTTCCTGTAAATCTTTAAGGGATATTACTAAACAGGATAAGGTGTTCCAAAATTACACGATGGCAGCTTGTGATAGAAGGACATAGTCTTGAGTATCATATTGAGAAATATGACTGTTTCCTTACCTACCCATGCCGCTAATGCTGCTAGTTCGATGCAATGGTAGAATTTTTTTTTTATTTCAAGCTCTAACACGATGATTGTGGTTTTGTTTATGTTTTTGGATACAGATAAAAATTTCTCTTTCATATTTAATTGCTGCTTGTTAAAGTATGCCCTACCTTTATTTCCAACCTTTTGCACCCTAGGATTAGGGTTGAGCTTTTAAGACACTATAGGGCACATTAAATAAAAAAACAAAATTCACATTTTTCTATTGTGAAGTATGCCACAAATATGACTAGTCATGAACTAAGTTCTCGATATCGGTGCATGTGCTACATTTTGGAGCATGCTAACTACATCTGTATCATTTCTGCCTTAAAGTAATTCTCTTCTAAGATGTAAGACTGGTCTGACTTGGCATAGGTTTTATTCCATAAAATTCTCAAAATAGTTACATCCCCTTTTTGAAACCGCAATTAAAGTGAACCTGTCAGCAGTTTTGTGGTCTCATGGCTTCATAGTAGGTGATGATGGTCGTGATGTCAGGGAGGCCAACGCTACTATCTTCTTTGGTGATATCACTGCTGGTGTTTGGGAGGTCATTAGGGGGGTTGTCAGTGACATGGGCTGGTGGCCACCAGTGCTTGTGGTGATATCACATGGTTAGGAGCATCACTGGGGTGGTGACATCAGAGGTGGTGATGTCACAGGCCCACATGCAGGGTGACATGATGGTCAATGTTAGAGACATTGTCTGACATATCTATTTTAAGACCCCAGGATAGGTGGTGATATCATGGGTAGAGCTGTGGCGGTGAAGCCATAAGGGGTACTGACAATACATATTCAGCAACTGCATTTAAGAGCAAGGGTGGACTATGCCTTAGGAACGGTGCAGTTAATTTTGGGCTTCATATCAGATGATCGACAGATGACGCTTAGATGTCAATATTACAGACATCAACTGGGGGTTGATGGGTACCCTGTAAGGTACTGGTGCATGCAATCACATCACAAGTTATGATTTCGCGGAGGATAACGTGGGGCATGATGTCACTAGGTGTGCTGGCCCTATAAATTGAATGCCAGTACCTGCAGCTTCTAAACAGTTTTACCTGGGAGAAGGGGAGGCCTATGCCGATGGATTGGCATGTCCTCTTTAAGGCTCTAAAGAGGTGATGATGCCAAAAAGGCCAACATAACTGCCTAAGTGACATCACTGCTGGTGAGGTAATCAGACATTCTGATGTTCACCCTGTATGGGCCTTGTATGAAATATATACAGTATATAAATATAAGCTGGTGGATTTGTGAGTGTGGCTACTTGATTAAGAGTGTGAAAAATGTGCTTTGACATGTCTAAGTTTACATTGGAGACCTACATTCATACTTGGGACCACAAAGTGATCTGCTCTGCACCATGGGCAGCCTACTCTGACCATGTTATAAAGTGAACCGATAGCATTGGGCATGGTATCTGGCTTTCACTACCAACAAACACTGTTCCTTTTTTCAGCCAAACTGAACAAGGAGTAACGAGGAACTGGACACTAAACCACTAGGGACTAGGGCAACAAATCACTGGACTCCTTAAACCTATGTACCAGACCACTGACAACCAGGAATTTCTGCACCAAATCGTTGGAAACTGGCCAAAGGACTGGAGCAAAAGAACCACTAGACACCTGAAGCAGGGCCGCACCGTCCATGAGGCGACATGAGCCTGCTGCCTCTCTGAGTGGGTGGCGGCGCCACTGAATCCAGCCGCTGCCATCCCCTCCTCCACTAATTGTACCTGCGTCTATAGAACGCAGATACAATTACATGCATAAGCGCTGAATGGCGTTTCGTGCCCGGCCATTCAACACCTTACAATGACGCTGATTGGCAGGGCAAAATGACTTGCCCCAAGTCATTCTGCCCTGCTAATCTGCGCCTTTCAATGATGCAAGCGGCGCGATCATGTCATCTCGTCACTTGCGTCGTTCAGCCCAGTAGATCTGCTCAGAAGAGAGCAGGTCTGCATTGCCACCGGACAGCGTGGGAACGGGATCAATGTGAGTATGTAAAGTTTTTTTGAATTCTTTTTTAATAAAACTGTGAGTGGCATTATCTACAGGGGGGGAGTTTCTATATGTCAGGATGTGGAGCACTATCTACAGGGGGAAGTATATGTAGGGCACTATCTACAGAGGTGGGCTATATGTAGGACACTATATACAGGGAGAGCTACATGTGAGGCATTATCTACAGGGGTGGGCTATATGTAGGACACTATATACAGGGGGAGCTATATGTGGGACACTATATGCAGGGGGAGCTATATGTGAGGTAATATCTATATGGCGAGCTATTTGTAGGGAACAATCTACAGAGGTGGGCTATATGTGGGACACTATATACAGGAGTGAGTTACATGTGGGGCACTATCTACAGGAGGGCTATATGAAGGGCACTGTCTACAGGGGAGGGCTATATGTGGGACGCTATATACAGGTGAACTATATGTGAGGCACTATCTACAGAGGTGGGCTATATTTGGAGCACTATCTATAGGGGGAGCTGTATGTAGGGTAACACAGTGGCTCAGTGGTTAGCACTATTGCCTTGCAGTGCTGGAGTCCACATGTGGGCACTATCTACAGGGGGCTGTATGTGGGGCACTATCTACAGGGGCTTCTATGTAGGGCACTATCTACAGAGGCTCTATGCGGGTCACTATCTATAGGGGGGCTATGGGGGCACTATAAACAGGTGGGCACAGTGTGTGTGTGTGTGTGTGTGGCACACAGTGTATGGTACTATTATAATCAGGGACACGTGTATGGTGCTATTATAATTGGAGGTGCAGTGTATGGCGCGATTATATTTAGGGGCGTTGAGAATTTTATCTTCGTTTATAGGTGCAGAAATGTTTTAAAAGTGACAAGCTGAAGACATCTGAGCGGCAAACTGAAGAAATGGGCTGTGGCCAGGAGAAGTCGTCATAGAGGTCATGACCGGATGGAGAAGAAAATAGAAAAAGAACTAGAATCTGAGACGTCACCGGTGAGTCACTTAATGTAAATGTTTATGCTACCTCTAATCAGTAATGTAGTCGCTGTATGATTTGCAGCCAGATGATGGTGGTATAATTTTTTTTGTTAAACAGCAACTCTCAGCATATCCTTTCCATTGTTTTGGCCATGCTGGGAGCTGTAGTGTTACACCGTACAAACCTATATGGCAGGAGTTGCACTAAATTGAGCTGTATTTGTTCTGGTGCTATATATATGTACTGTGCTTGGTTCTGGTGTTGTATATATGTACTGAGCTTTGTTCTGGTGCTGTATATATGTACTAAGCTTTGTTCTGGTGTTGTATTTATGTACTGAGCTTGATTCTGGTGTTCTATATATGTACTGAGCTTTGTTCTGGTGCTGTATAAATGTACTGAGCTTGGTTCTGGAGCTGTAAATATGTACTGAACTTTGTTCTAGCGTTGTATTTATGTACTGAGCTTGTTCTGGTGCTGTATATATGTACTGAGCTTGGTTTTGGTGCTGTATATATGTACTGAGCTTGGTTCTGGAGCTGTATATATGTACTGAGCTTGATTCTGGAGCTGTATATATAATACTGAGCTTGGTTCTGGTGCTCTGTATATATGTACTGAGCTTTGTTCTGGTGCTGTATATATGTACTGAGCTTTGTTCTGGTGCTGTATATATGTATGAGGATGGTTCTGGTGCTGTATATGTATTGAGCTTGGTTCTGGAGCTGTATATGTCAGAGCTTGGTTTTGATGCTGTAATTATGTAGTATATATTTATAATAACAAAATTGCAGGGCAGATGGAGTTGTTTTTAATTCATTATATATTTAATGGGAACCTGTCAGGTAGTTTTAACTGCTTGAACCGCCACCATGCGGTAATTAATGACCTGACAATATTTCCAAACATTCCCCTTTATGTTTTCTTCAGATGCAGCAAAATCTATAAAATTTACTTTTAAAACGACACACACTATATGCTAATTACTCATTAAAGGGTCATGGGGCGTTGCCGCTATCCTGAAGAGTCACATAGTCCTGCCTCCAAACGCACCTTTCCATGTTTGATTGACATCCCCCTGGCTCATACAACTTTCTCGGATGCGCCATTGCCTTGTACTACTTGGGCATGCACTGTACAGCGAGGTGTACTCTTCCCGGCTTCATCGCTGCACCGCGCATGCCAGGGGAGAACAAGGCAACGGCGCATCCGCAAGAGTTGGAGGAGGCTGGTAGTGATGTAGAACAGCCAGGGGGATGTCAATCAAAATCTGGGGTGTGCCATTTCAGTTTTTGCCTCAGGCAGCAGAAAAGCTAGAATCGCCCATGACCTGAAGGACTTAATCACTGGTCACACTCTAGTAAAAATGCTACTTAAGGGGGAAGGGCTATTTTGCTTTTTCTTAGGGTAGAGAAAGGCATATTCTGTCATTGCCCACTGCGCCCAAAACAACAAAATGTAATATTGAAATGGAACTGTTTATTTCATGTTATCTCTGCAAAATGTATCTTGTTAAAAGAATTTATCGCCTCGTTCAATGACCTACAGAAAACCAAAATATTGGTCTGTATATTGAGTTTCCTGCCAGCAAAACATATTAAAAGCTTCCTGCAGGCAAAACATATTAAACGCTTGTAATGCATGTAATACAAATTATAGGTAAAAAGCATATCAAGCGTGCACATGCAAGCCTGGAGTAATATGACAAGGGAGATCACTTATAATTTTGGTTACGATTATGGTGTTTGATTTGTAGCTCATATAGAACAACACAGATATCTCATTGCTTCTAATCGTTCCCTTAAAGGGGATCTCCGGGACCTCATTAGGATAGGTCATCAATGATTGATCGCAGGGGTCCGACCTCTTTTGCAAATCATTGCAATTAATAGGTCATGATGTTTATACCAGCACATTGGCTCATCTGTATGGGCACTGCCTGGTACTGCACCGTGTATCGGTTACAGCCATCCATATGCCATGAGGTAGGCCAACAAAGTCTCAAATTTCGAATAATTCCTCATAAAATTCTTCATAAAATGGATAAATGTCACATAGTTACATAGTTACATAGTTAGTACAGTTGAAAAAAGACACATGTCCATCAAGTTCAACCAAGGTATGGGAAAAGGGAAGAGAAACATTTCTACACATAGGAGCTGATATTTTTTTGTTCTAGGAAATTATCTAAGCCTTTTATAAAGCCATCTCCTGTCCCTGCTGTGACGGCTCCTGCGGTGACTATTCCATAGATTCACAGTTCTCACAGTAAAGAAGGCTTGTCGCCTCTGCAGGTTGAACCTTTTTTTCTCCAGACGGAGGGAGTGCCCACTTGTTTTTTGAGGGGGTTTTACAAGGAACAGGATTTCACCATATATTTTGTATGTGCCTTTAATATATTTATATAAGTTAATCATGTCCCCCCTTAGTCGTCTTTTTTCAAGTCTAAATAGATTTAATTATTTTAATCTTTACTCTTAACTTAGATTCTCCATGCCCCTTATTAGCTTCGTTGCTCTTCTTTGTATTTTTTCCTCCTTTCTATGAACTGGAGCCCAGAACTGAACTGCATATTCTAGATGAGGCCTCACTAATGCTTTGTAAAGTGGTAATATTACATCCCTGTCCTGCGAGTCCATGCCTCTTTTAATACACGACAATATCTTGCCGGCCTTTGAAGCAGCTGATTGACATTGAATGCTGTTATTTAGTTTATGATTTACAAGTACACCCAGATCCTTCTCAACAAGTGACTCCCCCGGTATAGCTCCCCCTAGGACATATACTGCATGCAGGTTGTTGGTACCCAGATGCATAACTTTCCATTTATGTACATTAAACTTAATTTGCCAAGTGGACGCCCAAACACTCAGTTTGTTTAAATCCGTTTGCAATTCACGAACATCTTCCATAGACTGAACATTACTACATAGCTTGGTGTCATCTGCAAAAATAGAAATAGTGCTATTAATCATTGACCACAACTCTCTGGATACGGTCCTTGAGCCAATTCTCAATCCAATTACAAACTATACTTTCTAAACCTATAGTCCTTAATTTACCCATTAGACGTCTATGAGGGACAGTGTCAAATGCCTTTGCAAAGTCAAAGTCCAAAAACACAATATCCACAGCGGCCCCTCTGTCTAGGCTTCTGCTCACCTCTTCATAAAAACAAATCAGGTTGGTTTGACAACTTCTGTCCTTAGTAAAACCGTGTTGGCTGTTTGCTTATAATACTATTTATTGTCGCATAATCCTGTATATATTCCCTCAATAGCCCCTCAAACATTTTTCCCACAATATATAATTATATGGTCTATAATTACCTGGGGAAGACCTAGAGCCCTTTTTGAAAATAGGCACCAAATTTGCCCTGCACCAGTCCCTTGGCACTATACCAGTCACTACAGAATCTCTAAATATTATGAAGAGGGGGACAGAAATAACTGAACTAAGCTCCTTAAGAACTCAAGATTGTAACCCATCTGGTCCCGGGGCCTTGTGTACATTTATTTTATTTTATTTAGCTTGCATCATCTCTACATTCATCCAATTCAGTATATCAACTGATATATTAACAGCACTGGCATCGGCTACATCAGCTGCTCTTTCTTCTGTTGTATATACAGAGCTAAAGAACCCATTTAGTAACTCTGCCTTCT
The DNA here is from genome assembly GCF_050947455.1 of Rhinoderma darwinii. Classification (NCBI taxonomy): domain Eukaryota; kingdom Metazoa; phylum Chordata; class Amphibia; order Anura; family Rhinodermatidae; genus Rhinoderma; species Rhinoderma darwinii. The sequence goes on from NC_134687.1 coordinate 622,534,650, forward strand.
CTTGATCCCCTGTCACCAACTTCCCATTACCACTATCTAAGGGTCCTACATGTTCCGACCTTAGCTTTTTTGCATTTATATACTTAAAAGAATTTTTGGGGATTTGTATTACTATCCTTGGCCACCTGCCTTTCATTTTGTATTTTGATTTTATTACTTTTTTTGCAGATTTTATTAAGCTCTTTATAATTACCAAAGGCTACAGCTGTACCCTCAGATTTGTATTTTTCAAATGCCCTTTTTTTTGTCATGTATTGCCCTTTTTACAGAAGGTGTAAGCCATGTGGGGTTTAATTTTAGTCGTTTATACTTGTTACCTATAAGAACAAATTTTGCACTATAATTATACAAAGTAGATTTTAAATCTCCCATTTATCATTTGTACCATTATTTGACATTATTTCTTCCCAGTCTATATCCTGAATTGCAGCCCTCATCCTGGGGAAATTGGCATTAAAATTCTGTGTTTTTGCCCTCCCAGCCTGTGTTTGTTTTTTACAGTATAGGTAAAATATACACTACCGTTCAAAAGTTTAGGGTCATTTAGAAATTTCCTTATTTTTGAAAGAAAAGCACAGTTTTTTTCAATGAAGATAACATTAAATTAATCAGAAATACACTCTATACATTGTTAATGTGCTAAATGACTATTCTAGCTGCAAATGTCTGGTTTTTAATGCAATATCTACATAGGTGTATAGAGGCCCATTTCCAGCAACCATCACTCCAGTGATTTAATGGTACATTGTGTTTGCTAACTGTGTTAGAAGGCTAATGGATGATTAGAAAACACTTGAAAACCCTTGTGCAATTATCTTAGCACCGCTGTAAACAGTTTTGCTGTTTAGAGGAGCTATAAAACTGACCCTCCTTTGAGCTAGTTGAGAATCTGGAGCATTACATTTGTGGGTTCGATTAAACTCTCCAAATGGCTAGAAAAAGAGAGCTTTCATGTGAAACTCGACAGTCTATTCTTGTTCTTAGAAATTAAGGCTATTCCATGCGAGAAATTGCCAAGAAACTCAAAATTTCCTACAACGGTGTGTACTACTCCCTTCAGAGGACAGCACAAACAGGCTCTAACCAGAGTAGAAATAGAAGTGGGAGGCCCCGCTGCACAACTGAGCAACAAGACAAGTACATTAGAGTCTCTAGTTTGAGAAATAGACACCTCACAGGTCCTCAACTGGCAGCTTCATTGAATAGTACCCGCAAAACGCCAGTGTCAACGTCTACAGTGAAGAGGTGACTCCGGGATGCTGGCCTTCAGGGCAGAGTGTCAAAGAAAAAGCTATATCTGAGACTGGCGAATAAAAGGAAAAGATTAATATGGGCAAAAGTACACAGACATTGGACAGAGGAAGATTGGAAAAAAGTGTTATGGACAGACGAATCGAAGTTTGAGGTGTTTGGATCACGCAGAAGAACATTTGTGAGATGCAGAACTACTGAAAAGATGCTGGAAGAGTGCCTGACGCCATCTGTCAAGCATGGTGGAGGTAATGTGATGGTCTGGGGTTGCTTTGGTGCTGGTAAAGTGGGAGATTTTTACAAGGTAAAAGGGATTTTGAATAAGGAAGGCTATCATTTCATTTTGCAACGCCATGCCATACCGTGTGGACAGCGCTTGATTGGAGCCAATTTTATCCTACAACAGGACAATGACCCAAAGCGCACCCCCAAATGATGCAAGAAATATTTAGGGAAGAAGCAGGCAGCTGGTATTCTATCTGTAATGGAGTGGCCAGGGCAGTCACCAGATCCCAACCCCATAGAGCTGTTGTGGGAGCAGCTTGACCGTATGGTACGCAAGAAGTGTCCATCATACCAATCCAACTTGTGCGAGGGCCTTCTGGAAGCATGGGGTGAAATTTCTCCCGATTACCTCAGCAAATTAACAGCTAGAATGCCAAAGGTCTGCAATGCTGTAATTGCTGCAAATGGAGCATTCTTTGACGAAAGCAAAGTTTGAAGGAGAAAATTATTATTTCAAATAAAAATCATTATTTCTAACCTTGTCAATGTCTTGACTATATTTTCTAGTCATTTTGCAACTCATTTGATAAATATAAGTGTGAGTTTTCATGGAAGACACAAAATTGTCTGGGTGACCCCAAACTTTTGAACGGTAGTGTAACTATATTGTGATCACTTTTACTGATGTTTTCACGAACATCGACTTTCCCAACAAGCTCTGCATTATTAGATCCAACAGAGCTTCACCTCTAGTCGGGTCTTCCACAAACTGGCCCATAAAATTTTCTTGCAACAGGTTGAGGAAATTTCTCCCCTTTGCAGTTGAAGCCGAACCATGACACCAATTAATATCCTGGTAATTAAAATCTCCCATTATCAATACAGTACCAGCCTGTGCAACCCACTCCATATGTTTATATAGCTGAGCTTCCATCTCCTCAGTTATATTGGGGGGTCTATAGATTACTCCAAAAGTAATGTTTTCAGTGTTTACCTCCCTTTGTAATTCCACCCACAAGGTTTCAACCTCCCCACAGTCTTCACCCACTATTGTCTCTTTCACATTCTCCTTCATATCACTTCTCACATACAAACATACACCACCACCTTCATATCACTTCTCACATACAGACATACACGACCGCCTTCTTATCACTTCTCACATACAGACACACCACCACCTTCATATCACTTCTCACATACAGACATACACCACCGCCTTTCCTATTTGTCCTGTCTTTCCGAAACAGTGTAAAACCCTGTAGATTTACAGCCCTGTCATGTGAAGAGTCCGGCCATGTTTCAGCAACACCAACTATATCTATATTTTCTTCCAGTACCAAGGTCACGTTATCAAATAATCTGGATTATGGAAAAAAACTGCCCAAAATAAAATACTTTTAAGATAAAGTCTCATCTGTTGGCATATGTAGTGTACTTCTAATGGGATTACTACTGAAAAACAAATCACTATTCAGGAACACCCCCCCCCTGTTCTTCGCCCATAACCGCTACATGGAAGTATGGAGATCTCCGGTTGGATTCCCAGGTTTTGGTCCCCAAAGTAGTCACCGATTAACGGCGGGTACACTACTAGAAACATCTGGAACAAGGCAGCGGTGAATTCTGGAATGGAACCAGGGGTCATCAACGGGAGGACAGTCAAAATGTAACAAACCAGCGGACAAGTCGAAGATGTAATCAAAAGACAAGACAGGGGTTAAGACCATTAGGTCTCCCCATAAATACCAGGTGACAAATCTGAAGGAGCAGGACGAAGGCAAAATCCAGAAACAAGACTGAGGTCAAGGTCAGGCTCAAACAATGAACTATCTAAATAGAAGTACCTTAAGGGGGCTTGTCCACTTTCAGAAAATTAATGTAATTTTTTCGTAAAATTATAAATGATACAATTTTCCAATATACTTTGTGTTAATTCTTCATGGTTTTCAAGATCTATGCTTGCTGTTATTCAGTAGGAACCTTCATTGTTTACTTCCAGTGGATAAAATTCTATCCATGGTCACCCCTCTGATTACCAGTGACCACAAGGCACTTGCTTTTGCCAGGATACTTGCATACAGGGAAGGGGCAGCGAAAAGCCTAGCTACAGCTTTACTCCTACCAACCGTGTGCCAATGCTGGTGTCATCTTACAGACGTGTCCTTCCTTACCTTTCCTTTTATCTGAACTCATCCTTCATCCTGAGAGTGTTGCACAAAATGACCAATTGTGGGGAAAAAAAGCATGATTTCATGATACTGTGTCACAAAATGTCTATGCTATTGTGTCTATGTGGCCACCCAGTGGTTGTAGTGTGATTTGCGGCCTGTCCACTTTACAGTGTGAGAACCCCGTCTTTCTGAAACCTTGCGAGGTTGACATTGGATAGTAGGGGGATATTGGAGTTAACTGCAATCATTCCTGTATTTTCAGGTTTTAAATGGTTTTAATAATTATGATCCAGATGGACGACCCCTCTATCTAACATATATATTTGATCTATCTATCTATCTATCTATCTATCTATCTATCTATCTATCTATCTATCTATCTATCTATCTATCTATCTATCTATCTATCTATCTATCTATCTATCTATCTATCTATCTGTCACGGACACAGGGTTTGTGGACCCACTAGGCTGCTCCGCCGTAGCGGGGAGGCAGCTGACTAGGTCACAGTCTAAGCAGAAGTAAATGGCAGACAGTAATGCTTGGGTACCTGAAATAGTCCGGGCGGTGGCTGATGGCACTTGACGTGGCAGATGGCACTTGACGTGGCAGATGGCACTTGGCGTGGCAGAAGACACTTGATGTGGCAGATGGCACTTGACGTGGCAGAAGACACTTGACGTGGCAGATGGCACTTGACGTGGCAGATGACACTTGAACGCGGGTAGGCACAGGAACAATACGGAATACAGGAACGGTAACAGGGCACGGGTAACAGCTGGAACGGGAGGCACTAAGGGACCATTTGCGAGACAGACTGGGAAAGACTAACAACGCTCAGGCAAGGATTAGAAGGCATGGGGCCTTCTTATAGACCAGGAAATCGTGGCAGTTGATGGTGATGACGATTTCCTAATTGCGCGCGCTGGCCCTTTAAGACCGAGCGCGAGCGTGCGCGCGCACCCTATGGGACCCAGCCAAACGGAGCGGAAGTGAGCGCTGGCATCTCCTAGGAGGGAGACGGAGGCCAGCGCTCACAGATCCATGGCTGCGGGCGTCGGGAGGTGAGTATCCCCCCTCTTACGCCCCCTCTTCTTGGGGCCAGAGTGAGAGAGGAACTTTTTAATAAGAGTAGGGGCGCTGAGGTTCTCTTCTGGCTCCCAGGACCTCTCCTCAGGACCAAACCCTCTCCAGTCCACCAAATAGAAAGTCCTTCCTCCTACCATCTTGCGGTCCAGATGGTGTTGCATCCTGCTTAGAGAGGAAGGTCCGTGACGAAGTCCATAGCGACGTGCTGCCAGGGGGCACTGGGTACAGGCAGGGGTTGAAGCAGGCCGGCAGGCTTGCTGTGAGTCACTTTGTTAGAGGCACACACCGTGCAAGCAGAGACAAAGTCCAGAACATCCTTAGGTAGCGTGGGCCACCAGAAGTGACGAGCGATCAGGTCTTGGGTTTTACGGACACCGGCGTGCCCAGCTAGTTTAGAACTGTGTCCCCAGCGGAGAATTCTTTTTCTGTCTGCCAACCAAACAAAAGTTCTCCCCGGAGGGATATTTCTAAGCTGCAGAGGATTGGCGGTGACAACGCAGGATGGGTCTATGATCGTCTGAAGGGACTCCACCGTGTCTTCCATCTCAAATGATCTGGACAGGGCATCGGCCGTCACATTCTTGTCAGCGGGACGGTAGTGGAGCAGAAATTGGAAACGGGTGAAGAACAGTGACCACCTGGCTTGACGAGGATTCAGTCTTTGAGCGGACTGAAGGTAAGTAAGATTCTTGTGGTCGGTGAAGATCAGGATGGGGTGAGCAGCGCCCTCCAGAAGATGTCTCCACTCCTCCAGGGCCAATTTGATAGCCAGTAGCTCCCGATCTCCAATGGAATAATTGCGCTCAGCAGAGGAAAACAGTCTTAAGTAGTAGCCACATACTATGCCTTTCCTTTGGAGCTCCTCTGGAACAGAAGTGCGCCTGCACCAACAGAGGAAGCGTCCACTTCTAGTGAGAACTGCCGAGATACGTCAGGGTGATGGAGGATTGAAGCAGAAGTGAAGGCTTTCTTGAGGCTAATGAATGCGGACTCCGCCTCTGGAGTCCATACCTTGGCGTTCACACCCTTCTTGGTAAGGGTAGAGATGGGGGCTGTCAGAGAAGAAAAGTTCGGAATAAACTGCCGGTAAAAATTTTGCGAAACCCAGGAACCGCTGTATGGCCCTTAGGCCTTGAGGACGTGGCCATTCCAGGACAGACTTTAACTTCTCAGGGTCCATCTTAAGGCCTTGATCCGAGATGACATAGCCCAGGAAGGGCAAAGACCTCTTTTCAAAGGTGCATTTCTCTAACTTGGCATACAAGCGATTCTCTCTTAGTCGCAGAAGAACTTGACGAACATGCCTCCGATGGGTCATCAGATCTGGGGAGAAAATTAGAATATCATCGAGATAAACTACAACACACATATAAAGGAGATCTCGGAAGATGTCATTAACGAACTCCTGAAATACTGCGGGAGCGTTACACAGTCCGAAGGGCATCACTAGATATTCGTAGCGCCCATCGCGGGTGTTAAATTCCGTCTTCCATTCGTCACCCCGGCGAATCCGGATTAGATTATAGGCCCCCCGCAGATCTAGCTTGGAACATTTTTTGGCTCCTCGTATGCGATCAAACAGCTCGGAAATGAGTGGCAACGGGTATTTGTTCTTGACCGTGATCTGATTGAAACCACGGTAGTCAATGCAGGGTCGGTTAGATCCATCTCTCTTTTTAACGAAGAAGAATCCTGCCCCGGCCGGGGAGGAAGATTTTCGAATAAAACCCCTCTCCAAGTTCTCCTTGATATAGGCTGACATCGATAAAGTTTCTGGCAAGGAGAGAGGATATACTCGTCCACGGGGAAGAGAAGCATTGGGAACCAGTTCAATTGGACAGTCATAATTCCGATGTGGAGGCAACGTCTCAGCCTCTCGTTTGCAAAAGACATCCGCAAAACTGGCATACTGAGAAGGTAGATCGGAGAGTGACTGAGGCAGAGGGGGCACAACAGGACGGACTTGTGACAGGCAATGGCTATGGCATCTGGAACCCCATTGAAGAACTTCTCCAGAACTCCAGTCGAGTGTCGGGGCGTGTAGACAGAGCCATGGCAGACCCAGCAGGATAGGATTGATAGCCTTGGGTAGTACCAGGAAGGAGATCTGATCTGAGTGAAGAGCTCCAACCCGTAATGTCAACGGCTCAGTGATGAGCATGATCGGATCAGGCAACGGTAGACCATTCACAGAAGCAACTGCCAGGGGTCTCTCCAGACAGACTGTGGGTAGTTGAAACCGATCCACTAGATCCTGGTGGATAAAATTAGCAGCCACTCCAGAGTCAAGATAGGCGGAGGAAGGATGTGATGTCGGTCCGGTGATGATGGCCACAGGTATCGATAATTTGGAAGAGGTTTTAACGTTTTTAGACGTTCCACCTAGAGTTGCCTCTCCAACCAACCCTAGGTACTGGAGTTTCCCGGTTTCTGTGGGCATTGGCGCACAAAATTACCCTTGAGGCCACAATACATACAAAGTCCAGAGGAGCGTCTGCGCTGCTTCTCCTGTTCAGATAACCGGACTCTGTCTACCTGCATGGGTTCCTCAGGTAGCGCACTAAGAGTGGACAATAGTGATCTCTGGGCAGAGGGTGCTGGTCTGTGGGCCCGGCTCTCCTGACGAACCTCTAGAGAGCGCTCCCGGATTCTCATATCAACCCGGGTGGCTAACAGGATGAGGGCATCCAAGGTAGAAGGAAGGTCGCGGGCTGCCAGTTCGTCCTTGATGTGAGAGGACAGTCCCTGCCAGAAGATCGCCACCAGTGCCTCATTGTTCCATGCTAGCTCGGCTGCTAGGGTACAGAAGGAGATAGCATACTCCCCTACTGTGGAGCCTTCTTGCTTGAGGGTCAACAGAGTGGCTGCGGCAGAGGATGTTCGACCCGGCTCCTCGAACACGGCACGAAAGGACTGCAGGAACAAGGCTAGGTCCGAGGATACAGGTCCTTGTTGCTCCAAGATTGGGTTCGCCCATGGGAGGGCCTTGCCAGCGAGGAGGGAGATAATAAATGCCACTTTGGCCTCCTCGGAGGGGAGGAGATGAAGCCGTAGCCTAAAATGCACCGTGCATTGATTGAGAAATCCTCTACATGCTCTGGGGTGACCGTCGTAGCGAGGAGGAGGAGGCAGAGGAACTGAGGATCCGGAACAAACAGGGGGAGCAACAGGCAGTGGCACGGCAACAGCTTCAGGAGGAAGAACCGGGGGTGGAACAGCGAGTAGATCCAGGCGGACCAGAATAGAATTCACCGCCTCAAGGAGTTGATCCTGACGTGTGCGTAGGTCATGCATCTCTGTCTGAATCTTCTGTACTGGGGTCTTGGGCTGGCCAGCAGGTTCCATTGCCTGAGCGTACTGTCACGGACACAGGGTTTGTGGACCCACTAGGCCGCTCCGCCGTAGCGGGGAGGCAGCTGACCAGGTCACAGTAAATGGCAGACAGTAATGCTTGGGTACCTGAAATAGTCCGGGCGGTGGCTGATGGCACTTGACGTGGCATATGGCACTTGACGTGGCAGATGGCACTTGGCGTGGCAGAAGACACTTGATGTGGCAGATGGCACTTGACGTAGTAGATGGCACTTGATGTGGCAGATGGCACTTGATGTGGCAGAAGACACTTGATGTTGCAGATGGCACTTGACGTGGCAGAAGACACTTGACGTGGCAGATGGCACTTGACGTGGCAGATGACACTTGAACGCGGGTAGGCACAGGAACAATACGGAATACAGGAACGGTAACAGGGCACGGGTAACAGCTGGAACGGGAGACACTAAGGGACCATTTGCGAGACAGACTGGGAAAGACTAACAACGCTCAGGCAAGGATTAGAAGGCCAGGGGCCTTCTTATAGACCAGGAAATCGTGGCATTTGATGGTGATGACGATTTCCTAATTGCGCGCGCTGGCCCAGTAAGGCCGGGTGCGAGCGTGCGCGCGCATCCTACGGGACCCAGCCGAACGGAGCGGAATCCATGGCTGCGGGCGTCGGGAGGTGAGTAAACCCGACGGCCCGCGGCCATGGGCGCTACACAATCTATCTATCTATCTATCTATCTATCTATCTATCTATCTATCTATCTATCTATCTATCTATCTATCTATCTATCAATCTATCTATCTATCTATCTATCTATCATCTCCATACATCTGTCCACACACCTACCCACCCATGCATTCCGTGGTTCCTTATGCCCGTGTATCTTTCCAAAGACAGATAGATAACATTAATTTTCACTTTTCTGGTAAATCTTTAAATTGATATGTTGGCCTGGGCTTGGAGCCAAATTGTTCCTCGTCATGGGGTACCAGTGCTGCATAGCACCATTTTATTGAATGTAGTCATTTGCACTAACTGCAATAGAAGCAGATGGACATTTGTAACACAGAAAAATCAATACTTTTCTTGGAAGACATGTTTTAATCTTCTCTAATATTACGACATTAGCAGAGGTCTTAACCTGGTCACCTAATTATAAAGATATTCTTCAGTCTGAAACGAGATTCGGTAAATGCGGCTGCTGCCGGGAGATGTGCGGAGAGTTACAGGAAGTGATCAATTCAGAGAAACACCCAAATCTTACATTCATGGTCAAACTACTGTATTCCTCTATGTTGCTATACTACTAATTATTTTTCTTTACATCTAACAAGGCATCCAGGTACCAAATAAACACTGCCCAAAAAAAAAAAAAAAAAAAAGAGATTAAGATGAAAAAAAAAATACACCAAAAAAACTAAACTAATATATTAAAAATCAGTAACAAAAAAAATAATAATTTAGTTTGCGACACATTTCCTTTAGAGACAAAGGCAATTTTGGCATTGAGGATGCAGGGAATTTCCATAACTGCTTATTTTTCAATTCACTTACATATATGGGTGCTTTTTTTTTTTTTTTTTTTTGCAGGCCACGTATTTTGCAATAGCAAATAATCGTTTTAAATATAATTATTTAGGAGGACTAAAAAAATAAATAAGCATATCTGCATATGTGGTCCTTTGCATTTTTATTTTATGTCCCACTAGGGGACTTTTATTTATGATTTGTTTTGATCACTTAGATGCTGCAGTCACTATTGACTGTGACCTACAAAGGGTTAAACTATGGGAGGATGGCGTGGGCACAACATTTGCGCCCACATCATCTCTATACTGTATATTAGCTGCAGGCATCAGTTAGGGGTGAAGGTCTGCCCTAACAGAGATGCCTGTGCATTGTACATACATTAATGTATTGTCATATGGATATATTACAGTACAATATGATTTAATAAAAGTCCCCGGATTTTAATGTCTTTTTTCAAAATAATTAAAACAAATAAAAACTATGATGCAAATGAAAAGAAAAACAATATATATTTTTTTAATTATACAATTTTTATTAAATAAAATTTTTTAAACAGCATAATAACATTCACATCCAGTATACTAGGTGTCTGCACACTTAAAATAACCTGTACATTAAAATGATAATGGCCACTAAGGGGTTTTCAGAGACAAAAAATTAGATAAATAGATTCATGTGAGAAAAATAGACAGACAGGGAGGCAGGCAGACAGACAGACAGACAGACAGACAGACAGACAGATAGATAGATAGATAGATAGATAGATAGATAGATAGATAGATAGATAGATAGATAAGATAGATAGATAGATAGATAGATAGATAGATAGATAGATAGATAGATAGATAGATAGATAGATAGATAGATAGATAGATAGATAGATAGATAGATGGATAGATATGAGATAGATAGATAGATAGATAGATAGATAGATAGATAGATAGATAGATAGATAGATAGATAGATAGATAGATAGATAGATAGATAGATAGATAGATAGATAGATAGATAGATATGAGATAGACAGATAGATAGATAGATAGATAGATAGATAGATAGATAGATAGATAGATAGATAGATAGATAGATAGATAGATAGATAGATAGATAGATAGATAGATATGAGATAGATAGATAGATAGATAGATAGATAGATAGATAGATAGATAGATAGATATGAGATAGATAGATAGATAGATAGATAGATAGATAGATAGATAGATAGATAGATAGATAGATAGATAGATAGATAGATATGAGATAGATAGATAGATAGATAGATAGATAGATAGATAGATAGATAGATAGATAGATAGATAGATAGATAGATAGATAGATATGAGATAGATAGATAGATAGATAGATAGATAGATAGATAGATAGATAGATAGATATGAGATAGATAGATAGATAGATAGATAGATAGATAGATAGATAGAGAGAGAGAGAGAGAGAGAGAGATAGATAGATAGATAGATAGATAGATAGATAGATAGATAGATAGATAGATAGATAGATATGAGATAGATAGATAGATAGATAGATAGATAGATAGATAGATAGATAGATAGATAGATAGATAGATAGATAGATAGATAGATAGATAGATAGAACCAAGGCCTTATAACACCAATCCACAAGAGTGGGGACAGGTACGACCCAGCCAACTACCGAGGGATATGTGTCAGCAGCAACCTGGGGAAACTGTTCAGCAGCATCCTGAATAAGAGAATCCTCAGCTTCCTCACCCAGCACAATGTCCTCCACCAAAGCCAAGCTGGGTTCATGCCAAACCACCGCACCACTGACCACATCTACACCCTGCGCAGCCTCATCAAGAGCCACGTCCACAATACAAAGAATGGGAAGATTTACGCCTGTTTTGTGGACTTTAAGAAGGCCTTCGACTCAGTGTGGCACCCGGGCCTATTCCTGAAACTGCTGGAGAGCGGAATAGGAGGTAAAACCTATGACGTCATCAGAAGCTCCTACACAGAGAACAGATGCAGCGTGAAGGTGAACGGGAGAAGAACGTCTGATTTCCAGCAGAGCCGAGGAGTCAGACAAGGCTGCAGCCTCAGTCCAACG